>NC_083813.1:4438692-5698444 GCF_015708825.2 Lethenteron reissneri | reverse complement strand
GTAGCCTGCTTATTAAGCTCGGTGAGCGTACTGCCACTCTATCATGTACACTCTAGCCTGCTTATGAAGCTGACTGCGTGTACTGGCAGTCTATAATGTGGACTGTAGCCTGGTTATTATAATCGATTCTTTATATGTTCTTTGTACAAACAGTCATTAAGCTGCTTGAGCGACCCCAGTTCGATTCCAACTCACGCCCACCACCGCTGACGATTATTTGAAACGGACCTGGCCCTCCCCTAGGTCCACTTAGCCTCAAACGCGTAACTGCTGTCGTGTGTGAACATCGTCACTGGGGAGACAAAGGCGGCGGGGCATCGTGGATCCAAGTCCCGGGCGAAGCCGGGTCATGTGTATGTGTGTTTGTGTTTATGTGTATGTCTGTGTGTCTCTATGTATGTGTGTATGTATGTGTATGTATGTGTTTGTGTGTATGTGTGTGTGTATGTATGTGGGTTTTTTTTAATGTCTTTATGTGTATGTCTGCGTGTCTCTATGTATGTGTGTATGTACGTGTGTGCATGTGTTTGTGTGTATGTATGTGTGTGTCTATGTATGTGTGTGTATGTGTTTTTGTGTATGTATGTGTGTGTATGTATGTGTGTTATGTGTCTGTCTGTGTCTGCATGTATGTGTGTGTGTATTGTGTATGTGTTTGTGTGCATGTATGTGTGTGTTTGTGTGTATGTGTATGTCTGTGTGTATGTATGTGTGTGTATGTGTGTGTATGTGTTTGTGTGTATGTGTGTGTATGTGTTTGTATGTGTTTGTGTGTTTACGCTCGCATTACACAAATGTGTTGCTGGTCTAAGGCGTTCCTCGCACAGCATTGCCGCTTTATTTTTTCAGTCGTTTACTGCCTTACGCACCCTGAAAGTCGTGTGTGTCTGCAGCAAGCGCGTGTATGTGTACCTATGGACGCGCGCGCGTGTGTTGTGTAGGGGGAACGGTAGTGTAGTGCTTAGCGTGCTGTCTGTGTCTGTGTGTGTGTGTCTGTCTGTGTGTGTCTGCGTGTGTCTGTGTGTGTGTCTGTGTGTGTGCGTGTGTGGTGTGTGGGGAGCGGTAGTGTAGTGCTTAGCGTGCTGTCTGTGTGTCTGTGTGTGTGTGTGTCTGTCTGTGTCTGTCTGTGTGTGTCTGCGTGTGTCTGTGTGTGTGTCTGTGCGTGTGTGGTGTGTGAGGAGCGGTGGGTGTAGTGCTTAACGCTACGCTGCGCTACCAACCCGGCCAACCGAGTTCGATTCCCGCTCACGGCCACCACCGGTGACGATTATTTGAACCTCCCCTAGGTCCACTCAGCCTCAAACGAGTAACTGGTGTGGCGTATTAACATCGGCACTTGGGAGACAAAGGCGGCCGGGCGTGGTAGATCCAAGTCCCGGGCGAAGCCGGGTCATGTGTATGTGTTTATGTGTATGTCTGTGTGTCTGTATGCATGTGTGTATGTATGTGTTTGTGTGTATGTCTGTGTGTGTATGTATGTGGGTTTTTTTGTATGTGTTTATGTCTATGTCTGTGTGTCTGTATGTGTGTATGTACGTGTGTGTATGTGTTTGTGTGTATGTGTGTGTGTATGTATGTGTGTATGTGTGTGTGTATGTATGTGTGTATGTGTTTCTGTGTATGTATGTGTGTGTATGTATGTGTGTTATGTGTGTCTCTGTGTGTCTGCATGTATGTCTGTGTGTATTGTGTATGTGTTTGTGTGTATGTATGTGTGTGTTTGTGTGTATGTGTATGTCTGTGTGTATGTATGTGTGTGTATGTGTGTGTGTGTGTTTGTGTGTATGTGTGTGTGTGTATGTGTTTGTATGTCTTTGTGTGTTTACGCTCGCATTACACAAATGTGTTGCAGGTCTAAGGCGTTCCTCGCGCAGCATTGCCGCTTTATTATTGCAGTCGTTTACTGCCGTGCGCACCCTGAAAGTCGTGTGTGTCTGCAGCAAGTGCGTGTATGTGTTCCTATGGACGCGCGCGCGTGTGTTGTGTAGGGGGAACGGTAGTGTAGTGCTTAGCGTGCTGTCTGTGTCTGTGTGTGTGTGTCTGTGTGTGTGTCTGTGTGTGTGCGTGTGTGGTGTGTGGGGAGCGATAGTGTAGTGCTTAGCGTGCTGTCTGTGTGTCTGTGTGTGTGTGTGTCTGTCTGTGTGTGTCTGCGTGTGTCTGTGTGTGTGTCTGTGTGTGTGTCTGTGCGTGTGTGGTGTGTGAGGAGCGGTGGGTGTAGTGCTTAACGCTACGCTGCGCTACCAACCCGGCGAACCGAGTTCGATTCCCGCTCACGGCCACCACCGGTGACGATTATTTGAACCTCCCCTAGGTCGACTCAGCCTCAAACGAGTAACTGGTGTTGCGTATTAACATCGGCACTGGGGAGACAAAGGCGGCCGGGCGTGGTGGATCCAAGTCCCGGGCGAAGCCGGGTCATGTGTATGTGTGTATGTGTTTATGTGTATGTCTGTGTGTCTGTATGCATGTGTGTATGTATGTGTGTGCATGTGTTTGTGTGTATGTATGTGTGTGTGTATGTATGTGGGTTTTTTTGTATCTGTTTATGTGTATGTCTGCGTGCCTGTATGTATGTGTGTATTTACGTCTGTGGATGTGTATGTGTGTGTCTATGTATGTGTGTGTATGTGTTTCTGTGTTTGTATGTGTGTGTATGTATGTGTGTTATGTGTCTGTCTGTGTGTCTGCATGTATGTGTGTGTGTATTGTGTATGTGTTCGTGTGTGTTTGTGTGTTTACGCTCGCATTACACAAATGTGTAATGCGGGTCTAAGGCGTTCCTTACACAGCATTGCCGCTTTATTATTTCAGTCGTTTACTGCCGTACGCACCCTGAAAGTCGTGTGTGTCTGCAGCAAGCGCGTGTATGTGTACCTATGGACGCGCGCGCGTGTGTTGTGTAGGGGGAACGGTAGTGTAGTGCTTAGCGTGCTGCCTGTGTCTGTGTGTGTGTGTCTGTGTGTGTGTCTGTGTGTGTGTCTGTGTGTGTGCGTGTGTGGTGTGTGAGGAGCGGTGGGTGTAGTGCTTAACGCTACGCTGCGCTACCAACACGGCAAACCCAGTTCGATTCCCGCTCACGGCCACCACCGGTGACGATTATTTTAACCTCCCCTAGGTCGACTCTGCCTCAAACGAGTAACTGCTGTAGCGTATTAACATCGCCACTGGGGAGACAAAGGCGGCCGGCCGTGGTAGATACAAGTCCCGGGCGAAGCCGGGTAGTACAGCTAGTCTATATATATAAAATCGTTCATGTCTGTCTGTCTGTGTGTGTGTGGACTTTGGCCCATACGCACTTTCATTGGACGGCGGTTGCCCCTGGCAACGGCTAGCCACGCCTTCGCCGCTTTCATTGGACCTGGCAACGGCTAGCCACGCCTTCGCCAAGGGCTGCAGTTTCATTGGACGGCGGTTGCCCCTGCCAACGGCTAGCCACGCCTTCGCCACTTTCATAAGCTCCGTATTTAATTAAATAATAGCCATTACACAGTATTGTTGGAGCGCTAGGGGTTGGGGGAAGGAACGCCACCCGTACCCTGCCTCTTCCAAGCCGACAATTTTAGGCGAGGCCGCAGGCTTTGCACGCTACTAGGCCTCGACACCCACCACGCCACTCTGAGGTAAATTCATCAAAGTTTTTCCTACTCTTCACTACACCCCCACCACAATGTGTGCTATTAATATTACTTTTAAACCCAACGCGCCAACAATCGATTACTTTAATGTTCACTGTACAAATACTCATTAAGCTGGGTGAGCGTACTGCCAGTCTATCATGTACACTGTAGCCTGCTTATTAAGCTCGGTGAGCGTACTGCCACTCTATCATGTACACTCTAGCCTGCTTATGAAGCTGAGTGCGTGTACTGGCAGTCTATAATGTGGACTCTTGCCTGGTTATTATAATCGATTCTTTATATGTTCTTTGTACAAACAGTCATTAAGCTGCTTGAGCGACCCCAGTTCGATTCCAACTCACGCCCACCACCGCTGACGATTATTTGAAACGGACCTGGCCCTCCCCTAGGTCCACTCAGCCTCAAAAGCGTAACTGCTGTCGTGTGTGAACATCGTCACTGGGGAGACAAAGGCGGCGGGGCATCGTGGATCCAAGTCCCGGGCGAAGCCGGGTCATGTGTATGTGTGTTTGTGTTTATGTGTATGTCTGTGTGTCTCTATGTATGTGTGTATGTATGTGTATGTATGTGTTTGTGTGTATGTGTGTGTGTATGTATGTGGGTTTTTTTTTATGTCTTTATGTGTATGTCTGCGTGTCTCTATGTATGTGTGTATGTACGTGTGTGCATGTGTTTGTGTGTATGTATGTGTGTGTCTATGTATGTGTGTGTCTATGTATGTGTGTGTATGTGTGTGTATGTATGTGTGTTATATGTCTGTCTGTGTCTGCATGTATGTGTGTATTGTGTATGTGTTTGTGTGCATGTATGTGTGTGTTTGTGTGTGTGTGTATGTGTTTGTGTGTATGTGTGTGTATGTATGTGTGTGTATGTGTGTGTATGTGTTTGTATGTGTTTACGCTCGCATTACACAAATGTGTTGCTGGTCTAAGGCGTTCCTCGCACAGCATTGCCGCTTTATTATTTCAGTCGTTTACTGCCTTACGCACCCTGAAAGTCGTGTGTGTCTGCAGCAAGCGCGTGTATGTGTACCTATGGACGCGCGCGCGTGTGTTGTGTAGGGGGAACGGTAGTGTAGTGCTTAGCGTGCTGTCTGTGTCTGTGTGTGTCTGTCTGTGTCTGCGTGTGTCTGTGTGTGTGTCTGTGTGTGTGCGTGTGTGGTGTGTGGGGAGCGGTAGTGTAGTGCTTAGCGTGCTGTCTGTGTGTCTGTGTGTGTGTGTGTCTGTCTGTGTCTGTCTGTGTGTGTCTGCGTGTGTCTGTGTGTGTGTCTGTGCGTGTGTGGTGTGTGAGGAGCGGTGGGTGTAGTGCGTAACGCTACGCTGCGCTACCAACCCGGCGAACCCAGTTCCATTCCCGCTCACGGCCACCACCGGTGACGATTATTTGAACCTCCCCTAGGTCCACTCAGCCTCAAACGAGTAACTGGTGTGGCGTATTAACATCGGCACTTGGGAGACAAAGGCGGCTGGGCGTGGTAGATCCAAGTCCCGGGCGAAGCCGGCTCATGTGTATGTGTTTATGTGTATGTCTGTGTGTCTGTATGCATGTGTGTATGTATGTGTGTGTATGTGTTTGTGTGTATGTCTGTGTGTGTATGTATGTCGGTTTTGCCGCCGTGGTGGATCCAAGTCCCGGGCGAAGCCGGGTCATGTGTATGTGTTTATGTGTATGTCTGTGTGTCTGTATGCATGTGTGTATGTATGTGTGTGTATGTGTTTGTGTGTATGTCTGTGTGTGTATGTATGTCGGTTTTGCCGCCGTGGTGGATCCAAGTCCCGGGCGAAGCCGGGTCATGTGTATGTGTGTATGTGTTTATGTGTATGTCTGTGTGTCTGTATGCATGTGTGTATGTATGTGTGTGCATGTGTTTGTGTGTATGTATGTGTGTGTGTATGTATGTGGGTTTTTTTGTATGTGTTTATGTGTATGTCTGCGTGCCTGTATGTATGTGTGTATGTACGTCTGTGGATGTGTTTGTGTGTATGTATGTGTGTGTCTATGTATGTGTGTGTATGTGTTTCTGTGTTTGTATGTGTGTGTATGTATGTGTGTTATGTGTCTGTCTGTGTGTCTGCATGTATGTGTGTGTGTATTGTGTATGTGTTTGTGTGTGTTTGTGTGTTTATGCTCGCATTACACAAATGTATAATGCGGGTCTAAGGCGTTCCTTACACAGCATTGCCGCTTTATTATTTCAGTCGTTTACTGCCGTATGCACCCTGAAAGTCGTGTGTGTCTGCAGCAAGCGCGTGTATGTGTACCTATGGACGCGCGCGCGTGTGTTGTGTAGGGGGAACGGTAGTGTAGTGCTTAGCGTGCTGCCTGTGTCTGTGTGTGTGTGTCTGTGTGTGTGTGTCTGTGTGTGTGTCTGTGTGTGTGTCTGTGTGTGTGTCTGTGTGTGTGCGTGTGTGGTGTGTGGGGAGCGGTAGTGTAGTGGTTAGCGTGCTGTCTGTGTGTGTGTTTCTGTCTGTGTGTGTCTGCGTGTGTCTGTGTGTGTGTCTGTGTGTGTGTCTGTGCGTGTGTGGTGTGTGAGGAGCGGTGGGTGTAGTGCTTAACGCTACGCTGCGCTACCAACCCGGCAAACCCAGTTCGATTCCCGCTCACGGCCACCACCGGTGACGATTATTTGAACCTCCCCTAGGTCGACTCTGCCTCAAACGAGTAACTTAACTACTGTAGCGTATTAACATCGCCACTGGGGAGACAAAGGCGGCCGGCCGTGGTAGATACAAGTCCCGGGCGAAGCCGGGTAGTACAGCTAGTCTATTTATATTTGTAAATTCCTTTGTTTGAGAGAGTTTGGATGACTGCTTCTATTTCGACTGAATCAAATGTTCTTCCCTAATCGATACAAACCAGGCAACAACGATATTACATATTGTATTTGTCTTTCTTATTCCTCCTTCCGATACCAAATTTGCCAACCATGCTCTTATTTCTGTGCCTCTTGCCTAGCTTTGCATTGAAGTTTTGTTTGTTTGTTTCAAAGCTGATTATTTCACCTTCATACACACGATATACTGAGAGATCTTTACGGATTGTTGGGGCATGTACATTTGAATTCGCTTTAATTTGTCGTGATGAACACAAGTTGAGCAACTCTACATCAAATACTTTTGAATCCTAAAACTCTGTGTGGCACATTAGGAATGGACCAATCTTTTAATGATTTCCTCGTTCAGCAAGGGAGGAGTAAAGTGTGGTTTTGTGAAAGTCCTTATGTGCTGTGAAATACATCAATGCACGTGTGTACACCAGCATGCCATAACTGAGTTGGGCCTGTAGGTGGCTGGCAGGGTTATTGATCAACCTGACTTGGACAGCAGTCACGTGGTTAATGGCGACTCGGTTGAGGATTGCTGTGTGACACACGTGCTGTTGCATTTTACAGATTTACAACAATAAATGTGTTTGCCCTCGATTTGGAGCACCTGCCCACGTCCTTAATTTCGACTGTGCAACATCTACATTTGATTCCTGCAGAGACAAACTAACCCACTCTTTAACTCCTATTTCCTTTCCCTTTGTAGGGGTGTCAGGGGAAGGATTCCCACCAATAGATGGGTTAGTGGGAGGGGTGATCGAAGAGATATAAGGAGAGAACGGGCGGGAAGAAGGGGCCTTTGGCGGGAACGAGATTGGGACGGCTGGGGGACAGGTGTGGATGGAAGGAAAAGAATAAAGGACGAGACCCCTGCAATCTGGTGTCGGCTCCTACTTTACATCTGGTGGCAGCGGTGGGATCTCATGGCTACAAAGAAAAATCCCCGCGGGAAAGAGCCAAGGGAGGAGGAAGCAGGGGCCGGGGATCCTTCCCATCCCGGGCAACAAGGGGGCCTGCTATCAGAAGCAGCAGCAGGGGGCCCGGATCGCCTGGAGGACACCATGGAGGACCGCATGGCCCGCGTGGAGAGGGCACTCCAGGAGCTCCTACAGAGGCTCCCTATGGGGGACCCGCCAGCACCGGGACCCCCACCCCCACGCGTACTACGGGAGGAGAGGCCACGGGACCCGGAGGCCGACCAGCCGGCCGGGCAACCAACCTCGTCACGCCAGCCGCCGCCGGTCCCGCCAAAACCCCCAGGGCTAACCACCCAACAGGGAGAGCAGGTGGCCGGACGGCCGCGTCGGCTGGGGCCCGTCGACAAGTTCGTGGCTGAGGAAGAAGACTGGGAGGGGTTTGTCCGCCGATTCGAGGCTGCCTTCCACGCTCTCGAGTGGACAGACGAAGAGGCACTACGAGCGCTGCCATCCGTTCTGGGCAAGGAAGCACTCGCCTCTTACACCTCCCTTCCCTCGCACAGCAAGACCACGCTACAGGCGGCCTACGAGGCTTTGGGGGAGATCTATTGCCCGGCGGAAGGGGCCTTTAAACGGTTCCAGGATCGCCAGCGAGGGGCTAAAGAATCCCCTTTATCCTACAGGGGTGCACTGCTCGTGTTGGCGAGGAGAGCTTTCCCTCGCCTGGCTGAAGAAGCGCTCGAGGATCTCGTGGTCGAGCACCTCATCGCCTACGCTTGCCGCGCCGGCGTTGTAATGCCCGTGGTGACGCCGGGGGAACGCACCTCGCTGTGGGCTGCCCGGACCATCCAAGCCCACGAGCAGGTCATGGGCCGGGCGCCACCCGTGGGCCCGGTAGCTGGCGCGGCGGGGGGGAACAGCCGAGCCGTTGCCGCGGCACTACTGGGTCCAGCGACACCAACCGCCGAACCTGCACCGTCGCCACAGGCTGCCTGTGGAGCAGCTGGGGACGGACCCCCGACGTCTGAGACGGAGCCATCACTACGGGAGGTGTACGCGGCGATCCGGGGACTGGCGGAGCAGAGGGACCAGGGGCGCGACCAACCGCCGCGTCGCTGGCAGCCGCCTCTACAACATCGCGCCGAGCCCCCCCGACGGAACGCCCCGTGGGTCTGCCACCGTTGTGGTCGAGAGGGGCATGTGGCGAGGGGGTGCCGCACAGAGCCGGAGGCCGCCAACGTTACCTGGAACCCGCCGGGGCCGAACGCCGACAGGATCCAGGCGAGTGACGCCTTCCCGCCCGGCCTCTCGGTCGGGCCGAGCAATTATAATTCCGACGCCGCGAACTTACCGGGAGTCTCCTCGGGGTGGGCGCCGTCGGTGTCGTTCCCCGGTCCCCATTGTCCGGGTCGGGGGAAGGGAATCGCGCCGGGGATAGCGCCGGGGCCTGGGATTGCGTCGCGACCAGGGGTGGCGTCGCGACCCGGAGTGGCGTCGCGAACGGACGTGACGTTGCATCCGGGAGTGACGTCGCGGCCAGGAGTGGTGTCGCGGATCGCGCCGGGAATTGCGCCGGGGCCGTGGACCACGTCGGGGATCGCGCCGGGGCCGGAGACCGCGTCGGGAGTCGCGCCGGGGCCGGAGACCGCGTCGGGAGTCGCGCCGGGGCCGGAAGGGACGTCGCGGGCGGACGTGACGTCACCAATTGCCTGCGACGCCGGCGAGTTGCCAGGGGCAACGGCCCGGGGGCGGAGGCAGCCCACAAGATTGACAGTGCGCCCTGAAGCAGTTCCACGGGCCGCCTCACCACCGCTTTGCGGCAGATTGAGACGGAACCAGGGGGACCACGCCCCCGTGACAAAGGGAAGGGAGGGGAGAAGGGAGGGGCTCACGGGAAGGCCCACCCCCCAGTCCCCACTGCCCCCTACAATGGGGGGGGCCCCCCACACCACAAGGGGGGCCCATCCTACGTCACCAAAGGGGGGCAATTTGCACCACACAGAGAGCCCAGCCCGCAACCCAGGGGTAAGCCCACACTATGTAACAAGGGCGCGTTCACCCTGCTGCGACGCACTCCAAAGGGAGGAACCCCATCTTCAGTCCATTCACATCCATCCCCCATCATTTCACCATGCACCACAGGATAACGAGACGCCGCCTGGTCAGTGGCCGGACTCAGCCACACAATGGAGGAAGCTGGCAAGGCGGGTGGTAGCGGCCACGTCAGGAACCTCGGTCCTGGTCGGTGAAATCGCGGGAGTGTCGGCACGTATCTTGGTTGATACGGGGGCATCAGCCACGATCATCTCGAGCACCATGCACGAGATGCTGCCGGATAAAATCCGACCTTTAGTCCCCGTCAAGACAACGTTCATTGCAGCAAATGGAGGCAGCATGGGCTTCCTGGGCCAGGTTAAAGCCCCGATACAGATTGGGCAGCTTTCGGTAGCAGGACCCATCCTTGTCTCCGCAACATTGCCCGTACCCTGCCTGTTGGGGACGGACTTTCTGAGGCGGATGCCAATGAAAATCGATCTGGCCAATGGGCGGGTGGAAGTCCAGGGAACGCATCTCCATTTCCTAAAGGCGGAGGGAGCCAGCCGGGGAGTACCCTACGTGCAGGCTCTGGTCAGTAAGTCTGTCTCCATTCCCCCGGCAGCCCAGATGCTGATTCCGCTGCAATATCGGTCTCCCCTCGTGACAGCCCGACCAGACTCACCCATCCTGGTGTCTCCGGCATCAGCTGCCATGGATCGCCATGCGCTGGTGGGGGCCGAAACTATTGTACAGAGGAACCAGCATCTGTTCATTCAGGTGCTGAACATCTCCGATAGAACAGCGACGGTGCAGGAGGGAACAGTTCTGGCCCACGTTAGTCCCTTGTCACTAGGAGCCCCAGGGACAAAGCCCGAGCTTGTAGGCAGCATCAGCCAGTCCGAGGACAGAGGGGCCGAATCGTGGATGGACCAGCTGGCGGGGCCTGAGCCGGGATTGCCGCCCGACCAGAAACAGCAGCTGCACTCATTATTGCATGAGTTCTCGGACGTGTTCAGCCGGGGACCGTTCGACCTAGGGCGCACAAATCTGTCGCAGCACCACATTAACACGGGAGATGCCGCACCCCTGCGCCAAAACACATATAGAATGAGCCCAATGGAAAAAGGGCACATTCAACAAGCGGTGCAGGAGATGCTGCGGGCCGACATAATTTCTCCATCCTCGAGTCCCTGGGGGGCACCGGTGGTCCTAGTCAAGAAGTCAGACGGGTCACTGAGATTCTGTGTGGACTTCCGACGCCTCAATGCCGTCACGCTGGCCGACGCATATCCCCTACCACGTATTGACGACTCATTGGATGCACTGGCGGGAGCAAAATTTTTCAGTACGCTGGATTTATTGTCCGGGTTCTGGCAGGTCCCACTAGACGCGGACTCCCGGCCTAAAACAGCGTTCCGGACACCACAGGGCCTGTTCGAGTTCAACTGCCTGCCTATGGGCCTCCAGACTGCGCCGGCGACGTTCCAACGCATAATGGAGTTGGCCTTAGCAGGTCTCCAATGGGAAACGTGCCTCATCTACCTGGATGACGTCATTGTCTTCAGCCGATCATTCGAGGAACACATTGACCGATTACGTCAGGTATTCCTGCGGTTCCGGAACGCGAACTTGAAGCTCAAGCCGTCGAAGTGCCACCTTATGCAGTCGTCGGTACGCTACTTGGGCCACGTCGTCAGTGAGTCTGGAGTGGCTACAGACCCGGAAAAGACGGCCTGCGTGAGGGCCTGGGCTGTTCCCACAACGGTTCCAGAGGTACGCCGGTTTGTGGGTTTCGTTTCTTATTACCGCCGGTTCGTACCCAACTTCGCAACCATTGCCAAGCCCTTGCACGTGTTGACGGCGAAGAACCAGAGGTTTTATTGGGGCCCTCTGGAGGAAGAGGCATTCCAGCAGCTGCGCTCACGTCTGACAGATGCACCACCATTGGCTTTTCCGGATTTTGGCCTCCCCTTTATCCTGGACACGGACGCCAGCGATGTGGGCATCGGCAGTGTTTTGTCGCAAGTCCAGCAGGGTCGCGAGGTGGTTATCGCCTATGGTAGTCGCGTGCTTTCATCAGCGGAGCAGCGCTACTGCGTCACACGTAGGGAACTCCTGGCAGTCGTTCACTTCGTGCAGCAATTTCGACCCTACCTGTATGGTCGCAAATTTACGGTCCGCACTGACCACGCGGCCTTGCAGTATTCGCTCCGCATCGACCAGCCTTCGGGCCAGCTGGCCAGATGGATAGAGCGCCTGCAGGAGTACAGGTACCAAGTAGTGCATCGCAAAGGGACCAGACATGCCAACGCAGACGCATTGTCCCGACTGGCGCCCCAGGGCCCTTGTGCATGCACCACAGGCGGGGCACGCTGCAAGGAGGCGAGGCCGGAGGGGACAGTCATCGCTCCCGTACGCACGGCGGAGGACGCACAGGGTGAGGTCCAGCTGACCGACCACGACCTGGGGCTGACCTTGGACGATTGGCGACGGCTACAGCTGGAGGAAGCCCCACTGCGAACGCTACGCGCCTCAGCAGAGGCAGGGGGGGAGGAGTACATCGTATGGGAGGACCTCCTCATGCGATGGGACCCGACAGGGCGCCGACGATGCCTGGTAGTTCCGGAGTCGCTGCGTCAACAATTGGTTATGGACGTACACGGCCGCCAGCTGCTGCACCTGGCGGGGCGGAAGACACTGTACACATTACAGAGTCGGTACTTTTGGCCAGGTATGACCGCTGATGTGCATCGATGGGTCGCTACCTGCGTCGAATGTGCGCGGCGAAAGCCGCCACCCCGGGTAAGCCGGGCGCCCCTACAGCCCATCACGGTGACCAGGGTCAACGAATTGGTTGCGTTGGACATCCTGGGACCACTGCCGGTCACGCCACGGGGAAATAAATACCTGTTGGTCGGAGTCGAGTACTGCACGAGGTGGCCGATGGCGTGGGCCCTCCCGGACCAAACGGCACAGACCATCGCCGATGCCTTCGTGGGAGGCTATGTCCTTGATAAGGGGGCACCGGAGCGGTTGCTCACGGATCAGGGCAGGAATTTCTCCTCACAGCTATTGAAGGACGTCTGCTCTATCCTGGGCACTAAAAAGGTCCGAACATCTCCGTATCATCCCCAGACCGATGGGATGGTAGAGCGGCTTAACCGCACCATAGCGGCCATGCTGTCCCAAGTGGTGGACGAAAACCATTCCGACTGGGACCTCCACATTCCATCTGTCTTAGCGGCGTACAGGGTGGCCCCACACGCGGCGACGGGGTTCTCGCCGTTTTTCCTGATGTACGGACGGGATCCCGTTCCGCCTATTGAGGTGCAGTTGACGGACATTCCCGCAAGAGCCGACGCATGGCCGAAGGCACTAAAGACCTCCCTCATTTATTTGAGAGAGGCCCGCCAAGCAGCCGAGGCCGCATCGGCCACGAGCCAAGAGAGTAATGTACGGATACGGGAGAGGACAGTGACAGCCAAGCCCTTCAAAGTCGGGGACCAGGCATGGCTACACTGTCCTCAGGTGCCGGTTGGCCTCTCACCAAAGCTGCACCGACCCTGGAAAGGGCCGGTCGAGGTCATTAAAGCACTCCGACCGCAGTGCGTCCAGGTCCAACTGGGTAAGCGACGATGGTTTGTACACCCCACCCGCCTTAAGCCATACATCTCTCCACCGTCATCTTCACCAACATCACCACCAACATCACTGCCAACATCATCATCATCCCTACCCAGGCCAAGGTCGCCGACCACCACGCACCGACCGGCAGGGGGTTCGGTGCCCTGTGTTCCCTTGTCACCTACAGCACCCCATGTGAGGCCTGACGGAGCGGCGGCACGAGCGGGGGCCGGAGAGACAGCGGCGCCGGGCAAGGCGACACCAGCACCACCGAACCAGGGACCGCGACGAGAGGGCCTTCGAAGGAGGGGGCCGCCACGGTCATCTGCTGCCTGTGGATGTCCGGGCTGTTACGGGATGCTGGCTGGAGACCTGGGCAGGCCGCGCAATTGATTTCGTTGTGTTATGTTGCATTGTATGGTTGTGGGGGGGGTAAGGGCTGTCGTCACTGTCAGTGGGGGGAGGCATGGGGAGATTTAAATGGTCCATGGGGGAGGCAGAACCGAGGACGGTTATTTTTTTCTCCGGGGGGGGGGGTGATGTAGGGGTGTCAGGGGAAGGATTCCCACCAATAGATGGGTTAGTGGGAGGGGTGATCGAAGAGATATAAGGAGAGAACGGGCGGGAAGAAGGGGCCTTTGGCGGGAACGAGATTGGGACGGCTGGGGGACAGGTGTGGATGGAAGGAAAAGAATAAAGGACGAGACCCCTGCAATCTGGTGTCGGCTCCTACTTTACACCTTTATAGTTATTAAACCACTACTCTTTGGTTATTTCGGTAAAGTCACGTAGAAAAGAAAGAAATTAAATAATAGAATACGACCGTCATCAGGTCGAACTAAATTTGAGAGAGAGACAAAACACAGACACGGAGACACACAGACAGACACACAAGCAGAAGGAGACAACACAGAGACACACAGAGAGAGACACACAACATAAACACACAGAGACCCAATGCCTCTGTGTCGAGGCCATAAATAGAGAGAGGGGGGTGGGGCTGAGAGAGAGGTGGGTCTGCTGTAGCAGCTGCTGGAGAAGAGAAATTAGCATGTCAATGAAAGACCCAACAAGACTGGTACATTTTAGAGAGAGTTGTGTGGAAATCCACCCCGAAGTGACCGAGAGTGAGAAAGAGCGAATGTACTTATGAGAGCCTGAAATAGGGCGTTTGAGAAAACAAACTTAGAAAATTTTGGGTGGATTTCCATGCATCTCTCTTTGTTAAATTTCACACTTAACTTCAAATTTGAGCAATCTATGGAGATCGTAATCAACCAGGTTATGCGTTAACTGCGTGTTTGCCGACTCTCTGTGTTGCATTGCATTGCATTTCATACAAAAATTGCTAAATTTTGTTTTCTCAAACTGCCTATTTATCTGTCTAAATTTACCAGGCTCTCATAGGTCCATTCGCTCTTTCTATCCCTCGGTCGCTTCGTGGTGGATTTCCACACAATTCTCTCTAAAATGTACCAGTCTTGTTGGGTCTTTCATTGACATGCTAATTTCTCTGCTCCAGCAGCTGCTCCAGCAGACCCACCTCTCACTCTGCCCCACCCCCCTCTCTCTATTTAAGGCCTCGACACAGAGGAATTGGGTCTCTGTGTGTCTATGCTGTGTTTCTTTCTCGGTGTGTCTCCGTGTTGTCTCTCTCTGATTATGTGTCTGTCTGTGTGTCTCCGTGTCTGTGTTTTGTCTCTCTCGCAAATTTAGTTCTACCTGATGACGGTTGGTTGTGCTGCAATCGAAACGTATTCTATTATTTAATTTATTTTCTTTCTACGTGACTTTACCGAAAGAACCAAAGAGTAATTCCTGCAGTCACGAAAGCTTAAAATCAAGTTCGGTTACCACTAGTTAAAATATATCATGCACCATTATGTCAAGCAGCCATAAAAATATTTTATTACACCAAGCTAATAAAGAGTGAAGGTTTGCAACAGCTTGCAGCATATGAGGTATCTGAAATATGTTTTATTTATGCATTTCAGTGTAATTGTGAAATTAAAATACCATATAGTTTTACCACTTGTCAGAGTGAGTTATTTCAGTAATTTATAAACCCGGCGAGACTGCATTGTTCACATGAAGCTGCAGTGCCTACTTTTTTTTAACAAGGCAGATGAAATTATAAAATGGCACGGACAAAACCAAGCAAGCCTGGTGGTCGCATCACGAGAATTTCCATATTTGTGGAACAAAAGTGTCCCGGAAACCTAATCTCCTGGTCCTCTGGAACCAAATTTCAAGCCACTGGTTCCTGCGAAAACATGGCATCATCTGCCAAGCATAAATAAACCATTTACAATGGGCAGCAGCGTCTCCTTGAAAGGAACCCAAAGCCTGGAGGGACATGGAATCCCGCCCGATGTTTTTTTTTTTGCGAGGCCATCCCAACCACACTGCCAACCTGATGAGGCAGAACAATGAGGCCTTGTTTACATGAGCCCGATCAGACGGCCGGCAGCGCTGCATGCCCTTTGAAGGCGGTGGCCACATCTAAGCACCATGCCAATTGATTTGTGTTCCACGGCTAAATGGCTGCTAATGGAATGTGGCTGCCAGGGTTTATGAAGCGCAACGGGCTTAAGCGTCCATTGCACTCATGGAAACGGGCTGCATATGTTCGAAATTCATCCCCATGATGCACTCACCCCGGCCCAACTCCCCCAAGCAAGCCAACCAAACCGCTTGCATAACCTCTGGGATAAGCAGATATTGCAAATCGTAGTTATCTCATTCGATATATATATTTTAGGAGAAATGTTCCATCCGGATACGTCAAAATAGTTTCAAACGCCACCAATGTACATCCAAGAGAATATCCTAAACACTCTATGGCATGAAAATATAGACATACAAAAATCAAGAGGTGGGTGGAGGGGGGTTCTGTCTTCTGTTAACTTCACACAGAATGAGAGCTGACACATCTGTTTACATGCATTTGGAGACAGGGGTAAGAGAAAGAAATGGGGACTTTGCAGCATTGGAGGCTAATAGAAAGAGACTGCTAGGCTTGCATCCAGTTATCTAATCCTAAAGACAAAAAAAATCCCATGACCAAGCTGTAGTGGATGGAGTGAGAACCAGCAGGAGGTGAGGGAGCCAGTTGAACGAGAGGTTTTGTCTTTAAAAGCATTGACTGTGAAATGGTTCCTTTTTGTTGCGTATATTAGCTCGTAGTATGTGTGCCGTGCCTGCAAGTAAGTCCCCCCCCCCCCCCCATGTGTTATGTTAACTTTGCATGATATAAACTTCATCTGGCGAATGTGTGCGACGCCTGCAGGTGTTTACTTTGCATATATTAACGGGGCTGGCCGCTTTATGCTAAAGATAACAAAGGAACTATGAAACTACGAATGCAAATGTGCGATATTTCTGTGGCCCGTTGGTTTGGTGTTGATTAAACGACTGAAACAGAGGCGCTTAAAAAGGCAAAGAAAAAAGAAGTTTCCAATTAACCGACTCATTGTCCGCTGCCAGTGCCGATATTAGCAGCCGCACATAAAATCACCTCTTTGTGTTCGACCAATGGAAAGGCCGCTCACACGAGCGGCACAACAACTGAGCGCATTCGTGGAGCCATTGATTGGCGTGAGTTTGAACAAGCCGATATCTAACGGGTGGCACCCTAGTCTTGGACGTGGGCTGCAAAGAGATTGGGAAAGCATAAATGAGGATGGGGTTAAGGGCGGCTGAGCTTTGTGTCAAGTACTGGAGTTATGACGCTCGGGCATCTGGCTCATATGGTGTCAGCCCATTGTGCCAGAGCGATACAAACTGGCTCAATGTATAAGTGGTGAACTCAAGAGCACGGGAGACTAATAGGGTTTTTCCCCTTTTTTTCTGGCAACAAAACTGACACCTTTTGCAAGGAATCATCTTTACATTAACCACAATACTTGCAGTCAAATGCAAACAAACAAAAAACAATACTCTGATAATGTATGCATTGTCCTTGAAACTGATTGGTCCACACCAGAGACAGCTTTCTTTAGAGCCTAGTCTCATATGGTGTTCGACCAGATGACACCAAAAGGCGCAGTTTTGTTGCCAGAAAAAAGGGGAAAAAGCTTTAATAGTATATTTTGGTACTGGCAAAGGAGGTCCCATGATGAAGCACGGGAGACGTCAAGGCCCCACGAAATAAATGCCTACAGTGCGTGTACTGCATTGAGTTCGAGTGAGTTCACAGGTGTGATTACACCACCAAAACCAGTATGGGGGGAACTGCGTGTAGATCAATGTCAACATTTGCATGCTCGCCACGTAGCCAAGTTTCAGAAACCAAGCCCGGATCAATGTCACGTTCTCAAAGGCGAGCCACGTATCCGTGCTATACCCCTTGATATCGGTATTCCCAAAACGAATTGGATTTCCTCCCACCCAGTTTAGGTTCTAGCCATACTTGCTGCGTTTGGGAGGCGAACGAGTTCGCGGGACGCCACGATTGCAGTCTGCGGGACGAACGGCAATGCAGCAGTGCCACTCGTACGACATCACGCTGATAATTGCTCGAAGAAGTCACTCATTTAAAGCTAGACATTGCAGTGTACCAGCAGTGGTGCAGCGGTTTGGGTAAATATCGTTTGATCCTGTTTTTGTGTGTTCATTTTGTTGTCCTTCCCCCGTAACTCCGATAAGCACGGTTGGCTACGTACGGTGCGACAGACGTTCAACATACATACACACAACCTGAGTTCAATTTGCAGCCATCACTAATAAAGCGAGCCGAGAATGTCTGTGTGTAACGCGCGCGACGTCACTCCACGTCGACCAGCCCCCTCTCATTAATAATCATGAACAGGTGGGGTCCTCCACATGGACCCCCCCCCCGTCATTAATAATCATGAACGGGTAACGTCTCTCCGCACGAAGAAGGTGGAGCGGAAGCAAAAATTTGTTTACGCAAATTATCTTTCATTTTCACCTTTATAGAAAGTAAAGGTAATAAAAAAAATCAACGCAACAAAAAATATATCACGAGCCAACAAAGTCTGTGTGTGTGTGTCCCGTGCGTGACGTCACTCCACATGCCGCACCCCTCCCCAATTACCATTAGCGAGTGACGTCACTCCACATGCCGCACCCCTCCCCAATAACCATGAGGGGGTGACGTCACTCCACATGGGGCATACCCCCCTCCCCCTCATTAATAATCATGAGCTGAACAATGTATCTATTGAATATTTCAAATTTACCGCAATATACACCCGTCCTTGGATCGGGCAAACAAGCGTGTGATTTTTTATAAGTGGTGAGTGGTGTCTGAGCACCCTCCCCCCTCACCAACCCCCGCACCCTGTTCTAGATTTGAAGCTTTCGTGACTGCAAGGATTCATATTCTTAGATTTTTTTTTCGGTAAAGTCACGTAGGTAAAAAACAAGTAAACCCGTAAAAACAAAGTTTTTCACTATAAATCCTTTATATGCGTGGCGGCTAGAGTCTTCTCGTCCTCTGGCTTGAGATGGCTGCCACCTATGGGTCAGATGATTGTCTGCCAGTATTAAGCAATTGGTAATTAAATATAAACAGTGTAAAATTTTGGGAATTTTTTTTCACGAACATTAATTGTCTCGCACAACGAGTCTGTGTGGAAAATGTCAGCTCGATTGGATCACGGGAAGTGTGTTAAAAAACGACCGAAAGATTTGCACGGTCGTAAGCAAGCAAGCAAGCACGCAAGCAAGCAAGCACGCAAGCAAGCAAGCGAACTTAATATAAAGGATTTAAAAACAAGCACGGACCCTTCTGTCAAGTGGCAGCAGCAAGCATTTCCAGCCCTGCACCTTTCTCTATTTACCTACCATTAACCATTTGCCGACCTTCTACTACAGTCAAATTATTTGGTGACACTGCCTTGGCAGAAGTAAACAACTACAAATAACAAAAAACCCAACATATCCTCAACAACACTTCCCTGAAAGGAAATGGCCCTTCTTTACAACAGATAGTGGGGAAGAATGGCCTAAAATCCTCATGACAAATGAGCCACATTGAGATCTTCGTGCATCAGTGCATTGACAAAAGGCGATAATTTATTATAAGTCAATGTATGAATATGGGTTTTTTGTGGTTAATCTGCACATAACTACTGAAGTGCATACATCACGGTTCATTATTCCTGATAAGAAGTGGCTAAATTGGCAGAGAGAAAAAACTCAATTGATTATGACATGTGGTTGCATTTGATCAAGTTAGATCAGCCCACAGATAAGAAGTTTTGCATATTGGTGGACTGGAATAACAATATATAATTATGGCTCACAGAGACCAATTAATTTTTCAATTAGTCAAAATCAAAGCCTCAACAGGGTGTCAACACATATTCTGGAGGGTCCTTCTGATGGAAATACACTTAATGAGGTAAGTTATATTTCTCCCAGTTTTTTTTTATCCCATCATACGCAGCTGAAACAATCGGCAATTTGTCGTTTTACATTCTCCCGTCCTCTATCTGTGCAGCAAGTAAAATTGTGCCTTTTGGCGTCATCTGGTCCAACACCATGTGAGAATAGGCTCTAAGAAAAGCTGTCTCGGGTGTGGACCAATCAATTCCAAGTACAGTGCATACATTATCAAAGTTTTTTTTTTTGTCTGCAGGTATTGTGGTCTATGCAAACATGACTCCTTGTAAAAAAGGGTGTCAGTTTTGTTGCCAGATAAAATGGTTAAAAAACAATTATCAAGTATAATTGTGTACACCGCAGTTCGTCGATTATCAAGTCACGTTTGGTGGGGTAAAGTATTGGGATGCTCCAACCTCTTCCAAGAAAGCCTCATCGGCATGGATGAGTAGGCCAAACACCTTACACGGGTGCATATTTGGAGTGCCTTCTAGTGGATGTCCTTCCATCAGCTGTGGCTGCACCTTTGCACTTTCTTTTCTGTGCTATCGCCACCAACCTTTGACAGAGAGGTGCATTGTCCCATTTTACAGGACAACCCATGAATGATGATGTCACAAAAGTACCCCCGTAAAGTTGTCTTTGTAAACCACAAATGAGGCACTGCACTTTTCTAAATCCCATGCTGTGGAGACGTTCATTGCAAGGCAGTCAACCAAAAATTAACCCGTAAAAACAAAGTTTTTCACTATAAATCCTTTATATGCGTGGCGGCTAGAGTCCTCTCGTCCTCTGGCTTGAGATGGCTGCCACCTATGGGTCAGATGATTGCCTGCCACCTTTAAGCAATTGGTAATTAAATATATAAATAAATTCCTAAAAAGTGTAAAGTTATGGAAAAAAAATTCACGAAAATAAATTGTCACGCACAACGAGTCTGTGTGCAAAATGTCAGCTCGATTGGATCACGGGAAGTGGGTTAAAAAACGACCGAAAGATTTGCACGGTCGTAAGCGCGCAAGCAAGCAAGCAAGTGAACTTAATATAAAGGATTAAAAAATGTGTATGTTTGCTAATTAAGTATATAAAAAATGTAATGTCATGGTTATCGTATGAGCAGTCAATGGTGACTGAGCTGAGACCATAAACTAATTACATCTATAGTTAATAATCCAGTTTAATCATAGGTGGCAGCTCGGATTTGAGTGGTAATATCTCATTGCTCTAACCCGTGAGTCACCCTAGCCACCTCAGCATCCACTCTTCGGAGTTTGAAAGGAAACTAAAGTGCCTGGAGAAAAAAAGCCAACCTGCATATGAAGTAATTAGAGAGATAGAAATAATCACTTAGTTGTTGAAATGCCTTTAACGACGTAAAACATGGTTTAAAAATGTTGAACAAGCACTGCTTGCCCGATAACAATTGGCAGTAAACTTGAATGAACAGTCGCTGTCATTTCACACAACACTATTTAATAACCTGGCGATAAATAAAGTTATATTTTGTGTAAATATGGCCTTGTAAACACAACATGTTCTGCCCTTGCCTGTGACCAAAGTGGAATAAATCTGCATCATCGCGACCACTAAAATCTTTTGTGGGGTGGAGGGCAGGAGGGGGGTGCTGGTTAACGCGAGTCACCAGGTTAAGAGCGCATGAAGAAAATATATTTTACAATAAAGCGGCATATGTTCCCAGATGTTGGAAAAGTTATTTATATATTTTTTAGAATTTAATCGCGATGCACAACTGAGATGCAATATCTCGTTTGCTCCTGGAGGCAAGTCACATGCTGTTACAGATCGCGTAGATGTTGCATATTCAAGACACGTTACACAAGAGCGATAACATCTTGGAAAATGCCATCTGTTGGAAAGAAATCACTTGCTGTAGACATGAAACATTTAAAATCTTAAAGGCACATTTTATTTGATTTTATTCATATGTTTGTTGAATCTTCAAGGCGCACGCTCAAATAAATACTTGAGATGAATTAAGCTCTGCAAATTACCAATATACCGTTGTGGTTCGTTTGTAGTTCTCATCCCACACCTTCTATTAGCACGGTTGGCCACGTATGGTGCAAAAGAAGTACAATATACATACATCACTTTAACAGTACTTTACACAAGGTGCGGTGCCCTCGTATGAACGCAAACACAAATCAAGAAGATAAATGAAATTAGTACCGACGTTTTGAATGGAAATTTAAAGTTATTATAAAAAATAAAATTGTCATTATTAATAACAATGTATGCAACGAATAATATGTAAGTATGTAGATAGTCACGAAGTCAACGTGGCATTTTTGAACCAGCCCTTTATATTTGCGGACGCGGCACCTCCAAGTGGCAAATGTACAGCTCACGTGACCTCCGACAGGCCAGGAACGTCCCCAAATGTTGCCATTACATAATGGCGAAAGTGTAACCGATGGCAACTAAAATAATATCAATTTCTAGGTGTGAAATGGCTCGGATGATCACAGCACTAAGCTTGCACCGCTGAGATCTGGCATTCGAATTGAGGTAGCTGCTGACTGTGATTATGCTGGGTTTTCAAGTGCAATTAGTTGATTGTCTTAGCTAGTTCCAGCTCTGCGAGTTTAAAATTTTGGTTCGACTGTGGCGCGATGGAATTGCTCCCAATGGCAGAGTGGTTGGGCATGCTGTGTCCTGCTTCTGTGCGCACCAGAGGCCACTTTAATGGACCTCAGAGGAAGCGCTGCGATTTCCACTTCCGTGGCCGGTTCTCTCACTCCCCCAGGGTTGACCTGAACGGATATTCCTCTCGTGATAGTAATAATGCTGATGACGCGATTGGGATCAAATTGGGTTAATAAGTCAAGAAATTACGTGAGACC
The DNA here is from genome assembly GCF_015708825.2 of Lethenteron reissneri. Taxonomy (NCBI): domain Eukaryota; kingdom Metazoa; phylum Chordata; class Hyperoartia; order Petromyzontiformes; family Petromyzontidae; genus Lethenteron; species Lethenteron reissneri. Next base: position 5,676,189 of record NC_083813.1, on the reverse strand, counting down.
AATTTTCATGCACAGTTTGCTCTTACATTTTAAGATTCTATGCTTCTTATCAATGGAATTTTTTTTTCCATCCACGGGCAGTGTGCAGCTGCACAGGAAGCGAGCAGTTGCACGCCATGAAAGGAAGTTACTGTGCCATCCGCTCTGATTTCGTTCAATGCTGAGTATCACCTCGCGCCGTGTCCACACATATGACCGAGATTAATGTCACGATTTTTACGAATTAATTTATTTTTCATATGTTTAAAACAGGGTTTCCTCGTCTCTATAAATGTGAACACATTTTCATATTTATCACCGCCCGTAACCTGCATGTGTCCTTGTTCAGTCTTACCGTTCCTCCTACTAACACTGGTGCCACTGCGTTATATATTTTCAGCACAAGTCATCGGTTAATGTTCTTATTACAGCTGTGTCCAAAAATGCCTCCTGGGTTATTTGTGTGATCTTTTAGTGTGGAGGTCATTTACTTGCTCAACGAGTCATTTTTCACCCCTTAATGCTGTTCCAAGAAAAGGATTGGATTTTTCTCAACGGCCTTCCACCTATTCACACTGAAACAATGTCGTAAAAAAAATCTAATTCATCTTTCTCTCTCTGATCGTGAAATTTGATAACATATTCTAACAACAGATCGTGCTTGTCTACGGCTGTTTGCAATGTATGCTTTTTGGTAACGTGAGCCAGTCTGGAATATTAACAACATCATTGCAGATATTTATTGGGAATGAATGGCTATGCGTGTGTTATTTTCACTCTTTCAAGGAGAAAAAACCCTCGATTTTCCTGCCGTCAAATTTCGTCAGAGAAGGGGGCAACTCTCCTTCAAAATATATTTTTTTAATATCAGAGAATCCTACTTAAATAAAATACATAACGCTGACAATCCTTCTAATGAACTGTGCCTGTCCATCTTATGCACTGTGCTCAGAGTGAAGAAAAAACACCGATGCCCAACTTATTCATTGCCACATCAAGGAACAGAACACAATGTTCCAGACCTGTATCGTTATGAGCCAAGTGGAGGGAGAGTTTTCCAAGGTCAGCCACCATGAATTAGCCAATCTGAACATCACAAGGAAACATCCTCATTTGAAGAAAAACTCAAGACACGATTACTCATATGCATAACAGTTTGTCACATTTCAAATGTAATTTGTGAATATGTAGTAAGAGCAAGCATTTTCTATTACGAGAGAATGTCACATGTGAAACTGGTGAAGACATAAACAAGAGGCACTATTGTATCTCTGTTGGCATGAATTATATTAATCATTATAAGATACCACCTCCCCATAACTATTTATCATTTTTGGCATAAAGAACCGAATTACAAACATTTCACATTAAACTATTATTCAGCAGTTGTATATAAAAACCATCTGGCTACCACATACATCGGCTGTGTTGGAAGCAAGCAATATTTCACAAGCAATACTGATTGCTGTTATTAATCAGGGAATTATTGTCTCATGAAAAGACATCCCTCCAATAGGAATGTGGAATTTCAATCAGTGACTCATTCCTAGCAATATGAGACACACACCAACCCACAATACGATGTGCAGGGACAACACTATTTAATTAACTTGATAATTCATGAGGATAATGCTGCAAGTTGATACTATTGAAGTACCGTTGATGACGCTTGGACACCGTTGTTGGGCACACGTATTTATTCGTACAAGTAGTCACACTGCGGACATACAATACTAGAGGGGTGTATCGGCCCCCTCACCCGGATAGCTGGGAATACTCTACTAGCTACCCCTGACCTACCTCCTAGTCCTCCACTAACGGGCTAGGGGAGGCTATCTGGCCCGACACTGGTCAGTCGGGCTACGGTACCCGGAGTCCCAGAGTACTAACTCTGGTTCACGGGACCACGCCACTGGCTCGGTCCTGCGCGGCCCTGACAAGGGCGGCGTCCCAGGGGAGTCCAGGGCTCTAGCTAGTCGATCTTCTGTCTTCCCCCTTGTACTCTAAACTCAACCCCGAGCTCTCCGGCTCATCCCCATTTATACCCCCCGGAGGATCACAACCCCCCCGGGCAGCCCCCCAGGCCGCCCCGTGCGGACGTCGTTGCGGGCACCTCCCCGTGTACTCACGGAGCCCCGCCCACTGTGTTTGTTACCCGTGTGATCCTATGCATACAGCCCTACACATACAGCCCCTCTGTAACAGCCCTACACTATTAAGCATCGTCAATGGGAATGATTAAACTATAAATACAAATTCGAGAACATATTCCAAAATACGTCTTCTAATCTCGAACCACATCCTCTCGAAATAAATCACTGCAAAAACAATTGGCTTGAGATCGTTTAATTTTTTCAAGAAGAGACGTAGCCGTATAATAATATTATGGATCCTGCACAAAGTGTGGGCACGAGCACTTGGCTATGGTCCAGACGGGATGTTGGATTTGATTTTATTTACTGACAGACAATCTCGAGCCTTGAGAGCTTCGTGTGCGCATCCTGTTGCCTTATAGTCCACGCGTGACTGACCGCGTGCCGATCTCCACCGAGGGTTCTGTTCACAATTGTGCCCACGTTGTTGCCTTTGGAGAGTTAGCCTCCGTACCGAGGCAAAAGGTCGGGGAATGTATATCACGCGTGTCAGCAAGGTGGACCATTTTTAGTACAATTTAATTGCATTGCTTAAAACAAAATCAATGTCAATGGGTGCGTACGATGCTCATTATATGCACATACACATTTCTATTCCCTAATTCTGTTTGTAATCTGTTTATAATGATCTCGTTATTAATTAATTATTCGTTTTTAATGTAATTAATGCACTAATTTGCGGATTGTTATTCGTTGATTGAAAAAATAATAACATCGAGGTTGAACTTAAATTCTAATGCGAGACAAATATGACGTTGTAATGCATCTTCTTCCTCAAAAAAATACCACCTCTTGTATAAATGTGTGCCTACGTTTAATTGCTTCATATAAAATTATAATTAATATTAGTATCTACATATCAAACAGTTTTCCAATTTTCTTTTATAACTGGAATATAATTATTCCGTATTCCCTGAGTAAGGTTTAAACCCTGGGAGGGCATAATGTGTTACATCCCCAGATTTTTCATAAAATTTCACCCAGCTGTTAAGGCTTTTGCATTAGCAAAAAAACATTACTGGTTTCCTCTAACCAATGGATGAAATTGGAAATTATTCCGATGTTAAATATTTTCCCTTTAATCTTGGCTGAAAAAAACTATATGACATGCGATTAAAATATTGTTGAGACATGTTCATTACATATGCTAACCTTCGTATTAATCAATGAGTTATTTTCTTGCAAACATCGCGACAAAATGCATGCAAAGCTACAGCTAAAGCAAAGACTATGTATTTGCATGAATAAATGACCAGTGTTGTTATCTTTTTGTGAGAATTTTCCAGGAGGCCACAATCCAAATGCATCTGTCAAAATTTTTTAAAACGTATCTTGAATAATAACGCGTTGTTTGTTGTTTCTCCCCAAATTGGATGTGGAATGGTCATGATGTTTGCAAAGACGCAAAATGCATTTTTTTTGGAATGGGCACACTTAGTAAAAGGGTTTCACGTGCAGATTACAAAATAACTTCAGATGAGATATTGTCCACACGGAACTATGTAAACAATTAGGGAGACAAATGAGTCAATGCAAATAAAAAAATAATTCAACGCGTCGTATTAAGCAACACGAGTATGGAATCAGCAACAAGGAGGTTGATGAGGGGCTATTAATAAATGGCGGTCCTTCAGGAGGAACATGCAACCATAACATATGATAGAGATAAAATGTCAAAATTGGTAGAGATCTCTACAGCAAAAAAAATATATATAATATCTGAGGAATCCATACTCTTTGATTCTTTCGGTAAAGTCACGTAGGTACAAAATAAATTAAATCACAATTAATTTTGTACCTACGTGACTTTACCAAAGAGTATGGATTCCTGCAGTCACGAAAACTTCAAATCTAGATTTAATATCTGAGGAAGTAGACGCAAGTGTAGCGGAGGAAGTTCCACGTGACACACTTGAAGAGTTATTGAACAGGAGAAAACTCCGGCATCAATTGGTAGAACTGTGGCCATCAACCAAGCAGCAGGATCAATTGTTCGAACCAAACTGACGTGTCTACTACATATTTATGCAGAAATGCCACAATCATTGAATGATGTCTCAATAAGTATTCCATCAACAAGTATAACCCGTAAAAACAAATTTTTTCACTATAAATCCTTTATATGCGTGGCGGCTAGAGTCCTCTCGTCCTCTGGCTTGAGATGGCTGCCACCTATGGGTCAGATGATTGCATTGCACCATTAAGCAATTGGTAATTAAATATAATATTTTTGTCCTAAAAAGTGTAAAATTTTTGAAAATCATTTTCACGAACATTAATCGTCACGCACAACGAGTCTGTGTGGAAAATGTCAGCTCGATTGGATCACGGGAAGTGGGTTAAAAAACGACCGAAAGATTTGCACGGTCGTAAGCGCGCAAGCAAACTTAATATAAAGGATTTCAAGATGTACAGACCCTTTACCCCTGCTATATAATTCATATAAATTGTTTGTGAAGATCATTGGGAAGATGGTAACAAATAATCATGGGAGCAAGCAGGATTTAGGAAAACTTCTGCCCCATCAACCACATGAATACTTTAAAATATGTTCTGGAAAAAACCAATGACTTCAATTGACCATTGTACCACGAAGAAGCACATCACTCTGTAGAAATTGTTGCAGTCATTCAAGCTATCCCACACCATGGCCGAAATGAAACATATTTAGAAAAATAAAGACCGGGTGAGCAGCTACAAAATGGGACCTTTTTGCCAGCATCAAAGTATGAAATAATAAGAATAGGATAATTGTTTTTTTACCCTTCTATCTGGCAACAAAACGGACACCTTTTTACAAGGAGTCATGCTTGCATAGACCACAATACCTGCAGTCATAATGCAAACAAAAACATAACTCTGATAATGTGCACTGTCCTTTAAGTTGATTGGTCCACACCCGAGACAGCTTTCCTTAGAGCCTAGTCTCACATGGGTTGGACCGGATGACGCCAAAAGGCGCACAACTCAAAGACAATGCACCATCAGAGTATGAGAGCTCGGGGTAAGCATTTACACCATGGGAACCTCATTTGCCAGTAAAAATATGATAATTGGTGTTTGTGTATTGTGGTCTATGCAAGCATGACTCCTTGTAAAAAGGTGTCAGTTTTGTTGCCAGATAGAAGGGTAAAAAAACAATTATCATATTTTAACTGGCAAATGAGGTTCCCATGGTGGTAATAAGAATAGGTTTTACCCTTTCTGGCAATTAAACAAGTGTTAAGATGTTCAAACACCAAATAGAAACCTTTTCCAAAGAATCAAGTACAATGGTCTTTTCCAGAATCTATTCCATAGTATTCGTGTGGTTAATGGGGCAGAAAGCTTTCCTTGAGGTGAATATGCAAACATGCTCTGATGATATATGCATTGTCCATGAAACGGATTGAAAGTACCAACAAAAGGCCCTTTGGCCTTTTCTTGTCTGACACTGGTGAGACTAGGCCATAAAGAAGTCTGTCTCTGGTGTAGGCCAATTAGTTTCAAAGTCGATGCAAATATTATCAGAAGGCGTTTGTTTTAATGTTTTGCCACAAGTAGGTGTGGTTAATGCAGACTTAATTCCTTGCAAAAGATTTCTATTTGGCGTTTAAATATCTTAACACCTGTTTTATTGCCGGAGAAAATTCCAACATTCGGTTGAAAGAGGACCCAGGTAATGTGGCACACTCTTGCCAAAGTTAATCACAGTGACATTGGAAGATGCTTTCTGAAAATTGCATTGGAAAATCAAAGGCATGTATATTAATAGGGAAAACATTAACTACGTGAAATATGCTGATGGCACAGCGATTATAATGTCCAGTGGGAATGAGCTCGAGGACATTTTAGAATAACTTAATTAAAAATACTGCAGAGTTGGATAAATGTGAGCAAAACTAAAGTGAAGTTTACAACAACTTCGCTAAATGATTATCTGTTGTGTGGGAGGCAACTGGAAAACAGCAGAGCGAACCAAGATCAAAGTGATCAAATAAAGAGGTGAATGAGATCAGGTTGGAGTGTTTTTTGGAAAGCTGAACTTGATACGGGCAGTGATCGACAAATGAACATGTTCCGTTCCTGAGAGCCGTTCGTCAGTGGGTTTGTCTGTCTGTCGGAAATCAACAGTCAGTTGTACGTAGGTCAGTGTTACTGGTAGGAACCTCTTGGTTACACCAGCCCACAGGGGATTATTGTGTCCGTCCGTCCATCGTGCAGGGAGGGGCTGGGTGGGGAGGGGCTGGATGGGGAGGGTGGGGCTGGGTGGGGGGTGGGAGGGGTGGGGCTGGGTGGGGAGGGGAGGGGCTGGTCACCCCGTGGTGCCCTTATAAAACTCAACATTTAACCTACTCACGGCGCCTTGTGCCCGCCCTCACAGTCGGCCATATTTGCGGAATACACCACGCCGCCGTTGACCCTGCAGGCCATTGACCGAGCAACCCAACGTTCCTACCAGCTCCCTCCGCAGGAATGTGTTAAAGTGTGCTGTGGTTAAACAAAAAAGGGAAGCATTGTTAAACTCATAAATAAGAAGAAATGTTGCGCATTTGCAAGTAATACTGTGATAAATACTGCGGAGTAAATCAAGCTTAAAAAAGGAATGTGAAAATCAATTAATCCGTTTTATTTTCACTGAGCATGAGTGGAATGGTTGGTTTCCTGTCGCTATGCATCACGTGGGATGCTGGGAGTCGTCAAGTCTTGCAGAGGATCGCTCTTCGGCTGAACAAAATAGCTCCGTGGTTCGGTTCGTAAGTTATGAGTGAATGTTCGCAATTAGGACGGTGAAAAATAACTAGCCTTTTGCCCGTCCTAAGACGGAAGCTGTAATATTTACGTTAATAAACGTCTGCGTAGAGTTATTTATTTAAGTAACTTTCAATAAAAAAACGTCAAATTTAAAGCGAATTTGCATAAATAAATGTCTTGCTTATGATAGGGGGGGGGGGGGGCTCTTTTGCAGTGACGTCACGTACGGATGAAGTGCTGTGCTGCGTAGATTTATTTTTGACCGTCACTTTCTGTAAATAAACGTCATATTTGAAGCGACAGTGCGAAAAAAAATATCTTACCGCTCGACCTTCTTCCACATGAGTGTGAAAATCCACCCGCTCATGAATATTTTATTATTAATTACGGGGGGGGGGGGGGCATGTGGAGTGACGTCACGCGCGTTACACACATTTCTGGGCTATTATAGTAGCAATAACGTCTCCCGGCGGTTCGTTCGTAAGTGCGGATGTTCGTAAGTCAGACGTTCATATCTCGGGGACTGAAACAACATACCAATGTGTCGAAAGAATAACACGTTTGATGAATGCGTATTACTTGCTTTGATATGTGAATCGTAAACATTGGCACCGAGGAATAAGACGGATCAAAAGCCAGGATTTCATAAGGTAAGAGAGATTCACGCTTGAAATAACATTCAGAGAGAGGGGAACGTACAGATTAGAGAACTTGCGCACATGAAAGATGTAAAATTGTGTATTTTTGGAAAAAGGAAGTGAGAATGGGCACGACACATTTCTAAGAGGGATGAAAGCCGATCAGGGCAAGGCCACTGATGGAGTGGCAGCCGTAGGGGAGGCAATGTGTGCAAAGGGAGGTCCACTGCAGAAAGAGAGAAATCACTCGTATCGTTTTATTTTATCTTGTTTGTTTTTTTGTATGTTTGTATGTATGTTGAACTTCTTTCGCACAGTAAGTAGCCAACCGTGCTAACCGGAGGCGCAGGGGAAAGACAACAAACTATACACAAATTAGCGGTTCTTAAGAAGTGAATTTTCAAATATAGATTTAAAAGTGCACGGCTTCAGTGGCGTCCTAATATCGGAGGGAAGAGCGCTGTTGTTGTAACTTTCTGACCCGCCTTTACTGGACATCTAAGAAAAATAGGCTTCATAGCTCATCGGATTTCTCCAGGATAAATAACGATTCTGATTGCGCGATGACACCAACTGTTCTGCAGGTGCTAGGTGGATTGTTACGCTGCAGGACCGCGAGAAATGGATGGTTGACAGCTTAGGGAGGCCGGCATCCAGCAGTGGATTGATTATGGCTGACGATGATACATCATTCAGTCTTACACTATATATATAAAAAAAAAACTTCTATCGTAATGAGTTTCAAATACCTATGTTTGTACGAGATTGAGGACAATTTTAATGATAAAGGGCCAACTTTGAAATTCTTAGATTATATCTGTAAATATGCACCTATAATTAAACGGCATAATTGCTATAAGTTATTAAAAAGGCAATTAAAAAGGGGCAAGTAAGTACATTAAACAGGTGTTAATTGTAAAGTGTGCTCTTACCTTTGTAGCGGCCTTCTATCATATATTTGTCTTACACTCCATTTATTACTTTTATTTGAAGCCAATTAAAAGGCAGTTAAACAGGAGTACAGCGAGCGCCTTGCCTAATGGGCCAAATGTGCCAAGCCCTGGACTGTGACCAACAGGACGGGCGTTAACGTGGCCTGTGATGGATGTCACTAATTAGTCCCCAGACAGCTGAGCGCAGCCACACACACACACGCTAGCTCGCTCGTTAAGCTAATTCAGCAAGGGTACGGTATTGACATGAGTCTGTTCCGCACAGAGCACGCGTCTCCCTGAGACGGCAGGAGGAAACGGCGCACACGGTCAAAGCCTTGTTCACTCTTCTCTGTTGGTCCATCGCGAACTCTTTCAGTTCGTCGACCTGCGAAAAATGTGCACGTCCATTCAACATTCATCGCGATAATCCGTCACAATGTATTGACAGCGGTAACATCATTATCTTTATCCACTGTTATTCATCGTCGTCGTTGTTATCATACTAGTAAAGGGAATTGCGACTGTAGGATACTTTTCTTTGTCTACCATTGTCTCTTGCTATACACCGGTGATATGGGCGAATGGTAGAATACGCATAGTGTACGATACATAAGCCAGTTTCTCTGCCTTCTCTCTCTCCCTGCTGTAAAGAGCGGCGATTGCCCGAGATGTTGACATACAGCACGGTCTATTTATTCATTAAAAGGGCAAATTGAATGATGAACGTGTTGTTTTTTTGCGTGCAATTATTTAAGTTCGTTTTGTTTGTTACACGGATGATCCCGTTTCCCCAGTTGCTCAGCTATTTTACGAGGGAGATCCATGGCAAGCTAGCACGGCGACAACAACAAAGAGGTCAATGTTACGGAGAACGAGTACAGGGTCTGTCAGGGATATGGCACAACTATTTTATTGTATTTATTTCACTATTTTTATTTAGTTTTACCAGGTAAGGTCCACTGAACTAAATGGTATTTTTTCCGAAGTGACTTGGCCATAAACATGATAGCTCAACGAAGTGGCTTATCACGTGGACATTATAGCAGTCATATGATCTAAACGCATGTTTCTAAATGTGGAGGGAAAGACTGGAGGACCTGCAGAAAAATCAACACGACCACGGGGAGAACTTGCAAACTCCAAATATACAGGCATCAGGGTCGGGATCCAACCCACAACTTTCTGTAGACCAAGCAAGGTCGTTAACATTTCACCACCACGGCTCCTTAACTAATTATGCCTGTGCACCACTGCCAAATTAGATTATTTTATACTGTACCTGCTTATCAATATATATTTTAATAAAATAAAAGTGAACACACATTTTGTTGTTGTTAAAGTTGTATTCTTAAAATCTACACTGATATAAAACACTGATGTGTATGTGTCCAATGAACACACGTGCTATTATGAATTAAATAACAATTCGTAATACAATTAGATTTTTGAAATCGTACTGAAATCACGTTTTGCGTGATTATATATATGTTTACATTTGAGCTGCTTGTTGACCCCGGAAAGCCTCCGTGAGTCTCAACACTCTTCTCCTGAAGGTTCCTGCCAAGTGATGTTGCAGTAGGGAGGCGATGTTGATGTCTTCTACAATTGAGTAATTCTCAAGTAATGTTTCAACATTTGGCAAATACCAGTTACCACAGGCATGCGTGGCTAACGCATAATGTATGCCTTTCGTTAGGCATATAATTGGTGTATGCACATCTTAACACCTGTATTTATTGCCAGAAGGGGTAAAACATTTTATTTTAATCATCTTGATACTGGCAAAAAGAGTCCCATAGATACCAGTTACGGTGTTTGTTTTAATCGTTGGGAGAACCCAGATAATATAAAGGAAACCCATGCAGAAAAGGAGGAGACTCCAAACAGAAACGTGCCCGAGTGGAGATTGAACCCACGTTCTTCTGGTCGTCAGTCACAAATGTTACCACTCTGCCACCCTGCCGCAAATCTAAACGATGAAAGACTCACATACCTCTGTGTTACGATTTGCAGGTCACATCAACATCGTCGACGGGAAAGGCACGAAATCACCCAGAAAAAAACGTCCCTTCCGACGTCCTGAATTGCTGTCATGCCAACTAAAGTGTGATGTACATTTTACTGCAGTAATGTTTTTTTAATGCAGAACACACCCGCATACACAATCTCCGCAGCCCTTCTTTAAAAAGACAACAATGTTTAAGGCATGGGCTGTCTATACAATTGGTATATATTTTATTCCTCATGGCTACATCTTAATTTAGGCATTTTCAGTTTGGATCCAAGGGCGCAGAAGCCACTGCACTTTAAAGGTTAAGTGGTTTCAATATGGCAAAGGACCAATATCCAGTTTCCTTTTGTGTGACAATTTTTTTGTAATGCTTAACATGGATATCTAATATGCATTAACAATGCACAACTGACAGGCAAGATTGTTCAACTACTGTTGTGCAATGATGTTTTAGCTCAGAGTAAAATACATATAATGGAGTATATGATATTCATGAATCAGATACAGTCCAAAATTGGCTCTTTCACAAGTATTCCACTTAACCATCAATTAAAGCAAATGACTCAACATTTGGAATGCTGATTTCCTAATATATAGAGCCACTGTCAATCTAGTGCTGTATGAAAGCATCACCATTCTGTGTCAATCACGTGGGTCAATTGACCATACTTAACCATGTTGGTCAGTGCTGGTGGGTGAACCAAGTTGAATCAGGACCAATGATATTATCCGTTGCCAGGAATCAAACTCAGGTCGCTGGGGTTAGAGTTCAGTATACAAAGCACAGTGCCACTGCTTCATCCTGATGCACATTATACAAATTATAAGACATTTACACATGCACATGCATGGTACATGAATACTAAAGTCACTGTTTTAGCCAAGAAGCGGTTTCCAGGCATTGAACAGAAAGCTAAAAATGTAATTCTGTCAACATTTTCACAAACCTACACTCTCGTACAGTGTGTATATGCCCATACAGAGAAGTATACCCTATGCTGACACAGTATTACAGTGAGCTGTGCTTTGGCAGGAGGCCATGCTTTAAGTTCTAAAGAGGCTGAGTTTGCATGGCAGGCATTCTTCCCCTGCAGGGCCCCATTACTCCATCTGTCTCGGTGAAAAATTATGAACGCCAGGTCCCAGGCTCGGATAAAATCTCCCCATTCTCGCTCGTTTTTCAGCTCCCGTATAAATAGGTTTTGTTTCTGTAGACCGCTGCTGCATCGAATCCCTTTGTTTAGGCCCATTACTAGGGGCTAGAAGCATATATTATATGTAGCATGAGTCAAATTGGCCTTATCTGACCCTCTTTGCTTATGTCCTGCTGTAATTGCCCTCTTAATGCGCACTCTCAAAGGAGGGATGTGATTTGATTTAGCCTCTTTAAAATGTAAAAACAATTCACAACGGACCACTTGCCTGCTCTTAGATGACTTAACAGAGCAAATTCATGTAAGAACTCCGAATTATAATTTCAACAGGGTATGTATTTTTGGAAGTTCTAATAAAAATTAAATGATTTTAAAGAATGTATACAACATGCAATACAAAATGATGTTTGTACACGAGACTTTCTAAAAGCTGACAGATTTCTGATTTTTAAAATGAAATTGTATTTGGAAAATGTTCTTTAAGCACGCAACAATGAGCTGTTAATATATTACAATCCAGTCAAACACCAATATTTGTAATGCATATTAATGTTTGATAAGCAGTATACATGAAGTAAAATGGCTTACTTGTTACTCCTGTTGCAGGATGTTAATTGCAACAATAATAAAATAATTAAATCTTAAACAGAAGTTTAAAGATGATCAGGCTGGAAATCCACCAGTTACGTAAAAAAAAAATGTGCATTCGATCTCCAACAATTCAATAACCCCGACAAGAACTGAATGCTCTCCGAAGAGCCGCATCACAAAAAAATTTACCCGGAAAAACAAAGTTTTTCACTATAAATCCTTTATATACTTTCAAGAACCTGGCGGCTTCAATTTAACTGCTCTATAAATAGTCTTCATTGTACAGCGTGGGGGCAGGGATTTAATGCCATGTGGTTAGTCAACATTTGCGTCATCATGAAACGGGCGGCTAGAGTCCTCTCGTCCTCTGGCTTGAGATGGCTGCCACCTATGGGTCAGATGATTGTCTGCCAGCATTAAGCAATTGGTAATTAAATATTTTTAAAAAATTCCCTAAACAGTGTAAAATTTTGGAATTATTTTTCACGAACATTAATTGTCTCGCACAACGAGTTTGTGTGCAAAATGTCAGCTCGATTGGATCACGGGAAGTGGGTTAAAAAACGACCGAAAGATTTGCACGGTCGTAAGCAAGCAAGCAAGCACGCAAGCACGCAAGCAAGCAAGCGAACTTAATATAAAGGATTTAAAAAGGGTTGTTATTACAGTCCTGCTAAACATACTGAAGCCACTTCAGGCAGCGCTATACCGCATCCACGGTCGGAAACTTTTCCCCAGCAGTTTCCGAGTCTGCTTTGTTCTCCTGTGCTGGTAAAGGAATAGCATGGCTCTCGGGGGACACGAGGGACCCAACACATTTCTCAACATGACGCCACCATCATCCACAACAGTTACTTTTATAAACGCTTCTGATCCTGAGACAACCCTTTGTCAACACCTTTGGCCTTTATATGTGCATGTAGCTTACCTTATATTTCTCGTGGAATGTCTGCAACAACCACCAGCAAAAACGTATTGTGAGCACTCGGTATGAGAAGTTGCCATATCTTCTTGGTTCTTTCGGTAAAGTCACGTAGAAGGGAAGTAATAAAATAATAAAAATAAAACATAATAAAATAATTCTCACGACGTTTCGGCCACAACGCAAGCAGCTGTCCTCAGGTGAAGAACATGTCTGTCGATAAGACAGATAATTAAATCTAAAACAGAATCGACAAACATGTTCTTCACCTGAGGACAGCTGCTTGCGTTGTGGCCGAAACGTCGTGAGAATTATTTTATTATGTTTTATTTTTATTATTTTATTACTTCCCTTCTACGTGACTTTACCGAAAGAACCAAGAATATGAATCCCTGCAGTCACGAAAGCTTTAAATCGAAGTTGCCATATGTTGTCCTCAAAAAAATATATTCTTTTTGCAAAATCTGAATTCATTTCAAAAATATTATTCTCTATAATATCCCGAGCAGTGATGACAGTGTATCTCTGCAGATTTTCAAAATCGGCTTGTGAATCTGACATAAATCTGTGATGTAACAACCCTCGTCTCATACAACATTGGCCCGAAATGTGAGTTGGAATTAAGCCAGATGCTTGTTGACGTCTTTGACCAAGACTTTTTAATGCGTTCCACAGAACTCCAGTACTTAGAATTTGGGCGGCAATGATTATGTAAATGTAGTACATCGCATGCAAACGACCACGAGAAAATACCGTGACTTTGAACAATGAATTAAAACTGATATTTGCATTTACTGTGTAAATGTACACGTTCACGTGTACATACACAGACACATTTGTCACTAAACTGCTGGATTAGGGCCTCCCCACACCAATACTTCACCACAATGGTCAGTACCGGCTGCCATATGTAGGGAGCATAGATTTTAAAGCGTAGCAGAGTATAACATTGCATTTTCAGCAATGCCCTCTACTGGCAAAGTTGTCATGAAGAAGCCTACAATAACCGTTGTAAGCATAGTCCAGTCTCAGTTCGGCTTAGCATCTGATATCCGATGACATCAGGTTGATTACAGTTGATTTGGTTGTAGAAGATTTCCTAATAACAGTAAAATACAAACATAATCATATACTGCAGATATATACACAAATTGGCATATATATGTGCGTAAATAACACTTAAGATACGTATATATGTACAATGGAAAATGAATTGGGTATTCAGTAGAGTGGCAAAAAAAATCGAGTTCAAAGCCTAGTCAGGGGACACGACCTTTTTGACTTTGATATGTCCATAAACTTAGGCACATCTAAGGATACATCTGATAAAATTAAAGTGACACAATGCTGTACGTCAGAATGAAAAAACACATGTGTGGAGCTAGACTGAATTGTGTAATTTTCATTAAGCACGGTAAGGCTTGTATTTCGGTGGTAGACAAAAAAATGATGATGAATTCCATAGTGACTTGAATTTTCATTCCTTACTACTGTAATAAAGGACTCGACCACGATGTCTGGCTTGGTGTCCTTTATTCGGTTCTTCTCTCTTAACCCGCACGGCTGTCCTTCTATAAGACTCTATACTGACACTGATACTGCTCTCCTGCAGTTTCTCCCCTCGTCGTTCTCTCAGCCTCTCTCTCCTCTCGTCGCTCTCGTAGCCTCTCCCTCACACACAGCCTCGCCGGCTGTGTTCCCCGCAGCTCCTCGTCCGCCTTCTCTCCAGCCGCCCCACCGCTGTCTTCTCTCGCAGCTCCGCTGGCTGCTCCCTTAGCTGGCCACCGCTGGCCGCCGCTGCCACCCCTTGGCTTTGCCCACGTGGCCTTACTCTGGTCCAGTCCCACTCGTTCTGCCTTCCTCTTCCGGTCTCCTCCCTTAAGAACCTTAACCTTTCCTCCCACGTCACCTAACTCCACCTCTCCGTGACGTCACATCCGGGAGGTCGCCCGCGCCCGCATTACACCACCCTCCCCCGTGGAGAAAAACCCAGCCGACCTCGGCTGAACAACACCAACAGTAATGCGGGCGAACCCGAGCGTAACACACCAAAGGACACCAAGCATGCAATATAACAGTAAGAACAATCAACACAACTCAACAATCAATAACGTAGCAGAAGCAGGCAATAAATACACAGTAAGAACAATACAACATAACAATCAACGAAACACAAGGGATTTAGAGCGTGTGCGGGTCGCCGGCCCGTCCCGGACGGTCGGCGGCCCATCCGCGGAACGGGAACGTGATTGAGTTTGAGGAGCGACAGGGTGAAATCCCCCTGTCGCTGTTGGAAGTCCACCAACGTCCCGTGTCCTTGAAGGATCAGTCTTGGGCTTGTCCCGCGGATGCGTCTGCAGCGGGGTCGGAAGGGCTGCAGGGCTCGAAGGACCCGCAGATCTGGCAGGCACCCTCCGAGCAGAGCGCCTCGTCCCCTCCGGTGTCAAGGCCGGCCTGCCTGGAACAGGTACGACAGGCGCTCTAGCAAGATCAATGGACGCAGGCGGGGGAGAGTCGGCAGCAACAGACCCCGGCAAGGCAACATTGGGAGATGATGCATCATGTAGGGGAGCAACATACGGTTTCAAGCGCGACGTGTGAACAAACCAGCGGCGAGAACCAATTTGAACACGCGCCGACTGAGGATTAGGAACCTCAATGAGGCGGACAGGCCCTCGCCAAGGTTTGTGAAATTTGGGAGAGGTACCCGGCCGCACCTGCGGGCAATGGAGCCAGGCCAGGTCCCCAACCTTCCAGGGGCACTCCCCTTTGGAACGCCGTGCGTACCTCTCATTTCGGGCCTGAGCTTTGGCCGTAGCCACACGGGCACTCTCCCGCGCCTCCGAGACCCGGCGAACAGTGTCCCGAATGTAGTCAGGAAGCGGTTTACAAGGTCCCCTCACACCGGTTCCCATCTGCACATCCATTGGCGGCACGTTTTCCCGACCATACATAAGGTAAAATGGCGAATAACCCGTAGCCGCATGAGGAGTCATCCTGTACGCCGAAAGCACCCCCGGGATGTGCAGGTCCCAATCCGATTGTTGCTCACTCACCGTGTGGCACAGCATGGCAGACAATGTCCGGTTTAGCCGCTCAACCATACCATCCGTTTGCGGATGGTATGGGGATGTCCGGACCTTCTTAGTCCCTAGGCCCGCGCATACTTCCGCCAATAATTTCGAAGAAAAATTTCGGCCCTGATCCGTAAGGAGTCTCTCCGGCGCACCCTTGTCCATAACATATCCGAACAAAAAGGCGTCGGTAATGGCCGCGGCCGATTGATCGGGCAACGGCCAGGCCATCGGCCAACGGGAGAGGTACTCAACCCCGACCAGCAAATATTTATTACCCCTCGCCGAAGGTGGGAAAGGTCCCAAAATGTCCAGTGCCACCAATTCATTGACCCGAGACACCCGAATTGACTGTAAGGGTGGCACATAAGGATGTTTAGGAGGCTTACGCCGGGCACAGTCAGGGCACGCGCGGACGTGCCCCACGACATCCGTCGACATGCCGTGGCAAAAATAATGACGTTGCAACGTCAACAAGGTCTTCTGCACACCCAGATGTAATAGCGTGTCACAATGGAGAGTTCTAATCAACTCGTATCGGAGGGACGCAGGCACCACTAGACGCCAGTGTTCCTGGAGACTTTCCCTCCACATAAGCAGACCATCTCGGACCGCGGTTTCCGGCGCACCCTCCGTAACCGGACCCCCAACCTCCACTTTGGATCGCTTCCGCAAGGACACTAACGACTCATCCATCATTTGCTCCCTTATCCAAACAGACCGTGGCAGATTCAAAACCCCATCAGTCGGCCCCGGTTCCACAGTAGCATCCGACTTCTCCACAGCCAATACCACCGGCTGAGGGGGGGGTAGGCTGGGCGCACATCTCTGCGTCCCCGACGCACATTTGCAAGGGGAGCGCTGCGGCAACCTAGAAAGTGCGTCTGCGTTCGCATGGCGCACCCCTTTACGATGGTGAATTTGAAATGAAAATTCTTGCAGCGTGTCCAACCAACGCGACAGCTGGCCGGAAGGTTGATCCATTTTAAGGGCATATTGCAAGGCCGCATGATCCGTACGTACGATAAAGGAACGGCCGTACAGGTACGGTCGAAACTGACGTAGGAAAAAAACAACGGCTAAGAGTTCCCTGCGAGTGACACAGTAGCGTGTTTCCGCGGGCGACAGGACCCGGCTACCATACGCAACAACGCGCTCTACGCCCCCTTTAGACTGAGACAACACCGCGCCAATACCTGTGTCGCTCGCATCCGTATCAAGAATGAACGGTTGATTGAAATCCGGATAATCCAATGTTGGGGCGGTAGCCAACAGATTACGCAGACTCTGAAAGGCCGCCTCTTCCGGCGGTCCCCACGCAAACTTACGTCCCTTACCCGTAAGGAGGTGCAAGGGCCTCGCGATGGTCGCAAAATTCGGTACAAATCTTCGATAATACGAGGCAAATCCCAGAAAGCGACGTACATCCCCCACGGTGACCGGAGTCGGCCAATCTCGGACGCACGCCGTTTTTTCCGGGTCCGTAGACACCCCCTCAGCACTCACGATGTGCCCCAAATAACGGACGGACCGTTGCAGTAGGTGACATTTCTTTGGTTTAAATTTCAAGTTCGCGGAGCGCATCCTCGCGAACACCGTCTCCAGCCGCCTTAAATGTTCATCAAATGTGCGGCTGAAGACGATGATATCGTCCAAATATATGAGACATGTCTCCCACTGCAACCCCGTCAAAACGAGTTCCATGAGCCTTTGAAATGTGGCAGGGGCCGCATTCAGCCCCATCGGAAGGCAGTTAAATTGAAACAACCCCTGCGGCGTACGGAATGCGGTCTTCTCCCGTGAGGGCTCGTCAAGGGGAAGCTGCCAAAATCCCGAAGAGAGGTCCAGTGTAGAGAAATACTTAGCCCCCGACAATGCGTCGAGGGAGTCGTCCATACGCGGCAGGGGATACGCATCTGCCACCGATATCTTATTCAATTTTCGAAAGTCAACACAGAATCGCAATTTGCCATCCTTTTTCTTAACCAAAACCACAGGCGCGCCCCATGGGCTGTTCGACGGCGATATAATATCCGCAGCCAACATATCCTCCACTGCCCCCCGAACGTGTTCTCGCTCGGCCGGACTCATTCGGTGCGAATTCAACCGAATAGGGGCAGCGTCGCCTGTAGCAATGTGATGGTGAAGCAATGAGGTGCGTCCCAAATCCAATCATTGGAGCTGAACACATCGGAATACGTCAATAACAATTTATGAAGCGCACCCCGTTGATCCACAGACAGGGAAGAATTTCCGTCACATAAGCTAGCAATCCAGCGGTCATCCGAAGCCACAGGCTCGGAAACACCAGCAACCACTCCCTGGCTATGCGAACAATCGTGAGCCGTAAATGCCGTGGTGGCATGTGCCACAACCGTGCCGGCTGGGACACAGACATTTTCCGTACCCGCATTGAGCACCTGCAAAAACGGTAATTGATCTGGCCGGACGATGGTCTGCGCTCCGACCAGCGCCGATCCGGCAGTTATCGAGGCTGAAGGTGACAACAAGATCCCAACCGCTCCCAGCCGACCAGGCAGGGGCTTCCGATACCGCAGGGGAATAAGCATCTGTGAACCAGGTGGAATATCAACAGATGCCACGGATAGCGCCTGCACTTGTACGGCCGAAGCAGGTCGCCCCCAGGGCGACGGCAGAAACGAAATTTGACGGCCACCCGGCAGTTCAATACAATTCTCATTAATTTTGATCAAAATAGGCATCTTAGCCAGAAAATCAGTGCCCAATAAACAGGGAACTGCCAAGGATCTTGAAATCAACACAACGCCCGAGGCCGACACATCCCCAATAGATATTTTAGCGTCCACCTGGCCCACGATGCCCATACTACCCCCGTTCGCAGCGACGCACGACCCGTAAACCGGACGCACGGCCCCGGGTGGGATGCCTAACAGATGAAAAATGACATCCGAAATAATAGTCGCGGACGCCCCGGAATCGACCAAAATGCGCACGTCCACCCCTTGTATAGACCCCGGCACGGTGGACGAACCCGTAGCGGCCGCAACAACCCTCCGTGCCAATTTGCGCCACTGCGTCACAGAGCGACAAGGCCCCGTCGAAGGTCCCTCTTTAACAACAACACTATGACCGCACAACGAAGGTGATGGGTGAGGTGTAAAGCCTTGCCGGGTGTCTGGTGCGTGCCGACTTGCCTGTTTCGGTGGATCCTTGGGCGGCTTGGCCGGTAATGAGGCCTCCTGTTGTGGCGGACCCGGGATGCGGGCCCAGCAGTCCTTCGCGTAGTGGCCCTTCCGTCCGCAGCGGAAGCAATCGGCGTCGTTGCGCCGAAGCGCAGGCCTTGCATCGCGCCGCCCGCGTATCGGCGGTGCAGCACGAGAGGCCGGTCCACCGCGGCCTGACCATGGCACCGAGGCGGCCGTCAGCTCCTGAGGGCCCCGCTCATCCGGCACGTATACCGACTTCGTAGGGTCCCAACCCAGAGCGCCACCCTCCGCGACGGGCCCCCCTGTCCACGCCGTGACCTGTTTCCATCGTCGTAGGTTGAATTGTGCATCCAGACATTTCGCCGCCGCCCGGGAGGTGAGCTTCTCATGCCCGCACACCGGCATGGGAATCCCAAGATCCCGCGACAGCTCGAGCATCTTGCCCAAGATGAGAGGCTCGAGCAGGTCAGGTGTTGTATCTGGATACGCGGCCATAGCCAAATCAAGCACTGCACCCCTGTACGCCACAGGCGACTCCTCGGGCGCTCGTTGTCGTTGAGCGAATCGCCGATGCGCGTCGTCAGGTGGCTCGTAGGCGTCGGCCATTTCTTGAAAAACTCCATATAATGTCCTCTTCTTCTCGGCCTTAATGGAGCGAAAAAAACGAACAGATTCGTCGTCCAGAAGAGTCGGCAACACTTCCAAGGCCTCAGCATCGGTCCATCTCGCAGAACGGACCGCCGCTAAAAATCTGCAGGCGAAAGCGCTCCAGTCGCCCCCAATGGCGAATTCCTTGACCGTGGTGAGATGGCGACTCCGACTTCGCTTCACTCCGCCCTCCGCCGATGGTTCCTCCGGAGGCAAATTCAAAATGGCGTCGAATCGCGGCGTGGTCAAGATGGCGGATTCCCGCCGCGGCACGCGCAAGATGGCGGCCTCCTGCCGCGTGGCCCATGGCGCCGGGAGTGAAGAACCCGTGGCGGCCTGTGGAGCACTCTCCGCTCTCTCCGTCGCCGTGCTTGGGGTGACGAGATGACACAATTGGCCCAGGCCGTCCTTGAGAGTCTCCAGTTGCTCAGCCACCTGCAGCCATCGCCGATCAGCGTCTGATGGTGTCGGCGGCCCTGACACTGTGGCTACATCTTCCACTCCCGTCCCCGCACTCGTTTCAGCAGGGCTCTCCTCCACCACCCTGGCAGGATCCATGTTTGGAGGGAAGTCTTCGTCTTCGGACGAAGAAGCCGATGCCGGCGCTGGAACATTTTTCTTTCTCACTTGTTTCGACATGCCGTTGCACTTCCGACACCAATGTAATAAAGGACTCGACCACGATGTCTGGCTTGGTGTCCTTTATTCGGTTCTTCTCTCTTAACCCGCACGGCTGTCCTTCTATAAGACTCTATACTGACACTGATACTGCTCTCCTGCAGTTTCTCCCCTCGTCGTTCTCTCAGCCTCTCTCTCCTCTCGTCGCTCTCGTAGCCTCTCCCTCACACACAGCCTCGCCGGCTGTGTTCCCCGCAGCTCCTCGTCCGCCTTCTCTCCAGCCGCCCCACCGCTGTCTTCTCTCGCAGCTCCGCTGGCTGCTCCCTTAGCTGGCCACCGCTGGCCGCCGCTGCCACCCCTTGGCTTTGCCCACGTGGCCTTACTCTGGTCCAGTCCCACTCGTTCTGCCTTCCTCTTCCGGTCTCCTCCCTTAAGAACCTTAACCTTTCCTCCCACGTCACCTAACTCCACCTCTCCGTGACGTCACATCCGGGAGGTCGCCCGCGCCCGCATTACACTACGTTGCTTTTATGGACTAATATCTCTGTTTTTTTTTTTTTTATCAGAGCGAGAACACAGAAAATGCAAGCCATACAGCTTAATTATCAATAACTCAGTGGCAGAGCTCACTTGAAATTTACCAGCAAGGTAATAAATAAATGAGTCATTGGTAGCCGTAAGCTTACTACTAATGCACGTGTATCAAAAATCATGAATAGGATGCAGTTTGGTCGTAATTAAAATATGCGAAAAGAGCAAACTAATACTGCGATATTAATTAAACATCTTTGCACCCCAGCTGTTAAAATGTACTGTTCCTTTTACACGTAAGTATGTATACGTATTAGAAATATTTAAAACAATGCCTTTCCCGTAGGTCTAAAAAAACATATATACATACATATAAAAGCTAACAAAATGTACACTTCTCTATGAAAGCAATTCGAAGGGTTGTACATTAAAAAAGTACGTTTAAATTGGCCAAATAAAAAAAAAATAAGCGGCTCATTTTCCCTGTCCTTTACCTCGTGGCTCATGTGGCATGCGGGTCACAGAAATGGCTGGCTGTTACAGGTAATGATCGGAAATCCAGCTTCCCCTTACATTCATGTGCCGATTGACAAATGAGTGTAGTTTTTGCGAAGCAGTGCATAGCGGTAGATTTTCTTGGCTCGAGGCACTAATACACGACAGCTTCCCACGAGTCACCTGTATCATGCATTCGAAGCCGCTGGATTTTTAGGTCGCAATCATTGCCATTATTACTGCAATCATCATTCTTGACAGTGAAGGGCTGCAAAAATGTAAATTTTTGAGTGGTCATCAAATTTATCTAGGGGCATTAGTCTGGTTGCTTAGGTGCTGGGATTAGGTGAACTACATCAAAATGGGTGCATTTTAGGCAAGGGTATAATCATAATTTTAATCAGCAGCGATGATCTACCAACTGCTGGATGAAAACGTTCTCAAAGCCGTTCACCATCTCTCACGACCCTGCGAGGTGACGGCCATCTAGCGGATGCGCACGAGCCAATTGGATCACCCCTCTGTGCGATGGACATCGTCTCAGGCGTATTACCTCCTTCGGCTGCCATTCTGTCGTTTGTCTCACCTATTGGCCATCATTTTTTCTAAAGACATGTGGTTCCCTGATTTATTCATTCCTCGTTTTGTCTCTCAGTGCAATTCTAAGCACCCACCTCCTCTTCGCAATTCTATGCGCACTTCTCAGCTTGCATTCCACCTTTTGTCAATGCCCATGTTTCCAGTTCATACATATTTTTTCAAGTCACATGTACTGGTTTAAAACTTTATTATTTAAGCACATTGGTTTGTCACCAGCATTTTATCAAGTTCAGTTTCCCAAAAGCACTTCAACCTGCTCTCGTCCTCTCATGCATTTGTATGAACCAGTTTTTTTTTTTTATATCCTGGTCAACATTCAATAACTGATGCGTTTCCCAGTTGTTTCCCTTCCAACAGACATCTCACATTGTTGAGTGAAACTTGGACTTTACTTTAATTCTTCTCATTTACCTTGATCCTCACTTTGCAGGCTTCTTTATGAACGTCTTAAAATACATTCCTGGAGTTAATCCCATTGGTCGTTATAAAGGATATATCATCAACAACTCTTGAGATGGTTCATAGTCTGAATTTGGACAGAGGTGGGAGGGATTTAAGAAGCAACATTTGCTCATTGTTTCAAATGACATTCCAGGACATTGACTCGGTAACCTCTGGATTGCAAGTGCATGACCCTTACCATCACACCACGGTCGTATGTCACATTGTGAACTCACCATTCATCGTTACGTGCATGTAAATTAGGGCAGTTCTGCAAAGAATTTAAACAAAACTCCGATATTAAAACATGCATTATATATCTCCTTTGTTCTTTCGGTAAAGTCACGTAGGATTGAAATAATAAAATAATACGAATAAAACATAAACTAATTCTCACGACGTTTCGGCCACAATGCAAGTAGCCGTCCTCAGGTGGAGAACAGGTCTGTCTCCTCGACAGACCTGAGAATTATTATATTATTTATTATTTTTATTATTTTATTATTTCAATTCTACGTGACTTTACCGAAAGAACCAAGAAGATGAATCCCTGCAGTCACGAAAGCTTTAAATCTAAATGTATTATATATTTTTACGTAGGTCCGTTATGTCCTTGAAAGTTTCAGGCCACGGCAATGTATTACTGACCTGGCCTTACTGGACATCTGTGAACAAGAGCATCATGGCTCATTGGATTCCTCCTGAAGTCGAAATAAAGATTCTGACTCTGATTTCCCTTGCCCTCGTGCATGCAATCGTTATGCTATCACGCGTGCAAGAGAGAACCCAACGCTATTAATTCCCCATAGTTGACTAAATGCAAGTTATTTTTATAAGTTTGGCCATGACATCAGTGGACAGTTGCTTCCGTTTGTGAGTATCATCATTGGGCCTATGAACTCATTGAGTTTTACATATTTCAGCATCATTCATGAGAACATTCCCCACTGAGGTATTGAGTCTGGCCAACAAAACAATAATTAAACCAAAAAGCCAAAATAAAAATTCCTTTATGGCTGATTAATCTTTTTTTTTTCAACCAACACTGCATCCAATTTTTAGGCGTCATGAGAAACAAATGGACAAGAGGAAATTAATTACATTTTCTTCCTCTGTTTTCTTGAGCTTAACATGTTTTCATCATTTGAGCCATCCCATGTCTGAAAATGATCTTAGCAATACAGTCACGTGACTGTTTAGTATTTAATTCTTGTCATGCATTTCAGAATAGGACAAACCGTTGAAGAAAAAAATACACTGCTGCTAACGTGCATATCACTCCAGGCCCCCTGAGGTTGTGTACGAGTGTATTATGTGATATGTCTTCAATTATGTTCTATGGATTGCTCTACGTTGAACACTGTATCATCCAATCTGTAACACCACATTTCCCATGATGCTCCGTGCACATCACAGTGCAAAAAAAACCCTGCAGCGAAACCTGGCCACATGTTTACATTAACGTGTCTTGTGTGAAATAATACAAATAAATGACAGTGAACACACAGAAAGATTTGTGTTATATTTTGCTATATTTGCTATGTAAAATCTGCTATCATTATTGTTATATTGGCCCAAAATGTTGAACAATTTGTAATGTTGTAGCCCCTAATTTGTAAATAATATAAAACGGACATTAGTACACATTTCAAAATATAATTTAGCTTGTGTGAATTTAAACCTGATGGTCGATACTTTCATATGTAAACATGGTGAGGAGCTGAATACCAATGTTGAGGTATGCTAGTCACGAGAGGGCTTCAGGAGAGAGTTTGTGTAGCTGTGCTATTACTCCGTCAAATAGCGCAAACTACAGTGGTTTATTACATGGTCCATAGTTTGGGTTGCATGACCTCAATAGCAATGTGGCTTGTCTTTAATTTTACATGTACGTAGGAGCTGTCTGCATTGGACTGTTGATGTAATGACGCAGTGAATGGTTATGCCACTGTTTTTGAGGAATGTCAAAGCCAGGAGTTCAGGTATTGGGTCTCGAATGAGAAGTTTATTCTTGACATCCACGTTACTCCACTCGGTCCGCCAGCATAATCTTGGATGGTGGTGAGATTCTAGGTTGGTGACAGCAGCGCGATTCCAGAAGGGGAATCGGGATTTGAGTAAACAGCGAGGTACATTCTTTACGTCTTGGTTGATGGGTAGGTTGTTGTTGTTGTTGGCATGAAAATGTGTAAACTCATTTGCCGC
Source organism: Lethenteron reissneri (assembly GCF_015708825.2). NCBI lineage: Eukaryota > Metazoa > Chordata > Hyperoartia > Petromyzontiformes > Petromyzontidae > Lethenteron > Lethenteron reissneri. The sequence continues at coordinate 5,651,272 of NC_083813.1, read as the reverse complement.
TGAGGCATCTGAGGTCATTGCTGTCCATTTATATAGCAGGGCGAGGATTGATTACGTCTTTTCACAAATTTGTTTTACGAAGGTGATGCTTCTGTCCATGATAATAACCCCTAAATATCTTGGTTTGGGGTCATAGCGCACTGGGCTACTGCAGAAGGACGCATCAAGGATGGCATCCGCTGCACGATGGTTCAGATGGCAAGGGCTTGTGTTGATTTTGGAAGGATTCTATTGGCGCGTGTAGCGACGGAAATATGTCTACAATAAAATGAGATTAGCTGTGAGACGTGGGTGGAGTTTGGGCCGGGAGCGGGGGCAAGGGGGGCAAGGCCTCCAGAACTGGTCAGCTCTTTGGTTCTTTCGGTAAAGTCACGTAGAAAGAAAAGTAATTAAATAATAGAGTACGTTTCGATTGCAGCACAACCAACCGTCATCAGGTAGAACTAAATTTGAGAGAGAGACAAAACACAGACACGGAGACACACAGACAGACACACAAGCAGAGAGAGACAACACAGAGACACACAGAGACGTCTCTGTTCATCGAGCTAAGAAAGTGTCATATGGTGACAGTCTGAGAAGTGAAATTAAACATGTTAAAGAAGCGCTGCAAATGAACAGTTACAATGATGCACAAATCAACAGGGCATTGAATACCAAAACCAAATAAAATAACACCACCATTGAAAATGCCCAAGTAATTAAAACGATCAAAATACCTTACATTGCGGGAGTAACTGATACACTAGCCAGATGTTTGGAAAAACAAAACATCCGAGTCAGATTTGGCACGGTACATAAAATACAGAAATTAATATCTGGTACAAAATATGTATTACCGAAGCTATCAACAGAGGTGTGTACAGGATTAACTGCACGTGTGGTAAATGTTATGTTTGGCAAACAGGACGAATGATCAGCACGAGACTAAAAGAACATCAGAGAAATATTAAATTATCCCAAATGCAACTGTCAGCAGTTGCAGAACACGCGTGCCAACAAGGACACTCAATTGATTTTTGATGTTGAAGTTTTGTGCAAAACTAGCTACTACTGGCCAAGACAAATTAGAGAATCTATCGAAATTGAAAGAAATCAAAATAACTTTAACCGTTTGGATAGCTACCGTCTTAGTGCTGCGTACTTCAATAGGGATTACCAATGGTAGGGCTATTTTAATAAACACAATAGACAGGAAGCACAAGTTCATAGGGCTCGCATAATGCACATGCATAATGTACGTTGCCTCAATAATCCCCCCCTACATTGTGCAAGAGCGCAGCTGCGTGGTCAATACATCTACGCCTCTATATAGGGAACGAAACAGGTGGACTTCTACACAAATCTGGCTGTCGCCTGATGAAGCTAGTTGTAATTACTGGCAAAACGTCGTACTCAGTTTGTAAATGTTGTGGCTTGGCTCTCCAACACACCGGTGTGTTGTACTAGTGACGAATTGGCACGTTCTGTTTACGTAACAACCCTTGCTAGTTGGATGTGTCGGGTAGTGGCGGGTTTTAACGACACATTTATACATTTACGCGATCTAACCCAACAACCTATATTATGGATACATACATACTAAATTTAAAATAAATGTAAAGAGTGTTGTGTATTATGAATAGTTTATTCGTTGCTTATATACCAGAAATTTAAGGATCCATCCTTGGTAACAGAATGATCAAGATCGGAGAATATTTGAATACAAGCGTGACATTTGTCTCTATGAACACACACTGGCAAGGTAAGAATAATGAAAATATAATCAGGCAGAGGCTCCCCTGAGGATTGACACAGCCAAGGTCCGATGTTGTATGATAAATAGCCAAATTGGTACGCACTGAAAAATGGCACCAAAAATACAAAAAAGTCACGTAGGTATAAAATAAAATAAATCACGACGTTTCGGGCGCAACACAAGCGTCCAACATCAGGTGGGAAAGCATGGTTTGCTGCTGAGGAAGACTGTTTTAAAAGATTTGAAATGGGTGTAGCGCAAGGATTATAAAGAAGTGGCCGGGGCTAGTGATGCTAATGTGAGAAATTAGCATGTAACTGTAAGATAGGAGAGCGGCCTCCTCGACGAGGGCACGGAAGTGGCTGTGTTAATGTGAGGGATTAGCATGATGTTAATGTGAGAAATTAGAGGGCACGGAAGTGGCTATGTTAATGTGAGAGATTAGCATGATGTTAATGTGAGAAATTAGAGGGCACGGAAGTGGCTCTGTTAATGTGAGAGATTAGCATGATGTTAATGTGAGAAATTAGAAGGCACGGAAGTGGCTATGTTAATGTGAGGGATTAGCATGATGTTAATGTGAGAAATTAGAAGGCACGGAAGTGGCTATGTTAATGTGAGGGATCAGCATGATGTTAATGTGAGAAATTAGAGGGCACGGAAGTGGCTCTGTTAATGTGAGGGATTAGCATGATGTTAATGTGAGAAATTAGAGGGCACGGAAGTGGCTCTGTTAATGTGAGGGATTAGCATGATGTTAATGTGAGAAATTAGAGGGGATGGAAGTGGCTATGTTAATGTGAGAGATTAGCATGATGTTAACGTGAGAAATTAGAGGGCACGGAAGTGGCTATGTTAATGTGAGGGATTAGCATGATGTTAATGTGAGAAATTAGAGGACACAGAAGTGGCTATGTTAATGTGAGAGATTAGCATGATGTTAACGTGAGAAATTAGAGGGCACGGAAGTGGCTCTGTTAATGTGAGAGATTAGCATGATGTTAATGTGAGACATTAGAGGGCACGGAAGTGGCTATGTTAATGTGAGAGATTAGCATGATGTTAATGTGAGAAATTAGAGGACACAGAAGTGGCTCTGTTAATGTGAGAGATTAGCATGATGTTAACGTGAGAAATTAGCATGTAACTCGACGAGGGAGTGCAACCCAACGGGTGTAATCTGAAGGGCCTGTGAGTATGAGAGTGCAATCCAAAGGGCATGTGAGCATGAGAGTGCAATCCGAAGGCATGAGAGTGCAATGCAACGGACATGTGAGCATGAGAGATCTAAGAGAGAGGCATAGAAAGAGAGACACAGAGCGTCGAAATAACAGCTGCCATATGCAGGTTGGATGGAAACATCACAGTCAGTTAAGACTTTACCTGGTTAATAACGTCCTTCCAATGATTGCTCAGTTTGTACCCATCCTCTCGGTTGAAGTTGTGTCTGTGTTTTTCTATCTGGATGGCTTCATGAACAAATCTCTGAAGGTAGCCGGTAGGTTTGCAGAGTACCTCCGTCTTGGAAAAATTAATTTCGTGTGAGCCTACAGCGTTAAAACAATGATCGGCAACGACAGAGGTATTGGTCCTACCGTGTTTCAGATCTGCCTTGTGTTCACAGACACATGTCGTTTCGTTTCCCCAATGTAACTGCTGCCACAACCACAGCTCAGTTTGTAGACACCAGGGTATTGCATGTCAGGAATCACGTCTTTTACAGATGGGATTTAATCACGGATTTTGTGTACTGTATTGAAACGAACCTGGATCTTGTGTTTGTTTAAGATTTTGGAAATATTTTGGTAATCCCTGCTATGTACGGTAAAGTGATGATTTTGGTTGGATCCTCAGAAGGTTGTCTCTGCATGACTGGGGAGACAGCTTTGCGGATTGTACGGTCCGAGTATCCGTTCATTCTGAGGGCTTGGTGTACGTGCTCCAACTCACTGGCTAGGTGGTGCTGGTCGGAGATGCAACGGGCCCTATGGTGTAGTGTTTTGATGAGGGAATTCTTCTGGGCTGGAAGGTGGTGGGAGTCAAGCTTTAGATAGGCATCCGTGTGGGTGGCTTTCCTGTAGACCGAATGTCCCAACGAGCCATCAGGTCTCTTCTCAATCAAAACTTCCAGGAATGGTATCTTGCTATCCTTTTCCACTTCCATGGTGAATTTGATAGACGGGTGTATGGAATTGATGTGGTTGAGAAATTGGTTCAGTGCTGGCAGGCCATGTGGCCAGATGACAAACGTGTCATCTATGTATCTCTTCCACAAGGAAGGACGTAGGGTGGATGTCTGGATGGCATCTGTCTTAAAATGTTCCATGAAAACATTCGCTACCTCTGGCGATAAGGGAAACCCCATTGGGGTACCCTCATTTTGTCTGTAGAATGTACCATTCAAGGTGAAGTATGTGTTTGTAAGACAGTTCCTCACCAAAGTTGATACATCTGGATTCAGTCCTTGTTGGATTAAGTCTTCAATGATTGCAATGGTGTCAAGTACAAGTACATTGGTGAACAGAGAGACTACATGGAAACTAACAAATCATCCAGAGACAGTGAGATGTCCTTGATTAGAGAAACCAAGTGAGTTGAGTTAAGTACAGCTGAGGTGGACTTGCCAGTGAAAGGAAGCAGAGTCTCAGACAGAAATCGGGTCAGTTTGTAGGTGGGTGAGTTCATCGTGGAGACGATAGGACGGAGCGGAATACCTACTTTGTGGATTTTTGGAAGGCCATAAAATCTGGGTGGTCTAGCAGCCGAAGGTTTTAGGGAGCTTTGCTTGGTCTGATCGATTAGAGAAGTCGATTTAGTGATGATATTGTTGTTTTCAGTAGCTAGGCAGTTGGTGAGATCTCTGTTGATTTTGGTTTAGCTGCCATCATTAAGAAGGTCCTGAATTTTGTTGTTGTAAGTGGTTTTATCCATGATGACAGTGGCATTGCCCTTGTCGGCTGAGAGGATGAAAATGTTATCTCTGTTTTTAATTTAGACAGTTCAAAACGTTCGTCCTTGTTGATGGTGCTAATGGGTTTTTTTTAGCGTTTTTGAGGATAGCAGCGATTTCAGATCTAGCAACGTCTGCCAGGATGTGTCCCAAGCCTTTGAGGGCTACGTCAACCTGGGCGATTATATCATCTACTCAGATATGTTTAAGGGTTACTGCGCATTTCAACCCTTTAGCTAGTACCAATTTTAGGCTGTTGGAAATTGGGATGTTACTCTGATTGATGACAATCTTGTTAACATCTAACTTTTTAATGTGTGGCTCTGGCTTCTTTTTTGACAGGAGGTTGAATTTAGCGATCAAGTTAACTTTACATTTGGTTGACATTGAAGTAGCAGAAGAGACTGTCATGCTATCTACATGGTCCCAATCAGTAGTGGATATTTTATCTGTTAATGTTAAGTGTGATTTTAAGAGGGTCTTGTCTAAATTATCAAGTTCAAATCGGAGCAATCTTATTCTCTCTGAGATTAGCGATAGGCTAGCTTTGAACAAGATCCGTTCAGCGTTACTTCTTGGAGACTGATTGCTTGTGATAATTAATTAGACCTGCCAATGACAATTTTACCTCTTCCTCGTGATGTCGTGTCAATGTATCTGTAAGAGGCCTGCATAGCGGTTGCTACCCCCTGCATGCTGACATCAATACCTGCACCTCGTTGACAATCTACGATTGGTGGCGGGGAGATAAGGAGACGTCATCGGAGTTGTGACGATGCGTGATTTGGCGGCTGGAATAAGGTGACTGGGATGAGGGGAGGGTAATGGGAGAGGAAACTGTGGTGATACGACGGCTCGGGGGAGGAGGGATGGTAGGAGAGAGATGTGTGTGAAGCAGGGGCGGTTTCTTCATTAGGGCGATTGGGCGACGCACCACCAATGTCATTGAACCACAGAGTCACGCTAGCCGTCACTGCAGCTTCTGGATATAGTCCAATCAGCGTCATGTCACGTTCTGTGGAGTACCGCCTCTTTTTGGGCGATTTCACTCCGGCTGAGAATCGCCCCGAGTGGCCCCATAGACTTACATTCAAAGATGTTTTTTTTTCGAACGGGGGCGCTGCAATGCATTCTCTATGGCGTCCGGGAGGGCTCGCACTAACGTGCTTACGTCATCATACGTGCTTACATCATCATACGTAAGCACGTTTCATCCAACAATATAATTTATCGCCACCGAGTGGAATCTTTAATAAAATAAACTTGAGTGGTTTGTTTTAATAGTGAGTATAGAAACAAACAAGATGTATTGTAAGAGTCACTTTATTTTTCATTAATATTAAAGAAGTGAAGTTGCCTTTACATGCTTAAGCTGTTAATTTATCCATTGCATGGGTGGACCTTATCCTTATCAATCATCCAGACATTTGCCCCCCCTGAGAGATTTTGCAGGAGCCGCCACTGGTATGAAGGAGAGAGATGTGTGTGACGGATGTAGAATAAGAGGCAGTCCATAAATGACGTCACGCAATTTTGGACGATTTTTGACCCCTCCCCCCCTCGTCACACGGCGTCACAAAAAGTCAGAACCCCCCCCCCCCAAATATGACGTCACAAAGCTCTGCCCCCCCCCCCAACCATATTTCATTTTGAAAATAAAACATGCTTCAAATCGCTTTAAACTATTGTCATTGTAGTGCGTATTTAATGTGGGGCTGCACTCTGATGTTGTACGAGAAAACATTTATTAAAAAGTCTATTTAATTAAGTAGAACGTGTTGTCTTTATTTATTAAAAGTTGCGCATTTTTACGTGACGTCACATTTCTCAAACTCCCCCCCCCCACCTTCACACATCATCACAAATGTCTGACCCCCCACCCCCCTAGGTGCGTGACGTCATTTATGGACGGCCCCCTAGAGAGCCCCGCTAGGTGGTAGTTTGGCCTACTCTTTCAGGCTGGCCATACAACGTGTAAGACGTGGTAGTACCCACACTTTACCCCACCACACGTGACCTGCCGATCGACTATGGTCTACCCGCGTTGTTGCTGGGTGCACAGAAGCAAAGGAATGAGAAGGCTGCCCCATTGTTTCAACCCCCATATGACGAGATAAAATAGAGCAAGTGACCTCTGGATTGCAATTCCTGCGTGCTAATCATTACACCACAGCAGCATTCCTCATTTTCAAATCAAGTATGTAACACCTGTAACGCCTCACCTCTACGGAAACAGGAGCGCATTAAAAAATATATGGATATGTAGGAGAATTTACAGATGCTGCTGATCAAGAGTATTAACAATACCAGTATTATTCTATTCAACAAGCAGCAAAGTATACATTGTGTGGGTAAGTGGGTGGAAGAGTGGATAGGTAGATGATTGGATAGGTATGTGGGTGAGTAGGTGGGTGAGTAGGTAATGTTCAAAGTGTCATAATTTCGACTGACACGGAGTTGACACAAACAGCTGTGATGGTAAGTGGGGACTGTTTCTGTCAGTCAGGGCTAAAGCAGGGGATTTGTGTGAGTGCATTCTAAAAGTCTGCAAAGCCATATTATATTACCAATGTTATACAGCGTTTGTGCATCAATAGCCATAAATCATGGAAACATTTGTGTGCTTTGCTTCTTCGAAAAAAAATAGACAATACAAATATATGGAGGCATTAATGCTGCAATAATTAGGATGGGGCTCAGTAGCTAATGCATTGTGTCAGACCCATGGCCCTTGGGAATATTTAGAGACTGGCAGTGTCATTAGCCCAATAAACTGAGGCCATTCAGAGTTCCCATGCATATTCAGAGTCTGTATGACCTTTCAGATGAGTCACGTATGATACGTTTATTACATCAGCAGCACAATGCTTCACAAAATAACATTTATACTCTTAAAAGGAACAAAATAAAATTGAAGGGGTCACTCATAGATATATGGAGTAACGTTGCAATGCCTTTTGTAACAGTAGCTTTAAGCACAATGCAAATCTAAGAACTGGCCAGAATTGATCATTATAACCCATATTTGCGCTTGGTAATTAGATTGGGTTATTGAGTAATTAAATAATTGTAATTTGACAACAAAATAACGTGTTAAACAAGGAACCACTGTCATTGCTGTCACTATGTCTGATGCATTTTATTATTTTCATTTAAAAAACTCGATTGTCTCTTGCACACACACACACACAGATCGCCCATCCAGCCATGAAGACCGTTGGGACAAGTGCTGTCGACAAGCAGCAAAAACATTTATCAACGTGCATTTTAGAGTATTTGGCTCCTATACATTTGCACATGATAAGCCACTTCGTTGAGCTATCATTTGTGGCCAGGTCGCTTCTGAAAAAAAGGTATGGAGATCAGTGGGCCTTATCAATAGGGGGTGATATAGCCAGGGGCACGACTGCTTTTATCTTCGATGATCATGATGGCCAAACACCACACAAGCAGCGATTATTAACACAGGCATAGATATTTGTCTGTTACAAAAGGGAAAAGGTAAAGGTGCAGCCCTACAAATTGCTTGCTCATGACACTGCTGGCAGAATAACCTTCACGACGGAGAGTCCCCTCTATAGGGGATCTTTGTCGACTGCACCACGCTGGGCAGATGCCTTGGAAGAGCTGGGTGGGAGTACCCCGGCTTTTCCCCAACACATGGGACCCGCTGATGCACTGTGTTGTATTCATTTGTACTGCTGGGTGAACGGTGCTGGGTGGATGCCAACGAGATCGGACTGGCGACCGTCGAATTTCAAGGCCGGCATGCCAACCATTAAACATTGGTCTTTTTTCTTCTTGGTTCTTTCGGTAAAGTCACGTAGAAGGGAAGTAATAAAATAATAAAAATTAAACATAATAAAACAATTCTCAGAGAATTGTTGTATTATGTATTATGTTTTATTTTTATTATTTTATTACTTCCCTTCTATGTGACTTTACCGAAAGAACCAAGAAGATGAATCCCTGCAGTCACGAAAGCTTTAAATCGAAACATTGGTCTTTTGTCTACACTTAGACAAAACGCGAACTCCGGTCATCCTCGCAGCGACTTTTGGCTGACCATTGAACAGCGACGGTCACTGCTTCGTGCCCTTTCAGATGCGCTTCTGTGGCCATCTCAAATGCTCTTCCCATCAATATTAGGAAGCCACTGGATCTATGCACCTTTAAACGTAGATTGAAAACGCATTTCTTTAGAACTGATTTTTGTGTTTAATTTATTGTCCTTCCAGCGCACCTTCGATTAGCATGGTTGGCTATGTAAGGTATGAAAGAAGTTCAACATACTTATTCTTGGTTCTTTCGGTAAAGTCACATATAAGGGAAATAATAAAATAATAAAAAGTATTAATAATAAAAATATAAAACAATAAAAATTATCACGCCGTTTCGACTGCAACACAAGCAATCATCATCAGGTGTGAAATCCACAGCAAGAAAATTTGAAAAATGTGCGAATTTTAATTTTTTTAATTTTATTTATTTTATTATTTCCCTTCTATGTGACTTTACCGAAAGAACCAAGAATATGAATCCCTGCAGTCACGAAAGCTTTAAATCAAAATTCAACATACTCGTGTACGTAAATGCTGAATAAAATTTGGAAATCCACAGAGCGGGAATCGGGAAGGCTCTTTTATTTTTTTGTGAGTAACAGAGAAGAAGAAGAAGAATCAGAAGAGCCTGGCCAGAGAAGGGAGTTAGCATTTGCCGGAACGATGGCAATGTAGAGAGGGTGGAGATGAAACAGATGAAATCAGGGATAAGTCCACGCAAGTCCATAAAGGATTTTTGGAGACGCTGGTGTAGACTTGCTGTTGATGCAAAATGTCAAACTGCCAATTGCAAATGTCACGTGGGAACAGATGCGGTAATACCCCGGTTTGCGTCGGAGATATGCATTCCTGAGAGGTGAGACAAATATCGAAACGACGTAGATCAAAGCAATTTTTCTCGTAAGAAATAATGGAAAAAGTGAATAATAAACTGCTGCACTACCGCTCCCCACACAAAGACACAGATCCACCGTATAGCCTTAACAGACTGTTGGGGCAAGTGCTGTTAGTGAGCACCTATAAAGGCCAAGTACGACACACGAGGGAATGGGTGGCCAGCAGCACGCCTGGTCGCTTTTGTCTCCGCCAGTGGCGATGTTTAGACATCACAGCGGGGTGTTGTACTCATTTGAGGCTGAGTCGACCTAGGGCCCAGGCCCGGTTCAGAAATATCGTCACCGGGAATCGAACCTGGGTCGCAGGTTTCGTAGCGCAGCGTAGCGCTAACCGATATACCGCCACTCTCCGCAGACACAATCACTCACTGGAGCATGTGCGCTCATCTCGTCTCACCGGCAGCGCCGAATAACATCCAAAGTCACTTTTTACGGTACGTAACACACTCACGCTGTCTCTTTACCGCCGCAGATACATTTTTGTCACTTAAAACGCGCTTAGGAGGCGTGATGCCGAAGGATCACGTACCCACAACTTGGTGTTGAATTACTAAAAAAAGACCCGCACTCAGCACTGGTGTACAGCAGTAAACTTTAACGCGAATAAAACAGGGCGCAATAAGACACGGAACACTGTAAAAAAAAATCAACAACATACCGTATGTAAATAATAATAATAATCAATTGTATTCCGCAGTACAGAAGATGTCTGTGTGCGTGAAAAAACATTATTTTGCAAACAAGAGCGATGTAACGGGATGAAAGGATTCCGCGACAAGGGGTGGCCTAATATTGGGTGGGGCGGGGGGGGGCATTTTTAGATCCACAAATAGTCTCCTTAGATCCACAAATCATGGTGCTGTCCGCAAATGGTCGGTTTCGGGGTTCGGTTTATTCCGCTACGGCGCCAGGATGCAAGGAGTCCCCCCTCCGTTCATCGTCCGTTTCTACTTAGCGGAGTGGCCAAACAACAGCATCGCGCTCAGCTGTTCGTGAGCGGTAATAGGATTTGTCCCCCAGCATTATGAGCTCTTGAGTGAAGTAACGAAAAAAATAAAGGTGCCAGCAAAATAAAAACCGGCGCGCTAATGCACTGCGGCTATTGTCGACGAAGCCCCTTTCATAAAAAAAAATACACACACGGAACGCATTAAAACAGGCCCCCCACGTAATACAATAAGGGAATGCGATAATGCACGGTCTTAAAACATGCACTCAACAAGGCCATGCAGTGGATGACAAGGAAGCAATTACAGCCAGCAGCTGCAACAAGGCGGCGTCTCATCTTATGTACTGACAAGCATTGAGTGATAGCAAATGAGACGAAAATTAGAAGGTGAATGATGAACGAATGTAATGATCCCTCGGCCCTGAGCATGAGACCCGTTACATTATTGATCTGGGCGGAAATAGCTTCGATAGGCAGCCTCTTGTGCGGCAGAAAACATTTCTTGAACCACTATGGATCCTCTGGCATGAGGTGCAAGTTAACATACACTTCAATGCTTAGCATCGATTTTGGCGAAAGCAACAAAAAAAATGCCATCACGCTGAGCAAACTACGAATGCATTTAAAATAAGGCTGTGAGAAAATAAGGCTGACGTGAGTTTGCCTGCTGGAAGGCTCAGAGTTTATAGGGGAAGCGCAGCCTTGGAACGTATTTCTCATGCCAGCACACGGTGAAGAGCTTCCACGAGGCGGTGCTCTGGAAAGCCACGCTTGGGGGTTTTCGGCCTACTCTTCCACACTGTACTCTTGGTTCTTTCGGTAAAGTCACGTAGGTAAAGAAAATAATCAATAAAAATAAATAAAAGATACAAATAAATTTAATTAAATCACGACCTTTCGATTGCAACACAAGCAATCATCATCAGGTGTGAACAGCACAGCAATACAATTCATACTTAGTATATACAGTATACATTTATACTTAGTATATACAGTATACATTTTCTTGCTGTGGTGTTCACACCTGATGATGATTGCTTGTGTTGCAATCGAAACGTCGTGATTTACTTATCTTTTTTTCTTTTTTTTTACCTACGTGACTTTACCGAAAGAACCAAGAGTATGGATCCTTGCAGTCACGAAAACTTCAAATCTAGAATCTTCCACACTGGTCAGACTTCTTGCACGAGGTGGGAAGGGTCCACACTTTATCCCACCGCTTACACTGCCGGGTGGACAGAGGCGGTGAGGTTCAAGGCACTTGTCCCATGACCCCAGGGCCAGCGTTCCTCAATTCTATCAGGATATTCTCACATGGAAATGAGAACAAAAAGTTAAACGTACATTTACCAATCAGTTCCCAAAATATTTGTCACTGTGCAAAGATATTTACATTTGCAAGTGCAGCCCGTATCATGAGCACAACCTCTAAATTGGTGTGTTTTAATTACTGATGAACTGCAGTTTTTAGATTGAAAATGCCTTTTAAAATGGTGTTGTGATTTTAAAATATTTAGTCATATATCGTTTCATTTCTGCCTCAATGGTTGGTAACAATTGAGTGTATCGGCATTGAGATTGACCCAAAGCAATTTTAGGATGAATACCAATGTTATAAGGAAACAAACACAACCTACCATTAACCAAAATGTGTACGTTCAATTACCCAGATGTCTGTGTGCCGTGCCTGTAATTTGCAGCCAATAGTATCTGCCCCTAATGGACCATAACCATGGCAACAGATGTTGTTATTGGCCCTAGTACTGGATTGCGCAAGAGCTTTGAACTTTGAGTTAGAGAGCGACTCAATCTGTGCACAACGCATCGTTTCCAGCACAGATCTGGACATGTTTAATTGCTTCATCAGCAATGTGTAGGGTCACTGAGGGGCAGCAATGCAAAATCGCACACGTGAATGGATATTCAAATGTCTTCGCGACCGTTTCAATTTTGCCGAGTGAAATAAATAACCCAACGCTGTGACAATCCAAATAACTTGCAACATTTTTCAAAAATCCTCCACATAATCTACTTTTTAATATATATAGGGGCGCGTTTTTAAATTAGGTTCCACTTTCGGTTAGCGTGGGATTCATAAACAATATTGGCAGAGGGCAGAATGCATCTATTCCTTTTCTTCATGAAGTTCATATCAACATTTAGCCAAGTTAGCTAAATGACACTCGAGCAGTATTTCACAATAGGCAGATGGTGGCTAATTGTATATTCAAGTGCAGATAAAAAAATATACAAAGGCAAAGATCGGTCAAGACTCAACAGACTGTAGGAACAAGTGGTGTTGGCGAGCACCTATAAGGGCCAGTATAGCACACGAGGTGATGGGTGGCCAGCACCATGCCCGACCGCCTTTGTTTCCCTGGTGGCAATGTTAACACACCGCACCAGGTACTGCACTCGTTTGAAGCTGAGTCGACCCAAAAAACAACATACACACACACGGACACGCGCATGCTCATTGCATGCAACAACAACAGAAAACCCCTGTTCAGCAATGAATAGTGAGGCTGTCACCAAACACCTGTAGCTGAGCAATTGCACAAATGTGCACACTCACTCATGTACACATGAGCACGCATGCATACATATGTAGGGGTGTTAAAGAGAGGGCCCGTTATGCATGGCAGCCTATGGAAAACAAACACAGTGGGCGGGGCTACGTAAGTGCACGAGCAAGTGCCCTCTACGACGGCCGAGCCAGACACCCTGGGGGGGGGCTGGTTCGAACGTTATGATCCCCCGGGGCCCCACCCCTCAGGGAGGGGTTGGGTATAAAAGGGGATGTTTCAAAGGGCTCGGCAGTTATGTTTAAGCTAAGGGAAGAAGATTGAAGACGTCTTAGATAGAGCCCTGGACTCCCCTGGTTCGATGTCCTTTTCAGGGCCGGACAGGATTAGCCAGCGGCGTGGTCCCGGAAGCCAGAGCCGGTGCTCTTGTAAGAGCTGGTCTGGAACTCCGGGTACCGGGCCCGACTTACCAGTGTCGGGCCAGTTAGCCTCCCATAGCCCATTAGTGGAGGATTCGGGGCTAGGACAGAGTTAGCTAGGGGTGTATCCCGAGTTATACGGGTGAGGGGGCCGATACCCCCTCGAGAGTGTATATGCCCACTGTCATACTGTGAAATAAATATACGTGTGCCTCAACCTCGGCGTCAAGCGTCTTCACCGGTACTTCAACTGGTGTCAGAAGTAATTCGAACATGGACACGCGGAAAACAGCGCGGGCCAAAGTACCGCAGGAGGAAGACACTGCCGAGATCGTCGAGCCCGAGACGGCTCCACAAGACAAGGTGCAGCCGGGGCCTGACGCCTCCTTACCGGGGCATCGAAATGAAGAGGGGCCGCAGCCAGACGCGTTACGGCTGGCTCACGGGAGGCTGGCGGAGCTGCTGTATGCCGCTGCCGCCACGCTGGAGACCATCACGCGACTAGGGGCCGGTGATCCAACACGGGGCGAGGCGAGCCAACGACCAGGGCGCCTTCCCGCCATTTCGGAGCAGTCCTATTTTGAAATTCCCGCCATCGACGCTACAGCTGTTCGGGGCGTGGCCAGCCTAGACATCCGCTCCGACATCGCCGTCGCTGAAGCTGCAACGTCATCACAAGCGCGACAGGCGATCCCATCGGCCGTTCGCACCGACGCACAGCCGAGTGGTGGTGACATCAGCCTGCGGGAGTCCACAACGACCGCTGCGCTTCATCAGAGACTGCCCCCGCTGAGGGAGTTCATCGGCGCGGAGGGGGACTGGGCCGGTTTTCGCCGACGTTTCCTCGCCCATCAGGAGATGGCGAAATGGTCCGATGAGGAGGCTCTCTGCGCGCTGCCGGCGCTCCTCGAAGGCGACGCGCTCGCCGCCCTCACATCGGCGCCGAGAGAGAAGCGGTCTACGTTACCGATGGCACTACAGCTGCTGGGCGGGGTCTATGGACCATCGGCTGAATGCCGACAGCAATTTTACGACCGCAAGCGGAGTGAGAAGGAGTCGCCCCTAGCATATCGGACGAGCCTCCTGGCGATGGCTAAGTCGGCCTTCCCTCGTATGGACGACGACGGCGTGGACGCGATGGTCACGGAGAAGATCCTCCTCCTGGCAGACGACCTTGACATCGCGGTCGTCGCCCGGGAGGACGAGGAGATGACATCTCTCCAGGCGGCGTGGCTCCTCCACGCCAACCTCCTGTCACTGCGGCGGAAAGCCAGCAGGGCATCGGCGGGGCGTGCGGTGGCTGCAGCCACCATTCCGACGGAGGAGCTCTACGCCGTCGACCACCGACCGCAACAGGCGACAGGAGCACGGTCGGGCCGGGACGGGCCGGGCCGTTTCAACCGTCCGTCTCCTCCAACGGCGCTCCCGCGGTGTTTCAACTGCGGCGTCCGGGGCCACGTCGCCTCGGGGTGCCGCGCTCCTCGACAGCGCGGGACGACACCTCAACGGGACGACGGGCCTCATCACACGCTCCACCATCATAACCCGGCGAGTCGCGGCACCCCACATGTTTGGCCCACGCACACACCCGTCACGCACTCAAACACCGCAACGAGAGGGGGGCCGATATCGCGCACCATCGCACCATCACGCACCACCCCGGGTACTCATATCGAACCTGGCCAGTGGTCCGTGCTGGCCGATCATGTGGTAGCCGCATCGTCGGGGTCGTCGGCCGTTGTGGGGCACATCGACGGGGTTGAAGTGCGCATCCTGGTCGATACGGGAGCATCGGCGACCATTATTTCGGAGTTGATTTACAATATTCTCCCTGTCCGGAGTCGTCCTTTGATGCCTGTTAACGTACCATTCTATGCGGCTAACGGGGGCTCACTTGCCATTATCGGACAAATTCGTGCCCAAATTTGTATTGGGGAAATTAAATTGTCTGGGCCGATTTTTGTTTCCTCCTCGCTGGCGGTTCCGTGCCTGCTGGGGACGGACTTCCTGGCCAAAATGCCGATTAGGATATTGATCGACCAGGGATGTATTGAGCTCCCGTCGGGCAGACGCATGGCGTTTCTGCCATCGCCTGTTACGACTCGGACGGCGTTCGCGACGGTGCCGGCATTCGTAGAGAGAACGGTGCGCGTCCCTCCGGGGGCGCAAATGTTGATTCCCTTGAAACTTCGGCGGCCCTTCGCTAAGGGTGTTGGGGCCCAAGGGGTTCTGCTGGGGCCATCTAGGGCCGGGGTTAGTGGACCTCATTTACTTCCGGCCCAGACCATAGTAAGAGGGGACGGTGAACCCTTCATCGCGGTCCTCAATGTGGGCTCGCAGACGGTGGTGGTCCCACAGGGGACCGTGCTTGCTCACGCAACGCCGGTGCCATGTGAGGAACCTGTCGCAAATCACGTCAGCGTTGTCCCTGCGCCGCGACCGCATTCGGACAGCGATGAAGGGTGGCTCGAGGCGCTTTGTGCGGGATCGACGGACCTGTCAGATTCAGAGCGTCAACAACTTAAAACACTACTGCGGGAATTTTCCGACGTTTTTAGTCGGAATAAATACGATTTGGGTTGTACTCACCTGCTGTGTCACCATATTGACACGGGTGACAGCGCGCCAATTCGCCAAAATCCGTTTCGGTTGAGTCCCGCCGAAAAGGACCATGTCAAATCGGCTGTTGATGACATGTTGGCCGCCGACATCATTTCTCCTTCCACCAGCCCTTGGGGAGCGCCGATCGTCCTGGTTAAAAAGCAGGACGGTTCGTTGCGGTTTTGCGTTGATTTCCGGCGTCTTAACAAAATTTCGGTTGCCGACGCATACCCGCTCCCTCGGATGGATGAATCGCTGGACGCCTTGGCGGGAGCGCGATTCTTTTCCACACTGGATTTACTTTCGGGATTCTGGCAGCTTCCTCTGGATGATGAGTCAAAGCCTAAAACTGCTTTTCGTACACCGCACGGCATGTTTCAATTCAACCGGTTGCCGATGGGCTTACACTCAGCGCCGGCAACTTTCCAGCGTTTAATGGAATTGGTTTTGGCTGGACTGCAATGGGAGTCGTGTCTCATTTATTTGGATGACGTTATCGTCTTTGGTAAAACTTTTGATGAACATCTCCAGAGGTTGCGGGCGGTTTTCCTAAAGATGCGGGCTGCTAATTTGAAATTCAAGCCCCAAAAATGCCATTTGTTGCGTGATTCGGTGCGTTATTTGGGGCACATCGTGGGACGCTCAGGTATTGCTACCGATCCCGCCAAAACGCAGTGTGTCAGCTCCTGGCCGACTCCCACCTCGGTGGGAGAGGTCAGGAGTTTCATTGGGTTCGCGTCGTATTACCGACGGTTCGTCGCTGATTTTGCGACAATTGCAAAACCCCTGCACGCTTTAACATCTAAAGGGTTTCGGTTCCACTGGGGTCAAGAGGAGGAGGCTGCTTTCTGCTCCCTTCGGGACGCCCTGGTAAAAGCCCCTCCCTTGATTTACCCAGATTTTTCTAAGCCCTTTTTGCTCGACACCGATGCGAGCAACACGGGTATTGGGGGTGTGCTTTCCCAGGTGGTTGATGGCGTGGAACGGGTGGTCGCGTACGGTAATCGGGTGTTGTCTCCTGCGGAGCAAAGATATTGTGTTACCCGTAGGGAACTGTTGGCAATTGTCTATTTCATCCAACAGTATCGCCCATATCTGTACGGTCGGCATTTCACCGTCCGCACAGATCATGCGGCACTACAGTATGCCCTGCGAGTTCAACAACCATCGGGACAGTTGTCTCGATGGTTGGAGGTTCTCCAGGACTTTGATTTTGAAACCACCTACCGTAAGGGCGTTCGCCATACGAATGCGGACGCTCTGTCGCGCATGCCAACCACCTCCGAATGTGCATGCCTCCTGGGGTCGGGACGTTGCAGGCCTTCAGGGGACGCATCAGTTCCGATCTTGGCAGCCACCGACGACGACGAACCATTGGTTACTAATTCGATCGAACAACAGGGAAGAGATTCCCTGTTGGGGTTGCCCGTCACTGAATGGGGGCGCCTCCAAATGGAGGATACCTCTCTCCTCGGGTGGCGTCGTCGCGTCGGGGGTGCTGGGCGGGTGAAGGGTGATTCGGATGCATGGGAAATGGTGCAAGGTCTGCTGATGCATTGGGACGGCAAATCCCAGCGACATCGGCTGGTGGTCCCTTCTGAGTTGCGAGGCAAGGTGGTGTGGGCCGCGCATGAGCGCCTATTACACCTGGGGACCCAAAAGACTCTTGCACTGCTACAACTTGATTTTTTTTGGCCTGGTATGACGAGGGATGTTGGGGATCTATTGGGATCATGCCCTCGGTGTGCGCAACGGAAACCGCCGGCGCGGGAGTCTAACCCGCCCTTGCAATCGATCAAAGTATCCAGAATAAATGAGCTTGTCGCGCTGGACATTTTGGGCCCATTTCCCGTCACCCCCAGGGGCAATAGGTATTTGTTGACAGGTGTCGAGTATTTTACGCGCTAGCCTATGGCCTGGCCCCTTGCCAACCAGTCGGCAGCAGCCATCGTGGAGGCCTTTGTTCAGGGATACGTCCTGGACAAAGGTGCTCCGGAGCGGCTGCTGACCGACCAGGGCAGAAATTTTTCCGGTAAATTACTCAAACAAGTCTGTGACCTCTTAGGCACGAAGAAAATTCGTACCTCCCCGTATCACCCGCAAACTGACGGAATGGTCGAGCGCCTGCATCGCACCATTACGTCAATGATGTCACAGCAGGTCTCGGACTCGCAGACTGACTGGGACCTGCATATTCAAGGGGTCTTGGCGGCATACCGGATGGCACCCCATGCAGCTACGGGATTTTCCCCCTTTTACCTCATGTACGGTCGCGAACCCGACCCGCCTGTTCGCGCCCAGCTGCAGATCCCCGACCCGCAAGGGAAAACTAAATTGGCTGACCACGTCAAATTTAATCTGGCCAAATTAACAGAGGCGCGGGATGCTGCTATGCTAAACTCGGACCTCCGTCAAAAGGCGAATGAGCGCCTCAGGCTGGGTCGGGCGCACGTAATACAGTGGAAGCCGGGGGACAAGGCATGGTTGCACTGTCCCCAAGTGCCCCTGGCTACCTCCCCTAAGTTGGCGCGGCCGTGGCGGGGCCCTGTGGAGGTGGTCGAAGTTTTGCGACCACAGTGCGTGCGCATTAAATGGGGGAAGCGGCGATGGTTCGTGCACCCCTCTAGGTTAAAACCCTTCGTTGCGGTACACAAACCCACTTCACACATGCGTGGCCAAACGTGTGGGGGGTCGACCGACTCACTGGGTCCGTCTCCGTCGTTCTCACCTAATGCCTTGCCGGCCGTGCCACCTCCAGGTGCATCAGGACTGACGGGCTCACGCCCGACCACCCCTCCTGGGGATACCGACGGTCGCGCGGCATCGGATGAGGTCTCACTCCGGGACGGACAATTGCCACCTTACGGTCCGCCACCCGGGGTTACCCCGTGTGAGGGGCCCGCTGCAAGGACGCGCGCAAAAATGCGCAGACTGTTATGAGGCCGGAAGATGTGTACATAGGTTGTGTTCATCGTGTGTTGTGTGGGTGGTGTGTTCCCTGCCCATTGAAATGTACATACGTTGTGTTCATTGTGTGTTGTGTGGGTGGTGTGTTCCCTGCCCATTGAAATGTACATACGTTGGGTTCACCTGGTGTTGTGTGTATGGTGGGTTCCCTGCAAATTGTATATAGGTTGTTTTTTTTTACGGAATTCGTATTTATTCAAGGGGGGGTGCGTCGGGTTGTTTTCTCTTCTTGCTGTTGCATTTTGTTGTGTTCTTGTTGCTGTTCTTGTTATTGTTGAAAAATAGTGAGGCACACGCGCGGTCAAGGGGTAAATGCACTTTTATTGCCATTTTTGTATGTTGGCAGCCGGGACGGCTGCAAGCTATGCGGGGGGGGGGGGAGGGGGGTGATGTAGGGGTGTTAAAGAGAGGGCCCGTTATGCATGGCAGCCTATGGAAAACAAACACAGTGGGCGGGGCTACGTAAGTGCACGAGCAAGTGCCCTCTACGACGTCCGAGCCAGACACCCTGGGGGGGGCTGGTTCGAACGTTATGATCCCCCGGGGCCCCACCCCTCAGGGAGGGGTTGGGTATAAAAGGGGATGTTTCAAAGGGCTCGGCAGTTATGTTTAAGCTAAGGGAAGAAGATTGAAGACGTCTTAGATAGAGCCCTGGACTCCCCTGGTTCGATGTCCTTTTCAGGGCCGGACAGGATTAGCCAGCGGCGTGGTCCCGGAAGCCAGAGCCGGTGCTCTTGTAAGAGCTGGTCTGGAACTCCGGGTACCGGGCCCGACTTACCAGTGTCGGGCCAGTTAGCCTCCCCTAGCCCATTAGTGGAGGATTCGGGGCTAGGACAGAGTTAGCTAGGGGTGTATCCCGAGTTATACGGGTGAGGGGGCCGATACCCCCTCGAGAGTGTATATGCCCACTGTCATACTGTGAAATAAATATACGTGTGCCTCAACCTCGGCGTCAAGCGTCTTCACCGGTACTTCACATATGTAGTGTAGTAGAACCACGCGGAGACGAGGAATTCTATAAGGGCTGTTGCCGTTTAATAAAACACTGTCACACTCCACATCCTACACTCACACCAATGTGCGTGCACTCTATCTCGCTCCTTTACCCTGGACACTGAATACTATTTGGGTCCTACTCTCGGCTACCCTTTGGGCTCTTTCACTCGTCTGCCCGGAGCGGGGGTTCAGCCAACACCACTCTGCCACGCGGAGAGAGACCCTCTTCAGCCAATCCTTACCCTGGCTCCCGACGACGACCCCATTGGGCCGCTCCTCCCCCCAGCTCGGCTCCGCCCATGTTCTCGAAGGTGCTCTCCAAAGCCCCCTTACGTAACCGGTGACGTTACGTCATCCTTGACTGTCAACCCGCTCGCATCTCCTTCTGTTCGCCCTCTCATTGGTTACTCACCATACTACTCTACACACACACACAAAGACAAAGATCCCCCGTGTAGCATTAACAAACTGTGGGGGCAAACGCTGTTAGCGATCACGTGGTAACGCCGGCACAGCGCACGACGGGGTGGGTGGCCAGCATCACGCCCAGCGAGCGACCTTTGTATCCCCAGTGCTGATATTTACACACCTCACCAGGCACTTTCCTAAGGCCGAGTCGATCTAGGGGAGGCCCAGGACTGATTAATGTATTCGTCACCAATGTTGAACTGAGGTTACCGGGTTCGTAGTGTGCGCAGTGTGTTAACCACGACACTTTCAAGACAAAGATCCCCCGTATAGCCTTCACAGGCTGTTGGGACAAGTGCTGTTGGCGAGTACCTATCAAGCCCGGCATGGGACAGGAGGGTGTAGGTGGTCAGCTCAACGCCCGGCCGCCTTTGTCTCTCTCGTGGCAATGTTTACACACCGCACCAGGTACTCGTTTTAGGAGTCGACCAATCGGAGGCCCAGGACTGATTCAGATAATTGTCACTAATGTTGCCCATGAGCGGGAATCAAACCCGTTAGCATTCTAACTGTTGCACTACCGCTCCCCACACCATACACACACACACGTATGCGCAGACATGCACACAGAGATCTGAAAACAAACATCGCTTGTCCATTTGCATAGTCAGAAGGTAATTAGTGGGTGGAGGGTGGGTGCGTGGGGGGGGGGCATTTGTGAGACAAGCACGATTTTTCATATCAATCATGGTTCACCATTCTTAGCCCAATTAATCCAGTAAAATTTGGGAAGCAAGCCAGGGCAGATACATGGCTTTGACAACTAATTAATGGCTCATCTCAGAAATGAGCAATAGCATTGGGGGTGGGGGGTAAGGGGGCACCGGATGGGGCCTCCTATCCACAGGTCGTGCACTAAGGGACGCGGGTTTCAGAAATCAATGCAAGCAAGTCAGCAGTTTTGGCCAGAGTATGAAGACAAATGTTGCAATTAATGATGATCCCGTGGCCTCAGCGCTCACTGGAAAGTCAGAGCAGAGAAGAGGGGCCCAGATGTCGTGATGCATCGTCCAGTGAAGCGAGTTAGCGTCAATACACAGAGGTCTCTGATTTAAGAGATTGCTCCTCAAACTTCTTTTCATGAGGGCGTGGTGCTGCGTTCTCACGATTTGCATTTCAATGATTCACCGAAAAGTGTCAGAAGCAAGAGCACATTTCCCATAATATTATGTCTGGTTAATAATGACTTTGTTTCCAGAACAATTAAAATAAAAACTCCTGCACGTACAATCACGTCAATATCTGGCGATGATTTGCAATATATATCGTGCTGTAAGTTTTATCTTTGTGACGTTACAAAAACAATACAAACCATTATCAATGCCGGCTAGTATTCATTGGAACTTAAATGCAACGTGGCTGTATCAATGGACCGACACATTGGCTGCTTGGTTGAATATTCTGCAGTGCTCAGGTTATCGCAAAATGCACACATCTGCTATGTGGTAATGCCACCACCTCCTGCTATTTGCCAATACCACTGCAATCAGAGCTCGGGTCGCCCCGTTAAAACGTAATGGAGAGGTGAAGTGGAGGCAGCTGTGACTTCATTAAGACTCAGCACGGTGCACGTTCCTGGGAGCGATTATTTTTTTCCCGACGAAATCACTCTTGCAAAAATGTCTCTATGACCACTCTCAAATGTTCCATATTCAATTTCCTTTATTTAACCAGGTGGGCGCCAAATGACTTAAAGAGATAAAGTTCAAACTCAAATTTTTTCCAATGATAATAATCTTTTTTGCATTCAAGTTTTGCAGATTTTACCATCTGTTCATTATAATATTTGAAAACAACAAATGACTTTGACAGTCTGCATGACATGGGCTTATTTGATTGAAATTCAAGAATTGGAATCACCATCACGTTCATGGCAGCATCATTTGACAAAAAAAATAGAAATACGAAAAGACGGAAAGAATTTGGATTGTTATTTGCACCACGATGTAAACGCTCGTTTAAAATTCATGAAAGAAAAAAATGTTTCCCTTTAAATTGGAAATGTTGACATCTGTTCTATAGCATGAAATGAAACACTTATCATAAATCTATTTTGTGCTTCAACTGATTTTGTGCCATTACTGCCATGAATGTATATAACATGCCCATTTTTCCCATTAAAAAAAGCTAATTTGACGTGACATACTACATTTTTATTTCTACGAAACAGCATTCAAGAAAATCAACATCATCTAATGGGCGTTCACAGGAGAAATGCAGCAATGAGATTGCTACTTCGCCTGTATGTGTTGAACTTATTTTGCATCGTACGTAGCCGACCGTGCTAATTGGAGGTTGATTGTTAAGAAAGAATAATGAATAAAATACACCATCATGAAGTTATTTGTACAGTAGCACACCCAAATGGACTCACACGTATCTTAATGCATAAATAATATTGTACAAAAACTGCATTAGTACATTATTCCAAGGAAATTTACTTATTTCCTAGGATGATACTAATTGTTTAACAGTGGTCAGCATTTCCCCTAGGCTATAGTTTAACCATTGAGCCATGTTTAGTGAACAATTTGATGTAGAAATTGTCTGTGGTGCCTTTTCCAGTCTGTGAAACGTCACAGAACCCTTTATGCACTCCAGTAGATCGTGAGTGTTAAGGTCAGCATGCTGGCTAAAACCCCAGGACAGGACAAACAAATAAAATCTCTGGCTGGGTCCAAATTGGGCATTTCTAAAAATTCAAGTCTTATTCTTAGGTTTTTTCGGTAAAGTCGCGTAGGTAAAACATCAAAATTAATGAAAATAAAATAAAATAAAAATAAAAATCACGACGTTTCGGAGGCAACACACCTGATGACGGTCCCACCTGATGACCGAGACTTGTGTTGCCTCCGAAACGTCGTGATTTTTATTTTTATTTTATTTTATTTTCATTAATTTTGATGTTTTACCTACGTGACTTTACCGAAAAAAAACCTAAGAATATGAATCCTTGCAGTCACGAAAGCTTCAAATCTAGAATTCAAGTCTTGCCCTGTACAATAATTCATAAATGGACATCCATCGAATGTGCATGATATATGTGCGTCTCATTGGATTCTATCATATTTCTGCAGCACATGTAAGAGACGATCACATTTAAACCAAAGGGTGCAAGAGACACTGGTCATGGCTGAAATAAATGCTTACCAATGAATGTCACCATTTCCATTATAAACCCTTTCGTGATCCTTTTTAAACAACGCTGTACTTGACACATCTATACCCATAGTTACACATTTCTTTCTAGAATAGTTACAAGCACAGCACATTCACCGCTTACATCGATTTAACCTGAGGAAGTGGAGAGGGGGAGGGGGAGTGTCTGTTGGACACATGACGTCACGCAAACGTGTACTTGTTTAGAATCGCAACGTTATTTCAATGCAATATCTCTAAACCACAAAGAGTCAAGTCGTAAATTAAAGCCACTGTACAATGTTTGCCATCGACACTTAGATCTAATAAAAAGCAATACCTTGTTATGATTGCCTTCATTTACACTCACACTTGAGATCAATGTAAACCATCTTTGATCGATGTAATAAGCACCATTAAAACAATCGGCACGGCTTTCCCACATTTAACCCTGGGAGCCAGGAGCTGAGACCACGTTTCCTTAAACATGTTGCTCTTTCAACAGCGGCATGCATTACGATGGGATCAATGGTCAAAATGCATTAAAATTCTATCAGAACACGAGCATAGGAGTAGGCGAAATCGTGGAGAGGTCGGTCACTTCCCGCGGGGCACAGAAGTCCCCGTTCTTTTTGAAAATTATTATTTTTTATTATTGCTCGACGCTGGGAGAAAGGCAAATGAATGAGACATGAGCTCCGTAACTCATCTCTCGTGAGCACTCGTGTGACACGTTGACATATCTCAAGCCGTGTGATACTGCAGTGGCCAGCTAACTTGTGCCAGTTAAAGCCTACCATGAAAAGAAATTATTTATACTATTGTGTTTTATTTACTATCGCACGGACGTGTGTTTAGCTTCGCGGAAAAGCATCGCGGACCGTTTACTGCCACAACCAAGGACTGATATAAGCTATAAGGCTCGTAGAATGTGGTTGATCTTCATAGCAAGAATCAAATTTGGCCAAGGTGCAGCCCTGCAATTGCATGCCCATGACACTGCAGGCAGAAGGTCCTCGGCTAGAGCAGTGGTTCTTACTGCAGCCTTGCACCACTTTGGTTCTTAATCATAACATTGTTTTTATAATGTGAACAAATACATCATGTTTGATGAAACAACGTAGTTGTACTTATGTGCCCGTGCTAAATTTGTGTTTCGAAGAATTACCTTCTAACAAAAATCTGGCCACGTCTCGCACCCCCAGGGGGTGCAGCGTTCACCCCCAGGCTAAAGACCACGGGACTTGAGTAAGTTCGGCAGTCCCTCTATAGAAGGCATACTCTTTCATCCTGCCCAGATGTCTTGGATGAAGTGCGAGGTCCCGCACTTTATTCCACCGGCATTGCCACCTGCCAATCAATGAACTGATGTGCACCCATTCACGCTGCTGGGTGGACAGAGACGCGGGGAGGGGAGATTCAAGAAACTTTACCATTTATTATTGGACCTCCTTTGCCAGTACCAAAATATAATTATAGGGGTTTTCCCCTTTTTTCTGGCAACAAAACTGAAACCTTTTTTTTACAAGGATTCTTGTCTGCATTAACCACAATACCTGCAATCAAATGCGTCCTCTGGTCGAGCACCAATTGGGTCGAGGCTCAAAAGAAAGCCATCCCTTCGTGTGGACCAATCAGTTTCAAGGACAATGCATATATTATCATAGTGTGTTTTTTGTTTGCATTTGACTGCAGGTATTGTGGTTAATGCAGACATGAATCCTCGTAAAAAAAGGTTTCAGTTTTGTTGCCAAAAAAAAGGGGAAAACCCCGATTATTAAACTTCACCATTGTTTCAATTGTCGTGCCAGGAGATCGAATCGGCGACCTCTGGATCTCAGGTCCAGTGCATCGCTATCCGTTACATCACGGCAGCGTCCCTTTTGCAATGTACGCCATATTGAACGACGGGTATTGCAATTTCCCGATTCCACAACTCTACGTTGGTCTTTTTCGATTTAAAGCTTTCGTGACTGCAGGGATTCATCTTCTTGGTTCTTTCGGTAAAGTCACTTAGAAGGGAAATAATAAAATAATAAAAATAAAACATAATAAAATAATTCTCACGAAGTTTCGGCCACAACGCAAGCAGCCGTCCTTAGGTGAAGAACAGGTCTTTCCTTCTACGTGACTTTACCGAAAGAATCAAGAAGATCTACGTTGGCCGCCAATGGAATAACAGCAGACTCACTTCTCTCCCCCCTGGCTCCCCCCCCCCCCCTCTTGCCTTATATAAATAATACACTGGTCAACACACTTTTTCTGGCATAAGGTATTCCAACGGTTTTAAGGTAATTTTGGGGTGCTGATTCCAAATCTGGCATCAGTTTTTGTCTATCACATCAGGTTTTTGAGATATCAAATATTGCATTTTCAATAAAAACTGCAGAAGAAAAATATTAAATAAATGTGGATATCTACATAAAATGATCTTATAAACACACTATCCTAAAAATACAGCACCATATTTTAACACTAAAGCAGTCACTGACTCGCAACAACTTGCAATCATAAGTGAGTTAATTTCGGGTAAAATCAATGAAAATGGGGTATGCCGATAGCAAAAATTTAGATGTAATAGAGCAAATCTGAGATCAGGTTTGGAATCAGCATCCTGAAATTAGTCTAAAACAGCTGCAAAAGTCCAGGCCAGAATTTTTTTTTTGTTGACCAGTGATATCTTGTTGCGAGTAGCTCTTGTCCACTACAGCAAATTGTTTTTGCTGTGGCTGTCCCACCTGATGATGGAGGCTTGTGTTGCTTCCGAAACGTCGTGATTTGATTAATTTTAATTCTGTTTTTTTTTATTTTGTATTTACTTTTATTTTGTACCTACGTGACTTTCCCGAAAGAACTAAAGAGTATGGATCACTTCATCATCTTAATTATGGATATGTGAAGAGTATCTTGATAGTTTAGTTTACAGTTAATTGTTGTAATTACAATCACATTAGAGCGTAGTTGTAGTATTGGGTGGTGTTAGTGATTATTGTGCTTATTATTAAATATTCATAATTTCAGTAATTAAAACTAGGTATGTAGCTATTTATAGATAGCAATGACATATACTGATTAAACATTGAGTATGAATGCAGGTTCATTATAGTGTAAACTGATCTTAAATAACTTTTATATGACTTAACTTGTCGGTATGTATTCATTCTTAATACAACAATCGTGATCAATGACAAAAAAATGCACAATAATAGCCTCTGTAACAAATACAAAATAAGAAAAATATCTTAACTAAATCAACAAATAGCTTGATTCCAATATATGTTTAAATAATAGACTAGAATAAAATGTAATTACGAGCTTTGCAATGAACAGTGCATGGAGATTCATGGACAAAAGAAAAAAAGAAAACACAAATTAATCTATCAAGCACTGCAAATTCTTCGTATGTACAAGGGAAATAATATGTAAAAAAAATATTATTTTATTATTTCCCTTCTACGTGACTTTACCGAAAGAACCAAGAATATGAATCCCTGCAGTCACAAAAGCTTTAAATCGAAATTTAAGCACTGCAAAAAAAATGTAATGAAATACAGCAGAGGTATGAAACCAGATCAAAATGTAAATGGTCCAATATATATAACTGTGTAAATTCATCAGAAAAGAATAAAAAACGTCAGAGAAGACAACATCATTGTGACTAAAGGACCATTGGTGATTTTGGAAATCACAATTGGTATCTCGAAGAGAGAAAGATGAATGTTGAACTTCTTTCGTACAGCACGTAGCCAACTGCGCTAATTGGAGCTGCGGGGAAGGACAACAAACTAAACACAAAAAGCTTTTTAGAAAGAAATTAGTTTCAATCTAGAGGATTTAAAAGTGCATAGCTCCAGCGGCTTCCTAATATCGGAAATAAAAGCCTTCCAGACTGGCCGCAGAAGCACATCTGAAAGCTCGCGATGCTGAAACCGGCTTGTTCGATGGCGAGCCAGAAGCCACTGTGAGAATGATCGGAGTTTGCGTGGTGTTTTATGCTCCTTGACGAGATCAGGAATTCTAGATTTGAAGTTTTCGTGACTGCAAGGATCCATACTTTTTGGTTTTTATCGGTATACTTCAGCGATTGTTTTTGCTGTGGTGGTCCCCCACCTGATGAAGGACGCTTGTGTTGCGCTCGAAACGTCGTGATTTAATTTAGTTGCTTTTCACTTTAATAATAGTTTGTTACTTTACCGGAAAAAAAAAGTCGAGATCAGAAATGTACTGTGATTATTCGTGGCAAGCACTTTGTGTGTAATGAGTGCTACCTTATACAGGGTGCTTTAAACATAAAATGTTAACACTTATATGGGACTGTCTTTTTAATGGAAAAGAACGAATAATACACTGTAACATGATGACAAATGTATGTTAATAGCTTCAAAAGTCAAAGAGTCTCTCCACTTGTCGCCATCATTGGCAACACGTGGCCTGGAATCTTCTCCAGGTGGTCTCCAGAGCCCGGAGGCACATTTCTTTGTGGTGTTGTTGCAAATTCTCGGAAGTGTTAACATTATTTTGAAGCACCCTGTAATATATTCGCTCGGCAACAGGAAGCCAATGCCTGAGAATTGTGGACATGCTGCAGCTTGGTAATGTTTTGCCAGACATCCCGTAAAGTAGATGGGACCCTAACACAGGATAAACGCGCACAGTAATAACACAGGTGGAGAACTACTATCCTGATCTCTCCACAGGAAGATAAAAATTCCACCCTGTGAATTATACTTTCTCAGATGAGAAGAACGATTTTATGGATACATCTCTTCTATTGACACCTTAATAACACGTTTGCTTCCCAAATACAACGAAATATGGAAACTAGCGTTTTGTAGCTTTTTTTTACAACAACAAAAAAAACTAGACAATGACAAAAAATGTGTTTGCAAAAAAAAAAATCTCCGTATATATTTGTGTTTCACAGAAGACTCGGTGATTGGCAGATGGCTTTCACTTGTGCCGTGGCGTGACAGAGCCGACAATGGATTGTGCCTCTTTATGAGCTGAGAAAAGGGAACAGCTTCAAATCAAAGATGGCACTCGAGGAGGTCACGTAGGAAAATAAAAATGTACGTGGGTGATACTCGCCTGGATGCAGGACTGCCTGTTTCTGGCTGATTTCAGGCTGAAGCAACGGAAATCCTATTTGACAGCGGGCCTCGGGAGATGCTCTGTGATGGCCGACAAAAAAGAGCTTAGGGTCATACTGGAGAAATGCAATTTTATCATGTTTTAAAATTAACAACGGTCCATTTATTTACCTTCATGTGTTTATACATTCTATTGTATGGAGATGAACACAATTTTCAGCATGCAGGTGTCTATATTTGACCTCGCTGTCAGCCTATGTCATGCATGTGTGAGAGAGAGAAAGAGAGATGCAGATGCTCCTTTAAAGGGGTAGAGACAATGGCTACGACATGCTGGAATCCCTTTTGGGATGGAGAGCATTCTCCACGTGATGCACAACCATAAACCAGGTAACCAACACAATAGAGGTTTTATGTCGTTTAAAAAAAACCGAATGTGTAAACACACGTGAATAAAAAAAACATCAATATACTGCACGTTGATTTATTTATATGTTCACATATTTGAAGGTGTAATGCGTGTGTGAGAATGAGTGAAGTCATCTGCTGAGCCGTGGATAACAAAATAGTAAGGAAGATGAATAGTATTACTTGAACAACACATATTGCGAATGGTTCTTACCAAGGGGTAAATTTATCAAATTAGTAAGTAAATGTAACAGGTGCTTTACAGTGAAACCCACAATGGGCATTCACTGATGTTGTTCAGAGCCGCTGCAATTTTCTAAACAGTTTCCACAAATTCAGGTCTTTTTCTATGACCTCAAAGAGTTCCCAGACTCAAAGAGTCAATACTGCAAGCCATCTACAAGATGAATGACTTAAGTTACTTACACTTTGGGAAACTTTTTTCGCGTATACTGCTTGTGTGCGTGTGCGTGTGTTTGCAGCGAGTAGTGACAGCTGAGGATATAAAACCATTGTAACCACAGAAGCATTGGAGCCGTGAAGGCAATGCTCACTGTTTTGCCTTTCTCAATGTGGGCTCTGAACTCTGAATATCAAAAGTGGTGGCTCAGTATCTTTGACATGGTACATTGACTTTCCAAGTCACACAGCAATCATTTTTAAGATTCCTTTTACACCTTCGGACAGACAAAACGTTCCTGTAAAAAAGACTACACACTTTCCAACACATTTTCATTTTTTTCCTCTTAATCAGCATACATCATTCAACACTATCTGCGACTCTGCGACAAGGGGGTGAAAGTAAGGCAGTTTTGCTTTTAAATATAGCCCTTTTCCTCTACACACCGACTTTTCATTTACTCACTAATTTGAGAAAATGCATTACCTCTCTTGGAGTTGGTATATTGTTCAGAAATAAATTACCAAAGGTTTCATCCACCCTGCCAAGGCTCACTCTGCACAATTTGTTTAAGCCAAGATGCAATGGGCACACGCCTACTGAGTGTTTCCCTGAACAGCGCCAGTGAGATATATCGGTGCGTTAGGAAGAAAAATCGCCGGGCCGATGTGCTTTATTCCGTGTCGCCATTTGATGAGCAAAGTCCCATCACTGTGAGCAGTTACCCCCGAGCTCGTTAATCTCGGGAAGGAGAATTGTCAACCCTAACCTACAATCACATAGAAACCTTATTAAAATAATCATCCTCTAATTGGGTTAGGTCGTTTGCTTGTCTCTTTGCATGAGGCCGAGAACGTGGCCACCGCAACGTGGCCTTGTTGGCGCTGCAGTCGTGTTTAGGAGAGACGGTGATGCAGCGTGATAGCTCCGCACAAACATGTCTAGGCTCTGCGCATATTTACACAACTTGGCGTTTGACAACGGACTGACGTTCGATATGCCGAGAACAAGCCGCTTGTTTAAAGCCTTTAAAATATTCATTTGCATGCAATGACTGTCATTGGGATACGTGCGCATTGGAATTATTTAAATTGTTTAATATGAAAGAGGGCAACATCGGACTGAAGAACAATTTAAAATTAGAGCAAAAGAGGCAGATTTGACACGATGAAACGTTACACCAAGTGGACACAATGTCTCGAGTTCACAATTATTTAAGAACAAAATTGTTTGGTGAGATGAAGCAAAGTAGCTCTTTTTAAAACGAGGTTGCCCTGTCTTTCGTTAAAATTATGAATCACAAAATTAGTATTAAAACAACGTAACATTAGGACTGCAAGAATTAATGAAACGCTACAAAATAAAATAACTAGCCACATAATTTGAGTCAAATATGTTTTTTTTAAACTTTAAAATACAATTATGATTAATCATATTCATAAAAAAAACATTATTGTACAATTTGCATGTTTGACTGTAGGGAGACTAATTGATGGCTTCAGGGCATTCTTTCAACAATGGTTTTTAGCAGTGAATTCACATACTTTGATAGTATTAAACATTCTTCATCTTACAGCTGATGAATACTAATCATTAGTGCTCAGTAATTAACATATTTTAAATAACAATAATCTAATTATTGGCATTCTTCAACTGAGCAGTCACATTTTATATTGTTGATGTGAATTTCAGTTTGACATATACATTTATTAGTGATGCGTTTTCGATTAGAACATGTGGATTTTTTAAAAAAATATTTAGAATAATTTACAAGATGTTCTCATTTAAAATGTGTTCATGCCAACTATAGTGGATGTCACCCGATGCCAAGTGACATCAGATTTGGCGGGAAACATACAGACATGATATCATGAAAGTTATGTTACATCCTCTGAAATCATGATACGATGTTACATTTACATGCAAATTCAATCACTAGCCCCGCCCACTTCGCTTATGACCCTTGGGCTACACCCATCTCAAACCTTTATAACATCCTGCCTCAGCAGCTCTCCCACTATTTTCTCACTTGATGACGATTGCTTCCTATGATCACTGTTACATTGCTTTTATAGCTTTATTTTTGTGATTTCGAAAACGTTTTGGTTTAGCCATATTTGTTTGTTGTAGTACAGAGTTAGACTGATAACTTGAATCTAAATTGTCTTATGGTTGTTATTGTTTGACTTGCATCCCACTGGGATTTTTGCACACAGCCTTGATATGCGGTGCTTTTTCTGGAAGACTTTGCTGTTTTTTCCTGGATTTTTCTGTTTGCGTGTAGTCACTTTAAGATGTTTCTTGCTAATGTTTTTGTTTGTTGCGGTTGCACCCGATTCAAGAGCCGAATGGCTCACAGGACTATACAAAATAAATAAAACTGAAACTGCTTGTGTTGCGATCGAAACGTCGTGATATTTTTTATTATTTTCTCTATCTACGTGGCTTTACCAAAAGACCCAAAGAATACAGACTGAAACAAACAACAAAACATCGAATTGTCCTGAATTTCATATCTCGGCCCAATTTTCAGATCTTTAGGATTAATCTGAAGTTGGGGACACATCCCTATTGAGTATGCACTGTGTGTGTTATTATTGAACAATTATTTGCTGTGTATGGCTTACATGGATAATACCACAGCACCTAAACAACCCCGCATGTATGATTATATTCATTACATGTTACAGAGTAGTTGCCTAATTAAAATTGTAAATAGGTACCACCTTTGAGCAAACCCACATTCTCAACTTTATGTGAACATAATTGGGCAGAACATGAAGAGGCAGTGTGGCAGAATACAATGTCCTCTGGCAGATCTTTTTTTTGTGGTTGTGAAAAATTTATAACATACAGTCCATTTTTATTTATTTAATTCTGAAAGCAGCCAGAAGTAGGGATCAGTATAAGGGGTGTAGGTAGGTGATTTGTATATTTTTTAATATGACAATGATTTCAAGTCAAGCAGATAAACAACTGGACTTTTTCGATATTTGATGATAATATTTTTTGTCAAGTCTATGGCGTAGCTGGCCTTGAAGTAGACATATCGTCTGTCTTAAGTGATGCATAATTTAGTACATTTGGTATTCACACCATATTTATAGTGCCAGGATAGCACAACATAGCTGTTTCACACTCGAGTGTAACCTGCCATTAGAGGCTGAAACCACTCAGTGGCTTTGCCCAAAATTTTTACTTTTCAATTCGTAAAACGTGGCCTACTTTTTTTATATAATGCCCCACGGGATCGTTAACGTCCACTGTGAAGCTGATATTCGTGATTGACACATCTGCAGTATTTACCAGGGTGGTCTATGGGCTTGAACCGAAAACCTCTGGAACTAGTGTAAAATGCGACACCACACAGCCATGGCGCCGCCCACATCCTTCCAGAAAAATCCGTCACTATTTTAACTTGCAAGGGCATGATCAATTGATCTCAGCGTAGCATGACATATGCACGCATTTCTTTTCACTAAGGAAATCCACGAACCAGCTCAGAACAGAGAACCTTTGCTGCAGTGATGACCGGCAAGTTAATTCGGTAATAAACAATTAAACTCTCATTTCAAGACGTTTCACAAGGGGTGGTTGTGCAATTTTATGAACAAGACACAAAGAAGGTTGCATTGAAATTGGTATTTTAAATCCTCTTTGGAAATATCCACTGCTGGGTGAAGGCCTCCCTATGCCATGTTTTTCATGTTTGTTGTATCACAATACATCATGCTTTACTGTGTGGGTTGGTTGGTAAAGGACTAGTTCCGATGTCTTGCTACACTGATTTCTAGCCATGGACAGGACTCAGCCAGGTCAATAGGTTCATAGCGCGGTGCACAAACCACGGCACCACCGCTGTCCCGCAAGGGAGATTATAATTAGAATAAATGGGTTCTGTAATTTTTCGAAATTATCTCTTTCAAAAAATCTCTGTCTAGTATAATAACCCGACTCTATTCTCCGAAGGTAATGACAACACCCAGTAGGCACATTATTTTAATTCACTATTTACCCCGTTGCTCACACAAGTCAGAGCCCGTCAGCCTAGAGATTAACTAACACCTTGGTTCGAAGGTGAAAGGTGCAACCCTGCAATTCGTTGTTCACGCCACCGCTGGAGAGAACGCCAGAGGGTATCTGGTCTATTCTACCATGTTAACCAGGCGTGCGGGAAGAAGTAGGATGCACCCCAGCACACCTGCCGATCGACTGTGGTGTATCCAAATATACTGCTCAGTGGACAGAGATGGAGGGATTTGAGAAACTGTCTTTCAAGATGATAGTGTCGGTCACACACTGTGGTCAACAGGTGACCAACTGCCGCAACGGAAGGTGGAGTTGAATCGGCGGCCTCTGGATTGCACACCGAGTTGCGTGTGTGAACCATTGCACCACTGTGGCAACTCCCGGTGTGAAAACGTGACCAGCATCAGTGGTGAGAGTCACTCACTACTGTGCAACTGTGGACAACGTGTAGCCATATCTGCTTATAATCGTGACTTAAAGCTTTTGTGACTGGAGGAATTCATATTTTTGGGGTCTTTTGGTAAAGTCGCGTAGATAGAACAAAAAAATAAAAGTGAAAATAAAGCGAATAAAAATAATAAAAATATCACGACGTTTCGATCGCGACACCAGCAATCGTCATCAGGAGAAAAAAGGGAAAACTGCCGAGGCAGGCTGTTTTCAAAGGTTTGAAATGGGTGTAGCCCAAGGGTCATGAACGAAGTGGGCAGGGCTAGTGATGTTAAAGTGAGAGAGATTAGCATGTCAATGCAAATGGCGGCTGTGTTAGAGTGAACCTGTTAATGTAAAATCAGTGTCGAAATCAGAAGGTAGGATGGAAACATCACAGCCAGTTATGACTTAAAATGGTTAATAACGTCCTTCCAATGATTGCTCAGTTTGTACCCATCTTCTCGGTTGAAATTGTGTCTGTGTTTATATATATGGATGGCTTCATGAGCGAATCTTTGTTGATAGCCAGTGGGCTTGCAAAGTACCTTCGTCTTAGAGAAATCAATTTCGTGTGAGCCCACCGCATTAAAACAATGATCAGCCACGGCCGAGGTATTGGTCCTACCTTGTTTCAGATCTGCCTTATGTTCATGAACACGGTCTGAGACATGTCGCTGGGTTTCCCCAATGTAACTACTGCCGCAGCCACAGCTTAGTTTGAAGACGCCAGGGTATTGCATGTCAGGGATCACATCCTTCACAGATTGAATCAGATCACGAATTGTATGTACTGTGTGAAATCGAACCTGGATCTTGTGTTTGCTAAAGATTTTGGAAATCTTTTTGGTGACCCCTGCTATGTATGGCAAGGTGATGTTTTTGATTGGGTCCTCAGATGGTTCTTTCCCAACGGTTGGGGTGATAGCTTTACGGATTGTGTAGTCTGAATATCCATTCATCTTGAGGGCTTGGTGTATGTGTTCCAGTTTACTGGCTAGGTGGTGATGGTCAGAAATACAACGAGCTCTGTGGTGTAGAGTTTTGATGAGGGAATTCTTCTGGGATGGATGGTGGTGGGAGTCAGGTTTTAGGTAGGCATCCGTATGGGTGGCTTTCCTGTAGACAGAGTGTCCCATTGAGCCATCTGGTCTCTTTTTGATTAAAACATCCAAGAATGGTAACTTGCCATGCTTTTCCACCTCCATGGTGAATTTGATAGCTGGGTGTATGGAATTGATGTGGTTGAGGAATTAGTTCAGAGCTGGTAGGCCATGTGGCCAGATGACAAATGTGTCATCTACATACCTCTTCCACAAGGACGGACGTAGAGTGGATGCCTGTATGGCATCTGTCTCAAACTTTCCGTGAAAACATTGGCTACAACTGGAGATAAGGGAGAACCCATTGGGGTACCTTTAATTTGTTTGTATAATGTTCCATTCCAGGTGAAGTAAGTGTTGGTGAGGTAGTGTCTAACCAGGGATGGTACATCAGCATTCAGTCCTTGTTGGACCAAATCTTCAATTATTGCAATAATGTCAGGTGCAGGAACTAAGGTAAACAAAGATACTACATGGAAACTAACGAGCAAATCATCTGGAGATAGTGAGATGTCCTTAATTAACGATACCAAGTGAGCTGAGTTGAGTACAGCTGAGGTGGTCTTACCAGTGAATGGTTGTAAGGTCTCAGAAAGAAATCGGGCCAGTTTGTAGGTGGGTGAGTCAATGTTGGAGACGATAAGACGAAGTGATGTGCCTTCTTTATGGATTTTTGGTAAGCCATAAAATCTGCTTGGTCTAGTACCAGAAGATTTTAAAGAAAACCGCTTGGTTGGTTCGATTAAAAATGTTGAATCAGTGATTATATTGTTGGTTCTCTATTGATTTTAAAATCACTTTCCGAATTAATTGGATTAATTAGATGATGTTAATAGCAATCAATTATTGGGATAAAAACAAATGTAAGAATTTATAGAAAAGATGCACGTAAATTGAACTCATAATATTTTTTTTAATTATTGCTAGAATAAGTAACAATTTCATGTTCTTAAACTATACAGAATGTAATTTTAAAGTAATGAAAAATCAATCAAAGACAGTCCTGGGAAAAAATATTATTATAATAATTGGAGAGGAGAAAACTACTTCGTACTTGAAATGTAAATGAGGTTAACGTACAGAACTTGAAAATACTACCCTGTGGCTATACCGTAATTATATTACACATGGCACACGTGCTTTAGCCTTCCCCATAGCATCAGTCTAACACTCTGGGGAAATGTGTTTTGGCAGCTGGGAGATTATGCTAGGTACATCTGTAAATTCATGCCATTCATCAAAAATATAATTCCTGTGAAAATCTATGGCTTTTAATGAAAGATGTCCTGAATATTGAAATATCCTTTCATGTCAAATGAAATATGTACCTACATGAGGTGCATAAACACTTTCAATGGAGTAACTTTATTGCTTTGGAGTTTCATTATCATTGCCATCACCGTAATCCAAAACCCCGTGCACATTTTCTTGATGTGCTACGGTGCTACTATTAGTACATTTCCATGGATTCAGATTTGGTAGGACCACATTATGAAGTTTAATTAGTTCACTGAAGAAAGTTACACTTCTAAAATGTCGTAGTGTTTAGTCTGAAATTAAATTGGGGGTTTTTACTTATCGACTTCTTGACATTTATTGTTTTCATTTCATTGTTGAAAAAAAGTTTCAGAGAAATAAAATCACCAGTAAATTGGCTAGGGCAGTGTGTATATACGTTTGGTAGCATTGCAATAATTATTATGTGAATTGAACAATGTGTGGGCATTACGGGTTTGTATGATGTATGTCTGCTTCAGAGAATTCCGTATAAAAATGAACTACACATGTCAAATAACGCACAGAAGGAATGATAGAAAACAACTGCAGAGTTTATTTGTATGCATGTATGTGAAATCACCAAATACAGTATTCAGAAGGCACTGAGCTCAACTTCAGATTCTCACTTAATATAAAACAATATTCTCGTATGTAGAACGTTCATAGTCTCAACCTGGTTGGCAATAATGATATTAATAATGTCGTTTTTACCCAGCAAAAGCCACAATACCCTTAATCAGGATGTCTTTCTTTTGGATATTTGGCCAATGACAGTTATATTACGTGTTCTTAGCTGTGGGAGGAAACTGGAGAACCCACGGGAAACTCATGCGGAACAGGGGGAGAACATACAAACTCCCTACAGAAAGGCATCTGAGCCAGGAATCAAACCCCAGGTCCTTCTTGCTACGAAGCACAGGTGGTGTTACTCCAGCACCCTGCCACCCATGATATCTCAAACTTTGTTGCACTACAGTTTGCGCTTTTGCAGGCATGGGTACGTATTTGGCAGATAGTGCATCACTCACTCATCAAATATTTGAATCTTGGTTGAATGGTTATGGTATGAGAGGGCCTTTGAATGATATTAGGACGAGGCCTATCATGTCATATACAAAAAATAAGTTCTAATATAACAAGTGTATCTTGTCAAATACTGTTATTAATTCTCTAAAGTTTGCTTGCTTTAAAGATATTTTGCATGAACGAAATTCATGCAGAGTTCTGTGTCTAGGTGTGTGCAGTGTACTGGTTAGCGCACTGAATTATGAACCTGGCGATCTGAGTTTGATTCCAGCTTATGACAAATATTAGTGACAAATATTTGAACCAGTCCTGGGCCTCCCCTAGGTCGACTCAGCCGTAAGTGGTGTTGGCCACCCCCCCCCCTCCTCTTCGTGTGCTGTGCCGGGCCGGCCTTGAATAGGTCCTCACTAACAGCACTTGCCCCAACAGTCTGTTAAGGCTATGGGTGGCGGGGAGTCTTTGTCTTTATATGTATGCATTTTTTTTACTGTGGCCTAAATTTCAAAATAACTACTTTTTGTACATCCATTGCCAGTTTCAATCATTCCACGTGCCATTGAGAGTTGACTCAAAAATATATCAAAGCCCTTCGTCCATTCTCACTTCGGGGCACTATTTAATGAACCAGTGGTCAGTTCACACGTTCAATTACTCCTTGGAAAATTAGCTGCTCGTTCTGCTGTACAAATGTCAGCACCTGAACAAACAACATGAAAATAGAGTTGTTTCGCAACTGCTATAACCATGACCAGTAGCATCACCTACCACCATCATCACCATAGTCATAATCATCATTGAATAACCAATAATATATTCTTGCCGATCAATGCTTTAAGTAATGCATAGAGGCATTTAAGGCCAGTTGGCCATGCTGGGAATATTTACTTGATATGTCCCTTGTATAACATATGAGTAAAGCCAGTATAAATTATTACGGATATGGTGATTTGTAATAAAAAATGCAATTTCCAGAAAATATTTTTTGTTCATTAAATTTGGTATTTGGTGTGAAATGTTTCTTTAAAATTGCATTTCAACGTAATATTACTTTACATTGAACTTTCAAACAAACTGGCAACCATTAACATTTTCATTAAAGGAAAATAGTGTATTCAAAAAGCCTTTAATAAATAAGCATTCAAAATATCACACACAAGTTAATAGATATACCCACGCATGAATCGGTCTGGTGGCAATTTGATCAACAATAATGATGCTTTCCAGTTTACTCGGGGTTAAATAATATTGCAATACTATGTTGTGGCCTAAAAATCCATCCCAGTATTCCACAGATAATCATGGCAGTCACCACACCATCCAGGTACATTTTATTATTCACTTAATTATTATTTCTGTGCTTTGTGTAAGTGGAATGGTTCTCGGCTTATACCAAGCATGCAGAAACCCCTTCTGGATGTTTGTATACTCAAGGTGCTGGGATTTCTATGACCCAGAACCTCACTCTCTCACAGATATACCCAGTTCCATGATTCTCTTTCGCTTGCGATGAGCAAGTGTTTTTATACAATTTAATTCTCTAAGTGGGAAAATGCGAGATAGATTCGTACGGTTTTGTAACGTTCATTTCTTAATGTTTTATAAGAGGTAGAACCAGGAATGCATTTCAGTCGGAGTTGCCCTAGGCACCTTCAAACTGTTAAGGGGCATTGTTTGTGGGATAAGGAGACCCGAGATAGTATCCAATAACAAATGTAGCCAAGGGTAGAACACATACGGAGACTTAAAAAACTCAAAGGTAATATTAATTATGTGCATTCCACAGTAACGGAATTACAACAACAATTCAGCTAAAAGAAACGGCGATGAAATAAGCCCTGCTCTGTGTTGCATCAACCTACTGAGCAAGATGATTTGAATGCCCTAAAAGCCCAAATTATGTTGCTGTTGTATTTTGTAATGACCGAGTTCTGTGTCCCATTCAGTAATTCCGTTACCACGGAGAGACTCTGTATGTCTCATATACTAGATATATATGCCTATCCAGGAGGCCTGGCTCGGGGCGATGGATCACAACACCTGGAATAATTTTTGGAACGGTGGTCCATTAAAGGCTTAGCGACTACATTACAATACAACTTGTATTTATAAAGCATCTAAATGTGATCACATCTTAAGTTACTGAATAGTGGAAATACAGCAATCTGTAGTGGGGTTATTTCAACATTAGGCAATGAAAGATAAATGACTAATTATTCAGGTCAGAGAGGTGATTGAGGTTATGTTATGTTAGAATTAGAAGTGGGATGAAGCAAGGGTGGCTTTATGAACCCAGCGACCTGTGATTTTTCGTCATTATTAAGATGAACGGCGAGTCATAAGTGAACTCGCTCTGGGCCAACCTGTTTCACCAACCACACTGACCAGTATAAATTTCGATTTAAAGCTTTCGTGACTGCAGGGATTCCCTTATACGTGACTTTACCGAAAGAACCAAGAACACACTGACCAGGTTTGCAAAATGACTGACATGCCGGGGAGTGGAGTCTCCATCCAGCAGTGGTTTTTTTATTATATTTTAGGCTTTACTTGTTCCAGCAAGAATACAAGTCGTAAGATGTTCAAACGCTAAATAGACACCAATGTCAAGGCGTTATTTTTTTCATCATCTTGATACTGGCAAAAAGGGTCTAGTACGTAGGAATGTTTTTATTTATTGCATGGATAGAGCATATGAAGGCACTTCACAGAGGAAGCCAATGATGC
Source organism: Lethenteron reissneri (assembly GCF_015708825.2). NCBI lineage: Eukaryota > Metazoa > Chordata > Hyperoartia > Petromyzontiformes > Petromyzontidae > Lethenteron > Lethenteron reissneri. The sequence goes on along the minus strand of NC_083813.1, from coordinate 5,611,077 downwards.
GCAGTGGAAAAATTAGTCTAGAGCCTGAACTTAAACATCAGGAAAGAATATTGTAATGCTGAAGTCCACAGGCATTCCAGGCAGTGGGAGCAGCAGCAGAGAAGTTGGTGCCAACGTTGTGAATCCTTTGGAGTTGAGATGAGGGATTTGGCGAAGTCAACGAGGACCGCATTGCAGGTAGTGGAGTTAATTTGCTATGAGGGCATTAATTAGGGTCTTTGCACTGGATGTGACAGGGCATTGCTATAATCTTATTTTTCATTAGGACGTCTTTTCCCCCTTTTAAATTTATTTTGCTTAACCAGATGAGAACTCCAGAGACCAAAATAGTTTAATTTGCAAGAGTGACCAGGGGCATTAGTCTGCCAAGAGGGGGAAGATTATTGCGATGTTTAATCTTAATTGAGTAATTTGCAGGTAAATTGTTTTGATTTGGCAAAAATTTGGTCCATGACGCCAGCACACAACTGCCTGCTCTTCTTGCGACCCTCAGGGGACCATTAACGACCACTGCGAAGCAGACGGTGCATAGTACCACCACCGCTACTACTACCATGGTCACAACACACAGGGTGGCCGCACGAGTTGAACCGTGAAGCTCCGCAACACGGGATGAGTGTGCCGCTGCTCGGCCGAGTCGCCACCTAAAAGTAATGAGTGTGTGTGTATGCACAGCATCTGCATATATTAGGTATCCGTCCAACATATAAAATATATAGCTTTATTAGGGCTACTCGGGCCAGCCTTAAAGTAAAAAAAAACAGGTTCTGGGAGTGCTAAAGATATTAAAACTAGTTTTAAGATTCAGAGTTTCTGCTGCGTAATTAATCACCACACTTTTTTTAAATTAGGTTTCACATGTTCACAAGCATCACTCAATGCAATTTTTACTGATTTTATAATTACAGTTATAGCCTTTTGTGGGGGTGCCTCTCCCCCATGCCTTCCCCCCCATGCCCCCCCCCCTATTATATTCTAAATGGTCATGGCCTCTTTCCCATCTGCCCTTTATTGGTCCCAGAGAAACCAATTACAGGTCGCGACAATGTGGCGATCAGCCGCATTTTTGAGCACCTCGGTCGGAAAATCAGGTTGCAGAGTCCCTCTGTGGATGAAAAGGATCTCTGCAAAGCATTGTGGCAGCCTCCATGTGGTCAAGGTCTTCGCATCCTTGTCTCTTAAACCAATTAATCCAAAGCAACATCAATTGGACTCCTTTGAGCAGCCCTCCAGGAGGCTGCGTTCGAGGCCCCCAATGCAAGAATGGTTACCTCCCAGTCTCTTGCAAGCCAGGCATGCCAGTCCACGCGGAGAGCCTTCACAACACCACCGGGGTAATAAGGACACGTTTGCATAAATGTTTCAAAAGTGTTTGGCCATCGACACACGAGTCAAAGAGTCTCGCGGCTTGGATGACAGCTTTAATCAAAAAAACTGTCTGAGAATGATATGAATGCAAAGGGTAGCCGGTTTTTTTCACGTACAGCATCACTGTGTAGTGATATGAATGCAAAATATGTCCAATATAATATCTTAGATACGTGTGTGTGTGTGCGTGTGCACTTATACACACACATTTACGTGCAGCTGAGCAATGTGACAATAGCCCCATTTTTTTTTCTTTGATAATCGTTCAGGCTGGATTTTTTTCCTTGTAGATTCTTGTGACCCTTTCCTCTCAGAACAACATTTTGACTCCTTTGCGACATCCCCTGCCACAGTCCACAAAGCAAGGATCAAATCGAATGGAAGTAGGGCAAGCTGCTTTGAGCTGTCTTAAAAGCACCACTCCTAAGGAAGCCAGTATCTAGTCAGTGGATGTTTTGCTTCACCAGAGCTGCAAGGTCATCACGTTTGCAGACGGAACAAAAGGCAAGTCGATATGGCATAATTAAATCAGCATGCGGGCCGGGAATTCCAAATAAATTTGACAAGTCAGATATGTCAAGGTTTATGATCATATGCCAAAAAGGAGTGCCTTTGTTTTCTAATTGGAATGTAAACAGTGTTTTACGTTTGAATGGATTTTGGCAGAGTAAAAAAAGTACTGAACAAGACAATGATGCAGCAACGTCTTCCTATCGAGCAGAGGACAGTTTCTCTTGGCACAAACTGCCTCCCCCGTCGCCTCCTCCCCCCTCGCTTACCCATATAACCTCTTGCCACGGCAACTCTCCCGCCGACTTCAGCATTTTTTTTTGCTGTGGTTGTCCCACCTGATGAGGATTGCTTGTGTTGCGATCGAAACGTCGTGATTTGTTTTATTTTTATTAAATGTGTACCTACGTGACTTTACCGAAAGAACCAAAGGATATGCCTTTCACTGTTATTCACACGACAGCATAACAGCCCTTGAAGCCAGAGACATTCCTGGGCCAATGGGAATCATGCGGGAAATGCGAGCAACAGAGTCCGTTGCCCACAACACACCCGTGCGTGCGTATGCCGGCACACGCACGCACGTGCAGTCCGATCCTCGCGCAATGCACTCGACGTTCACTTTCTCGGGATTCACTTCGCGCCCGTTGCCATCGGTATTCAATTAAAAAAGAAAAACGTTTACGGGTTGGGTGCTGGAGACGAGATATTAGCGGCGATGGTTCGAGGCTGTTATTTGCCACCGTTAGAGGCCAAAATAATCATGGAAGAGTGGGCAGTCACGGAAATTAATATATGAACATGATGCAATGAAAAAATAAGTGCCCCTTTGGGACCAACTAAATGTGAATGGATGATGTAGAATTCAAGTATTTTATTAAGGGTATCTTTCATAATTAGAGCCCTTTGTCAATGCACTGGTGGATGGCGTCGCCACGCCGTATTGGCCACAGAGATTGTTTGACCACACTTCACCACACACTGGGCAGTGCGTGTTGGTGAGAGGAGGCAACCCAGGTCACTCACCACTCATGTTGGCCATGGCTGGGTGTCAGACTCAGATCACCAGGCTCATAGCACAGCTTTTATGCAACCACCTTGCAAGCTACCAAATTTTCATTAACTGACTAATACAACCGGTAATATGTACTGCATGTTCTCATATTCTTTCGCACCATGCATGGCGAACTCTGCTAATCGGAGGTGCGGGGAGGAACAACACACTAAACATAAAAGCATCCCACTGTATGTTGATTAACTGTGAGTTACCCAACGAATAATGTGCTGCATATTCTCTGATTAACATAATCCATTGTCACTTATTTAACAACATTTTATTGCAAACTACATTCACGTGAACGGGCTCACAGTGATGACATCACCTTCACTTTATTTAAACCGAAAACAAGAAGACTTCTTCACAATTCTGCCAAATCACATTGTAAGCATGCATTTTAACCGGAAGGAATTAAACTGAAATACTTGTTAGATCAAAAAGTGCAAATTAATAGTTTAACACAGGCTTTCGCGACCAATATTAATCCACAATAAAGTGTTTTTGTTGGGTTAGATCGCGTGAATATAAATGTGTCGTTAAACCCGTTACCAGCCGACACAGTCAATTCTGGATATTGCCTGATGAAGCTGGTTGTAATCACCAGCAAAACGTCGTACTCGAATTATAAATGTTGTGGGTTTACTCTCCAGCACAAATAGTAACGCATTGGCACGTTTGGTTTGCGTGACAAACCTTACCAATTGGTGGTGATGGGTTTAACAACACATTTACATTTATATGATATAACTCCAAAACAACCGTCATTATGCAAATAACTAGCTAATCCTTTAATCCATTACAAATGCTCACGTAATGTATCATTCACATATCCGTCTCAATGACATATAAAATAAAAGTATTTCTTACACAACCCGTCAGCTGCATGGCCTCCTGGGAGTGCATAATTTCATCAGCATTTTTTTCCTATTTAAAGCTTTCGTGACTGCAGGGATTCATCTTCTTGGTTCTTTCGGTAAAGTCACGTAGAAGGGAAATAATAAAATAATAAAAGTATTTTATTATGTTTTATTTTTATTATTTTATTATTTCCCTTCTACGTGACTTTACCGAAAGAACCAAGACGATTCATCAGCATTGTTTCAGGACAAGCAACATGTTTTGGCAACACATTCACTCATCAGCAGAGTCAGGCTTGCTTCAATTAATGATGGTTAACTGCCAGATGTTATAGGCAAGGACCCTCGCCTGACGATTGATGGTTTTATAGATGTGCAAAATCATTTAGGTAAACTTTCATATGACGCGATGTGTTAGAATTCAAGTGCATATTAAACATTGCGTCACGTGGTATCAACCAATTGTATGCACTGCATCGGAGCTTTGCTAAGATAGTAAGTTAGAGTTGAACAAAGTAGTCCGACACATTTCACTGAAGTTGCAATGTTGCTGCTGAGTTCACAAAAATGCAATGATGTGTGAGTATATTGTACAATTGTCATCCACTGGTGCAAATTTTTTTTTTTAGATTCAGCCATTGTCCAGGTTCTGCCTTCTCAAGATCAAAGTAGGTCCCAGATTATGGCTACTTATTTAGTTATGTTATTTTTCATGATATCAGCTTTATCCCTGCACGATAGACTCAAAATAAGCAAATGATGTCATGAAGCCCAAATCACTCAAAATGTGGCCGATCATGGCAGACTCGGAAAGCTAAGCAGCTTGGAGCCTGCACAGTGCTCGGATGGGTGGTCACCAAGTTCAAAAACAGGTACACGGGTATAGTAAGCATTGCAGGAGGGTAAGAGCAGCACAGCAACATCCACTGTTGTTCTGTATGTGAACCTTATGGTGGGACCCCGGGGTCCCATATGCCCCCGGCTCTCGCATAAATTGCGTTGCGACGTAATTTTATGCCTCTTGAAGGCAAACTATACGGTGATCTATTCCTCTCGACGAGCTCTACACGATGCGAAAATCAAAGTTTCCAAGTTTTGTTTCTTCTGTGCATTCGTCCTCGCTGCTGCGCTTGGACATGACATGACAACAGAATGATCCGCGCCAGGTGGGTCCCGGCGTTTATGTGCGCGGTGGGACAGAGTGACCAATACTAAATTCATTAATTACTATTTTGACTTCCGTTTATTCGGGACCCCAAGTTTCATGTATGTATGTTAAACTTTTTTCGCACCATACATTGCAAACCGTGCTAATCGGAGGTGCGGGGCAAGGACAACAAACTAAACACAAAAAGCAGTTCCAAAGAAATTAGTTTTCAACCGAGATTTAAAAGTGCATAGCTCCAGTGGCTTCCTAATATCACAAGGGAGAGCGTTCCAGACTGCCGCAGAAGTGCATCTGAAAGCGTGCGATGCAGTGACAGCCTTCATTCAATGGCGAGCCAAAAGCAGCTCTGAGGATGACGGGAGTTCGTGTGATGGTTTATGCTCCTTGTACTCTCCCCACGTTCATGGACAGCATGGTGATGTATGGTCAAATAACCCTCACTTGCCTGAAAGTCATGGGCAAACCCTCATTCAGCAGTGGATCAACACGTATACAGCAAAGCTCTGGATGTTAGTTCCATAAACATTTTTTATTAACTTGTTTTTTATTAACTTGTGAGTTCCGTACATATGTTCATCATTGTCTACAAAACTGCTGGTCAAGATACCGGCCAATGAACCCCATACTTCCCTTTTGAGCTCCCACTTATGCTCACCAGGGTAAGGATGTGAATCGAGTAGTTGCATCTCCTACTCCATTCCCTGCAGGGCTTGTTATATGTCACCCCTGGAGTATTTGCCACTGCTGAAGCAACCCTTTCCCCATGCCTGACAAGTTGTTGCTTATACTCTGCGGAGCTCTGAGTGAATAACTTGAGCGCAAATGTAGTTATGATTCTGCCTGAAATGTATGGGTGCATCAATAGGGCAGAGGCCATGGGAGGTACAAACGTACGCACATCAAGAAATGCCTCACTTTTCTTACCAATAGACGCCCATTTCCCTCCATAAAATCTGCGCGGTTGGCTATTGTGCGAAAGAAGTTCAACATCCATGCGTATGATTTGAGTACAATTTAATGTACCCCGAGGTCTGTCATTGGAGGCCATCACTATTGTGGTGACAATGAGCTTCTCGGGCCTGTGAAAGCAACATTTCAGTTGGACTTTTCTAGCCGCAGGGCTCGAACGCGGCGTGGTTCAGAGGTGTGCTGGGTTTCGATTTAAAGCTTTCGTGACTGCAGGAATTCATCTTCTTGGTTCTTTCGGTAAAGTCACGTAGAAGGGAAGTAATAAAATAATAAAAATAAAACATAATAAAATAATTCTCACGACGTTTCGGCCACAACGCAAGCAGCCGTCCTCAGGTGAAGAATATGTCTGTCGATAAGACAGAATCTAAACGACACGTCTTAGGCTTGGAGTGTCTATTTAAGCTGTGAGGGAGGAGGAAGAGAGCCTTGACAAAAGAATTTGCATTTGAAGAGGAATTTAGCATATTTATGGGAAATGCAGGAAAGCCTAAGACGTGTCATTTAGACTCTGTCTTATCGACAGACATGTTCTCCACCTGAGGACGGCTGCTTGCGTTGTGGCCGAAACGTCGTGAGAATTATTTTATTATGTTTTATTTTTATTCTTTTATTACTTCCCTTCTACGTGACTTTACCGAAAGAACCAAGAAGGTGTGCTGGGTTGTCACACCGGCAGAGGCATTAGCCCTTTGCGCTGGCCAGACACTTCCAGGAGTAATGTCTGACACACATTGGAAGTTACTGAGGCTGGCAAAATGTCTGTGTGCCAATATTGACAATTTTCAGTGAAAATGAAAATAAGCAGCATAATTAGATTCGTGCACAAATTGTCTGAAGCTAAAGCAGGAGAGTAACATCTTCAGGGACATTGGTTAATTCTAATGTCTTGCACCAAAAGCAACACGGTGCATAGCTGCACTAATGGTTGTGCCCTCAATGGTAATGTTGCATTCGGCGTTGTAGGAATAACATATTCACCTAATTGAAAATTACACTGAGGCCTTTGATTATTTCTTTGTCATGTAAATGTACGCTATACATAAGCGCATGATAAATTAGGGATGAGTTTTGTAATGCATTTTTGGAACTTTTAAATAAAAAAGAATTAATTCATAAAAATAATTACATTTTAATAATTTTCACCGTTTAAGCAATAAATTGTGCCTCGTAAAATGTTTAATAATTTTAAATTTCAGTAAATCACATTTTAATTTTTGAAAATGCATTTTCTTAAAACTCTCTAAATCATTTGATATATACTTACAGTGGTCCCTAGGTTAACGGTATTAATTGGTTCCATGAAGACCATCGTTAATTCAAATTATTTTAAAGCGAATATAGGAAATATATGTGAAAGGCTTAATCTGTTCCAAGACGATCGGAAGTTGACCTTTTTCACCCTAATAACATAGTTTATAATATTTAAATTTTAATAAATACTATAATAAAATATCCAGATATTAATAGGAACATGGATAAACAATTAATAAATGGAGCATAAAAAGGTGCATAAATAGAGCATAAAATAAATATTCTTACCTTAGGCTAAAAAGATGGATAGCTTGAGGGGTTGATGGAGAAGTTGGGGTGAAGTCTGCTGATTCAACTTAGGAGCGCTCCGATTGGCCGGAATTAGCGGCCGCGTGATATCATAAAAACATCGTTCATCGAAAATGTATCATTAATAGAAACAATGGGACCCCATGGGAGGCGGATTGTTAATCTAAATATCGTTAATCAATGGCATTGTACACCAAGGGACCACTATTTTATGGATTAACGCAATTATTATTTCGTACACTTTTCTTACTTTATGAGTTGCATTTAGTCTTTTTTATTCCACTCATAATAATGGCCTTCATGCCATTTCAGGAAAGTCCTGAGACAGGGGGATGCAGCTTTGCTTTGTGTGGCAGGAAACTTGAGTACCCAGAGAAAACACATTTCAATATCAGCCGATATCACTCATAGTTGATGGGTTCAGAATCCATTTGCTGTACTGTAGAACCCTGGCCGCTGACTCACAAATCTGTACGCGATCTACCAATATTTTCCTCTAAAATGTTCTATCACGACTGGTGGGACAGCAGCATAAAGCTCACACTGCTGTTAGCGAATGCTAAAAAGCCACATCAGTGGGCGAGTTGTGATTTCAGTAGGTAAACCATTTGAGGCTGAGTCGACACAAAGGTGGCCCAAGACCAGTTCAAATGTTCGCCTCTGTTATTGGTCATCAGCACGAATCGAACTCGGTTGACCAGGTTCGCAGTGCAGCGCATTGACCGCTGTGCCACTGCTCCACACATAATTACATGTGTAATGACGACAACACACTTCTCTTGAGATGGCACTTTATTGAAGACACGCTCACCTGAACAGGCAGAGACCCAACTGCAACAGCCCCGAGTCTTCCGCGCATCTCCCTTATATACCAACGAAGGCCACGCCCCCATGCCCGAACCTTCTCGCTGGTTCTAGACCGCTCGCTCCACCAACTGACTCTACCATCCTCTTCCGTCACCTGGCCACACTCCTATTCTCGATCATTCCCGTAGCCACCAGTCCCTTCGCACTGCAGGCTGACTTCCCTGTCATTACCTCGCGTGGCCACTAGTCCCTTCGCACTGCAGACTGACTTCCCTATCATTACCTCCCGTGGCCACTAGTCCCTTCGCGCTGAAGGCTGACTCCCCTGTCATTACCTCCCGTGGCCACTAGTCCACTCATACTGCAGGCTGACTCCCATGGCATTACCTCCCGTGGCCACTAGTCCATTCACACAGCAGTTTGACTCCCCTGTCATTACCTCCCGTGGCCACTAGTCCACTGACACCATAGTTTGACTCCCCTGTCATTACCTCCCGTGGCCACTAGTACACTCACACCGCAGGTTGGCTCCCCTGTCATTACCTCCCGTGGCCACTAGTCCACTCATATCGCAGTTTGACTCCCCTGTCATTACGTCCCGTGGCCACTAGTTCACTCACACCGCAGTTTGACTCCCCTGTCATTACCTCCCGTGGCCATTAGTCCACTCACACCGCAGTTTGACTCTACTGTCTTTACCTCCCGTGGCCACTAGTCCACTCACACTGCAGTTTGACTCCCCTGTCATTACCTCCCGTGGCCACTAGTCCACTGACACCACAGTTTGACTCCCCTGTCATTACTTCCCGTGGCCACTAGTCCACTCACACCGCAGGTTGACTCCCCTGTCATTACCTCCCGTGGCCACTAGTCCACTCACATCGCAGTTTGACTCCCCTGTCATTACCTCCCGTGGCCACTAGTCCATTCACACCGCAGTTTGACTCCCCTGTCATTACCTCCCGTGGCCACTAGTCCACTCACACCACAGTTTGACTCCCCTGTCATTACCTCCCGTGGCCACTAGTCCACTCACACCGCAGTTTGACTCTACTGTCATTACCTCCCGTGGCCACTAGTCCACTCACACGGCAGGCTGACTCCCCTGGCATTACCTCCCGTGGCCACTAGTCCACTCACACCACAGTTTGACTCCCCTGTCACTACCTCCCTTAGCCACTAGTCCACTCACACGGCAGGCTGACTCCCCTGGCATTACCTCCCGTGGCCACTAGTCCACTCACACCGCAGATTGACTTTACTGTCATTACACATGTGCTCATGTGCTCTCTCTCCCCCTTACACACATGTTTTCTCGGGTTATCAAGTGAAGTCACAACGATATCACTTCTCCTCTAGCACACAGAAGTGACGGAACGTGATCAACCCAAAACCTGATTTTTTTTTGGATGATCCAACATTTTCTTTGTCGAATTTCAGAAATATTAATTTATCCGAAATTCAGAAACATATTCATATTGTGTATTGCGCTGTACATGTAACGCACACGATATAAACATGAGCACTGAAGTATCGTCTCCCAAGGACGTGAACTAAAAACAACAAAGGTATATTAATTCTTCACTTTGCACAAAGGTTCCTCACATGCCCCTTGTGGCTCCTCTCATATTATTAATGAATGGCATGGCGATGCTATATCAGCATTGCAAATGTGCCAGTTGAAGGGCACACATGAGGGTTTTGAAAAGCCAGAAACCATTGCAGGCACTGCATACACAATGTTACGTGAGCCCCGGTAAAGCAAACATTTAAAACGTCAGGGGAGAGCAGCAACGATTAAAATGTCACCCCCCCCCCCTTCCTTCACAAAACTCGAACATTATCATTACGGTGAAAACGATCATATCTGGCAGAATCTTACAAGCAAAATTTGTCCTCTCATTCGAAAAGCATCTTTGTGGCATTGGATCAGCTCCATTGAGGCTTTTGCAATTTATATTTCTCCAAGGTGTATAATTCATGAACACACATTTGGCCAAATTCACACCTGCTTTGGACCCAGGTTTGTCCCAGATGCTCCCGATCGGTTTAGCAAACATACAAAGACGCTCTGTGATTATGTTATGCCCAGATGTTCAGAATATATATTCAGCTTTTGTTCAATACTTTAACCACATGTTTTCTGCATCGGTTCTTCTCACCGCAGAAGTATGTCTTCTCGAACTGCCGCCTCCTGTACACGCTTACTATTGATCTGAGACTGCTCCTACAATGTTGTTTTGTCGTGGTCATGCTCTAAGAATGGAAGGAAGATAGTACACCAAAGTTTAATATTGGGCTTTAAAAATAATTCACAACATAGTTCTAAAACATTTGGGCATTTCTGTCAGAGGGGAAATGAGCATATACAAATGCACTGGAGACCTTTTTTTTCTAGAAGCCAATTGCTTTCCCACAGATTAATAGAATAGATTTTTCTTTTTTATTCTCCTCTCCCTGGTTGCTGGAACTGTTCCCTCGGCAGCGGTATTGGGTATACCCCTCCTTAACACGTCATTTTCAAGTGAGAATGCACAGGGAATTCATAATAACAATGATAATTTCAATTTGTAAAGAGCCGCACAATATGGGGCCGTCCATAAATGACGTCATGTACGTAGGGGGGGGGGGGGAGTCAGACATTTGTGACGATGTGTGACGGGGGGGGGGGTGAGAAATGTGACGTCTCATCAAAATGCACAACTTTAAATAAATATAGAATTGTTATAACAGCACTAATTGTTATAACAACACTCCTACAACATCAGAGTGCAGCGCCACATTAAATACGCACTACAATGACAATAGTTTAAAGCGATTTGAAGCATGTTTTATTTTCAAAATGGAAACATGGTTTGGGGGGGGGGCAGAGCTTTGTGACATATTTGAGGGGGTCTGACTTTTTGTGACGACGTGTGACGAGAGGGGGGAGGGGGTCAAAAATCGTCCAAAATCGTGCGACGTCATTTATGGACGGCCCATATTCACTCACTCTCAAAGACTGAGAATGACCTCAGAGACGCGAGGAGGAACCACAGACAAGTGGGAAAGACAGCCACGTGGTGAACTGGCAAGCAAATTCCCCTGAAAGCACTTTGGTCTTCGATATGTGAAGGTGTTATCACCCACGTGGGATGAAACTGGGAGCCAAGCGCATCTCTCTTCTTCTTCTTCCGTACTGGCTGATGTAGATGCAGAGCAACATCTTCAATTTCACATTCACGTGGTCAAGCCAAGATAACCGCGTCAGGAGTAGCTCGGTCGCTGAGGGGGCAACAGTCCATCCGGTACAAATGTGACAGGTGTTACGGTCTCTTTCTGGTAAGCCATGGTATGTCACCGTGATGCTCACGGGAAGAGAGTTTCACAACCGTTGTATCATCCACCATCCCTCGCCTCTGCAATGCGTGCACAACCACTGCACCGTTATTCAGTGGGGGTATATAATAACTGAAGTCGATGCAACTTCTTCTCACTTGTATGCCATTCCCGATTTGCGTGCTGGAATGTGTGTACGTATTTTGTCTGTTGACTGGGGTTTCTTGGAATTCGATTAGGATGATTATTCTAACTCGGGTCAAAAGATCCTCCACTTAGCGCAATATTGTGTACAAGTTGTGAGATAATTATGAATACACTGTGTATCTGGGACTGTGTATCTGGGATCTTGTTATTTGTTCAGATTTAAAGTGCTTTGCTAATCCGATAAGTATAAGGTATATATGGAATGCGTTCAGTTGCAACATTGTTTTAGAAATATTTTGGCTGTTTGGCATCACTGTTGTTTTCGACTGCAATGACTCGTTCCTTGCTGTTGAACGTCCCCAAAATAATGTGCATTGTTGAGTTCTTCCTGATATAATTTACCTACAATTAAGTCCACTTTATTCACCAACACTCGAAAGTTTAATTATTACATAGAGACATTTGCTTTCAATGCAGTTACTGTTTGTGATGAGTTTTGGCTGAATTTGTATCCAATAGTCATATGCTTGTGTCACTGTTAATTTGTTAGTATTTGTCCCTTATTTGCAATACAGTTTTGGTAGACATCACATCTATATCATGTATCGATATACTGCAGTATATATATCGAATAAGTTTACGTATCTCCTAAACCAACAGTCCCGTTATTGCATATGGTCAGCTGCTCAGATTTTATTTTCTGCAAGTAATTCCACTCTGCACCTCTGCTCTAATCACGCCATAATACGCATGCAACGCATATGGGGATGCAGCGAAAATGCATTGGGGGTGTGAAAATAAATATTACGTCCTTTGTACGTGCCGAAAATCAAAAGTGAAGCAGAGCAGTGCTTCCAATTATCATCTGTATGGATGCCTAACAGCGTAATGTGATATTCTTCACAACCACAATGAGGATACTGGAACACCTTGGGGCTCTCTTTCAGGGTTCGCTCGACGGCTGTCGGCAAAGCCATGGCCCCCCTTTTTGTTGACCGCTTCTGCACAGACCACATCAGCCCATCCTCGCGGCGGCTTTTGGTTGGACATCGAACAAAGGTGGTGACCGCATCGCACGTCTTTCAGATTCGCTTCTGCGGCCGTCTGGAATGCTCTTCCTTCCCATATTAGGAAGCCACTAGAGCTATGCACTTTCAAATTTTGATTGAAAATTCCTGACTTTAGATCCGCTTGCTGTGATGAGTTTGTCGTCTTTTCCGCGCACCTTCGATTAGCACCGTTGGCTACGTACATAGACCTCTCTGGGTCCTCTCTGCGTCTCAGTCTCTGTTCTTTCTCTCTTTCTACGTTTCTGTTTCCTCCACTTCTCTTTCGCGGCCTTAAATAAATAACATCCTCAACACGCGGCCTTCGAAAATAAACATACGTACAATAGTCAACGTTTCGAGCAATGGCCCTTATATATGTACTCATGACAAAGGGTCATTGCCAAAAACGTCGCAGATTATATTTTTTTCTTTTAAGGAAGGCCACGTTTTTATTGACGTGTTGAGGGTTTGAGTTTTCTGTTGCTCATTGTGTTTTTGCACCACTCCCAACAATGCGTTTTCATCCCCCTACCTTCTATCGCAACCAGGGCCTCCTACAGACCCATGCGTAGAAACCGGTTTCGCGTTTTTTTCCGCGCTCGCTTTAAAGTGTAAACACATTTTACGAACTTCCAAAGCCCAATTGTGGGGACGATGATTTTTTTGGCGTTGGGGGGGGGGGTTAACATCACTCATCGAATGCATTTTTTTTTTCATCAACGCAAATAGCCGTGTAAAATTCACGAAATATAATCGAGTGGCCGCATCCGTGTGTACGTAAGCCAACAGGGGTCCGGTCGCACCGCCCCGGGTCGTGTCCTGCTGCGCGAGTTCTCTCTCCTCGCAGCGCTCCCAACCTCGACTTATTAAGCCGTGCATCGCCACCAGCAACAACACCGCGCCACGTGAACCCACTGAAGACCAATTACGCGCACTGCACGTGCAGCGCATCGCGTCAATTTTCGAACAAACAGACGCTCCCGAAATTTGCACTCAATAACGCGCATTATTTTGAAGGTTTCTATTGCTTTGTATTTTATTCATACGCACGCGCACGCGTGTGCAGCACGTTCGTCGTTGGAATATTGCATGAAGGAAACGAACCCGAGGTTAAAATGCTGCCCAGGTAATTATATATTTAATAATACAGATTCAATTCCACATTCATTGCATTGCACTATTAAAGAAAAGAACATTGCATTTGCTGCAGCGTGGCTTTCATTTCACTTGCAGCGGTGTGCTCCTGCAATCTGCCAGTTCGAAATTGTGGTTGTTTGATCGTCTACTTCATACACAAAGGTTGCCAGCTGCAGGGAAATTATTTGCCTTTAAGAGACAGTGCAGCAAGTAGGATTGCAACCTGCGGGGAGTTTGAGTTTCTTCCCAAGCGTGAGTGGGGTTCCTTCCAGGGAATCTGGTTCCTTTACATATTTTAAATACTCAAAGGAGGAATTGGCTGAACAAAAACAGGACTCCGTGAGGCCTTTTCCTGTATACCTATACTATTGTACATTTTCAGTATATTTTTAGTACATCCCTATCCTGCACATTCATTTGTGTTAAGCAACCTCCGATTGATCCTATGTGTCCAATGGAGGTATGACAGCCGTATCCTTTATAATTAAATGCTGCCGCATGACGCAGCACCCAATGTCAATGTGCCCGGACACGTATTTTATTACCGCTGCCAAAAAAAAATGCTCACAAATTTAACCTTGTTGAGATTCCTGGGTGATAGCGCATGTTTGCTTTTTCTCTCCCGCACAATGTGGTGGCGTTTCGTATCACTAGTCGTCTGTAATCCCACAAATCGAGCCGTGCACTAAGCTGGAAGAAGCCATTTTTAATGTCTCCAAAGCTGAATTAAATTTACCCAAAAATCCCAGAGGTTCTAGAGCTTAACCTTTTCAGTCTCGCCGTGGTAAAGTATTCATTTATGCATTTAAAGCCTGAAATGGCACACTGGCTTTACAATACTGTACTAGGAATTAATTGTGTATTTCACTTACATCTTTCTCAAATCGAGCAGTGCAGCTTACTGTGAAGGTTAGTGGTGAACAATGCATTTTTAACTAATTTCAACCATTCACCTACCAATTAAAGTTGCATTTTCATGATTTAATTGTGTGTGTTTTTTATATATGAAAGCTATTGTACTCTACACACTTTCTGTTATTTTAATAAATGGCATGTTTGCCTGTGCAAACGAAAGTGTACATCTTCCCTTTAAGCACAATATAATCTCTGAAGGCCAGTTGTCTGGGAAAGGATTTGCTTCAAACCCAAGCCAAATGAAAATCGTGTTCAAATTTTGATTCAGGCTGGAAGGTTTAGAATTCATTTTTTTCTCCAAGAAACATGTGGTAAGTCTTTTATATTCCAATAAGAAAAGGCTTCGCATGATTTTCATTGCACATCAAAAATTATATACAAATGTGTGACCTGTTTACTGCATTGCTTCATCTCTACTTGGATCTGCAACCAATTAAATAAATTAACCCCTTAAAACAACCAATCTATAAACAACGACATGTTAATCACATACGTGCTGGATCCCCTAAATATATAGATATGACAAAAATAATAAAAATAATAATGCACAGCCCTTCGTAAATCCTGTGGTAGTCATATCAGTTGTATTTTTGTACCTGACTATGCTGGTCAGTGCCGGTTGGTGAAAGGGGGAGCCGAGGATCAAATCAAGAAACACATTCCTGCGGAGGGAGCTGGTAGTAACGTTAGGTTGCTCGGTCAATGGCCAGGGTCAACGGCGGCGTGGTGTATTCCGCAAATATGGCCGACTGTGAGGGCGGGCACAAGCCGGCGTGAGTAGGTTACACGTTCAGTTTTATTAGGGCACCACGGGGTGACCAGCCCCTCCCCACCTAGCCCCACCCCTCCCACCCCCCCACCCAGCCCCACCCTCCCCACCCAGCCCCTCCCCACCCTCCCCTCTCCACCCAGCCCCACCCCTCCCATTTTTGGATGCACGACCGACGGACGGACACAATAATCCCCTGTGGGCTGGTGGAACCAGGTGGTTCCTGCCAGTATCACTCATTACTGATGTTAGCCATGGCTGAGAATCAAACTCAGGTCTCTGGGTACATAGTACAGTCTACTAACCACTGCACCACCGCATAATTACATGTATAATTTCACATATAAAACACCTATATATTAAAGGATATGTATAATTGCTTCATGCAGTATACCCACATTTGAAATGTCCTCGCACATTTCTCGATTGGGGTTATGCATGGCTATCATCGGCCCCCCAACTAGGCAGACGTAATGCCTGTTACAAAGGTCAAGTGCTGAGCTACCTTGGGACCACAGGAACAGCTGCCACTGAGGGTCCCCTTTCAAAGGTGGTGAGTTGACATTTAAAGCACTCTGAGACGTCACGACGTATAGGGCGCTCTATCAAACACTGTCAATATTTTTTTATCTTTTATATTAAGTTCACTTGCTTGCTTGCTTGCGCGCTTACGACCGTGCAAATCTTTCGGTCGTTTTTTAACCCACTTCCCGTGATCCAATCGAGCTGACATTTTGCACACAGACTCGTTGTGCGTGACAATTTATTTTCGTGAAAATGTTTTCCAAAATTTTACACTTTTTAGGAAAAAATAAATTATATTTAATTACCAATTGCTTAATGGTGGCAGGCAATCATCTGACCCATAGGTGGCAGCCATCTCAAGCCAGAGGACGAGAGGACTCTAGCCGCCACGCATATAAAGGATTTATAGTGAAAGACTTTGTTTTTACGGGTCAATATTTTTAAAGCTCTACTTTGTCTCAATGCCCGCTTCCAGGACAGTCTGTTTGAGATGTTAGCCCAATTTTTTTTGTTTTAGTATATCTGCAAGATGGGGGCGGGGGGGATGTAAATGCTCTGAGGAAACCCATGAATCTGGCAACAAAACTGACACCTTTTTTTTTTACAAGGAGTCATGTTTACATAGACCACAATACCTGCAGTCATAATGCAAAAAAAAACATAACTCTGATAATGTATGCACTGTCCTTGAAGTTGATTGGTCCACACCCGAGACAGCTTTCCTTAGAGCCTAGTCTCACATGGGTTGGAGCAGATGACGCCAAAAGGCGCACAACTCAAAGACAATGCACCATCAGAGTATGAGAGCTCGGGGTAAGCATTTACACCATTGGAACCTCATTTGCCAGTAAAAAAATCTGATAATTGTTTTTTACCCTTCTATCTGGCAACAAAACTGACACCTTTTTTAAAGGGAATAAATAGTAGTAATAATACTCATTCCTTACAAATAGATCTAGCACTTACCCGCTGATCATTATGGCCTATGCGATCCACTGACTACACGTTGCACTATCAGCATGTGGACTCAACATTTCTTCCTGACATAATATAGCATTTATTAACAAAAAATAATTAGTTTGTTACATAACTGGTAATCGTATTCCTTTATTACGTAACTTCGTAATTAGTGTAGTTTGTATTTGGCATTCATATTTATTGTTTTGATTATGTTTGCATTATTGATTAGAGCAAAAAACATTTATCGATTGTATGCAAAAACATTTTCCAGACTTCATGTGAGCTGTCAATCATATTCCTTGATAGCAAATTATAGAAGCAGTCAATTATATTTTTAATGACTGAGGCAATAATGTAATGTCTTTATTAAATTAGATACGTTGGACCCCAGGAAGAAATGCACGCCTCATTTTTAATTGGCAAATAAGATGATGGTCCATCTGTTGGATAATATTTAAAATACCTGAGGAGTGGTGGCACAGTGCTTAGCACCCTGTGCTACGAACTCAGCTATCGAGGTTCAAATCTCGGTCCCGTCCATCACCAGTAATGAGTAACATCTGAACTGCTCATGCGCCCATCCCTGCTCCAATGACCCACAATAACCTCGGTGGTGAAGCATGGTCAAATTACCCTCATGACTAGCACAACATGCAAGTAGGTTGACAAAGGTAGATTGATTAATTCATGAATATGTTTTATATACAAACAGGGTGCTTCAGAAAAATGTGAACATTTTTGAGAATTCGCAACACGACCACAAGAAATGTGCCTCCGAGACTCTGGATACCACCTGGAGAAGATTCCAGGCACGTGTTGACAATGATGGCGAGCAAGTGGAGAATCTTTGACTTGTTTAAGCTATTAACATTTACATTTGTTATCATGTTATTTTTCTAGATTTGAAGCTTTCGTGACTGCAAGGATTCATACTCTTAGTTCTTTCGGAAAAAGTCACGTAGGTAAAAAAATATTTTTTTAAATAAATTTTAATTTCATTTTTTACCTACGTGACTTTACCGAAAGAACTAAGAGTATGTTATTTTTCCATTAAAAACGATAGTCCCATATAAGTGTTCACATGTTTTGAAGCACCCTGTATATGCCTCACAACGTTGCATCTGCTGACATTCGGGGTAAGAGTGGAGGGGAGGGCTTTTTTGGAGTTCAGTCTTGGGCAGCTCCAGCTGAAATTAAGCTCAGTTTATAAGAACGTCCAGTCTCAGCCATAGGTCATACTCACGCTCCACTATGCCACATCACACTAGAGTTGAAATGCTAACAATAAATTATCATGCAATCTAGCAGAGCAAAGATTGCACTTTCGTTGGAAATTGGATTCAATGTCCAATAGGCCTGAAAATATTCCTCACAAATGTCTAATGTCCCAATCCATTTAAATGGCATTTGTGGGGATCAATTGTCCCTTGATGGAGGAGCTTTGAATTGATTAAATGTGTATTATTATGCTTCTGTTGTCATAACAATGTATTATGTTACATTTATTTTTTAAACATTCAATAGTGCAAAGCCACACTTGTGATTTACATTTCTACGTCGCATAATACAGAAGCTCACCACAAAAGCAAATCACAAAATGCAGCTGCACATTATATTTCACTCTTGAATCACACAGAGTGGCAGTGGCCAATGGTTTGGGTTTCCCAAGTGTTATTTGGCTGCAGCTGAGGCATTAACAACACAACGTCAATGACTTGAGAACATAATGTTGAAGCCACATCATCTAGTTTTCATTAAATACAAAGCGCTCTATGAGGTTACGCAATTGTGCGAGTAATCAAAGAATAACATTACATACACAACACTATTCATATTACGCTGTAGACACAATGGGATGTTGCCTATGTGCAATGGCACAAACACAGGACTTGCGGTCGAGAAATCAGCCGGTTCCATCTCCTGGTACAGAAGTTGAAACAATTGTGAGAGTTTATACTGGTAGGAACCTCCTGGTTACACCAGCCCACAGGGGGTTATTGTGTCCGTCTGTCGTGCAGGGAGGTACTGGGTAGGGAGGCAGGAGCTGGGTGGGGAGGGGAGGGTGGGGAGGGGCTGGGTGGGGAGGGGCTGGGTGGGGAGGGGCGGGGTGGGGAGGAGCTGGGTGGGGAGGGTGGGGGTGGGAGGGGTGGGGCTGGGTGGGGAGGGGCTGGTCACCCCGTGGTGCCCTTATAAAACTCAACGTTTAACCTACTCACGCCGGCTTGTGCCCGCCCTCACAGTCGGGCATATTTGCGGAATACGCCACGCCGCCGTTGACCCTGGCCATTGACCGAGCAACCCAATGTTCCTACCAGCTCCCTCCGCAGGAATGTGTTTAAATGTCCCTTGTCTTTCCACCCAGCAGCATGAATGGGTAAACCACAATTAATTGATCGGAAGATCGTGTGTGGTGTATTCCAAGACATCTGGCCAGAGTGAAAGAGGAGGCCAACATACCGTCTAGTGGAGGTCCTTCCACGAGCAGTCGTGTGAGCAAACAATTGCAGGGCTGCCCCTTTACAATTACCATCTTTGAAAGCAATCATATAATAATAATGACAGTATTACTTTCTTGAAACGATGATCTTCATTACACAATGAGACGGTTCCATGTTTTCACGTTGAAATTGTGATGTTTTAGGTTGCACATGACCCGCAACATATTCCGAAAATGAAACAAATACGCTTGGTGAAAGTGAATTTACTCCTTTTAAAATAGAGCAATTACATTATTAAACAATTCATAGCATTATGTGCGGTGTTGGAGCATTGTAAAGCTGAATATAACAGAAGCGAAGGTGGGCACAGGAATGGTCATGAACAGCGGCGTGGAGGGGGGGGGGGCTTGAATACAATGGCCCAGCTCATTCGCAAATGCCTTCGGCAATCGTATGGGACGTACTCGGACGCAGTGCCCACGGGTTGAATCGCGTGCTTTGCTCTTCGCGTCTTGCAGGAGTGTGCGTTGAGGTTAGACTCGATGGCCTGGATGAGTCGAAAGGGGACAGGGTTGCCTTGCTTTGAAGCTTTTTGGCAAAACAACAGCTGAGAACTTGTTTATAATTTCTTTCGTTTTTGCTCCAGGTCTTTGGATCGGGGTTGTTGCTGGAGGCATGTCGGCAAAAAAGGTGATGTAAGTTTCTTTTGTTTGTTCTGTTGTCATTCCGCGCACACGGCACCATCCGCTGGAGCGGTCACAGAGATTTTCCACAAGCAGAACGCTGACCTCATTTTTGTGGAGTCCCCCTTGAGGCTTCATCTGTGTTCTGTTCCGCCTTATGAACTAGGCCACCTTTGCATTCAATTGCTGCTCTGTTGCGGTTGGCACACAATTCACAGGTACATCTCCACACCATATTAAATGCCATCATTTAGACGTAGTAGAACGCTACAACGCAGTTTTCATATGCCTCCGTGAATTAGATATCCACAAGTTTTTATGGTGCTAAAAATGCAGATATTAAGGACGTAAAAAACATCGCACACAATGGAATAAATACATGATGTTGCACGTCAAGGTATATTATGTGAACTCATCTCAGCTGAGAGTGAGTGTAGCTTTTTATATTTACACTTTTGAATGAACGTGTTAGTTGCTTGCTGCCTCATTAATGTATTAAGAACATTTGCACTTCTATTAAGTATTGCTTAAATTGTGTCTTTATCGAAATTATTCACCAAAATCCTGCCATTATATCACAGCTGAAGCTAAAACACATCCAATTAGCTCTTGGGTGAGAAACTCAATTAATATTGAACTGTTGGACCACTTAAGCAAGCCGCGTAGTGTTTGTTTGGCAATGTGAGTGGTCACAGTGCACACCGTAGCATAGAGAACGGCAAGCCGGGGTGGGGGGGGGGGGCAGCCTCTGCCGAGGAGGGCAAAGGTGGGCTCGGATCAATCACAATGTGAAAAATGCCCTCCCGTACATAACTACGGTATTGATTGAACGTCAATCAGGCCAGCGAGCAAGTTGTTATTCACGTCCATTAACCCAGCTTGCTGCGTCTGCACAGCTATACGTGAGCTTCCATCATATAAAATGTGGATGCTAACATCTTAATGTAGAGCGTACGCTTCGTATGTATATATGTATGTTGAAGTTCTGTCGCACCGTACGTAGATAGCCATGCTAATCGGAGGTGTAACCCACCTACAAATACAATTAAAGACGTATTCTTGTTTACCTATAGCTTATATTTAGGTCGACGTGGGACATTATGCAAATTCATGATTGCACTATTCATATATTGTTTTTCTTTTACCAGGTAAGGCCCACTGAGCTGTATAGTTCTTTTTTCAGAAGCAATCTGGCCACAAATGACATCTCAACGAAGTGGCTTATTGCATGAAAATGTATAGCAGCCAAATACTCGAAATGTATGTTCCTAAATATGTATGGAAAACCCGGAGAACCTGGAGAAAAATCACGGGAACAACATGCAAGCTCCAAATATATAGGCGGCAGGGTCTGGGTCGAACCCAACGACCACCTGTATACCAGGCGAGGCAGTTAACATAGTCCACGTGGGCAGTCTGTTTCATCGCACACAAAGAATTGCAGAAAATATAATGCCAAACATCCCAAAGTGTGCTTCCTCCTGAAAAGGGTCTTGAGACTCGGTAAGGATTTTCCAAGTAAATCAATTAGTTATTAAAACAAACTACTAGGCAACGTAAAATGTGACCGTTTCATCATCCTCAAGGCTATGGATTAAGTCGGAATCTATAATTAACCAATGAATATTTGTCACAAATAACCAAAAATAACTCATTGATCACCATCCAAACAGAAGTAAATAATTGCCATTTGTTGTTACAGACTATTAGGGCAAATGATATCAATGCCTGAGTGGCGCAGAGTGAGGTATTATACTGATATTCACATTCCACACCGAAATGTTCATTTTAGGCTAAATTCACATCGGGAATGGCCTGGACATGTCCAGCACCCAAACCATTAAGCAACAATCGCACGACTTTCCAACCACTGTACTTGTGATGTTAAAGCGTGC
This sequence comes from Lethenteron reissneri, assembly GCF_015708825.2. NCBI lineage: Eukaryota > Metazoa > Chordata > Hyperoartia > Petromyzontiformes > Petromyzontidae > Lethenteron > Lethenteron reissneri. Next base: position 5,588,942 of record NC_083813.1, on the reverse strand, counting down.
AGGGGTTTAGCAATTGTTGCAAAATCAGCAACAAACCGTCGATAATACGACGCGAACCCAATGAAACTCCTGACCTCTCCCACCGAGGTGGGAGTCGGCCAGGAGCTGACACACTGCGTTTTGGCGGGATCGGTAGCAATACCTGAGCGTCCCACGATGTGCCCCAAATAACGCACCGAATCACGCAACAAATGGCATTTTTGGGGCTTGAATTTCAAATTAGCAGCCCGCATCTTTAGGAAAACCGCCCGCAACCTCTGGAGATGTTCATCAAAAGTTTTACCAAAGACGATAACGTCATCCAAATAAATGAGACACGACTCCCATTGCAGTCCAGCCAAAACCAATTCCATTAAACGCTGGAAAGTTGCCGGCGCTGAGTGTAAGCCCATCGGCAACCGGTTGAATTGAAACAAGCCGTGCGGTGTACGAAAAGCAGTTTTAGGCTTTGACTCATCATCCAGAGGAAGCTGCCAGAATCCCGAAAGTAAATCGAGTGTGGAAAAGAATCGCGCTCCCGCCAAGGCGTCAAGCGATTCATCCATCCGAGGGAGCGGGTATGCGTCGGCAACCGAAATTTTATTAAGACGCCGGAAGTCAACGCAAAACCGCAACGAACCGTCCTGCTTTTTAACCAGGACGATCGGCGCTCCCCAAGGGCTGGTGGAAGGAGAAATGATGTCTGCGGCCAACATGTCATCAACAGCCGATTTGACATGGTCCTTTTCGGCGGGACTCAACCGAAACGGATTTTGGCGAATTGGCGCGCTGTCACCCGTGTCAATATGGTGACGCAGCAAGTGAGTGCAACCCAAATCATATTTATTTCGACTAAAAACGTCGGAAAATTCTCGCAGTAGTGTTTTAAGTTGTTGACGCTCTGAATCGGACAGGTCCGTCGATCCCGCACAAAGCGCCTCGAGCCACCCTTCATCGCTGTCCGAATGCGGTCGCGACGCAGGGACAGTGTTGACGAGATTTACGGCGGGTTCCTCACACGGCACCGGCGTTGCGTGAGCAAGCACGGTCCCCTGTGGGACCACCACCGTCCGCGAGCCCACATTTAGGACCGCGATGAAGGGTTCACCATCCCCTCTCACTATGGTCTGGGCCGGAAGTAAGTCAGGTCCACTAACCCCGGCCCTAGACGGTCCCAACAGTACCCCTTGTGCCCCAGCACCCTTAACGAGGGGCCGCCGAAGTTTCAAGGGTACCAACATTTGCGTCCCCGGAGGGACGCGTACCGTTCTCTCCACGAACGCCGGCACCGTCGCGAACGCCGTCCGAGTCGCAACCGGTGATGGCAGAAACACCATGCGTCTGCCCGACGGAAGCTCTATGCAACCCTGGTCGATCAAAATTACAATCGGCATTTTGGCCAGGAAGTCCGTCCCCAGCAGGCACGGAACCGCCAGCGAGGAAGAAACAAAAATCGGCCCAGACAATTTTATTTCCCCGATACAAATTTGGGCACGAATTTGTCCGATGATGCCAAGTGAGCCCCCGTTAGCCGCATAGAATGGTATGTTAACTGGCATCAAGGGACGACTCCGAACAGGGAGAATATTATAAATTAATTCCGAAATAATAGTCGCCGATGCTCCCGTATCGACCAGGATGCGCACTTCAACCCCGTCGATATACCCCACAACGGCCGACGACCCCGACGATGCGGCAACCACACGATCGGCCAGCACGGACCACTGGCCGGGTTCGATATGGGTACCCGGAGTGGTGCGTGATGGTGCGATGGTGCGTGATACCGGCCCCCATCTCGTCGCGGTGTTTGAGTGCGTGACGGGTGTGTGTGTGGGCCAAACGTGTGGGGTGCCGCGACTCGCCGGTTTTTGATGGTGGAGCTTGGGATGAGGCCCGTCGTCCCGGTGAGGTGTCCTCCCGCGCTGACGAGGAGAGCGGCACCCCGAGGCGACGTGGCCCCGGACGCCGCAGTTAAAACACCGTGGGAGCGGCGTCGGAGGTGACGAATGGTTGGAACGGCCCGACCCGTCCTGGCCCGGCCGTGCACTCGTCGCCTGTTGCCGTCGGTGGTCGACGGCGTAGAGTTCCTCCGTCGGAAGGGTGGCTGCAGCCACCGCACGCCCCGCCGATGCCCTGCTGGCTTTCCGCCGGAGCGACAGGAGGTTTGCGTGGAGGAGCCGCGCCGCCTGGAGCGATGTCATTTCCGCGTCCTCCTGTGCGACGACAGCGATGTCAAGGTCGTCAGCCAGGAGGAGTATTTTCTCCGTCACCATAGCGTCGATGCCGTCGTCATCCATACGGGGGAAGGCCGACTTGGCCATCGCCAGGAGGCTCGTTCGGTACGCCAGGGGCGACTCCTTTTCACCCCGCTTGCGGTCGTAGAACTCCTGTCTGCATTCCGCCGATGGTCCGTAGACCCCTCCCAGCAGCTGCAGCGCCATCGGTAACGTCGCCTGCCTCTCTTTAGGTGCCGATGTGAGGGCTGCGAGCGCGTCGCTGTCGAGGAGCGCCGGCAGCGCGCAGAGAGCCTCCTCGTCTGTCCACCTCGCCATCTCTTGATGGGCGAGGAATCGCCTGCGGAACCCGGCCCAGTCCCCCTCCGCGCCGACGAACTCTTTCAGCGGGGGCAGCCTCTGATGGAGTGCAGCGGTCGTTGTTGATTCCCGCGGGCGGATGTCACCTCCACTTGGCTGTGCGTCGGTACGAGCGGCCGATGGAATCGCATGTCGCGGTGGTGATGACGTCGTGGCTTCAGCGACGGCGATGCCGGAGTGGATGTTTAGGCTGGCCACGCCCCGAACAGCTGCAGCGTCGATGGCGGGAGATTCAAACTCGGGCTGCTCCGAAATGGCGGGAAGGCGCCCTGGTCGTTGGGCCGTCTCGCCCCGTGCTGAATCACCGGCCCCCAGCCGCGTGATGGACTCCAGCGTGGCGGCAGCGGCGTATAACAGCTCCGCCAGCCTCCCGTGAGCCAGCCGCAATGCGTCTGACTGTGATCCTCCTTCACTCGGATGCCCCGGTAAGGAGACATCAGGCTCCGGCTGCACTGTGGCTTGTGTAGCCGTCCCGGGCGTTTCGATCTCGGCAGTATCTTCTTCTTGCGGTACTTTGGCCCGCGTTGTCTTCCGCGTGTCCATGTTCGAGTTTTACTTCTGACACCAGTTGAAGTACCGGTGAAGACACTTGACTCCGAGGTGGAGGCACACGGATATTTATTCAACACAACTCGTATGTGACATACAGCACTGGAGGGGGTATCGGCCCCCTCACCCGACTAGCTAAGGATACACTTCCTGGCTAAGTCCTAGCCTACCTCACAGTCCTCCACTACTGGGCTAGGGGAGGCTACTTGGCCCGACACTGGTAAGTCGGGCCGGTACCCGGAGTCCCAGACCAGCTCTTAGAAGAGCACCGGCTCTGGCTTTCGGGACCACGCCGCTGGCTCGGTCCTGTTCGGCCCTGACAAGGACATCGAACGAGGGAGTCCAGGGCTCTATCTAAGACGTCTTCAGTCTTCTTAGTTAACTATAACATAACTGCTCCCGAGCCCATATAACGTCCCCTTTTATACCCAACCCTCCTTGAGGGGTGGGGCCCCGGGGGATCATAACGCCAAACCAGCCCCCCCCAGGGTGTCTGGCTCGGACGTCGCAGAGGGCATCTCCCTGTGCACACAAGTAGCCCCGCCCACTGTGTTTCTTTCCCATAGACTGCCATACATAACGGCCCTCTCTCTAACATCCCTACACTTGTATCTCCTCAACTCACGCACAAAACGCTCTCTTGTACTGTTTTATAGCCATGTAGAGTATAAGGCCAAGCATTGTTAGCCATATCCTCTTATTATGTAGAGCATGACACGCAAGGGTATGACCAGCACCATGGCTAGCTGTCTTTGTGTCCCCCGTGCTTAGGTATACACACTGCACCAGGAACCGATTTGAGGCTGGATAAACCTAGCGGAGGTTCCATGACAGCTTTCGACACAACTTTCCGCTGATGTCACCCACAGTTGGGAATCGAACCCAGGTGACTGCTATTGCAGCAGAGTGCGCTAACCACTGCGTCGCCTCGCATGCTTACACACAAGCACGCACAACACAGCATGGGTCAGCTGCAGCCATGGACTTAAAGACTAATTTGCCAAGGTTGTCCAGCCTAGAGGAGGATTTGTGACAAATCCCACAGGACTAGAATGATTTATGTCCCAAGCAAGCGGAACCGGTGGTGGGTGGGGGGGAAATGTAGGGGGGAAAACAGAGCAAAACATTTAATAAAAAATTATATTGCATTGTGGTGCTCATATGAACAATGTTTACAAATATTTTGGTGGTTCATCCTTAGACTATACAGCCCAAAAAATGTACAGCCTTATTTCCATCACTGTTTAATTAGATTAATGGTGTTGTCTGCATGTCAGCGAAATCTTTCGGTTGTTAACGTATGCACTTTGGAATGTTAATTAGGGTGGATTTATGATCTTATCGTCTTGTTTTAAAGTATTAAATACAAAAAAAACACGTTTTATTTATTTTTCCAGGTAGCGCCTACTGAGCCATATAGCTCTTTTTCAGAAGCGACCTGGCCACAAATGATAGCTCAACAGAGTGGCTTGTCACGTGTAAATGTACAGCAGTCAAATACTCTAAAATGTGCCAGAGGAGGCAACTTCTATCGCCCTATTGCACCTGCAAGTGTTTGATGTGTACGTTTATGCAATAACAGGCTAGAGATGTAAGACAGCAGAGCTATATTTACATCGATTACTAATTGCATAAGCTATAGGAACAAACATTGTATTTGAGCTGCATGAACCCGATGAGCTATGAAGTTCTCTTTCATATGTGTCCTGTCTAAAGCTGGTCGGGAATGGTGGACATTTACAGAGAAAGTTAAACAGACAGAACAAATTAAATAATCATACGTAAATTTCAACAAAGCTGCAAAATGAATATTCACATAGATGCAAATGATAATACCTGTCGAGGGGAAACATCTTTAAACATATGTACAATAACATTCGTAGACTTCATTACTTTGATTACATTGCAAATTTCGACATCTCGACTCGTGTTTTTCTAAATCATCTCCTTATGCAAGCAGAAAGTTTTGGAAAGGGACAGAGACAGAGTTAAGTTGTTCAACTTGACCGTGAGAAATGTGTTTGATGTTTGCTTAAATGCGACACAGTACCATCCAAGTCGCTTGGATATCAATTACAAGTATTGATTTCTGGGGAGGATAGTTATCTAAAGGCTTAGTGACGACAGCAGCCATTTGCCACCAACAGGCAGAGCTGATAACAGCCATTAGGCACCCCTGGTTATTTTCGGACAAAATCCTCCACCGACTTAATTTTATTTAGCAATTTCAACTTATTTGCAAGCTTGTACATGCTAAATAATTTAAAGTCACAAGTGTCTCATCTTTATTTTATGTTGCTTGCTACTAACCCTGCATAATTATTTCGATAAATAAAGGAGCACATTTTCTTGGCAATAGAGTTAATTACGTTTGCTGCAATTTTTGGCGCACAAAAAAGTATGGACGTAATTTCGACGAGATTTATTACTGGGTCCAATTCCACACACATTTATATTTTCGCTATGGATGCAGATAAAAAATGCTTTATTTTCAATTGCAGCAGGCATTGTACTTTCAGCAGGTGCGACAGCGAGAAAGAAAATAAATAATGAAATGGGAAATGCAAAGTTACACAAATTCAGGACAACTATTGGTAAACGTTTCAGCAAATTTGCGTCTGTGTGTAATATCTCTGTTACCCCTTCAAACACCACACTTGGAAACTCTTTCTCAATCTCCTCATCTGCCAAACACCACACCCGTCATCAGGCCAAGCAAGAGAAGATTTAATGGAAATAAACCAAAAAGATTTCTCTAGGGATCATGTGCAGTGGTACAGACGTCAGCACAACATGATTAAAGCTGGAAAATGTTACACGCAACTGGACATGAGGAGGAATTAAACGTGCAGAGAGATTAGTCTCCGCGGTCTCCTCTGTGACACCGTTTTCATGCGGATGGCTTCAATATTGAAGAATTATTCCCCGTTTGTTAAAAAGAACATCTATGTGCTGCTAAAACTGTTAGTCAAACGCAAGCACATTGAAGCTCATAAGCATGATAATTTTAAAGCGTTAAAGCGAGCATGTCCGTGCAAGAAAAGTGTTTTATTCACACGGAAGAGAAAACACATTAATATTGCTTATTAGCCACCGTGGTGTAGCTATTTCTGACTTGCTAAAGCATAACAGTTGAAATGTAATAGATGTTTACATAGCGTACGATTATTTTACAGCATGAAACATTCACATTTTATTGTAATTATTATTCTTTACTTTCACAGTACGAAACATGCTGGATTCTATACACTTGAGTTAATTATAATCCCAGATCATGTAATTCACTTCAATATATGGGCTATGTGCTGGCCATAACCACACATGTTATATTGCTTGTGATTATAATTGGATTTTAAGTGTTCAAAGGTTGGAATCTGAATGCAATGTACAAAGGGTGGGGCAATTAATTAACTTCCTGAAGTGGCACATGCATACATTTGACATTAGATTTGTGTATGCTGCATGTATGTTAAACTTCTTTCGCACCACATATAGCCAACCGCGCCAATCGAATGTGTGGGGAAAGGACAATAAACTAAACACAAAAATCAGTTCTAAGGAAATTAGTTTTGAATCGAGCTTTAAAAGTGCATAGCTCCAGTGGCTTCCGAATATTGGAAGAGCGTTCCAGACGGCTGCAAAAGCGCATCTGAAAGCGCCCGATGATACTGACATCATTTATAATGTGTTCGCAATATGAAACTAAATGTAAAGAGCCATCTTCTTGGTTCTTTCGGTAAAGTCACGTAGAAGGGAAGTAATAAAATAATAAAAATAAAACATAATAAAATAATAAAATAATAAAATAAAATAATATAATAATGTTTTATTTTTATTATTTTATTACTTCCCTTCTACGTGACTTTACCGAAAGAACCAAGAAGATGAATCCCTGCAGTCACGAAAAGCTTTAAATCGAAATTTGAATGTAAAGAGCATTTCAAAAGAAATCCAGTTCTGCATGAGAATATTGCTAAGTGCGGGGAATTCTCAAATGAACAATGAGAGCTTGCAGTGGTGGGCCTCCAGACACATTTCAGCAAAAAAAACTAGTAATGCACACATTAGATGAATGAAAATAAATAATTAGTTGAAGGACAAAACTGAAAACATAGCAGACCGTGTATTATACAGGGCTATTATAATCTCGTTAATCCGAACAAAATAATGGAATGAAGAGGTGAACAAGAGCAGAACAGAATTATTTTCTAAACATGACTTTGATCATGAAAAGCAAAATATCAGTGCACCACCTGGGGAGCGTTGTTTAAACAGTGCCCTTTACCTGCTACATTATGCACAAGACACATGCACACTGACAAAGCAACCAGAACAACAGCTTAAAAGTACACAAGTGTGGAAAGACGGATGCTTTGAACCCATACCGAGAGGCAAAGAGACATGCTTGAATCAGGTAGAAAATTCCAAATTGGCCTGGGCAGCACATTGAATGGCTGATGGCCGAAAACAGGAGACTGTCGACGAAATAGCAGCCGGAGCGAGGTACGAACAACCGAGAGGTGAGTCCCGCGGAGATGCAGCAATGCGATGAGCTCGCGTGAAGGGGCGAAACGGGCTGCGGCGTCACCGGACTGTGTGGGATGACCAACGGCACAGGGAGGGGGGCCTTTAACCGGCCGTGGATGCTGATGGTGAAGAATGGAAATTTGATATCCCTATGGACAGGGTTTTGTAAATCGATCAATCAATCTTCATTTGATGTGCCAATAAAGTAGGCATCAGTTCACGTTGCAACAGAACGGGAATGGTGCAGGAGCATGTCACTCCATCGTGGACTTCCTCCTATCCAGGGTAGCAGCACGACTGCAACTGTGGTCAACTCACAATCTGAGTATTTCACGTTGAATTGCCAATGGGGTCAAGGTCAATAAATTGAACAGCTTCATACACAACGAATATATACACACAACATGAAAGTAAGAGCACTGAGTATTCGCTGACCATGCTTTTCACGAGTTAACATGAACATACCAGTAACACCACTCTGTACCATTGGCCACAGCTGATGATTGGCATCCAGAGGACAAAAATCTTATGCCTGGTGTCAAAGAATGTGCAGTACATGGACAAGTGACAAGCAATTGCAATTGGCTAGGGGAACATTTGACAAGTGAGCAAATCGGTTTATACCTAATGCCAGTCTATCAGAAACACTATTTACTTGCAGAAAATAAAGAAATGGAACAATTTTTTTGAAATAAATGCATGTAAAATAATTCTCAAAATAAGAGTTTTAGAAAAGAAAAAACAATAAACCCAACTGTTTTCAATATTAATTTATTATTCAGTAGAAACTAACTACATTGGGTAAGTGCCAAGATGTTTTCAATTTAATATGCACATTTATTAATTATATTGGTGACAAATACGGCTGTCTGAAGATACGCAATAAATTCTCTTCCAGATAATTGTCTTAAATGCTTGTCAAAATCATTTTAGAATGTAGATGAATGCCTTAATGTTACATTAAACTGCATTACCCATGCAGGTCTATCTAAGAACGTAAGTAGCAGATGCTTGATGTATGCCTAATCAAATAAAACAAGGCAAATGAAGATGTTTTTAAATATAGTGTATACAGGGAACATCGTTCCTTCAAATTGTATTCAACGTTTGAAATGGTGTTGGTTTAATGCTGTGCAGAATGTTTGTTTGGTATTTAACTCGTTTGTATATTCCCGAATGAAAGGGATGTTATGCTTGATGTATACGGACAGTTTTGATATTTAATCGAGAATATTTAATGGACTTTATATTCTGCGAGTCTGTTTTCTGGCTGAGCAAACATGGATGTTTCTTTAAACGATGCTGATAATTACACATAAAAAAAGAACTAAAACTGCATGTGTAATAAATGCAAGAGCTGAATTCAAGAGCTAAAGTTAACAGTAAAGGACAATGCCAAAGCTTAGAAGATATAATGAAAATAAATAGAATTAAAAAGCACATTCAACAATGCTTTTATAAGGTTAAGTCAAAGTTGATTCTTATTACAGGACTACATGATGTTATTTGACAAGTTCTTTTTTTATGGTGTATACTCAATGACATTTCACATCATATCACAAACCATATTTCGTGCTCGTGGAAGCTTTCCCTATCGACAATGTTTTTTCGCAATTTGACAAATGGGGTGGGGTTGAGAAAACATACATGGACAGCTGTAGCGTTTATAGGAATACATTCGAAGAAGTCAAGCAATCAACAGTGACAATTGAACCTGTGACCTATAATTATTATACAAAACATATTTCAACCCCAACTAGGTTTCCAAAAGGAAGTAATGAGCAAATAACATAGACATGTCAATAGGTGTTTTTTTTTAATAGCCTGGATAATGAGTGGCATGGTATCACAGCGATTCACTTATGAATCCGCGACCCAAGTTTGATTCCCGGCAATGGCTCATTTCAGCGTCGAGTGATATCTGAACCCCCCGCCACCTTCACTAAACCCACTTTGACAAGCAATGTGAAGTGTGGTCAAACAACCCTCAAAACTGACGTGGCATAGAAAGGCAACATCTGTTCATTATCATTGTAATTAATAATATTGAACTTGTATTTATAATCATGGTGGCCAGGGTAGGCCTTCAATCTAGCATTGGATTTACTATGGCTGAAGATGTTGATGATATTTTATAAAGCAGTCAAATGACAAGGATGGAATGAGGACCACTAAGCAGGATAAATCATGATGAGCACAACGATAACCTTCTTACGGGTGCTTCATGACATTTTAGCAAACAAATAGAAAACGAAACACATTTTTGTATTTGCGTGGTATAAAGTAAATAATAGTACCACATGTGCCCAAGAAGGAAAAAAAATCAATGCCAATAGATTTCCTCTGGGGAGAAATTATACAGTAATTCTGACAAAATTCAATATGAGCATTTCAATATGCTGATGTAGAGTCCCCTTTTGATACTAAAACAGTTTTGAAATCTTTCGCAATAGCAACATGATACATTTATTGTTTTATTGGCAATGAAGGTAACGGGCAAAGAGAAGATCATGTGAGCATATTACTTCTCTCGTACACAAATTGAATGTGAAATGCAAATTTTACTTCAATTTAGCGATACATTTCAAGAGTGACACACATGCATTACACAAACAAACTACAGTTGCGGGAAAACTGATTATGCTTAAGTGTAAATTGATGCTTTAATAAAAATTGGTTTTAAATTAAAATGCTGCAGGAAGCAATTTTTGTATGATGTATTTCAGCTGATAATTAATTGTGGCACAAGCAGAAAAATTACAGCTTGGGGGGTAATAGATTAGCAAAAACGCAGGTCTCGTGTCTCTTGTGAAGCAGTTCCTTGGTCTGCAACCAATGAAATTTGCACAAATCTGCTATGAGGAGAAAAGAGCAACCAAAAGGATGTGAACAGCCCTTGACATAAATGGTTTTAGAGAACTCTACTTTAAATCTATCAAATTTTCAAGTTCATCGTTTGTTGTATGCTGCGTAATAAAAAAAAAACATTGGGATAATGCTTGAATTTGATTGAGGTTGTAAGTGTATCTGTTGTATTGTTTGATGATGTTTCTCCACGGAAGAAAATGCACTCACGAGGATACATCTCCCGATTAGCCATCAAGCTGAACAATCTAGTCAACAGAATGGTGCTTGGATATGCCCTCTGAGTATATTAAAGGAGGAAAAGATGTCTTTCAGAGTGGCGTGGGGCTGTTTACAACAATAATCGAGTCATTTAATGCACTGTTAGAGAAGAATGTTACACACACGCAATTCGAGCTAAAGAAGCCAAGTACAATTTCCTACACCACATACATTATTCATTGATTTATGTTTTAAAGTGCAGTCTTATTTTGTGACAGTATAGCTGCAATTTAATACCTGCCTTCATGCATTCTGTTCAACTGTTAACTTTTTGTTTGCCACCAGAGAGCCGAACTTTATTATTTCATCAAAAAAACAATTAACTTTTGCAGTCATTTTGGCATCCCCAGCCAAAGAAATTCTCCAGATAATTGTTTTATTTATTGTTATTGATAGAAGCACATGCATGTGGGTAAAGCACACGTTTCCTTTGAACTGTAAATAACATGGCAAAAACCAGACACAATACGCGATACGCAACCATAATACGAAGAACGTTGCCAATCCACCGCTAGATTAAAATCCTTTCAGATGCGGTCGCCATTCACTGATGTCTTGGCATGCCATAGTCCATCTTGCTCATCTCTACATTTCCGTCACCGTGAACCTCTTGGGCGGTTCCTCTTTAATCTGCCAATAAATTCCTAGTCTGCCCCATCAGCCATCATTGCGACAAGCAAATGTATTGTGTTTAAGCCCGATAAAATAAAAATTAAGTTTAAAATGGCCTACGAATAGAAATACATCCTTAAGCGTCGTTCAATAAACTATTGTATACATTTCGAAATGTATCGGTTCCAAACATTTGTTTTGAAGCTATTCTACTGACATGTCTTGCTCAAGACCATTTGCTCTCTGTGTTTTTTTGTCTCTGTGTATTTTCAAGCATGAATCTCACCGTACTTGTTTGCCTACGTATCATAATTTGTTCCATTGTATTTGCCAGTGCCCATGTTTACAATCCATACATTACAGCTGATAATATGGGCTAACAAAACGTACTTCTTTAGCCACTTTGGTATCTTATTCCTCAAAACCAAATTCAGTTTTCCAAAAATGCTCTATTTTTCTCCCATTCACTTATTGAATAATTTTGATCCTGATCCATTTTCAACAATCACTTATCTTTTATTACAAACTTCGTTCATTTGAAAATAGTGATTTATGATGATCGAGTCCAACTTTTAAGCAAATAATATTCCTTAGTTAATTTCCAATCTTTGTTGCCTTTTGCAATTCTGCCATAGAATTTTCAGAATTAGTACGGTCGGCTACGAATGCTGCTGAAGAAGTTCAACATACATGTACAGCTAATACTCCATTTATGTTTATATCAAAATGCGTACAATCAAATTTTCATGAAATAGTCTATTATGTTGCTGTGAAAAGCCTTGGCGAGAGCATGTCTCTTTTCTCGACTCCTCTACTGATTCAAATGTTGTCGATTTCTTCATGCAAATCTTTATACATTAATATACGCATCCCATGTAAGTTTTACTGAGGCCTTCGATTGCAAGAGCCTGGATGGCTACATCAATTTCCAATTAAATACATTCGTATTTATCTTCTATATCGATATTAATTCGTGAGCAAATGTCACAAGCAATACGTGAAGTGCTCTGTGACGATTTCATTGTGAAGGGCGTTGTGTTAAATAAAGTTTGATTGAGGTACATATCCTTTTTGTTGAGTGGTTGTGAAGTGGATCAGCTGTGGTGAGGACTGCAGTAGGCGAGTGAGTCACGCGTCAGAGAGCGGCAACTCCTGGAATGCGCGGCGCTCTTCACAATTGGAGTTCGAACCAGAGGTCGCAACCGGGTACCCGATACCCGTACCCTACCTGATACCCGGCTACCCGTACCCAGCCGGGTACGGGTACCCGTTTGCGACCCTGGTGCGGCCGGGTATGGGTAGGCCGTGAGTCACTGGTGAGTAACCGTTTGTCACTTATTTCGGGTAGGGAACGGGTACCCGTACCCGGCCCATTTGCGACTCTGGTGCGGCCGGGTACGGGTAAGGAATCAAAACCCGTTTGCGACCTCTGGTTCGAACTGATGTTGAATTGGAGGGAAACTATGAAGTGGTAACACAGGTGAAATCATGGGAGTTACATTTACAATGGGCATTATAGGGCAGGGAGTTCTAATGGCTTGAGTAGGGTGGTGGTGTTTGTTTATGTTTATTCGGAGCAACTGATGCATAACAGAGAGGCTTGAGCTTGAAGTCCCCCAGGTATTAGATCCTGCTGTCTTCGCAAGTGAACCAATCAGGATCACGGAACTGGAGCCAATTAGAATTAAGGGGCCGTCCATAAATGACGTCACGCACCTGGGGGGGGGGGTCAGACATTTGTGACGATGTGTGACGAGGGGGGGTGAGAAATGTGACGTCACATAAAAATGCGCAAATTAAATAAATATAGACAACACGTTCTACTTAATTAAATAGACTTTTCAAGAAATGTTTTCTCCTACAACATCAGAGTGCAGCGCCACATTAAATACGCACTACAATGACAATAGTTAAAGCGATTTGAAGCATGTTTTATTTGGAGGGGGCGGGGGGCAGAGCTTTGTGACGTCACATTTGAGGGGGTCTGACTTTTTATGACGAGGGGGTGGGGGTCAAAAATCGTCCAAAATCGCGTGACGTCATTTATGGACGACGCCTAAGGGAGTAAATTATAATTATTGGATCCTGGGGCCTACACAATTCTGTAAATTACCGGAGGTCATGATGTCGTATTTCCGATTCTCAGCGGGATTCGCGCAGGGAGATTGCGTACATTTAAGTTGGATGATACGCATGGATATGTGCAGATTAAATTCCGCCATTACTCACGTAAACACAACAGCTGCCATTCCCCACTCAGTGCCAATGACATCACCACAGGCTAGGTGCACTTTAAGGTCACGTGAAGAGTCGAATGCTCACCGACAGGAGGTCACGAGCCAGACCCATATTCCATGGGCTGACTAATTGAGATGACCAGTAGATGCACCATCTGTGGTGCCTACTTTGCCAACTTGCATCGTTTTAGTCCCCCGGCGCAACGCTCATTGTTGTGGCCATTGCTGCTCCATCCTTTGCTATTGTGGGAAGGCGACTACCTACAACTACCCAGTAGCATTCTTCACGTGCCTCCTGCACAGAGGCTGATCTTGACACCATGATACCAGTATTCGGGAAGTCCACTCTACTCCTCTAACACATCAGTCCATCTCTTCTTTAGCCCCACACCTATTTAGCCCCCTCTATCCAGCCAAACAGTAGCTGTTTGAGCGGGCGGTGGCTCAGCATGCCTCACCTGCCGGAAGAGCTCTCCGATGGGACCGTGTCCAGAACTTTCAAGGATCTGCGAGCTCCTCACACTAAACAGCCTGGTTACACCCAGGATGGATCATAGGCAGGCCAGTCTTAAAATCTAAAACCAGCAGAGATCAGTTTAACACGTAGGCTTTCGCGACCAATATCATTCAGAATAGGTTTTTTTTGGGTTAGACCGCGTAAATATATAAATGTGTCATTAAAACCCGCCACCACCCTACACAGCCAACTACTAAGGGTTGTCACGTAAATCAGCACAGATGTCCCATTAAACGGGGGGGTCCACCTTTTGCAAGGAGAGAGCAGGAATGGCATGCATAGTTGTGGCTGAGCAAACCCGAAGCTTCTTGTGGAATGACAGACCAGGTAGCTTGCACACAATTTTATCACAGTTAATGGGGAAAAATAATGCCGCTCGACCGATTTGGAGTGAGCAGCAATTACTAATCATCAGCATACATAACATGGTTTACCAATAGGGAGTCATCCCTCAACCACACCCGCGCATCAATCAGCCTCCAATTGTATCTGTACCAGATGGAAATTCTTCTGGTACAGCAAAGGAAAGTATATCAAATTAAGTGGTCGAAAAATGTTAATGTAGGAAGCAGAGGACATCCCTGTCGCACCGCAAGGTGAACAATCAACAGCTCTGACTCCTGGGCATGGAAATTTCCAGGGCCCACCTACCTTAATGAAGGTCCTTAATGATTGTGAGCAGAAGGTCAGGGACTCCAAAATCACGAAGAATAACACAGAGCTGTGGCCTATTGATGACATCATAGACCTTGACCAGGTCAATTAAGCAGATATGTATGTTCTGTTGAAAGTCTCTACACCTCTGCTGTAGCAGATGACAGAGAATATGGTATCTGTGCAGGACCACTTTAGCCTGAAACCACATTTGGGCTCCGTAAGTCTTTCTTCAGAGTACCTGGCAAGGCGATGTTGAATAATAATTGGCAAGCACAGTGAAGAGGGAGATGCCCCGGTCGTTGTTACAATCAGTATGGTCCCTCTTATTAAAAAATGAGGACCACTAGGGCATGTTTCCAATCCTGTGGAACCCGTCATGTGTTCCAGACAATTCTGATTGTGCAACACAGGGCAATCGGGACAAAATAAGATAGACACTCAGCACAAGCAAATGCATACCCAATCGCATACAGATACTTTTCCCGCATAGGTACACACTGTCACAAATAGACAAAGAAAAAGATCCTCCATATAGCCTGTTATAGACTGTTAACAAGGATGTATCAAGGCCGAGATGGCACACAAAAGATACACACACGTGCTTTCTCTTTCACATGTGCATTCCCAATGCAAAGTAACACGCAAAAACAATTACATACACCCACTCTCACAAACTCGCACAAATAAATGCATGCACAATCACTCATAGCATTACCTTTTTTGTTAACAAACCAAAAACGCACATTAATGACCGGCATACAATATACAGCCACAGAATTCAGGGGACGACGTCATGGTGGCCATGTTGCATCGGGGATTATTTCCTGGCAGCCGATTGGCTGGTTCAGCGGGAGTGATGATGTAATCCCTAGCAACTACTGTAAGACTGTGAATGTGCGCAGGTACTCCAGGTTGTGCACTAAGCAATTTCTAAATAAATCACGTAGTTGTCCTTTGTGCTACCAAAAAATAAAGCATCACCAATATCAACATATTTTTTTCAGGGTTAAGCGGGCTCTCCGAGAAGGGCTCGGAGCTGAGTTAAATATTCTTTGTAAACTGTTCAGGTTTCAGTTTGGCATTCAGGGAAGTGTTCTGTGGGCTATTAGAGTTGGCCTCTGCGCTAAGTCTGCCTACAGGCAGGCCAGAGTCACTGTGGCTGTGAGGGCTGCATAGAGGCTGCGGTAAAGAGTGTAAAGTAAAGACTGTACCTGATGTACAGCATCTCCTTGGCTGATCGCGAGATTCGATATCAGTGACAAATCGGGTCAAATGTTTACGTCGTCCGTATTTTTTCTGAATTGTTTAACAATGTGACGTTATCGGGATTTACGTTCGGAAAGGTGAGGTGTTCAAATAAACGTTATTTTCTTGATAATAACTCCAGCATAGTAGTTAATTTTCCAGGCTGCTGTGTTGGCAGCTGGTTATTGCATTAGTGTTCACAGTGGCAGGGAGTTAATACAAGCGCACACCACACGATGAACCGGGGCTACCTGACTGCAATTCCCAGCCATGTCTAAAATCAGTGGCGAGTCATATGTGAACTGGTTCTGAATTCCACACCCCTCCCCATCTCTCCTTCACCAATCCACATTGACCAGCGTGGTGAAGTATGGTGAAACAACCACACCATAACTGAAAGGCATGAGAGGGAAATCATCCAGCATGGGATGGACAAAGGAATATACATTTATTATAATATCAAATAAACTTTGGCCACTCTGTGCCACGAATCTCACTTTGTGTGTGTGTTTGTGCTTATCCAAAAGAATGGAACGTTCCTATTTAGTATTATCAGTTAAAGTGCGAGCACAAACTTCTATTGGCAACATCAGCCATGAATGAGGAATCCCATTTTCTTGTTGTTCACAGGTTGTAACCCTTGGTGTGATAACATATCCGGGTTGCTGCATGAGACAGCCACAATCGTTTGGGGGAAATGTGGTTAGAAAGAAAGGGAAGGAATTATTATTTATGGTGGGGATAATACCATGTATAACTTAACACATTGTGCCATTGCACATGCAAAAATTCAAAGTATCAGCTGGGTCATTTTCTGAGCAAGAGTGAACCATTAGAAGTCCTTGGTCATTAAAAAAGGTATACTAGCTGTCGTAGCAACAACAACATGCCATTATATATAACCCTTTTAGAAAAAAAAGCCACTGTAATACTTTCAAAGTAACAAATCGGTGTACCATATAAAATAAGTCCTTTGCTATTTGTTAGTGTACTGTGAACTAATACTATTCAGGGTGCATCTGTTGAACCACGTACATCACAGCGAGCTTTGAATGGAATGTGAATGCTTTCCATGCCTCTTTTAACAGGGCTAAAATATATCCACGTCACTCATGCTGTCAAAAGCACTGTAAAGTATAACGTTTGATAAACATCACAAAGCATGTGGACAGTCATGGTCAAAACACCACACGAAATATTAGAATGACGCAAACCGTTCACGTTCACTATAAATGTTTTAACAGTCCGTGTGAAATATGATTGTGTTGAATTGCAATATGTTACAATCTGTTCGGCCATATGAAACCATTAATAATATATATAAAAACTAGCCACAGCAAACCATTTATGTAAGGCTAAAACAAATGTTCCTGCCTCTTTTTCATTAGCAGGTAAATTACAACTGCTAAACAGTTTATGAAACAAAAGGACATGCCATTAAAGCCAATGGTGATGCCTCGGATTAGAATGTACGTTTCAATTTCTTTTGGGCGCTGTATGCTTCTAGCGAGAGTAACGGCCCAATTACTGGACCATTTTTCGGCGAAGTTCCATCGACCCATGTGGCCAGACGCTGCCACATCAATACAGAAGCGCTGTGAATCACTCTCCTCCCCATGTACACAAGTGACGTGACCTTCCCTTCAAGAGGAGTCGCTCCTCTTCTCCACGCCCGTTGTGCACGACCTGCCCGGTAAACAGCAGGCAGGAATAAGCGCCCCAAACGGAATTACGCAAATGCCGAGGAGCTTCCCACTGTGTGTGAGTGCACGGTGGTTTGTTGCGTCTTGGTACACGGCACGATAATTCATGGCCTCAAAAACGTGAGCTTTAATTTCCACTGAGTGTTTCAAAACTGAATGCGAACCCGAAACGTCGCATATTACATTTTACATATTTTAATTTCATGAAAGTTTAAATTTCAAATGTTTTTGTTATTTGCACTTATGCATCACTCCCAGCACGGTATGACAAAAAATGTTGTTTAAATACAAATATAGCATTGCTAAACATCCGATGAATCATTGTTTTTAAGCATCCAATTGTGTCGTAAAGTACGTGTGGCATATGTAACCACCACGAGGCAATGAGTAAATTTCTGCATGAATGTGCAGTTTTAATCCAATTACTTTGGCAATTTAATTTAAGAGGTAAAGTTGCCACCACATAATCCACTAATCAGACACTGGCAAATGTAGATGACACTCTTAACAAATCTTCTATACTTCAATTATTACGGTACGCAATTTCCCAATATGAAGGGAAATGGAAAACATCGACTTACACCAGAATATGAATTCCTGCAGTCACAAAAGCTTTAAGTCAAGATTTACACCATGTTGTTATTCTTGTTTTTATTATTATACTGAAAACTACATGTATATTACTACGAGCATATCGATACAAAGAAAGAAAACAAATGATGCTTGTGAGCACCTATCACTGGCAGCTGTCGTGATGTAACAGTTACCCCAACCCACAGGTCCATCTTCTGACGTGGGAGTTGAAACAATCTACAAGTTTCTTCAAAAACAAAACCCTCTAGCCCGTCCACCCAGTAGTATTAGCGGGTGCACTACAGTTCGTCAATCGACCGGTAACGTGCAGACTAACTATTCTCTATGACAAAATAAGATTAGGTTTTACCCTTTATGGCAATAAAACAGGTGTTAAGATGTTAAAACACCAAAAAGATACATAGATTTGAAGCTTTCGTGACTGCAAGGATTCATACTCTTAGTTCTTTCGGTAAAAGTCACGTAGGTAAAAAAATGAAATTAAAATTAATAAAAATAAAACAATAAAATCACGAGGTTTCGGAGGCAACACAAGCTTCCGTCTTCAGGTGAAACCGCCACAGCAAAAATATCTGTATCAAGATTTTATTGTTTTATTTTTATTAATTTTTATTTCATTTTTTTACCTACGTGACTTTACCGAAAGAACTAAGAGTATGAAAAGAAACATTTTCCAAGGAATCAAATCTAAATATTATCGATAGAACCCACGAGGTGGAGGCCCTTCCACCAGTCGTGGCGTGATCAAGCAATCTCAGGGCTGCACCTTTACCTATATTATTACTGCTTAATATTAGAAGAAAAATAAATAAAGGTGATAAAGCTGCCTTAAGATGAATGGCGTTGTACAATGGGTCCCAGAATGTATTAGTTTTACCATCAATGCCAGAAACACACAGGGGTATGTATATAAATATTAAGGATGTTTTCCCAATTTTTGGATTAATAAAAAACTAAAATTGCATAAAATTCGGGCCGTACACGCAATATAAGATGATCCTGATGAAAAATCGCTTGAGATTGATAGAAAACATGACGTCACAGCAAGTGACGTCACTTCAATTACTTCAGCCACGTCACATCCACTCTGCTCCCACAAAAAGGGGGCATCATGGGGTTCGGGTGACCTCACTTTGTTCGCATGAAACACGGTACATTATTACACAATGTAAATGCTCCGATAATACAAAAACACTCATACGAACCCATACAAAACTGTCCTTACAATTATTAAATCCAAAATGTTTTCATCGAAAACTCATCCTTAAATGTATATATATACGTATATGGAATGTAAACTGTTGTTTGACATTTGTTATGATTAGAAGCTTCTGAATAAATCTCAAACAAACATTTTAGTTCATATGACCCATGACTTTTAAATATGGTCGTACAATGGCAAGATAAGTTAACAGATGCTTAAGGTGTTTTCCAAGACAACTGTCTGATGCAATTGCTGACTCCACTGAACAATTTCCATTAGCGAAGGCTTTTAGCCACTGCCCCACATGACCCTGGATACCCTTTGACCCAATTAGACCAAAGATTCCAGAGGAACTCCATTGAAAAAATCGAATAGCCAAGAGTTGATTAAAATTTTCACATTTTCTACTGTTAGTTTTTTTTTTCTACCGACACTTTAAAATTCATAAAACATGTTTTACCTATGTAAATATAAAATATGTGATAAACCGACACAGGATAATTTATTCCTGAGTATTGCATAAAATATAAGGTCACATTACAATCAAATGACTAAAATATTCTCTCATTAAAATGTATATTAGTAGGGACTTGTCTGCCCAGCAGTGAATGATGTTCACTGCAAAATCCTCAGATTCATGCATTAATTAAACATGCATCTGTAGTGGACATTGCAGTAACAGCTTGTAGGTCATAAATAATCTGAGTTTAATGGCGACATTCCTGAAAATTAAAACTTAAACCCGATGGCAAAATTTTGTTTCAAACAGAATGATGTAAAACATGCCCACGTTAATATTTTGTCAAAAATTACATCGCTAAGGGCACCTTGCATGCATTGTTTGTTTAAAGTGCAGACTTGTCAATCGTTTTCACAACCACTGATGTAAATGTGGATGCTTTAGATGGTTGTGTGACTAGAAACCAAATTCTTTACCCTTCATTCCTTCCTTTACACCCATGCATTCGCGTCTAATACACCCACAATGGCAATGTCTCTGCTGTAGTCAATTGTGTTATGCAAATATATCGTAGGCTGGCATGTTAGCGCCCTGCATTTTTTTCCTATAAATACTTCTTATTCCAATCCACAATATTTATATTTTCAGCACAAGTCCAATGTATATTTTACGGTACTTTGATTTGGTTATACTGCTGCATTGGCAGTGGTGTACAAGCACAAATAACAAAGAAAAGAAACCTCTCACATTCGCTCATGATTGTTTTATTTTAAGGGAGTATTATTGACGAAAGTATAGATTTTTTATACTTTCATTCATTTGTAACATTTTAAGCTTAACATGGCATGTTGTACCCAAGATAACTTAAAGCGAGCACAGAAAACCATTTTCAATGAAGTCTATCGCGCCTTAATCTAATATTTTCTGCATGTGTTTCTGAGTAATTGCCATGTTAATAAATTTATGTAAGTGATACAACAATATGTAATGGAAAAGCATGAATTAATTAACATTATGGATTGCAAATATAGCTGCAATTGTCTAAGTGCTTGTTATTTATGAAAACATAAAGCAACCTTCACTGGTTTCAATTTATGCATACACAAATGCATAAATAAAGTACACATTGTACTTTACACGCTCGAACATGCGAAAAAAAATGTACTGTTCACTGAAAGAAACACTTCTTCTTATAAGTGATATTTGTACTGACAAAACCATTGAGAGCCCCAATTCATGTAGAGTACGTTTACAAGCTTTAGTATAATTCTGGTGTTATTTGAAACTTCACAAAAAATTGATTCCATCAAATTTACAAGACAGTTTTGTTGGCCGGATTTACCCAGGAAAGCCTTGCGGTGTTCCAAGACTTCTTTTTGCCAGGAGGATACTTGTCAAGTTTTCATTTTCCAGTAGCGGTTGATGTTGCAATGTGTAATCCCAATTTAGTAATTTGAAGGTATTTTTTTTGCAGTGTTACATTTGGCCCATGACCGTTCTATATTTTGTTTGTTTTTTTTCAATCTGAAACTCCACCAAATAGTGACGGAATGCCAGTCAAACAAATATACACCAACTGGGCCCTATATTCTAAAATAAACTTGTTTGAACACGAGAGGGCATATCTGGCTGTGTGCATTCGGTACTCGAGAGCACTGATAAGTTGACAAATGTGGTAGTAAAGCTCCCACCCACATCTCCAACCCAAACTCCATTTTTCACAATGTAACTGTCCATGCTTAAAAAACCAAAGCACACTGAGATCTGATTCGTACAGTAGCTATATGAACGGAGGCTTAATTTCCAAACACGCAGAAGCATATTATCACGAATGCATACAGATGTAGCTTAAAATTAGAAACATAGCATTGCTCGCACGTAATTTTATTTCCAAAACTGTTTCGGCTCTTCTTATAATATATAGTGCACGCATATTATATCCATCTGTTACATGTTTATGCTTCAGATTGAAAATTCAAATATTAAAAGTTATTTTTTATCGGACATGTATTGATTACGACAAAGGCAGTGACACCTGTGTTTGATGTAATATTTTAAAAATAGAAATAATAAAATTCATGCATTCTGTGGAAAGTGTTAAATCAATATTTTTTTCATAAAACTTTCGAAGGGACCCTCATATACACCAACAGTACGTGTTAATAATTACCATACTGATTACAATGTAAAAATACTCACATTTGTCAATAACTTAACAACAAAGCAACATTTCAGGAATTGTTCCGTCTTCATAACACAGATCATGAATCAGGCCATGCCTGAAACATTATCCACTATATATTATTTTAGGGGTCTCATATTGATGAATGTGATGAGTTTGTTTTATGTATGCTTGAGGATCCCACTCCCAAAGCAGTATCACAAGCACGTTTCATTTAAATTCCAAAGTTGTGTTTTGCAACACACGGCGTCGTGGATGAAAACAAAAATGGGTTAACAGTCGCACAAGTGTGCTCTTCACCTTGTGTGAGCAAAGATAAAACACACTGCCTGAAAATTGCCGCACAAAAAATGAGTGAATCACAGTTATGGGATATGCATACAAATGTTTGCATACTCGAGAAGCAGCTCAAAGCATGAGCACTTGACCTTTCAATGATGAGACCAGGTGTAGCCCCCGTAGGGTTGCAAGTGCATAGGCGTTACAACCGCTGTTTACACAAATACAATTACGAGCCTTCGTTTATCAACCAGAGATGCACTCAGTCAACAGCTCGGTCGAATGACGTCCAAACCACGAGGAAGTTCGGCCAGAGTAGTTTTGACATTGGAAGGAAAACAAAAGTAACTGGGAGGACAGCTTCGCAAATGATTGCGTAGTATTCAAAACGTCCCATAATTAGGTTCAGAAGCCGACTCGCTGTGTCGCATCCTGTGGCAATGTGGAGGATATCGAGTGCAGTGCTTTAATTGGACTGAGTCTAAAATGCGCGGCGAGTTGACGCAAGCATGCTGATGCGACGCACCAGATTGGTGCCTTCAAGCACTGTGTGCTATTATCGTACCTGTGCGAACAGATTGGCCGTACACATTTAAACTGTTAGCGGGATTTAAAAAAAAAGCGACAGCTCACGAGTCCATCGCACGACGAGCTCAATGGCATGTCAGGTGGCAAATCTAAATAAGTATAACCCGTAAAAACAAAGTTTTTCACTCTAAATCCTTTATATGCGTGGCGGCTAGAGTCCTCTCGTCCTCTGGCTTGAGATGGCTGCCACCTATGGGTCAGATGATTGTCTGCAGTATTAAACAATTGGTAATTAAATATTTAATTTGTTTTCCCTAAACAGTGTACAATTTTTGAAAAAAAATTTCACGAACATTAATTGTCACGCACAACGAGTCTGTGTGCAAAATGTCAGCTCGATTGGATCACGGGAAGTGGGTTAAAAAACGACCGAAAGGTTTGCACGGTCCTAAGCAAGCAAGCACGCAAGCAAGCAAGCGAACTTAATATAAAGGATTAAAAAAAAATCTCAATGCCGTGGTATGGAGGGAATAAAAAGAATGCCACTGAAAATCGGCAGCACTGTCAATAATACAAAACAGCCACAGAGTTCACTTACATATGAGTTGGCAGCGTGGGCTTGTGCAGGTGACGTTTGGAACAGGTATTGTTCAATGTCGCTCATGTAATTTGATTACTTTCGGGTTAATGGCAGTGTGATGGAATGGCACAATGTGACATCATCCGGCCACCTGAGTTAGATTCCTGGCCAACATCAGTGGCACGTGATATCTGTACTGCACTGCTCCCTTCCCTCCGTGCACAACCCATCTCCGATGAGCATGGTTGGCTACGTACGGTGCGAAAGAAGTTCAACAGACAGTAGAACGATGGTAATTGGTTCAACGAAACCGGTCATTAAGTGAGTTGGTCGTACTTTATAATAATATATATTTAATCAATGGATGTTAATACATTAAGGCACTAACAACATTATAATGAAATAACATCCATCAAAGATGTTTATGGGTTAGATCGCGTAAATATATAAATGTGTCTTCTTGGTTCTTTCGGTAAAGTCACGTAGAAGGGAAGTAATAAAATAATAAAAATAAAACATAATAAAATATAATTCTATTATGTTTCATTTTTACTTTCATTCTACGTGACTTTACCGAAAGAACCAAGAAGATGAATCCCTGCAGTCACGAAAGCTTTAAATCGAAATATAAATGTGTCGTTAAAACCCGCCACCACCCGACACAGCCAACTAGTAAGGGTTGTCACGTAAACAGAACGTGGCCAATTCGTCACTAGTACAGCACTAGTGTGTAGTATAGTGTAGTGTGTAGTGTAGTGTATAGTACTGTAGTATAATAGTACAGCACACCGGCTTGTTGGAGAGCCAAGCCACAACATTTACAATCTGAGTACGATGTTTCGACAGTAATTACAACTAGCTTCATCAGGCGACAGCCAGATTTGCGGAGAAGTCCACCTGTTTCGTTCCTTATATAGAGGCGTAGATGTGTTGACCACCCTTCTGCGCTCTTGCACAATGTAGTGGGGGGGTTACTGAGGCAACATACATTATGCACTATGCGAGCCCTTTTGACTTTTCCTGTCTATTGTGTTTACTAAAATAGCCCTACCAACGGTAATCCCTATTGAAGTACACTTCCCTTTGTAGGCATGCATTTAAATAATGTTTTATTTGATGATTCGCTTCCAAGCAGCACTAAGACGGAAGCTATCCGAACGGTTAAAGGTTTTTTTAAATCCTTTATATTAAGTTCACTTGCTTGCTTGCGTGCTTAAGACCGTGCAAATCTTTCGGTCGTTTTTTAACCCACTTCCCGTGATCCAATCGAGCTGACATTTTCCACACAGACTTGTTGTGCGTGACAATTAATTTTCGTGAATTTTTTTTCTCCAAAATTTGACACTTTTTAGGAAAATAGTTTTTATTATATTTAATTACCAATTGCTTAATGGTAGCAGGCAATCATCTGACCCATAGGTGGCAGCCATCTCAAGCCAGAGGACGAGAGGACTCTAGCCGCCACGCATATAAAATTTTATAGTGAAGAACTTTGTTTTTACGGGTTAATTTTTATTTCTTTCAGTTTCGATAGATTCTCTAATTAGTCTTAGTCAGTAGTAGCTAGTTTTGCACAAAACTTTACCATTATCAAAATCAATTGAGTGTCCTTGTTGCCACGCGTGTTCTGCTACTGCTGACAGTTGCATTTGGGAAATTGTTTATGTTTCTCTGATGTTATTTTAGTCTCGTGCTGGTGTGCTGTACGAGAGACGAATTGGCATGTTCTGTTTACGTGACAACCCTTACTAGTTGGCTGTGTCGGATGGGGGCGGGTTTTAACGACACATTTATATATTTACGTGATCTAACCCAAAACCTCTATTATGGATGATATTGGTCACGAAAGCCTACGTGTTAAACACATAACATTTAAATAAACATGGTTAATCGGTGCATTAATTACTATTTACTGTACCAACAACAGCCCGTCGTTAAAAGGGAATGGTCGGTAAGTGAATACATTGGAATCTATGGAGGCCCATTGTTAAGCGATTCGTCGTGAACAGGGGTGGTCTTTAAGAGGTGTTCTACGATACATACGTACATTGAGAGGCCCTCCCAATGTACGTATATATGTATTTAAACCCCTTTAACTTATATCAAATGGAAAACATATTTACTATCATTATGATAATTGTTTACAGTGACAGTAGGTTCTCAGTAAGAGATAATTGCTATCTAGAGTCTGCTGTTTATCCAAGGTGATAGCAGACGACAAAGAGGTACGATACTACAGGAAACTGTGCTTTATCTCTTCCAATTGTGCGATCGGCATCGTGTCAATGAGACAAAGTATCCATTCCGAACTCTTGGTGCAAGAGAAGTGCACACCCCGTGAATGAGATAACAGCCAAAACATCAAAGAGCGCCATAGATCAAAGAAAAAGTTTTGAGATTCCTTCAATTAACTTTTTTTTTCAGACACACCAGGGGGTGCACTTTTACACATGCTGTGTTATAGAGAAATGTTCATTCCATATTAATCACACCAATATATAGTATCTTTTTTCAATTCCCAGAGCTAGAATTTAACTCATTAAAGTGACAACCATATTCAATGATGATTTCTGTGCAGACATTGGTGAACGGGATGAGAATAATCGACTCACCATAGTTGAGACATTTGTTTTATCACAGTTGCAACCCAGATATCTCAGCGGTTTCAGCTCAGTGCTCTGGCCAAATAGTCACCCCAACCAGTGCTGCACAGGTGCTTTTTAAAGCAAAGAATGGCGTAAGGAGAGATACAACAAAGATCTTCATATCATGTGGGAGAATTATTAAACTGAGACCCTAGCATCTATAGGTCCCCTACTCAGGACAGATACAAATAAAAGCAGTGACTACCGCTATTACTATAGCAAGTTGTAATGCTTACAGCGAGTTGTAATGAGGTAGGGGATGACCCTTACGAGCGTTCGCATCAGGCCTTTAATCCAGACCATGTCGTAGGTCTTGCAGTTGTACAACGCGAATGTTCAAAGCTTGGTCATAGAAACTGCGTTTAGGCCTGAATCCCGCTTGATCTTCGGGGACAACTCGCCCCATGAGGAGGCTGATTTTACTGAAGATAATCCATTCCAGGGGTGGTGTAGGTCATGCACAGAAGTAATATCAGCCTATCGCTTCATGGATCAGTCAGCTTGCCTATGTTGAGGCAATGACTATCGTCTCACTCCATGCGTTTGGGATGCATCCGGATTCCATGGCGTTGGAGTACAGTTTCGTCAGCCATTGAAATCGCTCAGGGCCCAGCTGATTAAGACATTCTGGTGTGGGCGGGGGGTACCATCTCCACCTGCGACCTTCCCTTTATTCATTGCAGCTAAATCCTTCTCCACTTCCTCTGTGCTGATGGTGGTCTTGGTCCTGTGGAGGGATTGAGGTCATTGTCCGATTTAGTTGACAATTACATTTCTCGCCCGGTGTTTTTGTCGAGGAGTCCTTTTGCGCTCTTCACCAGTTTGGAGGACATGTCGTTGGACCGTCCTTTTGAGGTCCTATACTCTGTCGGATTGGTGCCTCAAAATGCCGTAGTAGGGCCCAGACATGGCAACTTGAGTGTGTAAAGTCCGGACCTTCAACACACTCACTCCACTGCTGGCATCTGGCTGTGTTTGAAACTTCAGCAGGGTCAACTATGAACTGGTTATTATGCCGGAGCAGGTCCCGTATCTCTTTTGTCCGCCAGGAAGAGTATTCTTTCCCAGAAGCTCCAGGGGAATACTCTTGTTGGTTGCGGCTGTAAGGAGCGGCAGCCGTGGGGATGCGGATACCCACTTTTTCGACGGCTTCCCTATCGTGGTCCCAGTAGGCTATGGCCAGGATTCCACCATGGATTTCGTTTAGACATAACCACAGGGGTTACGATGCTGGTGTGGGCAATGATGTTGGGGAATTTAGGACCATTTTGTGCGATGCGTGAAGCATGCTTCTCCGTTGATCTTTCAAACAATGGTAATGACTAGGTTGTAGTCGCATTGCCAGTGATCGAGTGGAAAGTTACTTGCCATTTGGGATTGAAGACAACAACACCGTACTGCTCCACCAAAATCATTGTTTCGATTTAAAGCTTTCGTGACTGCAGGGATTCATCTTCTTGGTTCTTTTGGTAAAGTCACGTAGAAGGGAAATAATAAAATAAATAAAATAAAACATAATAAAATAATACAATTCTCACGACGTTTCGGCCACAACGCAAGCAGCCATCCTCAGGTGAAGAACAGGTCTGTCGGAAAGACAGACGCTTTCGTGACTGCAGGGATTCATCAACAACAGGTTTGTCGGAAAGACAGACGCTGTCTTTCCGACAGACCTGTTCTTCACCTGAGGACGGCTGCTTGCGTTGTGGCCAAAACGTCGTGAGAATTGTATTATTTTATTGTTTTATTTGTATTATTTTATTATCTCCCTTCCACGTGACTTTACCGAGAGAACCAAGAAGACAAAATCATTGTGTTTGTTAAAACGCATGCTCAATAGAAACAATTATTTCAATAATTTATACAAATGCAGTTCATAAACTGATGATTGTAAAGGTAAGATATAACAGCGCCATGTCCTGTCAGATGTCTCACAGAGCAGTTTAACCCTTTGTGTTGGAGAACGGCTCATGACAGCGGATATCACAGCCCTACTACCTCTGAGAGCCATTTCAGTGATCGCTGGTCAACACACAGTCGACAGAACAGCACTTCCCACTCACTCTGCATATAAAACAGAGGTTTGTCACGTGACGGTCAAACTAATATTTGAATTGTCACAGCTGGAACTTATCCAAATTAATTGCAGAACCGAACTTTTCTTTTCACGTGCTGTTTAAGTGCAACCACTGGTAACGGGACTGAGACCATCAACTTACTCACACATGCCACTGTCCTGGCTGCTGTTGCTGCTGCTGTTGCTGCTGCTGCTGTCCTGGTTGCTGCTGCTGTTACTGTTGCTGCTGTTGCTGCTGCTGCTGTTTCTGCTGCTGCTACTGTCCTGGCTGCTGCTGTTGCTGCTGCTGGGCCATGTGGGAATCGCACAGCGCGCTCAGCTGCGTGTGACACGACGACTGCTGCTGCTCTCGTCAAACATCGCACACTGTGCCACGGCTGACTGTGGCAGCCAGCGTGCAAGTCGCACGCGTGTGCGCGGAGCCGGGCGCAGGCGCGACAGAAAGATAGCACGCTATCAGCATGACAGCATACATCTCTCCACAGTGTGTGATCAATCACATTTACGTGGGCAGCCACCCGGACACGTTGACATACACACCTGCACAACATACATACACACATTTATATATATGTACATACTGTAAAGACCCTCTTTATTTGTGGACCTGTATAATGTAATATATTCTGCACACCCCCAAATCATTCCGTGCAAAAAAAAAAAAACTGTCCGCTTGAAGATTATTCCTATTTTCTGAAACCTTCGCGGGAACAAGAGCATTCGAAAGTGCTGGAAATGTCATCACACGATCCGATCCTCGGCGTGGATAAGTCACCCAGCAGGCGTGCTCCAGAAGCAGTGGCAATTCATCCTAATATTCGTGTTAATCCACAGTTTGCAGTGCGGATGAAATTATAAATGTGCATAAAAAAACAAACAAGCAATAAGATATTTCCCTAGCATCTCGCTGATGACTACATCAGATCAGATGAGTGTTACTGTACAGGAAATGATTTTCCACACTAGACTTAAATATTTCCTCCTAGGAGCACTTGCCCTAATAGTCTAATTCAGCTAAGCAGTAACAGCCGAACAAAATATTGCTGTTTTGTTACAAAGTACTTTCATTAATCATAATCCTCAGAAATGCTCACCTTCTTTTATTCAATTAGTTAAACCAGGATCCTTTTGAGAATATGCTCACGTTAGTACAAATATAATTTGAGGACACAAATTAAGCCTAACAATATCACAGATGAATTAATATGAATTTAACAATTTTGAGGACCATTTAGTGGAAGTCTCATTAGTCTCACTTTATGGACTTTAATAATGAGAGGCATCCTCTGGTTGTCTGATGCAGGATTAAGAATTGGCTGTGCCGCAACAATAGCCAGAAGGTTTGAAAAACATCGACCACATGAAGTAAAATAGATACAATTCTAACCATGCACACACATTGACTTTCTAATCTCATAATTTGAAATTAGGTCGTTATATATCTGCATCGCGAATGATATGCATTTGTTTTGTAAAAGGCTCCCACAAATAGTCGGGGAAATGCTAATTCCCGAATCAGAATATTTATACGGCAGGAGGAATCCGATGAGCTCTAAAGCTCTTTTTTTCACAGATGTCCAGTAGGGGGCGGATCGGAATGTTACAACAACAAACAGTACAAAAAACACGATCGGAGAGCAAAGTACAAGAAAGGTAAACAAAATCACCCAAACACACACAAATGAAACTAAACTACCAGGCAAAGCCCTAGCCACGGTTTTTTTCGGTGTAACCAGGATCCTCACAGAACAACCGCTGGTGACCCCATGCAAAGTACCAGTCACATCACGCAACCCCAGATATAAGAGATGATGATGATGGGGCTGAGTCAGCTCTGACCATAATTTTTACTTAAAGGCCATTTCATCTGCTGCTTTACTCACTCAGGGGTGGAGTGGCGGCAGATTGGTTAGCGCACCGAGATAAGAAATCTGGCGGCCAGAGCAAAATTTCCAGCCACTGCCAACATCAGTGTGCGAGTGATATTCGAAACGATCCTGGGCTCCCACTTCACCAACCTACATTGTCCAATATGGTGAAGTATGGGCAGATAACCCCCACAACCAACACATTGTGGTGAGGCCTTCGTACAGTAGTAGTTCATTGGCAAAGGTCTGCACATTATCATATTATAATATAGCCGCTCAATCATCTGAGCCCATATATAAAAAAAACTATATTTTACAGCATTTTTCTAACTACACCATGACCATATTTTAATGAGAATATGTACTATACACAAATGTAAGGCATAGAAAGCTACATGACTAAAAAGACCATGTTGTCTGTTTTTTTGTATTGTAATGTGACACATTTTTATATTGCAAAATAACATGAAGTGTAAAGTTTTTGGACGAGAACTTTTTGGAATTTCACCCATCACAAACACCTATGCTCACATGCCACATAACAAAACTATTTCTTTAGTGAGCCCCCCCTTCAATTGTCTTCTAATCCTAAGCAATGTGGCAGTCAACACCGTTTTAAAATGTCCTGCAGTTAATATATTCTATCCCATTTTACTCTACTTCCTCCACTTCCTGCCTCCCAGTACTGTTAGGCAGAGGCAACAATACTCTATATTCAACACACCACCACTGCACACTGGTGATGGTTTAACAGTATCAAGGCAGCTAAGCCTGGCTTGGCAGTGATGGCTAATTAAGTGTTGGACCCTTGGGCTGTTAAGGAAGTGAAGCCCAGCCAGGGCCCTGTAGCCCGGAGTTCGTTGGGGGCACGATTACTAATGAATGTCTATTGCATTAATCGATACCATGCAGTCAGCATGGTTACCTAATTATGTAGACGAAAAACAGCAAAATCTATACAATATATCATTAGCTGCAGTTTATAATAGCTCTTTAACCAATCCCACGACTTTGCTTTATTGGAGAAAAAAATTTGAGTCACGTGTTTCTGGTCACGTAATGTTGAAACGATAACATTTTATAGGCAATTTTAATTTAATTGTGCACGAACCATTATATTCCATCCACACTGCCCATCCTCACAAAACAACTGCTTTGCTATTGTATGTATAAATCCACTCATAGAGTATATGTGCTTGTGTGTATTATATGTTGCAGATGCCTGTTAATATTGGTCTCTGAGCACTGGCCCAAAAGCCCAAAATACCAAGCAGCCAGCGGCAAACAGCACGATGGAAGGTGAAACAGACACTGTTTCATATTTTTCCTTGAATTCAGCAAGGTTATAAAAGCTTGGGGGAAATGTATGAGTCGAGAGGTGCGTGGGAAAAAAGCATGAAGAGAAGTGGTGACGAAAAACTGCAGTTTTATCTTGCTGTGGTTGTCTCACCTGATGACGATTGCTTGCGTTGCAATCGAAACGTCGTGATCTATTATTTTTCTACCTATGTAACTTTACCGAAGGAACCAAAGAGTAAGGCTGGAGGAGTTAATGAGTAAGACCATGAGAATAGTCACGAAACTAAACATTCTTATTTTTTTACCTGGTAAGGCAGAATGAGCTGAAAACGCTATTTTTAAATCCTTATATTAAGTTCACTTGCTTGCTTGCTTGCGTGCTTGCGTGCTTGCTTGCTTGCTTATGACCGTGCAAATCTTTCGGTCGTTTTTTAACCAACTTCCCGTGATCCAATCGAGCTGACATTTTGCACACAGACTCGTTGTGCGTGACAATTAATTTTCGTGAAATTTTTTGTTCAAAAATGTTACACTGTTTAGGGAATTTTTTTAAATATTTAATTACCAATTGCTTAATGGTGGCAGACAATCATCTGACTCATAGGTGGCAGCTACCTCAAGCCAGAGGACGAGAGGACTCTAGCCGCCCGTTTCATGATGACGCAAATGTTGACTAACCACATGGCATGAAATCCCTGCCCCCACGCTGTACAGTGGAGACTATTTATAGAGCAGTTACATTGAAGCCGCCAGGTTCTTGAAAGTGGTAAAACGGGTCAACGCTAGTGCCCTCAAGAATATACGGGGCATGTCAATAGGTGATCTTTCATTTTTAAATCCTTTATTTTAACTTCACTTGCTTGCTTACTTGCTTACTCAAGAAAAACAGAAATGAATAATAAAATGAAACCGATGCCACGCATATAAAGGATTTATAGTGAAAAACTTTTTTTACGGGTTAATTTTTCATAAGTGACATGACCACAAATGATAGCTCAACGAAATGGCTTATCACGTGGACATTTTTAGCAACCAAATGCTCTAGACGCATTTTTCTAAACCTGGAGAGAGAGTAAACGGATGACCCAGGAGAAAAATCCATGCGACCACGGGGAGAACATACCAACTCTAAATATACAGGCGTCAGGGTCGATATCAAACCCACGACCACCTGTATACCAGGCGAGGTAGTTAACATCTCGCAGCCCCAAGGTGCCCATAACCATTGTAGTAGCGATCGAAGAGTGATAAGAAGGTGACTTGCTAGGCAAATTGTTGACTGGAATTAATCAATGAGTGCTTCAAAGATTATAAAGAAAAACACTTACATCAAAGTTTTCGCTGGCAATGATTGTTATATTTTCAGCCGACAGGCTGTCTGGAAAGTATCAGCAGCTCTTACCATGGGACAAGGCTGTATTTTTCCCGTTCTCAGAGCTCAGCAGCATATCATTCATGGAAAAACCACAGGTCCTCTGAAAACAGCAACGTTATACAGGGTGTGTGTCTCTCTCTGTGGTTGTCTCTCTGTGTGTCTCTCTCTGTGTCTCTCTCTGTGTGTCTCTCTGTTTATGTGTCTCTCTGTTTGTGTGTCTCTCTCTGTATGTGTTATATGTGTGTTTCTCTCTCTTTGTGTCTCTGTGTGTGTGTGTGTCTCTCTCTCTGTGTCTCTCTGTGTTGTGTCTCTGTGTGTGTCTCCGTATGTGTCTCTCTCTGTGTGTCTCTCTGTTTGTGTGTCTCTCTCTGTATGTGTCTCTATGTGTATTTCTCTCTCTTTGTGTCTGTGTGTGTGTGTCTCTCTCTCTCTCTCTGTGTCTCTCTGTGTTGTGTCTCTGTGTGTGTCTCCGTATGTGTCTCTCTCTGTGTGGGTCTCTCTCTCTACGTGTATCTCTCTCTGTGTCTCTCTAGGTTGTGTCTCTCTCTCTGTGTCTCTGTGTGTGTTTCTCTATGTGCTTGTGTCTCTTTATGTGTGTCTCTCTGCGGTTGTCTCTCTGTGTGTCTCTGTGTGTGTCTCTGTGTGTCTCTCTCTATGTGGATGTACCTCTCTATTTGTGGGTTATCCCTCTGTGTCTCTCTCTCTCTCTGTTTCTGTCTCCCTGTGTGTGTCTCTTTGTGTGTGTCTCTCTCTCTCTGTGTCTCTCTCTCTCTCTCTCCATGTGTATCTCTTGCTCTTGCGGGGTTTTTTGTTCCTGTTGCTCGGCTCTCTGACATTGACATGCTAATCTTCTCATTGGCATAACCCCCGGTTGCTGGAGCCATCTCACATTGACACGCTAATCTCTTCCATTTACTTTATGTACAAATTCCTTATCTAGCTCCGCCCACTTACCCATGGGTTGGGCCCACCAAAAGCCTCTATAACCTCTTGTTGCAGCAGCTCTTTCTCCTACATCAGCAGTTCTCCTGCTGTGTCTGTTTCACCTGATGACGGTTGCTTGTGTTGCGATCGAAACGTCGTGATCTATTAATGTTCTATCTACGTGACTTTACCGAAAGAACCAAACAGTATAGTTATGCAGGGTAGCAATACTTACGTTTTTGTTGCATCAGCAGGAATTATTAATATGGTTTTTAAATATGTACATACAAGCATGCACAGCAACGATAGACAGTTTTTTAATTACAAAATCACCTATATAAATATTTAAGTCACCCATGACCATAACTCATGCGTAAATTATGCACTGAAGCCTTCTTAAGAACACATGCATGGTCATTAGCATCAATGAAATGCCCTACTTCATGCAGGGACGCTCCAGTTTTTGGTAATCCCAAGCCTAACCATGATAGATCTGCTCAATATTTGCACTCACAATCACACAAAACTCACACTTCATTTTGCTCTACAGCCATAATTTAAGGAAATTGAGCTAACGGTGTTTTTGCCACGTGGAAGCAAAACAGTGTGTGTGTATATATATACTCGTAGACTTAACAGAGATGTGCAATGAATTGTGAATACATCCAATTTGAATATGACATATACTGGCGTCTCAAATGAACCTAGTGACAGTGAATATGAATTCATTGTGGTTTCATTCTGTGACCTAGCTCAATACACTTCATCACTCCCACACCATATAGTTATGGCCAATTTGAAATGAGCTCTCACACAAATAAGCAAACAAGTGCACAATGGATTCCATTTCAAAGTCAATGTGTGCTCATGGCAACAGTGAAGTTTTGATGGGCGGCAAATTATGTTATGACGTTAGCCTAATGCAAAACAAACCCAGTAAGGACTTTGTTGTCTAAGCTACAATTTGTATTAATTTGTCATCTTCATGCTGAACCATTGTACATTCCACTTATCTTGACTGTCAAGGCTCAATCAAAACAAAGCATACATTTTTAAACACTTCATATAATGGTAGTGGTCATTTATCATACAAAATTGTTGGGGCGTTTTTTTTCTCTCCATGCAAAATGGAGAGACACTTGTGCTAAGATATTAACCACTGGTCATGTAAATCATTGGGTCTTATCTGGTTCTTGTAAAAAAAAAACACAAGGAATGCTTGCCTTTCTATTGGTGAATGCTGATTAATTACTGGAGTGTGATACGAAGTTTAATTAAAAAGAATCCCAGTAGTGTTTTTTGTTGCATTTATTAAGATTTTACCTCACCCTATCATCAGAGGTCCCCGTGTCAAAACAAATTCTAATTACAGCTCATGAAAGGAACAGCTATGAAATGATATTCTTAAAAAAAACCTGTTATTTTATTTCATTGGTAATACATTTTGAATGTTTATTCTAATTCATTTTGAACATTTGTCCACATCACATAGCCACAATAGTCATTACAGGAGATGAGGAGAATGCAAAAAAGAAGCCATTATGAGAAATGCAGCATCATCTCTGATGACCTGTGCTTTCATCAAACGCTAAGAAAGCTGTTTGATGTGATTCACGTTCACGGATATCCCAGCACATTTAAACAAGACCCACCCACGTACTGTGGGTTTATCTTGTTATAAACAATGGTATTTCACGCACAAAAAACAGTGTCGGACGTATTTAGGTATATGTTTGTCTTCCTGAAACCAAAATGTTGTAAGCAATGTAAATTTAATATAACCTATTGCATTTGTAGTACAGTAGAAACACTGTATTATTTGAACGTATTTATTTATAATTTCAATACCCAGGCATTTTATTTTACGGATACAAACTTTATGTAATATGGGGTGTATTTATACATTTTCACTTAATAACAACAAATATTCTCATTTGTAAATTTCAAGTAGACTTTGCAAACAATTTCATGGGCCCATAACAGCACAAATTGCATCAACCCTCTAAAACATTTTCAACAGCGCATATCTTGTTAAAAAACATTGAACCTTGAAGTCAATTCGAAATGCTCACTCGACCCACAACACACTCTGAAATTCAAATATTTGTTTAACCATAGATTAGACGTGCATAACAATAAAATTGTAAATATATGTCGTTCAATCAATATTATTTTTACGTGATGCGTCACGCTCAATGATAAAATATACATTCCTAATTCAAACGTGTAACATTTTTTATAGAAAAAAAATTGGAAGGCTAAAGTAGATTTCCATCATTTGTAAAAGCTCCAGGGTAGCAATAATAAGAAAGGCATTGAAAGTAAATGTATTATTTGGGGAGAAAAAAAAAACTGACTCGAAAAGAAAAACACGTCCCCCTTCAACATTTCCAAATTACTGAGTGTACAATGAAATCTCAATGTAAAAATGAATTTGGAGGGAAGCTATTTAAGCCTCCAATAAACCCAGAGCTGAACCAATTAAGGAAGGCCATGCGGTCCTTAACCAGAATGGACAGCTTGGATGTAAAATCAATAATGTGTGGCATGGCTGTACCTTGTTGCTTTAGAACTGATAAAAGACGAATGCAGGGAGGCAGGCAGCATGTCCATGTTTTTGTCTTGTGGTTTAGAGGACAGCGCCAGCAAGTGCACGTGGCACTTTGCAATACCTGAATTAAAATACCCTCTATTTCAAGATGTTTGAACACATAACATCATATGATTGGACACACTTGGCTTCTTCAGTAAATGCAGTTTTATTTCATGTATCGGTTACTCCACCGTCCAATGCACAGTAAAATAGTAAAATTCACGTGATTATGTTTCATATTTAAGATGTATTTGCTTGCATCACGGTCTTGGCATGAGTTCCAATAATAATCATCCGGCACAATATTCACTTCTTTATGAAAATGCGCGTTTTTCCTTCATATTGTATAGTTGCTATTGGTAACTGCGAGTGCAAGGACAGGGGGGACATGTGTCATGAATTGCAGATGTTCAAAAGCACGCCATATGCCATGTGAACGTTGGTAAGTAAAAATGTGGTGCATTATTGTTCTGCCAGACACACAATATCCCAGGGTCGACAGATGCATCGTCTAGGTGGTCAGTGCATTCGCAACAGTCAGTTTTCACAGCGGTTCAATTCTCACATCTGCTCTGCAATTTCTGCAGGGATTTCACAAAAGCAGGTCGTTAAATCGTAACCCGAAAACCCAAACTTTAAAACGACCCAAAAATATGTATTTAAAATGAATAACTGTCCTCATATATTCATAATCAACGTTTTTGGGTTAGATCGCGTTATTTATAAATGTGTCGTAACCCTCCACCACCCGACACGGCCAATCAGCAAAAAGTGTCACGTTGACAAAAGACAAATAGTTCACTACTTTAGCCCACCGGTGTGCTGAAGAGTGAAACCACAACATTTACAATTTTTGAGTACGACGTTTCGCTGATAATTCTGGCGAATTGCCCAATGATGCTGGATGCAATAACCAGCGAAACGTCGTACAAAAAAATTGTAAATGTTGTGGTTTCACACTTCAACACACCGGTGGGCTAAGTAGTGAACTATTTGTCTTTTGTCAACGTGACACTTTTTTGCTGATTGGCCGTGTCGGGTGGTGGAGGGTTACGACACATTTATAAATAACACGATCTAACCCAAAAACGTTGATTATGAATAATATTGGTCGCGAAAGCTAGCGTGTCCTTATATAGCTACGGGTTTGCTGTACTCTCGTGTAAAAATACTATCCCTTACCTGGCTAAATAAGAAGCCCGACCAATCATTCAACATATAAATACATTTGAGTCACTCTGACCATGCATGCAGAGATTTATGTTCAAATGGTCATATCGTGGTTATCTGCCTTATCATTTACATAATATGACTATACACTTTCCTTTCATAACAAGTGCAGAGGATCTTCTTGGTTCTTTCGGTAAAGTCACGTAGAAGGGAAGTAATAAAATAATAAAAATAAAACATAATAAAATTATTCTCACGACGTTTCGGCCACAACGCAAGCAGCCGTCCTCGGGTGAAAACCAGGTCCGTCGAGGCGACAGAGTCTGAATGTGCAGAGGAATAAAACAATGGACTGAATGATGACAAAAATTGTTGTCACTTTGCAGGAAAGACAGGGTGGGGGGGGGAAGTCTTAGATATTTATTCAGAAGGCCTTTTCTCCAAAATATGATTAAGTTGCTATGGATATAATTCCAGTGAAAATTCGGCATGCAATTAAAATTTTCGACTGTCAGACACAGTGCTTTCTATTGAAAACAAAGGAGCATGAATTTGCATTCAAATTATTAGCCATCCCATCACGTTGGATGGCTTTTAGGGGATAGAGTGTCCATATGTTTATAGTGCCCTAATGTAATATATTGCTCATTTGGTCATGGGTAATGCATCAGATATTAAGTGACTGACAAATGTAAGCATTTGTAAAACCAGCATCTGTCAATGTTGTGATTTTTATTATTATTATATATGTACACATAAACAACGAAAATAGACAATCGCTCAACTGATATTCTCTCCTGCTCTCTCTTCTCCTGCATGGCCATCCATTACCAGCTATATAATTGACCAAATGGGTAGAAAATGGAGCATTGCAACCACTGAATATGAACACTGGATCGAAGATATTTATTTGAAAGTAACCAGCAAGCAAGTTTTCTGGAAATTCATGTTATTGTTTCCAAAATTGATATCAATAGTTAATATATAAAAACAACTGGTATCACACAAGCTCAAATAATGTATGTTTTTTGGCGAATGTAATATCTAAATTGAGTGTTGTATCATACATACCTGATATCTCATTCATACCTGCAATGCCTGAATTTATTCGTATGAATAGAAAAACAACTCATCAAGATGCTGATTACATTTTCAGCATTCCCAACTAAAGTGCATGTGCACTTATGATTGTATATAAATGAATCATTTTATTCTGTATCCCATAGCTTTAAAAAAGTTAGCAATGGTTACATTAAAGTGAAAGGAGTCTTTCTGCATTTGAAATGCATTGTAATTATTTGTAACCACTGAAAATATTAGCTGCTGATTCACAAAGTGCCACCAGACAGCACCACAAAAGTATGAAACATTGGAAATCTGTACACAGAGGTAAAGGAAGAAGGCAAAACAATCCTATCAGATTGTATTCCTTGTTTTTTTCCGTACATTCACGTAGATAGAAATAATAATAATAATAAAATAAAGTGAATAAAAATAATAAAAATTTAATAACAAAAACACTAAAAGAACACTACCGTAGACTTGTATTGCATTAGTCACGGTCCTGCAATGGTACTCGAGCATGCTTTAACACTTTTTTTTTTACCTCTGGTAGGGCATTCTTTTTTCCGACCTGCCATTTCACACTTTCAGACAATACTCGTAGCACTCCACTGAGAGTCATCCTTCCTGCGATCACCTCCTTGAAGGACCAACGTTCACAGCTTGACACCTCGCACACAGGCAGATATTGCAACAAAATTCACGCTCCTAAAAAAAAGCTCTAAATGCTACTCATTAAATGATTTAAACCCATTGAGCTTAGCCCATTCACCACCATCTCGTGTAGATAATGGAAACAGTACTCGATTTTTCCAGTGGATCTACAGCAGAACAAAAAGGAAACTGCAACATACATCCCCCTGCGTGATCCTTAGATATTTAATGAGACTCAACCCCCCAAATTACAGCCGCCCCACTTTGCCAGTTCAGATCAGTTTTCTCTGAACATTTATGCAAAGACAGTTTAGAAAAGGACAAGAGCCACCATTTCATTTTGTAGTTCACATGCTGGTGTTTCACGCTGATATTAAGTGCACATGGCTCTAACACTGCAGTGTTGTGATGTCATATTGCAAACAGAATGCATATTTCGGCTGCACGGTGTGTACCGTAATCTCAGCATCAGGTGTACCGATGCTGTGCGCTTCCTATGATAGCTTAAGCAAGCTCGAGCCACACACACATGTACGCACACTCACACACACGCACACTCACACGCACGCATACACACGCACACTCACACACACACTCACACGCACACTCACACACACACACGCACACTCACACGCACACACACACGCACACTCACACACACACTCACACACGCACACTCACACGCATACACACGCACACTCACACACACACTCACACACACGCACACTCACACGCACACTCGCACACTCACACACACACTCACACACACGCACACTCACACGCACGCGTGTATCAACCGATCAATTGTATATACGTGTTACAGCAATTATACAAAATCACCGAACTGTTTAAAGAGTTACATACACATTGGTACAAAATTATCACAGATATCTATTTGGCTAAAACGGAAGAAAAAAACATTTTTTTATTAGCCTAATTTACACTTACTATTTTATTATGTCATTTGTTTATTTTACGTCTTATTTGAGCAACCCATTGGATAACTGCCAGTTGGCGGACGTAAACACAAATCGGTAATCTTTTTGTTGCAAGTACAGCACTGCACTTACGCTTCAGTTTTATGCATAATTACAAATGTAAAGCAGGTCATTTCGGCCCCAACAGAGTGCAATGGGTTATTACTGTTTAGAATTTTTTTTATTGTTGGGCACTAAAACATAACGCCACACACCACCTGTCTCACAGTGAGGTGCGGTTCCTAAATGGTCAGCATCTGTTCAAGCCAAGGTATGCTAAGCGTCGAGGTAGGTGGCTCGGTGATGAATGGTCGTCATTAGTCCTCACAGTGGTGGCCCATCAAGTCCCTTGCTTCACCGATATTAAAGCAGTCGACTGCATGCTAAATTTAGGACGGTGATACAAGACATCACAATTTCTGCCTATAAATATTGCACGCGTACATTTAAGGGTGTTGAATTATTAATTCTCTGCAAGAACAAAAAAAAGTTAACTGTAAATGTATCCTCCAACTCTCATAAAGGTTGCCACAATAAAATATAACTACAATATTATTTATGTTGCATTGCATATGCAACTACTTTCCCAGCCAATGCAATGTTAAAATCCCCGTTATTATATTTCAAATGCTTTCGGGCATTTAGCAAAGGGCTGTTAGATGTGTTGGTCTTGATCTCGGCAACCGCATATCTATTGACCCTTCATTTCCCACTCATGGACAAGGCATGGCTTAATATTCTCTCCACGTGACAGCTCACTTCATGAGGTGGGTTGTCCACCACACAACACTGAGGATCAGGTATAAATTCCCATCGATTAACCTTGCACAAAAAGGTTAGCACTTTGCTGCACAACCCATCCTGCTGCCATATTCCATTAAATATCTTACGTCAATGTTGAAAAACCACAATTTTCCGTTTCAAATAAAATGATATAGCCATGAGTGGGTATCAATGAATCAATCATTATTCCTGAAGTCACAGCAGCATATGAAGCCATAGCCTATTATGACCACCGGAATCCAATTCTGGGGTCTTATGGGTGGTGTTTTGGATTTTTTTTCATCTCCCCAACCCTCTTTAATCCTCAGGGATTTTGAAAACCTCCTGGTGTCTACTGAGAAGGTCAAACCTCTGGCATCCTGGCATGCCTCTGAGCACACAGCTTCATGGTTCAGCTAAAATATATGTCCTATGGGGCCTGTTCAGGGGAATCCACGTGCAACAGCTGACACAAGCAGTAACGTCGTGTTGTTTCAGCTGTGGTTGCAAGCACAGGTCTGTGTTGACCAGCTAAATTTTTGCATTCCAAAGTCACACATTTAAAAAACTCATTATCATCATAGTGCAGTAAAAGAAAAAGAAAAATGCGTTAAATTGATAATAAAATATACATTTTAATAAATCCTAAGATATTGGCACATACATTTCTTTTCGTTCACATCAATATTGTGCATTATTTTTACAAAAATTATGGTAAATGTTTATATATATACGACAGAGAAGTTTCCGTCGATGACCATGAACAGTTTTTTTGTTATACGAGCCCTTTGTACTTGTCTGACATCACGTGAGTGAAGGCTGTTTCCAGATAGCAAAAAAAGAATGGTTATGTGTGCGTGGGTTGGCACACACAGTCCATTTTAAACTTCAGAATTATGATATAAAAGCCAACGAACTTTGCTGGCGAGTACAAGCAGAGTAAGGTTTTCTGTGAAGGTTACATTTTGTCTCAACATTCATGCACATACAATAATGTGGCGTTCACATTGCATTTGTTTTCTTCTTCACGTCCATATGTGTTGCCTGTGAACGTACATAATGTAGTAAAAAAAAATGTTCACTGAATATGTATCCAACATATAAAATCACATTTTATTTGTTCTAAAACTCATTTTCATTGGTTTGTTGCATATTTTTCAAATGCCTTTCAATGTGGCT
Source organism: Lethenteron reissneri (assembly GCF_015708825.2). Taxonomy (NCBI): domain Eukaryota; kingdom Metazoa; phylum Chordata; class Hyperoartia; order Petromyzontiformes; family Petromyzontidae; genus Lethenteron; species Lethenteron reissneri. The sequence continues at coordinate 5,546,784 of NC_083813.1, read as the reverse complement.
GATGCCGTTGCTTTACTGAGATTTTTCTTGCATGCCGCCTTAATACGGGAATGTCAAATTATTCAAAATACATTTCCATTTAAATGCATCTGGGCCGTGCAATCGCTGCCAAACTTACACAACATTCGTTTTGTCTTCATTGATGTTGCAGGACAACAGCGGTCTTCAGCAATCTCAGTGGTCGCGGTATACCTACGTACACCACAACCTATTCATTTTCATTTGTGTTATTTTCCAAGCAATATCGTTTTTGCTTATCTCCATTATCCAAAAAAGTACATATTTACACCACTGTGCATGGTAACACAGATTGCATAAGAAGTCGATTTCCGAGGCAAAGAGGGTTTCCAATTTCTAACATTGCAATGAGGAGATATCTTGCATCTAAATAACAAAATAATAATAATCATTCACATTGTTTTTATTACACCAGAAAGATTAAAACAATTGCATTGTATTTAAGTAGATATTCAAATTTAAATCAACACAAAAACCCCCAAGGTTTGTAGTCACGTTTTACAAAAAAACTGTATTCACAAACTACTGTATATCATATTTTTAAAGCATAGATGACCTGCCTGAGTGAATGTGATTGGTCACATGATCTCATGAAGACAGTGGAACGCTTTGCAAAGTACATTTAAATACATGGTTATTATTAGACTTCATATAGTAATGAATAAACATTTACATATTTTGGATTCTGATCAAACTAGTACAGTATTTGTATTGCAGAGGTCGCAACCGGGTACCCGATACCCGTACCCTGCCCGATACCCGGCTACCCGTACCCAGCCGGGTACGGGTACGGGTACCCATTTGCGACCCTGGTGCGGCCGGGTATGGGTACGGGTAAGCAATCAAAACCCGTTTGCGACCTCTGATGTGTTGTCCTTGTATTGTTTGGGGGGGGGGAGCAGTATTGCAGTGGTTAGCACACTGCTGTTGAACCTGGCCACCCAAGTCCGATTCCTGGCCACAGGTGACATCAGTGATGTAGTGACATCCGAATCAGTCCCGAGCACCCCTGCCATTACCAACATGCAGTGACCAGCATGTAAACCCCACGACTTGCAAGGCATAGGGTGGCTTTCATCCGGAAGTTGATTGACAAACGGCTGTTAATTATTAAGTTAGTCTTGTATATATGTTTCACAGGTCAATATTGCACGCATAGTTTGACTCACCCACAATGCATAATTCACGTAGATAAAAAAATGCATTTCCAGAGCTTAAACAAATATATATATGACAATATATATGACTAGGTTCAATTCAATTTAAGAGCACTCAACGAACTAGAGGAAGGCTGCGAGATTAAATCCCTATAACCAACAGCACATCCTAGCGTACCTTGGGGTCAATAAAATAAGAACCACTGAGTGGGAAGTCAAGAGTGGTTGTTATTTGGCACGAGTGGTCTTCATCAAAGGCACGTGAAATATCCAGCAACGGCTCCGAGCCAAAATTGAATCAGACCCCCAAACAATGACGTCATTGCTCATCGGAGAATTGTCGTTCAGGGTTGCGTCTCCTCACAACCTTTAATTTTACATGTTTCCGTCTTGTCTGTCGAATTCTTATTATTTTAGCTTTTTATTGAAATCTTTTAAAAAAATTCAAAGAAAGTATTTGATTTTACTGCATTAATTTTATTCCATTCACTACTGCAAGTGCTAGGCCTGAAATTACGTCTTTATTTAGCCCTGTCCCACGGCAATTTTTCATCTTAAACTACCGAAAATATTTTTCAATCCTCTGCAAAACGTAATTCCTTGGATTCTTCACCAAACGCTGGTCTCAGGATGAAGACCGAATCGTGGGAGATTTCACCAAGACACTTCAGAGACTGGAGCTGTTCCAATAGGAACTTTGGTTTGGAGGCCCTCAAATCTGCAACTGCATTATATAAAATGTTTGATTCTGTCACGAAGGAAATTGAGACATTCAGCAGATATCATTGAGCCTAATGAGAAGACTATATCTGCGTAGAGATACCATTTAATTATGGAAGGATGCCTGAATGCAACTTGGGAAACTATTAATAAACATAAATCCATCTGTGCACTCTCATCATTGTGGAGTCAAGCCTAGCAGCCAGAGATCATTCTAATAGCTCAGAACACAAAGGATGGCAGTAGCTTGTTTAATGGCAGTGAGCTCTCTCTTGTTTTAAAACTCACTTCCTCGGACTCAGCTAAGCGCGTAGCATTTCTGCCCTTTTACAGATTCATGAATGAAGGTAAAAGGTTCCCAAAGTTAGCGACTGTATCAAGCCAAACTTCGAGGCTCCGTTATTGCAGTGCCACAGCATTATGGATACTGGTGCTGCGCAAGCTGTACAAAATAATTCTAGATTTGAAGCTTTCGTGACTGCAAGGATTCATATTCTTAGGTTTTTTCGGTAAAGTCACGTAGGTAAAAATTTAAAATTAATAAAAGTTAAATAAAATAAAAATAACGACGTTTCGGAGGCAACACAAGCTTCCGTGTTCAGGTGGAACCGTCACAGCACGATTTTTATTTAATTTTTTATTTTACTTTTATTAATTTAATTTTTTTACCTACGTGACTTTACCTGTACAAAATAATCTATAGCTGCCGCAGTGCTCTTCACGGTGAATATTGCCCCCGCTGCCCCTCGGTCGCATTGTCCAAGGTGTGGACATGCGGGGCATCCTCTCCCAGATCCTTTGGTACAGAGGCGCTCCATAGCCGAAGGCACCGGCATGTGGAGGACAACGTTTATTTATTTATTATGAGGCCTTGTGAGGATTAGAATAGAGATAGTGACGTCATCACTCCTTTAGCTGTGCCTGCTGCATGGCTGCCCGTCCGCTTCACTCTCTCGTGATTTTGCCATCTGAAGCTGCCAGCGAACTGTCCTGTTGAGATCCTTTTTGCGAGACTTCAGACCCGCTGTGGTGAAAACAATCCAGCGGCGGGCACTTCTTTCGCTCCAGGAGCGTGTTTCACATCTGCAAATTTCCATCATCTCTTGTCACTTAGACAATCTGCCATCACCTTAAAAGTATCACCTCTCATTACCACTCCATCAAATCTTCTATGCCTGTCTCTAAAATTCCTGTGACATTGGGGGCCTCCTGAAACCTGATGGGAGCTCGAGGTTGTGGATGCCCAATAGGTTTAGAATCGGGTTATTACGTTTTTCTGTTTGGTTTCCTAATATTAAAATTGACGGGGTTTGCAGTCAGTTAACCACATTTGATTGCTTTTTCATGTTAATTACTTGGCAAACAATTTGCAGCGTATCAATGTTTTGGGTGGCTTTATAATTAATGGCGTGAAGCATCTCACCAACATGTAAATATTCATATCGGATTGCCAGGGGAATGTTCACACAGACTGTATTATAATTGTTTATTCCGGGCTAAGTTTGTGTGCAGTTGATGTGTGCCGAGGTTTTTTTTTCTTCCCTTTGTATGTTTGGAGTTGGCGTGGATTATTCAAGCGATTATATTGTCACATGCTGTGGCGACACTCCTTGCGGTGGGGGTAGGTGCATGGACACTTTTCCCAGTGGTTTTATTCACACTCACACTCACACATTTTTTAAAGGTTTCAATAAGGGGGCTTCAGTACTCGATTTGATGAATAGAATTTGTAGACCTACGCGGACCACTGCGGTCGAATGTTCACCGTGAAGAAAACCGCCAATGACGGACTTCAGAGATTGTATTGAGAAACCATAATATTATCGGGTTACAAAACGTCGGTTCGGGTTGTAAAACTATCCTGTTATTACCTTGACAAGTAATAACAGGATATTTCTGAACTCTATCACGACGCTCAGCACCGAGGAATGCACAATAGGCACATACGATTGTTAACATCTCGCCACCACTCGAACGCAAAGTTGGAGATGCACGTGGCCACCTTCCGCATACAGAAGATCAAATAATCGCCGAGCTGTGACTGTGGGGGAAGTCTAAACCATCAAAATGATCACCGTCTAAATGCGCCATCTATGCAGCATCTCGTGGTGCTGCTGCGATCCCACACTGCATCGACTGCCTCCTTGGATTGGTTGGGCATGTTTCTAGCATTCAGCTACAACACATTTCAAAACTCTTCATTATCCCTCCTGTCATACGAAAGAATCCAGTAGTTCCTGTTAGCAGACAATTTTTCTCAATATTTGTACTTGTCAGTGGTTCCAGGAAGGGTTATTCTCTTTCCCAAACTTAATGCGATGCTAGTCAAGCATCTAGTCACAGCCATCTGCTGAAGGAAAGACATTCACAGAATTAGCCTCAATGATATCCTAGTGACAATTACAAAGCCAGATAAATCAATCCCAGTGGTAATCTCTACTACTGAGCAGTATGGCCAAGTCCTGGTATAGAAGCTGAATGTGAATAAGTCAGGCATTCTACGCTTGGCCTTTTTGCCACCTATAATTGAGCCTAATTAATGTCCTTTTCTATGGTGACCAGACATACAAAATGCCATTGGATTCACTTCACTAATAACCTTTCAAACAGTAACATTAATTATTTACTTATCTAAGAACAAATCAAGAGTAGTCTTTCCACTTGAGACTCACTTTTCCCTTGCCTTAATTAGTTCAGTTAATCTTGTAAACATGGTAAATTCCCCCAAGGTGCTGAATCTTTTTTTTTATAACAATCCAAATGTATATCCAACTCAGCTCATCTGGCACATTATTATTACATCATATAATAATATCATATGTCATAATAATCGTAATAACACTCTAATCTTTAACATGTAGACTTTCACGAACAACATTATCCGTAAGAGATTTTTTTTTAGGTTAGATTGAGTAAATGTAAATGTGTCGTTAAACCCTACACAGCCAATTAGTAAGGTTTGTCACGTAAACAAAACGTGCCAATTCGTTACTAGTTGAGCACGCCGGTGCATTGGAGAGTAAACCCACAACATTTACAATTGGAGTACGATGTTTCGCCGGCAATTACTCTAACTATGACGAATTATAAAATCCAAGGTGGTTTAGCTCACCCACATTTCTGTACCTATGATACTGTTAACAGAAGCCAAAAGCATCTCCAACTGACAATATACCCTACTTGCATTTTAAGTCCTCAGGGTCTGGGGTCGGCTATCCCTGAGCATACCCTCACTGACTATTTTGCATTCCCAAGGTATTGCTCATGCTTGCTACCTGGAAGGATATCTTGAAACTGATGAAACTCGTTTAAGCCTATTCTTCTACATCTCAGGCACCTATGGTTTGACTCGAACATTACAACCATTTAGAGAATCTTGTGGGTCAGGATTACGCTAATTATTATTTTCAAGACCGGAGAGAGAAATACTTGTTTTGACTCACCTTTTAAATATTGACAAATGAGAAGCGTAAAGTTGTGCCCTCAATTCTCATTAAAGTATTACCATTTCCGAAACTGCTAGATTAATGGTTGAGAGGGCCTGTGAGACACAATACGGAATATACACACTGCACTCATTGATGCTGAGCTAGAGATCTCCACACAGGCATGGAAAGAGGCTCATAAAAATATATATCAGACCTATTGGAATGTAAGAGGAAGATTGGCCTTTCATATATAATCTCTATTGAAGAGTTCGCAATTAACTGTTATTATGGTTTATATTTCACAAATGCACATCGGGCCAAATTCACATTTACTTTGGACACTATTTAACAATAACTAACTATATTTTTTTTATTTAACCAGGCACAGTAATGCCCACTGAGCTATATATCTCACAAACGACGTGGCCACAAATGATAGCTGAATGAAGTGGCTTGTCACGTCGAAATTGTATATCAGCAAATACTCTAAATGCATGTTTCTAAATGTGGAAGGAAAAACTGGAGGACCCGGGGAAAAATCCACACGATCACGGCGAGAATATGGAAACTCCAAATATACAGGCATCAGGGTCGTGATCGAACCCACGACCTCCTCTATACCAGGAAAGGTAGTTAACATCTCACCACACAACTTGTCCCAGATATTCCCACTTAATTTAGCAAAACAAATATGCTTTCTGGCTTTGTCCAAATGTTGAGAAAATAAAATAATCCACTATTGGATACTTTGACCTCATTTGTTTTGCATCGGCCATTCCTACCCCAGAAATCAATCCTCTAGGCTTCGCACCTCCATCACCACACACTAAATACCACAGAATTTACTTTCAGATTCGTTGCATCATGGTCAGACTCATCATGTTCAGTAACTGAATAAATGTGGTAGACCAAAGTTTAATGTTTGGCTTTCTAAAGTGTTCGTCAGAAAACATCTGGCCACTTTCATCTGAGGGAAATTAGCATGTACAAATGTACCTGGGACCTTTGCGAGAAGTCATGAATTTCCCCCCATATTAGTAGAACGCATGTTTTTCTTTCACCTATCTCTCTGGTGTTGGGCCTGTGTCTTGGGCAGGGATATTGGGTTTATCTCTGCCTGAAAACACAATTTTCAAGCAAGAAGGCACAGTCTTCTTGGTTCTTTCGGTAAAGTCACGTAGAAGGGAAGTAATAAAATAATAAAAAATAATAAAAATAAAACATAATAAAATTATTCTCACGACGTTTCGGCCACAACGCAAGCAGCCGTCCTCAGGTTATTCTGTGTCAATATACAATTCCTAAATGCTATGCTATTAATTCTCCCTTTCATTTCCCTCGCATGTGCGTTTTGGAGAAGTTTATGATTTGTCAGTTATTTGAATTTCTCAGAATTGGATTAAGACTAAAGTCAAAGGATTATCCATTTCGGTAGGAGCTACATTGTGCCAAAAAGTCGTTAGATAACGATGAAAACAGACTTTGTCTTGGATATTGTTGCCTAGGTTTTAGGTCTTTACTTATACAATAAAATATTGTGGACGTGCAATGTTTGGTCATTAAAATTTATTTTGGCCGCGTTGTCTCGCTCCGTGTGATTGTTTCAGCTGCACTGACCACTTGGTGGAAATGTTCCGGTTTACGACGGGTATATCTTACGGGGATTTCTTAGAAAATCAAACGCATATACCGGCACTTGTCAGAATACTTCCTATTCCTATACTACAATGTTTCTGCAGAGGGGAAATGGCAGTGACCATTTGGCTCAGGGCGAATCGGGTTCATATCAAGACTTCTAAATTCCTGTTTTAAATTCTCCTTTTGGACTACAGTGTTCCCTCATTATTCGCAAGGTATGACATATCAGAGATGGTTACTTATAGCAAGTTTTGCAGATAACAATATTGGCCTACGAAAACCTCGAGTTACCTGAATTAAATACATAAATCAGCTATTAAATAAATGGCAATTATCATAATACCAACAATGTAAATGGTTATAATAAACATAAAGTAAATACAAAATTACGTATAAAATCACAGTTTATAAATGAACTTACCTTAAATTATGATGACGCTGCACACCATCACTTTATCTCATCACTTTCTCGTATTACATTTTCTGTCATTTTATCTCCTCACTTTCTCTCTCTCTCCATATAGTCGTGCGCAGTTTCAGATGCGATTCACGGATAGCCACATTCGCGGAGAGCAAGTTGGTGAATAACAAGATAATACTTTATTGCTTGCTGTTAATGCCAGATATGGACACTTAAAAAATGATAAATACAATGCTTCATCAATTGCACAATTAAACCGCGTAGCTAAAACACTCCTTCCATAACTGCATTTCAGTTACTATTGCAATGCACGGACACAACTTGCAGCATTTAACCACAAACGGTTTAAAAAAAAATCTTGCGAATGTTCACGAGAATGAACAATTCTATAGCAATCTATTGAAATCACATTATGGATTAAACAGGTAAGCCATTGTCTGTGCAAATAAAAAAAACTGGCACTACAATTAGCATTTATCTAGAAAATGATCATCTTTAAGCATTAACCTTCGGTTGTATTATATAATGGATTTCACTGCAATTTCTTCGATGCAACATTGTGGCTTCCCTAAAAAATAAAACGGTTTTTAATTTTCACACGATGTAATGCATTGCACTGGTGTTGGTTTTCGTGTAAATGTAATGGTATTAATTTACACCCAAACATGTTTCGCTTGTATAATTCCACACATGTTAAACATATGGTGTGTTTTATGCATTGCCTCAATCAGTGCAAGCATACTTTGCAATTCTATATTATTCTCATTATCACAGCAGGGTGCATATAGCGATATCTTTACAAACAAGGACAGCTGTAAAAACCAATTCAAATCTGCCAAATCTAACAACATGAAACTGCAAGCATATGCAGTAGCTGATCCAGTGTATGTATCCAGACTAAAATATATAGACAACGCAGTGTAATTTCTAATATATGACTAATGATGCAGATTCACTAAAGTGTCAGCACAAGCCCTTTGAGTCATGGTGGTTAGTTCACATCTAATGCAATTATTAACCTTAATAATTTAAACTGTTGGGATTTTTTGTAAAATATACATCTATATAAGTACGAGACAAATCTAAGTTTGCTTTGCATGTTGCCAAAACCAGTTGAAAAAATACAATTGAATAAAAATTACAATGGACATTATTCTGTTTGACATTACTTTCCCTCTAATGTCGGTTTCATTTTTAAAATGTAGAACAAGCTATATATAAACATTTTAATTCATCATGCTTATCATCCAAAACTAATATAATCCTTCAATTATACAGGTAGGCATTATTGTGTTTGAATACTTTTCACAAGTGGCCGACATTAGAATAATGAACCAAATTTTTCTTGGAATGTATGCATGCATGTTGACATTCTTTCGCACCTTACGTAGCCAATCATGCTAATATTATTTAGCTCATGGGGCGGAAATTAGAGCACCTGAAAACCACACTCGGGATGCTACGTACAGTAGCAAATTGTGAGTTTAATTTTTTACATAAATATAATTTTTAGAATTTTTATAGAAAAAAAATGTGGACAGGAAAGATACCAAGGCGAACAACGACATGACATTGGATCTCGACGGGTTTCTGTAAATGCTTAAGGGAATTTCGATTTAAAGCTTTCATGACTGCAGGGATTCATCTTCTTGGTTCTTTCGGTAAAGTCACGTAGAAGGGAAATAATAAAATAATAAAAATGTAACATAATAAAATAATTCTCACGACGTTTCGGCCACAACGCAAGCAGCCGTCCTCAGGTGAAGAACAGGTCTGTCGGGAAGACAGCGTTTGAATGGCGCGTCTGAATGGCGCTGTCTTCCCAAACACCCAGAATCGGCGCTCTAACGTAAACCAAAAACTGCAGCTGCAATTAGCATACATGCGTAACTGATGATTTGCACATGACCCTACAGTTGGGAGCATTCAAAAAGCCAAAAATTTACCAGAGCATTAAAAATAACTATCTCGTGAAACAAAATGCCCAGCAGAAGAAAAAAAACCATCAGCAGAATTCGGGTAACAACCATAAACAGTAACAACGCTCGTAATTCCAATGAAAGAACAATTCCCCTTGCAGAGAAGGGTAGGAGCATGTGTGGTAGCATCTGTGTTAACGTAACATTGTTAATGGGCAAATAGCACCCAACAAATGTTATGTTTACACAGACACAACAGACACTACATGCACACACAGCGTAAAACGGGAACAAGCAACCCACACTCGAGACACCCACTACAAACCTGTGACTGCCAACAACACTGCCTACCTGAACCTAGCTTTGGCTGAAGGAACCATGACGAGGCAGTGATGCCCAGAGAAAGTGTTCAGAGGATAACTAACTCTTGAAATCCATCTGTTCTGCACTCATGAGCTATTAGGGAGTCATAAGGTACTGGGAACATCACCAATCGTATGTATATGTAGTAGCTCTTGGACAACTTGAACTGTAGAGGTTTCTTTATTTATTATTTAGGGTACTTCACGCAGGTAACTTTACTTGGACAGGGATAACGTACAGATCACTTGGGCCAGGGATGGCACGCAACTAGCAACGACGCAAAGACAGCGATGGCCCGAAGACAGAAATTGCATGAAGACAGTTGACCCCGATCCCACGGCACCCACAAACCTTGTCTCTCGCTTCCTTTTATTCTCCCGGCCATGCCCCCTTTCTCGAACCCTCTAGCCCTGCGGTCCCCAACCTTTTTGGCACCAGGGACCGGTTTCGTGGAAGGCAATTTTTTTACGGACCGTTGGGGGGGGGGGGGGTCATCATTGGGTCTTTCCCCTTTTTCAAAGAAGCTCTCCAGCGACGTTTGTTTTTTGCTCATTTTGGCTAGAGTTAGCTTGTGGGCTTAGCAAAACTGTGACTGAGACAAGTGCACAGTGCGGAAAAGAGGCGCGGACGGAAGTGGTAAATAAAATAATGGGCGGACCACGTGCAGACTCACCGCTCACCTCCTGCTGCTGTGTGGCCCGTTTCCTAACAGGGGGTTGGGGACCCCTGCTCTAGCCCATTCCCAAACTTCCCAGATGGGTCCCCTTCTGTGATTACCCATCGTGACCACTGGGCCATGTACTATTCCTGCACTCGCACTGTCTCTACACACGCACTGTCTCCACCCACGCACTGTCTCCACCCACGCACTGTCTTCACCCACGCACTGTCTCTACACACGCACTGTCTCTACCCACGCACTGTCTCTACACACGCATTGTCTCCACCCACGCACTGTCTCTACACACGCACTGTCTCTACACACGCACTGTCTCCACCCACGCACTGTCTCTATACACGCACTGTCTCCATCCACGCACTGTCTCTACACACGCACTGTCTCTATACACGCACTGTCTCCACCCACGCACTGTCTCTACACTCGCACTGTCTCTACACACGCACTGTCTCCACCCACGCACTGTCTCTACACACGCACTGTCTCCACCCACGCACTGTCTCTATACACGCACTGTCTCCACCCACGCACTGTCTCCACCCACGCACTGTCTCTACACACGCACTGTCTCCACCCACGCACTGTCTCTACACACGCACTGTCTCCACCCACGCACTGTCTCCACCCACGCACTGTCTCCACCCACGCACTGTCTCTACACACGCATTGTCTCCACCCACGCACTGTCTCTACACACGCACTGTCTCCACCCACGCACTGTCTCCACCCACGCACTGTCTCTACACACGCACTGTCTCCACCCACGCACTGTCTCTACACACGCACTGTCTCCACCCACGCACTGTCTCCACCCACGCACTGTCTCCACCCACGCACTGTCTCTATACACGCACTGTCTCCACCCACGCACTGTCTCTACACACGCACTGTCTCCACCCACGCACTGTCTCTACACACGCACTGTCTCTACCCACGCACTGTCTCTACACACGCACTGTCTCCACCCACGCACTGTCTCTACACACGCACTGTCTCCATCCACGCACTGTCTCTACATATGTATGTTGACCTTCTTTTGCACTGTAAATAGTCAACCTTGCTAATCGGAAGTGCGTGGAAAGGACGAAAAACCAACTCAATCTGTCAAAGTAAGGGACCTTGACAAATTCCACCACATTTCCTGAGATGATCGTTATAATCCATTTGACACATCTGACTCGATACATCTGTAGTGGTGATAACTACTCGCTGTTCGCAAGCTGTGAGAGTGCGGATCGTAAACAAGGTTTTCCCGCTCAATCAAACGGTCAGGGTCAAATGGGGTGAGGTAGGATCCAAACACCAGATTGGGAAGGACCAATCGGAGGGTTCCACAAGGTGGCCGGGGATTGGACAACCCGGCCACGAACAGGTATAAAAGCCAGAGCGCTGAGAGCTCTTGGCCAGTTCTGCTACACGAAGACCCAAGTCGGCCGAAGACAGCTAGGACCCTGGACCAAGCCTTCCAGCCCTTGTCAGGGCTGGGGCTCAGAGTAACCAGTGGTCAGGGGAGATCGGTCCTGGATAGGACCCTGGCTCCCAGCCTTCCCGCCCTTGTGAGGGCGAAGGTCTTGAGCGACCAGAGGTCGGGGACCCGCCGGGCCAGCAGTGGGTCAGTGTGCCTCCTCTAGGTCCAAGCCGGAGGACGCTAGGCTAGCGGGGAGATTAGATAGACAGCAAGTCCGGAGGATGTACCTCCTTAGAATAGGAGCGAAGTGTGAGTGTGAGTTGTGGAGGGTTAGGAGGCTGTACCTCCTCAGGTTAACGGGTAAGGGGACCGTATACCCCTTGTGTGTTAGGGACTGTGTAATTAAGACAATAAACAGTGTGTGCCATAAAGAAGTTTATAAGTCTGTCCTTTACAACACTACACATCCTTGAATCCGGAAAATCTGCCATCCGCCATCAAGAGTGGGGCAGACTTCCATTTCGTTATTTCCACTGGCATCTGTGAGCTGAGCTGTGGGGCCATCAATGTATGGGGTTTGAAGAGCCGTTCCAAGCCAGAACCAAAGTGTGCTAATTTTGCCTGAAAAGATATCTGAATCTAGCTCAGGGCCAAGCGGGGCATGTGACTTCAGGCGGTAAAACTCAAACAAAACGTCCCTCTGTTATCTACATGCCTCGGCATTGGCCCTAATAGGACCCGGGATCGCAATTACAGGTTCCAGGTTCTCATCAGACGGGTGCTTCTGGGTGTTTTGGTCTTCAGATGAGATCCAACAGCTTCCATTCCTTTCTTAAAACCCCTCTCTTCTCTCAAGCCCATCCTACTGCTACTCGCTGCCCCCACACCCCGGCAATGACCAGGCCTAGCCCAACGCCTATCACTACCCCTACTCCTATCACTACCCCTATCACTACCCCTACTCCTATCACTACCCCTACTCCTATCACTACCCCTACTCCTATCACTACCCCTATCACTACCCCCACCCATATCACTATCCCTATCACTACCCCCACTCATATCACTACCCCCACCCATATCACTACCCCTATCACTACCCCTACCCCTGTTACTACCCCCAACACTATCCCAACCCATATCACTACTCATTACCCCTACCCATGTCACTACCCCCAACACTACCAATACCCATATCACTACCCCTATCACTTCTCCTACCCCGATCATTACCTCTGCCCCTATCACTACCCCTATAACTACCCCGACCCATATCACTACCCATACCCATATCCCTACCCCAATAACTAACCCAACCCCTACCCATATCCCTACCCCGATAACTACCCCAACCCCTACCCATATTACTACCCCTATCACTACCCCTATAACTACCCCAACCCCTATCACTACCCCTATCATTACCCATATGACTACCCCAACCCCTATCAGTACCCCTACCCCTATCATTACCCCTATGACTACCATCATTACCCCAATCCTTATCACTACCCCTACCCCAACAACTACCCATACCCATATCACTACCCCAATCCCTTTAACTACTCATATCACTACCAACCCCTCCTTAACGACTCCCACCTGTTCTCCTGTCACCATAACTACACCACGACGTTTAATAACCCCACTGTATCTCAACCACTGTCATCTTACGTATACTTTTATAAATGCTGTAAAGAGTCTTGGAGCAAGGCGCTATGTAAATCTACATAAGATAAGCTGTTACATCTGGGCTCCCGTTTTTATTCTTTCACATCTCCACTGTCATTGTTTCAAATTATGTTTTTTTTTTAATGAGATCCAAATATCGGATGTTTTCAAATTATGTTTTTGAAATTATATCCAAATATCGCATTTTTCCTTTTGTAACTTTCGGTGTGGAGTACAACAGCGAATGTGTGTGTAGTGGTGTTTTTCTATGTGAAATAATAATAGTTGTATGGACAGTACAACTCCTCACGAGTGAACAGTCTGTCAACGTACAACCGAAAAAGAACACAGTAATGGCTGCATTATTGTTTTGTAAAGAGCGTCTGGCATTGCGCTGTCTTCAGAAGGGAACATTTGTAGGAATTTTCCAAACTGCACTCAAGTACTTGATGTGGTCACAAAGATGTTCACAGCAGTCGTGGATAGTTGGAGCCACAAAGCCATACGCATATGAATGCAGCACAGTATTGCTTGATACCAAAGAGATTTTAGGAAACAATTGAGGCAAAATAACCTCTGCCGGTACAATCACTGAATACTTTTATCCACTAAATACATATTTGCAAATGCTAAGGACACTGCAAGTTACACGCTCAAAATTACAATGGCAACTGTTTTCCTACTACAAAGGATGAAAGTAAAAAAACAACAAAATGCAAAGCACTCGGCCACGGGAGGCGAGAGTAAGCTGTAATTACTGGAGCAACATGCAGCAGTCCGTTGGAAGGAAAACAAATACAACCCAATTAACTAACCTTTTGTAGTTTCAAGTGATTTCTTAAAGAAGGAAACTGATTAAGTCTCTACGGACAGCCAATGATGATGCTCTACCTGTGCTGAAATTAATCCTGGATTTCAAACAAGAGGGACCCATGTGGCTTAGCAACCATAGCAGCAGCCTATGATCCACCCTTAAAACCAAGTGTGAATGTTAATGCCGTTGGGCATCATCATCGCCACCATTCGTGAATGAGGCATCGCTATATGAAGGTCTCCCCAAACCTCCACCATTTTTTCACAAGGAGCGTTCCATCTATCCCTTGCACACAAGTGGATTTCGGCACTTCATCTCCATTGGCATTAGTCCTCTCAGACAAGCCCTTTCCTTTGGCTGTCACTCTCACGTAAGTCTTGACCACGGGCAAACATCCCGTCTAGCGATGATAGCTGTGCCCTACCCAAGTCCATTTGCATTTCTTAACAGTTAATATCATGTCCCTCGCATTCATGTGTTCTCTAATCCATGTACCCACTCTTTAAAAAAGGGTCACAGTCTGTTTTCCTCCGACCGCCGCTAAGCGGCAGTGACATCATCGCAGCGCTTATGCCAGGCCAGGTGCACTTTGAGGCTACGTGAAGTGTCGAATTCTCACTGGCAGGAGGTCACCGGACAGATCTAGGTGCCACGGGTTGACTCACTGAGATGACTGGCAGATGCACCACCTCTGATCCCCACTGTGATAACTTGCTGCGTTTTAACCGCCCGGCTAACTGTCCACGAGCCTTCTCCATAGAAGCCGATCTCGACACTGCTGGTACCGGTCATTCGCAAGACCAATCGGCTCCACATCCTCCTGTAACCACATCAGCCCCATCTCTTCTCTAGCCCATATCACGCCCGTTTAGCCCCCCCCTTCCACTCCCTGGAGGGGAGGGGGGGTTTCAGGAACGCTCTGCCTCTATGCCCTGTCTGACACGGTCCGCCATTGAGGGGCGGCTGTGATGTGCAGCTGTAGACGACACTGTTCTCAGTTTAACGTGTTCACAGGTTTCGTGCTGGACTCTTGGATACAGGCAAATGAGCGGGACTAACCGAGTAGTGTGGACGGGGTGCATGGTCTAAAAGGAGGAGGCAGGGTCTAAAAATCAGTAGGTGGAGCCAACGTGAGAGGAAATTGGGCCACTCGCCGGTTGCAGGGATAGTGATTGAGTGGGCGTGGTTATGCAAAAGTAGGTGGGGGCTGCCAGATCATCAGCCAGCCTTGAATTTTCCATCCCCACACCCAAAGAGTTGATAGCAAACTTTCTGTCAACTTATTTCAATCAAAAGAAAAACACATTTTACTTGATTGAAAAAAAAAACATTGTGGAAAAGCCAATAATGTCAGTGTGTGCCCGTGCAAGGAACATTGTTATGTTAAATGAGCCACACGGGGTGATACAAATCAAAATGCGTAATCATTTGCGAACTTAAACAAATGCTGCTTGACAATATTGGTCTGGAAAGCCAATAGGCTGACTGAAAAGCATATGTGTATTATATATGTCGAGATAGAATGGATTTCTGCTCATATTTATTTTTGCCCTGGAGAAGGGCATTTCTTCAAACGTCAGATGTATTTTTCTCTTATAATGCAGTATTAATTGTGAGATTTGAAAAATTTGTGAATTCGTGGTGGGCAGTACGTTTAATTAAATAATAATGGGCGCATCTGTCTGGGCTCTAGCAGTCGTCCATCAGCCCAGACTAGATATTTAATTTGACTAAGTTGGCATATCTTTAGTAGCTCAAATTCCTTTACGTGGCCAATAACAGTGAATTGCGCGATAACCACTTGAAATGAGAGAGTTATCAAATAATTCACAATTTTTCCAGATGAATCTTAGGTGGTGCCACTTTGTGCTCTGGCCCACTGGACTCCGTGGGCGTTGCTGTGGCTGTACAAACACAAGGCAACACACTGGGTGTCACAGTACTCGATGTGCCATTCAAAATAGCTTCAGAGTAAAGTGGTAATAAATGTTAAGGAGGGAACATAAATTTGTCATGCAATTAGGAAGCTGGAGGACAACAAGTCCTCACGACCCACAGCCCTACAACACTAGGATTTTATGCACAAAGCCTTTTGAACGAAAAATAGACAATAAATCTTTAATCTTTTCTTTTTTTAGCACATATCCATGAGAACATAACAGAAAAAAACAAGATGTATGCACAAACGCAAGAACACCGAGATATTATTCAGTGCATTGTCTGTAATGAGTTCTGCTCCTCACCCCCATTGGTATTCGCTGAAAATGATTAAAAAAACAAGCGTAATGTCACGGGCACAAATGAATGCAGATTAGGTCAGACGAGACTGCAACTGAGTTCTCCAGCATTCTGGGGGAACTCAAATGAGAATATTTAAGTGACAGGGAGGACATAAAAAAAAAGTCCCTCTTAGAGGTTTTATAGATTGAGCCGTCTGGGCGAACAGAAAAAGGCCAAAAAAGACAATTGGTGGTTTAAAATGATTAAACGTGGAAGGGTTTGGGGTTAATTAGGACGGTATAATCTAGACTGTTGGGGCAAGTGCTCATCGCGAGCACCTGTGAAGGTCGGCATGGCACACGAGGGGGTGGGTGGTCGGCATTACACCGGACCGCCTTTGTCTCCCGAGTTGTGATGTTTACACACCACACCAGGTACTAATTTGAGGCTGAATCTACCTAGGAGAGGCCCAAGACCAGTTCAGATAATCGTCACTGATGGTGGCCGTGAGTGAAAATTGAAACCGGGTCGCTACTAAGTGGCGTTGACGTTGCCACGACGCTTGTGCCAGGCTATGTGCAAGTTGAGGCCACGTGAAGTGTTGAATGCCCGCTAACACGAGGCCACGGGACAGACCCAGGTGTCACGGGTCGACTGACTGAGATGACTGGCTGATGCACCACCTGTGCCCCCTACAGTGGCAACTTTCTGTGCTTTAGCCACCCGGCGCTCTGATCGTTGTTGTGAGCGTCGCTTCTCCGCCCTCCGTTGTTGTTGGAGGGCGACTGCCTCCAACTGCCCAGTAGCATCCTTCACGAGCCTCCTCCATAGAGGCCGATGTTCACACCGCTGGTACCAGTCATCGGAAAGTCCACTCAGCTCCACATCCTCCTGTACCACATCACTTCATCTCTTGTCTAGCCCGTGTCACGCCTGTTTAACCCCCTCGATCCTGCCAAACAAAAGCTGTTTAGGCATGCGGTGGCTGGGCATGCGGGCTACATGACCAGCCAATACAGCCTTGCCTGCCGGAGGAGGTCACCGATGGGACTTTGTCCAGATCTTTCAAGGATTTGTGAGCTCCTCACACAATCGAGCCTGGTTAAACCCAGGATGGATTGTAGACAGGCCAGCCTAAATGTTTCTAACCGGCGAGGATGTTTGATTAGGGGGGGGTCCACGTTCCGCAAGCGTAGAGGGAGGGAATGACTGTGGCTGAGAAGACCTGAAGGTTCGTGCGGAGTGACAGACCAGGTAGCTTCCACACAGTGTTATGCAACCAATGAAAAGATAATGCCGCTCGACTGATTTGGAGTGAGGCCTCTGCTGTCAAACCTGAGTCGGTCATGAGCACACTGCCCAGGTGTGGGAAACTCTCAACTCTCTCCACAACTGCCCTGGTGCTTAGTTTTTGTGGGGTTGATGGTAAGGCCCCACCTGTTATTGGCAAACTCCAGGTTCAGCAGCAGCGCCTCCAACTCCTTCTCTGTGTGAGCAACAATTACCAGATTATCGGCATACATAACATGGTTAGGCAATAGGGAGCCATCCCTTGACTGCACCTGGGCATCGATAAGCCCAGATGGAAAATCTTCTGGTACAACTATTGAAGGCTTCACAAACTACGTGGTCGAAATAGATGTTAAATAATGTGGGATCCAGAGGAAATCCCTGTCGCACCCCAAGGTGTACAGGGAATGGCTCCGACTCCCAGCCACGTAGTTTTACCCGGGCCCGCTCACCATCATGAAGGTCCTTAATGATTGTGAGCAGTGGGTCAGGGACTCCAAAAGCACAAAGAACAACCCATAGCCCAGGGCTACTGATGGTATCATAGGCCTTGGACAGGTCAATAAAGCAGAGAATTAGGTCTTGTTGGAATTCCCTACACCTCTGCTGTAGCAGACGGACATAGAATATAGCATCTGTGCAGGACTTCCCTTTCCTGAAACCGCATTGGGGCTCCGCAAACTCTCCTCAGCGTGCCTGGCAAGGCAATGTTGAATAATCCTTGCCAGGATCTTTCTCGTCACACTGAGGAGTGAGATTCCCCTGTAGTTGTTACGGTCTGTGCGGTCCCCCTTCTTAAAAAAGGAGGATCACCAGGGCATCCTTCCAATCCTGCGGAACCCGTCCAGTGGTCCAGACTGTTGTTATGATGTCATATAGTGCAGTCTGTGCACAAACGCTACCCTCCCTCAGCATTTCTCTTGGGAGATCATCTCTGCCCAGTGCCTTTCCTGGTCTCAGGCTCCAGATCACTTTCAGTACTTCCTCAACAGATGGCACCTCAGCCAGCCACCCACAGGAGGTGACTTCTTCTTCCAATTTTTGAGGTACCGCAGCCTCAGCAGGGTCATCCCCACTTTGTCCCACGATGTTTACCAGGCTGAGGGATTTTCCCTCCCCTAGGACCTCACAAAAATTATTAGCAAATCTGCAAACTTGTTCCTGGGGTAAAACATTTAAATTAATAAAAGTAAAATAAAACAAAATAAATATAAAAATCACGAAGTTTCGGAGGCAACAGAAGCCTCCGTCTTCAGGTGGAACCGTCACAGCCATGACAGCTGTATCAATTAAATGAGAGATTACAAAAAATACCACCCCGTATATATAATGGTTGAGGGGGGCAGGGCCAGGAACCGCACACTTTTTTAATATGGTAAGGTGAGGCTTAAGACTAAGAATAGACTGCATAACAAAAGACTGAGCTTTTGTTATGGAGAGGTGAGGTTTGTAACTAACGCCTAGCCTACATAACAAAAGTGTGAAAAAAGAAAGCAAGTAAAACTAAAACTGGTAAAACAAACTGGCTGTCTATCAGTAACCTATAATAGTTGTCTGTCAAATAAGATGGTCCAAATTAGTGTAGTTAAATCTTTTTTGCATGGTTAATCACATCTTTCCAATGATTACTCAGTTTGTAACCCTCATCACGGTTGAAATTATGTCTGTGTTTGTATATTTGTATGGCTTCGTGTACAAACCTTTGATGGTAGCCAGGAGGTTTGCAGAGCACCTTGGTCTCGGAAAAGACAATTTCATGAGAGCCCACAGAGTTGTAGCAATGATCGGCAACGGCCGAAGAATCAGTTCTGCCGTGTTTCAGATCTGACTTGTGCTCGCGGACACGATCAGAAACATGACGTTTCATTTCTCCAATGTAGCAATCACCACAACTGCAACTCAGTTTGTAGACTCCAGGATACTGTAAGTCAGGAACGACATCCTTCACAGATGGAATCAGATCACGGATTTTATGCACTGTACTGAATCGGACTTGGATCTTATGTTTGTTTAGAATTTTGGAGATCTTTTTGGTCACGCCTGCTATGTATGGTAACGTGATAGTTTTGGTCGGAGTTTCATGTGGCTGTTTCTGTATGGTGGGAGAAACAGCTTGGCGTATGGTGCGGTCAGAGTATCCGTTCATCCTGAGGGCCCGATGTACATGTCTTAATTCACCGGCCAGGTGGTGTTGGTCAGAAATGCCATGGGCTCTGTGGTATAGCGTTTTGATGAGAGAATTCTTTTGAGATGGGTGGTGGTGGGAATCCGGTTTCAAGTAGGAATCTGTGTGGGTGGCTTTCCTGTATACAGAATGTCCCAAGGATCCATCAGGTCTCCTCTCAAACAGAATATCCAAGAATGGTAGTTTACCATCTTTCTCCACTTCCATGGTGAATCTGATGGATGGGTGTCTGGAATTGATGTGGTCCAAGAAGTGGTTCATGCAAAAAAAAAAAAAGATTTAACTACACTTATTTGGACCATCTTATTTTACAGACAACTATTACAGGTTACTGATAGATAGACAGCCAGTTTGTTTTACCAGTTTTAGTTTTACTTGCTTTCTTTTTTCACACTTTTGTTATGTAGGCTAGGCGTTAGTTACAAACCGCACCTCTCCATAACAAAAGCTCAGTCTTTTGTTATGCAGTCTATTCTTAGTCTTAAGCCTCACCTTACCATATTAAAAAAGTGTGCCGTTCCTGGCCCTTCCCCCCTCAACCATTATATATACGGGGTGCTATTTTTTGTAATCTCTCATTTACTTGATACAGCTGTCGTGGCTGTGACGGTTCTACCTGAAGCCGGAGGCTTGTGTTGCCTCCGTAACGTCGTGATTTTTATTTTTATTTTATTTTGTTTTATTTTACTTTTATTAATTTAAATTTTTTACCTACGTGACTTTACCGAAAAAACCTAAGAATATGAATCCTTGCAGTCACGAAAGCTTCAAATCTAGAATTGTTCCTGGGGGTCGGAGATTGTATCACCATTCTTACCCCTAATGCTGGTAATAGGTGTGGCATTACAGGTTATTTTTTTTAATGGAATTAAAGAGCGATTTGTGATCGCAGGCCATTGAGGCAGCAACCCGCGACCACCAACCATCCTTGCAGTGCCTCACGGCTCTTCCAACCTCTGAGCGAAGGCTGTGGTAAGCCTCCTCATTCTCTGACGTGGGATTCTGTAGACAATGAGAGTGGGCCTGTCGCTTTTTCTCAGCCAGCCAGACACAGGAACACTGATACACACACACATGAAAATATACAAAACACAGATGCACATAAACACCAATAACGAGATTCAGGAAGATGGAGAGAGACAGAAAGAGCTGCTTATTATTTATGATTACGTTTCTTCATCCAGAAAATTCTCAAAGAATATCTCGACTCTTTTTCAGGAGGGTCCTGCTAAGTTTTTACAAAAAGGGCGATCTTGCTTGTGTACCCTCAATTGAGTAATTATGGTTAACTGTCTACGGTAACTAGGAGATGCACCATCCACACTTCCTACTGTTTTAGCAGCCTGATGCTCCGATGATGAAGAGCATTTCTTCTCTGCCTTTTTGTTGTTCCTGGGAGGGGACTGCCAACAGCCGCCCAGTAGCATCTCTCATATGCCTCCTCCACAAAGACCAATCTGGACCCGACTCATACCAAATGTTGGCAATTCCACATAGCTACAAGTTCTCCTGTACCATGTCCATCTACCTTTTCTGAAAACCATGCCACACCTAATTATCACCATCTGTCCAGCCAAACAAGAACTACTGGGGTGTGAAGTGGCTGGGCATGTGGACTACAAGACTTGGCCGATGAATTGTCACCCACTGGAGAAGCCCAGTGATAGAAAGTTGGTGTTGCCTTTAACAAATTGTTCACACACACAACCTATAGGTTTCGAAGACAGTAAAAAAAATCCACAATTCATAATTTAATGGCAACACAAGTGTGCGCCCCAAATTTAACAGCAACTGAAGAGGCAACCCGGGTCTTGTTAAGTAACCTAATCAGTGAAAACCTATACCTTTACAAAGCTATTCAGTTGGCCCCTTGCTACAAAAGGTCCTTTGTAAGTCGAGGAAGAGCCAGATGTAAAACCTTCCCCCATGCTCTCGTTCTGTCTGCAGTGAAAACAAACACGCACAGGCCAAATAGGCGGCAAATGCGCCTGATCCATTATTAAAATGAGCCATATGCTATCGGCCCCTACCTGCTCTTAATTGGAGACGATTTTTTTTTTTTGCAACTCGGGAATGGGTCATTCAGGTAAAACCGAAAGGGCACAAATGTAAATGCATTAGCATAACAATCTGCACCGTGCATGCAATTTGCTAAGAGACCATTACGCGGTAGCATTAATAACACTTTGAATTGCAAATTATGAAAATAAGACAATGCATGAATTATAAACACGGCATTTAATTTAATTTAATTCATTATTTTACAAAAAACATTCTGTATTCAGCCGCTATACACATTCAAATGCTGTAAAATTGTATAGAATTGAAGTATAACTGCACTTTTTGTAAAAAATTAAATCTCAATATGCAAACAAGGGGTTGGAGTATTGGCAAAGTGGTTAGCGCACTGCTCTATGAAGCCAGTGACCCGAGTTCAATTCTTGGCCATGGCTAACATCAGTGGTGAGTAATATCTGAACAAGAGCCCCCCCCGCCCCCCATTCCTACATCACCAACCTTCAATAACAAGCATCAACTACAACCGCCATTCGTCACTAAGTGGTAGTGACGTCACCACAGTGCTTGTACCAGGCTATGTGCATGTTGAGGCCACATTAAGTCACGAATGCCCGCTGGCAGGAGGTCACGGAGCAGACCCAGGTGCCGACTGACTGAGATGACTGGCCGATGCACCACCTTTGCCCCCTACTGTGCCAATTTTCTGTGTTTTAGCCGCACGGCGCTCCGCTCGTTGTTGTGAACGTCGCTCCTCTGCCCTCCGTTGTTGGAGGGTGACTGCCTCCAACGGCTCAGTAGCGTCCTTCACGAGCCGATCTTGACACTGCTGGTTACCAGTCATCGGCAAGTCCACACAGCTTCACATCCTCTTGTATCACATTACTCCGTGCCACGCCCATTTATCCCCCTCTGTCTGGTCGAACAAAAGCTGTTTAGGCATGTGGTGGATGGGCATGTGGGATACACGACCCAGCCAACGCAGCCTTGCCTGCTGGAGGAGCTCACCGATGGGACTTTGTCCAGATATTTCAAGGATTTGTGAGCTCCTCACGCAATCCATCCTGGTTAAACCCAGGATGGATCGTAGGTAGGCCAGCCTAAATGTTTCTAACTGGTGAAGATGTTCCATTAGGGGGGGTCCACGTATCGCAAGCATAGAGAAGGGAGGGTATGACTGTGGCCGAGAAGACCTGAAGCTTCATGTGGAGCGACAGACCAGGTAGCTTCCACACAGCGTTATGCAACCGATGAAAATATAATGCCACTCGACTAATTCAGAGTGAGACCTTTGCTGTCAAACCGGAGTTGGTCATGAGCACACTGCCCAGGTATGGGAAACTCTCCACTCTCCACAATTGACCCGTCACCAATTGGGAGTTTTAGGGATGGAGTGTCTGATGGTACAAAATACCTAGGCAGGTGCTTTGTTTTGGTGGGGCTGATGGTAAGGCCCCACCTCTTAGTGGCATGCTCCAGGTTCAGCAGCAGCGCCTCCAGCTCCTCCTCTGAGTGAGCAGCAATTACCAGATCATCGGCATACATAACATGGTTGAACAATAGGGAGCCATCCCTTGACCACACCTGTGCATCGATCAGCCTCCCATTGTATCTGTACCAGATGGAAATTCCTCCGGTATAGCCATCGAAGGTGTCACGAACTACGTGGTCAAAATAGATGTTAAATAATGTGGGAACCAGATGACATCTGTGGCACATTAGGAATGAACCACTCTTTTAATGATTTCCTCGTGCAGCAAGGGTGTTAAGTGTGGTTTTGTGAAAGTCCTTAAGTGCTGTGCAGTACATCAATGCACGTGTGTAAACCAGCATGCGATAACTGAGTTGGGCCTGTAGGTGGCTGGCAGGATTATTAACCTGACTTGAACACCAGTCACGTGGTTAATGACAACTCGGTTGAGGATTGCTGTGTGTGACACGTGCTGTTGCATTTTACAAATTTACCACAATAAATGTGTTTGCCCTCGATTTGGAGCACCTGCCCACGTCCTTCATTTCGAGTGTGCAACACATCCCTGTCGCACACCAAGGTGAACAGGGAATAGCTCCAACTCCTGGCGACATAGTTTTACCCGGGCCTGCTCACCATCATGAATGTCCTTAATGATTGTGAGCAAAGAGTCAGGGACTCCGAAAGCATGAAGAACAACCCAGAGCCCAGGCCTACTGATGGTATCAGAGGCCTTTACCAAATAAATAAAGCAGAGATGTAGGTCTTGTTGGAGTTCCCTACACCTCTGCTGTAGCAGGTGGACAGAAAATATGACATCTGTGCAGGACCGCCCTTTCCTGAAACCCCATTGGGGCTTCGCAAGGCTCTCCTCAGCGTGCCTGGCAAGGCAATGTTGAATAATCCTTGCCAGGATCTTTCCCAGCACACTGAGGAGTGAGATGCTCCTGTAGTTGTTACAGTCTGGGCGGTCCCCCTTCTTAAAGAAGGGGGACCACCAGGGCATCCTTCCAATCCTGCAGAATCCTGCAGAACCCGTCCAGTGGTCCAGACTGTTATTATGATGCAATGTAGGGCAGTTTGTGCACACACCCCACCCTCCCTCAGCATTTCGCTTGGGCGATTATCTCTGCCCAGTACCTTTCCTAGCCTCAGATTCTGGATCGCCTTCTGTACTTCCTCAACAAATGGCACCTCGGCCAGCCACTCACAAGGGGGTGACTTCTTCTTCCAATTTTTGAGGTACCGCAGCCTCAGCAGGGTCATCCCCACTTTTCCCCACAATGTTTTCCAGGCTGAGGGATTTCCCCTCCCCCAGGACCTCACAGAATGCTGAGCAAATCTTCAAACCTGTTCCTGGGAGTTGGAGATTGGATCACCATTCTTTTCTACAATAATGCTAATAGGTGTGGCGCTGCAAGTTACTTTTTATGGAATTAAAGAGCGATTTGTGATCGCGGACCACTGTGGTAGATTCCATCTCCTCAGCAACCCGTGACCACCACCCATCCTTGCAGTGCTTCACGGCTCTCTGAACCTCTGAGCAAAGGCTGCAGTAAACCTCCTTATTCTCTGACGTGGAATGCTGTAGACGATGAGGGTGCACCTGTTGCTTTTTCTCAGCCAGCCTGAACATCTCCTCTGTCAGCCAGGGTATTTGGGGAGATCTGAAGCTGCATGAGCCACAGTCCTAAACCTTGCCCATTTCCCCTCGACATCAGAAGGAGTGGGGGACGATGCCAAGCCCAGCCGCAAGTGATGATGAAATTTTTCCTTCCAACTTTCATCAGCTAGCTGAGACCAGGCCACTATGGGTTTTAATGGTGTCCTGGGTGTACACCCATCACTGGAGTGGAAGAATGTCAGGCGCATCTTACAGATGACGAGTCAATGGTCAGTGGGCAGATCAGGTCCACGGTCAGTCCTGGTGTCAAGGAAATGGGCTCGCATCCGCCATTTCATCACTATATAGTCCAGAAGATGTTCTTCATTGGGCCCGGTATACATCCATGATGTTGTGTGGATGTGCCGATGCCGGAACAGCGTATTGGTAATTACAAGCCCATGGGCTGCACAAAATCTAGCAGCCTCCTACCATTGTTATTGAGCTGATCTGGCCAATGCCTTCCAATCACTCCAGACCAAGTGCCAGCATCACGACCAACTCGGGACTTAAAGTCACCCAACAAGGTGAATCTATCCCGAGGGGCCATTATAGCTAGCACCTGTGACAGGAGGTCATAGAAGGCATCTGACTCATTGGCCTTGCCTGCATCCCTCTACTGATGTTCATGATTGGTTGGGACATAAGTAACCATGACCACAACTCATCTCTGGTTCATGGAAAGTTGAGCCCAAAGTAGCCTGAGGCTTCCAGCTACACACACCTCACGGCCACACTCCCACGCCCCCTTAATTATTTTGTTCAGACGAAGAGCCACTCCCTGTTGTTTGGCAGTCTCCTGCCCCGAGTAGAGGACTGTCCACTCCTCATGGTTGCAGGAGCCAGAGCCGGTCCACCGGACCTCCTGAATACCAGAGAGATCCAGGCAATACCGGTCCAGCTCCTGACAGAGGAGTGGCAGCCTCTCTTCCGCAGTGAGCACTCCAACATTCCACGTGGCCACCCGAAGTGGCTTTTTGCTGTTTCTGGACGAACCCCGAGGGTAAGGATTCAATCTCCTGGCTCCGCCAAATGGGGTTTGGCCAGGAGAAGTCATGGACCTCTGACACCCCGGGGCCTCTGGCAGAAGCTTATTAGATATTTTTTTCTTGGTTTAGTGGCACTTGTGTGGTGGCCTCAAGGGGGGCACCATGGTGCAGAGACAGTGTCGTGTGTGTGGTGGTACTGTAGGGGTGGAGCACGGGTGTTGCCGTGAAGGGGGTCGCACCAGCACGTGACCGGGAGGTAAACCCGAGGGGACACGTGACCGGACGAGAGGGGACAGGGGGGCCCCAGTCGGGGGTGAGAGGATCACGTGATGGGGATCCAGAGTCCCCACGAGGGTTCTGGAAGGGAGGCGTGGCCAGGGGCGGAGCCAGCCAGGCCAGGGGAGATATAAGCGGGGTCCCGCGAGGGACCGGGGGTTCAGCCCTTGTAATGAAGTTGTCATCCTCCATCCTCGATCCTCAGCCTTCGGTCTCCACGTGTGGACCAGGCAGCCCGTTGACTGTCCGGGTCCGGTTAGATAATAGCCGCAAGTATTAGAATAGTTAGCCGTGGTGGTCACCACCCTATGTTACAATCCTGTTAAAGAGTTAATCGTTGTGTTAAAAAAAAGTGTTGCCTCCAAGTACAAGTCTGCGTCTAATTCACGCATTACACTTGGATTGAAGGTGGAGGGGATACCAGCCCCTCGCACCCATCCAGAGCCCCCTTTGGCCCGCCGTGGTGGCAACAAACGCCATGAGGGGAATGGCCAATCGAAAATTTCCCTCCCACCATGGCACTGCTCACCATAGCATAAAAAACCCCATGGCCAAAATTGTTATGGGGAAGCAGAGACAGTGGATTGAGAATATATGCAGATACCAATAGACGATTTACAATTATACAGCTTGTTCTGAACTTTGCTGCGTTTTTTTATTTTCTGATATGCAGATTCAGAACATAGACACGACGTTAACATTTATCTGCACTTTGATATGATATACTGTTTATCAGTCTAAAGTATTTTTTTCAGCATCAACCGTGTATGATTTAAAGTTGTGCTCAACGAAGCTTATTCTCATCCAGTGTTATATTAGGTATGTGTTCCATCACGTTATTTTAAAATGAGTTGCCATGCTAAGTTGATTTATATCATACATTATTCAAATGCAATGTCGCTGCTTAACACTGAATAAATAGAATGCACAACACAGTCACAAGTTATTAAAAGTTCACCACTGTGTTACAGGTTTAAACATTCTTGGTGATTTATCTTAGACCGTGAAATACTATTTGCATGTTATATATTTATTTTTTGCTTTGCTTTTTGTTTGACCTATAAGGCAATGCCTCATATATTTTTACAACACAACCATATTCTTTTGAAATTGCCATAATTTCTGGTGAATAAATTCTGCCAGACTAAGCTATAACAAACAACTCAATGCAGTTTTTACTTTATTTTCCATAATGCAATACACAGAGAGAATTGTTCAGCGTTGAACATATGCACTTGCACTATACGAAAACCTTACTTCTATCCCAAATTTCTGTTGAACGCTTCTGGTTTCATGAATTGTTGTTACATGTGTAGTAGAGTTACCCACTCGATATTCACAAACTGGGAGAGCTAATCGTTGACAAGGTTTTCCCGCTCAAACTAACGGTCAGGGTCTCACAAGTTGTGAGAGCTGACCGTAAGCAAGGTTTTCCCGCGCGACCTAACGGTCAGGGTCAGATAGGGTGAATTGGGATCGAAAAGCAGATTGGGAACGACCAATCACAGGGTTCCACAAGGTGGCCGGGGATTGGACAACCCGGCCACGAACAAGTATAAAGCCAGAGCGCTCAGAGCTCTCGGGGAGTTCGACGACACGAAGACCCTAGACGGCGGAAGAAGCATAGGACCCTGGACCAAGCCCTCCAGCCCTTATAAGGGCTAGGGTTCAGAGTAACCAGTGGTCAGGGAGACATCTCCCTAGGTCCAGTCAGAGGACACTGAAGGAGCGGGGTATGAGTAGCCTGTAGGCTTGTACGTTCGGAGTGTAACGGGTGAGGGGACCGTATACCCCTCAGTGCATAGGGACTGTATTTACAAATAAAGTGTGTGCTACTAAAATACGTTGAAGAGTCTGTCTGTACAATACTACACATGAAACGATGCATATTCAAGTGATATAGTTATTACATTTCAGTGGAAATGGCCACACACACAGTAGCAACATTAACTTATGCTCTGCAATATGTATACCCACTGCCAACCAGAGATTCTGCTGGTCCAGCAATGGTGCAAAGCCTGAGGCATGGTCCATTGTGCCCTACGCTGAACGAGTAAAGTCTACGATTTTGTCATGACGGCCACGGTGGTCATGGGAAATTGCGAATCCGTGAAATCTTGCTTCAGATGGGGTTATGTTTGGTGGTGAGGGTGGTTGAGGTTGTAGATTAGGCATTTCGTTTAAAAAATTATGTTCATCGTGGGGTGGGGCGGGGGGGGAGAGGTGGGGGCTTCGCTGTGTTCCGTGACGTTTCCGTGAAGTATTGTTTTCCGTTTATTTACACATTTCGGCCGTGAATTTTACAAAAAATTAACAATGAGGCTCCATGGGCTTTTTCCATTCGGTTTTAGCCCCGCCGCCACCCCTCCCTCATCCTGGATCAGAAAGTGATTGTTCGTCTATTTTCCCCCCGAAACTATATTCCAGCTGTACAATCTGTGTCATGTCAGAAAACTATTAATCCATTGGCTCCCGCAGAGCAGTGCATCACCCGACAGAGGGGAACGGTCCACGAAAGATAATATCCCAAAACTACTTCTGAGATCTCTTCAGCCGACCTGGTTTAGATACCCGGTGCTTCTGCATTTTCCCGCACACCCTACTAGAGAGAGAAATACTTACCACATGATGATGAAACCAATATTTTTTGTTAATTCAGATCTCAAATTGATCCAAATTAAATAAAGGTGTTCAAATTGTGTTTTTATAAGTAGGTTTTGCTATTGTATTGTTTGTGCAATTGTAACGTGTAATATTTTAGCAAAAAGCTCATCTCAGTTATTGGATAAAGCGAGGCAAGTCATGGTACACTCATCCCATTTCTGTATTGACCCCGTGAGGTCACGGCGAGTGACGTCACCGTAAACACACGTACAGTCTGTTCTCCTAACACGTAAACGCAGTCCGTTCTCCTACAACGCGAGTATTTCCACAAAGCAAATTGGATATGATGCGACAAATGTATTGGGGAGCACATTTATTTATAACGCGGATGCGAATTGACGTGATACGATCCAGTGAATGGGAACTACGTCACACGAGTAGGAATAAATACTGCTGCCTCAGCGTAGCATCACACAAGGTGGGATGCTGCTGGATGCTTCTAGATGCTACCCATGCGCATCAGTTTTTGTTTAGCCTGCCTTCGCATCTCACGTATTATCGCAAACTGTACTTTACCCTATATTACATATGATTTATTATAACGCGATTTGTTCATAACGGGCTGTTCTTTAGGAATGCAACTACCGCATTATCGGAAAACAGACTGTACTTTAGTTTCATATATGAGTCTTGGAGGCTCTCTTTTGTGCTTAAATGGGACCTGTGCTGCCTAAGCATGCTCCCGTTAATGTCCTTCAATTACCCAGGAAATCCTCACCGAGTCTTCAGACTCTCTCAGGAGGATCATGCCCTAAATTGTTTTAGCCAATGCTATTACTGAGTGTTTGGCATGTAGCATGCAACCAGGGTATCAACAGAAAATCCACACATACAAGGGTGTACTAGTTAAAGCTCCCAACAACCTCTGTCCACCTGGCAGCTAAAGCCGACAGCACTTAGTATTCTCATTTAGTATTCCCATTCAAGTATCAACCAGGTCCAACTCTCCTTCCTTATCCTAGCCCAGTGCCGGCAAAGAGGCCTCGCTGTTCTCGTTGGGTGTGAGAACAAGCAATAGGCACCTGGTACCAGTTACATTGTCGGTTATAATGGATATCAACTATCACAAGGCTACGGAGTCAAAGACTGCATCATACTGGGCCATTATCGCCCAACCTTCCCACATATCACCGCAACTCACAGACATGGTGTTCTGTCATTGCCCCAATGTTTGTTTCTGTGTTTGGTGTAAGCTGTTCTTCGGCAGCAGGGGTAGTGCAAGTGTTACCCACATGTGCCTGAGAGCAAGGAGCACTTGGGTTCGATTCCTGACTCGGGCATCTTTCTGTGTTGTTCTCCTCCAGTTCAGCATGGGTTTCCTCTGGGTTTTTGGGTGTGATCCCATAGATAAACATACATGCGATGTATTTGGTGTTGGCCAAACAGCCCAATGCAGAAGACTCCTGAAAAAGTAATTGAACTCAATGTGGTTTTCCTGAAAATGAATACAATATAATGTATTTAAATTAGCACATATACTTTTAATAATTCCTTTACCAATGTAAATTTCAATAAATAAATGTGAAGTGAGCCATGCAAACACACATGAAAAGTGTAGGATGGCATTTCCTGTCACAGTATAATGTGACCATGTTCGACCACCAAAGATGTTCCATTTGAAATTATACTTACAAAATATCTTATATAACACGTTGAAAATGCGTTACCTATTAAATATAAACCACACTGTTCGACAGTCTTAAGTTCAACGTGTGTTTGTTTTGTAATATTGTAAATGTTATACAATATTAAAAATGGCCTGTGTGTTGACTTATGATGTTTCTGTAAAGCAAATAATTGAAAGCTAAACTTTGGGACAATTTTTTTTATTGATGTAACGTGGAATTATGTTACATCACGGGATCTCCTTTGCCAGTACCAAAATATGAGAATAGGTTTTCCCCTTTTTTTCTGGCAACAAAACAGTTGTGTTAATATGTTAAAACACCAAACTGAAACCTCTTACAAGGAATAATGTCTGCATTAACCACAATATTTGTGGTCAAAATGCAAACAAAAACATACTCTGATAATATATGCATATATTATTGTGGTTAATGCATATGTAGTGACATCAGGGATGTCAGGGATGTCACTGTATGGTGCTGGCCCGGGAGGGTCGTGGCGTTGCGATGTTCCTACGTCGCAGACAGCACTGGGCGGGTTGCTGTGTGAGGCCGGCTCTAGCATAGCACGGCGTGCGATGCACCGTCATCGCGTACACCTCATAGGCGGGTGTAGTACCAGCCCTAGTGAGGCTTGGCGAGCGCTGGGATAGCGCGAGCACCACACATAGCGTGCAGTGCGGGCTCCCACAAGGGTGAGTGGGAGAGTGTCAGCCCAGGGGCAGGGTTGCCCCGGGCCATGGCACTCTGGTTGACCCCGTAGACACGTGATCCGGAGTGTGCATAGAGAAGGCCCCAGGTGGGGGGACTGAGGTGTGATCACGTGTCCGGGGAGAGTCCTCGAGGGGGGTCGAGAGGGAACTAGAACGCTCGAGAAGGCGGGCGGGGCCGAGGGTGGAGCAGCCCCGACGCGGGAGGATATAAGGTGGGTCCCTGAGAGGGACCAGGGTCGCTGCATTCTACAAGCTGAAGCTCTACGGCTACAAGCTGTAAACTCTACGTCCTACAAGCTGGAAGCTCCACGTCTACAAGCTGGAAGCTCTACGTCTACAAGC
Organism: Lethenteron reissneri; assembly: GCF_015708825.2. Classification (NCBI taxonomy): domain Eukaryota; kingdom Metazoa; phylum Chordata; class Hyperoartia; order Petromyzontiformes; family Petromyzontidae; genus Lethenteron; species Lethenteron reissneri. The sequence goes on along the minus strand of NC_083813.1, from coordinate 5,515,094 downwards.
TGTAAACTCTACGTCTACAAGCTGGAAGCTCCACGTCTACAAGCTGGAAGCTCTACGTCTACAAGCTGGAAGCTCCACGTCTACAAGCTGTAAGCTCCACGTCTACAAGCTGGAAGCTCGACGCCCGACGAGGCATCAACACGTGGTCGGGGACCCAAGTGAGGGTCTGACCCTTCGTAGCTGTAACTCTTACGTATAGTTAGCTGGGTGGTCACCACCCTAGGCTGTATCTGGTGAAGGGGCAGTTACCCCTTTGTGTTAACGTGTTGATGTTAAATAAATGTGTTGTTCTAAAGAGAGACGTCTGTGACTCAGTTGGACCCACTACACAGACATGATTCCTTGTAAAAGGTTTCAGTTTGGTGTTTTAACATCTTATCACCTGTTTCGTTGCCAGGAAAATGGGGAAAACCTATTCTCATGGAATTATATTGTATATTATGAATCTGTGGCTAGAACTTTTTTTATATGCATTTAACAAAAAGCCATTTTCACGATTAATTACATTAAGTTGTGACAGTTTTTTTCTATTTCTGAATGTCAAAGACAGAATAAGCTTACTGATTTCTCATATAACCGATTTTTTTTCTAATTTAAATGGAGCTATCAATAATAAAATGGCAATGTATATGCCACGTTACTTTAATAGCCTTAAGTGAAAACGACGAAAATGTTACTGCAATGAGATTGGCAGTGATTAGAGTGATAAACGGTTTGCGAGCAAGACGTATCCTTATTATATCTGCTCAATGCAACATCAAATTAATGCATCTGCGATAGTGAGGCCGTATCAAAGGTTACCGTTTCAGTTTGGCTGAAACGGCAATTTGGGCAAAAAACAAACTTCATAACAGAACTGCAACAGGAAATAAAAACCCACGCAACCTGCCCATAGCCCGCGCACTCTGAAACACTGTGACAGAAAATGTCTTTAAATTACATTCTTCAGATATTTGTACAAATGGCATCGTGAGCATAATTACTACTATCCGTTTACGGTACTTACTGAAATTATACAGGCATAATGTGTGCATTTCAAATGGAGGATGTTTTACAAGTATATATATTGTGTCTTGTATGTCGATGCTGCACACTAAAGTGCGCCCGCCTCATCTCCCGGAGGTCCATGGCATCATTCACGCACAACCGTTATAGTTGCATAGCAACATCGTTCGAGTGGCCCATCACAATTTTACATTAATTTCAGTTGAAAAATGCAACTGTCTGCCTTTCCCTCCGAGCAAAATTAACCAAAATGCATCTCCAGACTCCTTCGGTAACTGGAAATGTTTCCTTGATGTAGGCAATGCATTCGAATTTGTGCAGAAATTTTGGTTTTATAAGCCATGAAATATATCCTTTCAAGTGCAATTACAGCAAAGTTTCCGGCCATGATGTTTGCACAAAGATGGGTTTCAGAGAACCCAGTGTAAGGTGAAACAGCACAACGACCTTAATTTGTGTTCATTTGACTCCCATAAATGTCATCTACGCCTGCCGTCATGCATATTTGAGTCTCCCATGTGCAATAAAACGGTGGCCAGGTTGTTCTATAATTATAAATGTCAATCCGTTACTCTGTAGACCAACACGAACTAACCACCTTGGGCTTTCTGAAGAGCACATGCCAGGTGCAATCATAATTTATTTATCCGATTACCGTAATTTCTGTATAACACGCACCATTTAGCAGGCTAAGAATGTGGAGGGAAAAAAAATCTGTGCCCAATTTATACCTGGTGAGAATTCCACGAATGGGGTATACGTCTATGTACAAGCAGACGTAGTTATACGTACTGCGAACAGATGACAACTTGACATTTCCACAGCAGATATGACTAGAATTGTTACGCTGAAGAATATGTTGATGGAAATGAGGCTGCTGTGCATTCAAAATGGGAATTATTACATACACTTGTACTTTTATAGCCAATGCGGCTTTTTACTGCTGAGTATCTGTTCCCGAATGCAGTGGAGAATTAAATGGAACATACCCACATACACTGTATATCATTGCTGAAAATGCCTAGGATAAATGATAGGCAATAAGAAAAAAGCATTACTTTAGTAGCACTGGCAACACAATAGCATAGTTGTTTGTTTCAGGGTTGTTGTTGTTGTTGTTTTTAAACTGCAGTAGAAAATGTATTAGTTTTGCACAGTCACCGAAGCGGGCATTAGACCAGTCTCCACAAATCCAGCAACCAAGGGGAAGGCTTGATTGCCAGATGGTGGGAGACTGTCTGGGCAGATCGCGGAGGTCGCACGTCTAATGTGCAGCAGCTGCAGAGTCTAGCAAAAAGAAGTGGAAATAGTTGGCAACATACGGTGGCATCACTGGCTTTGGCCGTGATGACACAGTGGTATGGGGTCACCTTTTAAAAAATACAATTAAAACGTAACATACCAAACGATACGTTGTGGCTGCACATCACAAGAAAGGAATAAAACACATAGCACCTGTATATACAAGGGGGGGAGGAGGGAAGGGGTGATGTTGTAAAGGTCATATAGACATATAAAGTAGCTATTATTTTAAATCCTATTTTATACGCACCTGGCACGAGTGGGGTGGGAGCTTTGAAAGCTACTGCTAGCTCGTGTCTCTCGTTCGATCTGGTGCTGTCTCTATCTCCAAGCAGACACACCATAATAGGCTCACAGGGCACTTGATGGGATGCGAATGGACGTGTGCAACCATTTATCCATGCTCGAATGTAAAGCATGTCTCAGCCTATTTATGGCCCTCTAGATTATCGGTGGAGAAATAAATGTACGCCTGCTCCTATGCCTAATAGTGCCGTACGTAGTGCAATTAAAATGGTACCCTTTTCCCATTCAATTAAATGTGCAATGCCTAAGCTTGCAGAAGGAAAATTAGAGTAGCAAGTGATAATGAATGGCAGGCAGCTTAATAGCACTGCTCATAACATGATAATATCTAATCTTAATACGTATAAAGTTAAGTTCTTCTACATTCCGTTGATGTATGCAAGGTTCTTGTAAGCTTGGGATGTTATTACAGCAATTGATCTTCTACATATTTAGGTATGAATATTAATTATTGCATTATACATTTCTGACATAGCGTATCCAGATACAAAAATTGCATTTAAATATACTTCTGTTAACTTCAGCAAGAAAATGTCATCATCATCATCAGCCGTGATGAATCCACTGCTATATCAAGGCTTCTCAAAGTCATCTTGCGATTTAACACCGAGGCTTTCGTGACCAATATTATCCATTAAAAAGGTTTTGGATTAGATCACATAAATATAAAGGTGTCGTTAAACCCGCCACCACACGACACAGCCAATTAGTAAGGTTTGATACGTAAACAAAACATGCCAGTTCGTTACTAGTAGAGCACCCTGGTGTGTCGGAGAGTAAACCCACAACTTTACAATCGAAGAACGATGTTTCGCCAGTAATTACAATTAGCATCATCAGGCGACAGCCAGAGTTGTGGAGAAATCCTCCTGTTTGAGTCTTAAATATCTTGCACATCGGCTAATCACATCGCTCCATCACCATGCTCTCATGATTAGTTTTCCCTATTTGACTGCAATTCTGTAACTAATCTTGTCCACTGGCCATCATTCCCTTTAGCAATGGAGCAATGTGTCCCGCCTCTCATTCAATAAAATAACATGACTCTATTAACGATAATACATATTTTTGTATCATGAATGATATTGCTCATGAAAGCCTACGTGTTAAAATAACTCTATTAAATTTTCCATTTATACAACTACAACATTTATATATAAGCATCTTTAAATAACCTCTTTAATACATTTCCAAATGTAAACATCAATAATTCTTAAAGGATTTCCAACATGCGTGGTACAAACCGAGTTCACCATACACGCACACTGCAAGTGAAGTTGCAGCCATGAAATAACAAATCCCTGCACATGATTCATGGTTTCAGAAATTATACAACTATTTCGAAATGCCCAAGGCTACAGATTTTGCACAACCCCTTAGTATGAGTATATGTGCGCCAGTGTCTAAGAGAGCCCATTATCTTTACTACCATGTTCATATATAAAATAGTGTGCCATAACCAAGCCTGGTATATTTTGTTTGGGGGGTGGGGGGGGTGAGGGGAGCTCGATTCAACAGCAAAACGTTTCACTGAACGTCTAAGTGATGAAATGCAAGCTTAAGAAAATATTCACAAGAGGTTTTTTTCGGGTTAGATCGCGTTACTATAAATGTGTCGTTAGACCCGCTACGACCCCACACAGCCAATTGGCAAGGTTTGTCAGCTAAACAAAACGTGACAATTAGTTACTAGATCAGCACACCGATGTGTCATGTTCAAGAGTAAACTCGCAACATTCACTCTCCAAAACACTGGTCGGTGTGCTGAGCTAGTAACTAATAAATCACGTTTTGTTTACGTGACAAACTTTATCAATTGGATGTGCTGGGTGATGGCGAGTTTCACAACACATTTATCCATGATACACGTTTTTGGGTTAGATCGCGTAAATATATAAATGTGTCGATAAAACCCGCCACCACCCGACACAGCCCACGAGTAAGGGTTGTCACGTAAACAGAACGTGGCCAATTTGTCACTAGTACATTACACAGGTGTGTTGGAGAGCCAAGCCACAACATTTACAATCTGAGTACGACGTTTCGCCAGTAATTACAACTAGCTTCATCAGGCGACAGCCAGATTTGTGGAGAAGTCCACCTGGTGGCGGGTTTTAACGACACATTTATATATTTACGCGATCTAACACAAAAACTTATATTATGGATGGTATTGGTCGCGAAAGTCTACTACGTGTTAAACACATTTATATTTACACGATCTAACCCCAAAAAAACCTCTATTATGATAATATTGGTCGCGAAATAAAGAAACATGCGTATCCATCATTATAAATATCTTTTCCAGAAAGCTCGTCACACAAAACAAGTCAAACAATATACATGTACATGTAAAACATTACCTTCACAAGTACACGAACATGTATAGATACCATTTGGGTTGGAGCAGTGGCTCAGTGGTCACCTGAGTTCAATTCCCAAATACGGCGAACATTAGTGACAAGTGACATCTCATACCGCCCTGCCAGCCGTTCTCCATCCTCCTTTTATCGACCAGTATGGTGAAGCATGGACAAACAACAGCCGTGACCAACATGGTACAGGGAGGGGCCTTTGTTCAGCAGTGGATTAACAAAGGAATGGAAACAGGCTGTCGATACCACTTGTGTTAATTTTTCCTGTGAAATATGCCATGTATATTTATAGCACGTTCCGATTTGACAAATACTTTATTTTAGTGCAACATGTGCTGGGTAATGTAGTGAGTAATTGATTCAAACAAAATTTGGGACAAAACATGCCAATCCAGATATCCCAAGGTGCAAAGACCAAGCGTGACAAATAGACGTCAATATTGAACGCATGTCTATCCACACTTCGCGCAATATTTCGAGACCCCTGTTTTTTGGGGTGAGGAGCTGTGGGTCACGTCATTGACCATTGCCAAACAACTCGCCGCTAGCACAGAGAAAGATCGGTCATCCTGGAGGTGTTTAACTTTGCCTTCGAACGGGACTCGGCAGCTTCAATCAACATGAGGAAGTGCGGGGGGGGGGGGGCTACTCTAAGAACGCCAACACACGTGATCTTTTTCTTTCGCATTGGCTGGTTTAGATGCAGAGCAGCAACTACTATTTCACAGGCAGGTGGTTAAGCCAAGATAACCGCGTCAGGAGCAGCGGGCTGTTATTATCGCTGTGATGTCTCCTTCGTATTTGTGGATCAGGCGTTGCGTCGTTACATGTTGTATGGTTTGTTCTGTATGACCACAATCGCACACTGGATAGTTCTTTTTTTTATTGAGAACAGCTACTCATTATCATGTGTTCGCATCTGCCACGGCTTGTGCGGATGTGATGTATAGTGGACCATGAGCTTTGTGGAAGATCCAAACCAGGGATCTTCTGCGTTGAAGTCTGTCACAAGGTGTTTGTTTGTGACTTCTTTTGAACTCCACTCAGCTCTCCAGGCCTCGTCGGGGTTGAACTCGCATCGTTGAAGTGTTAAGCGCGTGGGTCCAAAAGTGCTTAGCGTGACTTCAAGCGATGACGAGGGATGTTGTTGACGTCCTGATGAATGGGAAGGCGACACACGTGATTGCGGTGAGACACAGACCCCGAAGCGTCTATTGGTCTACTGGCTCCATGAAGAGCCATGCACTATGGATGACCATTCCCTGAATACATTATATGCCAAGTCATCATCATGTGCCCAATACTGCATACAAATAACTGTGGTGGCAGGACACAAGAAGAAGAAGAAAAATAATAATTTTATTTTATTTCTATTATTACTTTTATTAATTTTAATTTAATTTTTACCTACGTGACTTTACCGAAAAACCCTAAGAGTATGAATCATTGCAGTCACGAAAGCTTCAAATCTAGAAGAAGAAGAAAAATCATTTGCACCCAACACTGCCCACATCTCACCTGGACTCTCTGAATGGCTGAATATTTTCACTCAAGGACATGTTTCGTGCGACCATGATGAGCTATTGTGCATTTCCATTGGTGCAGTGAACTCATTTATTTAATTTTATTTATATTTTTAAAAAAGTTAACATAGAAAAGCAGAACCAGGATACAAGGGATTGCCTCGACCGGTTGAGATGGATGGATCTTAAAGAAAAAAAAATCTAGTCTTTATCCTCAGGCAGGAAAGAAGGGAGACGCAAAACTAATAAAATAAAGTAGTGAGAGTGACGGGCAAACAGTGCACAACAGGGTTAGATGATCCAGCCAGGCAGAGGTCAACGAAATATGATCATACCTCTCCATAAAGAAAATAAATATGCAGTCACTGCACTTCCCCCCCCCCCCCCATCTGTCTCTCCACATACAAAAATGCGAGAGTATTTTAACACGACCAATCTTCTTACAGACAGGCAGTGAACGCCGCTGTGAGAGAGCCCTAAGATGCCCGAGCATCAGATTCAGCCACTTCTTCAAAGTCGATAGTCTCTGAGTTCCCAGCATCTCAATTCTGAGAGCCTAATAGCACTGAAGGCAATTCTCGTGGAAGTGCCGTGGGGAAGCCAACATCGCTGGTGGACGAGTGCCCAAAAGGAGCGTGTGAATTAGAGTGAGGCGCAGATGTCTGACATTCATTTTTCTATAATTCCTCAACATGCTATTGCTTCAAAACGTGTATATGTTTTTTTTTGTGTCCTTTGTTAATCAGCGGCGAGATGAAGAACTCCCCTCACTGTGTCAGTCACGAGCGTTGTTGTTTGGTGGTGGCACATGCTTGTAATCCGGCCGCTGTGAGGGCGAGGGGTTGGTGGGTCCAACAAATATGGAGGAACTCTATCCCCGTGTTGGTATTGAGGCGTCATAACCCCGTGACCTGCCAGGATAAGGTGGTACAGCAAGTGCAGACCAATGCACTTGTTATACCACCTTCTAATTATGCATATATTCATCTGCATGGGATAGAGTGTTGCCCCCTCGCACATGTGGGTTTTCTACAGTTAACTCCCACATGTAAACATTCAGGTAATTGTCTGAAAACATCTTAATATATACAATAGTTGGTGGTAATGCATTGACACTGGTGCATAAGCACAAATAACAGAACACTCACATCCATGAATAACACCGCCTTAAAATGAACATTATATAATAGGTGACAATTTGGCTAATGCAGTTCTTCATAGCACATACAGTACATAGAGAGGCCAGAGAGGTAGAGTGGGTACGATTTGGAGTCTGCATTGTGATAAGAATTACATTTCAACAATTTTTCCTGATATAATGTTTTTTTTTATTGACATTTGAATAGTAGCCTACGTTTTCAATCTAGTACATGTTAAGTAAAATAAAAACACTTAAATGAAAGAAAAAAAACGCATTCCTAAATGAACTCATTTGTATTCAAAGTAAAGTTTTACAATGTTGCAGTATGCTCACAAATCATCAGTATAATCCACCATCATATAGAAGGTGGCAGAGATTGGACAATACGTTGATGCTGGCTCACTACCTGGCTGCTCCCGTCCAAAGTGTTTGTGGCTCTTCTTGCCTCGGAGTCATTCTCTCTCTCGTGAGAGTGAACGAAGCCTGTGTGCGTTATCATCACAGCGACATAACCCGATATAACGCGGGCGTCAGGGGGCATGAATAACACCCGCGTTATAGGCTATCCACATTACAATGGAAAATACAGGTGTGTGTCCACGTCTCTGTGTGTGCCTCCGTGTATCTGTGTGTCTATCAGTGGCGGCTCGTCAATAGAGGGCGCAGGGGCGCCGCCCCCATCAATATTCAAGAAATATACATATGCAAAATTTATATAAAAATACATAAATAAAATATTTTTTTCATACGATGTGCCGGCTGGTAGTAAGAAAAGCATCAGCATTTAATAAAAACTGGCTTTAATCGGTCAACTATTTTCTATGTTTTTCAATGTGTTTCATGCGGGGCGCCGGACAAATGGATGTCTATGTGAGACTTTACATTTTCGGACAGCATGTGACCTGAAGCTGGTCTCTAATTGGTTTCTTAAAGATTCTCCTCGGGGCGCAAGTCGTTGCGTCCCTGGCCAATCAGAATTGGATACATGTTATTTTATCCAATCTGATTGGTTCTCGTCACCTGTCATTCAAATTTACGCTGTAGGCCACTACTGCGAGTGCGAAGGCGACACCACTTTGACACTTGCTAGGCTGATCAAATTTTTTGTGTAAACAATGGCAGCAGTTCATCCAAATTCTGTAATTTATTTACAAAAAAACCCTTTCACAAGGCTTTCGCTGGAAGAAATAAAAAAGATAAAGGATCTCGGACCGGACCAACCCGATTTACAAATCCAGCAGCAGGCCAGTGACAGAGGACGAAGCTACACACGAAGCTTCACCCGCGCTTGTTATGAGAAACGGAGGTGGCTGGCTGGATGTGATGTTAGCAATTCTCTTTTTTGTTTTCCCTGTCTTTTATTTCAAAGTGTCGGCACTGAAGTTTTGTGGACAACGACGGGGGTAAGAGACCTCAAACATCTCTCTGACAAATGCAAACGTCATGAAAGTAGCCGCAGCCATATTGATAATAGCATGAAACTAACGTTTTTATGTTCAAGTAGGAAACATGCTTTTTGGTACTTTGGTCTGAAATGTATATAAAAGAGAAACATTTATGTTCAAGTAGGAAACATGCTTTTTGGTACTTCTTTTGGTCTGAAATGTAAATAAAGATCATCAAAATTTATAATCAAGTAGTCAAAATGGTTTTTGGTACTGCTTTATATTTATTTGCCCCCCTCAATAAAATAAAAAAAATGCGCCCCCCCAAAAATAAATATCACCAGCCGCCACTGGTGTCTATATGTGTCTCCGCGTCTCTGTGTGTGCCTCCGTGTATCTGTGTGTCTCCGTGTCTGTGCCTCCGTGAATCTGTGTGTCTATGTGTGTCTCTGTGTGTGCCTCCACGTATCTGTGTCTTTATGTGTGTCTCTGTGCATCTACGTGTGTCTTCTTGTCCGTTTGCCCAACTGGCACATTCACAACTGAGAGAGTCGAGAGGGCCGCGGGTTGACGGCCAATTGCCGTACAGCACCGCGATGGTGGGAGGTTGGGGGCTGGGCCGTGGATTGCTCACTGAACACCTGGGAATTGGTCACGGCATGCCACCGGTTGCGAAGCACCGATCTACATGCTCAACAAATTACATAAATTTGTCTGCTTTCATCCACCCATGTAGATTTTGTTCGAGGGGCGGCCTGACCTGTGGTATATATAAATATACGGTGTAATGGGCCTCGTTATATCGAGCTTTGAGTGTTTCGTTATTATTGTTATTTGAGCACACTTCTTCGTTACTGGTCAGTGTGGGTTCGTGAAGGGGCGCCTAGGATCACAGTGCCATTATTTCGCTACCAATTTCAGACCACCTGCTTCAAAGCACGCAGCTCTAACCACTGCAATTTTGAGTAAATGAAACTATGTTGATTATATCTTTGGTATGTTTTACTTGATCTTTGTAATCATTTATATGTAAAGTCACGGAGGTAAAAAATTGAAATAAAAAATAATAAAAGTAAAATAAAATAAAAATCACGACGTTTCGGAGGCAACACAAGCTTCCGTCTTCAGGTGGAACCGTCACAGCCACGACAGCTGTATCAAGTAAATGAGAGATTACACGAGCTACCACTCCGTATATATAATGGTTGAGGGGGGAAGGGCCTGGAAAGGCACACTTTTTATTAATATGGTAAGGTAAGGCTTAAGACTAAGAATAGACTGCATAATAAAAGACTGAGCCTTTGTTATGGAGAGGTGTGGTTTGTGACTAACGCCTAGCCTACATAACAAAAGTGTGAAAAAGAAAAAACTAAACCTTTTGTTATGTAGGCTAGGCGTTAGTCACAAACCGCACCTCTCCATAACAAAGACTCAGTCTTTTGTTATGCAGTCTATTCTTAGTCTTAAGCCTCACCTTACCATATTAATAAAAAGTGTGCCTTTCCGGGCCCTTTCCCCCTCAACCATTATATATATGGAGTGGTAGCTCTTGTAATCTCTCATTTACTTGATACAGCTGTCGTGGCTGTGACGGTTCCACCTGAAGACGGAAGCTTGTGTTGCCTCCGAAACGTCGTGATTTTTTATTTTTATTTTATTTTACTTTTATTAATTTAAATTTAATTTTTTTACCTACGTGACTTTACCGAAAAAACCTAAGAATATGAATCCTTGCAGTCACGAAAGCTTCAAATCTAGAATTTATATGTAACTTTGTTAGCCAAAATATTACTGAATGTCAGGCAGTACCGATGGCTGGCTGTATGAAGAGGTATGCTCTCATATTGGCTGTGTTGGGTGGTGGTGGGTTTAACGACACATTTATATATTTACGCCATCTAACCCAAAAAAACCTCTATTATGGATCTTATATATTGGTATATACGGAATACAAATGGTCAGAGGTAAAATAATTCTGGGCACGTAGGAGGTAGTGCTTTTAAGCAATGTTTGCTGATCACTGAGTGCTGGGTAAAGATCGGAACCCATTCGTCCCCTCTCAGAGCTCCCAGTAACATTGATAAACACAGGTCTTAGTGGGAAAAAGGCCCTACATCAAAAAAGTGGCTAGGTGGCTTAGCGGCTTAATGGAGTGCACTCGCGTGGTGACCCTGCACCTCTGTGACCTTGAATTCAAAGCTCAGGACAGATGAGCAAAACATTAGCACCATCCCATCGCTTCCTCGTCCAAGTGCCAGATCCACTCGGGCAGTAATAAGCAACCCGAGTAAGTAGATAAGTGAGAATATAAATAAATAGATCCATAAACACAATTGTTCCCAGTTATGTGCTGGCGGCACTCGATATGTTGACGTCAGTTGGTTATTAAACCCGTCCATGCAACCAGAGACTCTGCTCATAAAGTCTCCCCCTGTGCAGATGTTGGCGCTAAACGCTGAGCGAGCCGGGAGCAGAGTGGTTGGCTTCATTAAGAAAAAAAAGGTCATGTTTTTCTCATTAACTATGAAGCGTGGTAAAACAAAAAAGATAATTCAAAACCTTTGGCCAATGGGGCATTAAACATTGGGAGGACTCGCACGAAATTACTGTTTGTGCACCACGACTGTTCTTTCTTGATGCACACTTGTAACCCCCCAGAAGGTTTTTTTTAACCGTAAGCGGATCGTGCGGAGATCAGCACGGGCACGAGATGCTCACCTCGAGGAGACGGCGGGATGCTATAATGTGGCAGTACATCAAGTAGACTCCGATTATTATTTTAATAAAGAGAGCATCTGTCGTGGACATCAGTGTGCTAATTGTATTACACGAGCCATCTCTATGGAACCTTGATGTCAGTATTATTGTCACTGGCAAATAGGTCCCGAAGATATCAATCCGAGCGATGAATACTTTGATACTTTGTATTGCCTTTGTTACTGTTCACCCTTTGGCGTTCTCTGGTCTAACAGTGGTGAGACAAGTCCATGAAGAAGTCCGTCTCTGGTGTAGACCAATCATTTTCGAAGACAATGCATACGTGATTCAAGAGCCGAATGGCTCACAGGGCTATACCTAATAAATGAACTTGAACTTGAAAAAAAATGATTAAATTTTCAGAGCATGTTTGTTTGCGTGCATGTTTTGTCACAAGTTTGTGTGGTTAATGCAGAGTTGATGCCTTGCAATTAGCGTCTATTAGGTGTTTGAACATCTGTTATAACACCTGTTTTATTCTAATGTTTTTCATATACGAGCCATACTCAAATGCACGTTCACATTCATCATACAATCAACATCGTGGCTGCCACGTCCCGTGAAGTGTCTTTGCAATTCTATCATAATGTCGTTCCAGGGGCGGTTTCTTCAACAAATGATAGCTCGACCAAGTGGGTTATCATGTGCAAATTTACTTCTCAGGGTGGAATTTACGGAAGTGTTCACTGTTGTGTATACACCAGGGGCGGTTTCTTCATTAGGGCGACTGGGCGACGCACCACCAATGTCATTCAACCACAGAGTCACGCTAGCCGTCACTGTGCAGCCTCTGGATATAGTCCAATCAGCGTCATGTCACGTTCTGTGGAGTACCGCCTCTTTTTGGGCGATTTCCCTCCGGCTGAGAATCGCCCCGAGTGGCCCCATAGACTTACATTCAAAGATGTTTTTTTTCGAACGGGGACGCTGCAATGCATTCTCTATGGCTTCCGGGAGGGCTCGACCTAACGTGCTTACGTCATCATACGTGCTTACGTCATCATACGTAAGCACGTTTCATCCAACAATATAATTTGTGGCCACCTAGTGGAATCTTTAATAAAATAAACTTGAGTGGTTTATTTTAATAGTGAGTATAGAAACAAACAAGATGTATTGTAAGAGTCACTTTATTTTTCATTAATATTAAAGAAGTGAAGTTGCCTTTACATGCTTAAGCTGTTAATTTATCCATTGCATGGGTGGACCTTATCCTTATCAATCATCCAGACATTTGCCCCCCCTGAGAGATTTTGCAGGAGCCACCACTGTGTCGTTCTCATCTCTAGCATTCTCCTGCACTTTTCCCTGATGAAAAAGGCAGTGTCCTTAGGGGCCGTCCATAAATGACGTTACGCGATTTTGGACGATTTTTGACCCCCCCCCCCTCTTGACACGGCGTCACAAAAAGTCAGACCCCCCCCTAAAATATGACGTCACAAAGCTCTGCCCCCCCCAAAACCATATTTCCACTTTTAAAACAAAACGTGCTTCAAATCACTTTAAACTATTGTCATTGTAGTGCGTATTTCATGTGGCGCTGCACTCTGATGTTGTAGGAGTGTTGTTATAACAGTTAGTGTTGTTATAACAATTCTATATTTATTTAAAGTTGCGCATTTTGATGTGACGTCACATTTCTAAACCCCCCCCCCCCTCGTCACAAATGTCTGAACCCCCCCCCCTAGGTGCGTGACGTCATTTATGGACGACCCCTTAGACATGTTTGGGGCATGTGGGAGGAAACTGCAGTACCCAGACAGAACCCACGGTTACGTGGGAAACACGCACACATCTACGAAGACCAATTTAAAAGAATCCACTTCAACTTTCTGCTCCTGGTGGTCTTGCAACCCAGCTGGTTTAGAAATTCCATAAATCACCACGCGACCCACCAATCCTTAGCTACAAAGCGATGGCTTTGAATCACAAAAACTCATACACATTGACAAAGACAAATATCTCCCATACAGCCTTTAATGGACTGTTGGGGTAAGTGCTGTGTGCGAGCATCTATGAAGGTCGGCACGACACATGACGGGGTGGGTGGCCAACACCACACCTGGCTACCTTTGTCTCCCCAATACTGATGTTTACATACCAGTTACGGATTTCGAGGTCGAATTGACCTCGGGGAGTCCCAGAACCAGTTCAAATATGCATCCACAAACACGCGAAATAATGCCCTCTATAGGCTCATAGGCTGTTGACACAAGTGACATTGGTGGAGGTGGAGGGAAAGGGAGTGGGTGGAGGGTACCAGCACTTCTCTACGAACCTTGTGACCCAAGTTCGGGTCCTGGTCACAGATAACATCAGCGGTTATCGATATCTGAACTGGCACTGGTTTCCCCAGTGCATCAATGGTATTGACCTGCATGGTGAAGCGTCGTTTGACAAAGGTCTGTAAGCTATTATTATACATTACACTAGCTGTACTACCCGGCTTCGCCCGGGACTTGTATCTACCACGGCCGGCCGCCTTTGTCTCCCCAGTGGCGATGTTAATACGCTACAGCAGTTACTCGTTTGAGGCAGAGTCGACCTAGGGGAGGTTAAAATAATCGTCACCGGTGGTGGCCGTGAGCGGGAATCGAACTCGGTTCGCCGGGTTGGTAGCGCAGCGTAGCGTTAAGCACTACACCCACCGCTCCTCACACACCACACACGCACAGACACACACACAGACACACACACAGACACACGCAGACACACACAGACAGACACAGACAGACACACACACACACAGACACACAGACAGCACGCTAAGCACTACACTATCGCTCCCCACACACCACACACGCACACACACAGACACACACACAGACACACACACACAGACACAGACAGCACGCTAAGCACTACACTACCGTTCCCCCTACACAACACACGCGCGCGCGTCCATAGGAACACATACACGCGCTTGCTGCAGACACACACGACTTTCAGGGTGCGCACGGCAGTAAACGACTGCAATAATAAAGCGGCAATGCTGCGCGAGGAATGCCTTAGACCTGCAACACATTTGTGTAATGCGAGCGTAAACACACAAAGACATACAAACACATACACACACACACACATACACACAAACACACACACACACACATACATACACACAGACATACACATACACACAAACACACACATACATACACACAAACACATACACAATACACACAGACATACATGCAGACACACAGAGACACACATAACACACATACATACACACACATACATACACAGAAACACATAGACACATACATACACACACACATACACACATACATACACACACACATACACACAAACACATACACACACGTACATACACACATACAGACACACAGACATAGACATAAACACATACAAAAAAACCCACATACATACACACACAGACATACACACAAACACATACATACACACATGCATACAGACACACAGACATACACATAAACACATACACATGACCCGGCTTCGCCCGGGACTTGGATCTACCACGCCCGGCCGCCTTTGTCTCCCAAGTGCCGATGTTAATACGCCACACCAGTTACTCGTTTGAGGCTGAGTGGACCTAGGGGAGGTTCAAATAATCGTCACCGGTGGTGGCCGTGAGCGGGAATCGAACTCGGTTCGCCGGGTTGGTAGCGCAGCGTAGCGTTAAGCACTACACCCACCGCTCCTCACACACCACACACGCACAGACACACACACAGACACACGCAGACACACACAGACAGACACAGACAGACACACACACACACAGACACACAGACAGCACGCTAAGCACTACACTACCGCTCCCCACACACCACACACGCACACACACAGACACACACACAGACACACGCAGACACACACAGACAGACACACACACACAGACACAGACAGCACGCTAAGCACTACACTACCGTTCCCCCTACACAACACACGCGCGCGCGTCCATAGGTACACATACACGCGCTTGCTGCAGACACACACGACTTTCAGGGTGCGTAAGGCAGTAAACGACTGAAAAAATAAAGCGGCAATGCTGTGCGAGGAACGCCTTAGACCAGCAACACATTTGTGTAATGCGAGCGTAAACACACAAACACATACAAACACATACACACACATACACACAAACACATACACACACATACACACACATACATACACATACACACAAACACACACATACATGCACACAAACACATACACAATACACACACACATACATGCAGACACAGACAGACACATAACACACATACATACACACACATACATACACAAAAACACATACACACACATACATAGACACACACATACATACACACAAACACATGCACACACGTACATACACACATACATAGAGACACGCAGACATACACATAAAGACATAAAAAAACCCACATACATACACACACACATACACACAAACACATACATACACATACATACACACATACATAGAGACACACAGACATACACATAAACACAAACACACATACACATGACCCGGCTTCGCCCGGGACTTGGATCCACGATGCCCCGCCGCCTTTGTCTCCCCAGTGACGATGTTCACACACGACAGCAGTTACGCGTTTGAGGCTGAGTGGACCTAGGGGAGGGCCAGGTCCGTTTCAAATAATCGTCAGCGGTGGTGGGCGTGAGTTGGAATCGAACTGGGGTCGCTCAAGCAGCTTAATGACTGTTTGTACAAAGAACATATAAAGAATCGATTATAATAACCAGGCTACAGTCCACATTATAGACTGCCAGTACACGCAGTCAGCTTCATAAGCAGGCTAGAGTGTACATGATAGAGTGGCAGTACGCTCACCGAGCTTAATAAGCAGGCTACAGTGTACATGATAGACTGGCAGTACGCTCACCC
The DNA here is from genome assembly GCF_015708825.2 of Lethenteron reissneri. NCBI lineage: Eukaryota > Metazoa > Chordata > Hyperoartia > Petromyzontiformes > Petromyzontidae > Lethenteron > Lethenteron reissneri. The sequence continues at coordinate 5,498,421 of NC_083813.1, read as the reverse complement.
AGCTTAATGAGTATTTGTACAGTGAACATTAAAGTAATCGATTGTTGGCGCGTTGGGTTTAAAAGTAATATTAATAGCACACATTGTGGTGGGGGTGTAGTGAAGAGTAGGAAAAACTTTGATGAATTTACCTCAGAGTGGCGTGGTGGGTGTCGAGGCCTAGTAGCGTGCAAAGCCTGCGGCCTCGCCTAAAATTGTCGGCTTGGAAGAGGCAGGGTACGGGTGGCGTTCCTTCCCCCCCCCCTCAGCGCTCCAACAATACTGTGTAATGGCTATTATTTAATTAAATACGGAGCTTATGAAAGTGGCGAAGGCGTGGCTAGCCGTTGGCAGAAGCAACTGCCGTCCAATGAAACTGCGGCCCTTGGCGAAGGCGTCGCTAGCCGTTGCCAGGTCCAATGAAAGCGGCGAAGGCGTGGCTAGCCGTTGCCAGGGGCAACCGCCGTCCAATGAAAGTGCGTATGGGCCGAAATACACACACAGACAGACAGACATGAACGATTTTATATATATAGATTACTGTACAGTATTACCAACAATGGTAAGTAACCTTTGGCTATCAGCAACCTTTTTATCCATCTATGCAATGCTGTTATCCAGGCAGGCTGTCTTTACAACCTTTGCCTCCGTTTTTGATATCTACCTTTAATGTAAAAAAAAAGTATGCAGTTAGATACTTAATTATTCGGTTGATTATATAAACTTTTGTCAGTCCTACTGCATTGATATTTGCGTATTTTGTATACATGTAGAGACTGTTGGCGCAGTGCTTAGCACATTGTGTTTGTGAACCCGTTCTGCACGTTTGAATTGGGCCACAAACAAATACATGCAGAATCCCGAAAAAGGTGAAAAAAACCCCCTGGCCATGAATCTGCCCATGTGACCCTTTGCATCACAGTGTATTTCCTTTGTAAATATAAGGGCCGAAATAATAATGTTACTTGAACAGTCAAAATTGTCAAGCCTAATTTGCAAGTTAATTTGAAATTCATTACCTTTTTCACAATCTATTTAAGATAACCACCGAGTGATGTGTAATACAACATCCTCCCACGTGTAATTAAGTAGACTCCATGTGTTGTCTCAACTTTTTCATATAAATGCATTAAATATATCTTTCAGAGCCATTCATGTCTTGCACGCGCATTTCACCTTATTTTACGTTGTTATCACATTGGAAACGCGATCTCATCCGCAGCTGCACTTTTATGTTGCAATCAGCGTCGTCTTACCATTATATTTTATTAATGAAGTCCTTTTGTTAGCACGAGCCAGAGAGGAGTGCGCGAGAGAGAGAAAGAGAGAGGAGGTCAGATGGACAGATGACGGACGATACGGGCAGATAGTTGAACACTTTGGCATTCGCAATCAATATTATCCATCATAAAGGTGAATGTTTTTGGACTAGATCGCGTAAATAGAAATGTGTCGTTCACCGACCACCACCCGAAACAGTCAATTAGTAAAGTTTGTCACGTTAACAAGACGGTGGTCAATTACTACATCAGCACACCGGTTTTGCTGGAGAGTAAACCCACAGCATTCACAATTTGAGTACGACGGCTCGCTAGGGATTACGACCAGCTTCGTCAGAAGATGTTCTGCACAGAGAGGGCAGACTAAAGAACGAGATGAACTGCCTAATGCAGGACCGGCACGTAGACTGACGTTGGACAGTAGAACCTCGGAGATCGAACGCACCAGAACTCGAACAAATCGGTGTTCGAACGATATTTCCGAACATTTTTTGCCCCGGAAACCGAACGAAATTCAGAGGTCGAACGGGCAATCACGACTTGAAAGAACCTGTATACGGCTGAGACGCGTATGACCCAGCGTGCATGACGCTTGCCCAAAGGTTTTACCGTATGAGAGGCTCAGTTAACGCGTAGCTCTAACCCAGTGCAGGCCCGCAAAACATCGTGCCTTAACTTTTTCGTTAATTTCCTTCATTTGAGTGTGTTTTGGGGTTAATCCATACACAATGTTTATTGTGTTTCTTGTTTGTTTGTATGATTTTATGCATGTAATTACTGTAAACTTCGTGTAAAAATGCTTTATAATGAGATAGTTATTTCGTGTGGAACCAATTAATGTCATTTACATTAATTCTGACGGGGAAAATTAATTCGGTGTTCGAACAAATCGGTGTTCCAATGGCCTTCTGGAACGAATTAAGTTCGATCTCCGGGGTACCACTGTATACAAGAAGGCAGGCAAACAGAATGTAAACACGCGCACAGGCTGAACACCGTCACACAAGAGCGGCTGAAGCAGTGGGGCACACAGAGAGGAGGCAGCGAAAGAGGGAGGGTGGGGGGCGAGATGTCAAGCTGCTCCGGCTCATTGCAGCGAGACTCTCTAAATGTGGCACGGCAGACGGCACACTCGCACCCCGACTCTGCATTATTTAGAAGAGGTGAGGCAGCATCAAAACAGGAGATTAAGCTGCGTGAAGACAGACGAGTGAAAGAAGAGGGGAGGAGGGAAGGGGAGGGATTTGATGAGGTCGGGTTCACTTTTCAACACGTGTTGCCAATGCCGAAATGAAACTCTCCGTTGCTTTGTTACGTCACAACGGGGGCTTGCCTTTGGTGGCGAAACAAACGGAAAACCCCCGGCACGCTCTGCTTATTCCAAGCTCTACTGTTCAAATATCAGGCGGCCGAATAAGACTAATGTGTCATTACACTTGTTCAAACGTGCGTCTGTGTGTGTGTGGTGGTGGTGGCTTTACGTGTGTGACGACGTGAATGTGTAGCAGTGCGGTGGTAGTGTCAACGGATAGCGCATTGCGCTACGAAACCGGTGGCCCTGTCCTGGGCCTCTCTTAGGTCGAGTCAGCCTCAAATTAGTACCTGGTGTGGTGTGTAAACATCGCCACTAGAGAGACAAAGGCGGCCGGGCACCCACCTACCCCCCTTGTCTGCCGTTCCGGGCTGTATAGGTGCTTGCAAACAGCGCTTGCTCCTACAGTCTGTTAAGGATATAACGGAGGATATTTTTTATTTTATTTCTGTTTACATGCCAACGAAAGTGTAAGCGAGTTCATGAAAATCTGTGCTAAGATGATGTGCAATGGATAATGCTAACCTCACATTGTACGTGATATTTTTGCAAGCTTGATTGATTGATTACATAAATGGGACGATTTTTTTTTTGTTCGCGAAAAAGGGGAAAGGCAGTGAGAGAAAATCCTGCAAGGCTCCGAGTTTATGATCTGAAGCCTATTTAGCTTTTATAGCGCCCTCCGTGTTAAATGACAGTTGGCGTGTTTCCGTGATTGTTAAATAGTATTAAATTGTAACCGTGTCAAATATAAAAGGGGCCGGCTATTGCTTGAAAATTATTCACGGTTTAAATCTGTACACTTTATGTATTGTCATAAATCACATCGGGGAAAACCAACTATGCAAGAGATATGTATATTTCTCAACTGCTCAAGTGTTGTGTGGAGTTAACTATAACGCGAGTTTTTAATTGCATCAAATATATCCGAAATTTGGAATACAAAAATTACGCGTGGAAAACAACCTTAAAAGGGAAACACTCCACCGATGTTTACCAAAGGCCCCAAACTCGTATATTTCTATCCATCTTTTGCTGAGTTGCAACTTGGTATGCAATATATTAATAAAGAAAGATATTTGCTTAGGTCATTGGAGTGGAAAACCCATTTTCTTTGCAGCAAGAAATCTAATATTCCATTAAAACGGCAGCCAGCTTTTTTGGATTTTAAGTATCGATAGTGCACCGTCTGTGTGGGAGTTTATTATGATGGCGTCAAAATTCATGCATAATTCCATAGCAGGTGATCAGAAAGTTAATTTACCTCAATTCACTGTGAATACCATTATCGGCTCAGGATTTCCTCCCCCCCCCCTCTCCATTAATGCAGTCTATGCTCATTATGGAAGAAACATACCTACAGCTAAACGTCAAATGGCTCTTTTTTAATTTAACAAAGTTGATTTATTAATATCGTCTGAAAAATATTATAACGTTATGTGATTGTACACCTTCACGCTTTTTTTATTTTAAATTTTCGAAGGCAATTATCCATACATCACACGTTAATACACTTACTCATCTTCGCCTTAATCGTGTGAATGACAAAAGGCAATAAGAACTTCCAATTTAATGACTGACTGTCATCACAGAACCCTTACATTGCTATGCCACTGATTTGCTTCAAAGGCTTCAGAAGCGAGCTTAGTTGGAAGTAACATTCTCATGAAATACAAAATACGAACAATCTATTTGATGGCGCATCAAAATATCTATTTGTTATATGAATACTGCCACGTAAAATCGAATACATTTTTTGAATCTCAAATTTAATCAGCACATAAAATATATATTTTTATCATTGGACAAGAAATTGTGAGCCAAAGGCACTTTGGTGAAAAAGCCTAAAAATCCAAAAAAGCACTCACAACCGAAATTAAACATCCTAACACTACTAATGTTAGCGATAATTACCCACTTCGTGCAATTTATTTTTTTCTAAACATATTACCAACAGTGTACGAAATATAATACTGTAATGTGATTTCTCCAAACGAGTCTAAATTGGTCAAAATCCTCACATTCATTAGGCTTCTTGCATTGGGTTGTTTGGGCAATTTAGTTTCAAGCATATTGGGAGGAAAGTGGAGTTACTGGTGGGACACCGACGCCTAAAATGTAGACAGCAATGAAAGGTCCGCAACAATGATGGATGCAAGAACCACTTTTCTTCTCTGCCTTCCTCTATCCACCTGGTAATATGAGTGAAAACTCTTCCTATCCCTGAACGCTTTACATTGAGACAGACGTGGTGACACACACCTGTGGTGGGGCACACCTGTGGAGGTGCACACCTGTGATCCAGCACTTACGAGGCAGCCAAAGTGACACACCTTCATCTTTACCAAAGAAAATGCTCCAATTGTTATTGATGTGGGGAAGTATCTGCATCCACCTCTGGGCACGGGGTTGGTGCATCGTGCACTGTTGTGCGACCCATACTTGCCGGGCGGCGAGGTGGTTATTCTCTGACAATTCGCAAATCATCTCTGCAGACCTTTGAGTTATCCCCTTGCAATCGTGCGTGGGTTGTAACAATGCAGTGCACTTTCCTCCCACATGCAAACATCTCATTAAAAGAGCCTTTAGTCTCAGTGAGGCTTTTCCGGGTAAATAAATGGCATCATTAGCAGCAGCAACATCAGTCGCAGCAGAAGCAATGGCATGATCAATATCAGCGTCAGCAACAGCAGCAAGCGCATGATGATGATAATGATCATTACCATAAACATCGTCGGCGTCTTCATCGCCAGTGATCTTTTGACATGGAATGGAACTTATGGAATTTGCACAGAAGTTTAGCTCCACGTTCATCGCATTATCTGCCAGAAATTGCGGATAACAGGATACATTTTTGTAGCGAACTTTTTTTTCATCACACTCATCGCAAAGCTCTCTTGAGAATGAGATAACGCAAAAGAGCGCCTCTCAGCTCCCCTGTTACAGCTTTAAGTATACGCTGACACCGTGGAAAACGTTGATAAGTTCTGAAATCACAGGAACCTCTTTTAGGTAACACCTTGCAGCTTTGAAATGTTGCAGATAATAAGATGAATCGGCCCGTAGATAATAGGAAGATTTCAGGATTGGTCTGGGTCTGCAAATAAGAGTCCAGAAAAGAGTTTTTCCACTGCATGTATATATATATATATGATGTTAGTACTCTCATTCCAAAATCTGATGTTTAATAAGTATAACCCGTAAAAACAAAGTTTTTCACTATAAATCCTTTATATGCGTGGCGGCTAGAGTCCTCTCGTCCTCTGGCTTGAGATGGCTGCCACCTATGGGTCAGATGATTGTCTGCCAGTATTAAGCAATTGGTAATTAAATATTTAATTTGTTTTCCCTAAACAGTGTAAAATTTTGGAACAAAAATTTCACGAACATTAATTGTCTCGCACAACGAGTCTGTGTGCAAAATGTCAGCTCGATTGGATCACGGGAAGTGGGGTAAAAAACGACCGACAGATTTGCACGGTCGTAAGCAAGCAAGCAAGCACACAAGCACGCAAGCAAGCAAGCAAGCGAACTTAATATAAAGGATTTAAAAAATAAGCTTCACTCAAGGTTTTATATGATGCTTTTGTTCCCGATTCTCAAAACACTTGATTGCATTTATACAGGAAGTACGCTTATGTTCATACACTTTGAAGTATATAGTGAAATACTCCATATGCAATACTTCATGCTGACAAAGCTTCCCAAGGCCATGTACATGGTAGCGATCTAATTATACAAACGCCCTCTTAGCTTGTAGGATCATAACAAAATCCCAAACTAACACTTACTTGTTCGATTTAGATCAGGGGTCGGGAACCTTTTGACTGGGAGAGCCATAAAAGCCAAATATTTCTAAATATATTGCATTGAGAGCCATATAGTAAATATAGCCATATGGTAAACCTGAAGACGGCTGCTTGCGTTGTAGCCGAAACGTCGTGAGAATTATTTTATTTTATTATGTTTTATTTTTATTATTTTATTACTTCCCTTCTACGTGACTTTACCGAAATAACCAAGAAGAGCCATATAGTATTTTTAACATATAATAAATTAAATATGTCTTACTTTTAATGCGAGTTCTGGTGCCGCGTGGTTTTGCTGATGGCCTTGTAGTCTGGTTCATACGTGGTGAGGTTGAGCTTCATGCAGGCGTTGAGGCCCCGTGACCCGTGGAATTTATCTTCAAAACTAATTTCTGTTTACTTAAAAATGACACAGTATTATTAAGCAATATCACAAGTATTTTAAAATCAGTTCCAAACTGATTTTTTATTTTATTTTTTTCAACTCAAAATTGTCTGGGAGCCATATGCCGTCACCGAAAGAGCCATATATGGCTCGCGAGCCATAGGTTCCCGACCGCTGATTTAGATCAATCAAACGGAACGTCGCACGTGTAGTTGATTTTTTTTCTCTCTTTCCCACTGCTGCTTCATTTCAGCACCGCAAAGGTCAAAGCACAGCACTGCAATGAGTCTTGCCTTGATCACCCCACTGATAGATTTTCCAAGATTCGAGAAAACATCAGGCATTATTCATGCTTAAACTCAAGATTCATTTATTTATTTTGCGAGGGCTTCCAGTGCTGTGGCATGACCTTTTTATTTGCCGTTTGGGTGCTTGGAGAGCATCTTCATGAGATATAATTCAGGTATACCCCGACAAAACATAGCAAATGGTAATAAAGTGTAGAAATTAATCAAAATCTGTACGCATGTCATGCTTCTGAGAAAACCCATCAGGCCCAATTTTAAAATACAGGACACGGGCTTAACGAGCTATGATTTTTTTTTTGCATTGTGTGGTTTTTATGGCTCTGTGGTCGGGCTCAAGAGCATCGTGTGGTCGAACTGAAACTGCTGTGCATGAACAACGATTCACTGGACCAAGCTTAATGTCGCTTGAAAGATGTTTAGCTCGGAGTACAGCAAGTGGAAGAAGGTTGGAATAAAAGTGAACGTTCATGACGGATTCATATCGGTACTCTCTGAGGCCTGCAATTTCTGCTTAAGTATGGAATAAATGGCAATTAAGTGGCATAAGATATAAACCTTTTGGCTGCTATTCCTTGCCAATTTAAACACATTAACTCTAAGATGGTCACTGAATCCTACATTTTCTTCCTTATGTGCATGTGTGCCAAAGCGATATCTGCAGATTTTATTTTCTCACCGTGGGTTATCTGAAATCAACGGCATTAACACAGCGAGGCAATGATACAACAGTCAATTAAGAATTCCAAACACTAATTTGCACTTTGTGACAAAAGATTATTCACAAGTATGATTGCAACATTTAGAATGGCTTAAGAGACATTTACAAATGTGTCCATTGCCAAGTGATGTTATTAAATAAAGAAGGTATTTAATACGATCGATAACCATACGGTAGGCCTGTTTACGATACTTCACTTATATTCATTGCCCTCACAAAGCATAGTTCTACCACAAGAAATGCAATATCCCAATGGCGAATAGGCAAAAAAGAAAATATTACATTGGAATTCACCACTGGGATTTCGTTAAATTTAAAAGGAAGCTTCCAAACCTTACAAAATGCCTCCTAATATTCTGAAAGTGTATGCAAGCAACTTCACTGGAGATGCTACCCTCGCTACAATGGTGGCCGTGTGATTCAATAAAATATAATGAAGTTTGAGGGAAATCAGCTTGACATTCTCTCAATAGTGAGGTGACAGTGAGGTGCCATGGACTGAACATTGGACATCTAAAACTATACATTGACACGTTTCCAGATAATTATATTGTTAATTATTAATTAAATTTATTTTTGGAAACCCTACCGCCAACGTACATGACGTCCCCTAATCTACTGCGAGCACAACGCAAAATATGCTGTTGGCAAAATAACAAATTAACAATTCTGCACATTAACATTTGTATTCTGCGAGGCCACTGCCTTTATCTTCCAGCTAAATTCTTGTTTGAGTGTATTGTTTTGCCACAAACTCAGTCCAATACTGTCTTACTCGGCTGTCCTTTTCCAGAAGGCATTTGTCTCTGAAAGCAATTTTAGCTGCCAAGTTTATCAGAGAATAAAACCATAATACCTATGCAAATAACCTGAATGTCAATTTGCATTCATTCACCGACGGCCCCTGCGTGTGCGGATTACGCGGGTAAATTAAACATGGTAATTCAATCATTATTGCTGGGTGATGCACACTTTCCATCCTGACACTCAGTGTTGAGTTGGTGGAACATGCAGAGATGGAGCCATCATCATGTGCATTAGCTACCCACTCCAAAACGGCAACACAAGCCTCCGTGCTAAACGTTACCGCATTAAACAGTGCAGAAAATAGTATTCTGGCTTCTATTCACGTAGAGTGGAAGTGCTATCTTCATGTGTGGATGCAAGTGATCAGAGCACTCAGATATCTTCACAAAAATGGTAAAGATGCAGCCCTGAAATTGCTTGCGTACACCACTGATGGCAGAAGGGCCTCCACTAGAAGACCAGAGCCCCAGTAAAGGGTTGTTAGTCTCCTCTTACACACTGGACAGACATCGTGCAAGAGAAGTGAGCACACCCACAATGTACCCCACCACAAGCTACCTAACCATAAACTCATTCACCTAACTCCTTTGTGTTGCGCCCGAAACGTCGTGATTTATTTTATTTTATACCTACGTGACTTTTACCGAAAGAACCAAAGATTGCTGCAGTCACGAAAGCTTCAAATCAAAATTAATTCACCTAAATTATGAAACTATATGTCTTTACCATAATTTCCATTGCAGGGCCTTGCTGAAAATGCTTGCATTACAAACACACTACAATTACGGCAATACAGAGGGTGGATGTGAAGCAAATGTATTTAATTATTGCAAGATTGTTTGGTAAATAAATAATATTTAATATACAAGGGAAATAGCTACAATGTTCCCAAGAGAGAAAATCTCTAAGTGCCCTATTCGCACACTGGCCATAATATAGTTCACTCATTAATCTATATTATATCGCAATATTTTCAAACGTGCAGGTATAAACATTTTGAGCGCATGCATAACATTAAAATAGACAACGTTTTAAGCATTTTAATGAGTAGATATGAATGCAAATAAATATAAAATCCATCAAGTGAGTGTGCACGTGAAACAATCTAATTGAAAACATTAAAGTATTATATTCTAGCCCTCCAGACATATTTTAGCATTCGTATTGTCGCAGGGGGAAAAATATTCTAAGCATCAGCCAAGGCCCCATGCATGCAACTTTCATCTTTTAAGCATCGGCATCCCATCCCTTAATTTGCATGAGATATTAGAATTAACACTGTCATTTATATGCATGGTCTGGAATGCATGTCACACACCTTATTAAATATTACCCCGAAGTATAAACAGATTAGAATCTCTGATGTATTATTAAACTCAGTCCAACTACAGTGTCGGGAGCACACATTAATTATGTAGTGATTTGCCAGAAACAAATAGAGTGAGCTTGAAAAACAGACTGGAACTAAAATATGATTTAAAACATTTTCACCAATATCTTCCATTTATGCATTCATTCACCCCACACTTCTGATGGGGTTTTCACCTTGGCCAATCTGAACACTTTTTTCCATATCCACACCTTACAATACAATCCACCGGCCTTTTCTGCCACCTTTCAATCCCCAGAGATGTCAAATGCCCCGCGAATTTTTTTTCAAGCGAGCGATCACTAAAATAATTTCTTTATTTAGCATACCATTAGAAGAATAAATGTAATATTAAATACACTTCAATGCCACCTCGTTCTTTCCACACGCATGCGCTTCATGAGAATTGTGCCTTCCGACTCAAATAGAAGCCGAGACATTTGAAAGCTACACACTTGCAAAAGGCAAATCGCACTCTAAAAGAAAGGATTGTGCTATGGCTTGGTGGTTTAAATGACGTCTTCAGACCTGCTGCTAATGTCAAATGTGAAACGATCTATTTCAAGTGTGTTATCTAACTCGGAGGTTGTCCGTGCGCAGATATGTAAATATCTGCACTGAACAGATCTGTTCACGCCATTGCAGAGGCCTCTCTAATCTGAAGGGCATTCAACCTACTCTCCCATGCTGCGTGATAATAACAACTTCCAAAGCATTACCCCGCTTTTGATCTTTATGTGCATAGCAATGCGAAGCTGGCCAACTATGCAGACTGACATCGATTTAACTGCTCCGCGTGCAGCTAATGCATCATGTGCCACACATTTGGCAGTCGCACCCCCACGCCCGGGAATGGGCTTCATCGGTGCAGACAAAGGTATTGGCAAGGGACAGGGACTCATACGAGGGGTTTTCCATGATCACAACAGCATCACCGCCTTTTGAATTCATGACGCCATCAGACCCATCGAAGCAGAATTCCCCGGGGGCTTTCACAACACCGTTGTGTGAATTTAAATTCGTTGCTGCAAGCAGCCTGGAAAGCTCCAATTCGTGATATCTATCTGAATTGCCAGTAAAAAATGCACAGGAGGAGAACGCCGAAGGTTCTGAATTTCAATTCACATCAACGCCACGAAGGCAGTGGGAATTCCCAACAGAGTTTCTTTGCACAATTCCCTAATGATTTTTTTTCAGTGCAGTTTCAGGTAAGGAATTAAAATCGGTAATGAAAGCTCATACAAATATTTCTTATTTACTCAAGGTTATCATGAATGGCATCTCATTTTAGGTGGCATCCCAATGGCTTTCTCGGTTTGACGCGAATTGTCATCAGCTGTCACTATGTATGAGAATGAAGAGTCTTTAATTTGTTTATTTTGTTCACCCATTAATTTGAAACCAAAATGCCGGCATGTCCTCCTCGGCAGCGATGGCCCATCTTACAATGCATCGCAGGTTCGTAAAATTGGGGTCAACATGCCGGCCGCTGCGCTGCGCTGCAATGTTTGCATATAAATGGCATAATGTAGCACTTACAATAAATTACATACAGGAAATTAGACTTCCGTATTTAGCGAGAATAAATAAATACATTTCACGCCTCTCAAGGTCACTGCAGGCCAATGTGGGACATTGTTGCCGCATGCAGTGTGACAGGCATGTTTGCATGTTATGGCATTTTGAAAATAGCCCTGAACTAAACATAGAGTCGTATTACTTTACATTGTCGGGAAGGCTGATCCAGCAGGAGGCAGCATGACACCCAAATGAGTATTTACAAAGGTCGCTCGAATATTTGGACAATAATAAGCCCCGCTAGGATTGACATTTTAATACATGCTGGCCATGTTGGCGAGCAGATCGTACGCGCAGGAATTAAACAGAAAATGATGTACACTCGCAGCAGCAGGCACGATCAAGTGACGTCCCTCCTGTATGAGTCTCAACGGGGAGTGAAATACTGTACTCAAAATTTAAGGCGAATCTGTTGGTGCTGATGTATGGCGCCCAAATAACCTTGAGAGTCATGGAACCGGTTAACATCTGGATTGTGCCACCGTCACCTAAAACACATTACAAGGTGATTTACAATCTTCTTGGTTCTTTCGGTAAAGTCACGTAGAAGGGAAATAATAAAAATAAAACATAATAAAATTATTCTCGCGACGTTTCGGCCACAACGCAAGCAGCTGTCCTCAGGTGAAGACCAGGTCTGTCGGGTAGACAGCGTCTGAATGACCAGGTCTGTCTCCCCGACAGACCTGGTCTTCACCTGAGGACGGCTGCTTGCGTTGTGGCCGAAACGTCGTGAGAATTATGTTATTATGTTTCATTTTTATTATTTTATTACTTCCCTTCTACGTGACTTTACCGAAAGAACCAAGAAGATGAATCCCTGCAGTCACGAAAGCATTAAATCGTGATTTACAATGTTAACTATTGTGGTTTTTTGCCAAAATGGAAAGTCAAAAATGCTCCCGCTAGCGTTTACACATGAGCGGGATTCTCGCTCGGGTTTTAACAGAGTGCGCTTTAATGGTAAACAGTTTGACGAGTGAACATTCAATAACGTGACAATACTTATCGAAGGCAGGAACTGATTCATGCTTTGCATTGCTTCTCCATGCATTACATTTCCCTTCCGTTTAGTTTTAACGGCAAATCCTCGCGTCCTTAACGGTACACGGGACGGTCGGGGGAGGAGGGCCTCGAGCCACCAATATTGGCGTTGGCACCAGCGCAAAGATCGTTAGGAGGTATCACAATATGGATCCGCCTTAACCGCTAGTGGCTTGGCAAGACCAATAACCAGAATTCCCTCCATCAGCCCCGCAGTGGAACGATATAACGTGGGCATTATCCCCGAGATTGCGACGCGAGACGATAGAACATAGCTCGTCGAAAACGACAGGCAAGGGGGCGGCTGTCGATCATGGTGAAATAACAGCGTAGGTGGAGAAATCCCCTGCGGAGAGAAGTACAAAGGTTGTGAGCAGCGGAGAGAGAGTGCTTTGTTACGGGAGTGTTTTTGGTTGCCAGCACTCGCTTGTGACCACGCCGAACAATGCGAGATGCGTGCTGTAGCAGCTGGACCTAACAGGTCAATTCACAGGGGCTGGGACCCAAATTAAACAGGGGTTATTTAATACATAGCTTGTGAACTGCGTTACAGTGAAATGCACCTGTAAAACCTGCATGAATATATGTAAATAGCGGGAGTCGCATTCATTGAAGTGTGAGTGACATTTTTAAAAAGATATATTTTATTTTCCCAGGTAAGGCCCACCGAGCTATGTAGCTCTTTTTCAGAAGCGACCTGGGCACAAATGGTTGCTCAACGAAGTGGCTTATCAGGTGGAAAGGTACAACAGCCAAACACTCTACAATAAAACTATGAGCGAAAACAGCGAATGCATACAAGCCGCTGTAATACTGTGATGCTCAATGCATAGTCTGAACTGAACTGCGGTCACGTTTGCATAATACATTCCAGTATGTATATCTGAAAATGTCACAAACCATGGCCATGAAGCATTTCTGAAAGACAAATCAATCTTTTTTTTTTAGAAAATGGCACAATATATAAACTCAAATTGAATAACCTTGAATAACTCAAATTGAATAACATCAATTCGTAAAAAAATTAGGAGGGGGTACCGATGGTGCAGTCTTTATTGTACGATACTACGAACTTGGTCACATAAGTTCAATTCCAGGCCACGGCTTACATCGGTGGTGAGTTACATAGTGAAGTGGAGGCAATGACAAACGGCTATACATTATCCTCTTTCAAGCCATTCTCTTTCCACTGCTAGATGATGGCCCCTTGAAACTGTCACCGTCTATTCCCAATCTTGCGACGTAATAACCTGGTTCAATCATCACTCCATCTCCCCAGTGAATGCTCTCTGGGACACGTTCCGATTTTTCGTGATCAGTCATTATTATTATTACCATACACACATAAATAGTACACTGCACAATACGCATAAATACATATTATTACAGGGCTAGTATGGTACATGACATCACTGTAAAACCCAGTGGTAAAGAACAATTCCTTAATTTATTAAAGTACAAACGTTTTTTTTTACATATGTAGAGACATGCCTAGCGACATAAATATAAAATGCATCATTAATAGAAAATATCAACACGTACGCGTAATACCAAAGCCACACACACAACTACGTTAACCGTACGACGTATGCGGTGGCAGGTTCATACGTGTGGAGGCAACCGGGCAGAATGATCAGCCCAGGAGATTGGTGTTACAGGGAAGTGACATTATGCACCTGCGAGGCCATGGGATCATACGCCCCCCGGTCCCTCATATCTCGCAGTGCACTTACGGAGCCCTTCGCGCTCCGCATACACGCTCTCGTGAATGCGGCTCCAGCATTAATGGATCTCACCCGCGGATTTCCCTGCCACCACAGGGCACTCGAGTGTGCCCAAGCGAGCCTCAACCGACCGCCGAGTTATTTTGCGAAGTGAACGCCTCACGGTAAAGTAGCCCCAAGATGAAGGTCCCTTAAAAAAAAAGCAGGAGCAATACGGTGTTGGTGCTCGAGATTGAAATTCGATGACCTTTCCCATACGATACACAGTTTTCTTTGTTTACCCAGGGAAACCTTACTAAATCACAAACTACTTTCTTTCAAGAGGGCCTTGTTTGGAATGTTGAGGCCATTCTTAAACTTAAGTGTGGAGTGTATTTCTGCATGCAGCAGACCTAAAAGAAATCAATTCATACGAGGAAATGGGGAATTCTGGACAAATCTCTCTGATGCTAACTCATTGATAATAGTGATTTGCTTTCATCCCTTTGTAAAGCCAAGGCCTGCTGACGATACCATTGGTCATGGGGGTTTTAACCGCCATTCACCACAATGGCAAGTCGGTGAAGGGATGCCCAAGACGAGTTGAGATTGTACTCATCATCGATGTTAGCCGCGAGTGTGACATTGAACTCAGGTTAGCTCCAACCCGTAAGACAGCATCAAAACAATATTATTTTGTTGTTATCAATGAGAAATCAGGAGAGATCGGATGAGTCTCATTTGCAAGAGTTACCTCGGTCAGCAAAAATGACAAAAGCGAAAAAAATCAAATAAAAGTACAGCAATTAAGCAAAATGTAAATTAGAGCAAAAAAACTAAAAAAATAAAATTCAAAAAGAAAGCAGCGGAATAACACAGTCAGTATGGGGGCCTTGGTGCTAAAAATGAAATGGAGACAGGGATCCAATTCTTGTCCTGATCATACCATTGTTGATGCACGACCTTGCCATTCGGAATTTGACCGTGTTTGGTTATTTTTGGATTGTTTTGTCCACGTTGTTGTTGTGGTTGCTGCTGCTGTAACCAGGTGTCTGCAAACCAAGTCCACATCGAAAATCAGAATTGACTGCCCAGTGGGTTTTACTTGTGCCAAATTAAACCTAAAGCCACACTTTTTGGCATGTCCGTTCAGCCAACCTGAGGTGCAATTAATCTCAGGCTTATGGCAGGCTTGTGTTAAATCAACTCCAGCTGAAGAACTTTGGTTTAATTTATTCATACCGGAAATATAGCACAGCACCATAAAAAATACACGACACAAACGCTAAATACACTACAATTACAACGTTATGCAAAAACCATTTCGCGATAAGTCACATCGTGAAGATACATCTTGCATCAAATCGTGAGATGTAATGTCGTGGCAGGCCTACTTCAAAGTATAGGCTGGCACCAAGGGGGGCAGGAGGCAAAACCAATTCATTAAGATATCAGAGCTTTGTTCGTGCAGGCTAACTAGGTGAAAAGATGCGGGCTATGTGTCCTTTACGATGTAAGTAATGTTGGTGCCATACTTTGGGTTGTTGGGGATTAGCACACCATTTAACGCGTGTATGCTGAGAACGCAAACTGCCAGAGTGGAGGAATGAACCTCCCGGCGCTACGATACTTGTAAAAGTAACTGTGGATTCGTCAGCGCTCGAGAAACACAGGCGAGCGTTGCCTGAACTCTCACGCTGCACACGCTGTGCACCCAAAGCAGAGCTTCATGCAGTGCAGATCCTGTTCGGCTCGCAGGATGAACTGGTTGACAAGGTTGCTTTTAATTATTTGCTTTAAAGGCATCTGGCCACAGCGGGACAATCTAAAATGAGCTCATGGGGAGACACAGATTCCCAATCGGGGAAGCGGCAGACGTAAGCAACGGCTGTGCTGATAAACTCAAGGCAAACACGCCGCGTGTATTGCATTATACAAATGCCGCGAGTTGCTTTACACTATCAGTGAAATAATAGAGACAAAATTTAAAAGCAAATAAAATATTACGCGAAAAAAGATGTTTACTCTTGGCATAATGTTTGTTGTTTACACCACATTGGCATCATGCAATTATTTGAATGCGGTATTCCCTCGTTATTCACAAACTTGCTCTCCGCAAATTTGGCTATCCACGAACTGCATCTGGAACTGGAAAAATGCATCGAGAGAGAGAAATAAACAAAGAAAATGATGAGATAAAGTGGAGAGAATGTGATGCGAGAAAGTAATGAGATAAAGCGATAAATTCAAGTGATGATGCGTAGCATGATCATAATTTAAGGTAAGTTAATTTATACATTATTAACTAATACTTAATTTCTTTTTATTTAAAGCTTTTGTGACTGCAGGGATTAATATTCTTGGTTCTTTCGGTAAAGTCACGTAGAAGGGAAACAATAAAAATATTAAACAATACAATTCTCACGACGTTTCGACTGCAACACAAGCAATCATCATCAGGTGTGAAACGTCGTGAGAATTGTAATGTTTTATATTTTTATTATTTTATTATACGAAGGCCGGTGATTGGTTAGGAGGGTGAGTGGTTAATGACCGGCGCCGCTCTGGCGGGAATAACAAGGCCACGTGAGGCTGGGGGCCTGGGGGCGAGTAGCGAAGCGGGGGGTGAGATAATTGATTGGGACTGATTAGTGTGGGGATAAAAGGACAGCGTAACGGAGAGACGGGAGTCTTGGTGGGAGTTGGAGTGATCGGTGCCCAGGGAAGAGAGGAGCAGCAGTGAGTAGAGAAGATACGATAACGGTAGCAGTGGATAGAGAGAACGTAGAGATATAGGACAGAGTACGGTAGCAGTGGATAGAGAGAACGTAGAGATATAGGACAGAGTACGGTAGCAGTGGATAGAGAGAACGTAGAGATATAGGACAGAGTACGGTAGCAGTGGATAGAGAGAACGTAGAGATATAGGACAGAGTACGGTAGCAGTGGATAGAGAGAACGTAGAGATATAGGACAGAGTACGGTAGCAGTGGATAGAGAGAACGTAGAGATATAGGACAGAGTACGGTAGCAGTGGATAGAGAGAACGTAGAGATATAGGACAGAGTACGGTAGCAGTGGATAGAGAGAACGTAGAGATATAGGACAGAGTACGGTAGCAGTGGATAGAGAGAACGTAGAGATATAGGACAGAGTACGGTAGCAGTGGATAGAGAGAACGTAGAGATATAGGACAGAGTACGGTAGCAGTGGATAGAGAGAACGTAGAGATATAGGACAGAGTACGGTAGCAGTGGATAGAGAGAACGTAGAGATATAGGACAGAGTACGGTAGCAGTGGATAGAGAGAACGTAGAGATATAGGACAGAGTACGGTAGCAGTGGATAGAGAGAACGTAGAGATATAGGACAGAGTACGGTAGCAGTGGATAGAGAGAACGTAGAGATATAGGACAGAGTACGGTAGCAGTGGATAGAGAGAACGTAGAGATATAGGACAGAGTACGGTAGCAGTGGATAGAGAGAACGTAGAGATATAGGACAGAGTACGGTAGCAGTGGATAGAGAGAACGTAGAGATATAGGACAGAGTACGGTAGCAGTGGATAGAGAGAACGTAGAGATATAGGACAGAGTACGGTAGCAGTGGATAGAGAGAACGTAGAGATATAGGACAGAGTACGGTAGCAGTGGATAGAGAGAACGTAGAGATATAGGACAGAGTACGGTAGCAGTGGATAGAGAGAACGTAGAGATATAGGACAGAGTACGGTAGCAGTGGATAGAGAGAACGTAGAGATATAGGACAGAGTACGGTAGCAGTGGATAGAGAGAACGTAGAGATATAGGACAGAGTACGGTAGCAGTGGATAGAGAGAACGTAGAGATATAGGACAGAGTATGGTAGCAGTGGATAGAGAGAACGTAGAGATATAGGACAGAGTATGGTAGCAGTGGATAGAGAGAACGTAAAGAGATAGGGCAGAGTACGGTAGCAGTGGAGAAAGAGAATACAGAGTACGGTAGCAGCGGAGTAACGGACCTCGAGAGAGCAGGAGAGCGAGCGGAGAGACATAGAGTGTCGTTGATGGCGGATAGCATAACGGAGCGAACGGGGAGACACGGAGCGGTGATGAGGAGAAGGTGTGAACTCTAAAGTGTGAATAAACGGAATTATGAAAGACAACCGGAGTACGAGTCCTACAAAGGTAATGTGTATGTAATTCGAAATTTGCTATTCACGAGTACGGGACTTATCCCTCGTGGACAACGAGGGAATACTGTACAGCAATGGATATCAATGAAATATAAACACATGTCAAGTTGCTTCAGAGTAAGGATTGCCACTATTAATATCCATACAAATACATGTACAACAACAGCTGTCAGTGTCATCACGACAGCACGTGTGCCAGACGAGGTTCACTTTGAGCCCAACCGAAGTTGAGAAGGCTTGCTGGCAGGAGGTCACAAGACAGACTCAAATGTTTCAGATTAACCAACCAAGATGACTGGCAGATGGAATGTACAATGATGCACTCGATCATACAATATATATGTACTGTACTGCATAACTAAAGAGAGTTGTCTAAATAGTTTTAGTAAAATTGACAAAACCCAATTTCGTGCTTTTGCTATAATAACCTGGAACACAGAAATAAAAAAGGAATATACACAGTACGAATATATATATTGCATTGGGAGGACTGCAGTGTATTTAAAATATTCTGAAGATTTTGTGACTAACCTTTGTAAATTTAAATAATCCTGTTACTTTAGAAGTTAATATAAGATTGGGAAGAAAACTACATTCTTTCATATAAGCTATGCTGTTCCGCTTACCTCATGGGTATTCTATGAGTGGATATATTCTCATAAATATTCTACGTGAAAACCGTGACTATTCACTAGTTTTACTAATTTTATACTTCTAACTCTCAAGACAGATTAGAGAAATGTGTTGTTTTTAAATGAGGAGAATGGAGGCCTCTTTTATATTATGCAACAGTAGGTTACTTGAAGCATCCTCACAATAATATTGTCTGAAAGCTGAAAACACTTAAGAGAGGTAAGTACAATTGAGGGTGTCCATGCATGTAAAATAACATCAACAATTCACAAATATCGCCTGTGCATCGTCTCCCTCTTTAGGCTAATGGTGAGGGACATTTTAAACATTAGGTAGTCCTTTCAATTTTTTGCAACACAAAGGATATCTCAGTGGCGATCATCCCCCAAGTCTGACTATTAAAGCAGTTGCCATTTCGGGCGTGAACACAAGAAAATACAAATAAAGCGAATGCACACGTGACCACAAATAGCTGCACGTGCACGCACGTCCACAAAGTGGGGGAAATTATTAGCAAATGCAAATGAGCGACATCCCAAAAAAGTAATACCTTTCATGAGGAAACAATGTCAGCAGAGTTTACAGCGAGCTTGAAAGGCTCCCTGCAGTGGCACAACATTGGCCGATGCCAACA
Source organism: Lethenteron reissneri (assembly GCF_015708825.2). Taxonomy (NCBI): domain Eukaryota; kingdom Metazoa; phylum Chordata; class Hyperoartia; order Petromyzontiformes; family Petromyzontidae; genus Lethenteron; species Lethenteron reissneri. Next base: position 5,478,686 of record NC_083813.1, on the reverse strand, counting down.
TACCGGTGTGTATCAACGAGATGGCACGGAGCCGAAAGCTTAGCCAAGCCCGAGCCGGGCACTAAAATGCTGAGATCGCAAGAGCAGCCGGTAACACACCCCAGCTTGCCGCAATCACTCCGCGCGAACAACTCGAGCACCAAGAGCACCGGGCTCGATGGCATCCGGTGGTAGCCGGCCAAATTCGCACGCACAACCCAACGACGCGGTCAGGGGTGAAAACGAACGTGCCGCAACGGGGCACGTTGTGACCGTCGTACCGTAGGGCTCACGTGACCCGAGGCCTCCTTGCACTGGTGGAGCCAGTGGGGGGTGGGGTGGCACGTGCCCTCCCCCCCCCCCAAATGATCCGATCGAAATCCCTAAATTCGATCGGACCATTGGGTTTATACAAAATATATAATAGTCAAGAAATGTGTGTAATGCGCGTGACGTCACTCCACATGCTGCACCCTCCCCCCCCGTCATTAATAATAAAATAAACAATTTTGATTTGAAGCTTTCGTGACTGCAGGAATCCATACTCTTTGGTTCTTTCGGTAAAGTCACGAAGGTAGAAAAATAAAACAAAAAATAACATATCACGACGTTTCGATCGCAACACAAGCGGTCGTCCTCAGGCGGAAAAAATAATCCAGCAGTGGAACTGCTGAACCAGCGAGAGAGCTGTTACAACAAGAGGTTATTTATGTGGCGATGGGCAAGCAAGCGGGGTCTGAGTTGGAAAGGAATTCCATCCCCGAACGCAAGCACATCAGTTGTGTTAATGGGGGAGATTAGGGAAAGAGATTGGCATGAAATGAGCTTCCGTTGCCGCATAAGAGTATCATCTCCTCCGAAACGTCGTGATTAAAATTTATTTTATTTTATACCTACGTGACTATACCGAAAGAACCAAAGAGTATAGTATCATCCCCGTATATATGCACAACGGCAGTGTTAATGGGAGATTAGCACTATGTTGATGGGATAGATTAGGCAGGGAAATTAAGGGGATTAGTAAGTTAATGTCATGTCTATGTATAACACAAGCTGCGCTATGAGGTAAGAGCGTCCACGCAAGGGAACCACCGTAACGGTGGTCGCGCCAGTGAGACACACAGCCCATCACACCGCCCATCACACAGCCAGAACCATCGGTACATCGAAGCTAAGGGGACAGAGGTGGCCATGCTAGTGAGACCCTAGCTCGTTAATGCAGAAGCACCAAACAGGGCAATGCAACCCAGAGAGTCGGAGATAACAGCCAAACGGCAAGGAAGAATGGAAGCACTGCAGCAAGTCACGACTTTGCTTGGTTAATCAAGTCCTTCCAATGATTGCTCAGCTTATACCCATCTTCTCGGTTGAAATTGTCTCAGTGTTTATATATTTGGATGGCTTCATGGACAAATCTTTGATAGTAGCCCGAAGGTTTGCAGAGTACCTTGGTCTCGTAAAAAACAATATCGTGCGAGCCCATTGCGTTATAACAATGATCAGCCACTGCAGAGGTATTGGTTCTGCCTTGTTTCAAATCTGCCTTGTGTTCGCGAACACGGTCCGAGACCTTCAGCGAGTGCGATGCCGAGCATGCACGGTTCGAATTCGACTCTCGATCGATGGCTTCGCCATCGCCGCACACCCGTCGAATAAAAAGCAAGGGACAAGTCCTTACTAACAACTCCTATCATTTTTCATTGCTGGAGGGGTTGCCCCCTCTATCTAAAAATCCTGGCTCCGCCGAAATATTTGTGCGACGCTGCTGCGTCGGCAGTGGTGCACAAGCACAAATAACAACAACAACAAAATTCGCATTCATCAATAACACTGCCTTAAAGGATGACAAAAAGTCAAACAAGAAGCAATGTTTTTTTGGACATTGCACAAAAAGTTGCGTGTTCACCCAGGGGTTGTTTTGGTAAATTTTAGACACTAGCATATCCAGGAGTTGTTTGTGGCAGCCAAACACGGCCCCTGAAGCATGTTAGAATAAATAAATAGAAAACAGGTATATTCCAATATTTCATGTGTGATGTGCATGTTACTGTATGCATGGGGAGCGGTCGTGTAAGCGGTTAGTGCTACGCTGCGCTACAAACCCAGCGACCCGAGTTCGATTCAATCTCACGGCCAACACCACTGACAATTATCTGAATCAGTCCTGGGTCTCCCCGAGGTTGACTCAGCCTCAAATGAGTACCTGGTAAAGTGTGTAAACATCGCCACTAGGGAGACAAAGGCGGCCAGGCTGGTCACCTACTCCCTCGTGTGCCTTGCCGGCCTTCATAGGTGCTTGCCAACAGCACTTGCCCCATCAGTCTGTTAAGGCTATAGGGGGATCTTCGTCTTTGTTTGTATATATGGTGGGCGAGTAGGTATGTTATGTATGTTGAACTTAATTCGCACCACACGTTGCCAACCGTGCTTATCGGAGGTGCGAGGGAGAGACAATAAACTACAGACAAAAATCAGTATGTGTATATCCAATCCAAGGCCGTAATTATAATACACATCCCCCCCAATATTCAAATATGCTCAAAATGTTCCCCCCAATATATTGCTATAAAAATTTAAAAAGTAATAATAATTGCTATGCAATGTAAATAAAAACAATTTGCTCAACCTTGGCCACAAAATCTGGACTTGTCTTCATAGAAATCAATGCATAGATTTTTGTTTATATGATTGTGGTTTTGGTTGCACTTTATCAATCCCTAATCTCAAACATTACATACAATTAAACAAGAAATGGTAAAAAATGTAAAAACAGAGCAATGTAATACAAAGCACTATTAGACATTATTGTAAAAAATAAATAAAAAGTCCATCCCATGTGTTAGTGAATTTTTTTATATTTTAGGCAGGAAATGGCAAGAAATTAGTTTTCAAATTTAGATATTTTTCTGGGTTGGGACCCCTAGACCCCCGGGAAGATTTGGTGCCCCCCAATGTTGACTCCATGGCTACTGCCTTAATCCAATAAGATTGTGTTGTAGTAGAGTTCAAATCACAGTCACAAGTTTTATTATGTAGGAAGTCATCAAGACTCAATTTTCAAACAGACTTGTCCCAACCATAGGAACGTGCAATTTCCACCACTGGGTCAGCATCACCAACGGAGGATAATCTTTGAGCACGGGCACTCTTTGATGCGTTTAGCTGTACATATGATCTGCATTGGCAGCCATAGACAGTTCAAATCATTATTTCCCTCCAGCCGCCACAAAAAACACACACAATATGACCTCCCCCCTGCCTCCCCCATAGGCATTGCTCTTCAATTGCAATTCTGTCATGTTGCCACTGTGCTGCCATCACACTTTCATTCTGCTGTCACCGAGCTTTCATTGCCGCTCCAATCACAGTCTCGACCATCGCACAGTCTCACCGCACCTCAATCGCGCATCCACGGCACGCACGCCATTCTCCCGTCACGCATTTAATAAGAGTCATCATGTTACCACCGCCAGCACATTTCAATCGAATGTTACCGATGCCCGAGTGCTTCTGTGCATTTGTATTATTTTCATAATCAGGATTTGCTTTTGCAGGAATTATAGGCTCACTGGGTGTGGAGACGAGTATGTGTGTGGTTTTTCTGAATCTGAAATAAAAACCTTTCTGAATTTAAAGGGGTCCACTGCTTGGGATGCTGAGGAAAAAGTAGAGAGTATTTTATTTCACGTGGGAAAAAAGTGGAGTGCCTGAGAACAGCCACGCTTAAACATGGTACTTATATATCATAAACCTACTTGTAGCCCATACTCTTATGGGCATCCTCTTGCACTGCGTAAAGATACGTAACACACAGGCGATAACCTCATCTCCAATTCGGCATGTGCCACCACATCCGTCTAAAGAGCAGGGCCACAGAACTCACGTGATATTTTTCTGCTCCATGCACAGGCACACTGGGTCCACGGTTGTAGACTGCACAACGCAGCCATTTATGGACAATTTGTTCAACCGGTACTCGTCGCACACAGGCACGCACGGACGCACGCCGACTTGAATTCAGACCTGGGTTGATGTGTTCTTAGACGTGACTACCGCGTCGGTTTTGTCGGATGTGCTGTACAGCTCCGACGCCTTTTGCGGGTTGTACCGCGTTGTTGTTGTTGTTCAGCAAGATGCCCGTTGTTTCTCGCCACAGGGCTGGAAGCTCACGGCACGTGATGGGGAAAAGTCAGAGCTCATGCAGAGCAACACGCGGTGAAACCTGAAAACGCATCGGAGAGCGACCGTAGACCTGATGCAAAGTTCACAGTATGCTCCCCCCCCCCCCCCCCCAATGAATCATTCAAGCCCTTCCATATGTTTGGCATGCATCGGGCCGATACAAAAAGTGTATCCTGGCTGCTGCGAAATTGGAGCTTGGCAGACTTGCCTTATTAAGATCTCAACCCAGCCCAGGGCTGATTGTCATCAACAAACACGAGGGAGTGTGAACGACTGTTCGGTGGACTCCTGCAGATCTGGGCGATGTGCCATGCTGAACCGGATGAACTGGGCAGCCTTGGCAGGTACGCAGCCTTGAGCTGTACTCAACAGACTACCCAGAAGAGTTCAAAGCAACATAAAAAAAAATTTATTTGAATTATTCCAGCTGCACTGGCCACCATAGGCAACATACTCAATACATTATAGATTTGAAGTTTTCGTGACTGCAAGGATCCATACTCTTTGGTTTTTTTGGTAAAGTCACGTAGGTTAAAACATTTATTCGTTTCCTTTTTTAACCTACGTGACTTTACCGAAAAAAAAACAAAGAGTATAAAATACGTTCCTGGTTTTGTATTTGTAGATAGACAAGTTTTTTATTTTCATGCAGGCGGCGCTGTGGTTAAACCAACACTGGAAAGTGGTAATCTCATATTTCAGTTAATTGTCTCTCAGCCCATCTGATGGGTGATCCGGTGTGAACATTTCTCCACCGGCTTTGAAGTTCGTTACGTGGTGGTGCCCTGCAATTGCTTGCTCACGAAACTGGCTGGCAAAGGGTCCTCCACTCGAGGAACCTCCAGACAGGCCCCTGTGAAAAGTCTTTTTAAATCCTTTATATTAAGTTCACTTGTTCGCTTGCTTGCGCGCTTACGACCGTGCAAATCTTTCGGTCGTTTTTTAGCCCACTTCCCGTGATCCAATCGAGCTGACATTTTGCACACAGACTCGTTGTGCGTGACAATTAATTTTCGTGAAAATTTTTTTCCCTAAATTTTAGGAAACTTTTTTTTATATTTACTTACCAATTGCTTAATGGTGGCAGGCAATTATCTGACCCATACGTGGCAGCCATCTCAAGCCAGAGGACGAGAGGACTCTAGCCGCCCGTTTCAAAGACCAATGTGGGCTGGGTTGTGGCCCATTGAACACGCATATAAAGGATTTATAGTGAAAAACTTTGTTTTTACGGGTTAATTTTTTTGTTGCCCTGTTTTTCAATGCTGGCCCGATGTCTTGTTCTTGTTGTCCTGTTTGTTGCTGTCACGTTCTGACCTCCCCCCCCTTACTGGACGTCTGTGCAAGAGCTTTATAGATAATCGGATTCCCCCAGCATAAATACATACAGTATTTTGATTCTGTTTTGAGAGAGGTGTTCAGAGCCCACACTTCACCCCACCAAACGTGCCATGCCGAACAACTAACTGTGGTGTAGGGATTTATGCTGCTGGATTGCCCGATGATGCTGGATGCAATTACCAGCGAAACGTCGCACTACTCAAATTGTAAATGTTGTGGTTTCACGCTTCAACACACCGGTGGGCCAAAGCAGTGAACTATTTGTCTTTTGTCAACGTGACACTTTTTTACTGATTGGCCGTGTCGGGTGGTGGAGGGTTACGACACATTTATAAATAACGCGATCTAAACCCAAAAACGTTGATTATTAATAATATTGGTCGCGAAAGCCTGCTACGTGTTAAACTGGATGGACATAGTCGGGGGGGGGTGGGGGGTGCATTTAAGAAACTTGCACCAATACTGATTGTAGTCGACATTGTGTGTTAACTGGCCTGAACAATAATCTTAGGGTGCATCTATTTGCTCCCAAACCAATTCAATGAATCGTTCCAATTCATAATGCAATTCGCTTGAATTATATATATGTGTGTGTGCATTTGTTTACATTACGGCGAATGAAGCAGAAGTAGCTTCTAGTCGCTGGATGTATCACGTGAACTATTTCACACACACAATGAAAACACATGATGGCCAACCGGATTTTGAAGCAAGTATCTCAACCTTAAAAATGTATTTACAACCTTGAAATTAGCTTAGAAATGCTATACTTAGTCATAAATTGCACAAAAACCTCGCATTAAGATTTCAAAATACACAACGGTGTCCTCACAATCAGCAAGGCAGACACAGCTCCCATGGCGACTTGCATGCCACATCATGAGATCGTCAGTGTGTGCACAATCATCTCAGCCCCGTCTAAGTGATCAAATTGGAAACTGAACACGTGGCCGCTACTTTTTCCCACACGCAGTAAGGTCTACTAATATGAATGTGTAAAAAAAAAAGCCATTAAATTATCAGCGCGGTTGATCCACTTAGAAAGTTATCTAAAACTAGAAGGGTGAGGGGTCTTTTTGCTTTTCATTCTCGAAATATTTTTTTAAATAACCGAGCACTTTAAATGTTTCCCGAGATTAAATTTGCGTTTTTTCTCCGTAACTGCTTTTGGGTCATAGAGTACTTGCGTGAACATTCCATAACTAACATACACATGAGAACCTTCAAATATTAACATAATTTTACGTAAGGATATGCGCTGCATTTCCGTATATTACAAAGCACCTCTACAGCGGGCGAGACTGTTGCTTTATCATGTGGAAAACACCCACGCACATTGGCAATTCGTAATTCGAACATGTCATTGAGTTAATTAGCCAAAAACCGATCCACTCCAACTCATAGCATTCAAATGTAAAATAATGAGCTCAATAACTTACATTCAAAGTCACAGACCACCATGAAATATTTACTACGAAAAATATTTATCTTTAAATAGCACTAATTATCAAACACAAATAATTGAGTCAATATGAAGAATGCAAATACGAATTTCTGTAAGGCAAATATATAAAAATAATCCCAAACTAAACAGCAGTTATTCAATTGAGCTTTCCAATTATTTATTTATACAAATATGATCCCGTTTATGACCATAATTAGTGTGTGAAAATATAAACAAAGCATTGTCCATGCATTGGTTGTGCTATGCTCAACTACTCTAAGAATGCGCACACAATGTAGCCATGCAAATCTGAATTGGCACAGTAAAGATTAGTGCCTTTTCCAATTCTTTCATCATTATATAATTATATTTGTGTCTAATGCCTTGTAATGTTGTATATAATAACTTATAGTATTAATCTTGAATTAAAGCTTTCGTGACTGCAGGCATTCATATTCTTTGGGTCCTTCGATAAAATCACTTAGATAAAACAATAAAATAAAATAAAAATAAGGAATATTTATTTATTTTATTCACTTTATTTGCATTTTTATTTTATTGTTATATCTACGTGACCTTACCGAAAGACCCAAAAAAATAAATTATAATATAAATTATTCTATATAATATTACATTTTATACGATATATATCGGGTGTTGTTGTTTTATATATATAGATAGATAAATATATTTTGAAATAAACTACCAGCTGTATGACTAATTTTCGAAATCGTTCATTTGCATATAGGTGGTCTGATAAAGCAGCGTGCTATTTATTTCAGCATGACGTGTGATTCATAATATTTGATGGTTTGGGACACACAGGTGCTTGTCCTTCGCCGGCACTGAATATTTAGAAATCAAAAGACCCAAGCCACCGTTTTCCACAAATCGGCTTGGTTGTCAAAACCAAAGGCAGCCTGGGGGTAGGGGGTGGGGGGTTAACGCTCTTGACAAGCACCAAGTCACATCGTGCAGGCGAAGACAATCATAGTCACTTCGCATTGTTTGCCATGTCGGATTATTTCATTACATAATACTAATGCGGTGCTTACATCTGTACGCAGCAGCAGCAGCATGAGGTCTAGAAATGCCGAGCACGTGTTATATCAGGGTTGTTTTTCTTTTAAATAAAGGTTTCTGGTTACTACTATTTTTTTTTACTTCATGTGTAATGGAATGTTTTTTTATATATGCAAGATGAGGTGAAGGAGTGGCCATTACAGCATCTTCTTAGGTTTTTTCGGTAAAGTCACGTAGGTAAAACATGAAAATTAATGAAAATAAAATAAAATAAAACAAAAATCACGACGTTTCGGAGGCAACACAAGTCGTGATTTTTGTTTTATTTTATTTTATTTTCATTAATTTTGATGTTTTACCTACGTGACTTTACCGAAAAAACCTAAGAATATGAATCCTTGCAGTCACGAAAGCTTCAAATCTAACATTACAGCATCCTTTAATAGTCTTACCATCATCAGCAGCCGCTGCTGGATGAAGGCATCCCTTAAGCCACCATCATTTATCATTGCCTCGTGATTTATCATTGCCTCGTGATGCAACAATCCACGTTGCTCCTGCACACGAGCTGAAAAAATCATTGCTCCAGCTCCCCATGGGGCATCCTTCTCGAGCACGTTTCACCGTTTTGGCTGCCGTTCCATCGTTAGTCTCGGCCACCTGCCATCATCCCCGGTGTATCCTGATCAAACTCACCTTTCGTAAACGATGTCTATAACTTGTATGTGTCTTCTGAGTCATGTCTTCCTCGGTCTGTCTCAGCGCAATCCCCACCGTTCACCCCTCCATGCTTCTTTGGGACACTTTTCATGTTGTTACATTTTCCTTGTCAACGTCGATATTACTGATCCTTGTCATTGCAGGTAATATTCACCGGCAAAAAATATATGTATGGCGGAACAATGTTGCTTTTCATTAACCACATTAACTGTTTTAACGCATTTCAACCTACTCTCACCCACCTATTTATTTAAAAGTTTTTTTTTTTATATTCCGGTCCACATTCAGGTGCGTGCCTCCAGGATACCTTCAACTGTTTCTTGAACTTTCTGCAGGTGACTTTATTTTGCTCGTGTTTATCTTGAGCCCAAGCTTGCAAGCTTTCTTCAAACGGTTCTTGAATTGTTTCCGGTCGTTCTTATTCCACTGGTTACTCTCATAAACCAAGACCTTCATTATTAATGTAAGAGATAAAAACCCCGCAAGGATGGAACTGCTTCGTGGGAATTGTGCAAATACCAAAACACACATCACAAAGGGCGTCAGACAAGACAACACCCGCAAGCCACAGTTCGTCACAGTGATATCCATACGATCCGGTGTCTCAAAGATGGAGAAATAAAACACGACTTAAATTGAGAAACGTTAACCGTCTTAGATTTCCAAATGATGGTAAGCACAACTACTTAAAAATAAAGTACACAAAATGACTGAAAAGCGTAGCTCAAGATTTATCTAATCGTGCACACGAGTAAGACACTTTCACATCCAACAACCACCTTCATGGAGCGAAATGATGTGTTTTTTTTGTATTCAGAATCACCAAGTAAATTAACCTTATCACAAATGCCTACTTTTAATTGACTCTTCTGGCAACGACAAAACTGCTTTTTTTTGCATCGCTCAAGCTGGTCTGTGTTGCAGCTTTGAAAATAATTGGGGTAAAATAACATTATCTACTGGGCTGCCAGATGGAGTGAGACTGGTGCAGCCCAGTGCTCAAGCTGTACATGTGTCTCCTGTAGTCACGTCCGGGAAGCAAGCAATGCAGCCTAGTCACGGCAGAAGGCGACCTACCCCCCCCCCCCTGCCCTTAAACCTCCATGCATTCCTGGCTATACACGGCACAACTGCTAACCAGCATCATCTGCACCACCCCTGCATTCATTGCCATGACCTTTGGGAAAGAATCGTTCGGATGGTTGTGTGCCTCCCAACGGCAGCAAGCTTTCCAACCGCGGTCCAAAGGCACATTGCGCATTATGCACAATATACAGCACAACAACATGCAAGAGACCGTCCACAGCGCCCATCAGCCAGCTGTAGCAGGAAACCTAGGCTCATGAATCACTTCTTAACCCTCTAGCTAATGTGTTTTTTTTTTCATTCATCAGTGGGCAACATTTTTTTTTCATGTATGAAGACTGTATAGCATTTGATAGTAACCTACCTTTGTGTTTAATTAAAACAACGTCTTTCAAGTGTCACAATATAACGGTCGGCTACGTATGGTGTGAAAAAAAGGTTCAACAACATACTTGACATATGTATAATGTATACTCGCATGCATTCTGTAAAAACGAAAGTTACACACATATATATACAAATATCTTTACTGAACACCTTCAACTGGGGTTGTTTGGGATGCCTGCCCAAATACATTCGAATAATATTTTGGCGTGTGGAAGAAAACGAGAAAATAAATTGAGGAAATGCACGCATTCAAGGACATCAGAACTATGTCTATAGCCCGTAAACCTACTTGCTGGACAGCCACGTGCATACACCAAATCAGCCTTCAGGGTGCATACACTGGTAGGAACCCACTGGTTCCACCAGCTCACAGGGGATTATTGTGTCCGTCCGTCGTGCAGGGAGGGGCTGGGTGGGGAGGGGAGGGTGGGGAGGGGCTGGGTGGGGAGGGGCTGGGTGGGGAGAGTGGGGCTGGGTGGGGAGGGGAGGGTGAGGAGGGGCTGGGTGGGGAGGGTGTGGAGGGGCTGGTTGGAGCTGGGTGGGGGGTGGGAGGGTCACCTCGTGGTGCCCTTATAAAACTCAACGTTTAACCTACTCACGCCGGCTTGTGCCTGCCCCCACAGTCGGGCATATTTGCGGAGTACACCACGCCGCCGTTGACCCTGGCAATTGACCGAGCAACCCAGCGTTCCTACCAGCTCCCTCCGCAAGAATATGCTTTCATGACATAGTAGTTTCTAAACATGGTGTTATGAACTCAATTACCTGCGGAGTTCAATTCCTGGCCATGACTAACAACATCCATCACACAGCGAGTAACATCCCAACCAGTTCTTCCCCCAAAGATCGACACGGTATGAGGAGGGCGTCATCCAGCAGTGGATTAAACGATGAGGTGAATTTGTTTCACGAGATCTCTGTCTGCGTACGATTCACCAAACCTAACCGCAATTATTCGGTCTGCAGACGAGTGCCACTACACAAGCAACATGTATGCTATCTATATATATAAAATCGTGAATGTCTGTCTGTCCGTCTGTGTGTGTGTGTGTGGATTTCGGACCATAAGCACTTTCATTGGACGGCGGTTGCCCCTGGCAACGGATAGCGACGCCTTCGCCGCTTTCATTGGACCTGGCAACGGCTAGCGACGCCTTCGCCAAGGGCTGCAGTTTCATTGGACGGCGGTTGCCCCTGCCAACGGCTAGCCACGCCTTCGCCACTTTCATAGGCTCCGTAAATAATTAAATAATAGCCATTACACAGTGTTGTTGGAGCGCTGAGGGGGGGGGGAAGGCACGCCACCCGTACCCTGCCTCTGCCGGGTGGACAATTTAGGCGAGGCCGCAGGCTCTGCACGCTACTAGGCCTCGACACCCACCACGCCACTCTGAGGTAAATTCCGCAAAGTTTGTCCTACTCTTCACTCCACCCCCACCACAATGTGTGCAATTTATATTACTTTTAAACCCAACGCGCCAACAATTGATTACTTAAATGTTCACTGTACAAATAGTCACTAAGCTGGGTCAGCGTACTGCCAGTCTATCATGTAGACTGTAGCCTGCTTATTAAGCTCGGTGAGCGTACTGCCACTCTATCATGTACACTCTAGCCTGCTTATGAAGCTGACTGCGTGTACTGGCAGTCTATAATGTGGACTGTAGCCTGGTTATTATAATCGATTCTTTATATGTTCTTTGTACAAATAGTCATTAAGCTGGTTGAGCGACCCCAGTTCGATTCAAACTCACGCCCACCACCGCTGACGATTATTTGAAACGGACCTGGCCCTCCCCTAGGTCCACTCAGCCTCAAACGCGTAACTGCTGTCGTGTGTGAACATCGTCACTGGGGAGACAAAGGCGGACGGGCATCGTGGATCCAAGTCCCGGGCGAAGCCGGGTCTTTTGTGTATGTGTGTATGTGTTTATGTGTATCTCTGTGTGTCAAGATCGGCCTCAGTGGAGGAGGCTCGTGAAGGACGCTACTGGGCAGTTGGAGGCAGTCGCCCTCCAACAACAACGGAGGGCGGAGGAGCGACGCTCACAACAACGAGCGGAGCGCCGGGTGGCTAAAGCACAGCAAGTTGGCACAGTAGGGGGCACAGTTGGTGCATCAGCCAGTCATCTCGGTCATCTCGGTCAGTCGACCCGTGGCACCTGGGTCTGCCCCGTGACCTCCTGCCAGCGGGCTTTCGACACTTCACGTGGCCTCAAGGTGCACTTGGCCTGGCACAAGCATCGTGGTGACGTCACCGCCACTTAGTGGCGAATGGCGGTTGTTGTTGTTGTATGTGTTTGTGTGTGTGTGTATGTATGTGGGTTTTTTTCTATGTCTTTATGTGTATGTCTGCGTGTCTGTATGTATGTGTGTATGTACGTGTGTGCATGTGCTTGGGTGTATGTATGTGTGTGTCTATGTATGTGTGTGTATGTGTTTCTGTGTATGTATGTGTGTGTATGTATGTGTGTTATGTGTCTGTCTGTGTGTCTGCATGTATGTGTGTGTGTATATTGTGTATGTGTTTGTATGAGTTTGTGTCTTTACGCTCGCATTACACAAATGTGTTGCAGGTCTAAGGCGTTCCTTGCGCAGCATTGCCGCTTTATTATTTCAGTCGTTTCCTGCCGTACGCACCCTGAAAGTCGTGTGTGTCTGCAGCAAGCGCGTGTATGTGTACCTATGGACGCGCGCGCGTGTGTTGTGTAGGGGAAACGGTAGTGTAGTGCTTAGCGTGCTGCCTGTGTCTGTGTGTGTGTGTCTGTGTGTGTGTCTGTGTGTGTGTCTGTGTGTGTGCGTGTGTGGTGTGTGGGGAGCGGTAGTGTAGTGATTAGCGTGCTGTCTGTGTGTGTGTCTCTGTCTGTGTGTGTCTGCGTGTGTGTCTGTGTGTGTGTCTGTGCGTGTGTGGTGTGTGAGGAGCGGTGGGTGTAGTGCTTAACGCTACGCTGCGCTACCAACCTGGCGAACCCAGTTCCATTCCCGCTCACGGCCACCACCGGTGACGATTATTTGAACCTCCCCTAGGTCGACTCTGCCTCAAACGAGTAACTGCTGTAGCGTATTAACATCGCCACTGGGGAGACAAAGGCGGCCGGCCGTGGTGGATACAAGTCCCGGGCGAAGCCGGGTAGTACAGCTAGTATGTGTGTATAACTTGGAGAAAAAATATCGATGTTTACTATTATGGTGATGTATATTGAAAGAAAACTGTGCGGAACATATTTTATTTCAAATTTCATTAAACATTTGTAAACTGCAGATAGCAGTTTGCCTCTTTTGAAACGGGTTGGGTGTTTGATGTGTTTACAGCCAGTTACATTTACTGCTATTTTCACATTTCACATTATGAAAATAACTGAAATGGCAAATATTCTGCTCGCACGTCACCATACAGACTCGTGTTATTGCAAAAAAATATAAACATAATTTCCAATATAGAAAAGAGAAATTCTGAAGATTATTTTTGATAGATATTCATTTGAACTCGACAGAAAGGTAAACTCAAAGCTTTTTTTTGCATTAAATCCGTTGGAGCTTTACAAACAAACATTCCCAACGCAACACAAATTCGCCACTTTATAAAAGCAAAGCACCTCAAACAAAGTTACACCACTATACGTGGCATTTTTTCCCCTCCCCGTGGACCTAGAGAGAGAGAGACCGGGCCACAGCGTATTGCACGTTCGAGCATTGTTTGTGAAATTAAAGTGGCGTGGTGCATCCACACGTGTAATTCAATGCTGCTCATGGATAGGTGCATGAATATTGATCGCTTGGGCACAAATCGGTCATTTCCCCCTGCGAGTGCAACCAACATGATTTTACACGCATACAAATCATACAAGGTTGCCAAGAACGTCAAACTTTATTTTCTCTTTGAAGACAATTCAATACCTCCGTAAAAATGATCTACAATAACATGAAATAAAGTTTTCGTTTTTTTTGACTGACCAATCATGCATTTCTAGCAACTCCTGCTGTATTAGCATTTACCTCAAAATGACATTTAAGGACTAACGTTTCAGCACCCTGCACTGTGCTCTAAACGAACCAAGTCACCTGGGTTCCACTCTGAAACAGCACCAGTGGCCCTTCGTACCCGATCCTGTATAGTGCCACACATTGATCAACTCAGACTAAATTAAGCAGCAGGTACAATGTGCCAACATCAGCCATGGGGAGACATAGGTGCTCGCTAACAAACAAAAAAAGACTTGTTCCAACAGTGTATAACAATAAACATGGATTTGTCCTTCCAGGCGTGAAGGGGCGTGACGTGTTGAAGTGCTGCACTAAATCACGACCTATATTTGATTCCTGATTGCACTAGATGGACGAGGAGGTGGAAACCGCAACTGAATGTACATCCCTCAGCTCTCATTTTAGCTCAATTAGTGAAGAAAGAGTGAGAAAGTACAGACTGTGTTTTCACGAGCATTAACAAACCAGATCGGACCAATGGCGTGCTGGTCCTGAACACGGTCAGTGCATTAAATCACGACCTATATTTGATTCCTGATTGCACTAGATGGACGAGGAGGTGGAAACCGCAACTGAATGTACATCCCTCAGCTCTCATTTTAGCTCAATTAGTGAAGAAAGAGTGAGAAAGTACAGACTGTGTTTTCACGAGCATTAACAAACCAGATCGGACCAATGGCGTGCTGGTCCTGAACACGGTCAGTGCATGACTCATACTCTTAGTTTTATCGGTAAAGTCACGTAGGTAAAACAATGAAATTAAAATTAATAAAAGTAATAATATAAATAAAATAATAAAAATCACGACGTTTCGGAGGCAACACAAGTCTTCGTCATCAGGTGGGACCGTCACAGCCAGATTTGCTGTATCACGTGACTTTACCGAAAAAACTAAGAGTATGAATCCTTGCAGTCACGAAAGCTTCAAATCTAGAATTAAGTGCATGACTCGTTTATGATCTTGGCGAGCTCAGAACCTCGCCTGTGTCCTGCGCACCCACTCCCCCTTCCTTCGCTCCACGACTGGAGGTTTTTTGATTATAAATTGTTTAAAACAGTGGATATTACCGTCTACGAGACACTGCTCGAAAATAAGGTAACTGGTGGGAAAATATCTGGCAAAAATGTAAAGAGCGATAGAATGGCAGACAAGGAATGGAACGCGTACAGAATAATCCACAATAAAGGTTTTTATAATAAGATTGCGTAAAATAAAAAATAACCCGGCACAACCCAACACAGCCAATGAGTAAGGTTTGTCACGTAAACAGAAATTAGTTACTACTTCAGCACACCGGTGTGTTGGAGAGTAAACCCACACCATTTACAATTTGAGTTGATGATGATTACAACCAGCTTCATCAGGCAATATCCAGAATTGATTGTGTCGCTGGTAGCAGGTTTAACACTATGTTTATATTTACGCGATCTAACCCAACAAAAAACTTTATTATGGATTAATATTGGTCGCCAAAGCCTACGTGTTAAACTATTAATTTGCACTTTTTCATCTAACAAGCATTTCAATTAAATTCCTTCCAGTTAAAATGTATGGCTTACAAGGTGATTTGCCAGAATTGTGAAGAAATCTTCCTGTTTTCGGTTTAAATAAAGTGAAGGTGATGTCATCACTGTGAGCCCGTTCACGTAAATGTAGTTTGCAATAAAATGTTGTTAAATAAGTGACAATAGATTATGTTAATCAGAGAATATGCAGCACATTATTCGTTGGGTAACTCACAGTTAATCAACATATAGTGGGATGCTTTTATGTTTAGTGTGTTGTTCCTCCCCGCACCTCCGATTAGCAGAGTTGGCCATGCATGGTGCGAAAGAATATGAGAACATACAGTACATATTACCGGTTGTATTAGTCAGTTAATGAAAATTTGGTAGCCTACATAGGCATGCAATTAAACAGTGTATTGTTTAATAATACGCTTCCAAACAGCACTAAGCCTGCAGCTATGAGAACGGTTAAAAACATTTTATTTCTCTCAATTTCAATAGATACGCTAATTAGTCTTGGCGAGTAATAATTAGTTTTACACAAACATCAACATTAACAAAAGCAATTGAATGTGCTTGTTGGCATGCTTGTTCTGCAACTGCGTCGAACAGAAATAGAAATGAGAAGACAGAAGAGAGAGATAAAGATACACACGAAACAGATGCGGTGAATTGAGAGCGAGATGTGGAGAGAATCATGGCACGAGTTTCAAGCTAAGTTAATTTTCTTTGGATCTTTCGGTAAAGCCACGTAGATAGAAAAAAAAAATCACGACGTTTCGATCGCAACACAAGCAAATCGGTCGTCAGGTGAAAAATGACGAGTTGCTTGTGTTGCGATCGAAACATCGTGATATTTGTATTATTTTTTCTTCTTCTATCTACGTGCCTTTACCGAAAGACCCAAAGAATATGAATTCCTACAGTCACGAAAGCTTTAAGTCAATATTTAAGCTACGTTTATTTTAGTTTAACCAGGTTGGAACTCAAGAGACCAGGATAAGTTCAATTTTGCAAGAACGACCTGGGTTGCCAAAATGTAAACAAATAAATTACAACAATGAAGTAAATATATGACAGACAAGATGGGCATTAATTAGCTTTTTTTAATGTTTCTGTAATTAAAGATGATTTTGTCTTAGAAATCCTGGGCCCCCATGAGCTGCTTGGGGACCTGAACATTAGCTTAATTTGAATATGCCTCGTGCCACTCCTGACGACGCGTCCCAGTACAAGTGGGCCGTGTGGCCCGATTGCAGCTTGCTTTGCTAGATGAGGCTGCCTTGGGAACTGAATATCAGCCACGTGCC
The DNA here is from genome assembly GCF_015708825.2 of Lethenteron reissneri. Taxonomy (NCBI): domain Eukaryota; kingdom Metazoa; phylum Chordata; class Hyperoartia; order Petromyzontiformes; family Petromyzontidae; genus Lethenteron; species Lethenteron reissneri. The sequence continues at coordinate 5,461,721 of NC_083813.1, read as the reverse complement.
GATTTCGCGAACTGGAGCAGCCGAATATTGAGTGAGCATGGGGGGAATACAGCCTTAACCCATACTCGTGTGCTGACCGTAACAGATGGTCATTAAGAGTATTTAGCCATAGGATGAAAAAAGTTAATTATTAAACGTAATCAGGTAATCGCTTTCGTTTGATTCCCAGGTTATGTCACGTTTCTTATAAATGTTTAAAAAAACAGTTGAACATTCAAGCATGTCGATTGTCATCTGAATGTTTATTTATCATTTTAATGATGAATGTTTACAGTCTTTGTGGCTGCTACTGCAGAGAACCAAGAGAATGCATCTGTTACTTTTCCAATTTAAGTAGGGAACTCCTTTTCTAAATGATCATTAACTCAAAAGTTCAGTTTTATACGTGACAAATTAGGCAATGTTAAGTGTACACACATTAATCAGTATCAAATGAGTCATAATAGACCCTATTCATTAAACATTAACCAATGTACATTATTGCCTTGTATGTAATAAAAAAAAAAATTCCCACCCAAAATTTGGACGTGTGTTTTTTAACGTTACCCACAATTAACTCAACAATCAAGCTTTTGTGTTGCAACATGTCTAATCCGTGGATTGTATTTGCCGTGGACTGTATAAGCCGGTTCAAATCAACTCCCCCGCCCCATAACACATCGAAATTGAATTTCTAGCAAAGCGGCATCTGCCTTTCAAACTAAGGGAGATACTGCATTGCTCTCCGTTCAAACCCCTATTGCCTTGAGCAAGCCCAAGCGCTTTCCTTTCTGTACTATACAACGACAATACCTTCTGCAGAGAGGCTAAGTGACAGCCAATATTTTCAATTTGTCAGCTTTCATATCTTTATCAAATGTTACGTGGCCCTTCCGCCCATCAATTTGTCCATCGCCATCACCTTTCCTGCTGCAGATGGTCGTACACACGTCGGAGAATCACACATTTCAAATTCATGTTTTCATTGCGAAAACCACGTTGTCTTCACAGCAGCAGCAGCAGCCACTTGAGAATGTAAATAGGTAAGTTTTAGCATAATGAGAAGCCCTTAACTTGGGTTGCATTGCAGTACAAGGTCTTGCCTGCACGAAGCAATGACTGGACTGCGAATTTTAGCAGCGTTGTCTCGTAAAATGCATACTTACACAGTACATATTCGTGGTTCTTTCGGTAAAGTCACGTAGAAGGGAAATAATTTAATAATACAAAATTAACATAATAAGATAAAATTCTCACGACGTTTCGGCCACAACGCAAGCTTTCATTATTTCCCTTCTACGTGACTTTACCGAAAGAACCAAGAATATTAATCTATGCAGTCACGAAAGCTTTAATTCGAAATTTACACAGTACAATGTATATATGTACAACTTGCACTGACTAGTGTGGTGAACCATTGGTGGACAGATTCTGATTCTGAAATGGCTAACAAATGCAGTGTTGGGGTGCCTTCATCCAGCAACAGATTGACAAATGGCTGTAATCTACCTATACCCAATACATTCAGACATTTCATAATTTTACTTGGATTAATCTCAGTCTAATTGGCAGGCTACACTTGGTAAAATGCATTTACTGTAACCAATTATTGAGGATACGCATTTCCATTGTATTTAATTAACATTGATAATATAAGTCCACGCTTTCTTGGAAATATAATTATATCGCATGTAATATAATTGCCTCAACATATCGATGACTGGTTGATCTTTCTTTGGTGAAATGTTCACTTTGTTTTCACGGCTATCCTCTCCCTTCACATCCGCGGAATCTAAAGTACGAATGGCTCGATGCGCCATTACTACATTTTCACAAACCACCATCTCTCAGCCGCACCGATTGGGAACTTCAACCTCAGCCTTTCTTAGACGCTGATCTTCGCGAGAGCTTACGATGCCAAACCGAAGCTGACAGATATTTCGCAGCAGATGTTGCCTCTGCTCATTCTAATGCCCACCCAGAAAAAAAAAACATGTAAAAACCTCAACAGCAACGGGATGCTGCAGGTCTCACTCAAATAGGAGGGCGCATTTAACAATTCGCATAGAGGCCGTCCATAAATGACGTCACGCACCTAGGGGGGGAGGGGTCAGACATTTGTGACGATGTGTGAAGAGGGGGGGGGGGGGTGAGAAATGTGACGTCACATCAAAATGCGAAACTTTAAATAAATATAGACAACACTTAGTTATGTTAATTAAATAGACTTTTGAATCAATGTTTTCTCCTACAACATCAAAGTGCAGCGCCACATTAAATACGCACTACAATGACAATAGTTTAAAGCGATTTGAAGCATGTTTATATATTTGAGGGGGGGTCTGACTTTTTGTGACGCCATGTGACGAAGGGGGGGGGGGTCAAAAATCGTCCCAAAATCGCGTGACGTCATTTATGGACGGCCCCATACCACAGCAAACACCAGCATCTCGAGTACACATGCTCTTCTTGTACGAAGCGACTGAACCCCAAATGTCAATACATGGCGGCACAGGCTAGTTGCGTTCACGCTGTCAGAATGAACTCCGCTACTATTCAGCGAGCCGGCCAATATCTGTGCTCGCAAGAGAAAATGCGAAATCGCTTCGCTTCTCATCGATACGCCCATTGGGAACGCAAAGCGGCCGTGGTGACAAAATTAAGCGTCCGAAAACAAAGCACATCCCGAAGATTTCCAACAACCTTGTCCAACTCTTGAGCAAAGTCAATGAATAAAATAAATAAAGGCAAATAATAATTTTCATCATCGTTAGGATAATCACAGTTTGGAATACAAAAATGTGCAAATTTGAATGATGGTAATGAATTACAGTTGCCTAGAATTAATGAAAGCCATTGCTCAAAGTTAATTTTCTAATTCACCATTTGCAATGTATGCAAAAGTGTGCGGAGAGTATATATTTGCATGCGATCTGTCAAGAGCAGTGCATCATTCACGTCGCACGAAAATGTGCGATTCTGTAATGAAGAGCTTTCATGTGGCTGAGAGTTTATTGCCTTCATTGCAGGTATATGTAATTGGTGCGTTTTAGCAAAGTGTATAAAGGAAGATTGTAAATGCTAATGAACCTTGAAATACATCTCCCTTGCATTCTAATGCACAAAGTGTATTGCTTAAATCCTCAAACCTTCCCTTCCCATTTGCTGATAATGACCATCAACTATTTTTAATTAGAAAATTCCATGCATGACAGATCCTGTCACTTTTCAACTGTTTAACCCTTTCACATTGCAATGCCATACTTGCCGTCTTCATGTAAAATTGTATCACTTTGAAGCAAAAAAAAAGTTTACGTGTTTTTATCATTTAAAATATCACCTTGCATTCAGAAGTGCACATGCCTAAGCACACACGTGTCTCATTTTGCCACGTAGCAATATAGCAACAGTTGAGGCAAGTGCTGTTCGCAAGCACCTATTAAGGCCAGCGAGAGGGTTTCTGTATGGATGTATACACATTGCTTCAGATAGTCACGTAATGCTGAGTAGACCTAGGGGAGGCCCGGAACAAGTTCAGATAATTACCACTGACAAACTCAGGGCATTGGGTTTATAACGAAACGCATGAACCACTATCCCACAATTCCAAGCACACACACGTGCACGTACAGAGACACAAATCCCCGTTATAGCCAGGACAGACTGTTGGGGCAAGTGCTGTTCGCGAGCACCTATAAAGGCCGGCACAGCACACGAGGAGGTGGGTGGCCAACATCACACAACATTAGGTACTCATTTGAGGCTAAGTCGACCTAGGGGAGAACCAGGACCGGTTCAGATAATCGTCACCGATGTTGGCCGTGAGCGGGAATCCAACTCGGGGCACCGGGTTCGTAGCGCAGCTTGCTAACCACTACAATACCTCCACACAGACATACACACGCTAAATACCGTACGGTTGTATTATTATCTGTTGGGAGATTATACTATTGTAGTCATGTTGACTGCATGTCATTGCGCTTTTTGTGTTAGTTTATTCATCACATTAGTTTATATTCCTGTTTAACTGTACTTTCCCATCACAGGAGACAAGCAATTTGTGTGTGTGTGTCAGTTTTCCCTGACATGAATAGACAATCTGGATTTCTCAAACGTAGCAAGAATAGAAACACTGACAGTCAGTCGGCTCACTTGCAATGCTGGCTCTTGCATCTTATTTAGTTCCAGGGTCTTTGGGCTTCCCAGTAAGAATGCAATGGGTACTCAAACCAGATTTAGGAGAGGTGGCTGGCTGACTCAGGCTGAGTGACTCTGGCTTCGTGGCTCAGGGGGCCAATGTTGTGCTCATATCAGTGCACTGAGTCAGCACTGCTGGGATCCTTGGTGAATATCACAGGTTTCCCATTGGAGATTAAAAAGGAGGATTTCAAAGTGTAAAAAAAAAAACTCATGGTATCTGCCTGGTCACCGCTTTGGTTTGTCAAAAAATTAGATCGAGCCAAATTCTGAGACCCATATATATATAAAATTTGATAATAAAAAAAGAAAGACTTATCTAAGTCATCTACACCGCAAGAAAAGTAATTGACAGTTGATTGCTGGTGAGAGAGCTATTGAAGGTGCCAGATGTAGACACTTGGGACCCGATTCATGCACAATTTTCTTTCACACTTTTGTAGGATTTTGTTAGCTCGGACTGAGTTTGAAAAAAAATTGTCCACGTGGAATAGGTGGAGTCCCATTCAGCAAATACATTCCACAGCCTTTCAGAAGCTGGGAGGAGAGGCAATGCAAATCAGGCCTCGTGTCCTGATGTCAACAGGCTCGCGCATACAACGGGCCAATTCAACCAATCAGGCTCCAGCCTTCTCACATGTGAAGAGCATGATGAAAGTGAAGATGATTGTGATTCATCAAGATGATGGTAGTAACGATAAATGAAGTTGATGATGTTGATGATGATGATAATAATTGTGGCGGTTGGAATAATCCGTGTGACAAATTCGGTGGAGGATCGGGGTAACATATGCCATTGGTAATAATACACGTAGAAGATGATGATAGCAGTTCTCAGGAACGATGATGATTATCATCATAATATTAATCAGTCGTGGTTGTTGCAATTGTAATAAAAGGACTCAGACACTTCTTGCTGACTCCGTGTCCTTTATTTGGGGTTCGCGTTCTCCTTCCCACACGGCACTCCTCCTGAGACTCTCTCCCTGGCAGCCCCACATCTGCCTTCGCTCCCGTAGCCTTCCACGCTCCTGCAGCTCCGCTGCAGGCTCTTGGTACAGCCCTCTGGCTGCTCCCCCAGCAGCTCCATCTCTGCTCCCTGTTCCTCCGTGCGTGGCGATCTCGCCACCTCCCAATGTCAGCCCTTCGTGGCCTCTATGGCTATCTCGCCATTTCCTACCTCAGCCCTTCGTGGCCTCTGTGGCTATCTCGCCATTTCCTACCTCAGCCCTTCGTGGCCTCTGTGGCTATCTCGCCACTTCCTACCTCAATCCTCCACTCTCTCTTCCACCCCGCTGGCTGGCGCCGTCATGAGCCCCTCAGCCACCAGGCTGAGGCACGGCGACCACCCAACGTGTTCACCACCCTTCACTCCCCCGACTGACCCAGATAGCTTCCTGTCTCCCCGCTATAACTTCTCCCCCACGTCACCCTGACTCCTCCCTCTCGGATCGTCATATCCGCCCCGCCCATTTACGCCCGCATTACACTACCCTCCCCCGTAGAGAAAATCCCAGCCGTCCTCGGCTGAAACAGAACAAAATAATGCGGGCGAAGGCATCACAATCAGGAGTCCCCCAGACACAACGGAGATTATAACAACAACAACACAAGCAACGAAAGGGGAGGTATCAGGAACTGGAACAGAACACCGGCCTGTCCTCCGCGCAACATCAACAAGAATAAGAATGGCACAATGAACAACAACGGCAACTGACACGCAAGAACGGCCAACGCGCACAACCCAGAATGTGATGTTTTAGTGCGTGTCCATGTTGCAGTTCCATCCGCTCGGCTCAAGTCCAACGTCAAAGAGCAAGTGGTAGAGCAGAATGACGAACGGCGCTCAATTGCTCCTTCAAGTCCTCATCCAGCTAGCACACCAGGTAATACCCAGTGCGACAGGAGCTGAAGAATCTGTGACGAGAAGGAGAATCCAATCCCCTGAGGCACAGCACAACAACGCACATCCGCATGTCGTACACGACAGCCACCCGGCCTCAGGGTAGTGGAGATGATGTAAATCCGGCCCGCTTAAAAAAAAAACCCCAATAATTACCCAAATTAACCGCGATCGATGCCCCAGTATTTACATTTTAACAACAATATTATTTACACGTAACAACAACAACAACAAAATTTCCTGCTCTTGCCCACCAGCAGTCCTCCCTTGAGGACCAGCACAGACATTGCACGTACACAGCATGTACCCACGGTCACTCTCAGCAACCCAACAAAACACCTAATCACACACCCTCGCGTGGAGAGAGCCACGCTCCCCAGCGGTAACGTTTAACTCGCCCTAACCCCCACCGTGGTCGTCAACCCACAGCAACATCCACTGACCATACTCTCAGCTAGTGCAATTTCGGGGATGAGCAGCAACTCGGCCATGCTCCTCCCTTACTATCCCATCAGAGATGGACACACACCAGCCTCGTATAGTCCGATGCTTTATAGCCCAGGGAAGGTTCATCCCCCAGCAATGCCAGACCCCATGTACTCCCCCCACGGGGCAATGTTCTCTTATAGAGACAATAACACCCTAACCCAGATCCCGTGAGCCCCCGGCACACCAGGTTCAGTCTGCCACCGCACAACTGAACCATGACTCCCCGAGCCATATGAGCACATGGCCCATTAGGTTAAGACATACCACGGAGGTTTCGCCTCCGGGCTGTCAGGTCAGCCATCAGCCATAGGCCGATGTGAGCACAACTCGTGCATCACCCAATCAACAATGGCAGGCATAACAGATGGAATATTTGCCCCACCCCGGTTTTTCCCGCGCGCTCAAAAATGGCGTCCCCCTTCGCCCAGCGCGTTCGCGCAATCTCTCGCGCGCACTCAAAATGGCGGCCCTTTCCGCAAAGCGCATCGTCGCCATACCCCGCGTGCGCGCAAAATGGCGGCCCAACGTGCGAACACGTGGCCAGTTTTCTCCATTCGTGCACCCCAGCTTCCCTTAGCTGGGGGTCACAAGACGCATCCCCCGTCACGTTATAACAACCCCACCAACGATAGACGCACAGCCCCAGCTTGCTGCGCACAGCTGTCATATCGTGGAATTTTTAACCAATATTTTACCAACCACATTGGTTACACAACCCAACTCGCCAAGCAACTCGTGGCTGCATGCGATCAACCGAATACGCGACGCCACTTGGCGCCAATTTACGGTCCCATTAGCATTAACCTTTGAGACACCCACAACGGCGTCATCGCGCACCCTCATTTTCAAAAAGCTCAATTACCCCTATAATATACACGCAATCTCGTGTGCACAACACCCATACAACCAAATTTTATGGTCCCCCTCTATAATATACACGCAATCTCGTGTGCACAACAACCATACAACCAAATATTTGGGTCCCCCTCGAATTTGTTAGCAATTTCCAACAGGTACGCACAATATAATAACAATCTCAATTCCAATAGTCAACCACTGCATCGCACCCCATAACCATACAGAACGGTATAACAGCACATGCAATCAGCATATCGCGATCACACGCGTACATTTAAGCACAATAGCAAGCAGATCTGCAGGCAACCAACACACCATTAATCCTGTCGTAACTTTGCAGCAACAACACAATTATTCTCTCTCTTGCAACAATCGCATCGCACACAGCACCTCGCAGCACAATACACCAAAAAAATATATATATATTTTTTTCCCAATTAAGCCCATCGCACAAGGTAACCCACAAATAATACAGCGCAAGATACCCCACGCTCCCAAGTTAATAATTAACTTCACCATCAAGATAAGAACTCCACGCAGCAGCACACACACACAATTTGACACTCAGCAAATACAGCAGACTCTCCGTCCATTCTCAACACACGCACACACTTATATTGACACCAAGCAACAAGCAGATAGCGCGTTCATCGTCATTACACACACATACACACAGTCCGAACCGCGCTCCGCACAATCGAGTCATAAGAGAAAACCAAAATAGCCCCCCCCCCGGCCCTCGAAAGATGAGTGAGGTGTGTGTTAAGGCCGGGTGCGTATCGTTATGACTCGCCCGGGGCTGCAGCAAGAAGAGGACGGCAGGGTGGCAACTTGAGACGCCTCGCAGAACTCGTTCGGCGACTTGACGGCTCCGTTGTCACGCACCCGAACCAGGACGGGAAGCTCCCGCCCCAGCAGCTGCAGCATCGGCGTCTTCTCCTCGCAGCACCCCCTCGAAAAACAGCAGCTCACAGCAGGCTGCTCACCCCGCGGCACCTCCAGATGGCAGCGCAAAGCTGCCTCTCCGCCGTGATGTTGAAGATGGCGGCGTCCTCCCGCCGCGGTGAAGACAAGATGGCGGCTTCCCGCCGTTTCTCCCCTGCCACGCCCAAGATGGCGTCTTCGTGCCACGTGGCAATGGCGCTGGCAGCGCAGGAAAGGCAGAGGCCTGCGGATCACCACCGGGCCTCCCCGACGTCGTCCTCGGCGTGGTGAACTCACACAGTCGCGCCAGCACGATTTTCAAGGTCCCCATCTGCATCACCATCTGTCTCCATCGTAAGTTGGCATCCTCCGGCACAGACAGGTCCACCGACGCGGCGACACCTTGCTCACCCGGACCCGTACTCGTTCCAGAACGGATCTCCTCTTCCATCGCAGGCAGGTCCACTGTCTGAGGAAGGTCGTCGTCGTCGGATGATGTAGCAGGAATATTTTTTTTTCTTCTTTCTCTCAGTTGTTTTGAGATGCCGTTTCACTTCTGACTCCAGTGTAATAAAAGGACTCAGACACTTCTTGCTGACTCCGTGTCCTTTATTTGGGGTTCGCGTTCTCCTTCCCACACGGCACTCCTCCTGAGACTCTCTCCCTGGCAGCCCCACATCTGCCTTCGCTCCCGTAGCCTTCCACGCTCCTGCAGCTCCGCTGCAGGCTCTTGGTACAGCCCTCTGGCTGCTCCCCCAGCAGCTCCATCTCTGCTCCCTGTTCCTCCGTGCGTGGCGATCTCGCCACCTCCCAATGTCAGCCCTTCGTGGCCTCTATGGCTATCTCACCATTTCCTACCTCAGCCCTTCGTGGCCTCTGTGGCTATCTCGCCATTTCCTACCTCAGCCCTTCGTGGCCTCTGTGGCTATCTCGCCACTTCCTACCTCAATCCTCCACTCTCTCTTCCACCCCGCTGGCTGGCGCCGTCATGAGCCCCTCAGCCACCAGGCTGAGGCACGGCGACCACCCAACGTGTTCACCACCCTTCACTCCCCCGACTGACCCAGATAGCTTCCTGTCTCCCCGCTATAACTTCTCCCCCACGTCACCCTGACTCCTCCCTCTCGGATCGTCATATCCGCCCCGCCCATTTACGCCCGCATTACACAAGTATTGATGAGCCACAAACTCCAAATCCACCAACCCACACCAGCCCCTATCCTCACGACGATCCACTTCACCGTTAAAGTGCACACCACGCAAGGCACCCATTTAATGCCGAATTGCCCTGGGGGAGTTTTATAACAAGTGGGCAATGATATGCTACGTGGCCAGTAATCAAACGTTAGTTATTGGGTTCATAGCACAATGCGTTAAACATTGTAGCCCCAAAACACAAAGACGCTCCGTAAAGCCTCAACCGAATGTTGGGGCAAGTGCTGTTAGCGAGCAACTATGAAGGCCGGCTCGGCACACGAGGAGGTGGGTAGCCAACACCTCGCTCGGCCGCGTTTATCTCCCCAGTGGCGATGTTTATACACTTTACTAGGTACTTATTTACGGCTGAGTCGACCTAGGGGCGGCCCAGGACCGGTTTAGTTATTGATCACCAATGTTGTTCGTGAGCGGGAATCGAACTCAGTTTGCCAGGTTGGCATGCTAATCGCTACACTACCGCTCCCGGTTGACGATGCTCAAACGTCTGTATATTATTATGACTTATTATTATGAAAGCTAAATGAGTGATAATGCATACTCTTTGGTTCTTTCGGCAAAGTCACGCAGATAGAAAAACAAATAATAGATAACGACGTTTCGATCGCAGCAACGAGCAACCGTCTTCAGGTGACAAAGAGAAACATGCCGCTGTGACGGGGCATTACAAAGATCCCATTGAAGTAGGGAGGGGAGGGGCAGCCGCAACCGGGGTGAAATTCAGAGGGAAACAAGGTGAGTGAGAGAGCAGTGGCGACGATGGTTGGCACGCTGCGCCACAAACCCGGCGACCCGAGTTCGATTCCCGCCGCTCAAGACCACGACCTAGGTCCACTCAGCCTGAAATGAGTTTCGACGTAAAGTTGTTCGGGAAACGTAGAACATTAACTGGTGTCCTGATGATGGTTAGGGGCCGTCCATAAATGACGTCACGCGATTTTGGACGATTTTTGAGCCCCCCCCCCCCCCTCGTCACACGGCGTCACAAAAAGTCAGACCCCCCCCTCAAATATGACGTCACAAAGCTCTGCCCCCCCCCCAAAACCATATTTCCATTTTGAAAATAAAACATGCTTCAAATCGCTTTAAACTATTGTCATTGTAGTGCGTATTTAATGTGGCGCTGCACTCTGATGTTGTAGGAGAAAACATTTATTAAAAAGCCTATTTAATAAAAAAAAAATAGAGAGAGAAAAGGATGAAATCCTTAAAAAAAGTGTTTAAAAAACAACGGTTTTATTTTCAAGTGCACTGAAAAGTAAATAACTCGACTGGACAAGGGGAAGTGGACGACATCTTGATTACAAGAGACACGTGGCACCTGCTTCTTGTGCGAGGCGATTCCAGAGTTTAGGGACCGCGGCATTTTTGAGCTACCCAAATAAATATTCAATTAATAAGTCAATTAATTGATTAATTGACGCTGATTTTGATACAGGCATGCATTGTCACCGGATCTGAGTACGTGTGCTAAATGTGGAATTGATTGGAGAACGGGAAGTGGACGAAATTTTGATTACAAGATTTGACCACGACAAACAGAGCAATCAAGTTAAATAAAACCGTTGAAAAGAAGATCCAAACCTAGCAAACTTAGAAATGTAATGCGACTCAACCAGGTAAAGTTGACACTTTACCTGGTTGATCAACGTCCAACCAAAGATTGCTGATAATACCTGCTGAGATAACACGCCAAGATACCAGTAATGCCAAGAAATCCATCCAAAGTGCATACAACAGTAGACTTCCATTCATTTTGGCAACCATAAAAACAAAACGTTTATTATCATAATAACTTTTAACAACATCCTTTTATTAACCCACCGCCGTCCCACATCCATCTATGGACAAGCAACCCCCATGAATGACACCACCCACTCTGATTGGCGCGAGTTGGTGAAGGGGTCAAAAAGACGTTCGCTGTGGCTGGAAAATCGACCTCGGGTCACTGGATTCGTGGCAGTGTTGTTGTAACAGTGCCGTCATTTTCCCACTGTTTAGTGAAATTATGGCTAATATAGCAAACATGAACTGGGAAAATGTGTTTCCGTGGGTCAGTCCATACTCATCAGGCTATTCCTGAAGCACGCTGCTGGTTCACCAGCATTGACGTGAAGACATAAAGATGTTATGCAACTCCCCACCAAATGAAAGAGTGTGGCGGGAAGCTCCGCTGTATGTGGATATATTCGTAAAAAATACCTGTGTTCTTTTAACTCTGCGTCTAAAATACAACACGACCAATGGACTATAATGTGTGATTTAGTGCATATTCTAAAATATCACGTAAAAAGCGATTGGTTTACCACAGCAAACAGAGCAACGCCATTGCGGGCTGTCTGCAGCTGTCATGTCCATAGCATGGTGACATGTTACTTGCACAAGACTAAACCGACACGGGGCATTATGGATTGAGCTAGGGTTAATTGTAGGTCAGTGATATTTGTCGTTAATTTGATTTTGATGGAGACAATGTGACGGGAATTAATGCGATACAATTAATTTCTACAACGGACGTGGAGCGTTTCTTGTCGACCAAAATGGTCACAAGACGTTGCGAGCCCATCTGATGCGATGCTGTATTATGGCATCGTGAAAACATAATTTTTTTTATTTGTGAAACAAAAATGTATCCGTTTATTAACTGCAAAAGAGCCTCACAATAGGAAGTAATGTCCGTTGTTGTGTTTTTATTGACAATTGACTGAGTTGTACGTAGTGAATCGTGTACTTGTCGACATATGTATGAGTATTATGGATTTTTAGATGGCAACCACTTGACCATAATACGATATCTCAAAGGCACAGTCAGATACTTATCAAAACGTGATTTGGAGGTTGTGGCCACGTCCGATTAGCACGGTTGGCTACATCCGGTGCGAAAGAAGTTCTACATACGGTTCATAGATCTGAGTGAGCCATGACAAATCACACCTCCTTTCCCATGTGTCTCTTCACATAAAACAATATATACACACACACAATCCATCAGCCAAACGGCCTCCTGGGAATGCATCTTAATCAGCAGCATTGGTTCAATTCAAGCAAACGCCGAACCGCTTTTGACCTTCATTGTCAGGCTTGCGTGAACCCAATCTTGGTGAACTGTCAGATGTTTGTTGTTCGCATCTAGATTAGATGTTTGTTATTTTGGCATTGAACCCTTTCTGTCTCTACAGTCAGGATGTGAGTCCTATTTACAGAGGCAACGCTAATTGGCCGTGTGCACTGATGCGTGTGTGTGTACGTGGGGTCATCAGCTATGCGCGTGTGTGTGCGTGCGCATGTGTGTGCGTGTGTGCGTGCGTGTGTGTGCGCGTGTGTGTGCACCCGCACGTGAGCGCACATGCGCACGCACGCGCCTGTTGGACCATACACTCGGTGCTCCGTCCCAGCACTTACCGACGGATGACTTAACAGGCCTCCGCGTCACAAGTGCAACTGTTTTTAAACGGGCCCACTTTCCCTCGCCATGTCATGCCAGCGATGCGGATCAATGGGAGGCGAGAGCAAACCACCTGTCGGCGGCGACACTCTCGTTTCACAGCCCGGCTTTGACAGCCCCTTCGCTTGAATGCTGCCATCACTCAAAGGGGGTGGTGGTCGTGGTGGGCTCCCAAAATAAAGTTGCCTCTCTCTCGCATAAAACCAAAAAACAAACGCAGCCGCAGCAGCATCCGTAACCACCATTCGAACCGGCACGCAGCCAGTAGGGTCAGCCGCCAAACGGGACACACAAATCTTCTTGGTTCTTTCGGTAAAGTCACGTAGAAGGGAAGTAATAATATAATAAAAATAAAACCTAATAAAATATTTTTTTATTATTGTATTACTTCCCTTCTACGTGACTTTACCGAAAGAACCAAGAAGATGAATCCCTGCAGTCACGAAAGCTTTAAATCAAAATTTGAGACACACAAACTTGCAGATCTCGACAAAGTGACGATGATATTGACAAGAGGCGGGAGATTTGTGTGGAAAAAAAAATATCCCCAAACAACAAATTGCAATCTGCATCGATCTTGCCAGATTTATGGATAATTTCGGTGGAATGTGGCAAGAGGTGAAACTCCAGTGGCTTGTAAGTTATCTTTTGACATTTTGAGAACTACGGAACAACCAATAAGAGCACGATGATGCACACGAGAATCAGTTTATTGTTAGGATATGTTTTGTTATGGTTTTAATTAGGATGGCTGAAATTCAACCATTGACCGTGTAAGTACAGTACACATTTGGTTTATGTTAGACGCTGCGTGGACTTAAAGATTGCGTGTTAAATAGTTAATGTTAATGCGGGTTTTCAATCATTATTTCCAGCCATGATCGTTCCACTGCTGGATGAAGACATTTGCAAGCTGTGATGCCCCCCACCCGCTCCACTGCCCCCTCCATCCAGTCTCTCCGTTAATTCTAAGTACTGTATGCGTCTCTCCGTGCTTTTTTGAGCACTCTACAGTGCTTGTTCTATTACCTTTGAAAAATGGGCATGTTTCGGATGCATTTGTAAATGGAGATAATATACACTGATTAAAAAACATGCCTTTTTTAGGTGAATTGGCAATGTTGCTTTGCAACATCAGGTTCAGTTTTCCAAAAGCACTGCGAACTTGCTTTAATCCAGCTGATGAAATGCAGGATGTATTCAAATGAAAATAAAACAGTCGTTAAAATAATTTAACATAAATAAGCTTCCTCTATCTATGGCGACATGACACATTTTAATAGTGAAATTCATTAAGATATCATAGGCAGGTCCACTTTAAGTAAAAACTATCTAAATTTCAATAAACCTTATCTGTCATTGTAAAGCTTTCATTCGATGTGTTTTGATGTGAAAAGCCGGATTAAAAGTGCCAGTGTAGAAATGCTTGATCGCTTTACGCATGCCACGTCTGACATGTAGACTCACTTGCATAGACCGCTTAAAAAAATAGGATTTCGATTTAAAGCTTTCGTGACTGCAGGGATTCATCTTCTTGGTTCTCTCGGTAAAGTCACGTGACTTTACCGAAAGAACCAAGAAGAAAAATAGGATTTTTTTCCTTCCTAAAATCAGAATGAATGCTGCCTGATTAGTGGCCCAGGATACCTTCATCCATGCCTGATTTGCCCGACCTGTTACTTGATAGCACCATCGGACAACGTTTGCCTCCACGAGCACTTGACTAACCTGGCAGACACTGGACTTTTTAAGTGGAGACAATGTGGCGTGTTCAGCTGGCACGACAGCAGCATGTGCCACCAAGTGAGAGCTACAACTGATGAAACTGGATAACGATCAGCTCACGCAGCTGTGTGGGTGCGTGTGCGTGTGCCTGTGTGGCACAGGTGGTGCATCAGCCAGTCATCTCGGTCATCTCGGTCAGTCGACCCGTGGCACCTGCTGGGTCTGCCCCGTGACCTCCTGCCAGCGGGCGTTCGACACTTCACGTGGCCTCAAGGTGCACATGGCCTGGCACAAGCGTCGTGGTGACGTCACCGCCACTTAGTGGCGAATGGCGGTTGTTGTTGTTGTGTGGGGAGCGGTAGTGTAGCGGTTAGCGCGCTCCGCTATAAACCTAGCGACCCGGGTTCGATTCCCGCACACGGCCAACACCAGTGACGATTATCTGAACCGGTCTTGGGCCTCCCCTAGGTCGACTCAGCCTGAAATGAGTACCTGGTGTGGTGTGTAAACATTGCCACTGGGGAGACAAAGGCGGTCGAGCATGGTGCTGGCCACCCACCCCTTCGAGTACCGTTCCGGCCTTCATAGGTGCTCGCTAACATCACTTGCCCCTACAGTCTGTTAAGGCTATACTGGGGATCTTTGTTGTGTGTGTGTGTCTGTGTGGAAAGAACCGGCAACATTGGGGCCCCATTCGTGGCCAGTCTCACGAAAAGCTCTTCAACAACCGTTGAAAGAGGCGTATATAAAAGTCAAGAGCAAGCTTGTCTTAAGTGGTGATATCAAAGACAAGTTTAATTTCAGAAACGTTCCTTAAAACATTTTTTCCGACCTTCCATGAAATATGAACAGTGCACGATTTAAAATGCGGTTCACCGCACATCTAAAGAAAACCAGTGCATCTTCGATAGTCAGCATTGCATTTAAAAAAGTAAATTATTACACGATTCTACAAACGGCAGTCAAGTAAACGCAGCCTTTAAATGCCTCACTGCCGACCTCTACCACTGTCGCTTATGGAAAATGTATGCATGGCCAGCATTTGGCCCAAGGGACATTTTCTTCCAAGCAAACAGATCTGTGGAGTACAGTCCTAACTCCAATGACAATGGCATCTATTGTCTTTGTGTCATGTTGCCATAACTATTATTAACGCATTCCCCCCTCCCACACCCATAAGTATGTATGTGTAACTTACATAAGCACCGCACATAGCCCACCGTGCTCATAGGAGGTGCAGGTGAAAGACAACAAACGAAACACAAAAAACCGTACAAAAAATAGATATAAAGGGGACAGCTCCAGTGACTTCCTAATATCGGAAGGAAGAGCGGTCCAGATGGCCGCAGAAGCGAAAGTGCTTGATACAGTGACCGTCAAAAAGCTTCTGTAGCAGCAGAACATTATTTTACAATATCACATGACAAATGTTTCATTTGCGTTACCTTTATTGAGATTATGTTTTTAAATCGGCACTGCAGCCCTCAACTTCGACGTGAAAAACATGGGCAATAACATTAATCAAATAAGACCGTTATGGTAAATGACGCAAATCAGGCACGGTGGAAAATGAAATTTTCCACAGTCCAGTAAAAGGGTCACGCAACTTGCTGTCCGTCAGAGAAACACAATCAAATTTGAGCGGTGCAGGCAAGTACGGAAGACTGCAATTACCCATAATGATCAGCCTCGGCAAATTAGAATATTAACGTTGCCACGTTAATGCACTTCAAACAGACTGAACTGATGCTGCTTAATGAGCTATAATATATCTCAGTACAATAAATCATTTTGTTTTCTTCTTCTGCACTCATGATGCGTGTATTTCAGGGCATACCGCAGGTTTATTTTAATTAAACACGTTTGGCTGACGAGCGGCAAAATGTGGTCGAAGTTGGATGGGTGACGTTTTAAATCATTGTTCATTTCTTTGCGTCTTTCGAGGAGAAAGCGCCACTTTGCCGAGGTTAAAGTGTGACCCGTTTAGTTCAAAACTGTGCCAAGGCAATAATTGGCACGCAGTTAAAGCAATTATACAGTTGCGAGGTAATCGCAAACAGCACCGACCTGAAAATAGTTGTCACATGCCACTGCTGACAGAAGAGCCTCCAGTAAATGGCGAGATATAGATGGTATTTTTGGCCTACTCTTCCATACCCAGCTCGGAACATTTGAGAATAGCCACTAACCACACTCTACCCAAGAGAGCCTGAATGGATGCACCGCTGTTAATCGACAGACAGGTTGTATATCCTCTTAGTTTTTTCGGTAAAGTCACGTAGGTAAAAAATGAAATTAAAATTAATAAAAATAAAATAATAAAAAAATCACGAGGTTTCGGAGGCAACACAAGTATCCGTCATCAGGTGGGACTGTCACAGCTAGATTTGCTGTATCAAGTGAGGAGAGGAGGGGAGCTTATCAGAATGTGATAAGCTCCCCCCCTCTCCTCCCCCTTAACTTGTATTTAAGAACTTGCATCTTGGAATCCCTGCCTCACTTGATACAGCAAATCTGGCTGTGACGATCCCACCTGGTAACGGAGACTTGTGTTTGCCTCCGAAACGTCGTGATTTTTTATTATTTTACTTTTATAAATTTTAATTTCATTTTTTACCTACGTGACTTTACCGAAAGAACTAAGAGTATGAATCCTTGCAGTCACGACAGCTTCAAATCTAGAATTAGGTTGTGTATCGTGAGGTAAGTGAGAATAATAACAATCGGAGAGTATTAATGCCGTTTTGGTGGAGAAGCGGTGATGGGGGAGGGATTTACAAAACCTGCACGTGCTGTATAAAGCCATTGTGCTAACCACATCATAGACCGTAGTAGTAGTAGTATTCGTACCATGGAATACGATATTGTCGTCATATTGCAACATTAGTTTGCCAAGATGGCAAGATTTTGCCAATTCTACGATCCTGCTATGAATCACATTGAATTCTAATTGTGATTCCAATATTGGAATTATGATCATTCTCTCGTGCTAGTTGCAGGTACTATCTGTATCTGCACCAGTCCAGTGAGCTTTCCTTCACCAACCACCACTGACGAGCATGGTGAAGTATCGTCAAAACACCCCAACATAACTGACATGGCATGGGAAGGCCTCCTTTCAGCAGGGGATAGGAAAGAGCTGTAAATTATTGTATTTTTATATTCATGTTGTGGTTACAGTGTTATGGTTACAGTTTGTGAGTAGCCAGTTTAATACTACATCATTGTAATTTGCAGTGCATTTATCTAGGATCTCTCAAACGAATGTTAGATCAAAAAGACACAATTAGCATCACGCCACGATGCAAGTCTAAGTTAAAAGCAAACACCTACTACGTAGCGATGTGTAGCTACAAAGGAAATATTTTAGGATATAAGAAACGTAGACTGAAGGATGTGTTGTTTTCTTCTCCTGGCACATCTTCAAATTACGAAGACCATTCAGATACATGGTTTGGATTAAGCTGCCAACATTGGCCTGGAACTGCATACCACTCATTGTTATGACATCTCACAACCAAAAATACACTTCACAAAGTTGCACGGTCAGTATAACAATCTCACAATGCTGTAGTAAAAACAAATATGGTCACTTTCATCTGGCTGATGACGATGGTGATGACAGTGATGATCTGTGCCGCTTTAGAATGTGCACCTCACATTTTCCTTATCAGCAACTTCTCTCGTGATGTTTATTGGTTCGTGCCTTGATGTAGACTCCGCACTGCAGGAACAAAAAGGTCGAGTAATAAAAACCTTAATTTCAAGCATCAGCAATATTAACCGGTATTATCGGTTATAACATTGCTTCTTGAATTAAGTCAGGTCCTGTCCACGTGTCCCCCACCCAAGCTTCATTTCTGAAAACTGCCAAGGTCAGCTGTGGCCAACACAATAAACTGAGTGATTAATAGTTCTGCATGCAACTTACATTAATTACATTGGCCACACTATGACCTTGCGGGCTCTACAAAGCTCAGCTTGGCCGACGGTCGAGAGAGAAAAGGGCCACATTTTTCAAGTAAAGGTTAATGTGTAATCTGATATGCCACTAATAATTGCAAGAAGCTAGCGGTGGACACAGCAATACCCATGACATTAAGAGGCTCAAATAATACTTCCTAACATGATAGTTACATCCGTCCTGGGCATCATAGCGAATTCTCATCATTGGACGAAGAAACATATATGAAAATACATAATCTCTAGTGAGATGAAAATGGCCATCGATTTATTAAAACGCGTGTGGAAAAAAATGCATGTCCTGGGACAACGCATCTAAGAGACTTGATGACAACGTCTTGGTAAAACATGGGAAGTGAAAGATAAGTCAGCACCAGGCACATAATCAGCACGCTTTGGCATGTGCTGTGCTCGGTTTAAACTTAGCCTTTCAAATAGGGACAACTCCGAGCCTGTGTTACAGATGAAATTGAGCTTGGTGTTTGCTACTGATCAGGGCGATTCCACAGAAACGAGCTCCAACTCATCATGCACTCCATTTCGTTAACCAAATATGTAAATCTAGACCAACCCCTACGTTTATTCCACAGCTAATTCCACCCACTATATATGTCAGTACGTATGTTTAACTTCGTAGGCACCTTATGTAGACAACCCTGCTAATCGGAGGTGGAGGTGAATAACTAACTAAATACAAAAAGCAGTTCTAAAGAAATTAGCTTTCTATTTAAATGTAAACGAGCATGCCTCCAATGGCGTCCAAACAGAAGGAAGAGCATTCCAGACGGCCGCAAAAGAGCATACGAAAGCGCACAATGCAGTGACTGTCTTTGTTCGCCGGTTAGCCAAAAGCCACTACGAGGATGGAAACGCGCATCTATTCCACAGCTAATTAAAAATGAGAGAGCATTTGAGCAAATTATGGAAAGTCCACCCAGGACGCATCGTGTGGACAGACTGCTATCCAAGCGCGTCCAAAAATATGCCATTTCGACAGCTCTCACGTTGCAGCATGCGCGCGTGAATTCCAATCTTTGGCTTTGGGTATCTTTTCACTGCGAGCACAATTAACACTCCTTTATTTGCTCATTAAACGTAATCGTATGCACGAATACACCTGCTCAAACCCATCACGCATCAGCTAAGCTGCAATGCACGGATCAGGCATTGACTCTTGTGGAATGGAGATGCATTGGCAAGTGTGATGATTTCCATCCCATTTTGGGGGTATGTCGTGTACAGCGGTCGGGAGGGTTTTTTTTGTTATTTGCGCGTGCGCAGTTACAAAGCAGTATCCCCTATTAAATCAAGTTAATGCCTCTGTAGCCAATACATTTCCCTTGGTTTCAATTTCGGCTGTCTCAGCAGATTCGGAGGGGGGGAGAAATGCATTTGCACACTTCTATTTCGGTGAACGGACTTTACTCATCCTATTGGCAAACTGACATGGCAGTGGCTTGCTTGGCAGCTGAGGGTGATGTTTTGTAATCTTCTGATATGGCACATTGAGGCCATAACCTCTAACGAAGCCGGGGCAGTTAATATTGACCATAACCCCTTATCAGCTCTCAAAAATAGCACTGACAGTCGATTGGCTATAAACTTGACATAATGGTTCAGTAACAGCACGGTATGTTTAATTTAGTCACATTCATAGCCGGCGTAAGATGCATCAGCGCCATTTAAATGCATTCGAACATGCAACACACGAAGTCTTTAATTTAAATTAATGGGAGACGTTGTGACAGAAGAAACCGTTTCATTAATAGTGACAGTCGAGCGATCCTTTGGATTTTTTGGCTGCAGGCCACTGAAGACGTTTTAATGTATAATTAAAGTGATTTCATGAAACTCGTACTTTTGCCTTTCTTTTGAATGTTAATTTCATCGTCCTCTAGGTAAAATAATATTTGGTTCTCTTTCTAGTTCAATGTCAAAGATGAAGTGTTCCATTCTTTTCCAGGAACTGTGTAAACATGATGGTCACTTGTGTACAGCCAATTCAGCATTTCAAAATTTTTATTACATTCTTAGTAGAAAACTTAAATCATGGAATTTCGCACGGATGTTTTGTTTACACCTTCACTTAAAATTACAACATTTTAATTCTAAATCTGGAATAAAGGAGATTAAACACCGTGGGTTTGCAGTTCCCATTGCTCTTGTATATAATTGTGGTATAGTTACTGCAAGCTTGTTGGTCTGTAATTAACGATAAAAATCTCAAGCAATTTTTTTTTAAATACGTATTTGTTTTTTTATAAAAAGGCAGAATTTATTTTTAAGAAACCATACGCCCAATTTAAACATTTCCCACCTATAACGTGACTTACAGAAACAGACGATAACATTTAATCGTACACTTTGGATGGAACGTCTATATTGTGCACCAATGGCATCGCATTCACCCATTTACGGAATTACGTCGTAAATAAATCACTGGAGGCAAACGCATTGACGCGTCGATAGACTAGCTCATTTTAAACCTACTGTATAGTAAATAGATTTTTTTTGAAATACTAAAAAAAAAGTTACAGACGTTTTAATATTTCACAAAGTAATTACGCTACAAATGAAATGCGAGAGAGAGGAAAAAAAAACCTCAAGGACATTTTCTCTTCGGCTTGTTTCCATCTGCACTCGTAAGCAATGCATTACCCCCCCCCCCCAAAAACACATTAACCTCGAGACATTGACGCGTGTGAGGGCGTCCAAACAAAGCGTGCATAAAAGGACACTCCGCTCCCAAACGAGACAATGACAGATCATCGGACAGAATGAAACGGTTGTTGGGCTCAGCTTGGCACCGTTGTCGTTCAGACCTCGGACTGGGATGAAGGGCTGCTGTTTGAGGAGGGGGGGGGAGAGTTGTGCCCCCCCCCCCCCAGTTGAGCGAAACAACGACCATCTCCCTCCACGCGCTCGGGCTTTGCTCGGCTCACTCTTTCTCTTTCTCTCTCTTCCGGCTGCCACCGCCACCCCCTCCTCCCACCAGCCACCAAAACACCCCAACAGGAACAAAATAAATCTCCATTTCAACGGGGCACCCACTCATGTTACACTTCAAGTGTACTACTGGCGGAGCAAATCCACGTCCGTTCCGCTAATGTCAGTGTCAAGGTGACCCACCGAAGCAATGGAGACGAAAGAACGCGCCCAAGCAAACGAGGGCGGGCCGAAAAGGTTGCGACAAAGACATTTCGCGAAAAACCTTTTTTTTTCCCCCGCGACATTTTTTTTTGGACGGGAAATGAACAACCCCTGAGAAATAGGTCGGTGTCGACGTGACGCTTATAGGCATTTAAACGACGTGGACATGCGTAATTTTTCACGTAAAAGGGCATATTCATTTATCACACGTGCACGCGTGTATACATGTTGAATGTGAATGGCCCTATTATTTTGTCTACCCAATTTCCAGGGCACTAAGGTTTTGATGTAAATGAGCGGTGTATTTAGAGTTTGGCAAGGAGGAACTTTCCACTCCCTAAAACAACTCACAAATATCGCAATGCTTGCCAGGTTAGTATGATGAAGTGGAAAAGCTTTCAAAGTCTATATTCTGGAACGTTTCACACGTGGTGTTTTTTTTTTCATTTATCCTGGAAGCACAATGCCAAGGAAGTGGGTACCGCCTTGGTTTAAAAGCACACTTGGAAATGTTAGATGTTAAATTAAATCACTTGCGGCGGTTGTTGGTACATTGTTGAAATTGTTTGCTGGTTTGCATGTTTCTGATTACAAAAAACAACTTGTTGCATTTAATGTTCTGGAAAGGGGGGAGGGGGGAAATGTTCATATCTGCATTCATATATATGTGGAATTAATCTTAGAATATAAATTAAAATGTATTATATTCAACAAGGAGATCTACCGCCTGTTTATGTTTCAAATATTATTTCCCAAAGTTACTTCAAGACAATTTCAAGACAACCTTTCATTCACGTTCAATTGTCCCTTCTCACGCTGTCATTTCCACTTCCCTTTTACCTGGGGATTTTTTGTTGTTACTCTTTAACACGACCTTGGGAACAGATGTAGCACGAGTTCTGGACACGTGACTCCCTCAACAAGTCACTTTCTCCGTATTATCCCACTTCAGGGATGTCCGGGCTGATGTATTGCACAGCTCACCGCCTGATGCATGAGCTTGCCATTTGATTTCAAGACTCCCACCAATACAAGACCTTTGCAGGATGTCATAATTCTGCCCAGACCAATTTGTCATTTTATAAAACGACTGTCTAATTGCTTTATATACAGCCATGAAGACTCTTCTTTCAAACTGTCCATATATTTGGAAGGTAGTCAATAATAATGGATTGGTAGGCAAGTAATACAATATGCCTGAGAGGATGGTCAACTGGGGGATGGTCAACTGGGAGATGGAGCAATGAAATCAGTTCGTGTGCAGGTGCCTGATGGCTTGATACGTCGCAGGATTATGAGAAGCGTTCGCAGCTTGGAGGTCTTCATCATCATCAGCCATGGGCCGAGTATGGCTGATGGTGATAAAACCAAGTGCATATAAAATATAATGTATGCGGTACTGTGCAAATCCTGTACATATAAATATGTATGCTCAAGAGTAAAGGATTTCTAAGAAAGTCGGTGCACACATATGCGAGTTTGGATGTGGTGTCATGATGTAAAATAGAAGAGGTAATGAGAGCCTCTAGAATTTGTATAACAAACCGAGACGCATTATAAAATGATGCCCTCTGCATCCCAAGTGTCAAACACCTTAACAGCCTCCTAGCAGAGCCAAACTACAGGATCACTGTCATTCATTTTTCATCACTCCAGGGTGTCTATCCTGTTGTATTGATGCACCCTTCTCCACAGATGTTTTTGTTGTAATGATGACAACAACATTTCACCTCACCATTTCACCTGGAGCCACCTTTACATAGATAATGTATAGAATTACGTGAAGTGGAAGTCTCGGTTTTTTTGGTGTTTTCCTGGAATGCCTTGTAACACGTCATTGAAGACATGGTGAAATGCGCGTATGTGATCCTGAACAAGACATTTCAATCCGACGTCATCTCGACATTGTCCCAGAATTGCCAAGTGCCACATCAGCAGCGATGGCAGTTACAGATGCGGCACAATGCAACAAGTGTAGAGGCTCTGAAGGCACACACAGAGGTAGCCCAGCAGTAGAGCTAGCAAGTCGCAACTAGATGCGTGTGCAAATTAAAATCCTGATTGGAGATCGACTCAGCCCATCATCCTGCCAGGGTCTGTTAAATAACGCACCAATTTTTTTTTTAACAAAACGTTAAATGGTTTTCCTATGGATGGCCTCACTAACCCCCCTCACCCCTTTCCATAGCAATGTAACAATTTGCAGATAGGACAAGAACACCACTTCAACACTCGTGCCAGCAGGAATCACATTGGCTCCACTTTGTACATGCTGTGCAGGAACATCGCCGGAATGTTTGACCGACACAGGCTACCAATTTAGAATACATTTCCATCCCATACTTGATGGATGATGGCCCCATTGATGTATATTGAGTTTCTTAATTGTAGCTTATGGCGTTATTCATTGGTGGTGTCACCAAGCCTTAGGTGATTTGGATTGAACCACCAAGTGCTCGTGTTGTGCTTTATTAATGTTGAGGCCATTATGGATCAAATTACTGTACAATTTTGTATTTAAAAAACAACTCCTCCCATGAGCACGATAAGTGTTAGCATGACAATACTATTTCACATCTAAAATAATACATTGTATCATATGCTGTTTATATAATTACAGAACCTGAAACATTTAAAAGCAAGAACGTTATCCAAAAATTCCGTGTGAAAAAAAATACATTCTTTTGTCCGAGTGACTTTGATTTAAGTTAATGAAAGTTGCTGTAATCAAATTAATTTGACAGCGGTGGTGATGACGCCTTTTGGCGTCATCTGGTCCAACACCATGTGAGACTAGGTTCTAAGAAAAGCTGTCTCGGGAGTGGATCAATCAATTTCAAGGACAGTGCATACATTATCAGAGTTGCGTGTTTTTGTTGGCATTCCGACCGCAGGTATTGTGGTCAATGCAAACATGACTCCTCGTAAAAAAGGTGTCAGTTTTGTTGCCAGATAGAAGGGTAAAAAAACTATTTTCAGCGGTGGTGTTGTTGTGAGGTTCATGGAAAATTCGGAGCCGTGCTGCTAAATCAGAATGTGGATTCTGCGTATCGATCATTAAGAACCATTATTTATGAATGTTTAAAAAAAAACCCTCAATAAACTGCACACGAGGAAGGCATACACCTCTTGCGTTTATAAAATGGGATTTTACGTGCCCATATGCCAAGAAATCTCCGCTGTAGTTAGAGATATGGTAATTTTCTGTTTCCTCTGTTCAGGGAATTCTGTTTCTCAGTAAGTGACAACCGGTACCTCAACTGGAAATGTAAAAACCACCACCCACCCAACAGTGACGCAGCGTCTCTTTCTCTTAGCCATGGACTTATCCCACACGTAATTAGTATATGTACATTCCCTTGTTCCCACAACACGCACGTCACCAACACCTCCTATTCATTGAATGCACTTTAAACTTGGAAGCGTCATCTCGAGTGGCAACCATTAGTCCCTCGCTGCTCTTATAGTACAAATATAATTCATTAAAACACACACTGCTGCTGCAGAGATGCTGCGTTGCACATTAACATCGGTTCTATATTTCTGAATCTCAGTGAGAAAAAGAACAAAGATGAAAACAATATTTCGCATGGTAAAGTGTCACGAGGTTAGCCAAAAGACTTTCAAATAACGAGTTTCACATTAGGCAAACGAACAAAATGCAACACTGCGGTGTGCTTATTACGCGACGAGTTGTTGCACTATTCAATCTCAGGAGTGGCTTATGGTTATTATAGCAACATCTCGTTTACAAAAGATCAATTCTGAAAATGCAAATTTGCACCCAAGCCCCGTGCAGCAAAGGTCCTCTTTAAAAAAAAATGACAGAACTCTCCTGCACTGTGATTAATTTGTTTTTACGTTTCGACAAAAAATTACCTTGTGAACAATACAATGTATGCCATTGAAAGCCCCATTTCTTTGAAAGATGTTATTAAAAGTATAAATAATCTATTGTTGCTACTGGCACATCAATTAATTTTACCCCACTGAGAAGCAATCTGTATATATCGAATAAACCCATACAGTTGTTGCTCCATTGATTAACTGATCCAAACCAATTATGGAATTTCCAAAATTATATTAAAAAAGTAACACGCCTGACTTCTGATGAGACCCAGAAGGTCAAAACCAGTCCAGTTTTTTTTTCGCTTACTTATTTTATAAGTAACTTCATTGTATTTTCCCACATTGATACATCAACTACATGATCGCCATGATGTTCAATCCCGACACTGACGATGCCCATATATTTTGAGTCCACATGTTCTTCCCATGGCCAGTGCATTTTTCTCTACGTCCTTCGGTCTTGTCCTCCACGCTGAGAAACGTGCGTCGAGTATTTGGTCGCTACTATAAATTCCCACCGTGTGATGATATCAGCCACCTACATGAGCTAGCATGCGTGGCCAGGTCGCCTCTGAAAGTGAGCTAATAGCTCAGTGGGACTTTACACGGTAAATAAAAAAGGTTTAGCCTAATGATGTCACGAGCAAAAGAGTCTATTTGAGACTATCGAAAAGCAGTGCATCACCATCCTGTGTTCGAGAAAGGTCTGCAGAAGAAAGACATCACTGAACTGCTTTTTAAATTTGCTTCAAATGACCTGTTATTTGCACTACGAAGGTGGATGGCAGTGGGAGGGGATGGCACTTCCCCACACGACCTACTAAAGAGAGAAATGTCTGCCACACGATGGTTAAACTGATATTGTTTTCTTTTCAAGAACCCAAAAACGCAGACAGAGGGAAACACGGGTCATGAGCACGCAACAAAACCCGCAGCAATACACCCTCAAATGGAGCGACCGATTGGAGGCACTTGAGCTCACTGCCCGACCTCAGTAGGGGCAACGATCGCGAGCGGTAGATTTGCCGGGGAGGGGAAGAACAAGGAAGAGGCGGGGGGGGGGGGAACCAAACATAACCGGAAAAAAAATAACATTAGCGTGATGCTCAAGTTTATCATTCTTGATTTGAAGTTTTCGTGACTGCAGGGAATCCATACTCGTTGGTTCTTTCGGTAAAGTCACGTAGGTATAAAAGAAAATGAAATCGCGACGTTTCGGGCGCAACACAAGCGTCCGTCATCAGGTGGGACAACCACAGCAAGAAACAATTGTTGTATACCTACGTGACTTTACCGAAAGAACCAAAGAGTATTTATCATTCTTGTTTTTCCCTGAAGAGCAACGGTTGCCACGCGTCTGCAATAATGGTTGCAATGTGTCAAGAGTCCAACAGACATTGTTAATTCTCGGGGAGCTAGCAGATTGCCAACGTAATTGAAAATCCAAACTTTTATGCGGAGGGCATGGCCTTTGGTCAGTTTGCTTGTTTTAAAAGAAAAAGTGTCCCATCCCTGGGCTCAGCACTGCCAACAATGTGGAGCGCCACCCAACCATGCTTGTTCGAGCAGGGAGACCATTTTAGTCTGCCCTTGCATTCTATTCGTGCAACGCACACAGATTACATGCGAAGTGAATTGAAAGGCTAGTGCACGAGATCACTGTGCACAGAGGCTCAAGACCCCAGTTATCGGACACCGCCTAAAATATTTTTTCCACTTCCACTTGCATGCAGCAATGTTCGGCAATGCTTCACAGAGCCAGCTGTAGCTGCAGTTGTGCCCTAATCGAGGAATCGCAAAATGTCACGCATGCCCCTAACATATATTTGTATGCAAGCTGTCATTCATTTCACGAAAGGATATCAATACTGAAAAGCACA
This sequence comes from Lethenteron reissneri, assembly GCF_015708825.2. Classification (NCBI taxonomy): domain Eukaryota; kingdom Metazoa; phylum Chordata; class Hyperoartia; order Petromyzontiformes; family Petromyzontidae; genus Lethenteron; species Lethenteron reissneri. The sequence continues at coordinate 5,434,144 of NC_083813.1, read as the reverse complement.
TTTTTGCTAAATCATGCATTTGTGAGTACCATGATACAGCAGCTGCCCATAAATGTCTGCTTTTCAGCGATTATTTGTAAAAGCTGTGACTGCCAATGCATGCGGATTAGATACACATACCGATTTGCCCATTAATTTTTTTGGAACAAATTTGCTAAAAGTTCTGCAAAATTCGTACAATTTAGACACAATTATTTCATGTTCTTCTGTAAAATGTCATCAATTAATGGCTGCTACCATAGCATATTAAGTTGCACTGGCACACATCGTGTGCTTTGCTGGCAAATTAAGCCATTGATGTTTATTGCAGGAAATTAGTTCTTTAAGTTAACATTTGCTTGCAAAAAACTGACTTTAAATGGCCAATTCCATCACTGTATGAATGGTATGCTAACGTGTACTGCCATAACCTTGATTTTTTACTGATATTTTCGAGATGTAGGTGAGATATTTCAGAAGAAAAGTTTAAAATAAAGCGAACATCAATATTATGCAAACAAATGTGAAATGCCACCATGTCTCCCCCCCCCCACCCTCCTCAAAAGATTTGGTGTGAAACGCAATGCCACCATGAAATAAACACCTGCCAATACGTTGCTAAAACATTTGGACAACTTAATTATTAGATGCAAAGGGGCGTGGGGGCAACAAAAACATCAAAACATCCAACAGTTAAAGAATACAAAAATATTCATTTTCAGCATCATACAACTCAGACATATATTCATAAATAAAATTTAAAAAAATCTCATCAGAATGTAGCACTATCGTGGCAATGTCTTGCACGCCATGTAAACTCGTGCAACAATAAATGTTACACATTTTTAGTGTCCTGCTCGTATACGAGAAAAACTGGAGTGACGCAAAGTCCACAAACCACCAAACAAAACACTGCATCGAGTCTTCACCCGCACTCGGCAGAGCCGATAAACTTCTTACGCCTGCCATCATTCAAGACTGTTTTATCCATGTCCTTTTTATGTACAAGGAGTGGAGCAACAAACATTATCCCCATACAGCAGACAACACACAAACACTATCCAGTCAGATCGTGCACCACAACACACAAAAAATACGATTCTCCCCATGGTCACGCCTTGAGAATATTATACTTTTGTACATGGACTAAAGCTTAAAAAGTGAAAAATCCATCTGGCTTAGGCGAGGAGTTTCTTAAAACTAGGATTCCCCCCCCCCCACCCAATGCAAGATCCAACAAGATTGTAACAGTGATTTCCAACAAAAAATTGTCAGCCTGGGACAACGAACACTGCTGGTATCGGTGTGATGGCAGGAGAGGAAAATGCTACTTTCTTTTTGTACCCAGAGCGCCGTATCGAAACTGGACGTCTACAGCTAAATTTAAGCTGCTGTGATGGCAAATATTCAAATTATAATTTATCTGCGTTAAAGTGTCACTCAGCCAAAGTCGTCTTGAGTGTCATGTGGATGAATGGCAGTGTAGTCACGTGATCAGAGCAACAAGTATGGCTTTGTACATACAAGTTCAAATACACAACACTGGTCACTGCATATATTTTTAATCCTCAGAAAATTTCAAGACACTTTTAAAAGGAACACAACCCTCATTTTTTTTTCCTGTGAGAAACACTATTTACTGCTGCGCACCAATATATATGAACTTTTAAAAGAAGAGTGTAGGACGGATGATATGAAGGGGCACAGCTTTCGATTTAAAACTTTCGTGACTGCAGGGATTCATCTTCTTGGTTCTTTCGGTAAAGTCACGTAGAAGGGAAGTAAAAAAATAATAAAAATAAAACATAATAAAACAATTATCACGACGTTTCGGCCACAACGCAAGCAGCCGTCCTCAGGTGAAACCAGGTCTGTCGAGGCGACAGCATCTGAAAGTGTTTCTCACCTGAGGACGGCTGCTTGCGTTGTGGCCGAAACGTCGTGAGAATTGTTTTATCATGTTTTATTTTCATTATTGTATTACTTCCCTTCTACGTGACTTTACCGAAAGAACCAAGAAGAAGGAGCACAACGTCAGACAAAAAAAACTTGCACAAGGCAAAGAGTTGTGGTGCAAAGGGACCACTTCATGTCTAACTTTACAAGTTAAGATTCCAATTGCACATTTGGAATTAAAATACTGTGTTGCCAAAACCACAATGCCTATTTGCCCTTTGAATCATCAAGGAGAGTTCATTCCAAAGAGTAAACTGCTCTACTTAAAACGAATGATGGACCCAGCTTCAGTCGAATGTGAGAGCCATCAACATTGAGGTTCTGCTCTCAAGAGATAAATCTTCAAAAGGCAAGCCAACTATTTAAACAGCACAATGTGTGGGAGGGCAGGGCCCAGCGTTCAGGGCATGGACCAGAAACCAGATATTTGGAACCTATGGAAGGAAATAACATCTGCTAAAAGCAGATGACAAAATGTTAGAGGCAAAATACTCCGTGGAATATTTTAATAGCCGTTTCAATTAGGGCTTTTTTTTTTACCAAATGTTGATACAAAGATGCAAAAATGTGAAAAGCAATAATGTCGGTATGCCCTTATATTCTTGAAACCAACACCATAACCATAGCTGCCTTGCCGAGTGTAGACAATAACGCGCATGGCTGTGCATGCCCACAAAGGGCTGTCCCAGCCACATTTTCAGTCTGCATGGTCAGCATTATAACAACAGTCAATGGGCCCCCATTGCAGACAGGAGGTACAATCCCATCTAAACTTAAACGGACATTGAACATAATAGTTTATGGTTACAATTAATAATTTGTAATAATTGTACTTATTCATCCAGGAGAGACACCGCGAGTCATGTGACTTTTCAGGAGGGTCCTGCATTTGGGTTTTTGTTATAAGATGCTTTCAGCCAATTAAATCATGAGTCTTCTTGGTTCTTTCGGTAAAGTCACGTAGAAGGGAAGTAATAAAATAATAAAAATAAAACATAATAACTATTATATTATATTACTAGCATAAGTACCCGGCGTTGCCTGGGTGAAAAATATATTTCTTAATAACCTTACATATATACACAGATGGGCTGCTACCCCTGCCCCCCTGCCCCCCCCAGCCACGATCTCCTCGGCCGCTGTGCAGTAATATGTACGGCCTATAATGTGGTGGGGTGTCGAGGCCTAGTAGCGTGCAGAGCCTCCGGCCTCGCCTAAATTGCCCACCCGGCTGAGGCTGGGTACGGGTGCCATTCCCCCCCCCCCCCCCCGCGCTACAATAATACTGTCTAATCGCTATAATTTTATTATCTACCGACCCTATAATAGTAATTGCACACATTGGGGTGGGGGGGGGGGAGTGAAGAGGACGTGAAACTTTGATTAATTTAATGCGTGCGCCTATTTTTAAGGGGAATTAAAAATGGCGTCCACCCCGCGGCGAATGCGTCGCTACACGTTGCCAGGGGCAACCGCCGGACCAATCGTGTCTCGCAAATCCCTGACATTTCGTCCAATGAAACTGCGTATGGTCCGATACACAGACACACACACAGACAGACAGACAGATTTGCGATTTTATATATATAGATTTTATTATGTTTTATTTTTATTATTTGATTACTTCCCTTCTACGTGACTTTACCGAAAGAACCAAGAAGATGAATCCCTGCAGTCACGAAAGCTTTAAATCGAAATTTAAATGATGAGTGTTTATTATACGAGTGGGAGGAAACCAGAGCACCGAGACAAGACCCACGTGTTCAAGGGGGTCAGACAAACCCCCCGTACAGATATAGACCGATGGTTCTTGTCTTCTCTTGGCGAACTAGGGTATAACCAGGGTATAACCAGGGTATAACCAGGGTATAACCAGGGTATAACTAGGGTATAACCAGGGTATAACCAGGGTATAACCAGGGTATAACTAGGGTATAACCAGGGTATAACCAGGGTATAACCAGGGTATAACCAGGGTATAACTAGGGTATAACCAGGGTATAACCAGGGTATAACCAGGGTATAACCAGGGTATAACCAGGGTATAAAACCTCGACATCTGTGTGTGATCCACCAATCCTCGCCTCCACAGTGCTAGATTCAGGTGTGCATAGCCACAGTCTGAAAGTTCATGATTTCCAGCACGTGACTTGTAGCTGATAAAATATACCATTAATCTTTTTTGCATGTTTTCATACACGTACATTACTTAGTACAGTTGAGTCCAATAACACAATGGATCAGGCGCCTTTAAAACGGACTAGCCTTCCAATTCTGCACGTGTGGAAACACGTACCGAATTGACTCCCAAAAACACATTTGTGCGTACAGTACAGTTTACAGAATAACATAATATTTGGAGACGATGGCGTTGAGCCATGTTTTATAAAAGAGCCACTTTGCACAAAGTTTATGGTTTGATTTCCATCACGAGTTGGGAGGGGGGGGGGTATATTCTCCGGAGGACCACTGAAGCACAATGCGTTCTGTGCCTGTGCTACGACATTAAACACCACGTGGCATGGAGTCATTTAGAAGCATAGGTCAGCCCGTGTATTGGTGTCATGAGCCAAACCCCAAAATTGAAAACATCACTACATTAGTCTGAACGTAATTATGGCCACGTACGTTCCTCTTGGGGAAGCTGCTGTAAGGACAAACACTTTGGATTTGTAATCCAATAATTGCCAGTTTGAGCTCCTGTCCAACCAGCTGTATGGATGGGTATACCAAGGGTAGATTGTGCAGCTTGCCATGTGGTGGGGTAAAGTGTGGGTAGCCCTGACTTTTCCAAGATATCTACACTAAAATAGCCTTGAAAAAGGAGCTTTGGAGAGCTTTCTCCAATAGAGAACCTTGTGCCAGTATTGGCCTGAGCAAGATATTGACCTTTTTTTGGTGTCCTTGAAAGGGCAATTTTGAATCTCAATAAATTCTCCCCTGATTATGCTAAAATGGAGATAATTAACATGAATACTCCAACCAAAGACTCTATTTTGGATGAAATTACACAAGACTATTGTTGGATTTACAATTGGTAGCTAGGCGTTAATGACGCAGGAAGTCTGGCATGCAATGACAGCACCTTGGAAGGAAAAGAAGCTGCAACTTTCGAATAATATTCTCAAAATCATGGGACTGTTGTCGTTAAACAGAAGCCGCTTTTAAACATACAATATACGCACTGCACTTTTGATTTGTTACGGAAAGGCTGACAAAATATGTGGCAGATGTCATGTCGTATATATCTTTTCCATTTAATATTCAGGCACAGACATATTCCATATATGACTATACAGTACATTGTAATACAATATAACACATTGTTAGTCCGAGGAGATATATTTCACTACAAAAGACAACATACCCTTTCAGAAGATTTCAGTGCTATTGTGGTACGGTTGCAAAACATAACAATATTACAACAGTGTTGTTTAATAAGCGTAGAATAGAACATGAGGAGATTTGCACTCCAGTAACAAACACGAATACCATTGCAACATTATTACATTTTACTACGTGTGAAAAACAGGGCCTGTGAGATGTCTAAACAATCATGCTTATTCAGGATATTTAAGATTTTAATAACGTGCATATTCTAGGTATAAAATCAGGGCTTTCTTTCTCAGAATATTTTCTCGGGCCCCCGTTAACCCCATTACCTCCCCCCCTCATCCCTCCACCTTGTGGGAGGTGGTCGGGAGGGAACCACTTTCTGGAGCTCAGCCCCAGACAGCTCCAGCTGAAACCACTTCCCCTTGGGTATTCGAGTGCATTCACATACATTACACATTTTGCTCGTCATTACACCGTAGTGTACAGCACGCTATATACACTCATCTCACCAACCATTGGGAATTAAAGCCCCGTGGCTGTATACACGAACGGAGGACACACTTGCAAGTTAACCACACATAGCTTTTCGAATTCAAGGCAAAAAAAGGCCCTGTTATTATTAATTTTCAAATTTGGAATTTGGGTCATGACACCAACACCCAGTGGCCAGCTCTTGCAAATGATGTCACAGAGGTTCCTGACATGCACTTCACCAGGGAGGACTGGGCGGTTTGGTAATAACCACCTTGCAGAATTACCCAGCTTCAAGAGAGAGGTCTGAGCAATGAATCCCAGGCAAAAATGGCCGAGCGAGCAAACACGCTCACCTAACCACAGGTTCAGTCGGGTTTCGGCAATGTGCATGTGAAGATTATGAAATCCAACTTTGCATCAGGGCATGCGTCCTTGGTAATTATTTTTTTTATGAACATGTTACTGCTTTCTATGCATACAATTCCATTAAAATGCTATAACCTATATAAAGGATAAATAAAATCAACAGTAATTCACTCCGAGGTTGACCATTATGTATAAGAAATTGAACATGAAGTCGTAACTAATTTTATTACGAGCTACAGAATAGCATGTAGTACTCGCTTGGTTGCAGTTTGATAATTATACTACACAACTGTATTGGGGTTTCCCCCCGATGACATGTAGCCAAATTCACACGTAATTTTACGCATATTTTTTTTTACGAACGATGCAGCTGAACATTTTACTGGATACATACTGTGCTATATTGTTAATAACACAGGCAGAATACATTATACGTGATACATATTGCACGCACTGATGTATAAATAGCACGTGCCGCAGGTTTACTTGTGATTTATTACCCATGAGCAAAGAACAATAACCAAACCGCAATAAATGATACAAACCTGTTATGGAATGAAGACTGCAATGGCATCGCTGTTTGATGGCCTCCATCCTTTTTGGTGGACATCTCTCATCCCTGCTCTTTGATTCGCATCACCTGGCACAACAACTAAAAACCACACACAATACACTGTTATTTTTCAAAAGTCCGTTTGTTTCGGCTTACATTGAACAAGGCCCAAAACTTGGTATAACACGACTCTGCACAACGAGACAATTCGGTTCATCTACAAGGTGGCCGAGTAGGCTCAGATGGTTCCTGTTATGTCCATTGTCATAACACTTCGGGGCCAGACAATCTACAAGATGCCGATTTTTCAAAGCAGGTGCTGCCAAGCAAGAAAACAAACAAATAACAGTATTTTATTCTATGGTTCTTTTGGTAAAGTCACGTAGATAGAAAAAATAAGAACAATAAAAAAAAGTGAATAGAAATATCACGACGTTTCGATTGCAACACAAGCGGTCGTCATCAGGAACAGGGAGGTTAGCCTCTGAGGGCAAGCTGTTTATAAAGGATTAGAGATGGGCGGCGCAGCTAATGTTAATGAAGGAGAAAGCTCCGACACCGGCAGTAGGTCTACACCAGGGGTCGGCAACCTACGGCTCCGGAGCCGCATGCGGCTCTTTACGGGCTGCTTCTTGACGATATGTACGTATGTACAGTATGTACTCAGATGCATTGCGGCTCTTGAAATACTGAATTTTGTACCAAATTGGAAAGAAATGGCTCTTCTTGTTATTTTAGTTGCCGACCCCTGGTCTACACCAATCAAAGAGCTGTTTATAAACATCATGTGACCTCCTTTGCCAGTAACAAAATATGAGAATATGTTTTCCCCCTTTTTCTGGCAACAAAACAGGTGTTAAGATCTTGACTTAAAGCTTTCGTGACTGCAATAATTCATACTCTGTGGGTCTTTCCGTAAAGTCACGTAGATAGAAATATAATAAATAAATGAATCACGACGTTTCGATCGCAACACAAGCAATCGTCCTCAGGTGACAAAAGACAGCAGGCGGACTGCTGAGGCAGGAATAAATGTAGTGAGAGAGCTACTGCAGCCAAAGGTTATAACGGTTTTAGATGGGTACAACCCAAGGGTAAGTGGGCGGGGCTAGAGATAGAATTTGCAAGTAAATGTAAGATCGCATAGCTAGGTATACCTCGGCCATTGTGTTGCTAGAGATGAGCATGTCAATCTGTTAATGTAACCCCGCGGCTACGGTGCTGAAGAAGCCATTGCATTGCTCGAGATTAGAGATTAGCATGTCAATGTGAGACGGCTCCTGCAGCAGCGGCTGTGTTAATGAGACACATTCAGCCTATTAAACAACAAGAGCCAACGCCACATCGGGGAAAAGGGAGCAGCAGCTATGTTAGTGAGACATTTAGCCTGTTAATGTAAATACATTTAACAAGGTAATGTAACTCAGAGAGTTGGAAATAACTGCTAACATAGGTAGGTAGGATGGAAGCATCACATACCTTTACTCGGTTAATAACGTCCTTTCAATGATTGCTCAGTTTGTACCCATCTTCTCTGGTCGAACACGGTTTGAGACGAGGCTCGAAAGAAAGCTGTCTCTGGTGTAGACAAATCAGTTTCAAAGACAAGAGTATATTTTTCTCTTCTTGGTTCTTTCAGTAAAGTCACATAGAAGGGAAATAATAAAATAATAAAAAATAAAACATTATAAAATAATTCTGACGGTGTTTCGGCCACAACACAAGCAGCCGTCCTCAGGTGAAGAACAGGTCTGTCGGGAAGACAGCGTCTGAATGAAACACCCCAGGCTTGGAGCGTATATTTAAGCTGGGTTGGAAGGGGAAGAGCGCCTTGACAAAATAATTTGCATATCAAGATGAATTTAGCATATTTATGGGAAATGCAGATATGGGATTAGTACTACTTGTGAAATGCGTAGGAGGTTGGGTTTCAAAGTCATATTATGCCCGTGCATTATGCAGGATTAGCAGCATCAAAGGGAGGGGATAGGGGTAGCATTAATAAAAGGAAGGAATGTTAATAGTATGTAGCTGCAGTAACTAAACCACCACATAACAAACTAACGTATAAACTACATAGTATCATCAGTATACTAAATATACTCTCCTATAAGCTGAGCTACTAACAGTAAGTAATACATTACAATTCTACGTCGCAAAAAATATAATATACTTCCAGCTAAACTTTATTTTTTGGGGGGGAAATTAAGTGACATGTCTCGGACCGTGTTCGTGAACATAAGGCAGATCTGAAACACGGTAGGACCAATACCTCGGCCGTGGCCAATCATTGTTTTAACGCTGTGAGCACACATGAAATGTATTTGTCCAAGACGAAGGTACTCTGCAAGCCCACTGGCTATCAACAAAGATTCGTTCATGAAGCCATCCATATATATAGACACGGAGACAATTTCCACCGAGAGGAAGGTTATAGACTCAGCAATCATTGGAAAGATGTCATCAACCATTTTGGGTCAGGACTTGATTTGTGTTTTCTTTTCAACCTCCACCGTCAGCATTGTGGGTGTGTGGAGCGAGGTGCAATACTTTGATTGGTGTCGGCGCTTTCTCCTACATTAACATTAGCTGCCCTGCCCATCTCTAAACCTTTATAAACAGCTATTTGATTGGTGTAGACCAACTGCCGGTGTCGGCGCTTTCTCACACATTAATATTAGCTGACCCGCCCATCTCTAAGCCTTTATAAGCAGCTTGCCCTCAGAGGCTAACCTCCCTGTTCCTGATGATGACAGCTTGTGTTGCGATCCAAACGTCGTGATGTTTTTATTCACTTTATTTTGTATTATTTTATTGTTATTAATCTTCCTATCTACGTGACTTGACCGAAAGAACCATAGAATATTAATTCCTGCAGTCATGCCATTTTTAAGTAAAAATTTTACAGTCTTTTAGTTTGCGCATACTTAATGGTCTCAGTAAAGTCGTAAATGCGAGCACAAAAAACATGTTTGAGAAGAAATAATCGACTTTAGCACATCATAAAATCAAGTGCCACTCTAACGGGCTTACATTGGAATTGGACAAGAAACAAACGTTTTGCTTGGGCTGCACAGCTATAGAATGTACACTTCATACGATGCGCTGAGGAGTCATGTTTGGATGGCAGTAGGCCTCGTGTGCCTACTGCAATCAGGGACTTCTCAAACTAAAACATACAATTTTCTAAATAATAGGTTAACCTTATCACGTGGAATCTTTGCTTTAGAATGGGGCCCAATGCCAGAGCTCATTGGAAACTGCTCGCAGTTGGCAGATTTTATTTTTATTCCGTGATTTTAGTTAACCTGCTTTTCTTGAAGTGTTTCTAAAATTTCGGTGCTATTTTAGAGAAAGTAAAAAAAATGACACTTCAAGCCAATTTACTTTCAGAGGTTTTTTCCCACGGCTAAACGTGTTCCAGCATGGCGCAGGTTGCGAGTATTTATGGCCAGGAGTTGATAATTGAAAGTTCACCGGAAGGGCAACGCTTTTATTAGCGTGCGGAACTGAACTTCTTTGGAGAGTAAATATTTTATTAAGCGCTGTGCATAAAGTTGCCGCTAATAATTAATTTTGCTTTGGTGTGGTATTTAATGGTTGCAGAAAATTAAACTTGGTCAGCATTTATTGAAAAGTGTTCGGACCTATTGAAACAATTATTTTAACCGAGTTGAAAAATAAAGCCCAGCCCAAATTTGAGCGAGCGAGCAGTGACGCAGCAGTTTTCACAACGTGCTGTGAACTCTGCGCCTCAAGGTTCGATCCCAGGCCATGCCCAACACCTACCAAGCCGTACGCACCGACCAACGTGGTGAAGCATGGTCAAGCATCCCCCGTGACTGATGCAGCATGGGGAGACCGTCACCCAGCAAGTGCATCTGAAATCGGCTATACATCATTATTTCTTTTGTGAAACTGTCTTAGCTTGACATTATTGATACTCATAATGCATTTCTGTTTTATTTATAGCTACACTGTGGTTTTGTTTTTGTTGCGTTTATATATTCTGTACGCGAGTTGTTTCGTTTATTTTATCCGACAATCTGTCTCAACAAAGCAGACAAATTGCTCAACTTAAGCACGAATTCACGTTTGTGGAAGGTAAATGTATATTAATATACCTTTAGGCAGCAAGATAATAGCAACAAATCCTTAAAAAACAGACATTGATCGCTATAAACATTAACCTGATAAAATCAACAGCATGGTACATTCTAAGTGTTGCATAGCTTTGGACTAAATTAATTGTCTTTGTAGTTACAAATACCATGAGCAAGTAATTCCACATTTGTATCTAATTTATGAGGGCTGATATGGTGATTATGTTTCAACAAAGAGGCAGTTTCAATAAATTAGCATTGCTAATAAAAAAAAAACGTTCTTGCTGTTAATCATTTAAATCCTGTAACAAGTAATTAATATAATCTTTAAGCATACTCAGTGGCTCACAGCAGTGCAAGACAACAAAACCGTTTTACCTTTGCGAATGGACGGCTTGGCAAGCAACACGGACAACTTTCCCCAAAACGTGCGTGGCACTGTTTAAAGAAAAACACGGATGCTTTTGAATTAGATAATACTTTCGTCAAAAAAAAGTTCCAGCCCGGGTAAATCTTGAACTTGGGACTTGATTAAGTCTTCAGCAGAGCACACCACACATCAGGGAATTACTCCATTCAGGTGCCTCCCTGGACCCCTTCCATCCGCTCCTTTTATTTTCGCTTCTTCGTTTCTCCTAACGGTCTCCCAAACGACCCATCATTTCCATGTGGTATTTGCCAGGCTCTTCTAAATTCATCCACCATTCCAAAATCAGATTGTGTGCTCTATGTTGGCTCTCCCCATGATAGCTCCCCGCCAATGAGAGAGTCGAATGCGCCATTTGAACTCACGAGCCGTTAGACGGTTAGACCCTGATGAGTATATAGAAGTGTATTTCACAAAGAGTTCATACGTCAGCCTCCCTTACACTCTTAGCAAGCAAATCTTGGACAGTCCTATTAAACTCACTTGATCATCAAGTGCACCCAACTGTGATGCACAATCTTGATTTGAAGCTTTCGTGACTGCAGGAATCCATACTCTTTGGTTCTTTCGGTAAAGTCACGTCGGTATAACATAAAATAAAAATAAATCACGACGTTTCGGGCACGACACAAGCATCCGTCATCAGGTGGGAAAGCATGGTCTGCTGATGAGGCAGACTATTTTAAAACAGTCTGACTGCTTTCCCACCTGATGACGGACACTTGTGTTGCGCCCGAAACGTCGTGATTTATTTTAATTTTATTTTATAAATACGTGACTTTACCGAAAGAACCAGAGTGTGTGATGCACAACACATGTGTGCCTTTATACCTTAGCCTCCAAAACAAATCACCACAACATTGTCAGCACATGGTGGTTTACACGTCTGGTCCAATAAACTAAAAAGAATACAATTGTACAGTACATGGTTACATAGCGCACTGGCTCATTATTCCCATTTAGAGATAATCTAATTATGAGCAACACCTGCAACCGGTGTGGCAATTGAAATTAAATCCTTGATATGAATGTAATGCGAGTGGTTTAAATGCAATGCAACTAAAGGGGCCTAATTGAGAGTTGGGCAGTAGCTCAAAAAGAACCCTTCTGTTTCGTGAGAACCCCAACATGGTGTATTTTACACCAATCTAGTGAAGATATTGAACTCATGAAAGTGTGTAGCTTAGCATAGCAGAATTGTGGAATATCAAAAGAGATGTGACTTGCCATTAGGGCTGTTGTCCCTGATAAAAAAAATTCTCACAATACAATGATACAATATACATTTCTGCAATATGACAATTATTGTAATGTCAGTTGTTTTTATAATGAATTCATTATATATGGCATTTTATTGCTATTGATTAAATATTAACTATCATTTATTTAACTGCAATTGAAGTAAAGAACCCTGCAATGTCTTCTAATCATTGCAACTTTGCAATTTACAATGCTTATATTTCAGTCAGTTTAAAATGAATGAATCAATTCCATAACCGAACGATGAAAATTATGAGATGACAAGAACCTTTGTTGTCAATTACATTGACAATTTTTTTTGTGAATATTGGTAACGTGTAGAGGAGAGAAATACGCAATGCGCACAATTAAGTGGGTGCAACGGAGGGCAAACAGGTGTGCGCGTTGCAACACAAGGTTTACACCGACAGTAGTTAAGGGGAGAAGCGGGTGCAACGGAGAGCAAACAGGTGGGTACACTGTGACCGGAGGTTGCTGTCAAAGAGATGGGAGATGGGGGGTGATTAATGGGCCAACAGGCGCCGGCCTGGCCACAGCTTGAGGGAGAGCGTGTAAGGACTCGGAATGAGGGGGGGATATACAAGGAGAGTGTGCGTGAGCGAAGGGAGTTGTTGCCGGGGAACCAAGAGTGAAGACATCTCGCCGCTGCCGCTCCAGCCGTCAACGGGACCTCAACCCTCACGCCGTCGCCGGGCAGGTTTTGGCTGAACCCCCCGCCCGGGACAGATGGGTGAGCGGGTCTCAGGGAGCGTAGGTGAGGGCAGAGGTCGAGATGCAAAGGCGCTGTGTGCGGAGTCACTGAGTGCAAAGACGCTGTGTGCGGAGACACTGTGAGTAAAGACTCTGTGTGCGGAGACGCTGTTTTGCGGAGTCACTGAGTGCGAAGACGCTGTGTGTGGAGTCGCTGTGTGCAAAGACGCTGTTTTACGGAGTCACTGAGTGCGAAGACGCTGTGTGTGGAGTCGCTGTGTGCGAAGACGCTGTGTGCGGAGTCACTGAGTGCGAAGACGCTGTGTGTGGAGTCGCTGTGTGCGAAGACGCTGTGTGCGGAGTTGCCGAGTGCAGAGCTGCTGAATGCAGGATAAATGAGGTGCAGAATAGATAGGAGCGGGGAGAAGTTGAGTATTTGTGACCGTACAGATAGTTATAGGAGTGCCGATAACTGGCGCAAGAGCAGGTGTGTAAGCAGGTGACTTGTTACAACGTGTCGGTGTGCGTAATTTTTTGATTTAGAAGCGAGTAGTTTTTCGAGAGAGAACTCGATCCGCTGTGGCCAGTCCGGCCTGTGGCAGTGCGCCTTGGTGTTTAAATATTTTGTAGTAATTTTTGTATTACCATAGTATAAATACATGTTAATTTTAATTTATATGTTGTTGTTTTTCTGACTTTATCTGAACGAAAAGACACAAATTCGCCCGTTTTCTCTTTGAAAATAGGTCATTTTCAAAATATCAATGTCCTGGTCACAAAAGCAAAGTTTGTGGAAAATAATAGCCATTTTCTGTACTTTTGAGGCATAAGCAATTAGGAAATAAGACTTACTACCCAGGACCAAAATTGTTTTTACACAGTGCTATTTTTGCCAGTAAATAACATAATTAACGAATAAAATCAGTAACGATAATCACCACATTGCAATATTTTTCTAGATGGCCAATACAATTATCGGGGACTTTATCCTAGTCAAACCCTGTCGTGGCAACCCTACTTGACATATATATATATGTTTAAAAGCAGCCTCGAGTAAAGATACGTGCAATACAATCCCGTGCTGGCCCTGACCGTGGTCGACATTCCATGATCACGAGGCTTAGGCAGGGTTTCCCAAACGCCAGTCCCCACCGCGACGCCGTGTCTTTCCGCGTTTGCCGATGTCCTCCTCCTCCCCATTTCAACACAAATGAATTCGCGTCACGCTGCACGCGCCCGATGATTGTTAAACACGTTCCACGTGACGCGCTAAGAAATTAATGCTGTCCGTGTCACGTGGGACACGAGCCCACACTGAGATCTCAATGTTAATTAAAATAGGCGCTATTGTTTAGCGTGTCACGTGGGACGTGTTTAACGATATTCGGACGCGTGCAGCGTGGAGCGAATACATTGGTAAACGCGTTCAGTCGTAGCGAGGTGAGTTTTGAACACTGGTGTTTGGGAAATCCTGATCACGAGTCAAAACAGTGGGAGTTGAATGCTACAATTTCGATTGTAATGTAAAGAATTCATTCAGCTGGGCATGCCCAGAGTGTCAACGAACGTGGCATTTGCCAAGCATTCTCAAACGTACCGGCATAATCAGTTATTAGCGCACGCGTCTAAAAATAGTTGAGAGTGGCACTTAAAAAGATTGCGTTTCTTTCACGAAGAAACAGTTAAAAGTGTCAAGACTTTTTTTTACTTTCGGTAAATTGAGATAGTTGTCCTCTAGTTTGGAAATGATAAAACAAGTTCCGTGTAACATCTCCCACTGATTAGGCTTCTGGAAATAGGAACCGCATTGGCAATGTTAGCAATGGTACAGTAAAACGTTACAGATATGACGAGTCGGGCACGGTGGTATAGGTGGATATATGAGAAGGTTGGAAAAGTGAACATTGAGAGAATATAACAGTCACATCACCGTGCACAAATGGGTAAATGGACAAAGATAAAGCAGGCAGCTTTAAATATGGAAAATATTTTACTGTGTTTCAACGAAAGAAACATTATACAACGATGCGGTGGACTTAAAAGTAGACATATACAATAGGCAATGTTTCTGGGCAATGACCCTTCTTTGTAAAACGTTTATGTGCTCATTTATGTGCTATGAAAAAGGGCCGTTGCTTGAAACGTCACTTATTATACTTTTTCTAAGGCAGTGTTATTGACGATCGTTTGACTGTTTTTGTTATTTATGTTCGTGCACCACTGCCAAAGCAGCAGCAGCAACATCACTAAATAATTAGTCGACTGTACTGTAGAATTAAGAGAGTAAATGCAAGAGGCGTATTACAACACTGCGTGTGAAAAAGTGGATTTGTGAACATCTGTAGAAAATAGTAATTATGCCACGCACAATTACAGCCCGAGGATGTTGGCGGTTAATCGGACGTGACGGTCGGATATTGGATGATGTTGTACTTTATAGAACACACGAAAAGGGTTCTGTATAGGACGGTCCAGATGTATTGTGACCCCCATTTTTTTTTCTATCAAACTTTTTGCGTTTTACGTAGGGTGTTTTTAAAACAAATGGATGGATATGCAAAGATAAAAACACACGTTCGGGGTCGATTAATTCGGGGATCACAAGACATCTGGACCACGCTGTAGAAAGCGAGTTAAAAACACGAACCGCAACTACCCCCAGAATCAAGACAAAAATCACCACGTGTGTGGATTATGACACACAATGGTGCCGTAACATACGCGTCAACTGGCCTAATTAGGATACGCCAATGAGATAATTGCTCGAAATTAAATCACTTTAACAATGAACTCAAATCGGCTTAAGAGGCCCCCAAACAATCAGGTCTGCAATGCTAACTGTGCGTAACACATGTTTGAGACACGTGGAGAGAGACTGGTGATAAAACAAACAGGGCCATGGCTTGAAATGCGTCGTGGCTTTAATAAAGGGCATACCGGTGTTTGGGAGGAGGAGAAAAAAAAACATCGCCCGTCTGGATAATATAAAGAAAAGTATGGAACTGTGAGTGAGCGTCTCTGGCAGTGGCAATAGATAGGACGAGACAAGAATAAATGTTTAATACCGTGCTTCGCTTTGAAGACACATCTGCTGTTGCAATGGTTCTGCCCATGGATATCCCAGTAAACACGCAACCTAACATTGCACGTTAACATGGAGTATTGTGGTGAATATGAACTCCAAAGAGTGGCCGTGTCATACACTTCTCTGAGGACCAACTACGTCCCAATGTGTTTCTCTTGATTTCTGTCTCCAATTCGACAGGGTTGAAATCACTTGTCTGATTAAATCACTTGCAGGTGACTGCCCAGAACAAGGTACGTTGAATTTCGATGTAAAGCTTTCGTGACTGCAGGGATTCATCTTCTTGGTTCTTTCGGTAAAGTCACGTAGAAGGGAAATAATAAAATAAAATAAAATACAACATTATAATATAGAATTCTCACGACCTTTCGGCCACAACGCAAGCAGCCGTCCTCTGTTGATATGTAAACTCCTTTGTCAAGGCTTTCTCCTCCTCCGATCCAGCTTAAAAATACGCTGCCAAGCTTAGCAGTGTTCATTATAGGACGCTGTCTTTCCGACAAACCTGTTCTTCACCTGAAGACGGCTGCTTGCGTTGTGGCCGAAACGTCGTGAGAATTGTATTTTATTATGTTTTATTTTTATTATTTTAGTATTTCCCTTCTACGTGACTTTACCGAAAGAACCAAGAAGAAGCTACGTTGAGTCAACGTTGGCTCAACTTGGAGCCAACATTGGTCAACCATTGTCCAACGGTTCCAGCCACGAGCCAATTTTGGCCCAACGTCGCACCTCCTTTACTGGGTGAGTGCCGTGGTTGAAGCTGCCCGACACAATGGTGAGTAAATATTTGTCCAAAACTTCACCATGTTGGTCAGTTTGGGTTGATAAAGATACCTCGTCGACATGAGGAGCACACGACTCGCACACATCATACCACCCTAAACCACTACCATAAATATAATTATGATCATTATTATTTTAAAATATATTTTTGGGAGTTTGCTAAGCACTGTGTTGAAAGTCAGCTTGAATAATATAAAAATATGAATATCCTTATAACAATACAATATTGCTAACAATATTTAATATATAAAATAGTGGTACTATTATATAATTTTCTTGGTACAGTATACATGTGTGTTCTCATGATGCAACGTATTCAATAATTGTTATTGTAATTATGCCATAATCTTGAAATTGTATTATCAATCAAAAAACTTGTGACTGTGATACAATACAGTAATTGAATAAATTCAACTGATAAAAGACAGTTGCACACACCTATTGTGAATGTGGAGGAACCAAAAAACGTGTACATTTCAAACGCTGCTAAACGATACCTCCGGTTAGTAAACATCCCAGCGAGGAGAAAGTTACGATGCTCGTCTCATCTCTCCTGGGCTGATTCCAACGCCCTATATCTCACGCACACTCAGACGCTGCGATCGTGGGGTGCGCATCACACGACGTGTCAATGGGAGATGTCACAGGAGTTGTTGTTGCCTCACATTTCCCCCCACTCGTCGTAGCTGTCACTGTGGAAGGTTCACGAGAGGTCATGGCTTTATCGATACGGCTCTGACTCTTGACCCCGACTGAAGCAGTACAAGGAAATCAGTCTTAATCACTATTGTCTTCGCGCGTTTCCACGCCGAAGAAAAGCAGCCGTAGTTACCACTGCCTTGAACCATAACCCCAAAGCGAAATGTTAATCCCAACCCGAAATCCTAAACCCTCAATTCTAAAACCTTAAATCGAGGCTTCGCCGGATTCTGGAGCCCTGAAACCCTGGAGCTGGAGCTGGAGTTTACCGATGGTGTATGGGATCATTGGCTATAGGGTTATCGGGGTTGGGGTTACTGGAGCTGGGGTCACTTGAACAACTGGAGGCTGCAACCAGAGCGGAGGTTCTGGAGCAGCTCCACTATTGTCTTCTTCCACTCTTACATTATGTAGTAGTCGTAGTACGAGCGGTGGCTGGGTTTAAAAAAACCCAATAAGTCCTGTATATGCCACAAGGTAAATTGTTTCAGCTGCCGCGCCTGGAGATCGAACCGGCAACCTTTGGATTGCAAGTCCAGTGCGCTGCACCACGGCAGCATCTAACGAGTATTAATCACATATATTATGGTTTTGATATGCAATATATCTGTTAATCGATCTACAAAGCAAACATTGTTTTGTATAACTGTATTATGATTAAAACACAGGCTTTTCACAGAGCCCAGAACAAGCTGCGATATCACAATTCACAAGGCATGCTGTGATTCATAATAATAATAACAATACAAAATTGGGTTAGGTCACATAAATATAAATGTGTCGTTAACCCATCATCACCGGACACAGCCAATTAGGTAATGTTTGTCACGTGAACAAAACATGACAATTAGTTACTGCTTCAGTGTGTTGGAGAGTAAACCCACACCATTTACAACTTGAGTACGACTTCTCGCTGGTGATTGCAACCAGCTGCATCAGGCAAGTTGTCAGAATTGTCAAGGAGTCTTCCTGTTTCTGGTCTTAAATAGAGAACACAGGGCGGTCTATAATGAGACCGTGCACACTATAAATAACGCGGTGATGTCACAGACCACGAGCAACTTGTGATTTTTACAGTTCACATGTCACAATCACATCGCATGCTGTGATGTCACAGACCACATAGCATGCCCCGGTGTCACAGAATACAGAGGACAAACACAAAGATTGCTGTGAAATCACAGTACACCGAGCAGGCTGTGATGCCGCATTGCACAGGGCGTCCAGCGACATCACAGTTCAAAGTATGTTAAGCTGCGAACTATTAGTGCACAGAGGAAGGTGTAATTTCACGTAGCAAAGAGCACGCTGCGAGGTGACGACACGCAAGGCGCAGGGTGATGTCACCGTGCACAGAGCTCGCTATGATTTCACGGAGCCCAGCGCATACCCGTTCGTATTCTCCTTCTTCTTGTTGCATATGGCCTAAGTGAATAACAACTTCAAGATCTATATTTAAGTTTGAAAGCCATGTGACGTGTTCAGGTAAGGCTGAATGATTTGCTCCGCTGAACCTCCGTTGCATTTCCAAAGTTGGCTGTGGTTCAACTTTGGAAATAGGATGATGCTGTTACAGTACTGTCAAGAAAATACTTTACTGATTATAGTTGGATTTTTTTATGGCTCCAAAGCAGGAGCCATCTAAGAGTGTCTGGAGTTGAAGCAGCAGTGTGGAGCTGCTTTGTAGCTGGAGTTCTGTGTATATCACATTTCGTTTGGCATTTTCATGCCTTTTCATAACTCTCTCTTATTCTTTAACATACGTTGTTCGTTTGAAATATCTTCTTCTATGTCTGCTGCATTGCTTTGCCCAGCACGTTCAGTTAACTGTCCATGCCAATATTAGTGTGTGATTAAAGTGGTAACATCTATTTCATCAATTTGCTTTCTCGGGGAATTGAATGTCTTGCTTACAATAAGTGTAAATTCCCTAACTCATTAACTAAATGTTTGATGTTTGCCTGTCTTTCTTTCGCGTGTAATTGGGTTTGTTCTCTTTGTGGCGATGTGGAAGTGTAACTTCCATCGCACCAGCGTTTCTGTACTGAGTTTGTTGAGAGTGGAGGGTCCTCTGACAATGTGGGGTTTGCCCATGATAATAATATAAGTAATAATATAAATCGAATCTCTGATATTTTCATTTGAGCTTCTCCATGTCCAATTTCTAGCCTCATTTTTGAAAAAGATGTTTATTACTTCCACGTCCCTGCTGGCTGCAAACTCTAAGACATTTTCTATCAGCTCATTACTCCTCTACCAAAAGTACTGTCATCATCATCATTTAGTATTATTCATACCATGCCTTACATGCTGAACATCTCAAGACGCCAATCATCCTCTCATCTCTGCTGATTTTATCGACCTCATGGATAGCGTGGTGTGGTTTGCCAGTATTTATATTTGGACAATTTTTTCACACCTTTGGACTACGTGTGCATCTTCGTGGCTTCATGTTGGAGCGATTATTTGAATGAACTTCATGTTCTAGTAGTTAGAGAGCCTTCATGTTGGCTGGACAACTCTTTCTGAAGTACCCTTCAACCTTAGAACCGTATGCTGTATATGTTTTCTGGTGAGACCTAATATTCCCTCTCGCCCATAACTCCTGTCATCGTTCCCGATGTGATAGAAAAGGTTACCCACTTATCTTCTTGGCTCTTTCGGTAAAGGCACGTGACTTTACCGAAAGAACCAAGAAGATGAATCCCTGCAGTCACGAAAGCTTTAAATCGAAGGTTACCCACTATTTAAATGTATGAAGTCAACTGCTTTTCTGTTCATCTCACTGAGGCCGACTAATTGATTTCTCCCAGTTCTATCTCCACTTTGACAACATTGATTAATAAGCATTTCAGTTTCGATTTAAAGCTTTCGTGACTGCAGGGATTCATCTTCTTGGTTCTTTCGGTAAAGTCACGTAGAAGGGAAGTAATAAAATAATAAAAATAAAACATAATAAAATAATTCTCATGACGTTTCGGCCACAACGCAAGCAGCCGTCCTCAGGTGAAGACCAGGTCTATCGGGGAGACAGCGTCTGAACATTGTTTTATTTTTATTATTTTATTACTTCCCTTCTACGTGACTTTACCGAAAGAACCAAGAAGAAGCATTTCAGTGTTAACTTCTTACAGACCCCACAAAAGCCCCTACATTTTAATTGTATTTCTCCCTACGTACAACGATTATGTTTACTTATTTACAAAATTTAATGAGCAATACATGACGATAACAATCACTGTAACAAATAACAATTGCTCAAACAGTCCACAATTATAGCAATGGTAAACTCCAAGCATAAAATTCTAAGTGAAAAATCGCGGGTTTCGACTGATAACTCAGTAATTGGATCGTACAGCTGAAGATGCAAGGCAGAAGGTTGTTATTTATAACTGGTGATGTTTCAAAAGCATTGAGAACCCTGGCTATAACAACGTTCTTTACCCAGGGAATCCATCCGAGTTTGAAGACTCTTCCTCAAAGCATTCTGATCTTTCCTAAAATTCCAATTCCATTGACGAGTCATTTTTCTTTGTAATGTGGAAACTGCATTACCCATAAGAAAAAACTCATGAAATATGTGGGGATAACATTCAAAGATTTCCACATGTGGCTTTCAATCCATCCATTGCCTCACTGCTATCTACTGGTCACACCTCTTGAAGTTGGATTATATATATAAAGTAACGGCTAAGTTGCAGCCCTGGAATCATTTTGCAGGGCCTCGACTAAAGAGAACTCGATAAAGCTGGAGGGTACGATGGACTTCTCTTCCACACTGACCAGACGTCTTGGAAGAGGTGGGAGTAGCCACACTTTACCCCATCCCACACGGCCCTGCTAATCAAACTGCAGTGTATGCTGCTGGGTCGAGAGAGGTTGGTGGCATTTAATAGACTTGAACCATTGTTTCAACTGCCACGCCAGGCTATGAAACCTGCAAACCTCCGGATTGCCAATTTATTGCGCTACCCGTTAGAATTCTACGACGGCAGTGAAATGAACATCACGTAACAAAAACAACCACGCACAAAAAAACACAACAACGCGGAAAGGGGAAGCGATTGATATACACGGGTTGCCAGCAAAGTGCTAAAGAGCAGCACCGTATGAGGATTTGCATAAACACTCATTGATTGGCTGAAAACACCTTCACATCTGCACCTCCGTGCTTAGGGACCGTGCAGCGTCGGGTGACGCGCTTGCATACCTAACGCTCCGATATAAGCGCTCAATTTGAGCGTCATCATTTCCCTCGGTCTCCTCGAATGGTTTTGTTATTTTAACTATTGCATGTGGGATGTCGTAAAGCTAATGCATGGCCAGAGTAAAGGACAGGTCATTGAACTTATTGCGACCGTACGCTGCATTAACTTTACGTCGAGCATTCATTCAGAGGATCGGTATATGTTCTCTGGAAATGTTATTCTCATTAATAGACCAACAGCGCTCGTATTCTTTGTGTTGTTGTTGCAATTTAGCGCGCTTTATAACGTCATAACAAAGAGGTATATTAGTTAATAGTACACCCATTACGCAATCGCTTGCGTGAGTTCCCTGTACAAGCGCGCGCACTCGTCACACACGCAACACGTGCCACACACTGACAAACACGTGTCACACCCACAGCGGCGCCACGTGTCCATTATACAGGGACAGCGATGTATGCTGTATGCAAAGAATACGTATTCGGGCTCTCGAAATAGATATTGAGTGCATGGCAAACGATTGAAGCCGACGTAGAGCTGCGGTTTGTCGCACGTGAAAACATATCTCGAACAACTCACGCACCATTGTTACCCTATTAACTTGACACGCGAAAGGAGCTGTCCGTCGTGGTCTATGATGGTGAGTGCATTGGACTTGCAAACCACAGGTCGCTGGGTCGTATTCATCCGAGACAACAATGTACATCTCTTAAATCGGTGGGTTCGCTATAAACACAATAGCTGAAATTGGTTACCAGTTCGAACCCGTAATCACTTCGCTTATGATCTAACAACCCTGATACGTGTGCGGGGCGGGTGGTTGGTGGTTTTAAGTGGTGCTCGCTAACAACACGCGCACCCACAGACTTAATGCACGGTGTGTACACCATGCATTCATGTCTACTACATACTGCACTACATGATGTGATTATTGATTAGTGTGTATACCTGCCGGGTTTGTATGTATGCCTTCGTCATACATTGCCTACAGTTGATTTTTTAAATTATTGATACCCAGGAAAACCTCACTAATGAGGCATATTCATGTTGTGCAGGAGGATCTTGCCAAGTTTTCGCAGCAGGTGGGCGATGACTACTCTGTACAATCCAGTTGCGTCTATCTCGTTTACATGGTGACAGTGCACTACGAACAACACGCATCAGAATCAAAACACGTATTGGGGGGACATGGCAATCTACGAAGCTCCTCTTCAACAGAAAATGCGACAAAGGATACTAGAGTCAGATAGATGAGAGTTAAGCAAGTCCCTTTAACATAAATAACATACATATGAATAAAGCATGGAAGTACAAATTGCACTCGTACATAAAATTCCAAGTGCAAGCTTTGACCTGGCAGCAAAACATGTACAGAAACGGGCGTTTTTGGTGTTACTATTTACAGCTAGCAAGATGCATTGTAGTCTGCGTTTTCGTCACAATGTACACAAATGCATGGGCATGGGTACGTCATCGTCGTGTGCGCATTGAAGAGTGTGTCTCAGTCGGACGTTGCGTGTTCACGTGTTTACATTACAATCAAGTAGCCCTGCATACAAACGACAGTCTGTTGGGGAAAGTGCTGTTAGAGAGCACCTATGAAGTGCCGATGTTTACACACCACACCAGGTACTCATTGAAAAGCGGAGTCAACCTAGGGGAGGACCAGGACCGGTGCAAACATTCGGCACTGTTATTGGTCGCGAGCAGGGATCGAACTCGGGTCGCCGGGCTCGGAGCACAGTGCCCTAACCACTGCGCCACCGCTCCCCACTGCATACGAACATACACGTACGTATGCAATACTGCATTGTGACGCATTTACCCAAATATGTAAGTGACGACACAAACACGTTGCGCTTCTGCAGGAAATGCTGGTGGATGTTGCATAAGCACGGAGGCTGCACCTTTGACACATGTTTGCTGCGTGTTGTGTAGTGACATATAATGGGTCACGACGGCGGCTAGCGCCATCTACCGACAGAGAGAGGAGTTGCGTGTGTAGAGTACACGATGTCATGGAAGAGGTCTCGAGGGGAGCATGGTTCTAGGGGCTGGCAGAGTAGGGGGCATTTGAGAAAGTCGTAGCCCGGTTGACTGGCAAGGGACGTGATAGGACAGGGTAAGGATGTGGACCAAAGGTGACAGAAGGGACACGTGGTGTATGGTCCAGAATCTTCTGGGAAGTTCCGGAAGGGGGCGTGGCCGAGGCCGGAGCCAGGCCACGCTGGGGGGGGGGGGGGGGCAGGGGGGGCATAAAAGGGAGGTCCCGGGGTTCCATAGGGGCTGTCCGCTGGAATGGAACCCGCCGTGCTACGTCTTCTCCTCGGTCTCCGGTCTTCGTGCTCGGCATCGTGGGTCAGGCAGTGTGCCGACGTGACCTGACCCGTTTATATAGTTACCCCGTGGTGGTTACCGGTTATGTAGTTATCCCGTTGTGGTAACTGGTTATGTAGTTACCCCGTTGTGATCGTAAAATAAACGTGTTACCTCCAGAATGTGTGTGTCTCTCAAGTGAACCCACTACAGTTGTTTGAAACTTGAATCATTTGCATTTGACACTGGTTCCATACACACCTCCGCAGTCAGCATGTCCACGTACATGCTCGTGTATACGCCATGTACACATACACGTACAGCCCTTTGTCAATCCACTGCTCGATGAAGACCTCCCCCATGCCATGCGCATCGACGGAGGGTTGCATGACCATACTTCCCCACACTGATCATGAGTGTGGACTTGGTGAATGCAGGGAATGGTGACGTGGGAGCTTAGAGTGTACAATACAACAATGGAATTTGCTGCTCTGCTCTGTACTGCCGACAGCGCGGCTCAGAAGTCTATGCCACCTGTTATGCGTAGTGCATTCGCCCATCCAAGCACTTGTCCAGGTTTAAAATTCGCTTCGGTTATCCCGGATATTTGATGAGATCGTGCACACATTCCAGGCGATTTTGATTTTGTCTTTTGCATACCCAAAATCTCTTTAGTTCTGCACGAAAACTCACTTGCACAGAATTCGTTTGTTGTCCTTCCCCCGCACCTCCGATAAGCACGGTTGGCTATGTACGGTGTGAAAGAAACACGACGTGCATATACATACAGCTCAGGTGTATGTACATCTCCGCACCCGAGCTTACCCCAAGCTCTACGTAGTCTGCACGCTACACGTGTATGTCATCATATTCATACATGGAGCTATTTTTTTTCGCATATTTACATAACAATGCAGTAACATACAAAACGCATGCAATTTCAGTAGAGATAATTTCCTCTTTGCAGTAGATGCTGGTTATTCTATAGCTTTGCACTTACAGATCAATTCACAAGGCATACAATTTTGCATGTATGGGCGTGTGTGTGTCATAGTCACGTGGTTATTCGTGCGTATGTCGCAATCATGCATGCAGATATTGTAGTACACGGTCCATGTTTTTCTCACAATGCGCTTCTGTGGCCGTCTGGAACAATCTTCCTTCCGATATTAGAAGCCACTTTAAAATCGAGATTGAAAATTCTTTTTTTTGAGAACTGCTTTTTGTGTTTAGTTTGTTGTCCTTCCCCCGCACCTCCGATTAACGCGTTTGGCTACGTACGGTGCGAAATAAGTTCAACATGCATACGTAACATATGTGTCGTGACGAACTCAGAGACACTAGGAGTAGGAGGCACTCTATTTATTAACAGCCTTCACAGCTCACAAGAGGTAACTACAGCTCCCAGTCAGGACAGCCGGCAGACTGCCTGACTGACGACGCAGAGCAGGCGAAGACTCCAGCAGCACGACGAGGGGATCCCAGCTTTCATAGGTCCTCGCTAACAGCACTTGTATGCGTGTGTATGTCTTGTGTGTCTGTGCGTGCGTCTGTGTGTGCCCTAACAGTCTGTTGAGGCTATACGAGGGATATTTATCTTCGTGTTACATATATAGAGTGTGATCGGCCAAACTCCAAACGACAGCCCCGAGTTCCCACTTGGGGCCCTCTTTTATCTTACCAACGTGGCCTCGCTCCGTCCCGGCCACGCCCCCCTTCTAGAACCTACTAGCGGGTTCCCGGGCTTCCCCCACGTGCCCCTTCCCCCACCTCTCCCCAACACCCCTCTCTCTGACTTGTCACGTGACCTTCTGACAGACAGGACTGCTGCAACTGCAGATGCCCTTCTCTGCCAGCAACCCGCGCTATGCTACGTAGTGACCCATTCCATGTCACTACACACGTATTTACAAGGTATGTGTATTGCAGTGTTCAGCATTTACTGTTTACATTGATCTCCCACGCGCCATACAGCCCGCACCTGCCAGTCATTCTCAATGGCTACGATGCATGCACGTGCAGGTTACATCACATGCGTTGTGTACAATGTGCACACGTTTGCAACACTACATCTACACGACAGGCGTTTCTGAAGAGTGCATTCTTTACTCTTTACGCTGAGTGGCCGATCACACTCTATATACAAAGATAAATATCCCTCGTATAGCCTCAACAGACTGTTGGGGCACACACACACAAGACATACACACGCATACAAAGATCCCCCATATAGCCTTATCAGACTGCAGGGGCAAGTGCTGTTAGCGAGGACCTATAAAAGCTGGCACAGCACACGAGGGGGTGGGTGGCCAACACCACTCCTGGCCGCCTTTGTATCCCCAGTGGCGATGTTTACACACCGCACCAGATACTCATTTGTGTCTGAGTCGACCTAGGGGAGGCCCAGGACAGGTTTAAATAGTTGTCACGTGAGCGAGAAGCGAACTCGGGTCGCCGGGTTTATAGCGCAGCGAGCTAACCGCCACACTACACAGAGACACACACACACACATCTACACACACACACAAACACAACAACAACAACAACCGCCATTCGCCACTAAGTGGCGGTGACGTCACCACGACGCTTGTGCCAGGCCAAGTGCACCTTGAGGCTACCACGTGAAATGTCGAACGCCCGCTGGCAGGAGGTCACGGGGCAGACCCAGCAGGTGCCACGGGTCGACTGACCGAGATGACCGAGATGACTGGCTGATGCACCACCTGTGCCCCCTACTGTGCCAACTTGCTGTGCTTTAGCCACCCGGCGCTCCGCTCGTTGTTGTGAGCGTCGCTCCTCCGCCCTCCGTTGTTGTTGGAGGG
This sequence comes from Lethenteron reissneri, assembly GCF_015708825.2. Classification (NCBI taxonomy): domain Eukaryota; kingdom Metazoa; phylum Chordata; class Hyperoartia; order Petromyzontiformes; family Petromyzontidae; genus Lethenteron; species Lethenteron reissneri. The sequence continues at coordinate 5,407,083 of NC_083813.1, read as the reverse complement.
CGACTGCCTCCAACTGCCCAGTAGCGTCCTTCACGAGCCTCCTCCAATGAGGCCGATCTTGACACCGCTGGTACCAGTCATCGGCAAGTCCACTCAGCTCCACGTCCTCCTGTACCACATCACTCCATCTCTTCTCTAGCCCGTGCCGCGCCCGTCTAGCCCCCTCGATCCGGCCGAACAAAAGCTGTTTAGGCATGCGGTGGCTGGGCATGCGGGCTACATGACCCAGCCAACGCAGCCTTGCCTGCCGGAGGAGCTCACTGATGGGACTTTGCCCACTAAACTACACAAACACACACACACACATCTACACGCACGCGCACACAACGGGGCACGCTGCCACGCACGGCCCCGTGTTCAATTTCCCTGCGTGACGTCACAAGGGGGAGAGAGCCGTGTAGCTCCGCCCCCATCCCTCCCCTCCCCCTCCCTCGCTCCCGTCTCGGCGAAGCGCGCCCCGCAGCTGCAGCGTAGACAGCGCGGCCGCTCTCCAGCGCTGCAGCCGCCTCTTGCGCCGGGCTCCGCTGGTGTTGCCGTCAAGCGGCGTTATCGACTGTCGTCTTCTCTCTCATCTCTCTTCTCGCTCTTTATCTCCCTTCCTTCCAACACCAGCACCACCAGCAGCAGCAGCAGCAGCCGGATTGTTGTCCCGCTTCTTGTGAAGGCGGTGAGTAAAAAGGCAAAACCTGCACCCCGAATGGCACCCTCCTTTTGACGAGCGGTGTCCTTTTTTCACGTTCTTCTTTCTTGACTTGCTCGTTATGTATACTCCCCCCCTCCCACACCCACCCACCCACCCTCCCTCCCCTTCCTCCTCTCAATTGAGATGTTTATTTTTTGGGGGAGATGCGGTTGGTGAAGTCTTCTCTCTTACTCTTACACACTGCGTCGTTTTTTTTTAACTGCTGCTGCTGCTGCTAGAAATTGCGTGATGAACCCTGACTAGTCACTCCTGCTGCCGTGTGCGGTGTCTGCAACGTTGAAGCTCGACACGGGGGGGGGTGGGGGGGTGAGGTTGTTGACCGGTACGCGACGTTACAAACCTACCTACCCACCACCACTGCTGCCTTCGTCGTGATGCATCTGTAGCGTGATCGTGGTGTCCGTCTGTTTACTGCCTGCAAGGCACGGAGCGCTTCACATCCATTTGATCTGTAAACGCACTGCCAATGACGCAACGAGTAGCTCTGTGTGAAATCACAAACTACTGCTGTGCTGTGTGTATGTTTGGATTCGCTGTGCAGTCTCTAAAATATGAAGTGTAACGGTGCGAAATTGTTTCATGTGTGTTGGGACGCGGGTCTCGAGTGGTCGTTCAAACGCAGTCCCGACGACTGCGACTGGCTTCTTGTTAACTGTCTCGGTAATGCCGTGTAACACGCACGCACACACACACACACGCGCACTTTACTTTTGCTAGTTTAATTGAAAAAGCCCAATTAGACGCAACGGCGATTCGCGTAACCTTCTTAGCACGTTGAAAAGAAACAATTCAGATTCGATAATGTGAGCAATACATAGTGGCCAGGCTGCTACAGCATCCGTCGTTTTAGAATGTGCTCGTGTATACACACACACACAGTGCTTTATACAAGTATCTTAGGGTTTGTTTAATATTCAGTCGATGGGTAAGCTTCTGTGATTAAATGTGGATCAACTGTTCCGTCTTTAATTGTGCTCGTGTCTAATTTATCTTAGCCGTGCGCCCGCCCGCCCGCACACACACACACACGTGGTACACGTGGTACACGTGTGTGTGTGTGTACACGTGTGTGTGTTCATTTGGTATCTTAACAGGTGCTCGCTAATAGCTTTCAATCGTCCTGTGACAGTCTTTTGATGAATGGGGTAATCATCGTCGGTATCCATTTGTCATTGTCCTCATTTTCGAAATTGAATTTAGCTAACTTCCTGTTGAAAATAAAAACCCTGCTGTAGACACCCCAGTGTGTGAAGGTAACGGTCACAAAGACGTCAAAATGTCATTGTCACTACTCCACACAGCACTATTATACATCAGAGAATGCATCACTCACAGTGACGCATTGCCATAGTTGGGAGAAATTGGTCGTCTGGTTAAAACGTCAAGGCGGCTGGCCTGAATAAGCCAGACTGCACGCGAAGTGCAAATCCCGTTGTGCAGGATACCAACTACGACGACTAACTCCGTGGCAGCGCGTATGGCATGCAAGGAGGCTTCGCATCGGCACACAAGTTAGAGACACCGGCACTTGCATAGTTAAAAAATCGAGGCAAAGCGAATTGGAACGGAGCTGCAAGACGGGGGGGGGGGGGGGCAAGTGACGGGAACGTCGGGAAGGGTTTTGAGCGACAGGCACGCGTACCTTTAGAAGCATCCGTCCGACTGCGGTGCGACCTGGCATGGCATCTTAAGATTCTGCTCGTTAGGACTTGGCTCCGAGCCGACGGCAGTCGTGAAGTCTCGGCGGCGTCCCATTGCCACACATACCCCCTTAAGCATTTGTTAAAGTGCCGTATTAACATGAATACTTTATGCCTCGCCTTTGGTTTATCCCTTTATGATCAAAGCCATTAACTGCGCAGGCAATGCTTAGAAGTCTTGCCTCGCACGCCGTCAAATAAAATAATAATAATAATGATTGGAGCTGTTTTTCTGCAATCCACTCACCGCTTCAATAGTTGCTGAGGAGAACTGCTATTTTAAATTCGCCCGTGCCGTGGGGAGATCTACACGGGAATATTATCACATCATTGAGTGCTGCAGGAGTTCAATCGTTGACATAATTAAGCAGCCCTCATCATTCGATCCGCTCGTTTCTAAACAAGTGCACGAATTACACTGCTATTCTTGAGACAATATAATGCATTGTGAAATGTGAATTGCACGTGCGCGGCTTCCTGTTGTCGAGGAAGGCGCATCTTATTGCCACCTACTGTTGCCTATGCATACCCACATTGCTATTTAGTGTATTGTAGTTCCTGTCAATGTTGATAATGGATGGGCGATGCTGTTGACAAAACACGGCACTTAATTCCACCATAACCTTGCAGCTAAAGCCCCCTTCCTTCCACTGTCTGTACAACTGTGGGAACTGACGACTACCACTGCAGATTGACGAATGGCTAGACATGAATCATTTTGACACAGTGTGTGTGGGCAAACTTTTTTTGTTTTCGATTCAAGGCTACCGGGTATGGAGTAGTTCTCTACAATGCTGGGCGTCTTACACACTTTCCGAGCAGATGGACGACTGAGGTCTGCAAGTGTCTCCGGGTTTTTAAATCAATGTAAAATAAACATGCAAAAAAATAAACTGACAGAACGTAAGTTAAATGCAATTTAGTTAAGTCCCTACAATCTACTAAGTTGAGGCATTTTAAGTCGTTTATTTTAGCACCTGTTAAAAGTTTGTCTTCTTGTACCGGGAGCCCAATGATGAAAAATATTGATCGGCCCGTTTTCCGAAAAGTTATTGCCTGCCTTGTGCGCACATGCAATGCGTAATTGCTTGTTTCATTTTCTTCCGCTGACAAGAGTTCACGGTCATCCAGAGGTGATAGTCCCCACTGTCACACTCTGTGACGCTGATAGAGCTCCATGTCCATGATGCTCCCCGCCAGCCAGAGGCTTTCCATTTCTTTGACTTATTAAGGGGTCATTGTTCACAGCATCAGCTCGTCGTATATTAAGTTAACATTAATAATACATTTACACAACTTTGCCAATCCACTGATGGGTCAAGACCCCCCTCCATCTCATATAAGTCGTGGGGATTGTTATCTGAACGTGCTTCGTGTTGGTCGGTGCGGGTTTGCGAAGTGAGCTCAGGCCCAGGTTCGGTTCAGGCATCATTCGCCACTGGCACTTGCCTTGGCCAGGAATCGAACTCGGGTTGCTGTGCTTACCGCGCAGTTTGCTAACCGCTGCATCATTACTGCCCACTCTTGTGCATTGCTGAATCTTCGATAAAAGGTGACTGTGGTTATGTACTTTAAGCCTGTATCTATTGGTCAATGTTTTATTTTTATGCACAGTCTGCGTATGTACGGACCTTTATGCATAAATTATTTCATTGGCAATGATAATGGCTTGAGCAGAATGCATTTCCATTAACATGCAGTGGTGATTCCTGTGACACCTTGGCTTGTGCCAAGGTACAGAGCTAATGCTTTTTTTTCTGCCTGATTGCTCAACTCCGCACTGATTTTGTGGTCAGTGCCGCGAGTGGAACAGAGAAAGTTGTGACTGTATGTCTGAGCAGCACGCATCCTGTGCATTTTGTACAATGTCAAAGGGAGATCTAAGTCACTGGGGACAAACAAGAAGACAGGTTTTCATTTGATGCCCTTTTGCAAGCGAGTAGCAGGAGAGGCCATGCGAGCATTGAATTTTAATAGTTATTTTGAATTTGGATTTATTTCATTTGTTTAAGATATAAAAACGAATGGTATATCTGAAAATACTGCACCTTCAACAAATTAATTTCTATCACGAGGTATAATGCTGATTAGCTGGAAGACGGCGCTGTGTAGAGAAACATGAGCAGAAAAAAAAATCCTTAATGCTGCAAATGAAAAAAATGCAAGACTTGTGAATTGTGCAAGATTGCAGAGAAATGCTCTTAAGCTGGGTTAATCATGCTACATTGTTGTGTGCGCTCCTTTTCACGGGGACGGGGTGGAGGGTTGGGGGGGGCGATGTGATTTGTTAACATTATACACGAGAGGACAAATCAAAAGTTCAAAATTCCGAAGCTTGCATTTTTAAGTCGGCCGAGTCAATTTCAAAGGACATCACTGTGTCACGCTGCATCCCTAAAAGACTAGTGATATTTATTAGGTGATTCTGATAATAATCGCACGCGTGCATACGTTCGAAATATACTGTGAAAATAATGGCATGTGTTTGAAAAAGACGTATTTGCATATTTTCCTGGTGATGATAATACACCACATTCGAATTTTCTAGAATGTATTCCCATTATGTGGATATGAATGACTCGTGTTCTTTTATAATTAAATACACATGTAGAGTAATATATGCTGATATATATTTTTCATAATATGCATGCACTCATTAAAAGTGCCATTGCCAAAAAAAAAAATTCTAATATCCCCCAATTAGCATGAAATTGGCCAATGGTCAATGCTAATGATGGAGCCGCAACCTAAGACTATAATGCTTCGGAAAATCACGTCCGCCGAGGAGATGGAGCGATAAAATAAGCGCGTGTGCAGTTGCTGGGTGGATTGTCCCGTCGCAGTTTCGTGATAAGATGGTGACAGCTTGGAGAGTCTTTCCTCCACCAGTGGACTAATCGTGGATGATGATGATGCGCATGCAAGTTGCCCGTTGTCGTGAGCGAAATATCGTGAAAGTTTACTCAACGTATCATGAAAATGTGTGATGTTGTTTGCTCTGTGCTGACACTTGCACCACCAGGACCAAATAATAAATGTGCTGCCACATTTTAATAGCTGCAGTGATTCCAGTGGGAAAATGTGATATACATACACAGTTGTGGAGTTTTCTCACTTGTATTAAAATAGGTAGTTAATCGTGAATGTAACAAAAAATTGCATTTTTCTTGGTAGCAATGTAGCAAGCTAACAAATCACAGCGTGTGTTTTTGCACTCCTAACGAAATGCCATGACATAATGAATACTGTATCGAGTATACACTGTTGATCAAAGGTTTCCAATATGTTGTAATGTTAAAGGTCTGTTTTTATTGTTTATCATTTTAATAGAAGCATGGTAAGTCTATATATGTTTTATTACATCCCACTTATGCATCACTGTCGGAACAAAAAGCAGTCTGCGGCTTGTAACCCACCGCTTGTGAATATTTCCCATATGCTACTTTGTATTGAGGTAAAGAAATAGATATATGAATGTGCACACACAATACAGCAGACACCCTAGCCCTGGTTGTGTAAAATGAGTGGCTCTGATGGCAGGACAACGTAATTTTGCAGCAATGTCCTCATCTGTAGCCGCAGCACCCACACCCAAAGGGTGTGGTGTTAATGCGGTGAATGAGTTTTCAGAGAAATTGCCATTGTCTCAAATTGCTTTCATTCCTATTGCACCTAAATGAAATGTGTCTGGGGAAAATGTTTAATTTGACCTAAAGACAAAGAGAGGTTAAAATTGATGGCACTGCGTGTGTGTGTTTGCAAAGCAGTGCATGCTCTGGCTCTGGTTGTAGGAGCACATGTGGTTTGATATGAAATCCATTGCATGTTATTTTTGTTTGGTGTTTTTTTTTTCTTCCTCCATACCACTACACCTGTCACAAGTCTAAAATAATGTTCATAATTCCCAGGTATAACCCATGGCGACGTGATATGTTATTAAACCACGTTCAGAATACTGCGTCTTGCAGATCATTCAAAGTGTGGAGTTGGCAAAGAAAAATAACATTCGTGATGCAATCATCTAAATACAAAGCGACACTGTAATGTTTAAACGCTCCATGTTGCATGCCTTCTGAGCAATTTTTCGGCTGCAATTTAAGCTTGGTGGTTTTGCACAGGGTTGGGTTGCACCAGGTTTGCTCGGCTGTAGGGAGCAATGCAGAATTATTAAAATGCAAAACGTTTTTTTTAGCATAGACGGGCTATGCCTGGATGTTTGTGTTGCAATAATCAAATAATTTTTCGAACTTAGAGTTGCACGTGAATGAGGGAGACACAGATTCTTAAGTACATGTTTTAAAGATTAAAAAAAATTAAAGTCATAATCATTGCATGCTGACACATTTCTAACCACCATCGTAGTGAGGTGTATTAATAGTTATCATCCACTGCTGGACGACGGCCTCCACATATCGTGGCAGTCATGGGGGATGTTCGACCAGGGGAGGACCAGTCAGAACTATACAATTAACCACTGGCATTAAACATGATCATGAATCTAACTCAGGTGGTTGATCAGTGAGCTAATCACTGCTCAATTCTCCCTGCTCGCCTGCAAAGTCGTTACAGGTAACAATATTTGTATTACAAATGCTGTGCTTACATCAACACATTGAACTACGTGATTTCTAAATCCCAAGTGCAATAATAATTATGTTTATTGAATACGCTGATAATAATTTACAGACATTTTGTCAATCCGCCAGATGAAGGCTTTCTGAGGCCATGTCATCGGGGTTATTGGTCAGTACCAGTTGGTGATGGGAGGACGCAGGAGTGGGTAATACATCACTCACCACGAATGTTCGCCATGGACAGGAATCAAACTCATGACGGCAGGTTTGTTGCGCCATACGCTAACCCCTGTTATGCCACTCTGCTCCATAGTAAAGCATGCTTCTGTTTGATACACCAATGTCAACTGCATGCACAGTACTGCATTTTAAAATGACAAAAAAAATACAATTCTGCAACGGTTACTTTGCTCAGTATCGCACGGTTGTGATTTATTTTGGGCATAGCTTGAGTGACTTGTTATTATAGTACAGTAACACAGTAATATACTAACATCACAGGATCAAGGGAGATGGCGGTTGCTTTGGGAGGCATCTATCCAGCAGTAGACTGATCATGGATAGTGACAATGGTGAATACAGTGATAAATGACTTATTGTTTCCATGAAAAAAAAATGCATGTTTAAATGAAAACACAATATTTTGTATTTTAAGGTGGATTGTGGCATAAGGGTAGGTGAACTGTCGTCTAGTGGTCTAGACTAGACTGACTGAACAGACAGAATCTGAATATTTTATCAGACTATTTATTTGTCCTGGAGAAATCCGAAGAGCTCTGACACCATTTTCACGGATCTCCAGTCGTAGGGCATGCTCCTGGCTCTCTTTGCCTTGTAGTGGACTGTGCTATGCACCTGAGTTTGATTCCTAGCCATGGCTATATCAGTACGGAGCGATATCTGAACCAGTCCTGGGGACTGCCCCCTTCCCTAACTTGACCAGCACCACACTAACCACCACGGCGAAGTGTGGTCCACAACCCCGTGACTGACACGGCATGCGGAGGCGTTTGACCAACAGTGGACTTAACAAAGGGCTTGTCGCTTATGAAGAATAATCTGAGAAGCGAATTCTGCATGGTTGAGCCCACCTTACACACCATTACTGTCCTTTGTTAAGCATGTCCCCGAAATCACTCCTGATCCGTTGCCATCGGCTAGCATTGAAGGCTGCGATTATGACTAAAGATGATGGTGTCTTACCTATCGTTGGCCCTGAAAAGGCAGACATTGAACATCATGAGAGGCTGTCAACATAGTTACCAATAGTGGCAGCAGTGTAACATTTGAAAGCTTATCGCGAATTAGACCATGGCAACTCTAAAAAGAAAAATGCATGACCACCCACAGTTAATGCAATTTGCTTGAGGCATTGAAGACGGTCCCATTGAAAGAAGAATTGGTATACCATATTGGGCTTTTACCGAGCTTTTAGCGTAAACAGAACAGCTTCATAAGAAGAGGCTATATTAAGGGCAGTGTATAAGTCATGATATTCAATGTGTGCTGAGCAGGTTTTGGCGTATTTCCTGGTATTACATCACTGCTGATGGACAGAATGCGTCGTGCAAATTCGTAAATATGCTGGCGTTTGTGGACCCACTGTGCTTTTTTTTCGTCTTGCATAGCAGGTGTTCAGCTGTAGAAGTTGCCAGCCTCGAACATGCAATAATTTGTACGTTCCATTGGCATTAATCTCACATATTGTGATCCGTTAATTTTCATGCACAATCCAATTAGAAAATGCGTATTACTGCACAGTAACAACCTGAAGGTACTCAGAAAGAATTTAAGATGTTTAACTATTGGATTTCGTATATTTAAGCATTATTTTGGATTGCATTTTTTCGAAGATAATTTAGAAGTTGTAATAATTTCATCTGTCTTGGTGCTCACAGAAGTGATATCAGCTGATGTCAAGTGGCATCACTTTTGGTAGGAAAAGCACACACGTGATGCCAAGTTCGTTTGTTCGTGGCATCACTTCCTGCAATGTCATATTGCCAGATCAATTGAAACATTTGTACGGATCATCTGACATTTTTGCGATTTAGAAAAAAGTCAGGAATACTATCGTAGCTCGGGACCTTGTTTCAGATAAGACAATCCATGGATAAGAATTGTCTTCCAAATAGCCACACAGTAAAAATTACTTTAATCTGCAACTTATCTGCAATAACGGTGGATGCTAGTATGGCAAAGTGTGCTCGGATCAGCGTAGAGTGCTGTATCTGGAACAATGATGTGAAGAAATGCAACACTGTCCAACACCAGCACAACCCCTATCCACCAATATGTTCATTTTAATCATCCATCATTTTAATAATCATCATCATCATCATGCTGCTGCTGCAACTGCTGTAATTGGTACTGGCCTTCCAAGGTCTCCTACTGTACCTGCACCACGTGGCCACAGCAATTGTCTCGATCTCACACTTGGTTGCTGGCTTCTCCTCGTGCTGCTCCGGTGCTAAGTGTCCCAGTTTTCACGGAACATTCCCGGTTTTATAACTTTTTTCTCGGTGTCACACTGAATATGCAATCATTGGGTATTTGACCCCTTTTATAATCTTCTCATGTTCATTACATTGCATTGTTCAGGTATCCTTCGATTTACGGAAGGGATGCGTTCTTTAAAAAACGCGCGTAAAATTGTATTTAGTAAATCAGAATGACTTTTCCCATTAATTTAATTGAAAAAATGAGGGATGTGTTCCAACTCTACTCCTAACCTAAAAATATACACCTATATGACGTTTCACAATGCAAAAAGAATGAACATAAATATAAAAAAAGATAGAATAATAATGTATTGCAAACAAACAATTATGAACCTTTTCTGGGAACTCACCAAAACATTTGCATTTTGGAATGACTGTAAATGTGATGTGGAGGCATTACTGTTGCACTGCAGGGACACCGTCACACTGTTGCAGATGGATGATGCAGCCTCCCAGGTGCTTCTTGTTTGATCTCATGGTGGCGTGTCACGTGATATTTAGTTCATGTGGAAATTCGATTTCGTTCATCGAAAAGTGTCCATAATTTGCCAATTGCGTGAACGCGAAATATCTGTAAACCGAACGTTTGTAAATCGAGGGGTACCTGTACTGTATTGGGAAAGGGTTGATCTACCTAAGTGGTGTAAGGTGGGAGAAGGGTGGCAGACAATTAGACGGGGATTCATACTCTTAGTTCTTTCGGTAAAGTCACGTAGGTAAAAAATGAAATTCAAATTAATAAAAATAAAACAATAAAATCACGACGTTTCGGAGGCAACACAAGTCTCCGTCATCAGGTGGGACCGTCACAGCCAGATTAGCTGCATCACTTGATGGCTGTGACGGTCCCACCTGATGACAGAGACTTGTGTTGCCTCCGAAACGTCGTGATTTTATTGTTTTATTTTTATTAATTTTTATTTCATTTTTTACCTACGTGACTTTACCGAAAGAACTAAGAGTATGAATCCTTGCAGTCACGAAAGCTTCAAATCTAGAATTAGGCGGGGGCCTATGAGTCGTGGCGGGGGCAAATGTTAGAAAGAGCAAGGCCACTGTTTGGGGCAGGGCTAGTGATTGGGTGGGAGTGACTGTGTAAAACTAGGCGGGCTGAGAGAGGTTGGAGCCACCAACTCACTACGGCATCCCGGTTGAGTCTCCAGGAAATCCCCCCCCCCCCACCCCTCTTCTGGCAAACTGTCTCTTTTGGCAGTGACTGGCAAACAATCGGTGGAAACAATCAATGCCCATGTCACCATCGTCATCATCCATCATTGATGGTGGCGAAAATAGTGGCAACGGCTAGAGCAGTGGCGAGGTCAACAATGATGACCGCCATCTTCTTCCATCAACATTATAGAATGGGCAGTCACTGACTTACAAATGGGTTAACGTTCCTGAGACCCATTCGTAAGTTGAACAGTTTGTAAGTCAGAACACAAAAGTGTGTTTAATTTGCACGTACGGTCGGTGGTATAGAATGTGTTGCGGTTCAACAAAAATGGGAAGCATTGTTAAACTCGTAAATAAGAATAAATATTGTACATTTGCCAAACCGAAATATTTCCGTGGTTCGGTTCGCAAGTGCGAGTTAAAGTTCGCAAGTAGGATCGTTAAACAGGAATATCTTGTGGAAGTTATTTCGTAAGAGGGGATTGTTCGTAAGTTGGCCGTTCGTAAGTCGGGGACTGCCTCTAATCCATCATCAGTTGATCACGGATAATACAATTAATTTATTGCCATCTGCCTTTCTATTTTACATAAATATAGATATTATGTTAACACCCACGTTCAGCTCCTCCCATACTCTTCCTATTGTCGGCAACATTGTGGATAAATGGAAGGCCAATTCATGGATGACTGGAATATTGTTTTATTAGTGGCCAATGATAATGTGGCAGACAATATAACTTTTACTCTATTGTGCATTATTCCTCCTTTTCACAATTATTATTTTCTGTATAGTATTACATACAGTAGTTATGACTACAAATGCAAATTACATATGAATCTGACGCATGATCTGTACCAGTGGAAAGTGCAGTAATACCACACATTGTTTCATTCGTATCATAATTTACAATTCAGTTCATAAATATATGTAACAAAACCACCTGACAGACAGAGTTTTAACATTCTACACAGCCCAATATACTATACCTTATGCATTATGTACCCTACCTTGTTGGAATATTTATGGTAATGTGTTTTAAAAATCGTGTTTTACAATGCAGTAGCTTTCATAAATTCATAGAGCTTGAGATGTTTTTTGTTACGGAACTTTCAAGACTTCTACGATTTTCAAAAACAATTTGGCAAACTGTCATCGCCAAAAGTGCGGGCACAAATATCATTTTGTTGAGCATGACCTTCGATCTTATGAGATGAGTCGCCACGAAGCGTTTTGACAATAACACGCAAAAAATAAATATCTGACAAGACCTAATTTTAGGCCTGTAATAAAGGCCTCATGTTTATGAACCGTGCGACTTTATAGCACTCTAATAGGATAAGTGCATTGATATTGCCGGTGACAATTCAGATTTTAATTAATAAGTGTTGGTTAGCATGTACATTTGATTTCTAGCTCTCGAAATGCTTTTATATACATTGCCCCCACAATCTGCATGACGCCATTTTGTTCCCTGTCCAAAATCATCCCGCTGCTTTATGTGGTTAGTGGCAATTTCCTAACACTGTCCGATCTCACCATTGTGCTTATTAATTCTACAATGGGGGGGTGAGTTTTGTTTCACCGTTATTGGGCACTTAATATCCAGCTAGCACTAAGATAGTGGTGATCAGGGTGGCCCCAGGGCCGCTGTGGTAGTTTGTAAAAGAGGCATGTGATTTGCATTTGTTCAGTAGAGTATTAAAGTGCTGTCAAAATATATCACAGCTGCAACAACTAAGATGTTGTTTTTGTTTACCTACTTATTTAGAATTTGGAGACTGTGGTAATCAACCGTGAAGATGGCAGTGGTTTAGCACTCTGCACAATGGTCTGATGTTCCCTATTATGACAATAGATTGGGACAGGAGTGACACTCAGGGGGCCATTGCTGTACTGATTTATCCAAAAATGCACATATACCTGGACAGTGTTGGTATGCTTGTGCCATTAATGTAAATGCATGTGAAGCTATTCTCACTCCAAAGAAACCTGCAGTTTATTTCAATGGAGCAGTCCGTTAAAATAATTAAATTGATGCGTTAATGGCATGCACAGATTATGTATTTTCTGCAAAAACCAACAGCTACAGAAATATTACTGTCATAAGAATGTCCTATTTGTGGCCCTTTAAATGGTCTACTGTTTTTAAATCATTGCCAATTGGAAATGCCCAAGCGTATGCGTGAGACAATTTTTCATTCCTTTCCGTATACATTTGTTCCTTATCTCTAAATTATGTTTTTATTCGACTGCTCGTTAATGCCCAACAATTGCATTCTCGATACAAGTACTCTTATTGAGCCTCTCCGTGCACTTGGTATTTGTTTTTATCGTGAATAAATAAACAAGCTGCGTCCTCTGTTGTTGCTGGCCATGGAAACAAGCAATTACAGGAGCGCTGGCTTCCGAGATGTGTGTGTGTGTGTACTTTTTTCCGTGGTCAACTTTAATGAGCAATTGCGAGGTAAGTTTTCGAAGGGATAAAGGTTGTTTTCATCGAGTCAGCGAGGGCACTGCCATCGAGATTCCGAAAAACAAACGCTGCTCTTGGGGTCGCGGAGTCATTTTGGAAGAGACAGGAGTGAGCGCAAGTGGCCAAATTAAGGTTCCCCCCCCCCATTGGTTATTATCAACCGAAATTCTGACATCAAGTAATAAGTCTACAGTGAGCAAGGAAGCTTAGGCTCACATCTAAGTGCAGCTGCTGCCCGTTCTGCCAGGCACCGATTTTATCCAACGGTAAATATATCTGTTGAAGCTGCCGCGTCTTGCGCGACTCATTTCTTTTCATGAAGGAGTGGGATGACTGCAGTAAACGGCGGCACTGTTATGGGCCTTTGCCAGCCCAGGCATGACCCCTTTGGGAATGGCAAGCCACCTGCTTCAAAAGTCCCCCCATTTACTGCGCAAGTAACTGGAACCTGATTTGTGGTAAATATCATCTTGGTACCCTGGCTTTTGTCTACGGAAGGGGTCATTAGCCCAAAATGGCATTTCTTTAGCGACAAATGCTGTGCCGAGTTGACAAATGATGCAATTAAGATGCCGCTCTTGCATTTTTAATGTACTGCCAGAACTGTTTATTATAATTTCATGTATATACTCAACACGCAAGGGATATATAATGTTTTTGTGTTCGACTATACTGTAGTAGTTACAATATTTTTATATAATTTGTGGCGCATATGCATTGTGTACCGTGGCGTAAGAGGTGTAATGGTCACATTTTGGGGAATGCATGCACAATAATTTAGTTTGCAGTGTTAAACCTCCTATGTCACAGTCTGAAAAAGAAAATGTGGGTAGCAGTTGCGTAAATGATCATGAATTGCGATACAAACACGTTTTTGGAAAAATGACAATTAATTTTACAACAGTTGTGGTTTTAAGTCAAGAATTATCCACGCAAGTGTTTTACAATATTTGGTAAAAATCTTAATGATCTTTATACCCTCACATGTTTTATTAAACAGGCACTTAAGATTCCTAAAGTTGCTCATAAATACTGTACACTGCAGTATATACAATCAGAAGCATTTAATGTTTAATGTTTGTCTATGACTCTATCGATCCGCACGCTTCGTGGGAGAATGTGCATTCTATATTCATTCCGGAACTCTCTTCCACAAAAAAAACACTACTTGTGCTGTACTGTGTGCCTGAAATAGGTAATGCTATGCGATACATATAAATCTATCGGGACTCTTAAAATGTATTCTTGGCTCTGACCTTACACTTGCTCTTTTGTATCATTCCAAAAAGATACACATGCATACAGATGTGACTTTTTAGTCACTAGCACCATGATTATCCAACTGTTTGTGTTGCTGCGGAAAATGTAAATGTGATATTTGCAGCATCTTGTCCCGCAGTACGTCGATTTTACTTCGAGGCTCTGCGTGATTTTGATGGACATTTCGTTTGATTTTTACTGCATTTTATTTCTATTTTAATTCACAATTGTCAGGCCCTTTTCTCAATCCACTGACGGATGAGGGCCTTTCCATGCTGTCACACATTGGGCGGGTTGTTTAGCCATGCATTACTTCACTCTGCTGGACAGTGTGAGCTGGTGAAGATGAGGAAGGGAGAGAGGGAGGGGGGTATGGGGGGGGGTGCAGGACCAGTTCAGATATCATGTGTTTTTACCGGTGTTAACCGTGGACACAAGGAATCAAACTCAGATACTCAGGTTCGTAACTCAACGTGCAAATCGCTTCGCCACCTCTCCACACTTTTGTTTTACTGCAGCATCTAGTACAGTGTTACACTACATGCAGCCCTCATATCTGAAACTCCTAATATCTGCAGGCTTGGGCTGATTCATCGTTATTATCATTGCCTTTGGATCGGTATTTCTAAGGCGTCACAGTATGGCACTAAATTGTGCACGCAAACCACATACAAGCCATGAACTGACAGGCGCTAAATTAAGTCTATTACCAGTGATAATTCATTAATAATAGAGGTGATGATGAGGATGATGGTGGTGGCTATGATGTCAATCATAGATGCTGCTGCTGCTGATGATGATGAAGATTATCGTTTTCCCCATTACTACTCGAGCGCTGCCACTACTGACGTTGCTGACGATGGCCAAGGTGGTCGATGTTTGTGCCATCGTTGTTGCCAGTTGCTGCTGCTGCTGCGGTGGCTTGTTATGACGGGCGACACCCAAAAAATTGGGTGACCACGTCAGAGATGAACAGTCCCACGGTGCTGTACCCACATGATAGGATGCGATACGACAAACCTCATGGTACAGCAGAGTACACCAAAACATCTGAGGATGTTGGTAATAGTACACCGGGCGGTTTGCCCCATTACTGGTAATGGGGCATGTTTTACTAATCCATAGGTGTCTTGGATTGTGTTGTGTAGCTCGTTATTGGGTTGTACCACGTGTTATTCTGCGTGCTGTCGAATGTTTTGGCATCATGCTCAACTATTCATTTTCCTGAAGGAGCTCGCAGATCGTTGAGCGAAATTGTTGAAAATCTTGCCAAACAAGACACGGTACCCACTCTAAAACACATCGGAGAGCTACGGGCATGCCTTCACAAAAAAAAAAACTCTGATGAAAACAAACATTGTTAAAGATCAGGCTCTGGGCCCATAATCTGGTTATGTTTGCTTCGGGCATGTGACTCACAATTGGAGGGCTTGCAAATTCAAATCCTAGTCTAGGTTGACTCAGTTCTATCATCCCACAAGGTTGTCCTGTGGATACATCTCCCCCACAATTGGAACGTGGAACTTCTACCGCTGGTTCTGCACTGTGCACCATTCAAATATAATTTTTACTCCGTAAATCATTTTTTTAAATAGTTTAAAATTTGGTTTCAGTTGTTTTTGAAGAGTGGTGCGGGATTTGGGTTGTTATGATACTCAGTGGACGACGATTACAAATGATGTCAGATGTTCTTTGAAAGGCTTTCAATTAGCCGTGAACGTCACACTTTAGTTAGCAAAAAGAGTCACTCGAAAATTACAGGAATCATGTGCGAATGGAAGAGATGAGACCCCGGAGTAAATTGAGATCTCTCAAGTCTTGCACATTTGGTGTCGTCTCTCTCTTGCCGTTGACACTCGGGCATTGGGCGTTCCTCGCCCTGTCGCGATAACGGTGGTTAATCTCATGCACGGTAATGAGCACTTCTTGAATTGCAACAAAGGTAATGATTTCAAGTGCCAGGATAAAAATATATACTCGTAATCATCTTCATCATCATCATCATCACCCGTGATCTCTACACTACTGGGTGAAAGTCTCCCCAAGCCATCGGCATCTTTTGAAGGATCTTATGGCGCAACTTTATCTGGCCACAGCACGAAAATTGATCTCATGCCCCATTTCCATCCCTGCATGTTTTTTTTAAACAGGTCTTCGTCTGTCTGTTTCTCAGCGCAATTCCAAGCATGCGCCTCTCTCCGTGACTCTTTTGCACATTTTACCGTCCAGCTTGTCATGTGGTCATGTTTCTGATCCATTTGTCGTAAGCAGGTACATTTTACTGATTAAAATATAATTCTTCTTGGTTCTTTCGGTAAAGCCACGTAGAAGGGAAATAACTAAATAATACAACATAATAAAATATTTATTACGTTTGATTTATTATGTTTAATTTTTATTATTTTATTATTTCCCTTTTACGTGACTTTACCGAAAGAACCTAGAAGATGAATCCCTGCAGTCAGGAAAGCTTTAAATCGAAAAATAAAATATAATTGTTTAGGAACATTGGTTTATTCTAGATTTGAAGTTTTCGTGACTGCAAGGATCCGTACACTTTGGTTCTTTCAGTAAAGTCACGTAGGTGAAAACGAAAATAATAATACAATTTAAAATTAACATTAAAATAACTCAATTTGTATTTTCACCTACGTGACTTTACCGAAAGAACCAAAGTGTATGAACATTGGTTTGTTCTTTTCTACGATTAAGCTCTGTTTTTTTCAAAACCCCTCCGACCTGTTCTCATCTGCCTCTTTATTTCCTAATTTTGATACTGGTCCACCTTCAGTAACTGCCCAGATGTGAATACGCAAATGCGTTTTCTCTGATGTGTTATCGTCAGTGGTTAGCAGACTTGTAGCATATGACTTTGCTGTTTTGCTCTTTTTAAATCCTTTATATTAAGTTCGCTTGCTTGCTTAGGACCGTGCAAATCTTATGGTCGTTTTTTAACCCACTTCTCGTGATCCAATCGAGCTGACATTTTGCACACAGACTCGATGTGCGTGACAATGCATTTTCGTGAATTTTTTTTTCCAAAATTGTACACTGTTGGGGAAAATAAATAAATATGTAATTACCAATTATTTAATGCTGCCAGACAATCATCTGACCCATAGGTGGCAGCCATCTCAAGCCAGAGGACGAGAGGACTCTAGCCGCCCCGATGCCACGCATATAAAGGATTTATAGTGAAAAACTTAGTTTTTACGGGTTAATTTTTTTATCTTGAGCGCCCACTTTACAGCTGTCATTATCAAGTTATTTAATTGTTTCCTGTTGTTATTTTGCATTGTTTGTTATGATGACTGTGTTATCAAAGGATTAAAATAACGTATTAGAAGGGAGGAGTCAAACAAAGGCACTTGCTTGTGCTCATTTAATTCCATAGCGACATGAACAGACTTATTAAATCCTTAATATTAAGTTCACTTGCTTGCTTGCTTGTGCGCTTACGACCGTGCAAATCTTTCGGTCGTTTTTTAACCCACTTCCTGTGATCCAATCGAGCTGACATTTTTCACACAGACTCGTTGTGCGTGACAATTTATTTTCGTGAAAAACATTTTTCCAAAATTTTACACTTTTTAGGAAAAAATTAATTATATTTAATTACCAATTGTTTAATGGTTGCAGGCAATCGTCTGACCCATAGGTGGCAGCCATCTCAAGCCAGAGGACGAGAGGACTCTAGCCGCCACGCATATAAAGGATTTATAGTGAAAAACTTTGTTTTTACGGGTTAATTTTTTTTAAATCTAGATTGGACAAAATTCAAGCATAAAGGACTGACACATTATTAACCACCTGAAGACACCACCACCTGAAGACACCTCATACGGCCCACACCTTACACAGCCCACAAATGTGTAAATAGCATCGGCCCCATCCTACTGATTGTGACTGATCAATTGTTTTACTCAAAAGAAACCACAAACGCAGCCACTGTGCCCCCACACTGCCCATCCACCGCATGTGCCCCCTCCCCATCCCCACCATCCTTCACGGATCACATCTGTTCAATTAACCCTCACAGACTTCCAGTATCACGCCCACCACAGTCCAGTCGGGCACAATTCACCTTTGCCAGCTTAAGAGCTTTAGTCAGATGGCTTAGTTGGTGAGCGTGCCATATGGTAAGTTCTGTAACAACCCTGGGTTACCACCCGTCCTGATTATCCCAGGATATTTGAAGTCCCAGGATTCATTAGTCGCATAACAATCATCCGTAATAGAGTTTTTTTGGATTAGATCGCGTAAATATATAAATGTGTTGTTAAAACCCGCCACCACCCGACACAGTGACGAATTGGCATGTTGAATGTGGTGGGTTTTAACGACACGTTAATATATTTACGCGATCAAACCCCCCAAAAAAACCTCTATTATGGATGATATTGGTCGCGAAAGCCTACGTGTTAAACTGATAATAATCATCATACACCACTCAAGATAATGCAATTTACATTTAGATCTCCCCCGTTCTGGTATTGTGAGATATTTGGCTTCTTCCCGTGACATGTCCCAGTGTTTTGTACCGCAGAGGTTGGCGACCCCAGCACAACGAAGCGTGTGCAGTGCTTTCGTTATGGGCGCATGTTGAGTCTTGCTTTATTCGCGGTGCAACAACAACTGCTGCACGTCACTTGCAGTAGGAGGCCTTTGCTATTCGCAGTACAGTATTGTCCTGTGCAATTTTCAAATCACATCTTGCACACCCTGCTATCGCTGCTATTATTTATGGCGTTATGTCATGCATTACTGTACATTATATTAACCCCGTGAGCAGTACATAGAGCTCTCAGAGTGTATGATGGGGTATAGGAGCAACCTGTTTTTGATTCAGATCCTCACAAATAAATGCATTGTCCACATTTAAAAATAACAATTTAAGAAACTTGTGCTGCGGTGGTATTCTGTAATACCGTTCCTGGGTCCACTTAAAATACCCATCCATGCGGGAGTTTGGGACAGCTTGCCATGCAGCAGTGGTGTGTGTTTTTTTATTTTAACAGGGTGTTTTGATATTTAAAGTGGTACATTGTACAATTGTTGCACTACACTGACCTTGCATTAATGCTCAGAGAGCTGCTATTCCGAATGGAGACGTAATAGCTCAAATAAGCACCCACAACATTTTTTAAAATCAACGTTTTTGGGTTAGATCGCGTTATTTATAAATGTGTCGTAACCCTCCACCACCCGACAGGGCCAATCAGCAAAAAAAGTGTCACGTTGACAAAAGACAAATAGTTCACTGCTTTAGCCCACCGGTGTGTTGAAGCGTGAAACCACAACATTTACAATTTTTTTTTTAATGTGACACTTTTTTTGCTGATTGGCCGTGTCGGGTGGTGGAGGGTTACGACACATTTAAAAATAACGCGATCTAACCAAAAAACGTTGATTATGAATAAAAAAATGTAAAGTTGAAATTCTCTTCTCTTTATTGTGTCAATACAACAAAAATCCCCCCCGCCCCTCTCCAAAATGTTACGAACGGGTCTGTTGCAGCGAACACTTTTTTTTAAATACATAAATATCACAAAAATGAACAAAGTACAGCGATACAATACATGTTAAGCTTCACAGCTGCCCTTCAACTCGGAGTGCTTATTCTGTGCGTTTCCCAGACGCCAGTACACCAGGGCCGCTCTTGCCCTGTGTAAATATTGTATCGCTGATTGTCACTCCACAGCTATACATTTACTCAATCCAGCCTCGGCATGTATTTCTTTCAAATGTGCCCCCCCCCCCACCCCGATCTATATCGATCTATATGTCACAGTACAAACAATACGTGGGACGTGAAGAAAAAAAGATAGGCCACACCAAACAAAAAAAATCAAACGCCTCCTCCCCCCCCCCGCCTCTCAACAATATTTAAAAATGCTCCGACAGGCGTGTGATTCCATTGGAATGTTAACCCCACCTTATTTAAGGTTTAATGTCGAAAATTGCCGTCGCTTAATGTGCGTGGCTCCTGTCCGCCGTGCCTGCTCGCAACCACCCCCGTTGCTCGTTAGGTGTAACAGAAGTGAATGGCATCTCCTATCTCACGAGCAATCCCTCCCCCCCTCCTCCTCCTCCTTCCCGCACGCAACAACCTACCTTGTCAGTGATGGTTCAACAGAAGCCATTTGATATCCGCAACAGGGTGGCAGGTGGCTGGGTGGGGCGGCTGGCTGCCTTGCCTCCATGCAACTTGAGAGCCTTTAAGCAGCAAAGCAAGGAACCAACATGCAAGACGATCACAGATGTGTGTGTGTGTGGTGGGGGGGGGGAGGGACCTGTGCTGTCGATACGTGAACTCACTTCCAAAATCGAGTTTGGGGGGTAGGTAGGGAAGGAGGGAGGGAAACGCGTTGTCAGCAATGGTGTGCCCGTGCATTCCAATCGAGGAATTGATGGCAATTTCACACACATGCTTATAAATAGCTTCACATCTCCGTTTCAAGTTCTTTGAGTTCATTAAAAAGCAAAGAGTTGCTGTGTCTCGGTTGTGTGAGGTGTGGTGGGGGTTAGTTGGTATTTAGGGGTTTTCTTCGTAAGTGTGATCGATTATCACGTACAATTATACATGTATATTCATCCGTATACCAACGTTCACAAACCCACACCGATCAACACGATAAAATAAGGTAAAAAAAGAGTCCCATTGCCGACGCAGAATTGTGAGGGCGATTCATCCAGCGGTGGACAGCCAAATGGCTGTGTTTTTTGTAAATGTATTTAATATACTGTAATGGGTTTAAACAACGCGTGCCAATTGTCTTTGATTGTTTTAAAACAATTATCATCGATTATCGACAACAATTATCGTTGATTAACATCCATATTGATAATTATGCAAATAATTCATAATGGCACTTCCCTTAACGCATTAATTGGGCACATCCACACACTCGAGTTACTGGTGTAAGGTATGGGAAAGTCAAAGCTATAATATACACTATAACGTGAAGCTATAATGAAATTCCCATGGGTGTAAATGAAAGTCTTGACTTATCGAGACCTGTAAATACTCTGACCACAATGGCTTTGTAAAATTAATAGGGGAAGAAAGAAATCCCACTCGTTTTCGTCACGGGTTTTTTTTAAGGCGGTTTGTACTTCTTAAGCCTTTTCAGTAAAAAAGAAAAAGCTGCAATTTGAAACCATGACTAAAGTTGTTAAACCAAGCGCACCTATTCATTGGTGATAAAAGTGCGTACACGAGAGGAATGACATTACGCTACGCTGGTTAGTGGCACCATTCCATTGCATCAGTGGCCCGGGTGCTATTTCTTGCCCGTACAGATCAGTAGCATGTGAAATATGTACGTGGCGCAGGCCTCTATAAAATCAATAACATTTTCGCCGTATGAACAATTAACCCATTAGCCTCTGATCAAGCCACCCGGTATGTGCCCACGTCTCGTCACATCTCCAAAGCTAAGTGGAGTCGAGCCTGTGCAGTGCATGGATGGGTGATAAATGCGAAGAGAGCAAATGCCGGAGGATGCAGTAGGGGGTTACGTTATCAGCAGATAGAATTGCAGCAAACTCCATTGTTTGTACTGAACTATACTCCGTTATCTATATTCCACGTCTTCACTCATCCGCACTGGTGCACGTGGCGAAGCATGGGCAAATAACACCCACGACCTGCATGGTGTGGCGAGGCCCTAATCAGGCAGTGAATGGACCAGCGCGTGTTACATGTACGTGTGTTAGCAGTGTGCTTAAGAAAACGGCGACATCTGGATGTGTGGGTAGTCCCCCAACACCTTGCTACGGGCTGCATTGTGCGAAACTGGCGGTTATAGGTGTTTGTTGACATTGACGAGGACGAAAACAAAATCATGGTTTCCGTGATGCTCTCAAGCATGTGCGTGTGTGTCACTGGAAGTATTGGAAAGCGTTTAAAAGAAAATAAAAAAGGCAGTGTCACGTCATTGTAAAGTCTATGCCTGTGAACGGCAGTGCTGTAAATGTTCTCACCGCACTCTAGACCCCTGGTGATAACACGATTAGAAGATAACTGGTATGGCTGAGGCTTCTACACATTAATAATTCGCACACTTTACTGTTTCTCAAGTCCAGGCATTTAAATCTCCGTAGCAGGCGAGCAGACGTGCTATCTGCTCGTAAGGACATGATCAAATTCACTGGCGCTTCCACGGATGGGTGAGGCTACTTGATAGTAATATTTCAATGTCGTTTATCACAGAATTGCCTCAATGACTCTCGATATTCACTTTCTGGAGGGTCCTGCTGTTTTTGGATGTTCGGACAATTTATTTCACTTGAGCACGTCGGTTTTCGCGACCAATATTATTCATAATAAAGCTTTTTTTTTTTTGGGGGGGGGGGTTATATCGCTTAATTATAATTGCTTTCGTGACTGCAGGGATTCATCTTCTTGGTTCTTTCGGTAAAGTCACGTAGAAGGGAAGTAATAAAATAATAAAAATAAAACATGATAAAATAATTCTCACGACGTTTCGGCCACAACGCAAGCAGCCGTCCTCAGGTGAAGAACATGTCTGTCGATAAGACAGTCTAAATGGCACGTGTCATTTAGACTCTGTCTTATCGACAGACATGACACGTGTCATTTAGACTCTGTCTTATCGACAGACATGACACGTGTCATTTAGACTCTGTCTTATCGACAGACATGTTCTTCACCTGAGGACGGCTGCTTGCGTTGTGGCCGAAACGTCGTGAGAATTATTTTATTATGTTTTATTTTTATTATTTTATTACTTCCCTTCTACGTGACTTTACCGAAAGAACCAAGAAGATATAATTGTGTCGTTAACCCACCACCACCCGACAGAGCCATTTAGTAAGCTTTGTCACGTCAACAAAACGTGGCATTTAGTTGCCAATCAGAGTAAACCCACAACGTTTACAATTTGAGTACGACGTTTCGTTGGCAATTACAACTAGCATTTCTGGCTAAATCGCTGATGAAGCTGGTTGTAACTGCCAACGAAACGTCGTACTCAAATTGTAAATGTCGTGAGTTTACTCTGCAAAATGCCAGTGTGCTGATGTAGTAACTAGTTGGCACGTTTCGTTTACGTGGCTAACCTTACTAAATGGCTGTGTCGGATGGTGATGGGTTAACGACACATTTATATTTACACGATCTAACCAAAACAAAAACCTTTAATTATTGCATGTTTAGTTGCGGTGTTTTTTTATGCGAGAGGAAAGTAGTTTGTCCAGAGAATGCTTCAAACTGACAGATTGTTGCCATCCTACTTGCTGATCTGCCACCTCCTGGCCACCTTGCACAAATCTGTGTGATGCATCAACTTTTGCCTGCAAAGTTCTGGATCACAGCTTATTCTCCGACCGTATGTCGTTGTTCTTTGAAGTGCAGTGGCAGTTTATAGCTGCAGGTGGTGGATGTTGTTGTTTTCCGCCCGTAACTTCCCACTGCTGGATAACGACTGCCCGCCCTCGTTTTCTTCATCTCCTGAGTTATTCATGCTGAGTAGTGGCCTATGAATTTGTTAATTTTGTCGCAACTGCCATCTCCTCCGCTGTCTTCCTCTGCTTATTTCGCTTACTCTTAGTGTCCACTACATAGTTAATTGTATCCATTATCTCTCGTCAGCTGTTCTCAGGATATATCTCACCAATCTCCACTTGATTAATAAAAACATATTTTTCTTATTATTATTATTTAATTCCTTAACCCACCTCTTCGACTGACCCTGGCTCCAGGTTGAGGAAGCAACAACATCAGCCTCGGGATTTCCAATGTCAGGTGAAAACGCCGACAGGTGGATTCTTTCGGGAAACTGAAATGTGCTGGCAGTAGCAATTTGTCTCATAGAGGCCCGTAGGCTCACATAGAGGCCCATATTCTCACATAGAGGCACATTGGCTCACATAGCGGCCCATTGGCTCACATGAATTCTCAACCAGACTGGGTGCACGCACCCTATACTGCTTCCCAGATTCCCAGGAGAACTGGTCTGGCGGAAGCTCAGCACTGGCACATTATCACATGTTGCCTTTGTGTTCCATTTATTAATTAGCCTACCCACGCATTGTACACATCTCCGTTGACTGGGAAAGACAACCCAGACTTTATTGCATCCTCAACGGGGAGCTATGAACCACCACTGTTAAGCATGTAGCCACACACGCATCACTGAAGCTACATGCTGGCATTGCAATTTAAGGAGTATATTAATTGATTTGTTTACGTTGTATCAATATCAAACTAAGCAATGTTACGTTTTTTAATTAATTAAATGTGTGTTCAAACCACCTGTTGGATAAATATAACAAAAATACAACGTAGAAGATCCCTGGTTTTGATCTTACACGAAGCTCATGGTCCACCCTAAATTGCATCCGCACAGACCATGGCACATGTGGATACCTGATGCTCAAATGTAAAATGTTAAACTCTCCAATGTGGGACTGTGGTCATCCAGAACAGACCGTGCAGCGTACAACGACGCAACGCCCCGATCCACAAATACGAAGGAAACATCGCAGCGATAACACTCCGCTGCTCCTGATGCGGTTATCTGGGCTTGACCAACCTGAATTTGAAATTGTAGTCGTTGTCCTGCTTCTACATCAGCCGTACAAAAGAACAAGAAGAGTAACATGCAATGGGGTGTTTGCGCAATTAATCGTGGAGAGGGTATGGCATAATGAGTGGTACAGTGAAGCCAATTTTGACAACGGCAGAACACTGGGCAGTGCTACATAGGACTGAACTCAAATCGAATTATACACTCGCAGTACTTTCTGTACCAGGAAAATTCTGTATCATTAAAACAGCAAGGATGTAACGTGTGCTCTGTAGCTCTACGTGTACAAAATACTGTCCACTCGGCATCTACGGTTCGGATCGCAATAAAAAATCCAAATCTAAACCGATTTGATGCAATCAATATTTCCACAGATCAAATTGGTTTGGTCATTTGATCCAATCCTCATCGATTGGGATAGGATTTTAATTACAGTGAAACTCCTTTTATCCATGACCCTATTTATCCGCAGGTCCGAATCGTTTTGCAGAAGCTCCCACGGATTTGATTCTTCCTGTGTCTCTTGATATTTTTTTTTGTCGGTTCGAACGAGTCACCCAGAAGTGGTCACGACAGGCAATAAATCCCTCGTATTATCCGCGTGGTCCACTGATGAGAGGAGTTGGGCCCATGCCAGGGGACCAAGAAACCGTCCCGACTGGAGGCTGTTGATCTATCGGCAATGCTGCAGATTAGAGACCTATCTTGCTTCCATTTCACTCGCGGAGATTAGTTTTTTTTTACATTGTGATTAATATATCGGCCTCTAGTGGCTGCTGGGGTCACGTGAACCTATTATGTACAACACATACTAATCGATAAACATCGATTTTTATATACGTGATACGATGCACGTATAGTTAGCTTTAAGGATCAATATTCATTCATTAATTGACGAATCATTACACGAGATTGGAGTAGTCACGTGACTACGAGCCACAGCTTTGGCGCAAGAGTTATACTGGATGTGGTGTGCTAGGTGCAGAGTTATGTTCTGAATCGCTACAGCTGGACAGACCGAGCTGAAATAAAAACTGGGTTACACCCCTAGGAGCTCTTCCAGGTTAATGCTTAAAGCAACTTTCCCAATGTGAGCCACGTCATCCCTGAATTTCCTGTTGCTGTTTGCTTTGCCTCAAAATTTCTGTGACTGACAATTAGCTGTAATTGTAAATGATACACAATATTGACGGATGACTGTCAATAAGCAAATTAAAACGTGAACAACACGATGCTCCTGTAATGTATTAAATTATTATATAATGTTTTTTTTTACACCGAAATGTAACCAAGTCTTCTGCCGTTGTATTCTTATGAAGTAGGGGGTGTTAGTAATGGATATAAATCTAAATCTTACTCGATGAAAAGTTTGAGCCAGACTTTAAACATGAAACAGATGCGTTTATGTGAACATATATGGGAGTTAATTATGCCTGCGTTATTATATATCTAAGTGTATCCACATATTAATCTTAGGAATTCTCACGTATAGTATTCAAACTTCACAATAATATTTAAAGTTCTGATTAATAGCGATATATGGGAGATAATTATGCCTGAGTTATTATACATCTAAGTGTATCCACGCATTAATCTTAGGAATTCTCACGTATAGTATTCAAACTTCACAATAATATTTAAAGTTCTAATTAATAGCGATTACCCATTAAACAAGTAAGTTGAGAAAACAATTCCTGGATACATTTACGGGACAGTGGTTACATTGTGTCGTTTTTTTCTAATAGCATGCACATATAAGCATTATACATTGTAACATTGTAACATTATAAGAACTAAGGTAGGCTTGTGTTGATTGAACCTGCAGTTAAATTACTCTGAAGCGATGTTTATCCATACGCGGTGTAAACCACATGAAATCACAAAACCAAGACGACATGAATGCTAAAGTCAATTACTGTGCAAAGTGCAGAGAAATCAATGTTCGTCGTAGTCGTCCTGTCATATATTTAATATCATCTCGGATCATCAACAATGATATTACAGGCACGCACAATATTTATTAATCTTGTTTTGCAAAAGCCCATTTAATTATTTATTTGTTGCAATATAGGATGTCGTATATAATATTTGATAGTAGCTTTTAATCTTTTTTTGGAAGCATAACATGCAAAGATTTTACCTAATAATGATGAGCACATGAACTTGGACATTTACAAGAGTTAAACCATGCCACAATGAGTAAACCTAGCTGCCAACATGGTCCTTGATCGTTAGCCCCGGAGCATGAATTAATTGGAGCAGCAATTATACAGGCTGCCAGGCTGCACAGCTCACTCGGCGAATCATAAAACATTTTAAAAGTGCACTATTAAAGTGTTTTTTTTTATGGAGGCAGTTGTGTGAAGTGCCGTCTTGAGCACGGAATAACCGCATGCAAATTAATTCAGGCTCTAAGGGCAAATGGTCACTTGGGTGATGTGGCAGCGAAGTTCACGAACGCTCTTCACTCCGAGCATAACCACTGTGTATCTGATAACATCCTCCCCCAGCGAAAAAAATAAGGAAGCGAAAATGTCAGCGACTTTAAATTTGTTTTAGAAATACGCCGAGTACGTTTGTTTCAATAGCAGTGTACTAACTATGTTTCAGTTTTGAACAGATTTGTAATTTTGTCGTGTATAATATTATATTGAACGTGTTGCCAAAAAACATTTTGATTAAATTACGTAAGAGGAAAAAATTCTAACTAACAAAAATATACAATGCTCTACATATATGCGTGGTATGACGGACACCACCAAAGGTAACACCTTCAGTCTATGTTTTTATGTCCGTAACTTTTTATTGCCGATAAAATGTTATGCACATGCACTTCCAAGACGCTGACGGAAACGAATTTTCACATTTGGTGAATTGTGTCTGCAGGGCAATCAGATGCCACCCAGTCCTCCTCAATCACAGCAATGCTTTGCTGATGTCGTCAATGAGCATGAACCATCACGCAAACTCCGATCATTCTCGCAGCGGCTTTTAGCTAATCGTCGAACAAAGACGGTCACTGCATCGTGGAACTTTCAGATTCAGCTTCTACGGCCGTCTGGAACGCTCTCCCTTCTGGTGTTAGGAAGCCACTGAAGCTATGCGCTTTAAAATTTAGATTGAAAACGAATTTCTTTTAAACTGCTTTTTGTGTTTAGTTTGTTGTCCTTCCCCCGCACCTTCGATTAGCACGGCTTGTCTGCGTACGGTGCAAAATAAGTTCAACATACATACGTCAATACAATGTCAGACCACACGTGAACCAGACAGAGAACAGAATACATTGCTACAAGCAGTGAACAACAACAAGCATTGCACAGTTCAGGTGAACTATGTTGCCCATCCCCTGTACAGCCCAGATATGGTACCTTCAGATTTTTGATTCACTTTATTTTCATTTTTATTGTTATTATGTTATTGTTATATCTACGTGACTTTACCGACAGACCCAAACAATATTAATTCCTACAGTCACGAAAGCTTTAAGTCAATATGGAAACCGTTGTTTAGTTTAGATAAAAAGTAATTGGAAACACGTTCTTGTTGTATTCATTTTGGGGCATCCCTCGTGCTATTTATACAATTGTGTCAATTGCTACAATTGCATCTGTAATGACTATTTTAATGTGTATGTGTATATTATGGCTTACAGGTTTACTGCTATTTCACATATACAGCCCCATCTGACAAAATATAAACCAAGGGGAGTGCATTGCCTCCACGAGATGGGAATTCAGTATATTTGAAAATAAACAAGGTTTCCCATAATAACTTTTGTTTTACATGCACACTAATCTTAATCTAAGTAGCACTGCTTAATAGTAAAATCTAACGTTCAACAAAATTAAAATGTGTTCTCTGGCAGGAGAGTGTTTTTTTGCTTTCTAATTTGCAATCGCTGATTCTGTTGACATCGTGTGCAACCACTCTCACTGCAGTCTCAAGAAACAAGAATGGAAGTTTGCTCGACTTGAGTAAGTTTCCAAGTCACAGGATTTACAATGATGCAATAACATTGTATCGCATTGTAAAATACCTTGCAGGCACCATGGCAAGCGACAGAGTAACTGGGTAGGCAATTTAAAGTGTGCGCGTGTGCATGCGTATGCTTATGTATGTTTGTTTCTTTGCATGTCTGCATATTGTGCCTGCAGACCTTGACATATACAGTCATGAAAAAGTAAATCGAGAATCCACGCAAACCAGTTCACACACGCATAATTAACTTATTTTCATCATCATCAGCAGCAGCGGTTAAATTTCGATTCAAAGCTTTCGTGACTGCAGGGATTCATCTTCTTGGTTCTTTCGGTAAAGGACGGCTGCTTGCGTTGTGGCCGAAACGCCGTGAGAATTGTATTTTATTATGTTTTATTTTTTATTATTTTATTATTTCCCTTCTACGTGACTTTACCGAAAGAATCAAGAAGAAGCAGCAGCGGTGTTATCAAAATCTACTGCTGGATGAAGGACTCCCCACATTGGCATGTTCCCACGTGGTCTTGCGATGCCACATTCCATCTTTTCTGTGCTCATCCTATCGGGCATGCCGCATCCTTTGGCTGCCATTCTGTCACCAGTCTCGTCCATCAACCACCGTGCCTCATTGCGATGTGGTCACGTTCAAGACCACTTACTTCTTTTCACAGTCAACGTGATGTCACTAACTTGTGTTTATTCTCCCAACCATGTGTTCCTCTTTCTCCTCTGAGTGCAATTACGAGCAACACGACATTAACTATATCCTTTGGTTTTTTCGGTAAAGTCACGTAGGTAAAAATAAAATAAAATAAATTTAAAATAAAAACAACTGAATTAAATCACGACGTTTCGGGCGCAACACAAGCGTTGCCCCCACCTGAAGACGGACGCTTGTGTTGCGTCCGAAACGTCGTGATTCAATTTAGTTTTCATTTTAAATTTATTTTATTTTATTTTTAGGACAACGCTTGTGTTGCGCCCGAAACGTCGTGATTTAATTTAGTTGTTTTCATTTTAAATTTATTTTATTTTTACCAACGTGACTTTACCGAAAAAACCAAAGGGTATAGTTAATGTCGTGTTGCAATGATTTTCTCCGCTTAAGGAGCACAGAGTGCAGTGGTTTGCTACTTTGTCCAGAGTTTGTGTTGCACGGCCACAATCACGCTGCGGATTGGGTGGGATTCGGTAGCCTTGTTGCAGTCCACCTGTAACCTGTTTTCACGTTGCCTTAAACATCTTTAACGTAACGAATCGTGTCATCTTGACGGATGTCGTAAATTTGAATCCAGACGTGATCAGTAGAGACCGCCCCCCCCCCCCCCCCCCCATTTATGCTTCGTTATTCACTGCTCCTATCCAATGTTCGGTTAAAAGGTTTTCTTATTTGACGATGAGTATAATTCGTGAGAGTGTACCACTTTGCCTGACTCCTCTTTCGAGTTGTATTTCATTATCCTCGACATGACATCTCACTG
Source organism: Lethenteron reissneri (assembly GCF_015708825.2). Classification (NCBI taxonomy): domain Eukaryota; kingdom Metazoa; phylum Chordata; class Hyperoartia; order Petromyzontiformes; family Petromyzontidae; genus Lethenteron; species Lethenteron reissneri. The sequence goes on along the minus strand of NC_083813.1, from coordinate 5,376,686 downwards.
TGACCATTCTATCTTTATACATGGTTTTCATTATTTCTAAAGTTTCTTTTTTAATAAGATCTTCATTTGTGAGTCTGGATGACTGCATCAGTGTGCATGGAATCAGCCACCTTTTCCTACTCCACAAAACCCGGGCATAATAGCATTTGATATTCATTTTTCATTTCTAGAATCGCAGTGTGTGTATGTGAGCAGTGATATCAAACTTTGTTTCTATATCCAGCTCGTTGACTTGGTTGGTTAGCCTCCAATGTGTTCGTTATATGGTTCTTTGTGATCCTGGCAAACAATGCATTTACGTGTGATTTAAAGGATGCTGAGTCTTATCGTTTTTCAAATCAGGGTTGTCACCCTTTTCAATAGGAGAATGATGTATCATTTAATAATTGAAGTCATTCACGTCTGTGTGTGTACACGCGTATGGTATGCATATAGACTGCCCAATATCTGGTTCAAGCTTTTGATGATGTCCGCAGTTATTTGCTGACCGATTGTTTCATCTCATCAACATTTGTTGTGTTCAATGTTCAACTATACCATCGCATGTGTAAACACTTCTCTGTCTGCTTCTTCCCTCTCACTGCTTGACTTTGGAATTCCCTCCCGCCGTCTCTTTCCCCAAGCCCTCATAACCTTGCTCAACTCTGATAATGGTGCTGTTTTTCTTGGTTCTTTCGCTAAAGTCACGTAGAAGGGAAATAAAAAATAATTTAAAAATAAAACATAATAAAATAATTCTCACGACGTTTCGGCCACAACGCAAGCAGCCGTCCTCACGTGACTTCACCGAAAGAACCAAGAAGATGAATCCCTGCAGTCACGAAAGCTTTAAATCGAAATTTAATGCTGCTGTTTGTTTCTGGCCTCTTGCCTTTTTGGGCATTTGGGCCTGTGCTCAGTAACTGTATATATATCAAACAAACAAATTTTGTTTGGCAATGTTTTCATATTTTCATACTACAAAGAGCTGTGGTTACTAATTGCAGTGTGACATCTGGAGCATCCTCCTCCTTGCCTGAATAGTGATTCGTTTCCTGGGGTGTACACTTCGAGTTTGCTATAGAAATCTGTATAATGCCTCCACTCGTTTCATTATTTTTGTCTCTCTCGGTCTCTCGCGCAATTATGGCTCCGTCTGGCTCCTTGAGGCCCACTGTGTGATTGGCCGATCAACTTCCTTTCACTGCCTCCATGCTCCAATTTTCTTCTTTAACTTTCGTGGGTTTTTTTGGTGAACCGGACCAACCGAGGTTGCAACCGAACACAAACCAACTGACAGTTTTACTTGATGCAGCAGTCGTGCTGTGACGGTTCCACCTGAAGACGGAAGCTTGTGTTGCCTCCGAAACGTCGTGGTTTTTATTTTATTTTTTATTTTACTTTTATTAATTTTAATTAAAAAAAAATTTACCTACGTGACTTTACCAAAAAAACCTAAGAGTATGAATCCTCGCAGTCACGAAAGCTTCAACTCTAGAATTAACTGACAGTTGCCCACGCCTTGAGCGGCCATTTTTTTGGTGTTCAGAATCTGACCTGGAAGAATAAAAAAAAGAAATGGCTGCAGAAATCATGACTTTATTCACTAATCGATCCTTGTTAACCGTGTATTTATGATTATAATCCATTGCAGCTGCCTGAGTGTGGCTTTGAGGCACAAATCAACACTTCGATTTGTTTTTATCTTGTTTACATTGAAATCGATAGATTTTCCAGAGTAACAGCCATATATTTTTAATAGATTCTTATGCTGCATTATGGAGCTATAGTGCATACCTGTGATCAGGCAGCACTGAGGTGGCAAGGGGTTCGTCGAGGACATAGATACGTGTAAAACTCCCAAGCCTGCCTGTGTGGGCCTCTGCGTTTTATCTCCTCATATGTGTGGGTTTTCTCTGGGTTATCCAATTTGTTCCCAAACTAAGCCAACCTCTAATCAATTCTATACATGTCTATAAAAAAGCTTTTGGACAAACATCCTAATGCAGTATACCCCTTACAAAAGCCTAAAGTTTAATATTAGCATATCATGTGTCTACCGTTTACATAAATCACAAACAAAACTGATGCTCACATGAATGATTTGAGGGTGTGCCATGAACATAAGTACCGAGTTGGTTAACTGATGCAATTAAATTGTAATTAATGACATTGCATGCTTTACAGTTTTTCCTCAAAAGCAAACGGGGAGTACAGTGCTCTGTTAAACATATCTTCACCGTTATCGTTGGGCCAGATGGTGCCTTGAAAGGCTTTTGTATATATCCCTTCAATGTGTGCCCGTTGCATATACCTCAATATGGGCTCATGCAGGTGTGTGCCACCAACCGAGAGTACTGCTGCATATTTATATAATGTTGGCTGTGGCCCAGCAGCAGCTATCCACTTTTGACAAGAACGCGCTTTCCATGTTCAGCGGAGACACACACACACACATCAGAGTGGTCTATCGTGGATTTTTTTCTTTTTCTTCTTCACATTTCACACCCTAGGTGAGTCCAAGAGAGGTAATTGGAGATCGTATTTATAAACGGTATTTTGGCAATGAATTAAGTTTGTCACACTCGGGGTGTGGGGAATTAACCCAAAGGGGGGAAGAAAAAAAAACTCATTTTGGATTACGCCACTGGGTTTAAAGGGAATCTCATGCGAACCAGCCGACTGCTTGATCATCACACGTGCTTTGTGGTCAGGATTGCCGTCCATGTGATGTGTCATTTAATTGAGAAGCAACAAATGCAATGTTCCAACTTCAATTTCACAATTCGGTGTTCAAAAACGCAAACCAAGATAATGCTGAGAATTGGTGGCTCCTGTTTGCGAGATCCTTATAAAATCTTAGAACGGAAAATTGCAATGCAATAAGTTGGCACATTATGAAAAATGTTAGTAATATCTTAATACCGAGTTATTTTTTTTGATTATTTTTTAAATAATTATTTCCAGTGCTTATATTATGAACTTAAATTGCCTTACAAACTTAGATTACATTTTGCGTAATTAAATTGTCCACTTATGAGGCACCACACAAATGGTTACCATGCATTACGATTGCAGGCTGGTTAGCTGAGTGGAAAGATATTTAAAGTCTGAAATTTGACTTTTAAGCAACGATGGCTGTTGAATTTGTGCAGGCTGCCATCCTAAATCACCTCATCTGACAAGCTTACTTATCCTCCTACTTTCAGTTACTTTAAATCCACTAATCCCCATCCCATTAGCCGAGCCTTTCCTTTTACCAATCCCGCTTACTTAGGAACTCGTTGTCTTATTTTGCCATTCGACACACAAGTTATACGTTTTCTTGTTTCTTTCGGTAAAGTCACGTAGAAGGGAAATAATAAAATAATAAAATGTAAAAGAAAACATAATAAAATAATAGTGAGAATTATTTTATTATGCTTTCTTTTTATTATTTCATTTCCCTTCTATGTGACTTTACGGAAAGAACCAGAAGATGAATCCCTGCGGTCACGAAATCTTTAAATCTAAATTTAAGTTATACGTTGTTAGTGCAACGCATAGTCTGGAGTTCAAAAACTATCCACAATGATGAGTCAGAAACGCAATTGTTTAAATTACTATACTACGTGTGGAACGTTATGTTTTGCGTGTTACAACATACCCGCGTCAGGATGCTAGAATTGCCTCTGGAATCTGGGTGTCAAAAAGTGATGTGGGTGGCGCTGAGAAGCCCTGTTTTTAATTTCGGTCTCCCCAAACAAAAGGGCTCTGAGTGCAATTATTACTGTCCGGTCAGCTGATGGATGAAAAGGGGCTGCCATCAATTTTTCAGTGTCTTGTATTGCTGAAGAATAAATCAATTATATCAATTTCGCTGGATCCCAATTACAGCCCTACCCTTCAGTTATTGGCAAAAGTCTAATCACACGCAAACATCTTACCGCATATGAAAAGGTCAGAGGTTTTTTTTTTTTCCAATTTAATTTTTAATGCACAAAGCTGACGCAAATATAAAAATCGTAATATTGTCCAGAATTAATAAATGATACATTGCAAGCACGTCGCATCGCTGCTTGTGCCTCTCGAATTTGGCTTAAACCAAAGCGTGCTTTTGTCCAGCCATACGCAGGTGTGTTTATGTTATCATTCACAGTGTTACGACGATTTTGACTCTTTGGGAAATTGGAACGGTGTGAGAGAAACTGCGGGTAGTTTTCATTAAACCGTATGGTGTAGAGGTTTGCCACGGTGATGGTGGTGGGGAGGGGTACAGTTGGGTTGCCTGGTAAGGGCAGAGGATGGGGGCTAAGCCATTGAGGTTAAGGGCAAGCTGTGGCTCGTCAAATGGAGGACTGTGTAAGTCAGAGACGTAAAGGTCATGTCTGTGAAGCCGTGAGCAGGAGGGCTGATCGATAGCCGAAACAGGGCCTTAATTGGTTGTCTGGCACCTCCCAAATAGTCACATTTGCTACATGCATTCTCTCTCGCTCTTTCTCTCTCTCTGTCTTGCTGTCTCTGTATTGGTGTGTCTGTGAAGGTCTCTCCTATACCAATTGCTTCTCTCTCTCTCTTGCTCTTAGAGGCAGCAATGGGATAGGACCAAGCTCTCGCTTTGTCAGTGCCTGGTTTGCGAACGGTTTCGGAGAGTGTGGCACAATGCCACTGAAAGTAAATAATTCACTTTTTGAAAGACCTTGTAGCTACGCCAAAACGTGGATGAAAAGTCAAAACAAACACCCACAAAAAAATAGATTTTAATCAATAAGAATTTCACCTCATAAATCCTACGGGTAGTTATGCAACATTTTATAAACAATTAATATAAATATTTCTGTATCACAATGCAGAATTATACCTACATGTGAAAATCCAAAAAAGATTATTATTTTTTTAATCCTCAAGAATTGTTCCCTTCTTTACATGAGCCATCGTCATGAATTTTCAACTGTATATTTATCACACATGAGTTCATTCAATCATTATAGTTTATGTTTTTTTTTTACTTTTCAACTTCGCAGATGTGTATCTGGAAAATAGGGTAATGTGCGGAAATAAGCCTGCTTTCTGCTCCCATAATGATACATAGGGGAGTGGAATTTAAGAGAGTTTTCACTCAGAGTGCATAGGAACAGTCGAATCTTTCACAGTTATTTCCTCGTGCAATTATTTTCCCACTTTTTCTGAATTTGTTTTTCATACATCGATCACTTGCCGTGGCCGATCTGTGTTGCATGGATAGTTTTAACTCTTTGAAGATATTTTAAAAAAAAAGTTCTTTCCACGTAACATTGAATACAGTACGCCAAATCTTTCGACCTTAATTACCTGCCGCTTAATTTTCTAACAAAGTGCATTTTAATGCGTGTCGCGGACTTTAAAAACAAGGCTCTTTGAGTGAATCGCTGCTGTGGGAATAAATAACATAATGTGTCACTGATGCCCAGAGTTGTTGAGTGTCTGTATAAATGGATAAATGCAAGTCCTTCACAAAATCTCATGACAAGCGATTACAGTATTTCCTATATATACAAAGCAATATACGTTCACTTGGGAGGCGTTGGATATCGGTTGTTTTGATGTGGAATTTTTGCTCTTACTCTGCCAGCACTTATGGGATCGTTTTTGTGCAATGAGACAGACAGCCTTCTTGCTGTTGGAAATCCCGGACCTCTGTCTTCCTGGCATTCAGAACGATGGAAATGTGAGCGTGTGATTAACGCCTGTATGACCATGCTGGCCAATTGGCTACTGAAAGTGGTTAGCACACTGCCAGATTATTAGACACATTTTAAACGTGAGATCTCAGCTTGGAAGGTGTAGGGAAAAAAGCTATGGAATATTTTTGGCTTGTTAATTTGTTTGAGGACAGCACAAGATGTGTTTTGATATAAATACCATACAATATATGATATTTTTTATTTAACTAGCTGACAACTCCAGAGATCAGTATAAATATCTTTTGCAAGAGTGACGTGTCACCAAAATGGACAAAAAAAGCTGATTAAATGAAAGAAAGCACAGTGGTGAACCAAATCGAAATAAGAGCAAAAACAACTGTAAAAAAATATTGTTTATAAAGTAGAAAAAAATGTGATACAGATAGAGTATTTAAAAAATGTAAATACATTACGATACCTGCAGCTGTTCTAAAATGCATATACAAGTACCATTAAGAGCTGTGTCATGCATCCCTGCAAGCCATTTCGGGTTGACAACATGTACTGTAATGGGTTAAAGATAGGAGCAATACCACTGAATGATAGAAGCTGTCATCAGAGATTCCAGGTTGATAATGGATGGTTAACCTTTGTATTCATTCATTCATTCAAAGGTATAATTTTGCTATCTGAAGCCGCTCTTTAATGCCACCGCTATGCAGATTATCAGCTTTGGCACTGGGTTTGGCTCCCAAAAAACCTATTGCGCCATCTGCTCTGGGGAGAAGAGTAAATGTTGTTGCGCATCATCAATTCGTATCTACCAGCAAGTTTGTAGGGCAAAGCCAGGAGAGGATTTTGAATAGTACGTTTGCAAATCCTGCCATTATGCCTCAAAGTCTAAAAATAAATGCACACGCAAGCCCGAAATGTTACATACGCGTCCTGATTTTTTTGCGAGGTTATTGAAAGATTAATTGGCCAACGATTTTGTTGTTTTATTTCAGCACTCTACATGCATGCTGTGCAGGACATGTTACGTGTATGTTCGTCTCCAAAGTACATGGATGGGTTTTACATGGGAATTAGAATATACTGTAATGCAAAAGACTAAGACCCCCCGTATAGCCTTAACAGACTGTTGGGGCAAGTGCTGTTAGCGAGGACCTATGAAGGCCGGCACGGCACACGAGGGGGTGGGTGGCCAGCACCACGCCCGAATGCCTTTGTCTCTCTAGTGGCAATGTTTACACACTGTATCAAGTACTCGTTTTGAGGCTGAGTCGACCTTCGGGGAGGCCCAGGTCCGATTCAGATAATTGTCACTGTTGGTGTTGGCCGTGAGCAGCAATCGGGTTCATAGCGCAGTGCCTTAACTCCTACACTATCGCTCCCCACATACTGTAATACACACAAACACATCCGAATGTGTAAAACAGTTGCCTGTTTACTTGAAAGGCCGTCGTGGTGCAATGATGAGCAGCAATGGACTTGCAATCCAGAGGTCGCTGGTTCCGAATCCGTATCAGAATATGTATTGATACTGGAGGAATCCGATGAGCTATGAAGCTCTTTTTCACAGATGCCGAGTAGGGGCACGGGGTCAGAACGTTAACAACAAACAATGCAAAAAGTCGTTCTCCCAGCGTCGCAGCTGAAACAATTATGCAAGTTTCTTCAATTCTCTGCCATCTGTCCACCCAGCACCGTAAGTGGGAACTCCTGTTAATGAATCAGCATTTCGCGTGTGGCGGGGTAAATTGTAGCTACGTCCACTTTATCCTAGACGTCTGACCAGCGTGGAAGCGTAGGCTAAATGCCACTCAAAAGGGCCTCTCTTGAGCCCCCTCTCGTAGCAACAGTGGCACAAGCCAGCTGTTGTCGGCCTGCACCTACATCTTGACCATATTTACTTATACAATAAATGCACGGATTAATTTATTACCGTGTATTTTTCAGGCCACTGGTTAGGCTGGCGTAGTCACGTTATTTTTAGCCGCAGCATACTGGATGTGGTGAGCTGGGTGTGGATACTAAACTATTCAAACTATGATAATTGTTTTTTTACCCTTCTATCTGGCAACAAAACTGACACCTTTTTACAAGGAGTCATGCTTGCATAGACCACAATACCTGCAGTCATAATGCAAACAAAAAACATAACTCTGATAATGTGCACTGTCCTTGAAGTTGATTGGTTCACACCCGAGACAGCTTTCCTTAGAGCCTAGTCTCACATGGGTTGGACCAGATGACGCCCACCCACCCACTCAGTCACTCACTCACCCACTCACTCACCCACTCACTCACTCACTCACTCACCCATCCACCCACCCACCCACCCACTCACCCACGCACTCACTCACCCACTCACTCACTCACTCACCCACCCACCCACTCACCCACCCACTCACTAACCCACTCACTTACACACTCACCCACCCACCCACTCACCCACCCACTCACCTACTCACTCACCTACTCACTCACTCACCCACCCACTCACTCACCCACTCACCCACTCACCCACTCACTCACCCACTCACCCACTCACTCACCCACTCACCCACCCACTCACTTACACACTCACCCACCCACTCACTCACCCACCACACTGCAGGTCACAACACTTCTCTTTCTGCTGCTTCTCTCGCACCATCAATTGAGCGTTGCCGTGTTAACCCTTCTCTATTCAAACTTTACTCGTGCTGTTTGTTGCTGGCCGCTTTGCATTTTTAGCCGTTGGCCCTGTGGTCAGCAACTAGGATTTGAAAAGTACAATTGAAAGTTAATTATTTCAGTGATTTAAACTCAACGTTATATTTGCACAACATCGCTTCATACATTAATCATATCCTGTTCAGCACAAAGACAATGTGCAATGTTGGCCGCTCTTTGTACTGTAATATGATTTATACATTGCGAGTGTTTCTTTACTTTCGTTGTAGCTTGCATAACATACTTGTGTAATGTAGATACATTTGGAAGTTGGGCTCCACTAGAAACGAATACCTTTGTAGAACAAAATGTGTTAATTGAATGTTCGTGATTAAAAATGGATTGTCATTAACGTGAGTCACTTTTACCCATCTGAAGTTAGTTCTCTAAGAGGCTTACAACAACAAAAAAAAGCTCACCCCGACTGCATAATTCAAGGTACAATCTGCTAAAATGTCAAGAATGCACTTTTGGATGTGCACATTGTACAGCACGCTACACTACTCAACCAACGCTACATCTGTTGGGAATTCATCAGCTGTGGACAGGTAATTAAGCGTTGCTACAGAATACCATTTGTCACGGCGATCAATCTTGCTGATGTCTAATAGACGGCTTACTCAAACAATTGCTCTGCCATGACGGAATTAGAGGAAATCAACGGGCGCCTTAGTTGCAGTAATTGTGGACGCTGGTCATTGTGATGACCAGCCGAGCGAGAAGGTTGCAGCTTAGGACAGCGACGATGAAATCTCACAATCCATGTGCTTGACGCGTGGCCCGAGTTCACATCGACTTTATGTACTCACTGATTAAACAGTTTTAAAGATTTTTGTACTCAACAGGGGGGGGGGGGGGGAAGGAAAAAAAATACTTGCCGGTTAGATTTCGCACGAGCCGAGGACTGCGTGGAGCAGTATCGTGTGGCAACGGTCTACATTTCCACGCGTTGCAAAAAAATCAATTTGTGAAATTCGTATTGATTGTGCTTTTCATATTGGCTGGGAATACTGAGCGTTTGGCACTGGAACTCGTTGTTTTTTTTTTGTTATTTGTTGCGTTTTTAAAAGTGACAAATCACCTGCTTTGATAATACGCAGCATTGGATTGTGTGTGAGCTAGTGACACAAAGCCCACTTAAGGGCTGTGCGAGGATTGTTATTTTAATGTTACCACTTTACAAATCTGTCCACGTCCAGCCTCACCTTTGTCCTATTTGGCCACATGGGAAATCATCTATTCAGAACAGTTTCCTGCCCCTTGTCAAGATACTGCTGGGTGATGGCCTCCGCATGCCATGTCGTTCATAGAGGTTATTTTTTTTACATACTTCACCACGCTGGTCAATGCGTATTGCTGAATGGGAGCCCAAAACAGTTCAGATATCTCTCCCCTCTGACGATAGCCATGTTCGGTAATCAAACTCAGGTTCATGGTCCAGTGCGAGGACTACTCTACCACCACTACCGCCTCGTGTGTACACAATCACGCGACTGATCGCTTTGTCTTCCACAATTTATTAATTGCTTGCGATACTAAACCATGTTTAGCAACTGCAGAGCCAGTAAAATGCCACGCAGTTCACTGCAATCTGCAGGGCGTACATGGTACTGACATTCAGTAGTCCGGATATTTGTAGGTTTTCTCTGGACACGTGTCACAGAGAAATTGCAGCCGGAACAAACATTGTGATTTGTAATACCTGTCCGCTTCGAATTATACGTACAGCTGTCCGCACACAGCCTTCGGCCACACCATCCCGTGTTGGTTGAGTAATGGTCTCACGAACTGGGTGCTGGCTAATGACACCATTTTTTTCGGCATTGTCCAGTACGGTATAGAAACATGTACAAGAAAATGCTTAATTCAGCCAGAATTTTATCTGGAACCAGTTCATAGAAGGTATCGGAATATGGGCAATACAAATATAGGATTGTTATAGATAGGCATACTCTTTGTTTTTTTCGGTAAAGTCACGTAGGTAAAAGATAAAATAAAACAAAATAAATGAAAACAACTAAATTAGTGATTTAATTTAGTTGTTTTCATTTATTTTGTTTTCTTTTACCTACGTGACTTTACCGAAAAAAACAAAGAGTATGAATCCTTGCAGTCACGAAAGCTTCAAATCTAGTATGGATAGGCATACCTAGTAATCTCGTGATGGAAGTGCCTTATGCCTATAATCCCTATACGAATCCAGCCTAGCAGCATACCATAAAATATCGAGTGAGACATTATTCCGCTTTGTGCAGGCATTGTTGATTACCTGAGAGTGGTTGTCCTATGGGATGACTGAGCCCTGCCACGTGAATGTGGAATTTCCACATCTGGTTCTGGGCGGTGAGTGGAAATGAACACCACCCAATGCTTGATTAGTGGTAAACACTAACGTTTTTGAGTCTTAGACATTGGGAAATCTTCGTACAGTCGTTATTTTTTTTTATGCAGCATGTTCGGAACGCTTATATACATAGCATCGAAAAATTACTTTCAAGATCTTAATAATTTTAGTTATTATCCTAAAATCACCGGTAATGAGTGCAATGAATGAGCAACGCAGACAGAGTAATTTTTACTTTTTCGCCTCAACCTTCTTGATTATACCCAAGTGCCTCATACCAGTGCAGCCTCTTTTGTGTTGCTATCCACCTATTGCATATTGATGTGTGTGCGCCCTCAATATCAAGTCAGACTAAATTAAGCAACAATACCATGTGGTGCGCCTTTTTCACTGATTAATCCATAGAGATTAACCCAGGATCATAGAGTGCCTTTGCGTGGGCATTAGGCCCCCTGATCCACACGGCAACCTCAATCCAGAGATTTCACATTGAATGCACTTTTTTTTTTATTCTTCACAAAAAATCACTCATACTTTTCAGTGTGCCAAATATCAGCGTTTGAGGTCCAGAAAAATCAGCATCCATCCTTTCATGCCATAATCTTCTGTATGCTGCAAGTAGTAATTTCAGCCTTTGATAGTCTATCTGGCCCAAAGATCCATCTTTTCACAGATCACTTAGGCTCTAAACTGGAGCAAGCTGCTTTGTGTCACGATAAGGACTTGATAAACTGTGAAAACGTATTGCGAGACGAAAAAGCATGATAGACACGCAACTGCCATGTCGCGCCTGTCCCATCCTATTTAGCTTTTCCGCTTCACGTGTGCATCAGCGCTCGTGCAGCCGGCTGCCCGTACCACTGGAGGATATTTGTGGTCTGAAGCCAAGGTGTGCCCTCTCTATCTCTGTGTCTTTGATTTCCACCGGTCTCCCTTAATCCACGTGACCTTTCCCGTGAGAGTTTTGAGTTGAAGCGGTAAAAAGTGAGAGACTGGATTCTCAGGAGTGCGAAGCATTGAAGTGCCGTACATTATTTGTTGTGAAGCATTTGTTTACGTAATGTATCGTTACTTTGGCAGCTGCACGTCATGAACACGAATAAAAAACTGCTTTTGAGCGAACGCATTTTTTTCTGCTGACTCTCCATTTTTTTAGAGCTCCGTTGTGCGTTTTTTTTAAGCCTATCGTAAAAATGATACCAAACAACAATAAAACGTGTATTTATAGAGCGATTGTAAATGCAACCGCATCTCAAGATGCTGTACAAACCTCGAGATAGCTGCATCATGAAAAAAAGGAGGCATAGTATATGATTGTATATATTGTCCGATATATTTTCATTATTCTCTCCATGTCCTTCCAGAATAATGTTGAATCGTGTTTGAACGAACATTTAAACTACGATACAAATCACGTTACATTAATAAATTATCTCATACTGTAGTTCACAATTATTAAGTCAGATTTGATGGCCGTCACTGAAAGAAGATACACCAATCTCTCTTAAGCATTCTCTTGCATCTTACAGTAATGGCCCTTGATGTACATTGCCACAAAAAAACCTGTCATACACGGCAGGACTTGGCGTTGGCTTTATTTCAATATTGATTCCTCTAGTGCCACACAAGTAGCTGCACTCAATTGCATCACCGAGAGCATGCAAGGGATAAACAAAGGCAAATAAAAATATCTCAAAAATAGCACAGGAGGTGATAGCAATTCATCGAGTTAAAGCAATTACTGGTCAGCAAAATGCCAATATTTTACAAAATATTGTATTACTTGTTTGACATTAATACGAATTAATAATATAATGCACCTTATTAAGGAGACATGTTTTAGTTACACGGCGTGTTTTCTGCCGAGGAATTACTGAGCCAGCAATGTTATTAGAACACAGAATGTGGTGTTGCGGTGTGTTTTGTTGTAGTGTGTGAATACAGTGGGGCAATTATAGTGGCCGCATAGCACACGACGTTGCATGCTGAAAATCCATGCAGGTTCATTATTTTTGTTTAAAGCTGTGCTGGGAAAAGTTTTTTTTGGGATCCCTGGGTATGTCTCAGCGTAGCGGCAGCTTTGGTGTTTGATGTCCCATGCCAGGCTTGAGTGTTGACTCATGAACAAATTGCGAGGCTTAATTGAAGTGTTGTCTTAAAAAAAAACATTGCACGTCTCTGACCCAATAGACGGCGCAGATTTATATTTCTTTGAGAGTTATCAATACAAATCGACCGCTATGAGACATCTCCTTTACCAGTGGCAAAATATAGTAAGTAGGTTTTTACCCTTTCAACTGGTACAAAAACTGACACCTTTATACAAGGCATCATGTTTGCAATAACCACAACACAAGCAGTCAAAATGCAAAAAAAATAAACAACTCTGATGATGATAATGATATCCAACACCAATGGAGACTAGGCTCTAAGAAAAGCTGTCTCGGGTGTGGACCAATCAACTTCAAGGGCAGTGCATATCATTATCATCATCAGAGTTCTTTATTTTTGTTTGCATTTTGACTGCTTGTGTTGTGGTTATTGCAAACATGATGCCTTGTATAAAGGTGTCAGTTTTTGTACCAGTTGAAAGGGTAAAAACCTACTACTACAAATCGACCGATGCAACACTGAGGATTGTAAATGTGGGTACTTGTCATCATTCATGTTCTTACTTTTTCACAAAGGTTTTGCACTGGCGCAGCAACTGAGAAGGCGACGTGAGAGTACGCGGGTTGCTGTACTGCTCTTCCTGTGAGGACTTCTACGAACCGTAGTTTTTTGTTGTTGACAAAAAACCCCACTGATATTCTTGCTTGTGGGGCTACATTGTGTATATGTACATACAGTATACAAAGGGACTCCTGTTATCCACAGAAATGCGGAATTTATTATATCTGCGGAGTAATCAGCGGATTTGCTCCACTTATCAGCAAGAGATTTTTTTGCAGATAAAAGGATGAATTTACCGATGAACTCCTGTCATCTGTGAAAGATTTCTTGATAATAGGAAGGTAACCACATCGCGAGATATGGAAAACTGACTATGATCGTGAATCATAGGAGTTTTGTGAAACCTACAACTCCTGTGGATAGTAATAGGAGGCACAGGTAATAGGGGAACTGTATGAAGTGGAATTCCTCGAGTTCACATGAATGAGGTGGCCGGCACTGTTTGCAGATAAGCGAGCCCACAGATGGTCTCATCCTATTATCTGCCTAAACAAATATCTGCTCTTATCTGTATGATTATCCACGGATGAATGCAAACTCATTGTGGATGATAGTATGAATGTAGTGACTGCTTCGACCTCTTCCGGATGAATCTTCATGTTCACAAAGACAAGCAAATAGCAGGATGCAGAATAAGTTTAGTGGTGTAAAACAATGTAGTGGTGCGGTGTGGTGTGGTGATATAGTCCTGTATCATGTGTGTCTGACCACTTTTCTGCGGCAGTATCACCAGTCTTGCAGAAAATGGCATTATTATCTTTTTTGTCAACTTCATCATTGTATCATCATCATCATCATCACCTTTTTGTCATTATTATCACCATCTGCCACCGTTTTGCCACTGCTGGACGAATGTCTCCGCATGCTGTCGAGACCTCAGCGATGCCACAGTCCATATCCAGTCTACTTGACTTTACCGAAAGAACCAAGAAGATGAATCCCTGCAGTCACGAAAGCTTTAAATTGAAACATATCCAGTCTGTTTCTGTTTCGCCAGGTGAGAACTCAAGAGAACCAGGATCTTTCCATTCGGCACGGGGACCTTGTAAATCGTTCTGATTAAGAGTAGATCTCAAGAACATTTATAATGTATGTTTTTATCAGACACATGAATGGCGTGAAGATAGTGCATTGACCACATATTTACGTTTTATCATGTTTTGAGTAAATTCTTGGAATAAGCAACAAAATGTTTAAATTCACATGGTTATACTCTACTTGGCCAGCAAGAGAATGAGGGGACGGTGATCGCTACCCATGAATGTTAAGTGCATCTTGTTATCACACATCTCCTGCACGTGAACAGATTTCATCGCTCCATCCATGTCGCCATTGTGTTAACTACCTCGCCTGTTATGCAGGAGGTCGTGGGTTCAGTCCCAACCCCGACGCATGTATATTTGGAGTTTCCATGTTCTCCCTGTGTTCGTGTGAATTATTCTCCGGATCCTCCTGTTCCCCCCCTCCCCCCATGCATTTAGAATATTTGTCTGCTATAAATGTCCACATGATAAGCCACTTGGTTGAGCTATCGTTTGTGGCCAGGTCTCTTCTGAAAAAACATCTATATATCTCAGTGGGCCGTACCTGGTAAAAAAGAAATGAAAACTAGTTTCGTTTATGCACGGGCAGAATATGACTTTGAAACCCCCAGCCCACCTCCTGCGCATTTCACAAGTAGTACTAATCACATACCTGCATTTCCCATAAATATGCTAAATTCCTCTTGATATGCAAATTCATTTGTCAAGGTGCCCTTCCCCCCTTCCAACCCAGCTTAAATATACGCTCCAAGTGTGGTGGTGTTTCATTCAGACGCTGTCTCCCCGACAGACCTGGTCTTCACCTGAGGACGGCTGCTTGCGTTGTGGCCGAAACGTTGTGAGAATGATTTTATTATGTTTTATTTGTATTATTTTATTATTTCCCTTCTACGTGACTTTACCGAAAGAACCAAGAAGATAGTTTCGTTTAGTAATGTGGCGGTCATTCCACTCTGACGCGTTCTCTCAAGGCATTTCCAGTCTCATGTACGCATGCGCAATGCAGATCGAGTGGGCGACTACGCTAAGAAGGAAGGGGGGTGGGGGTGACTGCACCCTTAACCAATCACTCACTCGTGGAATCGGCCAAACATTCCCTCCTGCCTGATCAAGACTCTTCGGACTCAGAGAGGCTTTCCTGATGGAACAAAGGAAATCATAATCGGCAGCAGCAGCAACAGCTTTAAGATGATGATGATCATTGTTATAATTGTTGCCATATTCATCGTCATCCTGTCATCCACATTTGCAGATAATGGGATGAATTTGCCAAGCAGTATCTCTTATCTGCAAATACACGCGGATAATAGAACGATAGCAAACACCCATGTTGATCATTATGAGTGACTCCTCTTCACCAGGGCAAAGGGGATAATAGGAAGGTTCCACCCCACTGCCATGTATAAAATACATTGCAGATAATTGGTTCACGGAAGAGTTGAGCTTCACTTATACATATTTATTCTAGATTTGAAGCTTTCGTGACTGCAAGGATTCATATTTTTAGGTTTTTTCGGTAAAGTCACGTAGGTAAAAAATATAAATTAAAATGAATAAAAGTTGAATAAAAATAAAATAAAAATCACGACGTTTCGGAGGCAACACAAGCTTCCGTCTTCAGGTGGAACCGTTACAAGGACTGTTTTCTTGGATTTTCTCATTTACTTGATACAACAATCGTGCTGTGACGGTTCCACCTGAGACGGAAGCTTGTGTTGCCTCGGAAACGTCGTGATTTTCATTTTATTTTTAATTTACTTTTATTAATTTAAAATTTTTACCTACGTGACTTTACCGAAAAAACCTAAGAATATACATATTTATTCTAGAAAACACGTTACTAAAGAAAGAAATGTGCAACTAATATTCGGCGTGTTATGTACAAGGGTTCATGACAAAGTCCTGGGTTATACCCGGAGCAATATTAATTAAGCCGTCAAATTCACACACGTCTCGTTTCTTTCTCAACATAACCATCCACCAAGTGGAAATGGTTTTCCCAGCAGTGTTCAGGTATCTGGACACCCTTCACGAAGAGTGATGGTTCTTGGTGCTTGAGCCGGTCAAAAGCACAGCTAATGAGATCACGATTGGAACCGAAGTGCTTTCCACTCAGCAAGGAAGAGGTCGTCACATTGTCCTGGAGCATGCGAATGTCCTCGATGCTTCTGTTCGATTTCTTCTTGTAGATAGAGGTTAGTTTATTATTCCCCCTGTGATTGTGGAAACATCATTTTCTTTATGTATATTAGACAGTTCTGCCTGCTGCACAATATGTTTCAGAAACACCGCTATCGTCGGAAAAAAAAGAACAGGGATTGAAAAAGAAGCCATTGTGAGATACATGCTGGGAATTACACCGCGAAACAGAAAGAGGAACATGTGGATTGCTGAACATACACAGGAGAATGGCATCATTAAAACTGCTGGTGAGAGTAAGTGGCTTAGTAAGGACATGTTGCTAAATGGGATGAATGATGAAGGTCAAGAACAACAACGGAGTGGCAGCCAGGGAATGGAAGATGTCTGAGAGGATGTCGACTAAGGAAATGGAGTGATGGAATAATTAATGTGCAAGTGTGAGGTTGATTATTTAATCGCAGGATCTCAATGGGTGGTGGCCACTTTGGGAGGCAGTGGATTTATAACGGCCGATGATGTTCGTGATGATTTGGGTAATGAGCCTTGATAATATCCCATGAATCCCAAAGCAGGAATGATGTAACCTTTCCTGCTGATATATGAAGAGGCTGTCCTTTGGATTCTTCTATGTCTCATCTTGTGTGATAATTTGGGATAGAAAAAAAACTGATCTCAGTATTCATGCATTCCCGTCCGAATTGGTAGCCAACTAGAATTGTCTAAAAGCGTGGAAACGGTGAGCGGAGGAGGCAACTCGAGAACATATGTACTCTAGTTCCGTGGGCCATGGAAACAGAGTACGAATAAAAAAGGTTAGACTGGACTCCTGGCATCCTTGTCTCAAATCGCATGGACGTGCACCGCCCTCTTGGTGTGCTCCATCTCTTATTTAGCGTCTCTTCCCTCGCATGCTTCCAAGCCTCGTGGCCATCAGGTGGTTAGAGGTCTCGCATTTATCTGTTGCCTTCTATCGTGATCATGTCACATGCCAGGGTCTGTTTGGTTTTCTTCACAGCGAGTGTAAGATCGTTGCAGGGTACAAGTCTGGTTATCTTGTCTTGAGTCTCTTATTAGCTTTGTCTCTGACTCAACAGCATGCATTGTTCACGCCAACACAATAGGTTAACAATATTGGAAGCTTGCCACGAGGATGTTGCAAGTCCTTTATCGCTTGAGGATTTAATAATCACGTAAAACAATGTTTTATTAATACTGCTGGACAATGAAAGAACATCGACAAATAGTTGAACGCGTATGTTCTATCTTTCTTGATTTTAAGCTTTCGTGACTGCAAGAATCCATACTCTTTTGTTCTATCTTTGTCGGATTCTCATTCTCTATTTCTCATTATACGTGCAACTCTTGCAACAAAAGACAACCCGAAGAGTTGTACCGCTGTTTGAAGTACTGGACTGTGTGATCGTAGGTGCCTTCAAAGAGAGAATAAAAAAAGCCGTTGCTTGGCTCGCCTACGCTATCTGCACTGAATGTTTAAGGATTTCGAACGCTTGCTCGTTTAAGCATTAAAGCGGGTGTGTCAGCACCGCAGAAGTTTTCGGCGAGAGATGTGGCAGTCCCAATGATAATGGGCAGTCCTTACCCACCAGCCCCAATCGTTGTACATTCCTCCAGGCAACACCGCCCATAATCCCCTAACTACGTTGTTGGAAAATTATAATTAATTGATTCTGCATAATGTTAGCCAATGCTTACGGGAAAAAAATGCATGGATTGTTTCGTAACATTTTTTTGGGGATTAAACACAACACCATTAAAAAGGAGCTGATCTAAGTAATTTATGAACGGTATTGGGTTTTTTTTTTGTGTAACGTAGTCATTTCTTTTTTATTCTCTCACATTCTATTTAATGTGAACATGGCATGAGAATGCGCGCGTCAGAAACGCGATAGAGTATTCTAAATGCGGTGACGTGCTGAATTGTACGCCTTGCTAATAATGTAATTAATGTTACTTCTGGTGCGGTAAACCATACTTCGAAACGTCTACTTCCATTAGCACAATGCTTAGTCAAGCCAGACGTATGTAATATGTATGAACGTTATTAATAAGTGATATCCCACTCTAATTACTCCACGTGAAGAATGAGATGCCGCAAACGATTGAAATCCAAATTAATTACAGGTATGTCAATGGGATGGACTTGTTTGATTGGTTGAAATTATTTAAACTATCACTTTAATTTGCTCTTTGCATTTGCACAATCTGTGCATGTGTGTATATGTAGACACTGTCATATCTGATCATATAATCGATTTCGATTTAAAGCTTTCGTGACTGCAGGGATTCCTCTTCTTGGTTCTTTCGGTAAAGTCACGTAGAAGGGAGATAATAAAATAATAAAAAATAAAACATAATAAAATAATACAATTCTCACGACGTTTCGGCCACAACGCAAGCAGCCGTCCACAGGTGAAGAACAGGTCTGTCGGAAAGACAGCGTCTGAATGAACACCGCCAAGCTTGGCAGCGTATATTTAAGCTGGGTTAGGGGGGGAAGAGCGCCTTGACACAGGAATTTGCATATCAACAGAGGAATTTAGCATATTTATGTATTATTTTATAATGTTTTATTTTTATTATTTTATTATCTCCCTTCTACGTGACTTTCACCGAAAGAACCAAAAGATGAATATAATCGATGTATATATCAATTCCTGCTTTGTGCCAATACCTGTACATGGCCAGTAGAGAAATCTCCAAAGACAATAACAGTGCAAGATTTTATTTTTCTGCACCATCCCCAACCACAATGGCAGTTGGCAAATCCACTTCGAGGGCTTCGTTCACATCCCGTTTGGCCGTTGACTCGGCTTGTCTTCCACCCACGAGGAAAGATGTGTGGGAAGTCACCATATGGTGCTCTGCCCGCAACATCGTTCATTTGAGCACGTTGACTTGTTTTGACCTCATTATAACGCAGGTGGGTGGCGGTCGTGGCGCATTGCCATGTGATATCTTAACCGGTCCTGGGCCCCCTCTAGAGAGACCCTCTATTATATGGCATTTGGCCTACTCATCCATTCTGGCCGGAACGACTCTGGAAGGGGTGGACGTACCCACACTTTACCCACTTGCAACGCGTCCTGCCGATCGACCTACGACTGCCGTGGTGAAGCCATTTATACTGCTGGGTGGACAGAAGCAGGGAGGAGGAGGATTTATGAAACGTACACCGTTTGTTTTCAACCGCCGCACTGGCCAATCGAACCAACGACGACCTCTGGGAATGCAAGGCCAGTGCACTACCCGATACGCCACAACAGTGCGCAACACGGTCTGTTAAGCATGATGGGGGCGACAGCACAATTAAACCATCAAGCCCTCGCAAACGCAGTGGGAAGAGCGCGAACCGCTGGGCTATCCGCTCAAATTTCCGCTTCACGTTTCCTTCTTTGCTCGACACCAGAGGCATCGGCGTTTGCAGGAACAAACATTTGACTTGGGAGGTTGGGGGGTAGACGGAAAACTGTCATCCGCTCTGCCTCCCTGGCCACGCTCATTTTGTGTGGACAGATTTATGTGGCTTTGGCTCAATTCAGACGTCATGACTTCTGTAATTCCCCACACGCAGTGTTTAACAGTCATCACTACTGTCGTACGTAGCTTCATACCAATGCAATTGCAGTACTTAATTTAGCAAGTCGTTTATTCATGACCAATAGTAATTTTGCTGGAAATGGGTAATAAAGCGTGGTATATGCACATACACGGACATATTTGTCAATCCACCGCTGGGCGATATCCTGCCCTCCCCATGCAGGCGAGATGCGGGTTATATTTTGACCATACCTCGCCACATCCTGCTCAGTGTGGGTTGGTGAAACGTGGAGGGAGGTGAAGAACGAGAACGCAAATTTCGATTTAAAGCTTTCGTGACTGCAGGGATTCATCTTCTTGGTTCTTTCGGTAAAGTCACGTAGAAGGGAGACCTGGTCTTCACCTGAGGACGGCTGCTTGCGTTGTGGCCGAAACGTCGTGAGAATTATTTTATTATGTTTTATTTTTATTATTTTATTATTTCCCTTCTACGTGACTTTACCGGAAGAACCAAGAAAACGAGAATGCACTTTCGATGCACTGCCCTCTCCTGTCCACGATGCCTACTGCACCTGATCTCGTGCAAAAGTTGGCCACCTTATTCACGCACTTTCCAGACTCAGAGCATGCTTACGGTTTCCAAGGTCTGATAGAAGATCGGGCACATTCTGGGTCATTTTGTCATAGGCATGTAGAGAGCATAGTCGTGGTATAAAAATTAAATTACCCTGTTGAGCTCATGTAAGTTCTTGCCATAAAAAGTAAAAATGTTATGACGTGAAAATGTTATGACGTGAAAATGAGTGGGTTTTTTTTCGTTTTTAAGCTCCGATTAGCATGGCTGGCAATGTACAGTGCGAAAGAAGATGAAAATATATACATATGTAGTGGAAGAATTTATAATAACGGTAATTTGTTTATCTCAAAACGCCCACCAGAGTCTCATGACCCGTTTTTGACGCAACGACATTGAGATATTTGGCCAATTCCTTAATGGCTGTTATCATCCCTAGCTTTAGGAACCTTGTGGATTTTAAAAGTAACGTGCCATTTTAATGTTGTGCTTGCTTGCTGACAACACATGCCCTGACAGTCTACAGGGCTATACAGGGGATCTGTTCACATTGTCACTCATACACCGTGTAGAAACACATACTTGTTATGCAAAGTACACAATCACATGGATTGTTTCTACCTCGGCATATATTGAATGTGAAATGGTGATGCCGGAGATTTGTACAAAAATCTAAATTCATTGTTCGGCAGTTGTGGCCTTGGCTTTGACAGGGCACCGTAATTTTATGTGCACGCACGTGCTTTTGTGTGTGTCCTTCAACTTGAGATTATGCACCAGAGGTGGTTGTTAAAAGGAGAATTCTGGAAAAGAGCCTTGATTGTACTGGGCATGTCAGCAGATTGGCGATGTTCCGAGGGACGAGATGATTGAGAAAGAGTCAAAGGATCAGCGGGTTTGCGTGAAGGACACTTCTTGCACATGTGGGGGTGTGTGCGTGTTCTGCCTGCCATCCGTAAAATTAGGAAAGCATCTTCGTGCGGGCCAAATGGAGGGATGAATAAATGTCATCGCCTCGAAAACAACCCAGCAAATCAGAACAATGAGCTCTCTTATTTAATCGCGGTTTCATTAGCATGATTTTCAGCAGCCACTTCCAACTTTGATGAACAGTTTGTGATTTGGAATTCAGAATCCAGCATTATTGGCTTGCTCTACAAACAAGTCATTTTTGGTGCATGCAATGCTCAAACAAATATGTTTGGTAATTTCAAATCTTGATGATGCATTGTGCAGTCTCATTGGCAGACAGACGTAGTGAATATCGATGTTGAGGGCTATGCTAAAACCCAGCAAAAACTAAGGCTTGGTACATTTTTTGCACATTTCAAAAAATGCCCAGTTTATCAATACCATGTCCAGGTCTGTTACGTCAAGCTCTTTAAAATACAATGCATTAACCCTGTATAATTGTTATTTTATTACCTGATAACACCTTCAAAATTAATACATGGACATTGTAAACACTTTGAGCCTTTTGTGAGTGAATCCACTTCTGAATTATGACCTCCCATGGCATGCCAGCCATAGAGGTTGTTTGATCATACTTCACCACGCTTGTCTATATAGGTTGGTGATGGAGTTGGGGTCTTAAACAAATTCAGATACCGCTCACCACTCATGTTAGTCCGTGGCAATATTAATTGCTTGCTCAGTACACAAAACCCTGTGCAGTTGCTCAGAACTCAATGGTAAATACAAGCCCGTTGTTTTTTCCAGTGTACAGTAATTTGCCTTAATTAGAGTTGTATAATATGGATAGTTATACAATATTATGCTCTTCATCATAGATGTCTTGCTAAGGGGAGATATGCTTGTCAAATGTGCCACGTTTTAGGGAAGCGAAGTGCTTTGGCCTTGGTTTGTAAATTTAATGTACCAGGGGGTGCAACGTTGCGTGAGTATGCAATGCATGCTGTTTTGCCGAATTATTATTTGGTGAATCGTAGTTACATCTCTCTCGCTCTAAAACATTAATTGGTGCTTTGATCTCTCATTTTAGTGTTATAGAGGTTTTTATTTTCAAAGCAAAAGATGTGTTCTTTTCAAGAGGGCATTAAAACTGCTGTTGCGAGTCTGCCTGTTGCTTTTAAAGTTCCCAGAGCACTGCTTTAAAGAACACGAGGTACACTTATGTTGGTGGCAAATATGACCACTTAATCCACACAAAGTTTCCGGATGAGCATGCTGTACACGTGCGTGCTCTTTGCTTTTTCCAATTTGTCTCTTTTTACTGTTTACCTCTTTCATGCTGACTGTAAATGAGAGAATGAAATATGAATGCGAAGAATACAAATGTTTCGTTCTTGAGGAAGACGGCAAAAATAACCTCCGACAGTCGTGATGCAGAGGCATTTTTTTTAAATTAAATTTTCCATGAGGATTTTTCAGGATTTTTTCCCACATTCGTGTAGTAACTAAATAACGTGGCTTTTATTTCTCTCTTCTAATTATTATTAATATTTCAAGTCATGCATTTTTAACGATGAACAATTTCCCAACAATTTATTGCAGCATTTTCAGCAAACTATAATTACGGGTAGTGTATCAATTTAAATTTTCTCTTGCACTTCTGTGCGATGGCAGAGTATGTAAACACAATTCGCTCGATGATTATTCCAGACGTTAATTTACATTTGTAAAAGTGAACATTCGTACAATATTTTGGCAAATTGGGCAAATAAAAAATAGAAATCTGGCTTTTGTTTGCAATTGAATTACTGTTTTCTGGAACATCGTACGTGAAAAAAACATACATTGCGTGTATTTACTGCTTATTATTTCAATCACCAATTTTCTTTGCCGTGAATTGTAGATCTTAATTGTAAAGAGCCGACCTTTACTATAACTGCAACATTTCCACGTACATGTAGTACTGCATAAGCCGAGTATTTGGTAGGTTTGCAATTTTAACCAAACCGAGTGTGTTTTCACAGCAGTATTTATGTTACACAGTAGAAGCTGTCTAAATTTTGCACCTGAACTGTACTATTTCAAATCAGCTCACGTGCGGGGGCATGATGGATGGTTTCATTGCAGAATTGTGAGCAGTGGCTTGGGTAGGCATTCATTCAACAGTGGAATGACCATGGCTGATGATAATTATGACCATACCATTTGATTCCTTTGGAGGTCCTAAATGATAGAGAATATTGAAATAATAAAGGTATCGCCATCATTTATTGTGGATCAGCTCAAATATTCTAGTGGAAGAGGATAGTTTGGCTTCGTGATTTGGTTGTGAATTTGTGAAGAAAACTACGATCAGTTGTTGCAAATTGAGCTCCGAAACATAATGTAAATTTGCCCATCTGAAATTATCTCGCAAGTTCATTGTACAAACTATAAACTTTGTATATCAGCGCAAACATTCAACTCCACGTGTCCATGACGGCCGGAGGAACTCCGTAGTGGATGAACAAACTTGCAAATGAGAGCAGATTGACTCCTAAAATGTGTTGCCAAAAACTCCACTAGTCCATCCAGCATCTTGCACTGCTTATTCACAGGTACTCCAGCAGGTAACTTTGTGAAATCGATTAGCTTGTATAACTGCTTACAGTAAAATTAATAATAATAATAATAATAGGGGTTTTCCCCTTTTTTCTGGAAACAAAACTGAAACCTTTTTACAAGGATTCATGTCTGCATTAACCACAATACTTGCAGTCAAATGCAAACAAAAAACACAGTATGATAATATATGCATTGCCCTTGAAACTGATTGGTCCACACCAAGGGATGGCTTTCTTTAGAAAGAAAGCCGTCCCTATATATTATCATAGTGTGTTTTTTGTTTGCATTTGAATGCAAGTATTGTGGTTAATGCAGACATGAATCCTTGTAAAAAAGGTTTCAGTTTTGTTGCCAGAAAAAAGGGGAAAAACCCCTATTATTATATTTTTGTACTGGCAAAGGAGGTCTAATGATGAAGTAAAATTCATGTTAACTGCAATAATTCCGGATAGCAGGATACATTTATTTGACCCGTACATTGACAACAAATTATTGATATGGCAGATACCGGCACTAATGTATTGTTCTGTATATTGGCATTACTACATTTGGATTCGGGAGTTGGTGTGGAACAAGGGAAACGATTATGGTAATGAAAGCGATACGCAAGAGCAGTCTAGAATATGACCGCGGTATTTTTGCGTTATTTGTTGAGAAAGCTTGTAATCATGTGAAATGTGATAACTTGCTGGAGGTGCTCGAGACCATTGTAATAGATTGCAGTGGCATTGCAGAATTAGTCATTACACACGGGGCATTCAAGCAGTGACACGAGTCGCAGGTGTCAAGTCAGAACCAGCAGTCATCGGAAGGAGCGAGACAGGGAGGGTCACTATCCCCGCTTCTGCTTGATATCGTATGCAGAGAGAGTGGTGTCGGAAGAGTGAATGGAGTTTCAGGAGGAAAATTGTAAAATCAGTCAGATTTGCCATTGGCGAAGCTCGATTGGCCGGTTCTACAATGGCTGCTAAACAGCTTAAGCAGGACGGCAAAAGGGTTTCGGAGCGAGAATAAATGTATAAAGCACCAAAGTGTTAAAAATTATGTTGGAAAAGTAAAAGCAAGTTAAATATCACCGAGGATGGAAAATAGATAGAACAATGTGACAGTTTAAAGGTATCCATGCACTATTTTGGCATTGTTATGGCAGGGATATAGCAGACGTTTGAAGGTGATTATTACTCGAATTGCTATGAAAAGGGGATATTCAGCGAGGACAAGGTACTACTGATAGGATGGATGAGTATGTAATTCATAAAGAGACTTGTAAAGACCCCATTATGCAGTGTGGTGTTGCGTTCGGCAGAGATGTGGACTCTGAGAAAATGAAAATGAAGGCATCAGAATGCTGGGAAGTTGAATGTGGAAAAATTCCGCCGGACGGAAGGGGAAGTTTGCGAATACACTGTTCACAATTCTGGAAGTGAGACTGTAACAATTCGAAGTGGGCAAAAGATCGGGAGTGATAATATTCGCGGAGGTGACGGGCTCGCTGATGCCATCACTGGAAGGAAGGGTAAATCTATTTTGTAACAATTCAGACAAGCCACGTAATCTTGAATTGGGCATTTTTGTCAGAGGTGTGAAGGCTTGCCGATGGAAGCTCTCAGAAGGAAGGCCGTTGGGAGAAAGAAGAAACAACAGCTGAAAAAGGCAGAACATTACTCGACAGCTCGGAGAATTTAGGGGGCTTCGGCACGGAACTTAAAGGAGCGCGCAATATCAGAGAGGATGTGGGGGGGGGGGACGGAACATGACCTCGGAACCTGCCCTTAGGCAGAGCATTCAACGACTCTGTGGCGCAGTGTCGGTACCTTCCCGTTGCGGTGTCATCGCCCATTGACTGTCGATGGCAGTGGAGAGCGCAGCATCCTCAATGTTGTCAATCATCATGATCATCGTGATCATCGTCATCATCATCATACCACATTATCCTCTCATGTCTTCTGGTCGTGCATCCCAACTATGATCGCTGGGTTAAGGCGATAATTAGATATATCGTACAAGATAAGGTGCACGATAAGTGTATTGTCAACCATTATGCTAAATATTTGCCACGTTATGATGATTATTGTTGATAATTTTATTAAAATATATTTACAGACATACATTACAGTTCTAAACGAATACCCTCAGATTAATATCCCATTTTTGGTTATGTAATGATTAAATAGTTATTTGATTACTGACGGCATGTGCCTTTATAGGCATGCAGTCATCAGAAGACTTACGGCGGGACTTTTGTTGAGTTACCCGCAGTGGAAGAACTTTTAAGCGGTCTTCATTTGTACCGAACGCACAGCAAAGTATGAAAACAGTCAAATAAATATGCTCGATACCCGTACAAAGTTAGAGGGAACTAATATTGCCAAAACGATGAGACAGCGAAATTTGATATTGTATCGCATTGTGAAGAATCATATCACGACAGCCCAAAGCCCAACATGTATATTGTGGTGACTTCCAAGTGGCCACTGACCTTCCCGGATGCCGCTCTAACACCGGTGCCGATAGCCATCGCGACAGCGGTGATTGGCGGCAGTTGACAGTGATCATTGACCACCATTATCATCGTCATCTACATCAATCAATCAATGGCTTTAGCATTGGCAATGGTAACTGCAGTAGAAAATTACCTCCATCTATCATCATCATCTCCATTATACAGAGATAATAGGACGACTGTAGTACGGTCTTTATATATGGCATGGAACTGACAGATAATAGGAAGCCTCAGTTGCAGATATTGGGGAGAAACCTCGGATCGGTCAAACCTCATGGATGTTAGGAGCCACAGATTATAGGGCTGCAAAAAACAGGGACTTCTCTGAATAGTTTTTTTCAAATGCCAAATAGTGGAAGTACCTAATTAAAAATCTATCTTCAACAAGGTGAGACAACTGAATCATAAAGAATGTCTCCTCCTCTGAGGAGAGAAAAAAATAAAGTTTTCGAAACTTTCTTTAATTATTCCGTCTATATATGCTGATACAGGACCCATTCACTGAGATATAACACGAAATAACATGTCCGTGTGGGCTCATGTAATGAAAAATTCTGTCATTTTGACGTTCATAACAAGGCTCAAACTTTGACCCTAGCGCAAACATGTTGGGATTTCTGCCAAATCACTACATCTTTCTTCGAAATGCTCCCGATGGACCCACAAAAAATCAGCTTTGGCAAATGTTATTGGTTTTTGGCTCAAGTGTCTAACTATAGCTTTGGCAACCATCTCTGTCTTCTTTGAATCTGACAAGTCAATCAAATAGTTGATGTAGCTATTTAAAGAAATGCAACCAGGCCTGGTACATCGTGGCTATAAATCGTGTGCAAATATTGCAGCTCAACACTTTTCATGCAGGCTTATTTACGGGTCATTTGAAGGTGTTTATCACCATTATATTACGATGTTGCTTTATGTTACCGTCAGCTTCGTGTGTTCACAGAGCTGCGGCTTTTTGTTCTCATGCATACAGTCCTCCGCTATACATATCACATTTGCTTGCTTTGCCCAAGCTAAAAAAAACGGTGAACTTTCAATAAAGTGAAGGTGCCTTAGACACAATGATAGGGAATGTTCTGTTTAAGTGCATTGGCTTTATTTACCCTAAGCTACGCGGCTTAATAGACAATATTCTAACCAGCAGTCAGTTGCATGACAGCTTAAGTACGTTTTTCCTCTGAACTTTTACTCCTTTGAATGCGAGAGTATGGGTACATTTCAACTTAAGTTGTTTATTTTAACCAGCCACAGGGGTCAGTTGAATAAAATAACTTAAGTACAGAAATCCCTTTGCTCATATTTAATTCAGTGTCAATTAAGGGCCATTTTTCACTTAAGGCGTTTCATGCAATAGCCCATTGAGATTTTATTGCAGGGGTTGGGATGAGGGTAAACCCCATGCGTACGTTGCATCTCTGTACATTTCTCATCGACATTCAAAACATTTAAATATATGGTGAGAATAAAAAAAAATTCAAACCGGGAATAGAACCACAATTTCGCCAAAAACCGTTTCTGTTTTGAAATCCCCTGTGGGAAATTTTGCTCAATATGAGTAAAATTCCATCAAAGGACAATTGCCCTGCGTATAATTCCGGCAGATCCCAGGCCAGGAATAGACTCCCGCATTGGTGTTTCGGCTGGCTCCTTTATTACCGCATCGGTTAGCATTACAGTCAAGTTAAAGCAAAAGCGCAGTTTATTCCATTCACGCTCATTTAACTCAGCGAGATAACGTCTTTTTGGATTATTCGCAAAGATCTTTTAACAGCACGGCGTTAAATAACGCCAGCCTTTTCAAGTACTGTACGCAGCTTTAATTTTTGCCAATGTTTTTTTTTTCCGAAGGATCCATGTGCGTTTGGGGGGGGGGGGGGGGCATTTGTAAAGCCGGCCATCCTGTAACTCGTTTCATTTACAGTATTCCAACTTTGCATTTCCGTTCACTGTTCCGTAGGTGGGTGATTGGGAGATTGGGGGAGGGCATGAAGGCTAACTCTGTGGCGTTCCGCGCGATTGAGCATGCGTTACGGTGCTTCGTTTGCCACAAAGCTGAGCCAAGGACTCCAACGGAAGCACACCCAAGCGCATCTACGTCCTCGAAACGATGTGTTTGGGTGCTGCTGGGCCCGGAGACAGTGATAGAAATTCGAAATTTGCCAGGAATGTTGGAGCAGCATTCCGCCAGGACGAACACCGTTGACTTTGCAAATGAGTGGTGAAGATCAGCAGCTGGTGCTCATTTGTCAATCCTGGATGGGTGATGTTGCCAAGTCATCCCTTGTTGGAACTTGAACCCACGCTCTTATGATTAAGAATCCTGCTTCTCGACCGAAAAAGCCGTAATCATGGATGGTCCTCCGCTACTTTTCCAAAGCATCAAACGTCGAGGGGCTGCTACGTAGAGGGCAAAATTACTCATTCTGCGAATGGGATTATGGGCATGTTTCTGACATGAGAGCTACAATGGAGCCTCGTTGAGCAGCTCACAATGCTGTGTTGAACGTTGAGTCCAGTAGTTTACGTGCAGTACTCTTTGCGCGTAACTACCTGGCAATGAAGCAGCATTCGTAATTAACAAACGTTACTCTGCGGATGCCTCCGAGTCGAGATCAAAGGATAGTCCGTGTGCGAAATTGTGCGCGTTGCGAGTTAAATTGATTCTAGATTTGAAGCTTTCGTGACTGCAAGGATTCATGCTCTTGGGTTTTTTCGGTAAAGTCACGTAGGTAAAAAATAAAATTAAAAGTTAATCAAAGTAATAATGGAGATAAAATAATAAAAAAAATATTTCCATTATTACTTTTATTAACTTTTAATTTTATTTTTTACCTACGTGACTTTACCGAAAAAACATAAAAGTAGTTAAATTGATCTATGCTTAAATGGTTCTATGCTTGAAACTGTTGGTAGGGGAAAGGTTATAAGGCTGATGGACTCCACAATATTGAGTCACAGAACAAAGTTCCGCGAATATGTTTTACCCATAAATGTGTAATGTGTTTGTTTACCATATTAAGGTATTACATTACAGTCTAGAATAAAGTAATGCAGTTATCAGTGTGCATCTCTGTATAATCGTGGTAACCAATTCTCATTATTATATTTTTTTGGGAGGAGGGATGCTGTTGTAGTTTAATAGTTAACGCACTGAACGTGCAATCCATAAGTTGCCAGCAGTTCTATCTGCCAGCCTGATAGCTGAAACCATAGGCAGGCTAATTTACCTTACCTCCTTCACGCCGCTGCACACCCAGGAGAATAAATGGGTAAACCACAGTGAGTCGATCAGCAGGTCACGTTATTGCGGGATCAAGTGTGGGTACTCACACCTCTTCAAGGTGTGGAAGAGTAGGCAGAAATACATTGTGGATCGGCTCTCTCGAGTGCCCTGCAGTGGAAGCCCTTCCACCAGCATTGGCATGACAGAGACGTTGCAGGGCTGCACCTTTACCTGCACCCCGTAACCTTAGGATTGGCATCTTATGCCCTTGCACACAGCGTTGAAATGCGGTGTTATTTCTGGAAGACTTTGCTGTTTTTTCCTGGATTTTTCTGTTCCGTGTAGTCACTTTAAGATAATTGGTTTTTTTACCCTTTATCTGGCAACAAAACTGACACCTTTTGTTACGAGGAGTCATGTTTGCATTGACCACAATACCTGCGGTTGGAATGCAAACAAAAAACACAACTCTGATAATGTATGCACTGTCCTTGACATTGCTTTGTCCATGCCCAACACAGTTTTTCTTAGATGACGCCAAAAGGTGTCAGTTTTGTTGCCAGATAAAAAGGGTTAAAAAAAACACCAATGATCATATTTTGCTACTGGCAAAGGAGGTTCACTTGAAGATGTTTCTTGTTCATGTTTTCGTTTTGTTGCGGTTGCACCCGAGTCAAGAGGCGCATGGCTCACAGGGTTATACTGTAGCTAATAAATGAAACTGAAAAAATGAAATCACCGTGATTTTCGCATGAGGTCCACACTGCGCTCCATGTTGGCCGCGCTCACTGCGTAACATTTCGACCAGTCCCGCAAAACGTGGTCAAGCCCGGCCTGCATTAGAGCGGTCGATCTACTTACACTTCACGCGTGAGCACTGGCAAAAAAATTGCTCCCCCAGGAATTACCTGAACGTTATCGTGGGAGCATCTGTCCCCCCAGCACTAAGCAGATTGCGCACAGGAAGTGGCTAGTGTTTAATCCTCAGCTGTGTCCCTAGTGCCCACCAGTGCACTGGGCACACTGAGCGCCCGCAGACTTCGGCCCTCCCAGCATCTCTCTGTAATTGTGGAGCGAGTCCCAGATGGTCGTGCCACGTTCCCCCCCTACAGCGATTCGCTATGCGCAGATGCCTCTTGATAACAAAATAATGCAAACTGCTGTGCGAGCGTTGTGTGCAGCTCACGTTCGTGATCTTCGCCAGGCATTGTCAATCCACTGCTGGATGGAGGACCCACAGTCCCGCCGATTCCGTAATGCAACAGTCCCCCAAAAAATTATGAAAATCATGTCATCACTCCCATGTCCACAATGGCTGCCATTTGATCACTGGATCTTGTCCATCAGCCATCGTCCGACACTTTGCTTAGGGGCTGTCTATGAATGACGTCACGCAATTTTGGACGATTTAAGACCCCCCCCTCATCACACGGCATCACAAAAAGTCAGACCCCCCCCTCAAATATTATGTCACAAAGCTCTGCCCCCCCAAAAAAATAAAACATGCTTCAAATCGCTTTAAACTATTGTCATTGTAGTGCGTATTTAATGTGGCGCTGCACTCTGATGTTGTAGGAGTAAACATTTATCAAAAAGTTTATTTAATTAAGTAGAACGTGTTGTCTATATTTAAAGTTGCGCATTTTGATGTGACGTCACATTTCTCAAACCCCCCCCCCCCCTCGTCACACATCGTCACAAATGTCTGACCCCCTCTAGGTGCGTGACGTCATTTATGGACGGCCCCTTAACAGTTAAAAAAGAAAATGTTTCTTGATCCACGTGTTCCTCTTTCTGTTGCTCACTGATGCCATCAATCAAGCGTGCAGCTCTCCAGACTTTTTTGGGCACTTTTAAGTTTTCGTTCCATTTTCCTCATCATTGTCCACGTTTACGATCCGTGTGCAATGAAATACACTCAGGTTTCCAACAGCACTTTAATGATGACGTGATTATTTACATCACAGTTCTGATACCGATCTGCCTTAAATAATTTCCGCGAGGTTTACATAGTCTTCCATGTGTTCTGGTTCAAGAGCTTTAATACATATATTTCATTTTATTACACTTGTTTACCCAGGAAAGCCTTTACGAGTCTCATGACTATTTTTGAGGAGGGCCTTGCCACGTTGTTGTAGTGATGGTTGCTATATATAATCCAAACTGAGTAATTTGCGGGTAGTTTTTTTTTCTTCTTAAAATGCTGCAAATACGTACCATCACGTCGGCACACAATGGCCCTGCTCTTTAATTTCCACTGCGAAGCGGACGGTGCGTCGTATTTTATTACAATTAAGACACCCGCAGTATTAATCAGGGCGGCCGCTGGGTTCAAATATTGGAGGAGTGAAATTCCAGAAGTGCCATGGACGGTGGTTGAGGGGGATTTATCTATGCACGCTTATAAATAAAATAAAACAACTCGAAACATTATTCAATAACACTACCTTAAAAGGAAAAAAAACCGGATTTAAAGTATAAAAATTAACCCGTAAAAACAAAGTTTTTCACTATAAATCCTTTATATGCGTGGCGGCTAGAGTCATCTCGTCCTCTGGCTTGAGATGGCTGCCACCTATGGGTCAGATGATTGCCTGCCACCATTAAGCAATTGGTAATTCAATATTTTAAAAAAATTCCTAAAAAGTGTACAATTTTGGAAGAAAACAATTCACGAAAATTAATTGTCACGCACAACGAGTCTGTGTGCAAAATGTCAGCTCGATTGGATCACGGGAAATGGGTTAAAAAACGACCAAAAGATTTGCATGGTCGTAAGCGCGCAAGCAAGCAAGTGAACTTAATATAAAGGATTTAATTATAGACAGTATTATGGGGCAATTTTCCTTCTTCATGGCACAAGGCAAGGCCAGAGAGGAGTCCTCCTTTTGTGTAAGTCTCGTTGGACACGTGTCTGTACACAGCGTTATGTTTTTTCTAGATAGATTCCTTAACTAGAAGAGTCAAATGGAAGAGACGTGTCATGAATTGTAAGTGTAATGGGAGAAACATCCCAAATCAATTTGTTAAACATAGTACAAATAATAATATAGGCAAAGAAATAAGCAGACACTATGTCTATCAAACATCTGTCCCTCAACGGTTGACTTCGTATGGTGTGAAAGAAGTTCAACAAACGCACGTAAAAAACAGGCTTTTTTTTACATCCCATCAGCCACACGTTCTACGGGAACTGGATTATGCCAGCAGCATTGGTTCGACATGCAAGAAAACCCCTCGATGGGTGTTGACATCAGTTGTTTCATCAGTTGTTTCATCAGCAGAGTCAGGCTCGCTTCGACCAATGCACAGCCTGTTGGCAAAGACCGTATCTCTTCGACATGAGGTTCCATATCTACTTTCAAAATAAACTTCAATGCAATTTTTCGATTTAAAGCTTTCGTGACTGCAGGGATTCATCTTCTTGGTTCTTTCGGTAAAGTCACGTAGAAGGGAAGTAATGAAATAATAAAGATAAAACATAATAAAATTATTTTATTATTAAAATTATTTTATAATGTTTTATTATTATATTACTTCCCTTCTACGTGACTTTACCGAAAGAACCAAGAAGTTCAATGCAATTGTTTCGTGTGTGAACTCGCTAGCATATCGATTGGAACTGGGGATAACATGAGGACTACTACCCGGGTAAGAATATGTTTAAATATTTTACATCTTATACCCATTAAGTTCTACTTCTCATTATTTACTCTTGAAAGGGAATCAATGCAATTAAAATTATGTCGATACATTGCACGTTAAAATACTTTACTTATTACCAATATACAGTGTGCCCTTACACAATGCCAATATATAATCTGGCAAATGTTCAAAGTTATTCAATCCAATTACATTTTTATCTAAGAAAATGTCAGATATGTCACGACATTTTTATTTATTTTTCAAAGCACTGTACTGTAAATAATTTTAACAGCAGTGCCAAACATTTTAAATGTGCATCGGTGATCATTGATGTTTCTTTCAGATAACACTTTATATCTCTCTTTGCAGCACACTGATAACCACAGTAGGGCATCCATTTCTTTAATAAGTTTTTTTCATTGGAATCAACGTTCTTTAAACTATAAGTACTGGCCACACAAAATATCAGTAGCAAGTGGTTTCTAAACCTGGTTTGAGACTTGCCTAGGACAATTTAGCCTAAATATGAACACATATATTACATATAACAAAATATATTTTATACGTAACCCATTGCCCGCATACCCTTCTGAGAGTGCATCGCATCAGCAGCAAGGGAACTGATTTCAATATTCAGTGCCTCATCAGCAGAGTCGAACTTCCCGGCAGAAATGTTGGTGAACTACCCAATATTTATGGACAAGGACCCTCTCTGTACGAATGTGATCCATTACGCGCAATTGTATGTGAATTTTAGCCATGGCGAGACAGAGGCCCTTGCCTGGCATGCTGGTCCCATTATGGCCTGGATTTAAAAAAAAATGTTTCCCCCAGTCGTGTATCTGCAGGTCAAATAGAGGTATTGGTCCTTTATTGTATTTGTTATGCTGAGCACATGGTGCTTGCAGCATTTGAAGCACAAGACATCTCGCGGTGGCAAGATGTTACCTACATCGCCTCCTATGCAGGAGGATCATGGGTTAGATCCCAACCCCAAGGGCTCTATATTTGGAGTTTGCATTTACTCCCTGTGGTCACGGGAATTATTCTCCGGATCCTCCGGCGTTTCCCTCCACGTTTAGAAACAGGCGTCAAGAGTTTTTGGCCGCCATAAGAATGGTCCATGTGATAAGCCACTTTTGCTGAGCCTTCATTTGTCACGAGGTCGCGTCTGAAATAGAGCTATATAACTCGGTGGGCCTTACCTGCTAAAATAAAAAGTTTAGTTAGTTTAGCAATTTTCTTAAGGATGTTAAGCCCTGATTTGAAGTTTTTGTGACTGCAGGGATCCATACTCTTTGGTTCTTTCGGTATATACCTACGTGACTTTACCGAAAGAACCAAAGAATATGTTAAGCCTTGTCCAGATTAGCCAAACAGAACACAGGAGATAGCAGTACTAACACGTCACTTGCACGTTTCTTCCCCCTCGCATTTTAACACTTGTCCAAGTACTAGCGATGCATTGCTACTGCTCGCTGCTTGGCAGGTCACTGGATAAATAAATAAAGACGTGCTCGATGCTTCAGCCTTATGACTGATCGTACCTCATACCCACTGCTTTATCTCTGCTGGGACAGCCTGGAAAGTGTGCTCTGGGGAATATTGTCGCGAACAAAACAACAACAACAACAGCAGTAAGTCCATGCATGTTTTTTACGAAGAAAAAAAACCAGTTCAAATATTTCCTATAATAAGAAGATTATTATGGTTATGCATGCCTTGTACTCTAATGTTAGTGCCTTACACCGATATTCCAAACTAATAGCACCGTTGCTCAAAGTGTCGAGTGATAAATTCAGCCGTGCTGGCACCATACCTCTGAAGCCTTGCTTTCTAGCCACGGTGCTGTACAGTAATAGTTGATGCATGCGGTACATGTCCGTGATGGGTATTAAAAAAAAAACATTTTAAAAATAGTGGCATATATATTGCTGTGGCTTTGGCAGAGTCAAAACACGAAAGGGTAAAGGTTCAGCCCTGTGCTTGCTTGCTCACGTCACCGCTGGCAGAAGGGCCACCACTACAACAAGCTCTAGAGAGCTCCTCTAGAGGGAATTTTGGCTTTACCTAACCACACGCGAACTTGCGATCGATGAATTGCGGTGTACTCATTAATATTGACGGGTGAACAGAGACGAGGGGATTTCAGAACCTTGCCCATGATTTCAACTGCCGCCTCGCGAAATCGAATACAACTGGCAACCTCTGGATTGCAAGTCCAGTGCGCTCACCATTACACTGTGGTAGCATCTGTGCCATGTGCTATTCATGCACTTCCATAGCGAAAGAGAATATCTGCATGTAGGAGTAAAATAAGCATCAGTTGATTAAAACTTAAGTTAATTGCTTGGGGTGTACATTTTCAGCATTGAGCACTCTCTGGCGGTACCTGTGTTTCTGGATATGAATAGCAGATATAATGCAGCGATGCCCTTCTATATGCGTGGCTTTGCAAGATTAGCATTTTCCAGAAAATGTCCTTTTTTTTGCAACGTTGCCCCTTTCGCCACGGGGTGGACTCGTTTCTCCCTGAGCAAAGCTTCCCGCTAATTTTAGCCCTTCTACCGAGCTGATGAGTGATGGTGGCAGGTGCTCACTGATGAATGCACACTGCCGGCTGTCACGCTTGCATCATGTCACGGGAATAAATAAAAAAGGTCGTGCCGCAAGCATGAAATATTAAAAAAATATTTTAAAAAGTCTTGCGATTAAATGCATCTCCAATAGAATAAACTTACATTTTACGTTAACCCTTCCAATGTGTATTGCATTCTCCATTAAAGTATTATACAGAACGCTTAGGTTTCAAACATGTTGATGCATTCTAAACACACACGATAATAATGTAAGTGGGTTTGGCAAGTGGCTCGTGACACGGTAATAAGAAAGTGGCTTTCCGCCACTGAATTTCACATCTCAAAATGTATTTGTTGATATAGCATCAGAGTTATGGTAATATGATTTCTGTAAACATAGTCCAAATCAATTAGACATGAATGATAGCTAATAGACCATAATACGGCATAAAAAAGAAGGGATCTTTGCCCAGTGATGAATCAGCAAGACTACAAAGCACTTTAGCATCCAAAAGCAAATTCACTTACCATACATATCCCCGTTGTATAATGCAATTATATTAAAGATGATTGAAAACAATGAATATTACAGCATGTCAACTTAAAGCATTATGTGCATTGCTTGTGGCTGCACCACCAGAAAAACATAGCTTTTACTTAAAATTGCACCATTTGCTTTGGAGTCATTTCATTGTAATAATGCCTGCTGAAAATTTCAACTTTATCTGTAAACTTTCACATCTGTCGTACGCAGGTGTGTTTTAAACAATGATGACAATACAACCTGGCTGTCATGTTAAAGTCAGGGACACATGGTGAAAGGCATAACGCATGCACGCATGTACACGTGCATGCGCGCACACACACATACCGCACGCGTGAAATCTCGCACACATGCACAGCCTCAGCGGGAATCTGTAAACAATACATAAAACGAGGACATTTATTTTCGTTTCTCCTTTACGGCTGTCATGCAAAACTGGACACCCTTAAGCCCAGCCATGTCAGCTGGCTTGCTGGCCCAGCATAACGTGGAACTGCTAGCAGGTGGCAAGGTTTCACACCGACATCAGCAGATTGGTGCTCTCTTGGTGTGTGCGCACCAAGGGCCCGTTTGCGTTATTCAAGGGCCCACCTCAAGAGTAGCCATGCGTGCGTTGCTGGGCACGGTTCGTGTGGTCAATTATGTTAATGAACCCGGCGCCTGCCAGGATTGCTGCTTAATTTCTCAGCTCGCTCACCAAGCCAAGGGTAATGATGGAGAGGGGCTAACTAAATCAAGATTGCGGCCGGCGACTTTGCCAGAAAATATGTATTGTGGGGGGGGGGGTTGCTAGCCCACACCTCCTTTTTGCAGTCGCCATCAATTCAAAATCGGTGTCCCTAATATGTATAAAGGTTGAGTCTGCAAGCGATTAAATATATGCACCAGCACGGCCAGTGCTGCAACCCTGGTGGTAAACACAGCGTTCGGATTTCATTTTACATTCCATGCATCTCGCACGCCGTCAAAGTGGTTCTTGAGATTCTGTATCGTGCTCTGGATCAGGAAATTATGAAACAAAAAAACTTTTGCTTCGTAAATATTGGCCACGCTCCAACGTTGGCAAAAAATACCGTAACATGTTGTTGAATCATGCACGCAGAAAATTACGGCTCTAAAATGGGGAAGCTCGTCATTTATCCTTGGGATGGTCAGGGAGACTCCCAAGTCACTTATATGCTCCATAATCAGGGGGCCTTGCCAGTTTGAAATCTAATCTCAGCCTTGGTGCCGTGTGGTGGGCAGTGTCTCACAGAGAATAGGCTCCTCCATGGGGGATATTACGCCTGCTGTCCCATCCACTTGTGCAATTTACAAATCCCATTATACCCGTCATGAGTGGGCGTCACGGAACACCAATATCGTGGCCAAACAACTTTCCACCATAACGTCGTAATAAAAAATATGCACACTCCGTGAGTGAGCAATTGTCAGCAAAGTTCACGCTATAGAACCTGGACGCATGTACTCGATGCAGTGATTGTGCCTAACCTTCAATGAGTCTCACAGCTTATAGTTGACTTTGCTGGCTTGAGCAGCACTGTGCTGTATGGTAAATATAAAGTTAAGTATGTGTCTTCAACAATATTCTGGTCCTACTCCCACCCTCGGTATAGATTTTTTGATTTAGTATAGATTTATACCTAAACAAAAATTCTGTAATGTATTATGATTGTTATTGGGATGAAACATCGAAATTAATTTTCTTGCACTTTCTGTACGCAGCATGGACGGGTGGTGCTTTTTCTGTAGGATTATATTGTTTACGTATGTGATGTTTAGATTTGTGTACGATGAATTTTAGGTGTATCTTGTAATTTGATCGTTTGTTGCGGTTGAACCCAAATCAAGAGCCGAATGGCTCACAGGGTAAATCCTAATAAATTAAACTGAAACTGAAACTTCTTCTGATTGCACCATACTTTGTCACGAGTCAACAGTGGATAGACTGGTCCCCACCATATTACTGTGGAATTCCCACCACTGGCTTAGAACAACAAACAGAGATGCTCACCATGCAATTATTGTTTGAGCATGTGGCCAAACCAATGCTGTCGTAACAGGTCTTTGACCACATCACTTTGTAGTTCTAAGTAGATTTCTAATAAAATATGCCATATGCAGATGCAAAGCAAAATGATGTGACGAATGTGATCGTGGACTTAAGGCTTAATCTTGGCTTACATTTCTCATTAAAGGCACGTAACACTCTGCTGCGCTGCACTGTTATTGCTTCTGGACATTCATTCATGAATGGGCAGTACTGGCATGTCTCCTTCAAAATTGGTGGGATAGTTATGATTTTTTGTCACTAAAAAAAATCATTTCCCACACAAATTGAATTCCTTTGTATTTTGAATAACAATTTTCTTGACAATCGCCATGAGAAAAAACCCATTTTCGTTTTAGATGGCATATGCTCCATCAATAGACTTCACACGCTTTAAACAATTATTCTGATAACCATACTGTCACGTAATCAAATGCAATCCTTTAAGGATATGCGTGTACCTTAGGTGCGCGCATATCCCCCCCCGCCCGCCCCCAGCGTCCCCACTACAATGACAGGTGGGTAGCCCCCTCTATTAATTGCTCAATAAGCCTGTGCCACCTAAAGTGTGACAGCCCTCGGGTTTGTGCAAACCCACGGAGCATGCCATGTAATAAGCAGCGGCGTTCATCTGGCATGTCCATACATTTTTTTGAGTTTTTGTTGCTACAAACTATGTGCTTTGTGTGCTGGATAACTAAAACGAGCATTTTATAATCAAGACATCCGATGGTTTGTTTATCCAGTAAAACCTCACGAAGTATCGGAAATGTTTGGCCAGTTTTCTAATTTGGGGGACAAACATACAATTGGGAACACACCGATTTACAAACCAGAAGCCTTCCTGTATAGAGGGAGAATTCCCAAGCTCGGCACAGATAACACAACAACCGATCTTCTTCGCCCCGTTTCCCCCCCACCCACTCGTTCTTGTAACGCTAATCGCAGACTATCGGTTCCAATTACAGTCGACAGTGGTCACTTGTTGAGCCTCATAAAATGGAAGTTCAAAACTTTTCAGAACTACGTGCTACAAAATAACAGCAGTTCCTGCCTCGTGTTCGATCATTATGCCATCATAACGCACCAAATACAACACATTCCTGCGGAGGGAGCTGGTAGGAACGTTGGGTTGCTCGGTCAATGGCCAGGGTCAACGGCGGCGTGGTGTATTCCGCAAATATGTCCGACTGTGATGGCGGGCACAAGCCGGCGTGAGTAGGTTAAACGCTGAGTTTTATAAGGGCACCACCGGGTGACCAGCCCCTCCCCACCCAGCCCCACCCCTCCCACCCCCCACTCAGCCCCACCCTCCCCTCCCAGCCCCTCCCCACCCTCCCCACCCAGCCCCTCCACACCCAGGCGCTCCCCACCCTCCCCTCCTCACCCTCTCCTCCCCACCCAGCCCCTCCCTCTCCACCCAGCCCCTCCCTGCACGACGGAAACAATAATTCCCTGTGGGCTGGTGTAACCAGGAGGTTCCTACCAGTATTATGTTATAGTCCATGTATGTCTATGCACTGCTGGGTGAAAGCCTGACTACACTGAGGATTTATTTAACCACATTTCACCACGCTGGTTGGTAAAGAGCTGGTCCAGGTCCGGTTTGGATATCACCGCCGATGTTGCCCATGGCCGGGATTTTTAATTCAAGTCGCCAAGTTAATGTCGTGCTAGACATGAACCACTGCGCACCACTCCACGCACCAATTCAACTGCAGTCCTGTGGCTTGAATATTCACCCTGAGCAACCCACACTGAATTGCATGGTGAACTTTGATCTAATGACTCCCATAGCTGATAGAACGTTGGGAGGTGCTCCTCCAGTAGTGGGTTAATAAAGGGCTACATATCACCGTCATCTCATCATGTCGTAGTCTTGGCACTCTGACGTGAGAGGCGAGTACGTGATGAAGTACGTTGTTCAAGGGTGTTCGCGTGTGCGTCTGCAAATAAGGAGCGGTAGTGTCGTGGTTAGTGCACTGCGCAACAAACTCTGGCCCCCCAAGTTCAATATCTTTTAGCCGGCCATGGGACTCCCCTAGGTCGACTCCGCCTTAAAATATACCCAGCACGGTGTGTAAACATCAGCACTGTCGGAGACAGAGGCGAACAGGCGTGGTGCTGGCCACCCACCCCATTCGTGTGCCGGTCCATAGGCGATGCCGCTCACGGGACATGGCCCTCGCCAACCAGTCTTGCTCAAGACTTGACACGTGGAGCGTGCGATCGATTGTTTTTGCACTTGGGGCAATGTACGTGAACGTCCCATTGGTCAACGCTATCCGTCCTCCGCCGCCGTCGTGCACACGCGAGCACGAGTTTGGCTCGCTCCGCGAGATGAGTGGTCGCAGGAGCACGTGGCACGCAAGGCACGCCTGGCGGGCAAGGCACGCCGGTCATTCTTCGGGGCTTTACTTATCTGAGCGCACCACGTGTGCACATCCCGGGCTGCACGGGCTGGGTGCAGACAGGACGCATGCTTTTCTAATTAGATTGTCACGATTGGTCGCGCGTGGCCGTGGAACATTTTTCAGACCATGCGAGCACGGTCAAGTATGCTCACCTACACATACACGCACACAGAGACAAAGATCCTCCGTAAATATTCTTGGTTCTGTCGGTAAAGTCACGTAGAAGGGAAACAATAAAATAATAAAAATAAAACATCATATTTTATTTTATTATTTCCCTTCTACGTGACTTTACCGAAAGAACCAAGAAGATGAATCCCTGCAGTCACGAAAGCTTTAAATCGGAAAAAAATCATCCGTATAGCCTCTAACAGACTGTTGGGACAAGTGCTGTTAGCGAGCACCAATGAAGGCCGGCACGGCACGCGAGGGGGTCGGTGGCAAGCACCACGCCCGACCGCCTTTGTCTCTCCAGTGGCGATGTTTTTTACACACACTGCACCAGGTACTCACTTTGAGGCTGATTTGACCGAGGGGAGGCCAAGCAGCGATTCAGAAAATCGTCACTGGTGTTGACCATTAGCGGGAATCGAAATTGCGTCGACGGGTTCGTAGCACAACGCGCTAACCGTTGCACTAACGCTGGATAGCACAAAGATAAAGATCCCCCGTATAGCCTAAACAGACTATTGGGATAAGTGCTCTTAGCGAGTAGCATCTGTGAAGGCCGGCACGGTACACGAGGGGGTGAGTGGCCAACACCACGACCGACTGGAGAGCACACACACACACGTTTGGTGGGTAACAGTCTTCTCCGGAGCAGATCTACCTCTCTCCCCACTAACCCCTACCCCCCGTTCTGGAATGCAGATCTGTCAGAGCGCACAGCTGGTGTCCGATTAAAGTTTACGGGGAAAGAAATGGCTCCGAGCCATGCAAACATTGCGAATCGCACCCACCCATCTCTGAATCCCAGAGCCAACATCCCTTTTGAATATGAGAAATGTGGCGTCATTAAATTAGCATAGACGGTGGAACACAGCGAAATGGCACTCGTGGGCCACTCTACATCATTCTCACCGTGTCCCGTGTTGCAGAGCGGACTTGACCACCTAGGCGGTGTCACGTTGGCTTCTCTTCGTGCGGCATCTACTCTGGTTATTGTCACGACTGATTGAGATCCCGGCAAGCATGATATTAAGCATGATATTAAGTGGGTTCGTAAGCATTTCAATATCCGTGGCCGAAAATACATTATCGTGTCTACTGCGTCCCAAAAATAGCTTCTTAAAGCCTGTGCCTGGATTGTTTAATATCCCGAGGCTGTTTTCGTTTTCAGTTAACGCACTGGTAATTTGCTAGTTGACGTTTAACCAGCAATTAAGTGCACCGTTTATATTACCGTTTTCATTCTTGTTTTTATTGGACCCATTGCAGCAATCACAACAGAGAACGTGCAAAACACGAGAGCACCGTTTTCATTCTGAATAAAGTGAGCATACGTTGCCGACAGGGTTTATAGAGGAGCGGTGGTGTGGTGGTTTTCATACTACATTAATACCTCGATATGCGAAGTAGATTGCGTTCATAGAGTTTCGTTCGTATATTGAAACTTCGTATATTGAATAAGTAATAACATTAGTACTTTGATAATACGTTCCCAGAATTCGTAGCTTCCTATTTCATACTGTAAACACTTAATAACTCCCCATTCATATTGTAAACAAACACAATTTATATTAAAAATAATATATTTTATTCTGTACCTTATTAAAATTTATAAACGACATGAATAAAATAAACATAGTGATGAAACACGGTTGTTTTCTTATTTATATCGTACTGGAGATCGACAAATGTTTTATTTAGTTAGTGATTACAGTATTGATTTGTAATTTTACTTTATTTGTATTGCCACGAAAATAATAATGGTAAGACGTCCAAAGTTCGTTTTACTGAAACTTCATATGACGAATATTCGCTGATCGAGGTATTTCTGTGGAGTATGAAATTGGTGATCTGAGTTCAACTCCCAGTCAAGGAATGCGAAACTATGGCAGGGGCTTCCCTTCCCCAAGCGCTACTGAGTAGCCTCAAGTCATCATCATCATCATGGCTTGGCTTCGCGAACGAAGATCTAGGAAGGACATCCACGTCTTCTGCAGGCGCGCTGGTGGCTGAAGAGGCCTATGCGGGACAAGCAGGTCCTGCCACAACAGCTGCAAATATAGGTCTCATCTGGGATGGGTGCTGAGGGATCATGGTTCTTCCGCCTTCTCCTTTTGTCCTCCATACGGGCCCTGCGGGTATAGCTCAGTGGTAGAGCATTTGACTGCAGCCTCAAGTACCACTGCATGGTCAAACAAGCCCCATGGCATGGGAATGCATTCATCCAGCGGTGGATTATAGAAAAGCATGTATATGGATATATGGTGGGCCAAATGTCAGACTTGCTTGTCTAGAAAATGTAACTTATTGGAGTCCAGCACGGTCTGTGATGGCTTAGAATACGGCTATTTTGAGTGCACTTAAATAATAATAATCACCACCAGCCATAATCTATGCACTGGACACAATCTATACGCCTCTGCTCACTCGCTACTTGCTATTTCATTGCTCCGTCTCCGGAGTAGACGTCCTCTCTCTCGGGCGTGATGCCTCTGGTCGCAATTCCGTCATTAGTCTCGACCACCATTCAGCGACGTGTCTTTTAGAAGAATGCTTACGTTGCTTACCGGTGAATGTGATGTCTCTAATTTGCATTTGTTCTCTAATTCACCTGCAAATTGTATCCCTAATTCACATGCAAATGCAAACTTTCATCAGCATGAGGCCATTGTGTGGCAATGTGGTGAGATTTAGCACAGACCAATTAAATGTAATCACCTGTAATGGTTTGCAAATCAAAAGCTCCTTTAGGAGCCCTACAAATTCTTGAACATCATCAATTGTATATTGTATTAGTTATGTGTTCTCAATGAACGGGTATTGATCTATCACATGTCCACATGTTGAATGTGGACATGTAATGTAGTTGAGATTTTTTTCGATTTAAAGCTTTCGTGACTGCGGGGATTCATCTTCTTGGTTCTTTCGGTAAAGTCACGTAGAATGGAAATAATAAAATAATAAAAATAAAACATAATAAAATAATTCTCACGACGTTTCGGCCACAACGCAAGCAGCCGTCATCAGGTGG
Organism: Lethenteron reissneri; assembly: GCF_015708825.2. Lineage (NCBI taxonomy): Eukaryota > Metazoa > Chordata > Hyperoartia > Petromyzontiformes > Petromyzontidae > Lethenteron > Lethenteron reissneri. The sequence continues at coordinate 5,332,277 of NC_083813.1, read as the reverse complement.
AGAACAGGTCTGTCGAGAAGACAGAGTCTGAATGATAACGCCCCAGGCTTGGAGCGACTATTTAAGCAGGGATGGAGGAGCAAAGAGCGCCTTGACAAAATAATTTGCATATCAAGAGGAATTTAGCATATTTATGGGGAAACGTCGTGAGGATTATTTTATAATGTTTTATTTTTATTATTTTATTATTTCCATTCTACGTGACTTTACCGAAAGAACCAAGAAGATGTAGTTGAGATGTTAATCCACAGAGATTATTCAAATACAAACTCATACGTTGTGTTACAGCAACAGTGTCTTTGTGTTCTAAGCAATATTGGCTCATTTCATTTGACAAAGCTGTAGAGCACATCGTTATCATCATCATCAGCAGCCTTGATCTTGTCACTGCTGGATGAACGTCTTCCCGAGCCGTCACCATCTTTAATGGCCTCGTGATACAATAATCCATTTAGCTCCTCCTCGTGAGTTCTCATCACTCCATCACCACAGTGGACGGCTCTTACTCTCCGGCACGTTCTGTCCTCTGTTGTATGTTTTCGGCCCGCCGGTCATCATCCCTTCCAACGATGTGTCCTTCCAAAACCCATGTTTCTCTGAAGTTGTAGTAACATCATTTCTCTCACTTGCACATGTTCCCTGATTCATGTGTCCCCACCACTCTATTCCTCTCAGTGTGATTCCAAAGATGCAACTTTCCATGCCTCTTTATGCACATTTCAGCATTTTTTTCTATATCTTTATTCAAGGTCCATACAGTAATTCTGATCCATATGTCAGAGCAGCTAATAGACAGTGATTTACAATTTGATTTTTTATTAAAATTAATATGACACGATCGTGCATTATTTAGTGCTATAAATATATATTTTACGAGTGCTTATTAATTACAACACACTAAAGGCATGAATAAGTAAAATATGAATTAAAACACATCAACCCATAAAGTTAATCCACGGATATGGAAATGTCGATCATAACATTGACAAATTTTCACATTTATTTTTTGCCAAGACATTTTAATTTCCTATAATTTCGCTAAATGCCACTCTGAGCGTCCGCTGCCTTGAATGTATTTTCCCTCTTGATCAATGGATGCTCGCAGGCACATTGCATTCACCACGACACGAGAGCAGCGGTATTGAAAGCGTTCCCAGTCAGTGAGCTTTTGGAGATTGGTGAGAACTATCTTGACAGTTGCCCTGCGGCTGATCTCTTTCAGACGCTCAAGCAGTGGAAAACACAGTGCCCGCGCGTAGACAAGTCAGCAGTTGGCGAGGTTAGCGTCGCATTTACACGCACTCGGTCCGTTCATTCCCCGCATCCAAGCGCGTCTTTCGCGCAGACTTCACGAGCGAGCTCGTTCAGACGCGAGGGCTTTCAAATGGACCTCCGACGGCACTTGACTTTCCGACGTGGCACGGAGAGTCACAGCGGCGAGCGGCAGCGGGCTTTGGAAAGGGACGACCCGCGGGCGCCGCTGCGACACGTGACAAATGTGAGCCGGCGCAGCGCGTGCTCAAATGGGTTAGTGGCACGCTGGCGGCAGGACATTAAATGCGTTCTGGCGCCGAAGAGCCGGTCCCGCCATGCCTCCCCTGGGCTCAGACGCCCGCTGAGGGATAAGCGGCACAGGCGTTGCTCGTCTTGACTGTTTGGCGGTTGGCTTTGCCATCACTTCTAATCTCCAGTCGCTTCGCGTGGTGCCGGGCTCACAGTGAGTGCGCCCGCTGTTCATTTTGCTTGACGTTCGCCGCAGACGTTTCCGCGGCAGCCGGAGAAGATCAGTGCGGTGTTTTAGCAGGAAAATGATTTGAAAGCATTCTATCTCGTCCGTTAGTTTCGAGAAAACATTTCGTTGAATTTTTGTTTTGCCCTTGCTGACAACCTTGAGATGAAAAAAGGGAGACATTACATGCCCAATAACTGAAAACATTGCGCAGCACCACATAAGTGCTGCAGATAAAATGTTTCAAAGCTCAGATGGAGCTTACACGTGCGGTGATGCATCGGTGTGACAAACGTACGTGTTATCTTATTTGCAGTTTTCTAAGCCTTGACTTATAAATAGTTGTCTTTAAAGTACGAAATTTGTTTGCATGAATGTATGCAATGTCGCTTCACTGGGCTAAGCTTAATATATAGAGAAATGTCTTGCAATTGACAGAATCCTCTAAGTGATCAATGGCTATTCTGTCTGTAAGTATCATTGTATATATGCATGCATTTTCATTGGTAGAACTTCTCCTCGACCACTCCACCAATCGTAATGAATGGGGAGTTATTTAAAGGCTAATGATATGTTGTTTATTAAAATGAGGGCTAATATAACTATGTTTTTACCTTTGACCCATTAATTTGGCTCATCGATTCTCACGCTGCTTATCTGCTCTGACATTGGAAAAAATAAAACCTAGCATGCGATGTCTCAGCAGACATGCCAAAGCTGTCACGTGGTTGAAACCCTTGGACTAACGTTTCTTCGACATTGATCCAACGTTCCATGTTTCATGGGGTGGGTCCCACCGTTTTTCTTTACGATCGTACTACATATGCAAGTTATGGGATGGAGGGTGATGCAGGGACTGTGGGGGAGGGTGAAGCGGACTTCCCACTGTAGAGTATAACCTGGTGAGCGGTGAGGGTCAGGTGAGTGGTGGATGTCTCACGAGGGTCACGTGAGTGTCACGTCACCCAGACCACAGGACAGGCTGACCGCTAGTATGCTTAGTATACTGCAGCAGAAATCCAAAAATCCATGCGTTGATACGTTAAATTCATCCACGATGAACTTGTGGACTACTGGGTTACAAGTACTCCTAAGACCCAAATCCCATATATATATATATATACACCATATGGCTCTCTGATTCATGTTTTGTTTGCATTTTTACTTGAAATCCCTGTCTAAAACATCTCGTTTTCAAGTGAACATATTCTGCCAAGTGGGAGTGTGTTTCCTCCACCGTTCGTGCCCATACTTTTAAGATCTTCGCCAAGTCTCCTCCAATTATTTTGTGGTTCGCCCGATTTTCTTTTTGTCTCCTGGTATGCAGTCCCTAACTTGTTCGGCTTTTCGGTTGTTACCCATTCATTGTACACGTCCTAACCACCTTCCTCTTTTGTATTGACATCCCGGAGTATTATATGAAAAGAAATTCCCAAAGCAATACAGAACCAAACAGCATCAGCCTTGTGGTTGTGCATCATTATACTTTAAAGATAACAGGGAGGCTTTGGAGAATCTGCGGCTGCGGATTGCAGTAGGGCTGGGATGATGCATCGACGAAGCTTGATTCTTGACCCAAACGATGCACGATGCTTCGAATCGTTTCGGAAAGTTTTTATTTTCTCTCTGTAACACGTAATTGTGCGTTCATGTAAAACAAGTAAAGTCGTTAATATGAATAACAAATTGTTGAGTAAGGGCGCCGAATGATCTTGCGAAAGTTGAGTTGTTATATTATCGGCTGCAATAACCTACACGTTTAATTGTGATATTTGTATGCAATTGATATGCACTGCGAATGGTATTGTGCATACACTTGGAAATCATCTTATTGGTTCTTTCGGTAAAGTCACGTAGAAGGGAAATAATAAAATAATAAAAATTAAACATAATAAAATAATATTTATTATTTTTATTATTTTATTATTTCCCTTTCTACGTGACTTTACCGAAATAACCAAGAAGATGAATCCCTGCAGTCACGAAAGCTTTAAATCGAAATTTACACTTGGAAAGTTGTCCCATTTGCGAGCCTTGAAAAGACCCCTTTAAGAATAACACCGTTAACATAGATTGTGCACAAAGAAGGCCTACTTAGTAGGATTCTGCTCCCCTTGCGATGCAATGTATTAAGTGTAATTCAGTGTCACAATCGAATTCAATCAAGAAAATTCCATATTTGGGTGAACATAATACAACATTCAAATTGAAAAGCATCGATTCTTAACGCATCGTGACCTTGTGAATCAATATTAATCGTTTCGTGTTTACACCCCTTGACATGTAGGCGCTACAGCGCCTCTCATACATCTACGATGAATTCTATCGGGGGCAGAAACGCATTGTGATCTATATTAACGACTCAAATCTCATATATGCGCGCGGATGTATGGACACAGCGCGTGGATATTAATGCTCTACTGTATGCCACTTCCAATGCATGTTTTTTTTTTAACCTCGCTAATAGTAACCGTGCTCTCAGTGGACGTGTAAATTACTTGCTGATGAAACGTTGATTAGATACTGCACAGGGGTTTTGAGCCGGGGCAGCAAGGGCCTTTGCAGCCATCTGTGATAGTTGGGCCGTGATTCGTACAAAGGGGGGCGGGGGGGGGGCTCTGGATGACCTTCTGATATGCGCTGGATTAACGAGTGATTGAGTAGAGCTTAATACAGTTAGGGATCGGCAGGCTGCCCTGCCCACATTTAAATTAAACACAAGTACAACACTTTAATTGACATCCCTCCGCACTGGAGGAATAGCGTGTTCCAATGGAGGTAATCCTTGTTTAATGATTTAATGAGAACTTTATTGAAATGTTTTTGGACATTGATTTGGCTTTTTGTTTCTTCTGCTGGAATATTGTTATTTGCATCGGGGATAATGCAATCATATATGTGTGTGCATCACCAAGTGTTAATTTCAAGTTACTGCATGCATTTTGTAAATTACTAATTATATGAGGAGAAGAAAAATTATAATGAATGATTTATTATTAATAATTAGAATTTCTAACAAATTTTCCCTCGTAACTACTTCACAAGTATATGCGTGTATAAAATCATATAAAATCACATGCTTCGTAATTAAACTAGCACATTTCATACGCGGCCGTGTCTCTTTGTAGCGGTCTTTACAGGTAACCATAAGAAACACGAAACATTCATGCAGAATCCCAAGAAAATTAGACTTTAAGTTTAGGGTGATTTAGAAAGCAATTTAAAATGTACGATGGGATTATTCATAACCTCTCTGGAAAACAATTTACACCGGTGAACAAAATAATCAATTAAAGGGTTTCATTCCGTTTTCTGCAGTGTAGCCCAGGCCGGAGGCAGCGTATTGGATTATGTAGATGCAATGTTTGCAGTTTGACATTCCTTATGTCCTAAATGCTGACCATGAGGTTATTTTACTCAGATAATGCCCTAAGCAGGCGTGATTCGCCGATTTATTTATAATGTTGTTGAGACATTTTAATCATTAATTCATGTGCTCATGTAAGTGGCAAGAATAAAGAATTCACCATGAAATGAGTAATGCAGTACAAGATAATTGCTTTCATTCTCATGATTATTATTAATGAGTTATTTTCTCATTACACAAAAATGAACAATTACTCTACTGCTGTAAATAGAAAATAGACTGGTTTGATTTTGCTCCAATTTAATATTTATCTTTGTTATTTTTTTTCCAGAAAACAAAGTTGAGTTTTGGGGATACGGGGCCGCGGCATAGATAAATAATGTTTTCATAATTATTATGTTTTACTAAGTTGGGTGATGTGAGTTGTTGTTCATTCGCGTGCAATATTTATACAATTTCATCGCTGTGATCTTCGCGTGCCAAGTTTATTGAGCGAACCCCGAGGAATTTTGAACCTGGCCTTGTGAAGTGAATTACGAAACTTGCTCCTACCACCCCACCTGACAGGATTGAGGTGAAGTGGGGGGCTGTGCAAGAGACAGAGATAAGGACAGAGCAGCCTATCAGCTTCTCCACAGTTGGGCAAAGCTTCATTTCCATGCTGTGTTTATTATTAGTTATATATATTTTAATCTGGCAATTACACTTGATGCAGGCTAGTACTGATTCTCACACACTCGAGGTGTCAACAACTGAAAACATTTTTGGAAGCAATGGACTGGCCAAGTCGCTCTGAGTTTGTCCGTTCTCATCAGATCTTTGGAAGTTAAGCGGGGGTTAAGCTTAGTTATTAATTGGATGGGAGACTACCAGGGGGGGGGGGGAACGGCTATTTTAGGATACAAATTGAGCAATCATTGGAAGGATGTTATTAACCAGGTAAAACCCTAACTGCTTCATGGTTGTTGTCTATCATATCTGCCGGGTACTAGTCTATTTTTCCGAGTTAACGCCCCCCCCCCCCCGCATCTCCAGATCACTCGGCCTCCCACTTCCAGCCTCACCCAAAAACATCCTATATTGAGAAAACAACTTGAGCAAGACCACGGCGAAAAAAAATCCTCCTTCCAACTCACTAAAGTGTACAAACCTCTTAAGATGGAAGATGGGTAACGGTGTTAGGCCAGTGGGGAGCTCGATATTGGCTAGCGGTGGCGTGAGACCAGCTGTGTGTGACGAGGAGAGAGAATGGCTACGGTGGCTATAAAAAGTAAGGATTCCCATTGACGGGAATCGAGTGAGGATCTGCACTGCGCTGCGAGTGACGGATGCTCACCGCGTGCGCGTGCGAATACACAACTCGAGGCGCCTGCACAGAGTTTGGTGAAGCAAATGGGCTGAAGCACGTGCTTAGTATAGGTTAGGGCGCCATCGCGTATGCACGGAAACAAACTGTCAATATTGCTCTCGATTGGCCACTTTGTTCTCCTTGGGCTGTCAGCCCGTGAGTGTGACACAGAGGATTTTAAACTGACACACCAAAAAACCATTTGGCTCGCAACAACTGAATTGCGTGTGACTATGCCAGAGACAGATATAGAAGCTTCCAGGGAGGGAGGGGGCATCACCCTCCCCCCCCTTAAAATCCATCACTGGACTAAGCCCACGCAAACAACATGTTGCCCAAAGACGAAAATCATCAAGCATATTTCGAGCATGTAATGTATGGCCACCGTGTGTACCGAACCAGTAGTTCTAAAGACCGTATTCGTGTTAGTCGCAGCTCGGGCTTGAACCGTTCAGTCGCTTATGAAGATTTGTGTGCGGCTCAGCAATGGCTCAGCTGCGGCTCGGCTCTAAACAATCCCGAGCAAGGTACAGTGAGGGAAAAAAGTATTTGATCCCCTGCTGATTTTGTACATTTGCCCACTGACAAAGAAATTATCAGTCTATAATTTTAATGGTAGGTTTATTTGAACAGTGAGAGACAGAATAACAACAACAAATCCAGAAAAACGCATGTCAAAAATGTTATAAATTGATTTGCATTTTAATGAGGGAAATAAGTATTTGACCCCTCTGCAAAACATGACTTAGTACTTGGTGGTAAAACCCTTGTTGGCAATCACAGAGGTCAGACGTTTCTTGTAGTTGGCCACCAACTTTGCACACATCTCAGGAGGGATTTTGTCCCACTCCTCTTTGCAGATCTTCTCCAAGTCATTAAGGTTTCGAGGCTGACGTTTGGCAACTCGAACCTTCAGCTCCCTCCACAGATATTCTATGGGATGAAGGTCTGGAGACTGGCTAGGCCACTCCAGGAACTTAATGTGCTTCTTCTTAAGCCACTCCTTTGTTGCCTTGGCCGTATGTTTTGGGTCATTGTCATGCTGGAATACCCATTCACGACCCATTTTCAATGCCCTGGCTGAGGGAAGGAGGTTCTCACCCAAGATTTGACGGTACATGGCCCCGTCCATCGTCCCTTTGATGCGGTGAAGTTGTCCTGTCCCCTTAGCAAAAAAACATCCCTAAAGCATAATGTTTCCACCTCCATGTTTGACGGTGGGGATGGTGTTCTTGAGGTCATAGGCAGCATTCCTCCTCCTCCAAACAAGGCGAGTTGAGTTGATGCCAAAGAGCTCCATTTGGTCTCATCTGACCACAACACTTTCACCCAGTTGTCCTCTGAATCATTCAGATGTTCATTGGCAAACTTCAGACGGGCATGTATATGTGCTTTCTTGAGCAGGGGAACCTTGCGGGCGCTGCAGGATTTCAGTCCTTCACGGCGTAGTGTGTCACCAACTGTTTTCTTGGTGACTATGGTCCCAGCTGCTTTGAGATCATTGACAAGATCCTACCCGTGTAGTTCTGGGCTGATTCCTCACCGTTCTCATGACATTGTAACTCTACGAGGTGAGATCTTGCATGAAGCCCCAGGCCGAGGGAGATTGACAGTTCTTTTGTGTTTCTTTCATTTGCGAATAATCGCACCAACTGTTGTCACCTTCTCACCAAGCTGCTTGGCGATGGTCTTGTAGCCCATTCCAGCCTTGTGTAGGTCTACAATCTTGTCCCTGACATCCTTGGAGAGCTCTTTGGTCTTGGCCATGGTGGAGAGTTTGTAATCTGATTGATTGATTTCTTCTGTGAACAGGTGTCTTTTACACAGGTAACAAGCTGAGATTAGGAGCACTCCCTTTAAGAGTGTGGTCCTAATCTCAGCTCTTTACCTGTATAAAAGACACCTGGGAGCCAGAAATCTTTCTGATTGAGAGGGGGTCAAATACTTATTTCCCTCATTAAAATGCAAATCAATTTATAACATTTTTTACATGCGTTTTTCTGGATTTTGTTGTTGTTATTCTGTCTCTCACTGTTCAAATGAACCTACCATTAAAATTATAGACTGATCATTTCTTTGTCAGTGGGCAAACGTACAAAATCAGCAGGGGATCAAATACTTTTTTCCCTCACTGTAAGTGTGGCTTTCTTTGAGCCGGTTCGCTTGAGCCAGAGCCAAGCCTGAGCCGAGCCGTGACGAAGCAGATGGACGTACAAAAAAACGGGTTCGCAATAGGAGTGAGTTTGACAAGTCTTTGCCACAAACGCCAACCAAGAGGACGCACGCAACATCTTCAGAACAACTGTCCTGAGCGCTTGTTTTAGATGGGACATAACTTCTGTCAACTTATTTATCGTGACAAGCTTACAGCAAACAACGTGGGCATTTGCACGGTCAACGAAAAAGAAGGCAGCATTGTCAGTCGATTGTGTAAGAGAGACTCTGGAAGGATATTTGGCAAGCCCGTGTATGTTTAATAAAATCAGCGAGACGTGGTGCTCTTCTGACGTGGAAGCATCAGTGCAATGCCCGATTTAAAAAGTTGTGAAAACAAATTCAACAAACAAGCACCATTATATCTGAGCACTGGAGGATGCGTTGACGTGTTATTTCTGGTGGAATGCCACACACTTCGTAGGGGTGTTCTAATTTGTAAACACGCCTGTAGACCCGAGGGATCTGCTCCAAGCTGGTCGTAAGGTCCCCTGAGATCACACCCTTTGACATGTGGCTTGTTCTGCAGCGTTGCTTCCCTCCAGAAATGCATGCCAATGTCAGCCGTCACACATTAGGCATGACAGACACACATCTAGCTCGTTTATAGATGCCAGAGCCCGAAGGCGGCAGCACTGTGCTCTGTGATACACGGGAGATGCTTCGGGTGGTGGTGCATGAGTGGACACTGACACCAGCTACGGTAATTTTAAAAATGTCCAGGGGACATTACATGACCGGTCACTCACAGATGATCGCTTAATGTTTGAATACCTGATGGAAGCAATGTCCATCGTCGGGTGGGTGTGTATGTGTGTATGTGTGCGCGTGTGTGTGTGTATGTATGCACGTGTGTGTATGTGTGTATGTATGCGCGTGTGTGTATGTGTGTATGTATGCGCGTGTGTGTGTGTGTGTGGAGCGGTAGTGTCGTGGTCAGCACGCTGCGCTACGAACCCAGCGACCCGAGTTGAATTCCCGCTCACGGCCATCACCGGTGACGAATATATGTACCGGTCCTGGGCCTCCCCTAGGTCGACTCAACCTCAAACGAGTACCTGGTGCGATTTGTAAACATCGCCACTGGGGAGACAAAGGCGGCTGGGTGGGGTGCTGGCCACCCACCCCCTCGTGTGACGTGCCGGTTTTTATAGGTGCTCGCTAACAGCACTTGCCCCTCCAGTCTGTTAAGGCTATACGGGGGATCTTTGTCTTTGTGTGTGTAAGTGTAACGGCCACCGCGCTGCGCTGTGAACCTGGCTGTGCGAGTTCGATCCCCGCTCACGGCCAACACCAGTGACGAGTATCTGAACTGTGCCTAAGTCGACTCAGCCTTAAATTAATATTTAGTGCGGTGTGTAAACCTCACCACGAGGGAGACAAAGGCGGCCGGGCCTGGTGCTGGCCACCCACCCCCTCGTGTGCCGTGCCGGCTTTCATCGATGCTCAATAACAGCACTCCCACCTGAGGACGATTGTTTGTGTGGCGATCGAAACGTCGTGATCTATAATTTTTTTTATACCTACGTGACTTTACCGAAAGAACCAAAGAGTAATGGATCCCTGCAGTCACGAAAGCTTCAATTCAAGATTGCCCCAAGAGTCTGTTAAAGGCTAAACGAAGGATCATTGTCTTTGTGTGAGTGAAGCAGAGTTCAGCGCACTTTCCGACGAACCCGGTGACTCGACTTCGATTCCTCCTCGTGACCAATAACATCATGTTTGAACCGGTCCACGACCTCCACCGAGGTTGACTCACTGTTAATGGGTGCTTGCCGAGACCCAAAAGTCTATCAGGTATAGCAGTACAGGGCATCTTTGTTATTGTGCATCCTCTGTGCCTGTGTTGCAATCTGGAGTATAAATGCCCGGAAGACTTTCAGAGAGAGAGATACGTACTTTAATTATAATTAAAGTATTTATTCAAGATTTAATTTTGTACGCTTTGCTCATCTCGTGATTTTGCAGTGCCACGGTGCATCGCCGTTGGCTGACAATGTGGTTGGACAATGCTTGCCGCTGTAACCTGGTATTCATGGGTGTTCAATGGTTTGATTCCTACAGCTGTCCATTAGAGCCGAATGGCATACCCAGAGAATGCCATTTATCAACGTTGATGGATTGTTTGGTGGATGTCAAATAGCTTGTCATTGTAAGCAAGAGTGACCAATTCAAAGCAGGTGTAACGGGTTACGGTTTTCTGAAATGGCCTTCAAATGTATTGTAAACAAGTACAGTACATTTATTTCATACATGAAGACATTACAGCACTGAAAGTTATTTATATATACCGCAAACTGCATACTAATTTCTCTCACTTGCATAATCTACTAACTGAAGAAAACGAATTTGGCCATTTTAATTAGAGCATCATTTTTTCATTTTACTTTTTTGGTTAAATTACCTTGATTGAACACAATTAAAGTAGTGTAGTTGTAAAACCTGCAGGTACATTGTTTGCGCACTTATTTCTATATTTTGTGTATAACCCAGTAAAATAACTTGTATATGCCTTATGCAATCGTGCTATATTTACATTGGTCTAAGTATCAGCAATTCGTTATGCAATTATAACGTCTGAGTGCATCACAGAAATGGCCTATTAAATGCATCGCTCAAAACTAAGAGTCAGTCCCAAACCGCTCTCACCATTATTTTGGTGTGTCACAAAATTTTAAGGTCCAAGTGTTTTTTTTTCTTGCACATTTTGCGCCTGATTTTCAGCAATTTAACGTGATGGGCCAGCCATTTGCTTATTTAAGTCGTTATTTAAAAATGTATCTTTCCCACTCCAGTGGTACTTTTAGTTTTTAAATCCTTTATATTAAGTTCACTTGCTTGCTTGCGCGTTTAAGACCGTGCAAATCTTTCGGTCGTTTTTTAACCCACTTCCCGTGATCCAATCTAGCTGACATTTTGCACACAGACTCGTTGTGCGTGACAATTTATTTTCGTGAATTTTTTTTCTCCAAAATGTTACACTTTTTAAGAAAAAAGAAATTATATTTAATTACCAATTTCTTAATGGTGGCAGGCAATCATCTCACCCATAGGTGGCAGCCATCTCAAGCCAGAGGACGAGAGGACTAGCCGCCATGCATATAAAGGATTTATAGTGAAAAACTTTGTTTTTACGGGTTAATTTTTTTCCCATAGAGACTTGATGAGGTTCCGTTTTCAGCTGTTCATTTGTTTCAATTAAATACGTATGAAGTATTTTAAAATAAATGCATTGATTAAATATACAGGTCGCATTATATTTTTGCTTGTTCCCCACCCAAAGGGCATTGCATGAAATAGTTACTCTGCAGGAATAGAAGTGTTCCTTTGAGGTGCAGGGGGGGGGGGCACATACACTTAATAAAGGGGGGGAACTTGAGATGTGAATCTTGAATGCTCTTCTGAGTGTGGAGGGCAAATCACAAAGATGGGCCTGCTGCGCCGTCACCCTCTTTTTCGTTTCTTTATTCTCAACCTGAACACCGGCTGCTGCACAATTGCACGCATCACACGCTCACTTCTGTGTTTTCACCCTGCCGAAGCAATTCGGAGCGTGTGAATAAAGGCAGTGAGTCTGTGGATCGAGTCACTGTGGTGTAACCTCTTTGCAGAAATTCATAGGACGTGCACGGTTAGAATATTCATCTTTTTTATGAACATAGTACCTCCATTTGCTAATTGCCCACTGATTACCTTAAGTTGATTGCACGTGCAAAAGTGAAATTGGCCTAGTATGCGATTTGAATTCGAAATCTTATTTTCACTGGGATATACCTTCATTTCCTTTATAAAATAAGGAGGGTCCTTAATTAAATATTAGTCTTGATTGCAGCTAAGCTTCTAATTCAGCTATTGCCACTCATTACCTGAAATGCCATTTAAGGGCGCCCTAATGATTTGCTTGGATACACCACTGAGTTTAGGTATACTGCGATTAAAATGCCATTTAGAGCCTTCTAATTATAGTCTTCTGAAACTGATGTTAATTTCCACTGCATATTATTTGCTTATTTTGAAAGGCGTATATTAAACTGCAGCTACAGGTTATAACTACAAATAATTCGCACGTGTCTCAGTTGTGGGTTGTATTAGAGCCGAGTTAAATGTTTTAGAAATTACACAAATTTAAATTTAGATATACTGTACAGAGTTTACATTTTGATTTAAAGCTTTCGTGACTGCCGGGATAACTATTATTACTTCTTTCGGTAGTCACGTAGAAGGGAAATAATACAATTATTAAACAATACAATTATCACGACGTTTCGACTGCAACACAAGCAATCATCATCAGGTGTGAAATCCACAGCAAGAAAATTAGAAAAAAAATATTGCTGTAGATTTCACACCTGATTATGATTGCTTGTGTTGCAGTCGGAACGTCGTGAGAATTGTATTTTTTTATATTTGTATTATTTTATTATTTCCCTTCTACGTCACTTTACCGAAAGAACCAATAATATGTACAGTTTACCCCCAACAAGATGTGGTTGTAATAACAAATGGTGATGCTATCGACCCATCATCGTGTGAATATTGTCTTTTGTAAAGCGGTACCCGGCTTTTATAATTGCTGCATTATCTCCAGAGAGTGCCTATCTCTAGTGCGGTTAGTAGATCTGGTTGACCAATTAATAGCCTTGTAAAAGTATTGCACTGCACTGAACATTACCACAATGCAAACGCTTGCCCAGGAAAATTATTTTTTTAGACGCGTGAACATGCAGTTAATTTTGACCTGCACGCATATATCCAACATGTGCCTAATTTCCCAACCCTTTTTTGTTCTTGTTACCCACAGGACACTTAATTTTAATACCGCCCAAAGAAAAGAAGATAAACAATAGAAAGAAAGAAAGAAAACCCCACAAGCCCAGCTAACTGTTTGAAAGAATTCGCCGGCAAAAAAAGGACACAAACATGACCGGCAAGGCACAGACAAGCAACGTGACCAACAAAAACGACCCGAGGTCAATCAACTCTCGCGTCTTCATCGGCAACCTCAACACGGCCATCGTCAAGAAGCCGGAGGTGGAGACCCTCTTCTCTAAGTACGGCAAGATCGTCGGCTGCTCGGTGCACAAAGGCTACGGCTTCGTGCAGTACGCCAGCGAGCGCAGCGCCCGGCTCGCCGTGGCCGGGGAGAACGGACGCGTCATGGCTGGCCAGCAGCTCGGTGAGATGGAAACAAAAAAAACGACGACGACGACGATGATGACGTCGTTGTCGTCGTCGGTGCGATTATTTTTTTTTGCGTTTCCGTGATTTTTTTTTCTTTGATTGTCGCTGTTTTTTTTTTTGCTACGTACAATTCGCAGCAAAAGGTTGTCACACTTCTACGCGCGTATTATAAATGCTTTAAAGCGTCGTCATCATCATCATCAGACTTGATCGATCCACTGCTTGAGCCTCCCAAAGCCGTCACCATCTCTCACGATTTAGTGACTTAACAATCCACATCACAGCTGCACACGAGGTCATTTAATCGCCCTGTCCCCTTGATGGGCGTTTTCTCAGACGCGTTCCATTCATTGGCTGCCACTGTGCTTTGAATCGGTGCTCTTACTGTTAAACTGTATATTTAGTTGAACGTTTACTGGCTGTAGTTACCACGCGGCAAAAGAAGAACAGAAAATATAATGGGTATCAAGAATTTATTTTAAGACAACAGGAACATTTCGATGTAAAGCTTTCGTGACTGCAGGGATTCATATTATTGGTTCTTTCAGTAAAGTCACGTAGAAGGGAAATAATAAAATAATAAAAATTAAAATTAAAAGATAAAATTCTCACGACGTTTCGGCCACAACGCAAGCAGCCGTCCTCTGTTGATATGTAAACTCCTATGTCAAGGCTCTCTCCTCCGACCCAGCTTAAAAATACGCTGCCAAGCTTAGCAGTGTTCATTAGGACGCTGTCTTTCCGACAGCCCTGTTCTTCACCTGCTTGCGTTTTGGCCGAAACGTCGTGAGAATTTTATTTTATTATGTTTTATTTTTATTATTTTATTATTTCCCTTCTACGTGACTTTACCGAAAGAACCAATAATACAACGGGAACAATAAGATAAAACAGTCACGAATAACTGTTTTCATGTTTCAAAGCAGGGAGTAAAAAAAAAAAAATTCGCTTCTAGGACAAGTACATTCAGGAAATGTGACGATACAAAAGCTATGTTCACCCAATTTGTTCCCTCGCTGCTAATCAGTGACCAACAATGTAAGATTAGATCTCCTTTGTAGCTTTTTCACTTACACAATTCCTGATTACAATTTTCCATTTGAAGAGTGGAGGCCAAAAGCAGTGAAAGACGCGTCATGCAGTCTGGTTAATGTGCACGTCCATAGCCTCCTGTAAGTTATACTTACGCAGAAAGTATTTGTTTCAACCATCTTCTTGGTTCTTTCGGTAAAGTCATGTAGAAGGGAAGTAATAAAATAATAAAAATAAAACATAATAAAATAAAATAATTCTCACGACGTTTCGGCTACAACGCAAGCAGCCGTCTTCAGGTTTTATTTTTATTATTTTATTACTTCCCTTCTACGTGACTTTACCGAAAGAACCAAGAAGATGGATCCCTGCAGTCACGAAAAGCTTTAAATCGATATTTGTCTCAATTTATTCTATGAGAAACAAAAATACCAAGCTGTCTCAACAATGTTTGCATTCATCAAGAGTTCACGGTGTTTTGTTTAACATTAGTTTCACTACTACATTAATTGTCTGGAGGTCTGTGGATGGTAAGCAATAATGATATTATTTAATTCACAAATCAATTGAAAATCAGTTTTGCCACAGCTTAAATTATATATCTTGAATGCGTATGTAAAGCTATTATGACATGTTCTGTTCTTCATACCGTGTACGTTTAGCATGTATTTCCACTTAAACTGATTGCACATTCCACATCTATTGATCACCCATTATGTCAATTTTATACGCTCGCTGGCTTTGTTGATTAAAATCATGGGCTTTGTTTCCAGGAAACAATTGCATCTCGATCTTCCATAAAACACCATCAACTCTTTACGCTGTTTGCTGTTACGCCTTTTGCTGTAAACAAGGCTCTGTTATGCCCAATCAAGCCGCAATGCAGAGGCGCGGCAGAAGCTTCGGAAAGCCATTTTCCTTCCCTAGCGGAATAACTATTTGCATGGCTGGAACAGCCTGCTGTAATTTTATTATTCTCCGACAAGTTTAATGCCCCAAGTAATGCGTTTATAGCACGTTTATGGCAGCGCCGATAAAAATGCAAAAAAACGCCTTGTTAATTTGTTACTTTCGTATTAAGGCAAAGCCATTCGCCTTCTTAAGGTACAATTTCATCTCTTATTTACTAAGTGAGGTTCAACGAGAGCCACCGGCAGTGTCCTGTTGTTGTTGTTGTTGTAAGTCTGCTTCAGCAATTCGAACTCTTGGGCAGAGAGTTACCCTGGGCACGTGCTGCCAGCACAGTACCATTAAGTGCACCACGTCCTTGGAGAGGACGTTAAGCCGGGCTGTCCTGTGTGATTGTTTTTCCAACGTACAAGGTCCCGCGAGTGTACTGCGTGATGAATGCATGCCGCGAGTCAGGGCCAGAGATGCTGCTGCTGCTGCCGCCGCAGATGCCGCAGATGCCCCCACGTGTCCTAAAAAAAAAAGAGGGGAAGCTATCCACAGAGCAACTCCGTGCGACGACGCGAATGCACGGGGCGTCGTCTTCGTTGTCGCGGAGAGAAATGCACGGAATGAATCCGGAGATTATTGAGCGGAACGCGACGTCGAGCCGCTCCTTGAGAAACTTCCCCACTTAAACTCGCAACGTGGCGATAATGTGGTCGGAACCGTTGTATGAACGTTAGTCAAACGTTCCGTGTTCACGGGGTCACCATATCTATGTATGGAATTTGCACCGTTGGGTACCCCGATGTGCTTGCGTGCATCAAAAGATGAAGACGTCTCTTAGGCCGCGTTTTTTTTTCGCGTCGACCTACCGCAACTGAAATGTATAATGCAGAGACATTTCTGAACAAGGGCAGTACGTAAGAAGGTGAGTATATAAATAATATAAACACTTCACTAGTACTCCCTGGTCCGTAGCGTCTTTGCAGTTGACAGCGGCTGCAGTGGCCAACGAGTGTGAAACAAATATTGCTGAAATACAAACCGCAGCTTCAATTATTCACGTGCACATGTTGTGATGTTGCCTTGATGCATTGTGTGGACACTTGCTTATTATAGCACCATTTATGCATTTTTTAAATGACCCAAAGGGGCTTCTGCATGACTAGAAGACCAGTTCTGGGCTTTAAAGCCGTGTGTTTTTTTTTGTAAGTTGAAAGCGATGATGGAATGGAGCGCCAAATAGTGCGATGTCATTTAACATTTGGGAGGTCACAGATGACACAGTTGTGTTAATGCTGTAAGCCATCTTACAAAATAAGTCTCTATAGGATTTTAACATGAGCCTTGCTTTGCTTCTCGGAGTCGTGAAGCGTAATAAGAAAGCCATTGAACTGAGAGGAGAAACCCAGTGTGGTGGTAAGGAGAGTGCATTACTGTGTTGGGAATTTACATACTGCGATGCTTCGTGCAGCAAAGCTAAGCAAAAGCCAGTTGAGTGTGAGCATCACACTCGAGAGGGCTTGTGAATTATAATGAATCACTCCGCCTATGACTCCTGCGGCTGCTCATGCCTTTGGTGGTGGTGGTGGTGGTCGTGGAGTCTGATCTGGGTCAATTTACCACGCTTGTCCGATGATGCCCTCTACTGGCATCTGTGGGACATAACCCTCACATGTTAATTGGAACGTCGACAACGAGTGGGCGATACTGCATCTGGGCAATATGTATTGGAAGCTTAGGGAGGGAATATTGTATTGTTCTACATAGAAGTGTGTGCTTCTCATACATTTTAATTTATGAACGCGTATTTAAGACTTGGCAGGGTTTCTCAAACCTTTATTTAAACTTGTACATGATGCCATTTCTGTTAAAATATAAGGGTTGTGGTTAATCATTGATTTATTGCTATTTCATAAACAAACAAAAACATTAATCCGGTCCCATATATACTATACATATATTCAGTTTTATGAAAATAATATTCATGATTGGTGTTTTTCAATCGTCAAATTTGGATGGCATCTAAATATAATTTGGCAGGGTAAAACGCTATCATTAGGTGTACCTTTTATAATAAGACATTTCTAGCAAAAGTATTTATAGTAATGATACATTTCATGCAGTTGTCAGTCCACCCCTCAGTCGTGGTCGTTGTTTTGACCATACTTCACCAAGCTGGTCACTGGGGGTTAGTGGACGGAGGGAGGCCCGCAACTGGTTCTGATTACACTCATGGCAGGGAATCAAACGCATGTGAACAGATTAATATGGCAATACACTAATAATAGCTCCACAGCTGCCCCCGTATACGCGGCGTATATATACAAGTAAAACATAATTGTCCTGAGTGAAAATGTCTCTGCCAAAATAACGTGGAATGGGCTATCACTTGGAACAGGACCACCAGCCAAGATCAGCGACAGCACTGCCCCAGTGCTCATGGGAGTGAGCAGGCACTTATTCAAAACTATATTGCGAATACATTTTGATTTAAAGCTTTCGTGACTGCAGCGATTCATACTCTTGGTTCTTTCGGTAAATTCACATAGAAGGGAAATAATAAAATAATAATAAAAATATAAAACAATAAAATTCTCACGACGTTTCGACTGCAACACAAGCAATCATCCTCAGGTGTGAAATCCCCAACAAGATTTTTTTTTAAAAACGCCACTTTTTTCAAATTTTCCGAAAACGTCATGATGTTGAAGAAAGCTGCAACTACAGACTGTTGGAACAATCATGGAATTATTTCTTTGAAAAATCTAATTAAATATTGCATATAAATTGCAATCAATTTGCGCGCTTTCGCCGGGCCACGCTGGGTGTACACTGCGGCGAGTGTCCTACGTTTTGGAGACTTCATTCGACAGGGATTTCCTCCCCTTCAGGTTTTCTCAGAATCCTCCCTTTATTATTCATTATAAAGGGTAGTTTTTGGGTTTGACCACATAACTATTACTGTGTCGTTAACCCACCACCACCCAACACAGCCAATTAGGAAGGTTTGTCACGCAAACACAACGTGGCAATTAGTTACTACTTCAGCACACTGGTGTGTTGGAGACTAAACCCACAACATTTACAATTTGAGTACGGCGTTTCGCTGGTGATGACGACAACCAGCTTCATCAGGCGATTTGCCACAATTGTGAAGGCGTCTTCCTGTTTCCAGTCTTAAATAAAGGGCCATGTCATCACTGTGATGTCATCATACCAGAGAGTTAAAATCCTCCGATTATTGTCAGCTGCACAGCAATGCAACATTTCGATTTAAAGCTTTCATGACTGCAGGGATTAATCTTCTTGGTTCTTTCGCTAAAGTCACGTAGAAGGGAAGTAATAAAAAAAAACATAATAAAATAATTGTATTATGTTTTATTTTTATTATTTTATTTCTTCCCTTCTACGTGACTTTACCGAAAGAACCAAGAAGAGCAATGCAACACTCAAGACAACGCAATGCCATTGACATCAAGTCCTCCTCTCCTCCGGTACTGTGAAATACTGTCTAATATGCATCCCATCATATATCCTGGATCTGTTTTTAAATTCCTCGAAACGGGTGGCAACTCTAGGCCGGATGTTCGTCATCCGACATTATAAATTGCCGCAAATTAGCCGGTGATATGGTTTCGGCGATAATTATCGATGCGTCTCAATCTCATCGCTTCGCCGTTGTGGGCACAGAAGGCCGAGGGGTCCGTGCGGCTGCCGGTGACTGCGCGGTTTGCCTTTTGCAGGGACCGCCGGCACCTTCTTGGATTTATTGCGGCGCGGACACCGATGGCACGTACAAATGCGCACAAGGAGAAATTTAATTCCAGGCGATAATGGTGTCGGGCGTGTAAACAGTTGCGCGGTTTACTATCTCGTCGGCCACGGTTTGTCATCATTACCGACATCAGTCACATGTATGCCGGTGCCTTTCACACTCGGCGTTCACCCAATGCGTTCACAAGGCCACCCCGGGTTAGCAGGGGCCCGGCAGCTGGCAGCATCAATGCACACAAAGCCATTACATCCAACAGGGCCACATTCACGGGGAACATTGAGCATGAAAGCAGCAAATAATGGCACGCTCTTGCTAATGGTTGCCACGATAGCATTGACTTTGACTCTGCAGCATCCGCACGCTTTGTTATCACCCAGCGGACGTTATCGAGGTGTTGTATTGGCAGGGCTCGAAGCTTTGACCCCATTACACACCGGCCCAGCGGCAAGCACATTAACCCGTAGGCTATCTAGCTGGGCTGTGGCGTGGGTTAACGTTTACAAAGTAATGATCCATAGAAAAGGTGGTGGGAGGGCGGCGCAATGATTTTTTGTTTTAATCGAAGCACAGAACGCCGTACGTCTTTATGTTCTCAGCCACGGATCCGCAGGCGCTGTTATAACTTATCCGAGCTCCGAACGGAAGAGACTGCGAGCGACAAGCCCGTCGATTCTGCTGGGTGGTAGCGGCGGTACACACCGGGTGTCCGCTAAGTGCCTGCCCGGTGTCCGTGTCGCCGCGGGTGTGCTGGTTTGGAGACGCTGGCGCGTTGGGATTGATGTCGCGTGCACCGGTGCATGCCGCTGAGCGTGCGCCTTTCACACGCTGGCACGGCACACCACTTACCTTCCCTTGGCTTTCAGAGCCCGTTCAACTCAAGTATTGGCACCGTCGCAGCTTCGCGCTGGTCTCGTGAATGTTGCAGACCCATCATCACGCTGCATTAGAAGGTTAAATCGAATGATTTTTTTTTGGTTGGGAAATTGATTTTCAATTCCAGCTTCGTCGCTATTATTACAGAGTAATGATCTGAAGTGAGGATGTGGAGATGAACACTATTTCCCAATTCCTGACTGACTTTACAATGTAATCTCATAGTTGTGCTCGTGTTATTCGTGTTTTGTAACCATGTCTTAGTGTGTTATACATGCATATAGATGGTGTGACAAAGCAGTATGACTGGAACAATGAATTTATCCATAATTAGTATTAGTTACAGTACTAAGCTCACGATACATGCATTGCATTGCGTGGGTAGGAATCGAGTTCTTTTTTTCACGAAGTGCATGTGACGAGTTCGCATCACTCCTGCAGCCACTAGAGGAATCACAGTAAAAACAAAATTGAATTAAATCCTGATCCTGAATCATGATAATCAATCAAATCACCAGATGGGTTATTTTAATCCATCGAATGGGTATTATTAAATATGTAATAAGGCAATATAGTAAGTCTTTGCTCTCCTGTTGCCCGGGTAACACGTTGGCTATATCCTTGACCAAATCCTAGCCAGCCGGATTAAAAAATCAACAAACACAAACAAAACCCCCTCATAATTAGCTCACGTCATTATGGTCCCACTCACATGAGGGTCTGAAGTGTCTAAGCCTGACATTGGCATCCTCTGAGTCAATTCGGCCTCACGTGTATGTGTCTGGTGCAGTGCATTAGCATCGTCGTTGGGGCAACAAAGTCTTCTGTGCTCAGTGTTGTACTCACCGCCCCCCCGTATGGCACCACAACGGCATCAATGTGCTCGCTGAAAGCAATTTTCCCAGGAGTAAAATGCGACGACAATGATGATTATTTGCCTTTGTTTTGTTATTTTTGCACGTTCATGAGGTGCTGCTGTTATTCTGCAACATCTGCTGTGTGTGCGTGAATGCATAATGCATGTGTGTTCTCGGCATGTGCAATGTGTCAGGTAAAAAATGCCAGTACATATGGGATGTGTATATACATATACGTGTGTATATATATACACAACAGTTAAGAGCTTCTGTACTTGAATGCCTCAGCCATCTGCAGCGTAGTGACCTTGCAAACGAAATGTGTTTACGTATTCCAAAGGCTTTAACGCCATATACATATTTTAAAATAAATCATGGCGAATCCAAAAAGTTTATGTGCATTTCCTTTCGCTGTGGGAACATTCACAGTGGGATAACATTGTTTATTGGCAATTCAGTGGCTCAAATCTTCAGATTACAGCAGGATATAAATGCAGGTTATTATTATTATTCATAAGAAAAGTGATGAGAATGCATTGGGCGAATTTCACCTTTCTCTCCTGCTACACTGGAAGCCGAGAGGGTTATGCCTGGCTGTTGCAGCGCTGTTCTCTCAGGGCCCTGAGTAGGCCTGTGTCCCTTTAAGTGACCACTTTAAAGTACGTGGGGTTAACTCTCCAGGGGCAAGAGGTGAGGATTTACTCCTTTCCTCCTCTTCGACGTCCTGGGGTTTCTTGTGAATTAGTGTGGGGGGGGGGGGGGCACACCCCTGACCCCCCTGACCCCCCTGACCCCCCCCCCCCCATTGAGTTATTCTGGGTGGGTTGTTGTTTTTTTATTTTCCAGGAAGTTGACAAGTATGGCCACTTAGGGGCCATCCATTTAGTAGGTACGCAAAATCTGTCAACTTGTCCCCTCCCCACCTCCCTGTATGCACGCATACTTTTTACACCCCCCTCCCCTCACCTTCGTACGTACGCTTGATGCACCCCCCCCCCCCCCCCATGAATCGTATAGAACGGCCGAAATTTAATCCACCCAGAAACGACCAAGGATTAATAATTTTAACGCGTTTATGCAAACAGATAGTCCACCGCTGGACTATCTAACTCATTTGAAGGCCAATGTAGACGAATATTTATCGATGCTTCACCCCCCCCCCACCCCACGTTTCCTATGCGTATGCACATTGTCAGTAGACCCCCCATACGCAAGCGTACGCGTTTGGGTTAACCCCCCTCCCCCCTCCATGCGTACGTACTAAATGGATGGCCCCTTACCTTAGGTCAGTGGATTGTTTTTTTGCCACGATTGGCAAATTGATGGGCTTACTCTAAATTTCAGCAAGAGGAGGGGATTGGTTTTTTTTTTATATTTTATCTTTCAAATATTTTCCTGCACCACGTCCTGATGCATAACACATCGCAAAGCTGAAATCGCTCACTTTCACGTGGATCTGGTCACCGGCCTTGGTTGCACATGTTTGTGCAGTGATTTATTCAGCTTTGATGCATACAGGTGTACCAGCTTGACAACGACACGTGGGTCTAATCAATGTTTATATTATATGTTGTTACTACAACCTTAAAATAAAAATTGAATTCAGGATAGCATTAATACTATGGTGTTTACAAAGCAGGGTCTTCTAACTCTTAGCATTATACTCTTTATTTTATACAGTAAAAGACAAATTGTTGTGTAAAGATGAAATGTAACAACAATATTGAATGAAATATAAGGTATAGCACAAAGTATTCATGTGTAGCTCATACTAAACAGTAATTATTAACTAGCAACTTGCTGAAAATTGTATTGTATGTGTTTTACTTTTCATACATGTGAGTTATTTAGCTCCGATCAGAAATCAGGAGTATATTAGATTGCATAATCTGAAGACAGGCACATAGCCAGGGTAGATAATATAAATACGTGGTTTTCTTCAATGCGAGGCATTTTCAAAAAATGCACAATTCCTCTGTAATCTTGAAAACACTCCAGAATTTCATCATATGTCCTATTAGAGATAAAACCATGGATGTGCCGTGTCAGTCGCAGGGGTTGTTTGACCATATTGCATTACATTGGCCAGTGTGAGTTGATAAAGGAGGCCCCAAGACAAGTTTAGAAACCACTTGCCACTGACGTTAGCCATGGCCGGGAATTGAACCCTTGGTTGGCAGCTTCACAAGTAAATTTTTACAACCCCTGCTCCACTGCTCCATCCTTGGATAGCCTCCCTGAGTGTCATTCCTCTATTTGAGGAGGGCCTTGTGTTGGGATGTTGGTGCCAACTCAATGAATGCACGTGTCTTCAATAATTATCTTCATGCGAGACATGGAGGGCACCTACATAACTCGACAGGTACAAGGAGAAAACACTTAAAGCACTACAAAGAGTGGATTCAATCCACCGCTGTACCGGAATTTTACGGCCACCGCACAGCTCAACAGAATTTCACGAATGTTTACCATCCACCAACCCTCACCTCTAAAGTGCTGGATTGTAGGCATGCAAAGACAAAGATCCCCCATATAGCCAGACTGTTGGGGCAAATGCTGTCTGCAAGCACCTTTGAAGACTGGCATGACACGCGAGAGGATTGGTAGCCAACGCCACACCGAACCGCATTTATCTTCCGAGTTCAAGACGTTAACACAATGCACCAAGTACTAATTTGGGCTGAGTCGACCTAGGGGAGGCCCAGCACTGGTTCAAATTGTCGTCACTGTTATTGGTCGTGAACAGGAATTTAACTCGGGTCGCCAGGTTTTCGCAACGTGGTGCACTAACCACTGTGCCACCACCACTCTCTTAAGCAAGAATTCATATTATGCCCAGTTCAATGTAAGAAAATCCAAGTGGGTCTCATCGTAGAACGCAATGGAAAGTGGTAAATGATATCATTGCTTATATATGTGTATTCGCGCGCTGTGTCCATCCTTGGCTTACAGAGATTAGAGGCCCAGCTTTTGCCAGCAGAGGGCATCAATGCGTTTTAGTGACAGATGAATGGCTCGAAAATTCTACGTGAAAAAAATAACTATTAAATTGATCATTTCCTTGTGTGTTTAAAACTTATGCTGCCAATGTGAACGGAATCAATGATAATATATTATGTAAATGCATCGCACGCTACCCATTCTTATATTTTTTTATTTCCCCAAAACAGAGATGAAAACTGATACTAATATATCTCGAATAGTAATCTGCAGCAAAAAAATGAAGGTTATTATTTGTTGATATAAAAATATTGATTTTGTTTTTGGCAGCCGTTTCATTATTTATTTAAAGATCTATTTTTACTCGCTCGCATCTTCTCTGAATGACATTTTATTACACGTGAGATTTTTGTTTCACGCTTTCGTTGCTTTTCACACCATTGCATTAATATTGCTGTCATAGTTGGTGCACACTGGGATTATGTCAAATTGTGGAGCAAAATAAATGAACGGTCTTCATCGATTCATGTCAGTAAATAGGCCTTTCATTTACCTTGAAAACCTCCACTAAGTGACAAATTTTGTTTATTTGGTGATGCTGCATTGAGAGTGGCACACAATAACACGGTGGCCTTAAAGATTAATTTTCGATCAATGGTCCTTCATAACATGTAAAATGGAGGCCATGCATTTGCTATGTATGTGCTATGGAGATGGGACATTGCCAGAAAAGTCACATTATTTACTTCATTATATTCTGTATACTATTCTTCTTACTATTATGTACTCATATTATTCCTTTATTATAATATACTATTAGTTACTTAAATACCATTTTATATACGTTTCTTTTTTGGCAGCATCATTGGAATATTTTTTTCAAGAATGTCTGACTAATTTATCCTTCCTGTCCATCACTATCATCATCATCATCAGCCATAATCAATTCACTGCTGAATAAAAACCTCCCCAAACCATCGCTATCTCTCACAAAGCTGCGATGCACAAGCTGATTACATCGCTCTGATTTCTTATTCAAAATACGATTGCCATAGGAGGAAGCTGAAGCGATGATAGAATGTAAAACAATCCAGAAATATGTCAAAAATGTATATAGGTGACCTCATGGGCCATGTAGAGAATCGTCTTGGACAATGTTCCTGCACTGTTGGTATAACTCAAGCGACCTGTCACTTGTAGTGGGCGCAGTTGTTGAATCAGGGAGGACAGCTTTTAATCTAAGTTCCTCCGATAAAGTGAAAAATGTCACAAATATTGGCTGTTGGTGAAGAAGCCGTTTGACTGCGATGCCAACTGTCCCATCAATGAATGCATTTTTCATGACATTCAGTCGCATGCCCAGGCGATAAGCAGCCAAGCAGTAGTGATGTCGTGACATCAATAGAATTATACTGTCAAGCAGAGACATGCTCCAGCAGTGGTGCCTTGGAACCCAATCATTGAGATAATTTACAAGTATATGGAAAGAGGCAACATTCTGTCTCTCAAACACTCTGTTCACCCTTCTCCCACCGCTACCTCGACAGCTGTCTGTCACTCATCTACCCCCCCCCCACCCCCTTCATTTTTAATCTCATTCTCTCGCTAATGCAAAGAAACACAGCTATATGCTGATTTTCACATATTTTGCCGTAACAAAAATATTTTGTCACGAGAATTGCACGACGCTGAAATAGTTGGCTCATGTACAATGCACGAAGGGTTTTGTTGATGATACTAATTATTTGGTGATAATGCGTTGAGAAAAAAATAATCTATCAGTCCCACTGCCTTAAAAGGGAAAATGATTCAGGGAATTTCCCCTACTTCATAACACATGGTGGCCATTCTTAACGTTCTAAGGCAAAGGGTCATTGCCTGAAACGTCACCTATTATACATTTTTTTTCCTTTTAAAGCCACACTCTTATTGATCATTTTTTTAGTTGTTTTTTTATTATTATTATAGTTCACATCGAAAATACACACGATCATATCGCACATCTTTAAATATTAATTGTATGAAATCTTACGCTCAACACGTCATGTACTGATTCATGAGATGTTGTGAAATGATGCAGCTCATGACTTTCTCATTTGTTAAGATGCTGTAACCACATTTCCGCGTTAAATTAGCTGAGCTATTTTCTTTCTTCATGGGTTAATCCCCCCCAAAACCGTGGTCACTTGGTACATCCAAACGGCATCATGTTACCGCCACCATCTGGAAGCATGCAGAATTTTGTCTGCAGATACAAGGAAGATACTGACTGTGTTTAAGTGTCCTCCACCGAAGCATCTCACTAGTAAGCAGTGTGTAGCACTCACAACAGCAAGAACAATGTACAAGGGAAATCGCTACAACTACCGATGTAAGTATTATCCATTTCCTTCGAAATGCAATTAAGTGTCAAATGTTTAACTAGCTTTTATGCCAATTGCATAGTGATGCTGTACATAGTGTAGTTTCAGAAACATAATATACCGTCTGTCTTGCCGGCGATATTGCTAGTCTGTGTATAAAAAATATAGAACTTGGTGCGTACTTATAAAAAAATATATTTGCTGTTGTGCATTAATATTCAAAGTTATGCTCCTTTTTAAAATAAAAAAAGTTCCGACACAGAATCCATCGTTACAAAAAGAATGAGATATTTTATTTTCGAGGAATTCCCATATCCATAAAATACTTGTGCAATACGTGGTGTTTTTTCTTCGACTATATGTTCATCTATATGTTTATCGATGACTTGGCAAAAATAACTGGATTTAAAAAAAGATAATAGACTTTTCTTCTCTCTAGGACAAGTAATTTAACTGAATAATCTATTGCAATTGCCTGGCCTCCATTGACGCAAGCTTGCTATTTTATCAATTTAATGACATCGTGACAGCTAGAGGTTCCAAGCGAAGAATTTAACCTCACAGGACGTTGCCTCCATCATTCATTGACCTTGCATTTACACTATCGGGATAAAATAACGTCCGTTAAATTGGAACGCCTCCTCTTTTCTCCAAGGGAAGTTTTGTATGGCAATCATCGTGCGCTATTTGGAACATTCGCCAGTCTCCGTTGTGCGCATGGTGAAACGCCTGCGCCAGTAACAACAGTGCACACAGGAAAAGTGGGGAATGCAAACGGTGAAAGTTTTGTGCGGCAAATCTCCGCGCCCTATGTGAGACGTCCCCCCCCCCCCAATTTTTCACGTCCGCACGGTTAAACGGTCACGTCAGTGGCAACGGCATACACGGGGAAAGTGGGAAAGGCAGAAACGATTTGACAGTTGGAGTGACAGTCGCGTGAGGCTGCAAGCCTGCTGAGATGTCACGGGTGGCAGGGCTGCCATGTGTGTAATGTGGGGATGGCATGTGGCTAGGTCCAAGCATGACACGTTACAGCCTCCATCAGCTGCGCGTCCCCAATGCACCAAGGCAGGCCCTTTCATTGTGGGAATGGGAAGTGATTACATTCACTCAGTGTGGAAGTGTTCCATCTTTCATAAGCAGAGCTTCACGATTCAGTATTAAAATCGTGGCTTATGATAGAAATGTAGTGTTTTATTTTGGTGTTTTGGAAATTAACTCGTCTATGGGTGAAGCTTGAAACCACGTATGTGAAAATATATTTTGATTTGTTTTTAGCTTTTACACTTTTCTCAGCTTAGATATAAAACTTGTTACATATATCTCGAGAGAGCATTTTGTTTCACATCGGTTACACAGTGTTCATGCAAATATATACAGGATTTGTTATAATTGGACCTGTTATTTTGTATCAGTGGCAATGTGAACTGAACAGAAAGCATACGAAATCAGAGCTAGCGCTTCTTACCTTCAGAGCACTCATGAAATGGAATTCTTATTTATTTAGCAATTATAGGGCATATTTTTTACTTGACAGATCTGGGCCATGGCGTCAGCATACAGTGCCTAATATTTAACTTTTTACAGTCATTGGGAGGTTTTTAAATTTATACAAAATAATTTGGTACAATTTGGTGCAAATTATTTGGTGAAAATACTATCTAAAAGTCACCCAACAACATTGTATTGTGTGTTCGGGTACAAATGTCATGTCTATACTTCTGTTATAAATGCACATATTGTGATCAATTATTTTTGCACGAAACACTCAATCTAGAATGTGTGATAATCTGGTGTAATATTTTACGTAATGCAACTAATTATTGCCACGCATGCCTTTGATTAGATCAATAATGTTTTATCTAAACAATGCAAAGAGCAGTTTTATTTCAACAATAAGAGTGCCACGTTATCATTTGGCAAATGCTTCAGGAGGCAAGTATTTGTTTCCAATCCATACATGTTTTTGTATTTCACATTCACTCATTAAAGTAGATAATTTTTAATCAAGTTTCATTTTTCTTACTTTGGATCTGTCGTAACCATTTTACCGAGTCCTGTAAGCCTACAGTAAAATGCAGATTGCTAATTATTTGCTAAATATATACGACGGCAGAATCTTGTAATAAGGCATTACTTGAGACTAACGAGGCTTGATGTCTCAACATATCATCTGGTATTTTCACTCAAATTCTGGCATCCATTTACAATTGCTGTGACACTTAATCTTGGAAAATATAATTATATTCATCTTCGGGTATATATATAAAGATATTTATGCCCATGCTGATAGATTGTCCTCCAAGCAAACAGAGACATTTCTGAACGTCACTGTATACCATTTAGCCTGTGTATTATGACGCCATGCTCTGTATTCACCAATTTAGGCCACTGCTGCGAATGCACTATTTGTTTTTTTATGTATGTGTGCATGTGCGCACTATAGCTTGGATGTAGGATATTTACAAAAAAGTAAATATCCTACATAAATGGTGCCAGTGGAGGGTTCGTCTTCCATAATTTTGTCTATCAGTGAACATGCACACGTTGTTCTCCGATCCACTGTTCGTAGGGCTTACAACAGCGAATAATGAGTTTGTCGGTACAAACTGATTTCCTTATACAAAAAACCCGTCATTAAATATAAAAGATAAATGCCCATTTTTATTATTAAACAGTGTCCAATTATAATATTGTATGATTACAGAATATTTTGTACAATAGCGCACAGTCGTAACCCCTTGTCAAGTCATAAACATTCAAATAAACCATTCTATATTCTTACAAAAAGAATCTCTCCAAAATATAAAAAAAAATATTTACCAGTTAGAAAACTGACCGTTAAGAAGAGAACACATTGCTAATTCTAACAATGTATCCGGTGGGCGAGGCTGGTGATGGAATGGCTGAGCGGATGCCCACCACAGAGATGGAGCGATGAAATTGGCTCGTGATGGAGGAGCAAAATGGATTGTGGCATCACAGCACAAAAGGGGGAGAGGGCGGAGCGGGGGGTGGCGATTAAATGCAGAGGCCTTCATCCAGCAGCAGATTGATCATGGCTGTTGAGGATGATGTTGAGTACCATTATTAGAATTCAATAGGTGTTTGGAATGTGGGAGTAAAACAATCTCATAGTCCAGGTTTACAGATTGTGAACGACCTGCATTTACTCTAGCCGTGTTTTATGTGGTGCCCTATCACAGATAAAGGTCGTTCGTGAGCTCATAGTAATTACAGAGTGTCCGCACGAAAACCCTCCGTGGATTGATGGCATACATTGTTGAGGCATGCATAATAAACACGGACGTGATGATGACTAACAGAGACTGCACTGCAACTTTGTCCCTGTGGGCTAAAAATCCCATTCTCTCCAATGGCATCTTTGTCAATATCACAATGCCACTCAGAGAAGGCATTCGTTCGTTTTTTTATCCAACCCATGCTAGTTTGGTATCCACACTTGAGGCTCTGTTGTGTGTTTTGCATTGACAGCCATAATGCCCTTGAGTGTTAATGTTCATTTTCCACTGGATTTCTGAAATTAAATGGCTTGCCAAAGTGCAACCATTCAATGCTGCAGTAAAACCGTTGCTCAGTGGCATGGGTTTGCAAAAGCCCCACAAGATACACGCCCTTTAAAATCCTCCTAGTCTCATGCACCCCACATTCTGCAGTAATCTAGGCAGCTGAATCACTGACACAAATGAGTTCCACTGAGACAGGCTTACTGCCATAAATAGAGTAAGCTCATTTATGACTGAATGGGGGATGGTGGAACTCAAATACATATATACAAATTAATTCATAATAGATGTAGGAATTTAGGCAACACTGAGCAGATCGAATGCAAGGAAATTAGCATTTTGCTGATAGGCCAAGTACATTTCATGGCTGATTTACGCCGCACCTTTATCTTTAATGGTGAATTTTTCATTAAATATTAACTAACGTGAAATGTTGATATGGCAATTTTAATGCATAATGTATGCATCCATAACTTTTGCTATTCTGTGTCAATTAGCGTGGGTCTTTGAACAGTCGTTTTTTTGCCAATTTTAAATGTCGGCAATTAATTGGAAAAAAAACAATGGCTCGCTAGCATTTTTCCGCGTGTGACACTAACATAGGCACATGGACCGATCGAGAGGTACTCGGTATCCATGTACTCATCGTTCTTCCCCCAAAATAACATTTTTGACCCTATTTAAGGGAAGCATGTCACCACAGCAGCGAAAGCCTTAGGACGTTCTTTTAGGAGTGAAATAAAATCCCGTAACTCTTTTCACTCGAAAATAGGAGTTGTATTTGTTCGTCAGTACCTTTTTTTCTTTAACAAGGGTCCATTGAGACCGAAATGTCCCTTATTAGAAGATACTTTACGACAAAAGGTGTTGTGCAGATGTCACAGACAACCAGTTGTTGTTCTGTAACACCATCTGCTACACTCAAGACACATTGGAAGAATATGACCAAGTACTTAAAAAAACGCCATTTAGGACTAATACGTGACTATACATTAGTGGCCATTCTCTTTATTTATAGTGGTTACGTAAACGTGTGTTTACCTCTCATTACGTGCAACCAGCTGTGCCAAAGTAATGGATGTTCTGTTTTTCTAAAGCAAAATGCCTACGTTGAATATGAAAGTACAGGTCTCCGCTACGATACAGTAGATTTACATATATACGTAGATCACCTGATGGAATTTGATACGAGGAGAAGACAAAAGTCCGTTATATTTGAGCCTTGATTTTTAAGTCTTGAATTGTACAAATGAAGATGTAAAGGTGTGGCTCTGCAATAGCTTCATACTGCTGCTGGCAACAGGACCTATAATCAGACGGAGCTCTAGAGAGTTCCTCTAGAGGGTGTTTGGCCTACTCTTCCATGCTGGCCAGACGTCTCGGAAGAGGTGTGAGTATTCACACTTTACCCCACTCTACACGACCTGTCGATCGACTAACTAATGCTTGTTGCTAACACTATGATGATACTTATTTTCCAACTATTGTATATAAAAAATTATCTACATATTATGCTGAACGCAAAATGCTTTAAAGGCATTCCTTGAACAAACGTTTTGGACAAATTGACCTTTGACACCAGCACTTATTGTGGAATATTGTGATATGAAAAAATTTGGCCAATACTATGATATACACATGATTCATTCTTGCACACTCATTACTGGCCGCACATTGGTAATCTTTAAAGGGTAAATGGTGAGCTTTTGCTTGGTAAATTTTGTTTATCAAACTAAGAAAACTGGATCATAATTGCACGCCTTGGTAAAATTACTCGTTCAGTACCAGCAATTTTTTAATCAACTTGCAGTTAATTTTAATAGCATTTGAATAACTTTCTCAAAAGTCGATGGCCTCAAGGTGAAAAAGAAATTCCTGTAGGAGTTAAAAAAAAAGTTTTCCTTCAATAATTTATGCATTTAATGCAATTAGTTTCGCTGTCCGTTTAGATGGTTACATAAGAACATTATTGCGTTCTTTCGGTAAAGTCACGTATAAAGATAAAATAATAAATCAAATACTAGCATACGACGTTTCGATTGCAACACAAGCAATCAACACAAGCGATCATTAACATTATTGCGGTCAGAACAATATTTTTGTTACTACCGTCAGACGTTCAATATCACGTTCATTTCAAAGGCAGAACGTTTGTTGTGACTACATTTTCCGGGAGTTCTTTCATCCTCTTCAATAATAATGTAACACACATCCAATGGAGAGTTGTATTATGATTCCACGTGAATTGGCAATCGGAGTGCTGGGTGACTTTATGGAATATTTATTTATTTATTATGGTAATTTTCACTTTTGCTATTTCCAAATTTGCTTGCTGCTTTTGCTTTGGCCGCAATGTAAATGATGAGGCCTTACGGTGATTTTGGTTGTTGCATATCATGAGGCGTCTAGCTTGTGTAACTTTTTTTTATCTATGTGATCATCAGACGTGCATACATCTATATCTGACCTCTATGCACGAGCCAGTTTAACGATGTTGCATTTCTACCTGTGTTGGTAATTAACATTATTTATCCGCAGTATTGTGAATTACTCATAATAAATTGTCACAACCATGGCTGTATTAGTAAATTCTATGCCAGTTTGAAACACGAAGTCAACACGGATTATTTCATCACTCTTCATTCAGAGTCAAGTGAGCCTTCCAGCTGAATATGAACATTATGCACGCGAAAGAAAATACGCGTGAAAAAACGACAAAGGAATACAGCTGAGGCTCACATTGTTTTGTTCGCCTACTTGCGCTTGCAAACTGCTTCAAAGAGTTTGATGCTCGACAAAATCCACCAGGAAGATGACTGCTGCTGGGCTTGGGTGTTGTGGTGCACGCCGATGAGATCATGTATTACTGGACTACCACTCGCAGGGGTTAGTGAGCTGGCTAGCAGTACATAAAGTAAATGACTTGTCGGTGTGGAACTTGAGTGTGTATTGTTTCCTGAGTTGTGTGGGTGGGGCGGGGGAGTTCTTTACCAACTCCAGTTTGCTTTTACAGGTTTCCCTCGCTTTGTGCAGAAGATGCATAAAAAAATTACGCACAAAACGAAACTGCACGGGACAGCTGCCTGCCGAGTAGTGCATGCACCACACACAATGTTGTCTCACGTCCGACCGCGTAGCCGCATATGAGCGAATTTAAACCACATATATAGCGATTTTTTTGGTAGAAATAAATTATTTGCATTTATACATCGAATCGCCCAAGCCGAACCCGCATAAAGCGAAGGAAACATGTTCTTACAAAAAATATTTTCAAGGAATTTCCCAGACATTCCAAACAGGACCCTAATTGAAAAGCCTTGAGACTTACTGAGGCTTTAAGGACTAAATGTATAACTTTTTTATATTATTAAAAAAATGCCAACATTTTATCAGGCAATTGCACACATCACTTTTAACACATACAGAATAAGCAAAACATGTTCATGTTTACAATAAAGGAGCGTTAAGCAATATTTTTAAACAACACACTGTATCATCTTCAAATATATATTAGCAACTGCTAATACATTATGATGTTTTTAAACTTGTAATATTTTTTTTACAAGTGCTTTTTTTGCTGCCGAGAAGATTTTTCTTGTTGGTCTTTTTTTTTCAACCCAACATTTTGACTCGCTGAACAGAAGCGCTGCGCCCTTCTGTGGGAGTACTGTAACCGTGTCGCATATTTCCGTTTTGACAGATATTAACATGGCGGGCGAGCCCAAACCAAACCGGCCCAAGACCAGTGGAAAGAGGCCAGTTGCTGCTCTCTATGGGTAAGCTCTGCAGTCATGTGCTTGTAGGTTAAACACTGACAACCATTAAAGGGCAACTCAAGTTGGTGGTTGTAGTAGCCGACTAAAATAAAAAAAATTAACTGCCCACATATATATATTTTACATCGGCACCATTGTACACTACCAAATGTGTTTTTTTTTGTGGGCTGAAACTCAAGAAACATAAAGGTAAAGGTGCAGCCCTGCAGTTTTTTTTGCTCATACCACTGCTGGCAGAAGGGCCTCCACTAGAGGGAGGTCCAAGAGAAGGCCCTATTTTATTTTTGGACCTTACTCATCCATGCTGACCAGACTGTCTTGGCAGTGGTGGTAGTACCTACACTTTTTCTCACCACACACGCACCTGCCTATCTTACTGTGGTGAACCCATTTACACCAATGGGTGGACATAAGTGGGGGGGGTTGGGGAGGGTTGAAAAAAAACTTGCACCGATGTTTCAACTGCCTCGCCCGGAGATTCAGCCAGCCACCTCTGGATTGCGAGACCTGCGCGCCAAACATCATGCAAAATAACGTCGTGCAATAATTGTAGAGCGCAAGCTTGTTCAATTTCTTCATACACAATTGCATACGTCGGTAAATTGATAGCATCCAAGAGTGATTTTTTTTATTCCTATGGAACTTGACTGTTTTGGTTTTGCAGGAGACAGGAGTGAATTTCGTACCAAATCATTGCAGCATTTAAACTATAAAGCTCTGGGGTCATGGTGCAATCTCACTGCAATCAATATTTCACTTGATATCCACTGCACTGTGGAGCTGCAGAGCTTTGAGCTAAACAGTTGGATGCTATTTTATTTTACATTCCTATGTATTGATGTGTTCAAACAATGATAGGTCAACCATTCACCAATGCCTGTCAGTCAATGGATAATGCATTCTTCCATTGTAAATGGACAATGTCAGAACAAAACAACACTCCGACTGGCCGTGTCTCACATCAACGCATCACAGATCGTGTCTCCATTCGTGAATCAATGAGATTGATCATTGTTATGCTTCGAGTTTTTTGTCAAGACTTCAGCTGGTTTACATTTCTATGAACTCATCGGTGGCCATCGGGCTGGATGTCACTGTCGTGAGAGTGCTTGACTGTCAATCGGAAGGGTGGCGAGGTGTTTACTTCCTCGCCTGGTATGGAAGAGGTCGTGGGTGCGAGCCAGAGCCTGACTCCTGTATATTTGGAGTATGCATGTTCTCCCCGTGGTCGCGTGAATATTTTTACGGGTCCTCCGTTGTTCTTCCTCCACATTTAGAAACATGCGTTTAGAATTTTTGGCTGCTATAAAATTCCACATGATAAGCCACTTCCTTGAGCTATCACTTGTGGCCAGGTCACTTCTGAAAAATATCTATATAGCTCAGTGGGCCTTACCTGGTCAAATACAAATTGTTCATAGTTCACAACCCAATCCTGTCCTCGTCATCCCTCGACATTCAACAAAGTGAGTGCCACTTGGTGTGAAATCAACAGTGGTCATCCCATACAGCACGGGTGGACAAACTCCATGACCCGATCTGCACACCAAAACCTCCATATGGCCGAGAGTCACGAAGCGCAGCACCAATCGCGGTCACGTGTGGTGACCACACAGCCAGCTCGCTCGCACTGGTTGGCTGTGACGATTTGAATATTGAAATCCGCGAGAGTACACCCCGGGGAGTGCTCGTGACTTGGACGAGTGCACCGGGCTTGCTGTGGCTTCTGCAGATTTTTTTTCCCCGTTTCAAATAAAGTTATATTTAACAAAAAAAGTTACAGACCAGCTGCGTCTCCACTGGGTTGCACACTTGAACTGCTCAGGATCTGCACCATGGAATCTCCTGCAGCGCCACACAACCCACACCCCAAGAGAGTATTGAAAGTTCACCAAGTGGAATTTACATCGCTGGCTCAGAATGAATGTTTTACATTAAGTTGAGGCCAGAAATCATATATCGGCACCAATGGATAGGGGTGCTATTTACGTATTTACATTCGTTCAATAATAATGATTTACACTCCTTCTTAAATCTACTGCTGGATGAAGAACTCCGCATGCCATCGGGGATTGACATTACTTCAACACGCTGGTCAGCGTGGATTGGTGAAGAGAGGAGGGCCCGGAATTGGTTCAGATATCAATTGCCACTCATATTAGCGGTGGCTTTAGACTCTAGCGCTGGTCGTCGAGTTTGTGGTGTGACGCGATTCCCATTTTGCCGTCGCCCTTATGCAGTAGCTGACTGCTCAACATTTCTGAATAAATTTTGATTTAAAGCTTTCGTGAGTGCAGGGATTCATATTATTGGTTCTTTCGGTAAAGTCACGTCGTGAGAATTTTTATTGTTTTATATTTGTATTATTTTATTATTTCCCTTCTACGTGACTTTACCGAAAGAACCAAGAATATATTTCTGAATTAGTTTGTTTAAATTGCACTGCTGCCATAAAAAAAATTATTGCTTATCCAATAGACAGCGGTTCATAGTTACGTCCGCTTTCTCTCGGGCTTTCATACAGAGAGATCATCATGACGCTCGCTCTGCAGCCTGGCATGGGATGGGTTCATTGATGTACCCAGCAAACCCAGTCTTTTTCAATTCCTCGGAAGGCTTCTGATGCGAAGTGTCCGCGTCCACATTAAATTATTCATCATCATACCAATGGACACCGCTGGCAATAGCTGATATTTGAGCAGACAAATTGACTCCTAAAAACAGATTTTATATTCGTTAAAGTCATTGTCAAATATAACCATGTTCTTTTCTTATAAACGTGTCATTAAAATGACAAAAACGTCTTGTCTAAGAGTGTTACACCATCACTGTATTACATTGTATGCATTGTCGTTATTATTAACTTATAAGGTGTGGGTGCAGCCCTGCAACTGCTTGTTCGCGATGGTAGGGCCTCTACTAACGAGAGCTCTAGAGAGCCTATCTGGAAGGTATTTTTGGCCTACTCTTCCAGGCTGGCCGGACACCTAGAAAGTGCTGGGAGTACTCGCACTATACCTCCGACACGCACGTGACATAACTGCCGATCGACCGACTGTAATGTACCAACACATGCTGCCGGGCAAAACGAGTGGCACAGTTAGGGGCCGTCCATAAATGACGTCACGCGATGTTGGACGATTATTGACCCCCCCCCCGCTTCGTCACACGGCGTCACAAAAAGTCAGACCCCCCCCCTCAAATATGACGTCACAAAGCTATGCCCCCCCCCCCCAAAATAAAACATGCTTCAAATCGCTTTACACTATTGTCATTGTAGTGCGTATTTAATGTGGCGCTGCACTCTGATTTTGTAGGAGAAAACATTTATTAAAAAGTCTATTTAATTAAGTAGAACGTGTTGTCTATATTTATTTAAAGTTGCGCATTTTGATGTGACGTCACATTTCTCAAACCGCCCCTCCCCCTCGTCACACATCGTCACAAATGTCTGACCCCCCCCCCTCCTAGGTGCGTGACGTCATTTATGGACGGCCTCTTAGTCTCGAAGCGTTGATCTTCATTGGCCGTGTGCAGGGGTTGGCAACTCAAATAACAAGGAGAGCCGGGTTTGTTGTCGAATTCGGTAAAAAAAAAAACGGATCAAGAGCCGCAATGCACACGGTGAATACGAAACGGTGGTTCTCATTAATAAGGTCACGAGGTAGTCCTTAAAGAGCCGCACGTTTGGTCCGGAACCACAGGTTGCCAGACTCCTGGCCGTGTGAATCGTCAAATAATCAGTGTGCAGAGTGAACGCTAAAAGCGATAACATCCAACAAACAGGCAAGCCAAAGGACACTGTGGCATTGAGATCTGAACGCGAAGAAATAACACTGTGTTGTATGCAATTCAGTTAAATTAGGGTTGGGTTTTTTTTGTCGCCCATCAATGATGATAATGACAGCGATGGAAACTCGGTCTGAAGGTAATAAGGTGCTGTGTAAATCGATTTAGTAAATCTATAAGCGAATCAGGAAATATATAAGTGAGAATGAACTAAACGTGAAATGCATGATAACACAACACCAACCTTGCATTTAAACTGCGTATTTTGGGGTCCCATATTCCCAGCAATTTGCGGTTATTTTTGCTGACACTACAACACAAATTGGGACCATACTTGTGTCCAAGGGACTGCCAGTGCACTTCTCATTCAAACGGCAGAAATGCACTAACTTCCTTCAATGTGCTGAAGCCTATATTTTCATGCCAAAATCCATTCATGAGCCTCTCCGAGGCGACTGAGAAAGTGTTCATTGATTGTTACCGCGCGCACAATAGGCATTGCCTGATTGCAATGCGGTAATTTTGTCACAGCTCAGCGAACTGTTTGTGTTTGCGCTTGCATTGTGAACACTCGAGACGTTAATGGGGTAGGTGTCCCTGAATGTGGTCAGAAATTCAGCGATGTACTCTGAACAACTGGAGCCCATTCCCTGCGCACACCTGCGTCACAGGGATGTGGTCAAATTTTGATTCAAAGCTTTCGTGACTGCAGGGATTCATATTCTTGGTTCTTTCGGTAAAGTCACGTAGAAGGGAAATAATAAAATAAAAACAATAATATTTTTATTATTTTATTATTACCCTTCTACGTGACTTTACCGAAAGAACCAAGAATAGGGATGTGTTCTAGATTTGAAGCTTTCGTGACTGCAAGGATTCATATTCTTAGCTTTTTTCGGTAAAGCCACGTAGGTAAAAAATTAAAATTAATAAAAGTAAAATAAAAATAAAATAAAAACCATGACGTTTCGGAGGCAACACAAGCTTCCGTCTGCAGGTGGAACCGTCACAGCACGATACTTTTATTAATTAAAATTTTTTACCTACGTGACTTTACCGAAAAAACCTACGAATAGGGATGTGGTTGATGGCATTTTGTGGGGGCCATGCTGTGACATAACCATCGTGCACATGGGACACCCACTTGCAGAACAATCAAGTATTTTCTTAGTAGGCCGTATTGCAATTAGGTTTCTTGCTGTGACTTTGTTTTGCCCAAGAGAAGCCCCACTGAGTCTCAAGTCCCTTGTAAAGAAGCTCCTGCATTGGGACATTGGATCAATCACATTCGGAGATGTTTGGTGTGTGGTAGGAAACCGGAGTACCCAGACAAAACCCAAGCGCTTGAGGGGTAACACTTGAAGCTCCGCACAGATATATTCAAGTATCTATTACTTGTAAGGCCATCTCTCTTAGCCACCTCATATAGCCCAAGCCTAAAACACATTGTAACTTGTGGCTGTCACCTATATAAGTAAGAAAAACTGTCTCAAACCTGTTTAGCTTCTGAGATGTGAAGACATAGGTTTGAGTCATAGGAGTGATTTCATCAGGGCCTCTGGTTTTTTCCCACTTTAAAAATAATAATTGGAAAAAAATACCAAAGCAGGACTATTATTGAATAGTTTCGACATTTATTTATAAATTCCTAGATTCACATAGTGAGACGTTCGCATACAAGTATTTGTACCATAAAAAAAAATTTGTATAATGGTAGGTAAAGGTGCAGCCCTGCAATTGCTTGGTCATACCACTGCTGCTGGAAGAGCCTCGCCTTGGGGGGAGCTCTAGACAGCCCCTTTTCAGGGGGATTTTAGCCTACTCTTCCATGCTCGTCAGATGCCTTTGAGAAGGTGGGATTACCCGCACATTCACCCACCG
The DNA here is from genome assembly GCF_015708825.2 of Lethenteron reissneri. NCBI lineage: Eukaryota > Metazoa > Chordata > Hyperoartia > Petromyzontiformes > Petromyzontidae > Lethenteron > Lethenteron reissneri. The sequence goes on along the minus strand of NC_083813.1, from coordinate 5,292,728 downwards.
CGCACGAATTGCCGATTGACTAAAATGTCGTGACTGCATTTATACTACTCGGTGGGCAGAGGTGTGTGAATTGACTAAACTTGACAATCATTTCAACTGCACTACGAGAATGTAAAATTGAACCAGTGACCTCTGGATTGCACAATGACAGCATCTCTTAATGCAGTAATCGGAAACAATTGTTTTTAACTCCTTATTTTCGTTTTTAAATAGGTTTTCTTATCTGAAAATATATATAATACACATTCCGTAAATATGTAACATAATCGAAGGCAAATATATCACCAAAATATAAAATGGCTTTAGTGAGACTGTGGCTTATTATAATTGCCGGTTTCCTCTAGCAGGATGCAAATAATTTGTTTTAATTGAAAGAAGCAGCACTCCAATTCAATTGAGCAAATACAAAAGATATAAACGGAGTTAAATTTAATTTGCCAAACACCTCTACCTGGTGTATTTGGGGAGGGAAATAACATTAAAAAGGCACTTTAAATAAGATTAATTAATACCGTTGTGAAAAACCATTTCAATATAGCACTGCATTTCCTTGTTTTGAAAGCTGAAATAATCAAGGCTGTAACAAACGTATGGCAGGCAGCCAGAGCATGCCACTTTCACTTCTTTTGTCATTATCTTGCGACGGGAAGGTCAACACGAGACATTAACAAGTTACACACTGCAGGCAATTCATGTATCTTTCACGCTGGACTCTGAGATTTTTTTTTTCCTCCATGGTATACACCGATCAAATTCCAATTCGATATCTCTCGACAACATGATTGCCATCAGACATTATCTTTCTACTTCTGGATGAAGGCCTCCCCCCACGTTATTGATATCTTTTGTATTCTCATCATTTTTAACAGGCCGACTAGACACTGCACATGAGCTCATTGGATTGCTCCATTTCCATGGCGGTTATCATCCTCTTGGGCGATGTTTTCTCCCTTGGCTGTCGACTTCATCGTCAGTCTCAACAATCGTCCGTCAACCCTTTTAGCCAACTGTCCTGTCTGAGCCCACTTATCGTAACAGACAATGTAACGTCTCTAATTTATTCCTGATTTGAAGCTTTCGTGACTGCAAGGATTCATACTCTTAGTTCTTTCGGTAAAGTCACGTAGGTAAAACATGAAATAAAAAATAATAAAATTAAACAATGAAAATCACGACGTTTCGGAGGCAACACAAGTCTCCGTCATCAGGTGGGACCGTCACAGCCAGATTACCTACGTTACTTTACCGAAAGAACTAAGAGTATGTCTCTAATTTAGCTTTGTCCTCTAATCCATTGTCCTCTTTCTGCCTCTCAGTGTCATTACCAGCGTACACTCCTCCATGTTTCTTTTCATAAATTTTCGTCAGAGCCCATCTACGTCATAGCAAGCAATTGATGTGCATCATCGATGTCTGCCGAGAGATGCATATATAAAGACAAAGGACCCCTGTATATCTTCTTGGTTCTTACGGTAAAGTCACGTAGAAGGGAAGTAATAAAATAATAAAAATAAAACATAATAAAATAATTCTCACGACGTTTCGGCCACAACGCAAGCAGCCGTCCTCAGGTGACGACCAGGTCTGTCGGGAAGACAGCGTCTGAATCAAACACCACCACGCTTGGAGCGTATATTTAAGCTGGGTTAAATATACGCTCCAAGCCCCTGTATAGCCTTAACAGACTGTTGTGAGGGAGCACCTATGAAGGCTGGCACCTCACACGAGGGGGTGGGTGGCTAGCATCACATCTGGGCGCCTTTGGCTTCCTAGTAGCATTGTTTACACACTGCACTAGGTAATCATTTGAGGCTGAGTCGAGGTAGGGGAGGCCCAGGACCGGTTCAAATAATCGTCACCGGTGTTGGTCGTAAGTGGGATCGTACTCAGGTTGCCGGGTCCGTAGCACAGCGAGCTAACCAGTACGCTATCTCGTCCCACCGTTTTATATTTTGTATATATAAGTTAAAGTGACACTTGGCATAAAATGTATCTATGTGTTTAAATTTTCAAATATAAACACAAATTTGCATTGCGTGTGCCGAACGCACAGGTCAGGTGGCCCTAATTTAGATTAGTTGAATCCCTCCCAGCATAACGAGTTTAACGCAAGCATTTTCACAGCAATTTAACCTGTAGCAGGAAAAAATGCGATGTTTGTGAAAATTGCCACTGGTTAATAAAACAGATGGTTTATAACAAAAAAAATGCATTCATCTCTGCAATGTTTAAATTTTACAGCAAGTGACCCCAAGATGCTCATTTTATCTTTGGCATCCAAATAAAAGGTCCAGTTATGTTTATTCACGACAAGAAAATGCCTAATTTACTGGCCCCACTTGCACACTGTTCATAGATGCAATCCGGGCAAAAGGCAGTGGCATGAATATTATTTCAGAGATTGATGAAAAGTGTTTCAGCCTCCAAGAATGAAATGGAATTTTAATGCATGCTACCGTGCACATTATTCTGTCGACCTACCTTCAATACATGACAAAGGACCTTGCAAAATATTCTACAAGACATCAGAAAAAAAGGCTATTGGACTTGCAAAAATCCTACAAAAACTGGTAACATATTTACAAAACAATACTGGTGCGATTGTATTCATTTTAAGATTGTGCAAAACAAGCCGGTCGCACAGCTTTTATGATCAAAATATGTATTCATTTACTAGTTAACTAAATCATGAATTTCATGTTTATTTCCTGCCCTCTGTCGTGTACTTTTTAGATTTTATTTTTATGGACTGCTGCTTGTTATGTGTGTCTTCTATGTTGTTCATATATATGTGTTAGTAAGCTCCTGTGTTATTATTATTCGTTCGTGTTTTAATCAGTGGTCAAATTATCTTAGTTTTTTTTGCTGAAGCCAAAGAACTAAAGAACACTGCTTGGCTGGAATTTACGTATGATGAAGCAAATTAATTGGTCATTAGACCAACACAATTGTCACAACATTTGGTCTTAATATGTATGCATGTATTCATTCTTCAAAGCACAATGATTGTGCGTGTAATATATTCTCACTCAAAGATGCACTTGGATAACCATAAAATTCACCTGCAGACGTCGCAGGCATGAATATAAATGTGAGTGTCAGCATCGAGATTCCGAAAAACACAGAGATAAACACTGACACATTCACACGCTCCGATGCACAGAGACACCTATGCACACTCGCAAAGATACGGTGAGATGTACGCATAGAAATGTACGTTTCCACTTTCTGTGCGATGCAAGAAGCCGATATTTCTCTGACATTATCACACATTACAATTGCTTCACTGCTACAAAAATAATGATAAACTCTTGCAAATGCACCTTTAAATTTGTTACGGTATTGAATTCCAACAAAGAACAAGTGTGTTTTTTTTTTCAGTTGAGCTGTGTGCATATTGAGAATTTATACCCTCAAGCTTTTGACATGTACTACTGCGGCATCTTCAGGGATTTAATTATTTCAGCTCAATCCAAGTTTTGAAGATACCCGCAGTAGCACGTGGTGAAAGATTGAGAGAAAAAAATGCGTTGGCATGCAGCGCAGCCCAGATAAGCATTGCGACACAACTCCACTTTAATTTAAATTTTTTTTATATTTTCTGGAATTTCACTTTGCACGATGAAACGTTTCTTGAAAGATGCACATACTGTTTTGTAAGAGTCATTGTATTGGCTTTCTTTCTCTCTAGTATTTTTTTTATTGTAGGAGCGATGTGTGAAAGTTATGCATGCATTGCAGGTGTGGACACTGTGCAATGTCTTAGTGCTGTGTTATGCATTTTGTGGCAAAGTGCTGCGATTTTTGCACGGGAAAAGCAGACCTGCCTCATAGATGCCTGGGACTTAGAACTGTAGCATTTTCAAGATGGACGCTGCGGGCGCAGAGAATTGAGACCTCCAAGAGAGGCTCACAGAGCTGTATAGTTATTTTTGCAGAAGCTTCCTGGCCACAAATTAGATAGACATTTATATCAGCCAAATACTCATGTTTCTAAATGTAGAACGAAAAACCCAAGGACCCAGACAAAAATCCACGTGACCATATGGAGAACACGCAAATTCCACATATGCAGTTTAACATGTAGGCTTTCGCAACCAATATCATCCATAATACAGGTTTTGGGGGTTAGAGCACGTAAAAATTATAAATGCGTCGTTAAACTGCATATGTGGAGTAAAAATAAAAATAAAATAAACACAGCAAATTAGTAAGGTTTGTCACGTTAACAGAACATGCCAATTAGTTACTAGTACAGCACACCGGTGTGTTTTAGAGCCAAGCCACAACATTTACAATCTGAGTATGACGTTTTGCCAGTAATTACAATTAGCTTCATCAGGCGACAACCAGATTTGTGGAGTCCCCCTGTTTCGTTCATGAAATAGAGGGGTAGATGTGATGACAGCACTCGTGTGCCTTTCTTGCGCGAAGTGGGGGAGGGGATTAATGAATGCATATAAATTACTATGGTTATCCATTGTCGTTTGGGTTATTTACATGGTAATTTGCGCATATTATAGACGCGCATTATGCAAGCCCGTTGTTCTTTTACTTCATGTCGATTGTGTGTACTAAAATAGGCGTACCAATGGTAATCTCAATTGAAGTATGGTGACCTGTATAAACACACATATGAACGATGTATGATTTGATGATTCGCTTAAATTACTCCAGACTCTAGTAACGCACACAGGGTTGGCCAAATATATCCCACAACTAGCTGAACATTGTCTAAAAAACATCTATTTCTTGTGGAAGGGTGACTTCTATAAACAAAAGAAAGGAGCAGCAATGGGCTCTTCTTTGTTTCATGTGATAGCGAATTTGTACATGGAAGATTTTGAAACAAAAGCAATAGCTTCAAGCACACTAAAACTCTCTGCTTGTGTTAGATATGTGGATGACACATTAGTGATCTGGCCACAAGGCTAAGATACACTTAACGAATTTATAAATCACCTCAACTCGCAAAACCCATCCATCCAGTGTAAAACATGGAAGTAGAAGCTGACAGAACGCTACCATTTCTGGATATTCCGCTTGGACGCGGTCGAAATGTTAAAATAACACACAGCATTTACCAACACTGACACCTATTTGAATGCAGAGTCACACCATCACTCCGCACAGAAATCCGCTCTCATCAAGACGCTCATACATCGGGCTAAGAAAGTGTCAGCTGGTGATAGTCTGAGAAGTGAAATGAAACATGTTAAAGAAGTGCTGCAATTAAATGGTTACAATGATGCACAAATCAACTTGAATGCCAAAACCAAATCAAATAACACGAGCATTGAAATTGATCAAGTAATGAAAACTATTAAAATACCGTACATTGCGGGAGTAACTGATAAACTAGCCAGATGTTTGGAAAAACAAAACATCCGAGTCAGATTTGGCACGGTACATAAAAAACTAATTAATATCTGGTACAAAATATTTATTACCGAAGCTATCAACAGAAGGTGTGTACCGGATTAATTTCACTTGTGACAAATGCTATGTTGGGCAAACAGGATGAATGATCAGCACGAGACTAAAAGAACACCAAAGAAATAAAAAAATTATCCCAAATACAACTGTCAGCAGTAGCAGAATACGCGTGCCAACAAGGATTTTGATAATGCTTACATTCTGTTTAAAACTAGTTACTACTGGCCAAGACTAATTAGAGAATATATCAAAATTGAGAGAAAGAAAAATAATGTAAACATTTTAAACGTTCCGATAGCTACAGACTTAGTGCCGCTTGTAAGCGATCATCGAATAATACATTGTTAAAATGCATGCCTATACAGGTCACCATACTTCAATTGGGATTACCGTTGGTACAGCTATGTTAGTAACACAATTCACAGGAAGTACAATAACAATGAGTTCCGTAATGCACATGCATAATTAACCATGATTACCATATGCATAACCCAAACGGAAATGGATACCCATAGTCATTTATATGCATTCATTAACCCCCCCCCCCCCCCCCACTTCGCGCAAGAAGAGCGCACAAGTGATGTCATCACATCTACCCCTCTATTTCAGGAACGAAACAGGAGGAGTTTTCCACAAATCTGGATGTTGCCTGATGAAGCTAGTTGTAATTACTGGTGAAATCTGGTACTCAGATTGTAAATGCTGTGGCTTGGCTCTCCAACACTCTGGTGTGCTGTACTAGTGACGAATTGGTATGTTCTGTTTACATGACAAACCTTACTAATTGGCTGTTTATTTGTATTTCTTTTTTTATTTTCTATCCACGTGACTTTACCGAAAGAACCAAAGACTATCATCTAATTGGCATTTACAGGACAAATGCAGCAATGGGATTGTTATGTTACATTTAAAAGGTGCTTCAAATTTTGTTTTAACACTTCCGAGACTTTTCAACAATATTACAAGAAACGTGCCTCCGGGCTCTGGAGACCACCTGGAGAAGATCCCCGGCATGCATTTGACAATGATGGCGGACATGTGTAGTATTAACGTACATTTGTTATAATGTTACAGTGTATTACCTGTTTTTTTCCCATGAAAAACGATTGTCCCCTCAAAATTGTAACAAGTATAACCCGTAAAAACAAAGTTTTTCACTATAAATCCTTTATATGCGTGGCGGCTAGAGTCCTCTCGTCCTCTGGCTTGAGATGGCTGCCACCTATGGGTCAGATGATTGTCTGCCAGTATTAAGCAATTGGTAATTAAATATTTAATTTGTTTTCCCTAAACAGTGTAAAATTTTGGAAAAAAATGTTCACGAACATTAATTGTCTCGCACAACGAGTCTGTGTGCAAAATGTCAGCTCGATTGGATCACGGGAAGTGGGTTAAAAAACGACCGAAAGATTTGCACGGTCGTAAGCAAGCAAGCAAGCACGCGAACTTAATATAAAGGATTTAAAACAAGTATAACCCGTAAAAACAAAGTTTTTCACTATAAATCCTTTATATGCGTGGCGGCTAGAGTCCTCTCGTCCTCTGGCTTGAGATGGCTGCCACCTATGGGTCAGATGATTGTCTGCCAGTATTAAGCAATTGGTAATTAAATATTTAATTTGTTTTCCCTAAACAGTGTAAAATTTAGGAATTTTTTTTCACGAACATTAATTTTCTCGCACAACGAGTCTGTGTGCAAAATGTCAGCTCGATTGGTTCACGGGACGTGGGTTAAAAAACGACCGAAAGATTTGCACGGTCGTAAGCAAGCAAGCAAGCACGCAATCACCCAAGCAAGCGAACTTAATATAAAGGATTTACAAAAAAAAATCAGGACCCTGTAGCCAATGTATATTCGCTGCACCGTGCGTAGCCAACCGTGCTCGTCGAGCAGCCATCTTGGCTCCGGTCAAATGCACACGATGAGTCTCGCCTCTTTTAAACGGATCGCGAAAGAGAAAACGAGTGCAATCGGTGAGGTTAAAGCAGAGTAATGTTAATCACGAGACATGTGTTGAGAGGATTACGCAAAGTGCATCGTAGAGAGTGCAAGAATTGCACACTACTGGTCACCTTTGCAATCCCTAGTCCAGGGGTGGCAATTCCACGTAGTCTTTTGTAAAGGTCAGTTTGCCGATAAGACAACCACTGTTGTCATCTTAGCCAGTTGATTGTATACTATGTGGCACTCAATTTTACCAACCACAGAGCAATGCAGGGGCTTATTTCACCTTGGTGACCATGGAAGGGGTTTCAAGTCCACTGAGTTACAAGTTGTACCAAATCAGTTGCTGTGATACGTAAAATATTAAAAAAAGATGTATGACCTCCACACGCATCCGCTTGTTATAGGAAAACACTCATGCTGCCACGAATGTCCTGTGCCCATGTTGTGCAGCTTTAAAACCACGGTAATTGATTGGCACGCAGCGATATGTCCTGTGGTGTCACAGTCGGGGGCTGTCCACTGCCAGCAGGTATCCAGAATGTAGGTGGTGTAATCGGTACAGCCCCATCACTTATACCCAAATATACGTCGTAGACCAAAGAAAGAGGTCTAAACAGACACTGCATTGCTTTTGTAGGTGCAAACCGAAATAGAATGAGTATAACAGAATAAAAAATGTTTGGACTGGAGGAATTCAATGAGCTCTTGAGATCTTTATTCACAGACCTCATTTACGACCATTTGTGAAGCCATACCCACAAGAAAATGTGTTAAAGCCAAGATCAAATTAATTAATGTCATGATAATGTGCAACCCTTTGTCAATACATCGTAGGTCACGGGGGTTGTTTGACCATACCTCACCACGCTTTGTCAGTGCGGGTTAGTGAAGGAGATTCCGAGAATCTTTTAAGATATCACTAAGCACATATTGTGGGTTCATAGCGTAGTGCGCCAGCTACTGCACCGATAATTCACCCCAAGCCTATTCGTGTTTCAAAATCCGTCCTTTGTGAATAAGAAACAGAAATTATGATAAAATAATTATGTAGGAAAAAAATACTTCCTTTGTCAAAAGTTACAATTTAAAACCGCATCGAATGGAATGCCACTGAGCTGGAGGCATTTTCAACTCTGTCCAAAAGATAACCCGATGGACGATGAGATCACTGCAAAAGAACATGTCTAATAATGCAGTGGTACTTATGCTGCTGTTGCTGCTGTTTTGGGACTTCTCCATTGCCTGCGGTTCCAAAATTAATGTGACATTTCTTACGCATGCATTGCAAAATAATAACAAAAAAACCTTGTATATAAATCAAAAATTATGGTCTTTCGGCCTTGAAGAAGTCAAGAATGTGCCTCTCTACGACAGCTTTTACATGATTTCAATAACATTCTCTTTTATTCGATAAGATCTCAAATAATTTAAATATGTAACGTGTGCAATAGAATTACATATACAAAACATTCCTTCCCAGGGACTCTTATCCCTTTTGTAAGCTGTGGATACATTGAAATGTAATTTTTTTTAAATCCACATACCATGTAGTTTCCACTCTTATTATGCGTTGATTTTTATTTTCAGCAGTGAGCTCTGGTTATGTTAATGGACAAATCAACGTGCACTTTTCTGCTGCGGTAATAGCACGGGTTGAATGGTTCAATGGATTAAATAAAAAAAAACACGTTTGTTTACTTTGCTAAGCTGGCTGAGTGTCAACGTAAAGCTCCCTTAAGTGTCATGTTTGTATATTCTGCTCGGCAACATTCATAAAAAAATTAATCTGTTTTACGTGTCATTCCATAAATAAAAGCATTGTCCTGAACGTGGAATTAAAACAGTTGGTCAAATTATTCTTAAGGTCTTCCTGATAGATGTTCTCTGTTATTTTTCAATAAAGTAAATACCAACCAACAAGGCCTGTCTTTTGTTAGTTTCTGTTTAAGCCCATATTTAGCTTAATCTACACTTGCAGTTCAAGCTGTAATTTTTTCTCAACACTTTCGACTACATTGCGTGTGTGCGTGTCTCTGTGCGTCTGTGTAGGGAGCAGTGGCGCAGTTATTATCTTACAACGTTGCAAACATCGTGAGCAGGTTTAGAGTCTTTTCCTTACAGACCAATGCCACATCAGCAGCTGAACCTGCCATAGGTTTCCACCTATGGAAACCTATGGCAAGTTTTCCACTGATCTGTGTTATAAATGTAATTTCTGTATGATTCCAATCATTGCAGTGTCTGAGGGGTTGCACAATCAGAGGTGAGGCTGAGCTCGTCGCTGCCTCACCTCTCGTCTCTTCCTGTATTTGCAGTGGAGCTCCGCAAATTTGGCGATTTTGACTATAAAAATTATTGGAATCATACAGAAATGACAACGCAGATCAGTGGAAAAAATCTTAATCTGTATTTTATTATTTTTTATTTTCGTAACAGCTATTTTCATTGGAGTATGACGGGTGAGGCTGTACCTCCCCTGCCTCCCCTGACCGCACGTTCCTGGTTTCCACTATATATGGGGCAACACGGTGGCGGATATGTTCACTGCCTCGCTTGGTATGAAGGAAGTTGTGGGTTCGATCCCGACACTTGACGCCTGTTTATTTTGAAGTTTGCATCGTTGCGAGGATTTTTCTCCGGCTCCCCCAGTTTTTCCCTCCACATTTAGAAACACGCGTTTAGAGCATCGGGCTGCAATACATTTCCACATGATAAGCCACTTCGTTGTGCAATCATTTGTGGCCAGGTCACTTCTGAAAAAGAGCTAATATTTCAGTGGGCCTTAAGTGTTAAAATAATAACGTTAGTTCAGTTAGTATATTAACTCATCCTTAAATAGGTACGTACTTGGTATGATGTTGATCATCAACACTGCGGGTGGTGGTGGTGGTCGTGACACCACCCCTTCGTGCTCGTTTTACTACAGTGGTGCCTGATGGCAGAGCTGGGTGGCTCTTGCAGAGTCCATGAGTGGAACTCAATCCCAGGCTAAGAATCAGAACTGTTCCACCTACACCAGTGGTGGCTCCTGCAAAATCTCTCAGGGGGGGCAAATGTCTGGATGATTGATAAGGATAAGGTCCACCCATGCAATGGATAAATTAACAGCTTAAGCATGTAAAGGCAACTTCACTTCTTTAATATTAATGAAAAATAAAGTGACTCTTACAATATATCTCCTTGTTTGTTTCTATACTCACTATTAATACAATCCACTCAAGTTTATTTTATTAAAGATTCCACTAGGTGGCGACAAATTATATTGTTGGATGAAACGTGCTTACGTATGATGACGTAAGCACGTTAGGGCGAGCCCTCCCGGAAGCCATAGAGAATGCATTGCAGCGCCCCCCGTTCGAAAAAAAACATCTTTGAATGTAAGTCTATGGGGCCACTCGGGGCGATTCTCAGCCGGAGTGAAATCGCCCAAAAAGAGGCGGTACTCCACAGAACGTAGCATGACGCTGATTGGACTATATCCAGAGGCACAGTGACGGCTAGCGTGACTCTGTGGTTGAATGACATTGGTGGTGCGTCGCCCAATCGCCCTAATGAAGAAACCGCCCCTGGCCTACAGCATATAAGGCTTCGTAGAAATCTTTGCGTTATAACAAATGAGGAATTTCGATAAATCGTCACGACTCGGGGTCAAGATTTGTTTTGTTTGTCTCTTTTTGTTTGTCTCGTTTTGTTCCCTCAATTTGCATCAATGTCACATATTCATTACGCTTGGTCGCATCTATGTGAACCGACACTGTGAGTCAGCCCATCGGTCACAGCAACTCGAGCAATATTTTTTAGATAGAGCTGAGTAAGCCCTCAAACTAGCCAGAATGAACCAGTGGCCGATGGTATGATGATGATCAGCTGTGACCTTTGAATTACGTGAATAAGGTGGCCAAATGTTATGACCGTGCGAATCTTGTGAAGTAAAAGAAATGTCTAACCGCTCTTCCCAATACTCTATTTCTTTTTTTTCATTTGAGAGTGTGGAATGATTTAGTGAAATTGGAGACAATTCAATTCATGTGATCCATACCTTCCATTTTGTCCTTGAGGGTTAAGGGCACTCATGTGCAATATAGTTGTTCTTCATTGAGTAAAGTAGATGAAGTAAAACACGACTAGGGTAGTAGAGGAATGCAACACAAACTCTTTTCGGTCACCATTGCAATACAGTTCCATAAATGAATGTCGTTTAGATATCATTCTTCCAATCTTTAGGATGGGATAGTATAAGGTAAACGCACAGCCCTGCAATTTATTTCTCATGTCACTGCTGGCAGTGGGGGCTCCTGTAGAGGGACATGTAGAGAGCCCATCTAGACAATGGGTTAGTTCCAGTTTATAAACCGCACACATTATCAGCACTCAATTCTCCCGTGCAGATTTCAATCGTGAGCATCGTGAGCATAAGAATCGCTCTTCTTTTGATGAATCGTTCCATCGCGTGACCTAGCAGCAACCGTGCATTACATGCCAGCGGTTGACCTTAGTTGGCGTTCTTGCAACGTGAAACACGAGTGAAAAATTAATTTCCTCGGAGTATTACGGCAAATGTTGTATGTTCACCTGTTCAACCACCCTCCACCCCGGCATGAATGCAAGATCATAGTGGCTCGTTTAAGTACACATGCAAAAACCCATTTGATGGACTGTGAACAGAGGCTGCATGCAACTTGTTTGTAATAATCCTGTACATGTGTTTTTCTTTCCCCAAGGGGACCTGACTTTGACTATGACTACTACAGAGAGGATTTCTATGACAGGTAAGTCTTCTTCTGTTATTCCCTAGGCTCTGTCTGTGAGTTTAACAGTACCGTACGTCGATTGTTTAGTAGAACTTGGCAGGAGAAATGAATTGTATTTTCATACGTATAAAAGCATCAAGAACACGATGTTAAACATTCAACATTGTGCAAAATTAAATTGCAGCTTATTAACTAAATTAATGTCATACATTGACATTTACGTAACAGAAATATCGTTTAATTCTGTTAAAGCGATCTTTGGAGTAGCACAATGAAAAAGTAATTTCAACATTGTTCATTTTAATGTCATTAGGGAGCAAGCTTGAAACTGTCTATTAATCTACATGCAATCAAGTACTTGATGTCATCTATTGATGGCCATTTAGAAAATTGCATTAACATAAGAAAGGTACTCTGTCCATTCATCAGCGATGGTAGTTGAATACGATATTAAATTGTATTGTAATTATTAATGTTATTTTATATTAACGGGGCGATGGTTGGCGCAGTTGTTAGCGCACTGCGCTATGAGCCCAGTGACCGGAGTTTCGTTCCTGGCCATGGCTGACTGGACATCTGTGAGAAAGAGCTTTATAGCTTATCGGATTCCTCCAGAATAAATAAATATTCTGATACCTTTAATACCCACTCCCTCCCACCAATAGCCAGCATGAACTAGCTTGGTGAAGTATGGTCAAAAACCCTCACAAACGCGGTGTATGGAAAGCCTTCATCCAGTCGTCGACCGACAACAGCGGCATTGAAATGTTTATTTTCGTGAGAACATTCAAAGCCCGAGTGAATCGAGCTCTTGTTGTGGTCTCCTGATTAAAGAGACATTTCAGAGACGGCTGTTTGAGTTAAGGTCATTGTGACCGTTTGTGTTATTGCGGTTTGTTTCCCCCCCCCCCCGCACCCCCCCCCCCCCCCAGCGTGAGACGAGGCTTTTGTGACCAATTGTAAATGTTGTGGATTTACTCTCCAATGAGACCGGTCTGCTGTACTCGTAAGGTATTGGCATCTTCTTGGTTCTTTCGTTAAAGTCACGTAGAAGGGAAATAATACAATAATAAAAATAACACATAATAAAATACAATTCTCTAGTGAGAATTGTATTTTATTATGTTTTATTTTATTTTTATTTCTAAATTTTATTATTTTATTATTTCCCTTCTACGTGACTTTACCGAAAGAACCAAGAAGATGAATCCCTGCAGTAACGAAAGCTTTAAATCGAAATGTAGGTATTGGCATGTTCTGTTTATGTGACAAACCTTACGAATTGGCTGTGTCGGGTGGTGGCGCGTTTAACGACGCATTTATATATTTCCTCTATCTCACCCAATAAACCTCTATTATGGATGAGACAACAAAGCTTGCAATTGGCAGCTTATTTCAAATTAGCATGTTTCGTAGAATCTATGCTCCAATTTGTTCCACGTATGTCCATGGTCACATCTAAAATGTGTCCTTTGCATCAGGGAGAATTCATACATGAGAGTTGTGCTTTGCATTAGTCGAGAGGCAGATTTTTCTAAGCTGCATCTCAATGTCATTTCTCCTGCACGTCCACCACCGCACCGCGCATTACGCCTATACCATTTTGAATTAAATAAAGTGTCTTTGCACAAAAAGGAAAAAAAAACACCCTTTCGGGGCTTGAATTAAATTATTCACACTTATCTTCAACTCCAAGTAAAACTCAGATCCTGTCGGTATATTTTATGTGTAGAGAAAATAACAACTCATAGCCACAGAGTCCTAGATTTCGGTTGTAGGGTAAAAATGTGGACGTCACTGTTACGAGATGTTAACTACCTCGCCTGGTATACAGGGGGTCGTAGGTTCGGTCCCGACCCTGAGGCCTGTATAATTGGAGTTTGCATGTTCTCCCCGTGGCCGAGTGGATTTTTCTCTGGGTCTTCCGGTTTTTCCCTCCACATTTAAAAAAACATGCTTTTAGAGTATTTGGCTGATATTAATGTCCACATGATAAGCCACTTCGTTGAGGTATCATTTGTGGCCAAGTCGCTTCTGTAAAAGAGCTCTATAGCTCAGTGGGCCTTACCTGGTAAGTTTAGTTTTTATAGGTTTTTTTTTTTAAATAGTTTTTTTTTAGATAATGGTGGAGTTCGTAGAAACCGCATTCCCATACTGATGGATACCTGTAGCTGTAACCACGGGGGTCACTGCCGTGCAGGTGATAGAAAAGCCGTAACACGAGAGAGAAACAAGACGAGACAGACGAGAGAGGGTTTCAGCCCTGGGTGGGACTGTGACCACTGCATGGTGAACGCTGTTGCACATCTCGCAAAAGCAAGGCTGCAGGTTACGAGCGTTGGTCGGTGTGCTATAACTCCACCCTTCATCCGTATACGGGATCAATAAAAACAAGCACCGCTCTGTGCGAGGTGAACGGTTGCTCATCGGAGCGACTGACACTGCCTGCTCGGGGCCAGTAGTAATGGGGATAAGCACCACCGCTCAGGCAGGAGCTTTGACCTGCTGTCGCTCTCCGGTACACCCGGGTTGCGGGTTGTGCCGCGTACCGCTCGGCATTTACGTCGGGGACTCAGTACCTGAAGAAGCCCCCCCGCCCCCCTGCCTCCCGACCGCGTGTGGAGTGAATCGTCGGACATCACGCCAGACGGCACAACCCGAAAACAAACCGGGGAGCTGCAGTCCGGCAGCAAACGCACGCGTGGTTTCACACTTGACCAACCGCCCTGTCCTTTGCCGTGCGCTGACACAGAGTCTATGAGTACCCGGTGAGGGGGCCCCTGCCCCCGCCACGCACGCTGCTGCCCATCAAGCGCCCACGCATCTCCGTGCCCGTGCCACGGCGCGGCAAGGGGGGGTTCCCCCTCAAGGGGGGGCCCCGCTCCACCGTGACGGGCACGGCCCCCTCGGGCCCCAAGCGGCCCACTAACGACGTCGCCACCGTCAGCCCGAGCGCTCCGGCCTCCATCCGGCCCGAGCCCACAATCAGCCCATCCACCGTCCAGGGCTCTCAGTCCGTGGCTAATAACTCCAATGGTGAAGTTCCTTTCTCCGTGTTTCCTTGTGCTGGCTTAATGTAGATTATCTCCGCTGACATGTAGAAAACACGTTTTTTGTTTTTCATTATTGTTATTATGGGATATAAACGCGCTATGTCCGTGTTCTGGGAACGAGACTGAGCAGCTATATTTCTCACTTGATAACATGGGCAGACAATACGCCTCCTGCAAACATCTATTTCTCCGCGTAACAAAAATGAAGCTCTTTTTATTCTTCACAACCCATCAGCCATATCGTCTTCTGGGAGTTCATAACTTAAACAACATCGCTTCAATGGCAACAAACGCTCGATCGGTTTCAGCTTTCAATGTTTCATCAGCAAAGCCAGGCTCGCTTGAACCAATCAATGCTGGTGAAATCCAAAATGTCTAAAGACAAGGGCCCTCGTTATGATAATTTCGTGTTATGTACCCTTGATAATATAATAGACTTCTAGTCGTGAGCTGCTCGGTTCAGTTCCAGCAGAAGCTTCCTCGCGCGTGCAGCGAAATGTCGGAGATCGTGCCGAACAACGCGCGGTGTGACATCGGAGAGCCGTTCCGTACGACCGTGCAATCAAACACAAAAAATAATGTGATTCGCTTGCTGAACTTAGACACCTGTGAATATAAACATGAGAGCTGGAACCTCTGTGAAATGTCACAGTTCAGCCGTTTCTTGAATAATCCAACTGCCCCTTTAATCGCTGGCAACTGTGTTCTCATTAAATTGTTAATATCCTGTCCTGTGTTCTTTCCGCATGAACTCACATCATTGCGACTGCAGTATTTATTTTGATTGACTAGATTTTAATTTTCATTACAAATTTAATAAGATTTTTTTTCATTCATTCACTAGAGTAGAGGGACTGATGTGCAGTCCCGTGGATAAATAATACTTACCTAATTTTAAATACGTTTTGAAGTTGCACATTTAAGTACAAGTCACGAGAACATATTATGAACTGGAGTAAATAATAATGGTTTAGTACACTTTCTTTGAAGCAATTTGGTAACGTTTCATAAAATCTGTATATGTGTTTGGACAGATACGACAGCCGCCTTTCATAAAAAATATACATTAGCCGAAAACAAAAGTCACATTTGATTTGTTGTGATCAACAGTGATTTAGAACTGCACCATCGGATTTAATATTTCAGCATAGATGCGATGTGTCTAAAATATGTCCAGGAGACTTAATAGATGTGGAGACTTATTGCAGCTTGTCTCAGAAGCCTTATTGGTTGTGATATAATGAAAACAGCAATTGATGGACAAACTGTCAAAATGCAAGGCTGCTGTTGTGTATTGTGCGTCACATTTACGAAATCTATGTTGAGCTAATTCATTTCACTGATGTCATACGGAGCGGCATTGCCATTTATTACATTTGAGACTTCAAAACCTGTTTATCATCTGGTCGTGGGGGACGAGGAAAATTCGAAAGCACCCTTTGTTATGGTCTAATCCTCCAGGACCCTACGAAGGAATAAAAACAAAAACGGCATTACGTGATTCTGCTCAGAGTATTGTGAAACCCAGAGCTTAATTCAAATTCCTTCTGGATTGCATTGGACATCTGTGAAACAATTTCTTGTGTTTCACTCTCACCCCAACATAAGAAAAGAATTGACACCAACACCAATTCCGTCCCGAGTTTATGGGGGCCATGAGGGTCAGCAAACCGATTTTGAAAAGTTTTGCTGGTGTAGTTTTTTGTTCTCTTAATGTTGTTCACGATTGCATTTTTCTCACCTTGTATGGAAATTTCGCTAATGTCACTGAAATTCTCATAATATAGTGCCTATTTATTGATTTTATGAAAACCACATTTCAATACGCAATGAAGGATAGATGTTACGCACGTGGTGTTTGCACACCGATGTACTTATAAACGCCCTCGCTGCTAACTATATTTATTTTTTTGAGCCCCCCCAAAAAAAATCCATTATAAGGTCTGTAATAGGATTTGAACATTTCGACGGGCTTTACCATTTTTTTGTGTTCCTTACTGTGACATTTCTATTGTTTTGTTGCAGTGCGGAGTCACGACCTGTACACAATAAAGCAAGAGCTCACACAGATAAAAACTAAAATTGATTCGCTTCTGGAGAGCCTGGAGAAGATAGAAAAAGATCAGAGAAATCAAAACTGTATGTAGTATTCATTTATTCATTCACAACAACACACATTTGTGCATTACAATATTTCTGTATTACGATATTTGTGCATTGCAATATTTATGGGTTTGTCAATGTTGTCGCTGCTGGTGGGTTTTTTTTACTCCCCAATGAAGTTATCGGTACCTTTGGTGGCTTAGTGGTTTGCGTAGTGTGCTGTGAACCTGGTAACCCCTGTTAAATTCCTGGCCACGGCTCACATTAGTGACGAGTGATGTCTGAACCGCTCCCTGCGCACCCACTTCTCACCAACCCCGTGGAGACCAGCATAGTGCAGTATGGTCAGACAACCGCCATAACCGACGTGACAAGAGGTGGCTTCCATCCAGCAGTGGATTGACAGAGGGCTGACAATTGCTATGAATTGGTCACGTTCGAAGTTGCACGAAAGGTGCGTGCGTTTTAATTGAATATAATATTGCCCAAGCGTTTGTTTTAAGACCGGGGGTGGTGGTGGGGGGGTGCGAATGGCCAAGAAAGTTTAATTTACCCACCTGTCAAGTGATGGACAGCCTCGGACATGTGCTGGAAGGCAATGTGCTGCTGTGAAATGCAGGGCAATTTAACCTGCCAAAAGAGACCGATCGCTGGAGTAACACGCTTTGTCCTCCCATTGGCATTGTTAAAGCCATCCTGGTGAGTTTGGATTCGGCTTCATCTCATCCCATTACTTCCAGTGTAGCGACCTATTCAGCACCACCTGGCATTGCTTCATTCTCCCTGCCTATGTCCTTCACAAAGAAAGAGGTCCCAAAGTTTATTGAAAACGCTCGGCACCGGGAGTTGGAATCCTAGAGCTAGGCGGTTTTAACTCCTGTATGCAATTCAATTTTTTTTTAATTCATTTTCGGATCATGTCATCATCATCATCAGACATGATCAATCCACTGCTGGATGAATGCCTCCCCAAATCGCCGCCATCCCTTGTGATTCTGCGATGTGACAATCCACCTGTCACCTGCACAGGGGCTGAGCAATCCATTTCCCCGGTGGACTTTCTCTCAGATGCGTGCCATTCCTTGGGATCATGTTGGGCCATCAAACAGCTTAAAAAAATCACCTTTTATGATTATACGTAAAATGTATAGTATTATTATTAATTCGAAAGTTTGTCTTTACCCACATTTATGTTTATTTCAAATTGATGCTCGTATTGCTGATGTGATCTGCTACCTTTTATTTTCACGATATCACTTTCTGATGTAAATGTTTCTTGAAATATACTTCAACACTTTTTAAAATGTGCAAAAACATTACTGCATAAACCGAATGCGTTTCCTATTGGAATCTCTGCCGCCTTATATTAAGCGTTCGATTTTACAAGCCGGACAAGCGGTCGAAGAATGAACTAAAGGAATGTGTTAGGTCAAGATATGCCGATAGAGCAAATTGTGTGCTGTGTCCACAGCTGTCTGTGACCACGTGGAAGGAAATGGGATGGAGGAATTGGTCCCTGGGACTCCAGAGGAGCCAAACACAGATGATGCCCTGGAGGGAGGGAGCGAGGAGGTGGGAGACAGAGACAGAGAGGACGATGACTTTGAAGAGGAGACTGTCCATGTGGTGAATTGCTTTTCAGATTGCAGTTGTACATTAAATGGAGGTTGTATGCACTGCACGAGATCACACAAATGATTGATAATTGCCCTCTACCCTGTAGAAGCATAAATAACTATGCTTTAACATTTCGTTCTCAATTTATTTCTCTGATGCAGCAAAGTTTTCTTATGTAAATATGTACATTCTGTGAAAAAGTCAGTTTCCCCATCTTCAAATTTATCAAGCATGTCGTTTACATATTCATAGATTGGTAGATTTTTCCAGCAGACCATCAATCCACAAGTCATTACACACACTGCAGTGTGCAGATGCCGTAACATAATAAATTATTTGCTAAATAAATAATGAACCACATCACTGCCTGAAAGGGCCATATCTGCACCGCAAATCGTGCAAATAACCATTATCTTTACACTCCTGCGCCTGTGTCGATGTGCACACGAGAGAGCTGTTTCAAGCAGATACAGACGTCAAATATCACGGGCACATAAATATCCGTATCTTACTGCTCCGCTTGGCAACTCTGTGAAAGCGAGTATCACTCGGACCTGTGATTGACGGGATGTCATTCTTACTCTTGATGGACGGTGGAAAATAAGTAAATAAATCACTTGGGTTGCACATTACTGTCATGAAGTTGGAGAAACTCCCTTCTTTTGTTTGGCGCTCAAGAGTACGAGCCATTCCCATTACATGCCACCGATTCACAATGAGTGGTGCCCCAACGCTGGTGTTTAGTCCGTGTGGGTTGCTCTGAAGGTTATATGTCCACGCAGTTTCGACAAAAAACAACCCGATTGTTAAAATTCTAATTTAATACATTTTCGTTGGGTTACATAATACAATATTATTCTAAAATACTATTACGAATGTATACATTTCGATTTAAAGCTTTCGTGACTGCAGGGATTCATCTTCTTGGTTCTTTCGGTAAAGTCACGTAGAAGGGAAATAATAAAATAATAAAATAAAACATTATAAAATACAATTCTCACGACGTTTCCGCCACAACGCAAGCAGCCGCTGTCTTTCCGACAGACCTGGTCTTCACCTGAGGACGGCTGCTTGCGTTGTGGCCGAAACGTCGTGAGAATAATTTTATTATGTTTTATTTTTATTATTTTATTATTTCCCTTCTACGTGACTTTACCGAAAGAACCAAGAATGTATACATGTCGAACTTGCACCGTGCATAGCCAACCATGCTAATTGTACAGAGTGTTTTGAGGCAGATGTGCCGTTTTGATCACCATGTAACGAAATGAAATGTTCGTTGAGGAAATGGGGCTCTGTTATACCGATTCAAAAAAGATGACCTCTGATTTCCAATCCTTCAGTTCAATCCAAGGGAGTTGAACAGTGGCACTGCTGTGGTTAGTTTGCTTCAGCATGAACTCGGCGACTTGAGTTTTCTCAGTCACCGATAAAGTCAGTGGCAAGTGACACCTGAGCTGGTCATACCCTCTGCCTCACTCTCCCTCTTGAGTTATGAATTTGAAACGCTGTTGTCCTTCCCCAGCACCTCCGATTAGCACAGTTGGCTACGTACGGTGTGAACAAAGTTCTACATACATACAAACAAATCCCATAGCCGACACTGCATGGGATGGCCTTAATCAAGCAGATAATTAACAAAGAGCGCTGCAAGTCATTACTTTTGTAAAACATTTTTATTAAAAGCCCATTGAGACTGGCACTTTTACAGGTAGGAACAATATGTTCCACACTGCCCACCAGGGATTTTTTGTCTGTCTGTCTGTCGTGAATAAATAAATATATAATATAAACAGCTCTTTGATTGGTGGAGACCTACTGCCGGGTACGGAGAGGGGAGGTGGCTAAGGGAAGAGGGTCAGGGGAGGGGCCTAAGGAAGGTGGGAGTCAGGAGAGAGGGCCTGAGAGGGGGGTCAGAGGAGGGGCCTAAGGGAGGGGGGGTCAGGGGAGGGGCCTAAGGATATGTGGGGGGTGGTCAGGAAAGGGGCCTAAGGGAGGGGGGGTAAGGGGAGGGGCCGATAGTTAAGGGGGCTGGCTGCCAGCGTGGTGGGGATGTAGCTCAGGGGGAGAGCGCACGCTTTGCATGTGTGAGGGCCTGGGTTCAATCCCCGGCATCTCCATGTAGGAAGCTTTTATTTAATTCATTTTTCCAACAAAAGTTGAATTCCAAAATCAATTGGCTGTGTCAATGTCCCTGTAATCGGGGTGCACATGAACTCTCGTAAATATTACCCGATATGAACGATACCTTCCGATGAATTTGTGTTGATTTCAGGAACTTGCTATTTGTATAACTAGCGATGCACACAGTGATCAAATGGTTTACTTAAACATTTATAAATGAAAGCAAGTGCTCAAAGTATCCAGAACACTTTTATTTCCGAATTAAATATTTCCAAGAATAAAACACGTTCCTTCGGAGTGGGCAGGTAGGAACTTGGTTGGACAGCGCATTCGTGCACGACAGAAAGCTCGCGGTCACGTGACGCACTTCAACCAATCCCGGAACGTACATGTTTGGGAGGGGCTATGCACGACAGACAAATAATCCCTGGTGGGCAGCGTGAAACTGTTGTTCCTACTTGTATAATTCCACTCGTTGAGTTATCCTTCAGCGATGAGGACTCCAGACTGATTTTCTTCTCACCCACTCCGTTCGACCACCACTCGGCAGGTCACAACACTTTTCTCTCGGCTTCCTCCACGCACTGCTAAAATTTGGAAGTCCATCCTACGGTTTCAAGACTAATTATCTTGTTAATTCCATAAATATTTTGATTTCACACTTGATGATGATTGCTTGTGTTGCAGTCGAAACATCGTGAGAATTTTATTGTTTTATATTTGTATTATTTCTCTTCGACGTGACTTTACCGAAAGAACCAAGAATATGAATGCCATAAACATGTTAACTCTTATCGACTACAACTTTGATTGTAGTGCTGTTCATTGCTGACCGTATGGCATGTTGGTCTTCTGGATCTATGCTCAGCAACCATAACGAATGAAAACAAGCAGACGTTTTGTGCAGGCCACGCATATTCCTTCCAGTAAAATTGTCCACTGGCAAAAATATGACCTCGTGGAGATGCCGGGGATTGAACCCGGGGCCTCACACATGCGAAGCGTGCGCTCTACCACTGAGCTCCATCCCCATTCTGGTTCTACCGGGGCGCAGTTCCACCTAGGTATGGGTTGAAACTTTGTCATCAGCTTCTTCCTCTCCCTTGTCACCCCACTCACTCTCCTGTTGGCCCTGGGCCCTGGACACATCGAGTCTCCAAGCAAAATGTATTTCTTTGAAACAAAAAGAAATAACAAGAATACGTGTGGATGGATTATAGTATCCATCCACATGAATTCTTGTTATAGTATCCATTCGCATGTATTCTTGTTATTTCTTTTTGTTTAAAAAGAAATACATTTTGATTGGACTCTGTGCAGACTCGATGTGTCCAGGGCCCAAGGCCAACAGGAGAGTGAGTGGGGTGACGAGGGAGAGGAAGAAGCTGATGACGACGTTTCAACCCAGAGCCGGCCCAGCCACTAAGCGACCCTTGCAATTGCAAAGGGCCCCGTGGCCAGCAGAGGGCCCCCTAGAGTCACTGCTAGCTAGTGGGTGAAAAAAAATCATACATCAAAGGGGCCTCCAACCAAATTTTGAATAGGGCCCCCAAAGGTCTAGGGCCGGTTCTGTTTCAACCCATACCTAGGTGGAACTGCGCCCCGGTAGAACTAGAATGGGGATGTAGCTCAGTGGTAGAGCGCACGCTTCGCATGTGTGAGGCCCCGGGTTCAATCCCCGGCATCTCCACGAGGTCATATTTTTGCCAGTGGACAATTTTACTCGAAGGAATATGCGTGGCCTGCACAAAACGTCTGCTTGTTTTCATTCGTTATGGTTTCTGAGCATAGATCCACAAGACCAACATGCCATACGGTCAGCAATGAACAGCACTCCAATCAAAGTTGTAGTCGATAAGAGTTAACATGTTTATGGCATTCATATTCTTGGTTCTTTCGGTAAAGTCACGTCGAAGGGAAATAATAAAATAATAAAAATATAAAACAATAAAATTCTCACGACGTTTCGACTGCAACACAAGCAATCATCATCAAGTGTGAAATCAAAATATTTATGGAATTAACAAGATAATTAGACTTGAAACCGTAGGATGGACTTCCAAATTTGAGCAGTGCGTGGAGGAAGCCGAGAGAAAAGTGTTGTGACCTGCCGAGTGGTGGTCGAACGGAGTGGGTGAGAAAAAAATCAGTCTGGAGTCCTCATCGCTGAAGGATAACTCAACGAGTGAAATTATACAAGTAGAAACAACAGTTTCACACTGCCCACCAGGGATGATTTGTCTGTCGTGCATAGCCCCTCCCAAACATGTACGTTCCGGGATTGGTTGAAGTGCATCACGTGACCGCGAGCTTTCTGTCGTGCACGAATGCGCTGTCCAACCAAGTTCCTACCTGCCCACTCCGAAGGAACGTGTTTCAAAGATCTGCCATTTGAATTTGTGAAATAGCGAGCAATACATTGCAATGAAGTGTAAAGAAAGCAGAAAATACCAATTGAGAAAAATACAACATTAATAACAAATCTTTTAAACATGAATTCTGAATGACAAAAATGCCTGATCATGTGCGCTAGAAATATATATTCATTTTTACAATATCATCATTTAAAAAATGTGGTTTTCTTTAAAACATATGATGAGTGTCTATCAGACTATATTTATACAATGTAGCCCACACACACACATGACCATGGGTATATATGCTTTTTTTTAATATGCAGATTGTCTATGTGGAAACAGTGCTAACTATTTTCTTGTTTCTTGTTCAATTCAGAATAACCACATATCAGATTCTGAGGAAACACAGTGACCTTGGACAATATGAATCAGGTTCGTATCTCACGTGTTCTATATCATTCGTATCGTATATTTAATTGCAACTGAAGCCGGTATTGTGGTGAAACGGTGTCATTAAACATGACAAATTATCGTAACGATTGTAATGTTTTTTGCTTTTGCCGAAAATCAGGTTCTTCCAGTGTAGATGCAATGTCTACTTGCCTATTGCCTTAGGTGGTGGTGCTGATGCTGGAGGTGTATTCGGCAAAACGTCACAGCAAGTTGTATTGTGCTGGAGAGTAGTGTGTGGATGTTCTTTCGAATTATTTTTTGGTGGAATGGGTTCTCATCTCTGACCCAAACCTAAACCTCAACCAGAAACGATTTTAAAATGTGGCCAGGGGGAGGGAACCCAACCACAGACCTTTAATAGAGTATCAGTGGCATTACGAGTCCAAATATTGACTCATATGCAGGTCACTATGATCACTGCTATGTTATTTGGCATTTCTAGCTGTCAACCTGTAAAGATGGCCACGCAAATTTACCAGCTGTAAAGGATGCCATTTTACAGCACCACGTTGCGTGCAGCTGCTGTCATGCGCATTACTTTTTTAATAAAATAAACGGAGATGTAAATTCGACATGACCGTTGTGAATACGCGTATTAGTATGCATCCGTGTAATGTTAAATTCTAATTGGGTGGGCACATGTATGCAAATTATAAAGTTGTTGCCACAGAATGCTTGCCATGGACTTCGCACTGACAATCATGTTTTTTTTATATTTTTCAATTACACACACACCTAACAGTTGTTGAGTCGAGAAAAAGGGGGGTGGGCATTGGCACTTGTTTGCACAATTTAATGAATGTGAAATTATTTCCTTAGGTGAAAATGAATCATAACAGATGTGCATCGGAGACACCGGCAGAAGTTGCGAAATCAAGAGGAAGGATCTTCTCCATAATTGCAGACGGAAATTAATTTTGTTCACTAGCTCCAATCATCCACATACACAGTGCCAACATTTTACAAATCCTCATTATTACACCGCTCAGCGATAAGGTGACTGTGTAATTATGACTACTGAGAATTTGTTTTAATTAGGATTCTGAGAAAGAGCTGTGCTAGAGCTGGGATATATATTTACGGTTCAGATGTTATTATGCAGCTCTCCACCTGTTTGTGTTTGGCATTTCTACAAAAAGCCTAGTTTGTGGTTTTGTAAGGGTTTGGGCTTCGTAAATGGATAGAACAATTGTTGTCAATCTAATGCTGATTCACACTGATGATTTAACATTCTACCTGTTTTACCGATTTGTCGTCAAGGTCCCCCTTATTTATTGTCAATATGTTTTACAGTTCTTTGTTTGATGATATTTATTTTGGTCGCATGGACGAGCGAAGGAGTCATAATGCTTTGCACCCAGCACGGCGTCGTGAAAAACACTGCTGTAAGATACGTGGCCGCGTCGCGTAGACACCGAATCCCCATCACTGCTGCATCCCACCCTGGCGTTGTCTTTTGATGGTAGTGACAAAATGAAGGCGATGTCCCTGCAGAATTCAAAGATGCTATTTACACTTGAGTGTATAATTAGGCGTGGTGTTTACCGTTGCGGTGTGTTTGCAGATTGTCAGTTTTGAGTGATTCAAGGCCACCATTTACAGTTAAATTGTCTGCATTGAAGCCAAACCACTGCGCAGATTTGGTCTCTTTATCCGGGCTGTGGGACATGTATTTATCTCGATTGTTACCGAAAGAAAACACCGGGGGAAAACGGCAAGAATGCAGAGAATGTTGCATTTCTCTCGTGAAACTGGTGTCAAAATCAGGGTTTCTCAAAGATGCAGCTGTTATAAAAGAGAAAAAAAGCCTATAATACCGTGAATAAAGTTATTTTAAAAAAAGACTACCTATATAATTTATGGAATATGATTATTGTACATAACTCCCGAGTCATCTCCATTAAGCGCTGTACAAAAAAGAGCGTGTTACTTATACTTTGCTGCATTTTCGATGTAATGTCCATGCATCTGTCCAACGCGTTTCTTGCCTGTTCATCTGTCCAACGCGGATCTTGCCTGTTCTCATCGGATCGTGCGCTCATGCGTCCAAGCTTCGGCTTTGTTTTCCTTCTTTTTGGCTCATAAAACAAGTATAACCCGTAAAAACAAAGTTTTTCACTATAAATCCTTTATATGCGTGGCGGCTAGAGTCCTCTCGTCCTTTGGCTTGAGATGGCTGCCACCTATGGGTCAGATGATTACATTGCACCATTAAGCAATTGGTAATTAAATATAATTTTTTTGTCCTATAAAGTGTAAAATGTAGGAAGTTTTTTTTCACGAACATTAATTGTCACGCACAACGAGTCTGAGTGGAAAATGTCAGCTCGATTGGATCACGGTAAGTGGATTAAAAAACGACCGAAAGATTTGCACGGTCGTAAGCAAGCAAGCGAACTTAATATAAAGGATTTAAAAATGGGAGGGTTTGCGGTGCCGCACGAACCCACGCCGGCTCTCGCCCACCGCTCCGCTGTTGTCCGCACAAAGCAAACACGTGGAACCCTTCGCAGCGGACTTCGCGGAGCGCACTTTTATACATATATATATCCCCTAGATTCCTAATACCTTGCCCAAAGGCACAATACGAGTAGAACACCTCGAATTTGTTTCCTCTGCCAGTTTTGATACAGCGCTTTCCTTTGTTGAGTGAGATTTATCGTGTCCCCAGACCGCCGTGTATATTCGTGGATTGTTATACGCAGCAATTGCCACGTCGTGCAGAGTAAGAGATGAAGTAAAATTGAATCGTCACGTGCATTACAAGATGTTTTCTCAAAATGCTTTGATCTCTAATGGCCCCGCTTGTCATCATTTCGGTTTTTTTGGTGTTGTGTGGCTTTGTGAGGTTTTGCTTAGAACAAGGTAAACACAAACAACACTTAATTAGTAAATTCAGCTTTTTGTCTAATTCTGTATTCTAAGTATGTGCGCGTGTCTGTGTTAAACTGTACAGTGTGTCGTGTGCCTCGATTCGCAACGAAGCTTCAGTGTGCTGCAAATGCCTTCATAATTCAAGATGGGAAACCAGTCAACTTCCCCAGACGTAGCGCAGACACAGTCGGTCTTTCCCATGTCAACCAGTCTAAAGGCGTGCGTGAGTGTATCATTCTTGAGATATGGGGAGTGGTAGTGTAGCGGTTAGCGTGTTGCGCTACGAAACAGGCAATCGGAATTCGATTCCCGCTCACGGCCAACACCAGTGACGATTATCTGAACCGGTCCTGGGTCTCCCCTATGTCGACTCAGCCTCAAATGAGTATCTGGTGCGGTGTGTAAACATCGCCACTAGGGAGACAAAGGCGGCCGGGCGTGGTGTTGGCCACCAACCCCCTCGTGTACCGTGCCGGCCTTCAAAGGTGCTCGCTAACAGCACTTGCCCCAACAGTCTGTTCAGGAATTTTACGATTTAAAGCTTTCGTGACTGCAGGGATTCATCTTCTTGGTTCTTTCGGTAAAGTCACGTAGAAGGGAAAGAACCAAGAAGATGAGTCTGTTCAGGCTCTACGGGGGGTAAAAAAAATGCTTGAGATCCAATCTGCCAGTGAATGGCAAAGATTGACTGTGTTTGGCCGTACATACTTAGTTACCTATCCCTGTTCTAAACCATTACTTGCCAACGTGGCTCTGTTCTATCTGTTAATTACACCCAGTCCATGTTTTATGTTTTTTACAAGGCCACCCATTCAAAGGACAGATCTATTGCAATTATGCAAACTGTCTAAGCGAGAGAAATAATCAATTCACGGTACTTTACCTCGCCATTATATGTTTTATGTTTATTTTATATAAACTCAAAAAAGTGTTTAGTTTTTTGGCAGTGGTTTGAAAATTTACAGATTATCGAGTATTTAAGGGATTATGTGGCACAATCGCAGGCCACATGCGGAAGTCAACTCAAGGGAACACATGCAGTATATGCACATAGAACGCAGATACAATTCCTTCAAACCGAGCTGTCGCTCACTGAAATAGGTTATGTGGCTTAATCCTGACTGATTCTGTACATACTTAGACTTTAAGAACACACTCAACAATGTGAGAGTCAATTTGGAGGCATCTGAGTGCAATTACGATAATGAAATTTGATAAAACAACCCGAATTCCCTTGTTTCGATTAATTAATAAACATCGAATTTTTATTTTTTCGCTCACAATACATACATCGACTCGTGCATGTAAGAATCAATGTGTATTAAATGTGTATGCTCAGCATGCTTGTGCAGCGAACCCAGAGACCCCGGTTTGATTTGCTGGCCAGAGACACCTGAACCCCCCCCCCCCCCCCACTTCACCGACCCACATGGTGAAGTATGGTCAAATAGTGCCCACCACAAGGCACGGGGAGGCCTTTATCCACAATTGGGTTACAAAGGACTCATGCAAAAAAATATTTTAATTAATTTATATATTGTATGTAATGGGTTCAAGTGACCTCTGTGTCCACTCGGGGCCACTGAATATCACCACAATTAAAATTACATTTCTCGAGAATAATTGCGATCGCGAATTGCGATGATTCAACGAATTCTCGGGAGGATGGGAGGTTGCCTCGCTAGATCGTAAATCATTAACACGTCAGCTGCATTGTAAAGCCTGCACTGGGTCATCCGACAGGAGGAATGGAGCCACATTGTCTGATTAGCTAAAGTACAGATTTTGTTTTTGGAAAAAAAAATGCTTGTTCATATTGTAATTAAAGTATATTAATAAAATGTGTTGTGTGAGCGCTTTACTTCATTCACTGGTTTATTTGTTAGTCTCTAGAATGCAAACACTCAGGAAAGTCTCACTGCCTGTCTGAGGCATGTTGGTGTGCTATAAAGAAGAGCCACTGCCCAAAAGGAGTGTTATTGACTAATGTGTTTGTGTCATTTGTGCTAGCACACCAAACTGCCAATGTAATATCACCAGAAAAACTAAGGCTCATATAACAATCATATATATTCTATAATGCAGTTTTTTTTGGGTTAGATCCCGTAAATATATAAATGTGTCGTTAAACCCGCCACCACCCAACACAGCCAATTTAGTAAGGTTTGTCACATAAACAGAACATGCAAATTCGTTACTATTACAGCGCACCGGTGTGTTGGAGAATAAAGCTAAAACATTTACAATCTGAGTACGACGTTTCGCCAGTAATTGACATGTTCTGCTTACATGACAAACTTTACTAAATTGGCTGTGTCGGGTAGTATCGGGCTTAACGACTCGTTTATATCATTGGAACCTCATTTGCCAGTAAAAAATATGATATGATTATCATATTTCTTACTGGCAAATGAGGTTCCAATGGTGTAAATGCTTACCCCGAGCTCTCATACTCTGATGGTGCATTGTCTTTTAGTTGTGCGCCTTTTGGCGTCATCTGGTCCAACCCATGTGAGACTAGGCTCTAAGGAAAGCTGTCTCGGGTGTGGACCAATCAACTTCAAGGACAGTGCATACATTATCAGAGTTATGTTTTTTGTTTGCATTATGACTGCAGGTATTGTGGTCTATGCAAACATGACTCCTTATAAAAAAGGTGTCAGTTTTGTTGCCAGATAGAAGGGTAAAAAACAATTATCTGACTCGTTTATATATTTACACTATCTAACCCAAAAAAACCTGTATTATGGATGATATTGGTCGCGAAAGCCTACGTGTTAAAATTACATAAATAATTTTTCAGCAGGATCCTGCCAGGGAATGCTTAGCCCATTTGACCCATGAGTGTTTGGCATGTGGAATAAAACCAGAATGCCCAGAGAAAGCCCAGGCATACGAGGGGGGTGACACTTAGCACTTCCATATCCTTGCCTACGTTGTTAATGCCAATGAAAACAACACGTAGAAATCGCCCATGGTCTCTCATCCAAATGATAAACAAGCTCAACCCTGCATAGCCAAAGAGATCCCGACATGGCTGGTCACAATTTACGTCGGTTTGACTGTAATGTCAATTGCGTTGTCATGCAGTAAAGAGAGAACGCAAAACCCCTATTGTAAGGAGCAAGTGCAAAGCTAAATGCTGAGAAAAATTAGGGAACCTCATCTTTCCAAATAATTGCCAAGAGCGGCTTTGGTTCCTACGGTCGAATAATTATCAGTACTCTTCGTAAGCACTGCATTTCAGCAGACTCGTTAATGGCAGAGCGTAAAAAAAGACATTTGCTGTGCCTCATTTGGCTAATTGGAATGCAAGTTCACTGTGCACCGTAGCAGCAGCCACACTTTAATTGCTGAGCGTTTATTGCAGGCATCCCTTAAATAATCATCTTAGTTTGCGTGGGTCGACACAGGCCGAACAGGGCCTTGGCTAGCAAAGGGCTGGCCATGGCAAAAATAAGTTAATAAAAATCGGCATCGACACTGCTTGCTGTCGGGTCAGTGTCGGCATTGGGGAGGGAGAGGAAGGGGGTCACTGGCCGAGGAGTGGCGGTCTCTACCTGTCAGCCGTGGGGGGAGGGGGATGGGACGAAGTACAACATGATAACAGCACTGCCCCTGCAAAACGCTTATATTTTAACCCACGTTGCTCATTGCACAAGCAGGTTGCCAGCCCCTGCGGCGCAGTGCCACAGTGCTATTTAAACGCCAAGCGTTATGCTTAATGTTTGTTGGTTACAGTAGAGATGCGAGTGCTTGCCGCGGCCGGCACCTTTCGGCCAAAACGTCACATTTCGTTGGGAATGTATTAAGCGTTCATTTTGGGGGGAAATAGCCTCCTTGCCCAAGTGAGGATTTCGGCCGTGCTCCTCTGTGCTGAGCCCTTGGTGCAAATTTCACATCCCTATAATTGAACATATAGAAATATATATATATATCAAAAGCATGCTCAATTTATGTTGTTGGCACAACAAGAAACATTAAACGAGACGACAAATAGGGGGAGTAAAAACAACCGAGCGAAACAAATAAAATACAAAGTTTGACAAATCGTCATACAAGAAAGGAGATCGTGAGCGCTTGCACCACTCCCCCCCACTCCCCCGCGTTGAACATGAAGAGAAAGAATATCTCGACGGTGCCCAAGGCGGCCGACTCGAGCCCCAAGGAGGAAGGCGGTGGTGGCGGCGATGATGATGGCCACGATGGCAGCAGCGGTGGCGTCCGACTCGCACGCACCATCGGCTTCGCGACGGGCGTCAACGTGCTGGTGGGCAGCATGGTGGGCTCGGGCATCTTCGTGTCGCCCGGCGGCGTCCTCCGTTTCGTCGGCGGTGACCCCAGCTGGGCCCTCCTCGTGTGGGCCGGCTGCGGGCTGCTCTCCCTGCTGGGTGCCCTCTGCTACGCCGAGCTGGGTGCCGCGGTGCCTACGGCGGGTGGCGAGTACGCGTACGTCCGGCGCGCGTTCGGCGCTCCGCTCGCGTTCCTCTTCGCGTGGACATCCGTGGTGCTGCTGCGACCGGCCATGAACTCGGCCGTGGCGCTCACGTTCGCCGAGTACGCCCTGCGACCGCTCTTCCACGGCTGCCCCGCGCCGCCCGCCGTCGTCAAGTGCCTGGCCATCGCTTCGCTGCTGGTCGTGGGCATCCTCAACTGCGTCAGGTCGGCCGCTCGTAAACAGCAGCAACAACAACCGGCGCGGTAGTTGCGCGCGGCTGTAAACCAGAGGTCGCAACCGGGTACCCGATACCCGTACCCTACCCGATACCCGGCTACCCGTACCCGGCCAGGTACGGGTATGGATACCCGTTTGCGACCCTGGTGCGGCCAGGTGCGGGTAAGGAATCAAACCCCGTTTGTGACCTCTGCTGTAAACCGTTCCCGATATCTGCCTCTATCTCGGTTGCCCCGGTGCGGGTCGGATATGCGACGCATTCAGCGTTTAATCGATAATCGAATTTCCATAATTTTGCATGGGTCGTCTCTGAACGTCAACTGCAGTGGCAGGCAAGATAAATGTGGCTAAACGAAATCTGTAGTAGCACTAATTTTAACGAACGCAACTTTATAGCCCTTTGCAGTGATAACACGAATTAAAGTTGCTCCCCATCCGTGCATTTAAATTACCCTTAAACCCAGGAAGACATCGACGATTCTCCGGACTCACGTTCGTGGGAGGTGGGTCCTAACCTTGGTTTGTCTCTCCAAATCCCTTCCCAATATATTCTGTGTTTGTCGGAGGCAACCAGAGTAGTTAGAACCCGCGCTTGCGATAGCAAAGGGCTCAGAAATGTTGCACAGATACGGTAATGGACCCAACGTGTTGGGCTGCCTTCTACCGGCCACCACATTGCCCTGCAAGTTCAGTGTCACACACACACAACAGATGATTATTACCACAATCAACCAAGGCCCTATAATATAATCAATCAGTTTATTGGCATCACTCACTGGCAATCAGTCGCCTCCTCGACACTCTTCGACCGCAAATTCCATGGTCACAGATACCATGACGTTCAATCATTAATTCTTCTTCCAAATTTGAAGACTTGATCTACTAGACTGACCGTTTTGTCTCGTCCATACTGAGTTCAGCCACCACATTGCAGGTCACAACAACTCACTAACTCACCCACTCACTCACTAACCACACTGCAGGTCACAACAACTCACTCACCCACCCACTCACTCACTAACCACACTGCAGGTCACAACAACTCACTCACCCACCCACTCACTCACTAACCACACTGCAGGTCACAACAACTCACTCACCCACCCACTCACTCACTAACCACACTGCAGGTCACAACAACTCATTCACTCACCACACTGCAGGTCACAACAACTCACTCAACCCACCCACCCACTCACCACACTGCAGGTCACAACAACTCACTCACTCAACCCACCCACCCGCTCACCACACTGCAGGTCACAACAACACCCTCACTCACCCACTCTCTCACCACACTGCAGGTCACAACAACTCACCCACCCACTCTCTCACCACACTGCAGGTCACAACAACTCACTCACCCACTCAGTCACCACACTGCAGGTCACAACTAACTCACTCACCCACTCTCTCACCACACTGCAGGTCACAACTAACTCACTCACCCACTCTCTCACCACACTGCAGGTCACAACTAACTCACTCACCCACCCACCAACTCACCACACTGCAGGTTACAACTAACTCACTCACCCACTCACCCACCCACCAACTCACCACACTGCAGGTCACAACTCACTCACTCACCCACTCACCCACCCACCAACTCACCACACTGCACGTCACAACTAACTCACTCACCCACTCACCCACCCACCAACTCACCACACTGCACGTCACAACTAACTCACTCACCCAATCACTCACCCACTCACTCACTCACCACACTGCAGGTCACAACTAACTCACTCACCCACTCAGTCACCACACTGCACGTCACAACTAACTCACTCACCCACTCACCCACCCACTCACCCACTCACTCACCACACTGCACGTCACAACTAACTCACTCACCCACTCACTCACCCACTTACTCACCCACTCACTCACCCACTCAGTCACCCACCAACTCACCACACTGCACGTCACAACTAACTCACTCACCCACTCACTCACCCACTCACTCACCCACTCACTCACCCACTCACCCACTCACTCACCCACTCAGTCACCCACTCACTCACCACACTGCACGTCACAACAACTCACTCACTCACCACACTGCACGTCACAACAACTCACCCACCAACTCACCACACTGCAGGTCACAACAACTCACTCACTCACCACACTGCACGTCACAACTAACTAACTCACCCACTCACTCACCCACTCACTCACCCACTCACTCACTCACCCACTCACTCACTCACTCACCCACTCACCAACTCACCACACTGCAGGTCACAACTAACTCACTCACCCACTCACCCACCCACTCACCCACTCACTCACCACACTGCACGTCACAACTAACTCACTCACCCACTCACTCACCCACTCACTCACCCACTCACTCACCCACTCAGTCACCCACCAACTCACCACACTGCACGTCACAACTAACTCACTCACCCACCCACTCACTCACCCACTCACTCACCCACTCACCCACTCACTCACCCACTCAGTCACCCACTCACTCACCACACTGCACGTCACAACAACTCACTCACTCACCACACTGCACGTCACAACAACTCACCCACTAACTCACCACACTGCAGGTCACAACAACTCACTCACTCACCACACTGCACGTCACAACTAACTCACTCACCCACTCACTCACCCACTCACTCACTCACCCACTCACTCACTCACTCACCCACTCACCAACTCACCACACTGCACGTCACAACTAACTCACTCACCCACTCACTCACCCACTCACTCACCCACTCACTCACCCACTCAGTCACCCACCAACTCACCACACTGCACGTCACAACTAACTCACTCACCCACTCACTCACCCACTCACTCACCCACTCACTCACCCACTCACCCACTCACTCACCCACTCAGTCACCCACTCACTCACCACACTGCACGTCACAACAACTCACTCACTCACCACACTGCACGTCACAACTAACTCACTCACCCACTCACTCACCCACTCACTCACCCACTCACTCACTCACTCACCCACTCACTCACTCACTCACCCACTCACCAACTCACCACACTGCAGGTCACAACTAACTCACTCACCCACTCACTCACCCACTCACTCACCCACTCACTCACCCACTCACCCACTCACTCACCCACTCAGTCACCCACTCACTCACCACACTGCACGTCACAACAACTCACTCACTCACCACACTGCACGTCACAACTAACTCACTCACCCACTCACTCACCCACTCACTCACCCACTCACTCACTCACCCACTCACTCACTCACCCACTCACCAACTCACCACACTGCACGTCACAACTAACTCACTCACCCACTCACTCACCCACTCACTCACCCACTCACTCACTCACCCACTCACTCACTCACCCACTCACCAACTCACCACACTGCAGGTCACAACACTTCTTCTCTTTCTTTCCTCGCATTGCTCGACTTTGGGATTCTCCCCAATCGTTTTATTTTGCTAACCGTGTTCAATTCAATAAACCCTCTTCTTGGTTCTTTCGGTAAAGTCACGTAGAAGGGAAGTAATAAAATAATAAAAATAAAACATAATAAAACAATTCTCACGACGTTTCGGCCACAACGCAAGCAGCCGTCCTCAGGCGAAGAATGAAGCACCACCAAGCTTGGAGCGTATATTTAAGATGGGTTAGAGGGGGGGAGGTGGGAAGAAGAGCGCCTAAACAAAATAATTTGCATATCAAGAGGAATTCAGCATATGGAAAATGCGTAGGAGGTGGGCGGGGGGGGGGGGTTCCAAATCAATACTATGCCCGTGCATTATGCAGGATTAGCAGCATCAAAGGGGGGGGGGAGGGGGTAGCATTAACAAAGGAAAGGAATGTTAATAGTATGTAGCTGCAGTTACTAAACAACCACGTAAAAAACTAAAGTATAAACTGCATAACAAACTAAAGTATAAACTACATAGCATCATCAGTATACTTACTATACTCTACAATAAGTTGAATTACTAACAGTAAGTAATACATAAAACATGTTCTACGTTGTAAAAAATTATATAATATGCTTCCATCTAAACTTTATTCTCTTACATCACACGCGTCTATACCGTACTATATACTGCCATAGGCAAACCCAACATTAAATTACATACTGTATTGCTGAATTCATCTTGATATGCAAATTATTTTGTTTAGGCGCTCTTCTTCCCACCTCCCCCCCTCTAACCCAGCTTAAATATACGCTCCAAGCTTAGTGGTGCTTCAGTCTTCGCCTGAGGACGGCTGCTTGCGTTGTGGCCGAAACGTCGTGAGAATTGTTTTATTATGTTTTATTTTTATTATTTTATTACTTCCCTTCTACGTGACTTTACCGAAAGAACCAAGAAGATGAATCCCTGCAGTCACGAAAGCTTTAAATCGGAATTCAATAAACCCATTAACCCTTACCTACCACGCGCTTAGTCGTGCTGTTTGTTGCTGGCTGCTTGCCATTTCGGTCCATTGGGCCTGGACTCAGCCACCGTAATTCACGCAATACATTTAAATGCACCAGCTTGATCACCGGTTATTGTCTACGTGCAGGTGCGGCAGAAGTTCAAAGTGGGTACAGAAGCGATGCCGCAGATGTATCTGCGTTCCATAACTGCCTCCAGGAGGAACATCTCTCTCTCTCTCTCTGTCTTTGTTTATTGATATCAATGGTTCTTCTCAACCCAGCTTCAGCATGCCACGTGTGTGGGTGGTGCGGGGTGGGGGGCTTACGAAGTTTTTCAAGAGAGAGATCTTATTTATGCGATTGTGCGCGTGTCGCCTTGACGCTTTCGGAATCGGGAAGCGCTCCTTTGCGAGGACAAATCTAAGCCAGTGCCCACTGGAAATGTATTTCTCCAGGTTATTGGTATTTTTTTCTCCGTCTCTTTCCACTTTGTATCGTCAATATGAATACGCTCGCAAGAAAAAGTTGCCAAAGCAGAGCGTGGTGGGGCTGCGTTTGTTAGAAGGCCCTGAAGGAGGTTGTCGTACACGCGGAAACCCGTCCGCCACGTGCAAAAAATGTTGCTCAATTGCGTTTGCGATGGTGCACAGCTGGGAACGCCGCACGCATTAGAGCACTGCGTATTGCTCAGAGGCACACACATACACACACGCACACACACGCACACACGCGCACACACACGCACACACACATACACACACGCGCGCACACACACACGCGCACACACACATACACACACATATACATACACATGCGCGCATCCACACGCGCGCGCTGGTCGGCTGGGTTTGCTAGTGACATTGGCAGCCTTTTCGAAAATAGGAAGTGAATAAAAAGTATGATGAATTAATAATGGTTAAATAAATGCTTTGTCTCCAAATACTAAACGTATGACCCACCAACGCGATTGTGAATGCTGTAATAAACAAGCAAAAAACGATGTTAAATGAAACATTTAAGAAAATAATTAATCAAGGTATAGCGAACTGGATCAAGGCCGACGCAATGTCATTACTTGTTTTGCTCATAAATTGTTCCAGAATCCACCGTCACGACAAGCCAATAAACACTTGTTCCTCCTAAATTAAAATGAACAAAAATCTTACTTGGAATTGCCAACTTAAACTTTTAAACCTCATGAGCTGTTTTAATGGATCAGCCCTTGTTTTCAAGATACTTGTCAATCAACATTTAATTGGAATCTTCTTTGGAGTGTGTGGCATTTCACAAACCCACTGTTGTCACGACTCTTCACGTTTATTTTCACTTTTCCATTTTCACCGGGTATTGCCAATTCAAATGTAAATGACACGTTGCAAAGCACCTGTTGAATAATAAAATGGATCCCATGAGCATACACGAAAGCTCAAGTCAAAGCTCTCCTGTTATTGGAATTAAGGCACGGGTAAACACGGATATGAATATTTCATGTTTATTTTTCCAAACTAGAGAAATACTTTAATAAGACTGCCAAAATCTTATTGCTTTAAGATATCCTCTAACCTGATGTATTTAATGAGAGGCTCAAGTCCCCTTATACCGAAAATTGTATTTTAATTAATTGTGTGTACAAGGCTCAAGTACTGTAATTGTAACATTGCTATCTTAACGTAGTAGTAATAATATTTATTTAGCCCCTGCAAATCCATCGCCGGATGTAGATTTCCACACTCCCCATCTCCATTGTGGAGGCTGTTTGACCATACTTCACCACTCTGGTCAGTGCACATTGATGACGCGTGATTCAGGACTGTGTTTCTCACCGCTGATGTTGGCCATGGCTGGGAATCAAACTTAGGCGACGGGGTTTATAGGGCAGTGACTTGACCACAAAGCCACATTGTTTATCATATATTTGCATAATAATGTCCTTTGCGTATAAATCCACCCATTAGCAAATGCAAATTGTTTATTCATTTAAATATAGGCAACAGGTTGTTCAATGCAATCACCAGCAGCAGCCAGAATAAATCCACTGCTGGATGAAGGCCTCCTCAAGTCATTGCTACCTCTAGCAGTCCTGCAATCTAGATTTGAAGTTTTCGTGACTACAGGGATCCATACTCTTTGGTTCTTTTGGTAAAGTCACGTAGGTAGAAAATAGAATACATTAAATCACGACGTTTCGGGCGCAACACAAGCGTCCGTCATCAGGTGAGACAACCACAGCAAGAAACAATTGTTAGAAGACCCTGAAGGAGTAGAAACAACTGTTTCTTGCTGCGGTTGTCCCACCTGATGACGGACGCTTGTGTTGCGCCCGAAACGTCGCGATTTAATTAATTTAATTTTTTTCCTACGTGACTTTACCGATTGAACCAAAGAGTACAGTCCTGCAATGTAACGACCCACCGAGCATCTGCAAACAAACCAATATCATCGTTCCATTTCTGCGCCAGATGTGCCCGTCGGAGAGATACTCTGCGATGTAATATTGCATTTAAATTGCAACGGAGCCATGGGAGTGAAGCACTGGTAACTGATAAAGGGGAACGTAGCATTATGGGAAAGGCCCTATATCCAGATGATGGGCAGGGGATAGCAATGCTCCAACTTGACGATACATCGTGCCCAACTGGTGCATTACGCAAAGCAGGGGATTATCTTCCCACTGGCAAAAAAATGTATATATTCTAATGGCTCTTTGGGTTTATAAATATCAGCCCTACTACCACCATCCTACCCTAATCCCGAACGGGTCAAGGCTGTCATGCGGTCAACATCACTCAGCCTTGCTTCCCATTCCGTGCCGCAAGTCTAAAACCCGCTCATATCTCTACTGTCGTCATATTTCCCATTGCAATTTCGCCACCGATCTCTTACTTTAATCCATTCAATTGTTTTGCCTTCGCTCTGCTCTAAACATGGGCCGATTGCCTAAAGCATTGCCCTCCTGTAAAAGTGTTCTGTTATCTAAGGCGGTGACAACGACAAAGGTGGTGATTTTATTTAATTTTATACCCCAGCTGTTCCATTCATGCAGCACTTACACCCAAAGTCGGCATGGCAGGCCGTTATGGACAGAAACATCAGTTCTTTTTTTATACATTTAGTGCAGTCGTCTCTGCCAAGTTAAACCATTGCTCGTGTTTAGTTTCTCAGTTGTGCGTCCTTGATGCCGCAGTGAGTGATAGAATACTAAATTACGACCGTGAGCTCGCCTATTATGAAAAAAAAATCTAAATTTGAAAACGAATTTCCTGCCTAAAACATTAAAAAATTCACTAACACATAGGATGGACTTTTTATTTATTTTTAGCAATAATGTCTAATAGTGTATTGTATTAGATTGCTCTGTTTTTTTATTTTTTACCTTTTATTGTTTCATTGTATGCAATGGCAGAGATTAAATTAATAAAGTACAATCATAACCACAATCATATGAACAGAAATCTATTTTATTGCAATATTTTGGGGGAGGGGGGGACATTTGGAGGATATTTGAATATTGGGGGGGATGTGTTCCCCTCAATATATATTATAATGACGGCCTTGGCTCTACTGATGAGGCACGTGTGTATACATGAGCACATTGACCAGGCAATCTCAAATATTCCCTTTGTTGACATTAATGCCAAGGGCGTCTCAACATGTTTGAATGCTAAATGAAGGCACTGAGTCGCGTGCAGTATGTTCACACGCACACAAAGATAACTACTCCCCGATAGCAGTAGGTTTTTACCCTTTAAACTGGTACAAAACTGACACCTTTATACAAAGCATCATGTTAGCCGTGTAGACTGTTGGGCCAAGTGCGGTTAGCGAGCACCTGTTCACCGCACGAGAGGAGATGGGTTTTGCTAGCAACACCCCCGCCGGCCGTTTTTGTCTCCCCTCTGCCGATGTTTACACGTTGCAACTAGGTACTCATTTTTAGTCCGAGTCGACTTAGAGGATTCTCAGGGCCGGTTCAGGTATTCGTCGGCGATGCTGGCCGTGGAGCGGTTCTCCAGCTTCGGTCTCCGTGTCTGGAGCGCAGTAGAGCGAACCACCGTGCCCAGACATCACCATGGGCCCTGTCGACTGATGGGGCGAGCACAGGTACATTTCATCAAATATTTACTTACATCAGAATATTTATTCATACCGGAGGAATCCGATGAGCTGTAAAGATTTTTTTCACACACGGTGGTTGAGTCGTCCAGTTCAATATCAGGCTTGCCGATTACCCCCCCCCACCCACCCCGCCCCCGTTGCAACTTGGAAGGGGACAAAGTCCAGATTTCGAAAACTGAATCGTCCCGAGTGTTGAATGCGGTCAGAAGTCAAGCTCGAGGTTGCTGGAAATGCCAAGCAGTACTCTGCTCATGACCACCGCACCACACCCCATCATTCACCGCGAGCACACGGCGACGCGCGTAAACCCTGCGAGGTGCCTGCCAATCTGCTCAAGGACTTGACAATGCGATCCAATGCTCGCGAAGAATGTCTCGTGAAAATCAAGCAATTACAGCGGGGAAAAAAGTCCTCGCACAACTTCCTTTTATCTAATGAATAACGCGTCGCTTGTAATTGCGTTTCCTTGTGCGATTTAATCCAATTTGTGTTTAACTGGAATTGTTCATAATTTGGCACAATAAAAAAAGCGTAAACACTGGGAAACATTAGCCAGCTGGATTGGTGACGTGCATATTTGACATGTTTACTCTCACTGTGCTCGCGTGCTGTTCTACATGTTCATGAATCGTGGCAATAAAACGACTGACATGACAGCTCTTCATTTATTAAAAATCGATTCTTATGGCCAAGATACATGCATCGCATAACGCATCTGACAATCGATTCTTGACTATTCATGCATATTAGTTCCTTATGTTACATTGAATACAATAAAGCAAACAAAACTGTGTGAGACCTAGACTTTTTTAAAATCCTTTTTATTAAGTTCACTTGCTTGCTTGCGCGCTTACGACCGTGCAAATCTTTCGGTCGTTTTTTTAACCCACTTCCCGTGATCCAATCGAGCTGACATTTTGCACACAGACTCGTTGTGCGTGACAATTTATTTTCGTGAAAAAAAAAATTGCAACATTTTACACTTTTTTGGAAAAAATAAATTTCATATTTAATTTAAAATACCAATGTGATAAAAATTAAACTCTTACTCAAGAAAAACAGAAATGAATAATAAAATAAAACCGATGCCATGCATTTAAAGGATTTATAGTGAAAAACTTTGTTTTTACGGGTTAATTTTTTTCTATTTAAAAACTGTATGAGATGGCATAGAAACCAATGAGAAAAAAAAATCTGATCTGGAGTTATATCACATTTCAAATCATGCCAATTCATCACCGGTGTGAAGCAGGCGGGGAGCAGGGGGTATCGGGTGGGTGTTAGTAATCCGTTTCAGTCGTTACATGCCAATTAAACGTGCGTTGGTAACTATTCTCTCTCATAATAAAGGTTGTTGGGTTAGATCGCGTTATTTATAAATGTGTCGTAACCCTCCACCACCCAACACGGCCAAACAGTAAAAAATGTGTCACGTTTACTAAAGACAAATACTTCACTACTTTAGCCCACCGGTGTGTTGAAGAGTTGAATGAACATCATTTACAATTTTTGAGTACGACGTTTCGCTGGTAATTACATCGAGCATCATCGGGCAATTTAACAGAATAGTTGAGGCCCTCCACTTGCTCCGGTCTTAAATAGAGCAGCAGCAGGGTGACGTCATCATTTAACCCAATCTGGTGCAGTGATTTGATGACGTCACCCTGCTGCTCTATTTAAGACCGGGAGCAAGTGGAGAGCTTCGCTATTCTGGCAAATTGCCCGATGGTGCTGGATGCAATTACTAGCGAAACGTCGTGCTCAAAAAAATTGCAAATGATGTTGATTCACTCTTCAACACACCGGTGAGCTAAAGTAGTGAACTATTTGTCTTTTGTCAACGTGACACATTTTTTACTGTTTGGCCGTGTCGGGTAATGGAGGGTTAGGACACATTTATAAATAACGCAATCAAACCCAAAAACCTTTATTATGAATAATATTGGTCGCGAAAGCCTACGTGTATTCTCACTCAGTCGACGCGACTCTTTACCGCCGACGCTTGCCCCCTCCCCTGCCCGCTCCCACTCCCCACCCCTGTGCAGCGTGAAGTGGGCAATGCGTGCCCTGGACGTGCTGACGCTGCTCAAGATGCTGGCGCTGGCCATCGTCAGCGTGGGCGGCCTGGTGCTGCTGGCCAGCGAGCGCACGCACAACCCGCTGGGCTCGTTCGACGGCCCGCTACCAAGCCCCGCGCAGATCGGAGAGTCCTTTTACCAGGGACTGTGGGCGTACGGCGGATGGAACGCTCTCAACTATGTCACAGGTCCGCAGACAACATTGTTTTGGGGCAGAAGACACTTATGGGGGGGAGGGGGTCGGGTGTAAAGACACAGTCGATGTGAAAAAACACACATTTAAACACTATAGGTAATGATTATGGTGGTTAAACAATTAGAGGTAAAACGGTGATTGATTTCAAATTCAATTCCAATGGAATTTCAGGAGTGAATGCACCGGTTGGCACGTGCGTGCGGACGTATGAACGAATCGCAGGCACGGCGTGTGTGATGCTGATTGGTCAGTGGCAGTTATCTACAAGCAACAGTGGCAGGCCTAAGTCAACGCGTGCTAAATTCGTTCTTGGTTTCTCAGTTAAAGCCTGAAGGTGGGGTGACCCTGCAATGTCTTGTTCAAGGCACTCCTGGTCGAGGGTCCTCCACAAGAGGGATCTCTGGAGGATAATTGGTCTACTCATCCTTGCTGACCATACGTGCTGCAAGAGGTGGGCACACTCACACTTAACTCCACCAGACGTAACGCGCCAATCGACTGCAGTGTACCGAATTATACTGCCGGGTGGAGAGAGATGAGAGGGCTAACTCTTTAAAATGGGTTAGTGGTATTATAGAGCAATACACTAACTCCAATACGATTGCTCGAATAATAAAGTACATTACGGCCGTCATGAGCATCACGTGCGATCACGTCTCCACGATACTTGTTCTCGGTTTCAAGTGCACCTTTCCTTCACACACACACATGCTGAGATAAGGACAAATATCTGCTGTGCATCCTTTTAAACGTTTGGAACAAGGACAAGTGCTTTAGCGAGCATCTATTAAAGCCGGCATTACTCAGAAACGGCTGGTTTGGCCAGCGGTGCCATTTATTTATGAAAACCTGTTACTCATTTAAGACTAAGTTAGCCTATAACAAACTCAGGATAAGTTCAGATACTATTCCCCACTGATGTGAGCATAGCTCAAAATCAAAGCCAGATCACTGGCTTAGTTGAACTAATTGCTGTGGCAATGTGCCTCCACACATATTGCTTATTATGCCCAGATGCACACAGACTACAGATTACATGCAGCACACACATATATACACACAGCACAGTGCCTGCAAGAGAAATGAGTCACCACCTCTGTATCAATCCCTTACACATACTAGCAAATATTATAAAAATATGTGGTGACAAGCTTATCATCGTGAAGATAATTATAAGTGCACACACGCAACTCTCTGTACTTGTTGTTGCGATTGAAACGTTGCGATCTATTATTTTTTCTACCTACGTGACTTTACCGAAAGTACCGAAGAGTATGGATTCCTGCAGTCAAGAAAGCATCAAATCAAGATTATCTGTACAGTATATCCTTGTATTGTATATTCTATCTGTATTTGTCCATTGTGATGGATGTGTAATGACAGGGCGACACCTGCTGGATTGGAAGGAGAATCACGGGTACGGGCATGGTTAGAGTAACAACTAATCATAGAGGGAGGTGTATCTGGGGCAAAGGTAACAGGTGGGGCTAGCCGAGATACTCTGGCCACCTGCTCGAAGGTTCCACGAGAGGGCGTGGCCGGAGGCGGGGCCGAGCCACGCCTGGGGGGATATAAGGATGAGCGGGGCTCATGTGTGGGGTCCTGGGTCCTGGCTGCGTCGCTGCTCGCCGACATCTCTCTCCGCCGTCCGGCCACGTGGAAGATCCCCTGCCTGGTGTCCATCGCCATCGTCATGGCGCCAGCCAGCGGCGTAGCCGAGCGAGGGCAATGGGACCACGCCGAGTGATCGGCTGTGTGTAGCCAGTAGAGACGTTATATCTCGTGTTGTACTCAGTGTGAGGAAGAATAAGTGTTGGCCTGTGTTGTGCTCAGTGTGAGAAAATAAAAGAAGAAGTACCCTCTACACGGCGTGTCGCAGAAGTCGCTGACTACAGATGTATTATGGCAGGGTTTGAAAAATTGGCACTAGTATAATAAAACTACATCATACTGCCGTTACAATAATCTCTGCCTCGAGTTTCTTGGCTGGCTACTGGCTGGGTGCCTCTCCACCCCAACAATAACTCTGTTGTTGTAAGTGGTTTCGGGCTACTTCCACCAAAACTAGCTGGGTAAGTGGCTAAAATGGATTTCCCGTGTAACAAATGACCATTGAAAGGAATTTCAACGGCGAAATAAATTCAAAAGACGTATAATAGGTAGAAACATCACAGAAATGGGTGAACCGTATACAGAAGACTTAACCGGTTAATTTAAAATTGCTCTAACTTTTCAATTTGTGCTCCTATTCATGGCATTTTTTTGCCGGAACATTCTTTAAATCCTAGAGAGTATAAAAAAAAACTCACAATACCTATTATCTTGCCTTTTTATTACTTTAAAAAAGCTGATTTATCTTAGTCGAACGAGTACTGCATTGTTAGAAGAGTGTGAGATTGACAGCCGTCTCTTATTTCCCATTGCAAAGCAATTGGTTATCTGCTGGAGATAAAAAATATATATTTTTTGACATTTTGGACACCTCGCGCGTATAAGTGTACCTGCTTGTGACGGCGGGAGTATCTCGCAGCTCGTATTTTGTCACCGCTCGATGTGATTCTAAGCCACGAGATACACAGCGAAGAAAGCCCTTTCGTCGGCCTTGGCCACTGGAAGCACTGCAAGCTTCGGGCTTCCCTATTTAAAATTCGACAGGTGGGAGTGGAGGACGGTA
Organism: Lethenteron reissneri; assembly: GCF_015708825.2. Lineage (NCBI taxonomy): Eukaryota > Metazoa > Chordata > Hyperoartia > Petromyzontiformes > Petromyzontidae > Lethenteron > Lethenteron reissneri. Next base: position 5,247,871 of record NC_083813.1, on the reverse strand, counting down.
GATCAAATCGTTCCATCATCTGCTCGCCAATTATCGTGCTGAATGAGCCCGAGCGTGCGTCACCCCGAGCTCAGAAACGCGTGCTCATCTTCCCCAGCAAGCAAGCGGACAATGACGGGACACTCTCATTTTTCATTGTTGTGCTCCTATTTGTAATCGTGGGTAATTTGACAAAAAAAAAATTCTCAAGTTTTGGGACTTTTTGCTGGTGCACGACGACCTTGTTGAATGTCAAAAAATCTTTAAAATTGAATTAAGAGAAGACCCTGCTGCTGCTGCTGCTCTAATATTGTACCAAGGCATTACTGGCAAAATGTGAGCCTGAACCATCCCCAAACCTTGCAATCTGCCACCGAGGTGGCTAATCGACAAACTCCCACTCCCCCCCACCGATGACCCATTCATGTAGATTGTGTTCAAGCTACAATTTACTCCCGTTGAACATTAAACCGCAGGAGTCTATAGGAGGAGGCTGCGTGGCCAATCACTTGTACGTAGTTCTGTTTAACTCGGATCTTCCAGAGCAATCAAGCTCATCCCATAAGGAATCGATTACGAGTTTACCATTACAGGCTGTTTCATTGATCTCGACCCTTGTTGCCATGATTACTCGCGTGTGCGCAAGCGGCCAAACGCTACCCTCCTCCGCACGGCTCGCTCGGCGCTTCGGCCTTAAGTGACAAGCGATTGGGGTCGACAGGGGACATGCCTGTGGCCCGTGAGCGACGCTGAAGCTGCCCGTGCGTAAAAATGCACGAGGGCAAAAACCTTGCAACGCAAAATAGACGCAGTTTCCCTCTTTTTATATATTTGTTAAATGTATCTCCAGAATCATAATTTTGGAAAAACGCAGCGACGAATTTTGCACTTTGTCATAACGTTTGTTACACACGAGGTGGAAAGTAAATAAAACACATCCTACATTTTGATTTAAAGCTTTCGTGACTGCAGGGATTCACATTCTTGGTTCTTTCGGTAAAGTCACGTAGAAAAAAAAAATTCTCACGACGTTTCGGCCACAACGCAAGCAGCCGTCCTCAGGTGAAGAACAGAGCTGTCGTGAGAATTTTTTAATTTTTTAATTTTATTATTTCCCTTCTACGTGACTTTACCGAAAGAACCAAGAATATGAATCCCTGCAGTCACGAAAGCTTTAAATCGAAACATGAAGCCTGCCAGGTGGCACCGTAGTAGAGCAAGCGGTTCTTAAGCAGTAGGATATGAGTTCGAATCCTGGTTGAGGGCTTATCTCGGCCCATCACCCCTCTGGGATTAATAAAATGAGCACCACTTTGCGGGGAAGCTCTGAGTGGCTACTCTACGGAGAGATTCGCCCTTACCATAGGAATGTGGAACTTTCATCAATGACTCAAGGCTGTAAACAGGAGTTAAGCGCTGCCTCAGTGCTCATTTGAGATGGAAATCATCACGACGTTTCGACTGCAACACAAGTAATCATCATCAGGTGTGTGGATTTCACACATGTGACTTTACCGAAAGAACCAAGAAAATAAAAACGCATCCTAATAAGCGGTGACGTCACATTTTCAGAGGAGCTCAAGGATGTGCACAAGAACATCATACGCTGCATCTTGGTGTCAGTGCCCCTGGTCACTGCATTCTACGTGCTGGTGAACATCTCGTACCTGACCGTCTTGACTCCGAGGGAGATCATATCTTCAGGTGAGTGCAAGCCCCGCTTCCTGTGTTGAATTAGAATTTCAGCAGCATTCCGTGCACCACCACACTCCTCTCACCTATAGCACATTACGTTATTTTCTTCACCGTCGCCTCTGATTAATGTACAGATTATAGCATGTTGTGTGTGTGTGTGTTTTGTGAGGCCAGTGCATTGTTAAACATAGTTGTACATTTCTAGACCAGGTAAGCACCGCGGATTCTAAATGCAGTATATATATTTGATCTTGCTTACATGTTTATTTACTTGGGCTGAGTGCACTGCACTTTGAACCCGGGGACCTGCGTATGATTTGTGGACATGGCCAACATCGTCAGTGTCAAGCGATATCTGAACCACTCCGGGTAACCATCTTCACCATCCCACGCTGACCAGTGTACAGTCAACAACAACAAAAACCCCACGAATGACCTTGCGTGGGGAGGCCATCACGCAACATTTGATTGACAAACGGCTGTAAATTATTATTATTTATTCACTCATCCGTGCAGGCGTGCTCATTGACATTCGTATTCCTCGCCTACACATAAATAACACAAAGGTAGAATAATGTACATGGGGCAGAGGCGCATACCTTATTGTACGTAAAACGCACTTTTTAAAAATCTGGATATTGATTTCACATTCACTTCCAAAATATTCACTTTTGTTGAGGAATGTCCTAATGGAATACCGAGATATTTGAAAACCTCACAGGATCCTTCAACACAGCGCGTTGGAACATTGTTAATGTGACTTTCCACGGAGAGAGTGTAGTTTAGGTGTGCATGTGCAGTCCTTTTGCCAATCCACTGCTGCATGAGGGCCTCCCCACGCCCTGCAGGTCATGGGGGTTATTTGATCAGAATTCACCACACCGGTCAGTGGGGTTGGTGCATGCGGGCCCCCATTCCACGCGCTCTCCAGCGTAAACCCCCTGTTAAGCCTCTGAGCTCTGATGGGATCTGGTATATTCTGGGTGATTTGGTAATAGGCTATACTTGTATATCTGAGACGTTCTTGAATTGTAAAACTAAAAGCATAATAACGTGTATGGCGATAGAGTAGTGGTTTTTTTTGTAATTATATAACGAAAAAGCATGTAATTGTTTGGTTGCTGATGACCATCATAAACAGAGCGTAGGAATTCACGTTGAACAGAAACAGCTGAATAAGGCCCCACGGGGAATTAGGTCTCCCACCCAGGTCAAGAACACGACCTTCAGTCCTTCAGTCCTAAGACACCTGTACAAACAGGTGCAGCATTCAAGGCCACCGACACAGCCAGACAGATTGAGCAACGTGCGTTTTGACTGCCTTTACTGCCTTCCAATTATTACCCACACGAATGTGCTCGCCAGCCACCGGCGCGAGACTGCCACGGGTCACTAGCAGCGGTTGGCAGATTGTTATGTTATGTTCATCGAACGTCTTTCGCACCGTACGTAGCCAACCGTGACTTGCTGGGCTTTTCAGTCTGAAAAACCCAAGCCAGTGTTTTCGGGACGCGCCACGTCACGTGAGCGCGGCAACACCCTTGTAGTTAGTGATGCACGCGAGGAAGAACAATGGACGTGCGCTATGCTCGGTTTTTCATTTTAGGTTTTCAGTTTAATTAAATAGGTATAACCCTGCGAGTCATGTGGCTCGTGACTCGGGTGCAACCGCAACAAAACAAAAACATGAACGAGAAACATCTTAAAGTGACTACACGCAAAACAGAAAAATCCTGCAAAAACAGGTCTCTGCTGCTGCATTGTTGTTGGCTTTTTGCTCATTGGGACACTTTCAAGAGGAAGATTATTACTGCACAAAGTCGTCACATGACAGCTCAAGGGTTGTGTTATGATGCTGTCTAGACAGCATTATTATTACGTGGTAGGTTTACTCCGTAGCAATAATTTTAAGATGCTCTGCAATTATATAGATGACATAGCTTGCCCTGTCACATCAGTTTGTTCCCATAACCTCTTTAAAATTAGCAAGAAAACACCCAAGGCATATAGAGAACGAGTTTTTTCTATTTCAATATTTTCACTGGATATTGCTCACTTTATAAAACTTTATACATGTCCCAATTACCTGATGCTACAGAGCTCAGTCGTCATTGCAAGAACATTGTCTTTGTAGCAATTTACTTACGATTACATTCCCATGAACATGTTATATTTATGACAATGTTTCACTATCAGATATTACGGTTAAAATAATATGATGCTAAACATAAAATAATTATTTTGGTTTGTGCAACTATTTTTTATCTTTTTTCCGTGCAATCTTACTTCTCCAAATTTACCAAGCTTAGCTTATGCTTAAAAATATATATTGTGTTTCCTAATAAAATTTCTGCTGCACAATTCAGTGAATGAATCATCATCAATATCGGCCATAGTCAATCCACGACTGGATGAAGGCCTCCCCAAGCCACCGCCACCTTTCGCGACTCTGCGATGCGGGCAATCCACCTAAGCGCCTGCTAACGAGACAATTTCGTCGCTCCATCTCCCTCCTGGACGTTCATCTCAAACGCTTTCGACTGCTCGGTTGCTTATCCCATTGTTGAGCATGAGTCATCATTCCTTTTAGCAACGTGTCATGGCCAAGCCCGGTTACTTCCCTCAACAATTTGAATTATGCCATTAGCCTGCGTGTCTTCTCGAATCCATGTGTTTCTCTTTCTCAACGTAATTCCAAGCGTGCGTCTCCACATGCTTATTTGGGGAATTTTCAGTGTAACCTTAACAAGCATGTTTATAAACTACATGTCAGAGCAGGAAGGACACTGAAGTGGTTTAATATCTGGGGTCTCTATGGTTAATCGCCATAACTATTTAATGACTCCTAAGAATGCACCCAGTTATAATGGTATCATTGTTTTTACATGGATTTTGATAGAAGGAGCAATTTCCCATTATAATCGTTTCATTGGACACCTCTCACATTCCAAACATGAACGCACATTGCATTCTAAACTTTAAAAAGCTAAACGAAAACATTTACTTACAAAACAGTTTGAGCATGGTGTGCAGTTTGAGAAGCAGTTTAAGGACATGCAAACTATTTTCTTTTGTTTATTTTGAGTCCTAAACCGATACATGTTGGAACATTTTTGATTACTGCTTCCATCTTGAAAAAAACTACCGATGCAATTCGATATCACATTATATTTGTTATGGCCAGAGTGACAATAGAAAACGCTTCACTTCAGTAGCACATTGATCATATACACCGTGCTTGGCAGTTCCACAGTTCAATTGCTATTTCTTAATGGCCATGCACATCATACTAAGTAGGTATGTTGAACTTTGTTCGTACCATACATAGCCAACCATACTAATCCGAAGTGTGTGGGAAGGACGACGAACTAAACACAAAAATCAGTTCTGAAGAATTTCGTTTTCAATCTAGATGATTAAAAACTACATAGCTCCAGTGGATTTTTAAGATCGGAAGGAAGAGCGTTCCAAACGGCCGTAGAAGAGGACCTGAAAGTGTGCATTGCAGTGACCGTCTTTATTCGGTGGGTATCCAAAAGCCGCCGTAAGGATAACACGAGTTTGCGTACTTAATTTGGAGCTTTCGTGACTGCAGGGATTACTCTTTGGTTCTTTCGGTAAAGTCACGTATAAAGAGAAAATAATAAATTAAATACTAGCATACGACGTTTCGATTGCAACACAAGCAATCATCATCAGGTACAAAATAGAAACGCAAATCTAGTATACTTAGAAATGTAATGTAATACAACAGAGAGTCGGATAACATAACAGTCAACATCCTACCTGGTTGATTACGTTCTTCTTCTCTCTCAAATTTAGCATTCTCAGGAAGAACGTAATCAACCAGGTAGGGTGTTGACTGTTATGTTATCCGACTCTCTGTTGTATTACAAATTTAGCATTCTCAGGAAGAACGTAATCAACCAGGTAGGGTGCTGACTGTTATGTTATCCGACTCTCTGTTGTATTACAAATTTAGCATTCTCAGGAAGAACGTAATCAACCAGGTAGGGTGTTGACTGTTATGTTATCCGACTCTCTGTTGTATTACAAATTTAGCATTCTCAGGAAGAACGTAATCAACCAGGTAGGGTGTTGACTGTTATGTTATCCGACTCTCTGTTGTATTACAAATTTAGCATTCTCAGGAAGAACGTAATCAACCAGGTAGGGTGTTGACTGTTATGTTATCCGACTCTCTGTTGTATTACATTACATTTCTAAGTATACTAGATTTGCGTTTCTATTTTATACCTGATGATGATTGCTTGTGTGTGCAATCGAAACGTCGTATGCTAGTATTTAATGTATTATTTTCTCTTTATACGAGTTTGCGTGATGGTTTATGCTCTTTGACAAGATCACCAATGCATTGTGGTTCAAAGCAAGGGATTGTGGGAGAGCACATTAGCACCCAACTCCCGTCCTTGCGGCCACACAACGGTTAATATACAACACTCACGATAGCCTAAATCCATTACTTACCTTCACACAAGATACCAATTCCTTGTATTAACAAGGCTACTGTGATAATTACTGTCGGAACTGCAATAATATACGTGTTATGTTAATTGGCTGATGTTAATGGCTTGACGTAAGTGGGCCACACAGAATGGAAGATGTAAACAAGGTTCCCATAAACTTATGAATGGATACACTCGTGCTCACCTCCCATATGCAATGACGCCATATTAGCAGCTGTACAGAGTATGTAAATAGCAATCAAGCAACATAGTCTATGCTGTGTAATGGGGCATTGCTTAGTCTCATGGGCCAAGTCAACATTATACTGGTAGGAACGAAGTGGACCAAACCACCAATAGAGTAATGTGTCCGTCCGTCCGTCCGTGGGAGGGGTGGTGTTGAGGGTGGTGTTGGAAATGAAAGACTACGAGTCTTTAAATCTCACAGCGTTTCTTGTCAAAACAAACACTTTTAATTAACGTTACACTAGAATACAGTATTTTTTTCTTTAACTCCTCTATACCCGGTCGATATCTCTGTACCGGTACTAAGTATTATTCCTACCAGCCCACCCCGCAGGGTCCTGTTTTTTCTATCGCAGTTCTTTAAAAATGTTGAGTACAAACGTTATCATCCACTTTAGTGAATTCATAATATTGTATTGGTAGATGTGTTAGCATGGATTTTTTTCCTGGCCAGTTAGCCCATCCTTATCATGGGGGGGGGGGGGGGGGAGGTTGTCAGAGTTTGATTATCTAATGGTTCATTTGTTTTAAACATTTTCTAAGATTCTTGCTCAGTTGACATACAAATCAAGTTATCCATTGCGCTTAGACATAGTTTACTCAATCACCTACTTTCCATAATTTCCATGGATCGTCTCTGAACGTCAACTGCAGTGGCAACCAAGATAAATGTGGCTAAAATAAATCTGTTGTAGCACGAATTTTAACGAGCGAAACTTTACAGCCCTTTGTAGTGATAACACGAATTAAGGTAGTTCCCCATCCGTGCATTTAAATTACCATTAAAACCATCAAATTCTCATTACAATGGATATTTTAATTCTAAAGTATTCCTGTGAAATTGCTGTTGTTTAAACATCTCATGGGATCCTTATAAATTATTGCATTTCAAAGGGGTGCAATAAAAGCATTTATTTTTTCATGTTCCAAGATGCAAGGAGAAATACATCATTTACATGCCCAAATAAAATTCACAGAAATGCACAATGCTCGCATCAAAGAGGACATCAGCGTGGTGATTTAATTAGCAAGCCTTTGAGCTGGGTTTTTTGTTTATGGAATTCATTCCATTTCAATTTAGCAAATAGCATAATATGTAATTTACTATGGTTCCGAGTTGCTTTAAAACCATTTCACATTTAAAATTACTCTCAGCAGGAAACTAAAATTGGGTCGAAGCTAAAAGGTTTACTATATTTTAGCGTTATGAGGTTTGTATCTCTGTAGAATTGTTTTCATTGAACATTTTCTTTATTCACTTGATTTTTACCAGAAATGCTAATGCTTCACTACCCGTCACCGAATTTTTTTATTTAAACAGAAATGTATTTTTCTTTAAAATTACAATTACTCCTTGTTCTCACACTTTCCATGAGCGACAAGCGACTTTAAATTGTGGCCAATTCTCAGAGATTCCTGCAACATTACTCGCAACTGTTGTTACCCAGGTAAAATGTATACCAGTCAAATCACATAATACCCACAATGGATTATCAAACTCTAAGACCAATTACCCATAGTGTCAGCAAGGGGCCTTGCAAGGTCAAACAGCTGTGTTACAGTCACGATTCTGACAATCCAGGTTTACCTTGCTTCGTGTGGTTTCGGTTTATGCGTTTTTCCATACGTGCGGTCAACCAATTTATACCTAAAATTCGCTATATGCGGTTTGAATTCGCTCATATGCGGCTATGCGGTCGGATGTGGAATAACATTGTTGGTGTGGACTGTCTGCACCACTCGGCAGGCAGCTGTCTCGTGTGGTGGCTTGTGGGTTGGGTGACTGTGGGGTTCGTGCTATGCGATTTCACTTTGAAACAATTTACGGCATAAAGCGATAGAATCCTGTATAGCAGTAGCCACAGCACACGTGGGACTGTATCCAAGGCGGCCTCAAACATTCACGATTCGGAACTCATCATTTCTCTAAACAAATGTCTCCCTTGAAAAATGTGAAAATGACTCTGAGTAATGACATCGCATGCGAGTTGTGAAATGGAATTAAGTTAAGCTGATGTATGACGGAGTGCTCTGATGTGTTTCATGTTGTGCCGCTCATCATTCGGCACAAAGTCTGGCGCTTCTTCGCACACGCTGGCAGCTTCCTCAGGAACTGAATTCAGTTAATCATGCTGAACGCGTCTGAGAGGAACGTACAGAAGGGAGATGGAGCGTCGAAATTGGCTAGTTAGCAGGCGCTTAGGTGGATTGCTGCATCGTAGAGTCGTGAAAGATGGCGGTGGCTTGGGGAGGTCTTCATCCAGTAGTGGATTGACGATGGCTGATATTGATGATGATTAATTCACTGAATCGTTCAGCAGAAATTTGAAGATTCATAAGAAGTTCTCAGGACGTGCAGCAAAATATCAGACTAAATTAAAATAATATATTTTGTATTTCACCAGGTAAGGCCCACTCAGCTATATGACTCTTTTTCAGAAGCGACCTGGCCACAAATTATAGCTCAACGAAGTGGTTTATGATATAGAAATTTGTAGCAGCTAAATACTCTATTTGCATGTTTCTAAATGTAGAGAGAAAAACTGAAGAACCTAGAGAAAAATCGACACGACCACGGGGAGAGAAACATGCAAACTCCAAATATACAGGTGTCAGGCTCGGGATCGAACCCACGACTACCTGCATACCAGGCGAGGGAGTTAACATCTCGCCACTGTGGTGGCCTCCATTATTCCAAACAACGTGCAGTGCAATCCGAAATCACATCGGAGCGCTAAACAGCACGCGTGTGAGATTCCCACGGTCCTGCTGCATCCCTCGCCTTGTTCTGCTGCATCTCTCGCCGACCCCCCCCACCACCCCTACAGCCGCCGTGGCGGTGACGTGGGGCGACCGCGTGCTCGGCTCCTTCTCATGGATCGTGCCACTCTCGGTGGCCGTGTCGACGTTCGGCTCGCTCAACTGCAGCGCCTTCGTCATGGGCCGCCTCAACTACGCGGCGGCGCGCGAGGGTCACTCGCTGCCCTTGCTCGCCATGCTGAGCGTGCGCCACCAGACGCCCACGCCGGCCGTCGCCTTCTCCACGCTGCTGTCCGTCGCCTTCGTCCTGCCCACCGACCTCATCATGCTCACCAACTACTTCGGCTTCGTCACCTGGTTGCTCGTGGGGCTCAACTGCGCGGGGCTGCTGGTGCTGCGCTACCGCGAGCCCGACCTCCGTAGGCCGTACAGGGTGAGCGCCACCGTCACATGATGCCCTGGCACCTCCGATCGGGACGGCGCCGGAAGGAGTTCCACATTCGCCCGTGCCCGTTCAGTGCTCGCCGAGCCGCATTGGCTTCCGTTTGCCGAACAAATCGATCAGGGGCCATTTGGATATTTGTAACAGCATTCGCGGGCCATGCGAAATTATCAACTTCAAAAATGTGCCTGTTATATTTGGTCAAGCATTTCATTAACTCACCCCTAATGTGATGGCTGGAACTGCTTCTCTTTGGTGAGGCGTGTGATGTTAGCTGGTGTTGATGATGTTGCTACTCGCAACTGCTTTTCCAGGTTTGCTCCTAGATTTATTGAATTTCGAGTCCCGCCTGCGGTTGTCTTGGCAGGGCCAGACCCAAATGATTTTGCGGGCCTTATACGGCCCGCGGGCCGGACGTTCCCCACTTCTGAAATAGATGATAGGGTCGCACTCAATCAACACAAAACCGTGCTGATCTCGTCAAGGAGCATAAACCATCACGCAAACTCCGGTCATCCTCGCAGCGGCTTTTGGCTCAGCCATCGAACAAAGGCGGTCACCACATCGTGCTCTTTCAGATGCGCTTTTGCGGCCGTCTGGAACGTTCTTCCTTCTGATATGAGGAAGCCACTGGAGCTATGCACTTTTAAATCTCGATTTAAAACTCATTTTCTGCTTCTTGGTTCTTTCGGTAAAGTCACGTAGAATTGAAATAATAAAATAATAAAAATAAAACATAATAAAATAATTCTCACGACGTTTCGGCCACAACGCAAGTAGGTCGACAGACCTGTTCTCAACCTGAGGACGGCTACTTGCCTTGTGGCCAAAACGTCGTGAGAATTATTTTATAATGTTTTATTTTTATTATTTTATTATTTCAATTCTACGTGACTTTACCGAAAGCACCAAGAAGATGAATCCCTGCAGTCACGAAAGCTTTAAATCGAAATTCATTTTCTGCTTTTTGTGTTTACTTTGCTGTCCTACCCCGCACCTCCGATTAGCACGGTTGGCTGCGTACGGTGCGAAAGAAGTTCAACAAACAAACTCCGATCTGTTACACACTCAACGGCGATGTTTGTTTGCTGACTGCTTGGCATTTTGGGCCATTGAGTCTGTGCTCAGCAAACACTTTGACCGATGATCTCGACTGTTATCCGTCGGAATGACGAGCGTGCCGACATCAGCACCTCCTGCTCCATTTCCTTTTATGCCTTCCTCTGGCTACTGATTGCCTGCCCGCCGTACCTTTCTTCATTATTGACAACTTGCAGCTCAGCACACGGCAGATGCCTGCGCAGCGCGACTCACGACCTCCTCTTGATACCAAGATCCAGGATGGTCACGTCTATGCGCCGCTTCTCGGTGGCAGCCCCAACAGTCTGGAACGATATCCCTCTGCACATTCGCAGCATCACCTCAATCGCCTCTTTCAAGAGAGACTTACAAACTCACCTCTACAATCACGCTTTTGAGCGACTCTGAGCTTGGCTCCACGCCTCTGAGTTGCGGCCACTACGTCTGCAAATTTGCGCGCGTTACAAATTGAACTATTATTATTATTAATAAATTTTGGCAGAATCGCTTTTGTAGAATGCGCGCTAACTATTAGAATTCCACAATCGCATCACACCAAAATTGTACATCAATCAGTCCATCTGTTTATGCCTCGAGTCAACCTCCTCTCAATGGGAGGTTGCTTATTTTCTTCTGCTGCACCAGATGGCAGGAGACACCTCCTCCTATTCCACATTTCTGAGACACCTCGGTTCATAACCAGGCACACAACGTTGCTCCTCTCCGACTGCCAAAGAAGGGCTATCTCTATGAATTGTATTCATCTGCGTGTTCACGATTTGCCTCTGTCTTGTTAGTCCCCTGCCACCTACGAAAAAAATCCTGAAGCGTGATCTCTTTCCTTCCTGGCACGTTCTCCACGCTTGTACAGCGTCTTGATGAAATTTGGTCACAGATAGATGCCTCGCGTATCCAAATTTGTATTATAATTTATTATACAATGTATGCTAAACAGTCCAGTCATGTCACGGTATCTCCAAACTCGAATTCATATTGGGGCACACCTATTTGGGGGAGGGGGGGCATGAGTCAGTGATGAGAATTCCACATTCTTATGGGGGCAGCCAGCCTCTTCACAGCACAACCACAACCACGCTTTCCCCAAAAATCGGTATTTATTCTGAAAACCAAAGAATGCTAATGAGTGGCTGAGTTGATGCCTGACTGGGATTTGAATGGCAGCCCTTTGGTTGTTCGCTGCCATCCCCCGTGGATTTTCATTCCACGTCTTCGATTGCTGAGTGGCGCCCTTTCCTCTGGGCCGATAATGCAAGCAATCACAGCATTTGAGTATCAAATTAAACCTTGAGAATCCTCAAATGTACCTTCTTTTCGATTTAAAGCTTTCGTGACTGCAGGGATTCATCTTCTTGGTTCTTTCGGTAAAGTCACGTAGAAGGGAAATAATAAAATAAGAAAAATAAAACATAACAAAATAATTCTCACGACGTTTCGGCCACAACGCAAGCAGCCGTCTTCAGGTGAAGACCAGGTCTGTCGGAGAGACAGCGTCTGAATGTCTCCCCGACAGACCTGGTCTTCACCTGAGGACGGCTGCTTGCGTTGTGGCCGAAACGTCGTGAGAATTATTTTATTGTTTTATTTTTATTATTTCCCTTCTACGTGACTTTACCGAAAGAGCCAAGAAGATGTAGCTTCTTTGTCTATTTATATTGACAACATACCATGCTTTTAATCTTGGGGGTTATTTCCACCAGCCCAGAGAATAATGTCGTGCCGGTCTGACAAGCCAACATTGCTCTAATTTTCTCTCAGCAATGGGCAGTGTTTTTTTTTTACAATACTTTCATCACAATAGACGCACTTATTCTGGCAACAATGTGAATAGATCCGATGCACGAATTATCAACTGGCTTCAGCCTGCATAGAAGGCAACGTGCTGCACTCAAATCGCGTGTGGACAACGCAAGCTCAGCGCGCGACTACTTCCTTCACGAATGGAACATGAAGGAGTCAACCCTACCCATTGTGAACATTGTGAAGTGCAATCTGTTCAATGCGTAACTGGCCTCTACGCTTACACGGGAGGTACTAACACTATAACACAACGCTCTGCATCAAGAATGGATTACCCGACTCAACAGAGAGTTTGAATGTTAGAAAGAGAGAGGGACTGAGGGACTGAGACCAAAAAAAATAGATTTTGCTTAATCACACCAACTTCAGTGAGGCCCCTTTCCAAATTGCAGCAGAGATAAGGTGGTATTTAACAAACATCCAGTGCCTGGAGGAAGGCAGTACAGCAAATATATGCATACGTTATCTTTGGACAGGCTGGTTAAAATCACCAAAGTAAATTGATTATTAAATGTCAATTCAACGTATCACAAATTATTACACTCAGCTCGTTTTCACAAGAAGAATCCGAGCCACGTGACACAAACCATTGGGTGCAAACGAAAAACCATTTCACCGCTCATCTCCCCACCACCACCCACCCGCTCTCATTCACCTCTTATCCACCCTTCTCCTTTCCCACAGGTGCTGTGGCCTGTACCCGTGGTGGTGGTGCTCGTGTGTGGGTACCTGGTGCTCGCCCCCATCGTGTCGTCTCCGCGCTACGAGTACCTGTTTGCACTGCTCTTCGTGCTCGCCGGATTTGTCTTCTACGTGCCCTTCGTGCACTTCAAGCTGCGCGTGCCGTGCCTCCCCGCGCTCACCTGCTGGCTGCAGCTCCTCCTCGAGGTGTCGCCGACTGTCGCGCCGGCCACGTGCGTCGACGATGTGCGATAGCGAAGAGGCGCGCGGACGCACGCGTGCAAGTTTCATGGTCCGCAGCGACGGCTCGCCGCGCCTTCACCTGTCTGCACCTAAGGTGGAGGGCCAGGCGGGTGCTGCCGTTGTTAGCGCCGCGTGGTTAGAGTCACGTCGTCAACGACCCGACGTGGCCAAGCGGTTTAGCGTGTCCGCCGCTCATTGTAGAGGTCTGCGGTTCGAAGCCCAGTGGCCGCCCTGGTTAATGCTGTGGGTGTATTGACCACAGATTTGCGAAAAATGTGCTTCGTTTTTGCTTCACGGTGGTAGTTCAAGGTCCCATTACATTACTTTAAAAAGTAGGCCGAATCTGGAGAATTTATTTTCAAAATACCAGATATGTTCAAACCTCAGAGCACCACTGCCACCCCCTCCCCGACTGGCAGACTATGCTCGTCTGTAAAACATGTTGCTTGAGTGCACTTTAACAATGCTATGAATACCAAATATACTCAAGTATTCCCATTGGTATAATGCATCATAATATCCAAATTAGCATTGTTTGTACAGCACTCATTCGACTGCTGATTCTAAGACGATGGTGGAAATTCAAATATATGTCTGACAGGTGGGGACTGTGGCCCAGTCTACTTAGAAGAACAACCACAAATGAGTTCCTTCAAAATCAAACTAAACTATTTTTATTGTTTGTACAGCACTCATTCGACTGCTGATTCTAAGACGATGGTAGAAATTCAAATATATGTCTGACAGGTGGGGACTGTAGCCCATTCTACTTAGAAGAAAAAACACAAATGAGTTCCTTCAAAATCAAACTAAACTATTTTTATTTTACCACGTAAGGCCCACTGACGTCCAGTATATAGCTCTTTTTCAAAGCAACCTGTACACAAATTATTGCTCAATGAAGTGGGTAATCATGTGGAAATGTACAGCAGCCAAAGGACTCTAAACGCATGATTCTAAATGTGGAGGGAAAAACCGGAGGTCCCGGAGAAAAATCCACGCGACCACGTGGAGAACATGAAAACTTCAAATATTCAGGAGTCAGGGTCGGCATCGAACCCACGAGGTGAGGTCGTTAACATCTCGCCACCGTGGCGCTGCATGATACTTATTAACATGTATTTTACTATTATAATAATTATACTTATTTCATCCACCACGGGGAAGAAATCGGCTGAATGGACCACTGAGTGGGATCGAAATCTCTGATTGGAAGCTAATCGTACTGTCAGATCTCCACCTTGACTTCTCGCAAATGTCAAAGTGTGATATTACTGAAGTGAATACGTTTAACGTTGATGCACTTGCGTACATTTAAATAATTTAAATAAACATATCAAAAAACGTGTTCTTTGACTGAGAAATTACTGAATCAAAGCATATTCACGTTTTCACATGTGGATTAAAGTCACTGACATATTTAAAGAAGCATAGAGAAATGCATGCTGGGAATTACAGAGGTGGAAAGAGGGACACAAGAATCAGGCAACAATGACATGGCGACTGTTAAGTGAAGCACGCTGTCCTTGGGCAGGACATTTCACGAGATGGGATGATAGCGGCCTATGGATAAGAATTGCGATGGATTTGTATTCCAAGGGATAGAATGTGCACAAGAGAACGACCACTCTGGAGGTGGTGCCATGATATCAGTGAATGTGCAGGAATGGCATAGGGAAGCCGTCACCCATTCGTGGACTATGACTGATGGTGATAATAGCAATGACATGTTTGGCCTAAATTTGGTTGCTTTTTTAAAGAAAGGCCACGTTATTCGCATGCTTTGTCATGCTGCCTTAAGGGAAGAAATACAATAATAATATAAATGAAATAAGAAAAGTTTTAATTACACACCCTAACAAATGTAACTTTGGATTTTGAAACAGAATTTTTAAGCAAGCGTACAACCGGAATTTTGAATGACCTCGTTATTTTTCTCAGGTGTAAAATGCACCGTGCATTTGAATTTATGTTTTTTACACGCAGCAAGGCTTTTGCATGTTGCTGTTTGATCTCGAGATAGCCATCTGAAGGAACTGAGAACAAGGGGCATTTAAAAAGGCCACGAATGCAGTATTTACGTTTTACAAGGTTGAGTTCACACTTTGAGTCAGATGTGTTTAAAAATTAAGACTCTATGGGGAGAAAGAACATGGACATTAAGCGCTCTTAAATTAATGAGCAAAACCGCCAAACTTTTTGCAACGTTTAAATATATACTAGCTATATGTTATTCCGCACAGTGGCGTACTATATTTTCAGCTGTAAATGTTATGAGCAGCTCACGTTAAGCGCATTGCACACTTAGCTTGCGCACTTGCCGTTTTACTTGCGAATTGGGTTGCAATGGAATCATTTTTCACGATGTGATAAAATATAAAATTTCACGATATGATGATTTTAGCGATATCGGTTTCTCAAACTTTATAATTCTAATTCACATTGTGATTGCGTTGTTACCTGCTTTGTTGTATTCAGAAGAATGTTTCAACTACTTACTATGCGTATATATATTACAATATATAACGATTATAACGTACATGCTGTCAGTCACAGAAGAAATTATTATATGATGATGAAAATGCTGATATCATATAAACTGCCTTGCTGTGAATTACTCTAAAAACTTTGTCAAGGCACTACGTTAAAAGGTATTTATTTACAGCTTTAATTTGTGTTTTTTTGGTTATTTTATACTGCTTGAAGAAACGTGTTTTTTATGATTTTTATGAGCAAACATAATCAGGTTGTAACACTATTTTGAAAAATGGACCATACGACGTTCACTGAAGACCTATCATATCACGCATAAATGTATCATTCCTCTATCTCAGCAAACTCTCGACTCGCTCCTCTCGAATTTCATGTTGCCAAGTCGTGGTCAAAACTGAGCCTGAGATAAAAAAAAAACAGGGCCTGGAACTAAACCCAATTAATTGCCCTTCGTCACCCACAATGCCCCTCAAAATAGCCTTCTAAGCAACCAGAAAACCCAATTGGAGCCGTAGGATTTAGAAAATTATAACATGCATGACATAATAGCCCCTCACTTCTCACACGCTGCCACTGCTAATGCTGATTGTGCCATTGATACTGGAAATGTGTAACTGTGTGCAGCCTGTTTTGACGTGACCTTCTTAAATAAGTTATGCTGAGCTATCCCATTCCGTAGGCCTGAATCGTAATTTTCCTCGTCATGAGATGTTTTGCCCTCCCGTGATGCACATTACAATATTATGCGAATACTGTTCTCCACATATCATGATTTCTGTTCAACGTGTCATTGCTCCAGTGCCAGGAGTTGAATTGATGTAATAAAATCATGAAATGAAAAAAATTTAAACTCACGTGTGTTGATTTCCCTTGTGTTTAGCTGTATGAAATTCAGAGTGTGCCAGTGCATCTATGAGCTAAGTTGTCACCCATTGTTTGCTCGTCCGCTCTCTGGTTAGTTAACTGCTCGATACGACTGCGTGGGCTTCGTGGTTGTGCTAAAAAGTGCTCGGATGTGTTTTCAGACTGCACGGCGCATTGTTCGACACGATGTCTGACGTTTTTGCTCAACGTCCTGGGTGCTTCTTCAAAAACACGTTTTTTTGCCGAAAAACATGCAGGACAAACCAATGATTAAGGGAATTATTACTCAAGTCTCATCAATTAATAATGAAAAGAAGGAAAATAAAGTCAGCAACTATTGCCTAATTGTATTACACTGAGACATGAGTCAGAAGATATGTTTTGGTTTTTTCAAGATTGAAGGCCACTGTGCCTAAAAATGTATCATCATCATCGTCATGAGTAGTGACCTATTGACTGCTGGATGAAGGCCTCTCAGGAGGCATCGAGCTAGTTTGACCATAATTCACCATGCTGGTCAGTGCGTGTCGGTAAAGGACGGTGGAGGAATTGACGAGTGGGTGGTGAGGGGTGGTGGGTGGATCATGACCAGTTTAGATACTGTTAATGCCACTGGTGTTAAGCCGTGGCTGGGATTGGTCATCGTGATTGCCAGTGAAGTGCGCTGCCAACCTGGTCACGTGACTTTACCTCCGTCTATGCCTGTTTAAAATAGAATTTATAAGAGCGCTATGAGGCAGGCCCCATGCTCCAATCAAGCAAAATATATATGAATATAAGTCTGAACGCCTTTTGGCATTTAATATAGCATGCAAACAATCAAAGTGTTTTCATTTTCGTTGATGTGTACGTCCACGCAGAATTCAGAGCAATTAATAATAGTAATTTACATTTATAAAGCGCGTTTAACCCAGAGGTCGCAAGGCGCTGCACAGAGCTAAAAACAAGTAAATAACTCTCACAATTCTGAAAACTGAGCATGCGGGCTCATGATTTCAAGTTCATTTATTAGGTATAGCCCTGTGAGCCATTCGGCTCTTGAATCGGGTGCAACCGAAACAAACAAAAAACTAAAACATGAACAAAAAACATCTTAAAGTGAATATGTGACTAAGTGCAAACAGAAAATCCAAGAAAAGACAGCAAAATATTGCAGAAAAAATCACCGTACACCAACGCTGTGTGTAAAAATCCCAGTGGGATGCAAGTCAAACAACCAACAACAACCACAAGACAACTTAGATTAAGGCCATCAGTCTAACTCTGTACTACAACAAACAAACATGGCTAAACCAATAAACTTTTCGAAAACACCAAAATAAAGCCATGATTTAACCACAGATACAAATATCCCCCCCCACCATGCCAAGCTGTAATGTAAAAAATAATTTGGGAATTACATGCTATGCAAACTTGACTTGCTAAACCAATCTGAATTGTATTTATTTCACAAGCAAATTCGCAACCACGTCTCATACGATCCGGAACGCAAGAATGTGCTAACTAGACGGAAGGAAAAGTTAGCAAAGCTTGGCATTGATAATATTCAACCATTGGATAAGTTGGGTGATGAATTAAATTTCGATTTAAAGCTTTCGTGACTGCAGGGATTCATCTTCTTGGTTCTTTCGGTAAAGTCACGTAGAAGGGAAGTAATAAAATAATAAAAATAAAACATAATAAAATAATTCTCACGACGTTTCGGCCACAACGCAAGCAGACGTCCTCAGGTGGAGAACAGATCCGTCAAGTAGACAGAGTCTGAATGAGACTCAGACTCTGTTCTCCACCTGAGGACGGCTGCTTGCGTTGTGGCCGAAACGTCGTGAGAATAATTTTATTATGCTTTATTTTTATTATTTTATTACTTCCCTTCTACGTGACTTTACCGAAATAACCAAGAAGATGGGTGATGAATTGTTACGATTTAAACTTGAACAAAGACCACATGTATTCGCTGTCAAAAGGGTTAAGTTTAATGTGATGCCTGAGATGGTTCCTGTTGACAAGATCGCAGCCGTTGTACGTACAGCCACTGCCGCATTAGAGGGTCATGCCAAATAATTACTTTACACAAACACAATTCATGGAATTAACAAATGCCCAACTACTTCAAATTTGTCTGAAGAACAATGTACAGCACTTCCTAAATTGAAGAACACTCAATACATTACCACCTTATAAGAGGATAAAGGCAACACTGCCGTTGTCATGAATACAGAAGATGATATAGATATAACGTGGAGCAATTGTTGAATGATGATGAGATGCATGCTCAGAACTCATAATGGGAACTGTACGAATACACGAAGATACTTAAAGATGCAGTCAAACTGAGGATCACTTTTATCACAAATCACGTACATCAAAGATCAAAGATCCCCCATATAGCCTTAACAGACTGTAGGGGCAAGTGCTGTTAGCGAGCACCTATGAAGGCCGGAACGGTACACGAGGGGGTGGGTGGCCAGCACCACGCCCGACCGCCTTTGTCTCCCTAGCAGCGATGTTTACACACCGCGCCAGGTACTCATTTGAGGCTGAGGCTGAGTCGACCTAGCGGAGGCCCAGGACCGGTTCAGGTAATCGAACCCGGGTCGCCAGATTCGTAACGCAGCACGCTAACCGCTACACCACCGCTCCCCACTTCACGTACATACACACATACACACCAACGAATTCGTTGCAAAATATAAAGTAATCCAAAATACCCTATTCCACTAAAGTATAAAAGTTGGGTGGTTTTATAAATTCCTTGCAGCAATTATGATGTTTTTTACGTTGGTGACACTGGTCCTCAGTTATATGCCCACATTAAAGAACACGTTTCCTGTTTTCGTAAGTGCAAATTGTGAAGAAGAAAAAAACAGATGTTGCCTTCTATAGAAACAAAATATGTAAAAACATGTTTATTTCACTGCAATTATGGTACAACCCCTAAAACAAAGCCAGGAGAGTAGAGAATATTTTCAAGTGGGTAAATCAAACTAGTCTGCTTTTAAGAGGTTTGAAACCAATAACTGCGATTAATAGGGCAGGAATATTTCGGAAGCCACATGCAGTGTTGAACATTTTGGAGGCCATAGATCATGCGTTCGGCTTCAACAACAGCCAAGTTTACAATGTAGGTGATAACGATGAATGCAAATTATACTGATAGTAACCTCCTGGTTACACCAGCCCACGGGGGATTGTTCTATCCGTCGTGAATTCCAAATATGGTAGGGGTGGGTGGGGCTGGGTGGAGAGGGGAGGGTGGGGAGGGAGGGGCTTGGTTGGGAGGGGAGGGTGGGGAGGGGCTGGGTGGGGGGTGGGAGGGGTGGGGCTGGTGAGGAAGGGTTGGTCACCCCGTGGTGCCCTTATTAAACTCAATATTTTACAGGTAGGAACAAAAGGTTCCACACTGCCCACCAGGGATTATTTGTCTGTCGTGTATCGGAATGCAGCCCACCCATGCACCCCCCCACCGACCGCCGAGCAGGGCCACGATTGGTTGAGGATGTCGGGGAGGGTGGGGGGAAGGTAACCACGCCCAATCATCCAACTCCCCCCCCCCAAACGCCGAGCGGGGCCGCCATTGGTAGAGGTGGGGTGTAAACACGCCCACTCATGCAATCCCCTCCCCACCGAACACCGAGCAACGCCCCGATTGGTTGACGATGTCGGGGAGGGTGGGGGGAAGGGTAAACATGCCCACTCATCCAACTGCCCCCCCCACTGAACGCCGCGCTGTCCAATCAAGTTCCTACCTGCCCACTCCGAAGGAACGTTTAACCTACTCACGCCAGCTTGTGCCCGCCCTCACAGTCGGGCATATTTGCGGAATACACCACGCCGCCGTTGACCCTGGCCATTGACCGAGCAACCCAACGTTACTACCAACTCCCTCCGCAGGAATGTGTTTACCTTGCAATCACCCATGAATAACTACTAGCAGGGGGAAATGAAATAACGTGAGATGTTGAAATTGGAAAATGTCTTACGTTAAATTGGATTGGGATCGATTTTAGTAACATTTTTAATACTATTTTTTTAATTAAAATGTTAATGGCTAATGAATTCCAGTGAATTAATATTTGAAATAAAAATATTTAGTATAGGTTTTCCCCTTTTTTCTGGCAATAAAACAGGTGTTAAGATTTTGAAACACCAAACTGAAACCTTTTCATAAGGAATCATGTCTGCATTAACCACAATACATGTGGATATGCCAACAAAAAACACTGATAATATATGCAAACATACTTTTATAACACTGGTCAACAAAAAAAAACATTTTTTCTGGCCTGGACTTTTGCAGCTGTTTTAGACTAATTTCAGGATGCTGATTCCAAATCTGATCTCAGATTTGCTCTATCACATCTCATTTTATGCTATCGGCATACCCCATTTTCATTGATTTTACCCGAAATTAACTCTGTCACTTATGATTGCAAGTTTTTTCGAGTCAGTGACTGCTTTAGTATTAAAATATGGTGCTGTATTTTTAGGATAGTGTGTTTATAATATAATTGTATGTGGATATCCACATTTATTTAATATTTTTCTTCTGCAGTTTTTATTGAAAATGCAATATTTGATATCTACAAAACCTGATGTGATAGACAAAAACTGATGCCAGATTTGGAATCAGCACCCCAAAATTACCTTAGAATCGTGGAATACCTTATGCCAGAAAAAGTGTGTTGACCAGTGTAATATATGCATTGTCTTTGAAACTGATTGGTCCACACCAGAGACAGCTTTTTTTCGAGCCTGGTTGTTGGCCTTCTGGTGTGTGAGGATCTGAGCTGGAACTTCACTGGAGCTAGCGCCCAGTTCTGCTTCGTTGGGAAATAACATTGGTTGTCCCATGGTCAGACTCTGCCCTGGCATGGGAATGTGGAATTCCCACCGCTGGCTCAAGCCTGTAAACAAGATGAGCACAAAACCTCAATGCTCATTGGAGTAGCAAATCGCTTAGAGTTTAGTGTTTAGTTTTGAGCTCACAACCACATGCATGTCAATTACAGCCAATTAAGCGAGGGGGGAGATTAACGCAAATCAACGGTTAACCAGTGCCTGATTATCCTAGTAGCAAAAGTAGCTACATAATGCTACGACCCCGCACTTTCAAGGGCCCCGCGCTAAATGCTTTCAAGCTATCAATTCCAGTTCAGTGATTCTGCACTTGATCTATTACTGTAGTACTATACTGCCTTCGACTTTTATGAACGACTGGGTGTTTAAGGTTAGCAATTTGTCCTATTATCTGGCTGTATAGCAAGTGACAAAATACAATTACTTTACTATGCAATAAAAAATTGTGTGTTTTAATATTACGTGTTTTTATTTTATTTAGGGCCCCTTCATAACAAATGCTACAGGCCCCGGCACTTGCGTTTAATTTCTCTATATTAAACGTCTCTTTTGTTTCCGATGTATCGTATCAACTGGTTTGGGTTTACTCGTCTCCACCTGGTGGGTGAGTGCATCGAATGAAGCACTCCAGGGCTGGGGGGGGAGGTGTTTGTTTACACAAACGCGGAGCCAAGGTCCACGCCGCTATGAAAGGAGCGGCACTTGTCAAAGCAACGGACATAAATGACGACCCATTTGACAGGAGGGGGCATTGCTTGAGTAGGGTGGGGTGGGTGGGGGGCATCGTTAACGTCAGCTGCAACTGTGGTGTGTGTCTCTGTGTGTGTGTGCCTGTGTGTGTGTGTGCCTGTGTGTGTGTGTGTGCGCGCATAGTGGGGAGCGGTGGTGTAGCGGTTAGCGCGCTGCGCTATGAACCCGGCGACACGGGTTCGATTCCCGCTCACGGCCAACACCAGTGACGATTATTTGAACCGGTCCCGGGCCTCCCCTAGGTCAACTCAGCCTCAAATGAGTACCTGGTGCGGTGTGTAAACATCGCCACTGGGGAGACAAAGGCGGTCGGGCGTGGTTGCTGGCCCACCTACCCCTTCGTGTACCGTTCCGGCCTTCATAGGTGCTCGCTAACAGCACTTGCCCCTACAGTCTGTTAAGGCTATACGGGGGATCTTTGTGTCTTGAGGTGTCACTTACCAGGTGGCAACCCCCCCGTGTGGCACTGGCGACTAAAGTTGACCCCTTTAATTGTGCGCGCAACAAACGAGTATCCCCCCGAGAGCGGTGAGGCAATTAACCGTGGATGTTCTTCATACAAATATTTCAATTATTGAAACGTCTCCTCTTAATAAACAAGGCGTTTCCGTGTGATTACAACGCCAATGTCACCCCCATGTAATTCTTAGAAGTCAATTAACCTATTGTTTTTTTATTGTATTATTGTAATTTTTACGTGGGGAGCGATTCGCCCGTACGCTCACGCAAACAGTAAACGCGACAAGAACGCGCAAAGCAGAAGCAATATCCGCTGTTATTGTCATTCGCTCAGCAAGGCGTCAATTCCTCGCGTTCTGCGTAGCTTCGCATCCTGATGTCGCGTCGTCCAAGAGATTCGCTCACGTCGAGGCGAGGTGCTCGTAATGCGATGGAATCTGCGGGACTAACAGACGCATTCGCCGCCACAATCCTCGCATAACACCCCCCCCCCCTCGGCCCATTGTGGCCATTATTACTGTGGCGTTGCGTATTGTCGTGAATCGATAAACAATTTTCCCAGGCACATTCCTGATCATGGAAATGCGCAATCTATCGCTGCCCCTACCCCTGCCGCTATTCTGCGTTGTCAGGAGAGGCTGGTTAAAGGCGAACCCACTTGCAATCGATGTTCCTGCATTGCCTCTATCGACGAAAACGGAACACACCAGCAAATGCACGCGGACTTTGGCTTTAATATTCACGATCTTGCTTCCGATATCTGCAGCAGCCGCAGCGCTTCCGAGACCCGTGTTTGTTCGAAGACCGCAGCATCCGCGGATATTATAAATGTTAAGCCGTATCCTCACGGCGAAGAGGCGGGGTGAAAGTCGTCTGTTAAGTTTACTGTGCCCATGGGCAGAGTTTGCGGGGAGGCAACACACCGCCCAAACTGGACACCTGTATTCATTTACTTTCAGTAATTTGCAATTAAGATTTTTTTTTAATTAGGGGCCGTCCATAAATGACGTCAGGCGATTTTGTACGATTTTTGACACCCCCCCTCGTCACACGGCGTCACAAAAAGTCATACCCCCTCTAAAAAAAAATCGCTTTGAACTATTGTCATTGTAGTGCGTATTTCATGTGGCGCTGCACTCTGATGTTGTAAGAGAAAACATTTATTAAAAAGTATATTTAATTAAGTAGAACGTGTTGTCTATATTTATTTAAAGTTGCGCATTTTGATGTGACGTCACATTTCTCAACCCCCCCCCCCCCTTCATCACACATCGTCACAAATGTCTGACCCCCCCCCAGGTGCGTGACGTCATTTATGGACGGCCCCTCATGTGCACCCGCAATTCCTAATGTGAGTAACAAAGCGGACACATGTCCCCTCCCCAAGTATAGAATTCAAATTCCGCCTATGGAGCCCAAGACCAAATCACTTGGAACGCACCTGGTCCCGTTACATTTCAGAAGCTAAGCAGACTTTGTGCTCGAATAGTGCATAGCAGGTCATTATAGGCTGCCGTGGGGCTATGTGGCAGACTCCAGCAACACCCATTATCCCCAGTCTGTGGCTCCCTGCCTCCACCAACATGCATGCACCAGCCACGTGAAGTTTGGTTCAATATCTCCCGTGACCCGAACGGAGTGGGGAGGATCCCATCCACCAGTGGAATGACACAAAACTCTACGCGTACACTGCACATAGAGTCATTTGCTTGTGTGTATCCATACTTATAATGTATGACAGTTGGTTATTTTCAATAATGCTATCTTTAGAAAAAGCCATCGCTTACTCTTAATTCTCTTTTTTTCACGAGGGCGCTGCTGTAATTGGATGTTTAACAAATCCCTTGGACATTTGTGACTCTGTGCAGACGAATATAACCAGGATGCCCGCGTAAAAAGACCCAAGCATACATGAGATTTTTTTTTAAGAAACCAAGCAAAAAAAAGTAGATAACCTGCTTGCTGTACTGCCTCACATAGGTTAGCTTATTATACTGCTGAAAGGTGTCAAATGAACATTGCCTAATCTGTGCAAACAACCAAACTCACTGCAAGTTACAGGATTACCAGTCTATGTCGACACTCGGCAATGTGTTTTAACACATGTGACCGTGTACGGTATAGCCGTGTATTTTAAAACGTGACTACATAAGTGCTAACTTACCCCAGAAAATCAAATTTTCAATTGTCCTGCAACGGATTGTTCACAGTTTTTCCAAGCACATGACGTAAACATTTTATTTGATATCAGATTATTATTACCATTGAATCACAATGTTTTGAGATCGCACAGACAGGCACATAACAGGAGTAATATTTTATTACGCGATAATAAATACCAAAGACATCCAAAGTCCACTTCATTGCAGGTCATACTGTTAAGTTACTTATTACTATAAAATACAAACCTGAACGAAGCCATTAAAGTAGGACGTTCTTGAGCTGTAAATGATGAGATCTGAAACGCAAAGACGCTTCGTTTCTGTATGACAATTGTCTTTACCCGGATTTCGATGTCACCAGCGAAACATCAACTGAGTCTCAAGATTCCCTTTCACAGGAGGATCTTGCTTGCTATGTTTGGCTGACGTAATTACCGGGAGCGGACATTTTTCCATGCGGGGAGAAGTTCCGTGTGCTCGAAGAGAACCCACGAATACTCGCCTTCGCGTAAGAAAGCAGGAATTTCATCTTCGTAATCAGCCATGCGGGCAGGGGTCAGCAATCTACGGCTCCCCGGAGCAGCGGGCGGCTCTTTAAGGACTTTTTCGTGACGTCATTTATTAAGGGTCACCGGACTCGTTATTCATCACATGCATTGCGGCTCTTTAAATTTTTTTTTTACTGAATTTAAAAAAAATGTCCATTCTTGTTATTTTGGTTGCCGGCTGCTGCCCATGGTCAACCCCCTTCCAGATGAAATCCTCCCCCATTCGGCCACCATCTCCCACGATCTTGCGATATTAATACCAGCAACATCTCACAACAGTGCGCGTACAAATAAATCCATTGGCAACATAATAGAGTTTGTTTGGGTTAGATCGCGTAAATATATAAAAGTGTCATCATTGGACCTCCTTTGCCAGTACCAAAATATTAGAATAGGTTTTTCCCTTTTATCTGGCAACAAAACAATTGTGTTAAGATGTTTCATACACCAAACTGAAACCTTTTACAAGGAATCATGTCTGCAGAATGCCAAAAAAACTCTGATAATATATGCATTGTCTTTGAAACTGATTGGTCCACACCAGAGACAGCTTTCTTTTGAACCTAGTCTCAAATGGGAACACCATTTGAGATTACTGAGGCAACGTACATTATGCATTATGCGAGCCCTTTGAACTTGTCCTTCCTGTCTATTGTGTGTATTACAATAGCCGTACCAACGGTAATCCCTATTGAAGTATGCTGTCCTTTATAGGCATGCATTTAAATAATGTATTACTTGATTATTCGCTTCCACTGATTTCTCTGATGTTCTTTTAGTCTCGTGCTGATTTAATATTAAATTCTCCTAAATGCAACTGTCAGCAGTAGCAGAACACGCGTGCCAACAAGGACACTCAATTGATTTTGATAA
This sequence comes from Lethenteron reissneri, assembly GCF_015708825.2. Classification (NCBI taxonomy): domain Eukaryota; kingdom Metazoa; phylum Chordata; class Hyperoartia; order Petromyzontiformes; family Petromyzontidae; genus Lethenteron; species Lethenteron reissneri. The sequence continues at coordinate 5,221,452 of NC_083813.1, read as the reverse complement.
TTTAAAAGTTCTGTGCAAAATTAGATACTACTGGCCAAGACTAATTAGATAATTTATCCTAATTGAAAGAAATAAAAAAAAATTACTTTAACCGTTCGGATCGCTACCGCCTTAGTGCTGCGTGGAAGTAAATAATCAAATAATAAATTATTGAAATGCATGCCTACAAAGGGCAGCATACTTCAATAGGTATTACCGTTGGTAGGGCTATTTTAATACACACAATAGACAGGAAGGACAAGTTCAAAGGGCTCGCATAATGTGCATGCATAATGTACGTTGGCTCATTAATCCCCCCCCCCCCACATCTACGCCTATATTAAAGGAACGAAACAGGTAGACTTCTCCACAAATCTGGCTGTCGCCTGATGAAGCTAGTTGTAATTACTGGCCAAACGTCGTACTCAGATTGTAAATGTTGTGGCTTGGCTCTCCAACACACCGGTGTGCTGTACTAGTGACGAATTGGCACGTTTTGTTTATGTGACAACCCTTACTAGTTGGCTGTGTCGGGTGGTGGCGGGTTTAAAGACATTTACATATTTACGCGATCTAACCCAAAAAAAACCTCTATTATGGCTATTGGTCGCGGAAGCCTACCACGTGTTAAACAATTGGCAACAGAGAAAGGTGTTTTCGATTTAAAGCTTTCGTGACTGCAGGAATTCATCTTCTTGGTTCTTTCGGTAAAGTCACTTAGAAGAGAAATAATAAAATAATAAAAATAAACGTAATCAAATACGTTGTGGCCGAAACGTCGTGAGAATTTTATATTATTATGTTTTATTTGTATTATTTTATTATTTCCCTTCTACGTGACTTTACCGAAAGAACCAAGAAGAAAAAATGTGTTTTCCATAGGCCAGCCACTGACGCCACTGTTGACGTCCCCACAAAATGGTAATCGTTTTATCGACTCAAGAGGGACAAAGGATTCAGTCGACCCCTTGACCAGGAAGGGACAAAGTTTTGAACTCGCGTCGTTCGAATTGCAAGACACGCACTCCTCTACACCTCACCGGCCATCAAGGCAAATTGTCAAAGTCACATAGCTTGGTTGCTTGCTTTATGTTATCAAAATGTGAATCTGGCCCCATATGATTCACTTTTATTCATTTTATTTCAGAGTGGTGCCGCCGTGGTGTCATCGTCAGCACACGTGAACTTGTAATGCAGACATTGCTGGTCCAGTCTCAAACTAAATTGCGCAATTTTTTAAAGCCCCCCCCTCTCCCCCCGCTTCTGTCCACCCAGGTTGTACGTCGTGGGGTAAAGAGACGTCGGTCCAGTGTGGAAGAGTAGACCAAGTACCCTTTCTCTATTGGTGGAGGCTCTTCTGCCAGTTGTAGCGTTCCCAAGTAATAGCAGGTCTGCGCATTTACCTTTTAAAATGTAATAGCACGATTCAACGGTTATAAATACAAACAAAACATCGTAATCTAACACCTGCCCTCATGTCAGAATGATCTCCTTTGATCAACGTTAGATCTGCTGTAGTTGTGTGCCAGATTAATGGATTTTTTTTACAATAATAAATCTTCTTGTAATAATCCCTAAATATAACGGTCATTATCACTTAAACGGGTACATTTCATCGCTCCCGACTCCAATTATGCGCAGCTATTGTTGCATACACAACACCGGAAATAGTATTTTTACATTAAACACACGCTCACAGCAAAGACGAAAATCCCGAACTAAAATCCTCAAACTATTGGGGGCAAGCATCGATGAAGGCCGGAACTGCACACGAGGGGGTGGGTAGCCAGCACCACGGCGGGCGGCCTTTGTCTCCCTAGTGGCAATGTTTTTACACATTGCACCGGGTACCAATTTGCGGCCGGTTCAGATAAGCGTCCTTGGGGAGGCCCAGGATCGATTCAGATAATTGTCCCCGGTATTGGCATTGAGTGGGAATCGAACTCGGGTTGCCGGGTTCGTAGCGCAGTGCACGAATCGCTACACTGCCGCACGCGCTCACACACACACACGGTAAACACACGCCCAAAAATGTGAAAGTGCTGTAATTCTTCTTGTGATGTAGGCGTTTCAATCTATAACTGCACTTTGTTAAAGACACACTTCATTCTATTTTAAAAGTACGTGGAAACATTTCCATTTGATACTTTAACCTCGTTACATTCTTTTTTGTCAAAAATCCACATTTTACATTCGTTCACCGCTGATAATGTTTGACAATTCGTACAGCTGTCGTGCAAGACACAATTTAAGGCAACATGCCATTAAAAACCTGATACTTTCAAAATTACTATCTTACCCCCCCCCCCCCACCATTGAGTGTATTCTGGCTGCTTGCGAAAGCATGTGCCATAAAAATATGACAGTGTCTTCAAAAAAAGGGAAATGTGCCAGTCGGCTATCAGTGGATGGGACTTTGCCATCTGTCTGTTCTGCACGGCACTGCGCTCATCTTAATTCTGTCCCCAAAGGCAGCCGTGCACGCATGCATGTTTAAGCTGTATCCATAATTGGGCAACCGAGTGACAAAGAACCCACCAGCAAGTGCAAAAGTTCTTGACTTCAGAGTGTACAGGTACGCAAATAGTGGCATATTAACTATTCTAACATTGTAATCAGATTGTGTGGGTGAAAAAGAGAGAATTTGTCAAAAGCATACGAGCAGAGTGAGCAATGAACATGTGAGCACCTGGCTATGCCATTGATCATCACAAGTAAAATATATATGTATATAAAACCACATGCACTTGCCGGATGGAGTGAAGACACTATGGCTGTATAGTGTGGTTCCACAATACAAAAGCTGAACAAAGCAAGGCAAGATACATAGAGAGGGGCACTCTTGAGATGACGCAAAGTGGGCCACGTGGATCAGGTAACGAATACAAATCGAGGCATCTTATTGTCTCTCAAGAAAAAGCAGGCCTAGGCAGAAGGTACATGTGGAGGGATGATGGTGGACGGAAGCCAAACGAGAGAACGTGACGCCGAGAGGATAGCCACCGTGGTGATGGACTATTGAGGTCAACTCAAGTTGCAGGACCACGTGGGCTGGAGAATGTGGCAGCGAGGCCTTCATTCAGCAGTGAATAGACCATTGACAACAGTGAGGTTGACGATGAGGAGGTATTGAATGGTGTCACAGTGGTTTACACGCTGCGCTGTGAACCCAGTGACTTGAGCTCGATTACGTGGCATGGCTAACATCAGTGGAAAGTGATATCTAAACGAGTCCCAGGCTTCCCCTTCACCAACCACACTTACCAGCATGGTGAAGTGTGGGCAAATAATCCCATCACCAACATGACATGGATAAGTCTTTATCCAGCAGTGGAGTGACTACATGCTGAAAAATCCTTCTATGATTTGACAAAAAATTCAACCTTTCATATCACAATTATTGGGCTTTGTAGTCACAGGACACTAATTAAATTTGACCCAATGTTCACAATTTGGAGCGCAGCATTTCTGAACTGTGATAATATAATTAGACAAATTGTACTCTTCAATCGACAGGCACCTTGAGATACACTGACAAACAATTACAGATATGGTTAGCAACATGGATGTTTTTGGGTTTGATTCTCAGCATTTGACATCGCAGTAGATGATTCAACTCTAAATTTGGAAGAGCACTGGGCTGCATCAATTTTAAACCTTTTCCACTGCGCAATCAATGCGCCTTACCCTACACAAATGCGAGGGAGCATTCTCCATTTGACCAGCAATAACACTATCCCAATAAGCATCGGTCTGTCAACAAACCTTCCCCCTTCCTCGCTAGTACACGAAATCATTTGTCAATAGCATAACCGCACGGATGATTTAACGCCGTGAACCAATTGCCAACGCACGCGTGAGACCGGAACGTTGCAATCTGTGCAACAACAAAAAAAAGGGGAGCCAAATAAAAAAAAAAGTATAATTTCGCCTGAAATAATTAAATAAATCGAAACCTTGGCAGTCGGATCCGGTTCCGTTAGGTAGAGCCGCAATTGGCAACGTGCGTTCATCGGCCAGGAGTTTTGCACGATGATGCGCGAGATGATGGGTGGGAGGGTGCGTTGGGTTTGGGGGGGGGGGTGCAATTGGGGGGGGGGGGTGGCGGCACGGGGGGTGGTGGGAGTGAGAATAAAATTGTGATCAGCCCTGGGACTTAACTACTCCCTATGCCAGGTGTGGCAAATGAAGGCAATTAAAGAGCTAATATATAAGTCTTGTATTTAGATTGACATTATTGGTCACACTTTAGAGTGGGGGGGGGGGGGCGGTTGGAGTGTGGGGATCGGGGATGAGAAACCCATGAGCAGATCAATCTCTCCACAGCTCAATGTCTTGACAAGCTCCGGCTTTAGCCAGCTAATTCTAAATTTGAAGCTTTCGTGACTGCAGGGATTCATATTCTTAGTTTTTTTCGGTAAAGTCACGTAGGTAAAAAAATTAAATTAATGAAAGTAAAATTAAAATAAAAAATCACGACGTTTCGGAGGCAACACAAGCTTCCGTCTTCAGGTGGAACCGTTATTAATTTAAATTTTCTACCTACGTGACTTTATCGAAAAGACCTAAGAATATTTAGCCAGCTAACCCCATTCAACTGCCTGTAAAGTATTTCGCCAATTGGATATCTGCTAATAGACAGCTTAGATGGCATAGGCAGCATTGGGATAGTAAACTAACCTATCCTGGTACATTGGGATAATTCTTGCTTGAGTAGTTATGCCCCCATGGTAGAAAATTCTTGCTTGATGTCACGGCCTCTGGACGGGATGTAAAGCCCTCCAATATATCTCCATGGTGTCGTATGGCTCGTATGCAGAGCTCGTTTTCATTCCGCTCGTCACTGCCTGCGTTCCACGGTGATTTTCAATATAATATACCGTATGTGGCCTTTACGGCTTCACAAGAGTAAATATTAGTCGAGGAAAAATGTGCCCCGTGCACAGCTGTGTCAATGCAGGTGAAAGCACCCCGGAACTCTACTGGCCAGACAGCGAGGTTATTTGAAAAATGCTTGGGTTTAGCCCTCCAGATGTGTCTTCGAGTTGTACCACGTGTTGTCCGGCACGATTTCACTCCTGTGTGCTGGGGGGGGCTTCTTCGCGAACTGAATTTAGTCCGTACTAACACTGACCAGCACGGGTATGGACAAACAACCCACACTACTGACGCGCTACGGGCAAGCCTTAGTCCAGAAGTGGATTGACTACGGGTTGAAAATTGTGACGTCGTACTATAACGAGTTTACCTTTGGTAAAACAAACGATCGTTCGGTTTTATTGTCACAGTAACCGAACTTCTTTTTCGATTTAAAGCTTTCGTGACTGCAGGGATTCATCTTCTTGGTTCTTTCGGTAAAGTCACGTAGAAGGGAAGTAATAAAATAATAAAAATAAAACATAATAAAATAAAATAATATAATAATATAATTATTTTATTTTATTATGTTTTATTTTTATTATTTTATTACTTCCCTTCTACGTGACTTTACCGAAAGAACCAAGAAGATAACCGAACTTCGTTGACAACGGAGGTGCGTACGAGACTTCAGACACCGTGCCGAACCCGAAAACCCCATCGGAGTGCGACACAGCAGCACAAGCTGCGAACATCAACGCGTTTCGTGTCGTACAAATCGAGTGCTCACCACAATACCTCCCCACAGCCTACTTGTCATTAAACCTGGAGCAGTGGACACATTTCACTAATGTATGCAACAAAATCAATGGTGGTTTAAAAAGGCTGCTCGAGGCATCACGAGGCCAGATTTGGAATTAAAAACTGCTCATCTGGATTTGTGGATGCGGTGCACTATTCATGAGAGACACGTGGATTTCGAACGCTGCTCAAATTATCCAGAGTAACCATGCATGCTTGATAGTTTAATTTGGGCGCGACATCTTCTGTGCTGTGAAAATAATTTGTTCCAGTGAAACTCGGCAGTACACAGAAAAATTATATTTAGTCCAAGAAACCGTCTTTTAAATATCCTACATCATGAGCCAAACAATAACAATGGAGGTCTAATGATTATCTGAATCATACAAAATGTTTAACTCACGATACGCGTATCGGATTGCAAGTTGCAACAAGCTGTGTTTCGATGAAGTCGTACGCAAAAGCAATGTTTTCGCACGACATCTGCAGTCACAAATAACAGCGACATTCGCCCCAAACTACATTCAATCTTGGGGCAGAATACCGACAGCGAATCACCAGGAGGGTAGATAGTTACACCTGCAGTTGACATTGACTCTATTATATGACGGATGACATGATGGCCGATTGACCCGACTGGTGACAAAATGGGAGCCTAAGGAGAGAATAAAAACGAAAACAGCTAAAACTCTTTTAATTTAACCGGGTAAGGCCTACTGAGCTATATAGATATTTTTCAGAAGTGACATTGGCCAAAAATTATAGCTCAACAAAGTGGCTTATGTGGAAATGTATATCAGCCAAATACTCTGAACGCGTGTTGTTGATTCTAAATGTGGAGGGAAAAACCGGAGGACCTGGAGAAAAATCCACGCGACCACAGGGAGAACATGGACGCTTCACATATACATAAGGTGTCAGGGTCGGGATCGAATCCACGTCCTATTGTATACCAGGCGAGGTAGTTAACATCTCGCCACCGTGCGTCCAAAAGGACAAAAACTGTGGAGATAGAGTGATGAAATCAATGCACGTGCAGAAGTTAAAGGGATCGTAGCAGTACTGTACTGAGCGGGAGGACGATGGTATGGATATGCCTTCATCCTGCAGTGGTTAGACAATGGCTGATGATATCATACAAATTGCACATTATTATAATTCATCATCGTACAATTGACAGACCAAAGTTCGATGATCTCAAAAAAATAAATGACAAATTATCATCTTCCTAACAGAATGGAGAAAGCATAACAATCAAGAATTAAACACGTGCATTTTTTACGTATTAAAAGACGACAAAACCATCTTAATAATAGTAGGCAAAAGGGTAAACACCCACCTTTTTGACTGATTATAGTTTTACTCCCTGATGTATGCTATCTACAATTGTGCAACTTTAGTGTAATTGACATTTATTGAGCAGCAAATTGTCGCAGGTGCATGCTCATTGGCAAGTGTGTTCATGATGAGCACCATGCGGATTCAAAAGCACGACCTCTCAATCGCAGAAGACACCATCACAGTGGAACAGAACGTGCCGCAACGCCTGTATTGTAGCAGCAGCAGCAACAAGAGACACTTTAATTGCCGCGTGTAATTTGTAACAATTCTGTTCTGACAGGAACACGTTAAAATTATTATATTTTGACACAGCCAAGATCCTGTGGCTTGAAACCCCAGCAATACAAAGTTGATACGTACTTTTGCCCGTCTCAGCAGCGTAACTAGGTAATGCTGCAGTACAAGAGCAGGTTGTGAGCAGCTGGGGTCAAGTGTGGGTACTCTGACCTCTTACAAGAAGTCTGGCCATCGTGGAAGAGTTGGCCAACATTTTCTCTCTTTCGAGGCTCTTTAGAGCCCTCGATAGTGGAGGTCCTTCTACCAGCAGTGGCGTGAAGAAGCACTTTACTTTTATGCAGCATTATTACACGACAAGATGTACACATTCTTTGGTTCTTTCGGTAAAGTCACGCACATAGAAAATAATAAAAAGGAAAAAAATACCACGATGTTTCGATCGCAACGCAAGCGATCGTCCTCAGGTGAACAAATACAGCTGGCGGACCGTTGAGAGAAATATAGTGAGAGAGCTGCTTGAGCCAAATGCAGAGCAATTGCAACCAAAGGTTATATATGCTTGGAGTAGGCGGGGCCAGAGATAGAATTTGCAAGTAAATGCCAGATCGCAGAGCTAGAAATACCTCGGTTAATTATGTCTGTATTAACCACAATACTTGTGGTCAGAATGCAAACAAAAATAAGGCGATCGGTATTACCTTGGTGTCGCGGTATCTCTTCAGAGACGTGAGAGACTCGATCAGATGAGCCCTCCTGTCTCTCTATCTGCGTGACTTTACCGAAAGAACCAAAGAATATGAATTCCTGCAGTCACGAAAGCTTTAAGTCAATATGTACACACTTATGACATTTTCTCCTGCCGCTTTCTTCTGCTTAAACGAGAGTAGTGAGTCATTCGGAGGCAACAACGTTTATTCTACACTTCATGCCACACCGTTACACACGAGACTAAATACACCTATTCTCACTCTTGTTATGCAGAGGACCACAAAACACCTATTTCTCTTACATACGGGATAACTATAATCGGGTCAGAGCAGCCAACGTGCTGCCTGACCCACGATGTCGAAGATGGGGATGAAGACGTAGCACTTGGGTTCTACTTCACCTGCAGACAGCCCGGATATGTGATCAGGGCTTCCTTTTAATCTCTCTCGGCGAGGCCTGGCTCCACCCTCGGCCGCGCCCTACGTCCAGAATATTCCCGACGGTACCAGGCTACACCGCACCTGTTCCCTCTCTGGCTCCGCCCTTAATCACGCCTCTTTCGGGAACTCTCTGGACGTTCTCAGCTACCCCCCCCGTGCCCCCTCATTCACTTTTGGCCCACATTACTCACGCTGGCCCATCATGTGCTTAACCCGGTGCCGGGGTGACTCGTCCTCATATGGCCCCTACCACCAGCCGCCCCCCACCGCACTCTTCCAGTGGCCCCCTCTGTAGTGATTCCCTGAGGCGCTGGTGGAGGCTGCAATCCCCTACTCTGTCGGTAGGACTCATCAGACTTCCTTCTGCTAGCACCCAGTACCATGCCCCGAGTGACCCACTGTATGGTCCTGCACGGTGTGTTCGCCTCCGTGCCTGTTTCAACGACACGTGGTGCTATGCGCCGTAGTGATCCATTTAACATCACTACACGAGTATGCAATTATCTACGTACGGTGGGAAAGAAGTTCGACATACATATGCAATTACGAACATATATAAGGGCACACTTTTAAATAAACGAGATTGAAAACACATTTCTTTAAAACTGCTTTTTGTGTTTAGTTTGTTGTCCTTCCCCCACACCTCCGATGAGCATGGTTGGCTATTCACGGTGCCAAAAAAGTTAAACATATATTCATACAATGTAATGGGATCCTGGGAAGTTACCCTTGCACAAATGTGAAACTCCTATTTTTCGATATCTAAAAGCCCTCCGAAAAAATGTCTAAGCGTCTCTGACCAGCACTGCTGTGTGATGAATGTGTGATATTGCTGCTTGCCAAGGTGCACCACAAATAGCAGCAATGAACTCTTGCTGGCCTCGCACATTCAAGGCACTAGAAAAGACAGGCAGAGACATTTCACATCTTGGGGCCATCACGAAGCTGCAGACAAATTGAGTGCACTAATCACATCTGCAAATGATGAGAAACTTTCCCAGCACAACAGAAACAAGGAGGCCAGAAACCCAGAAGTTTCAAAACTTTTTCTTTCTCATCAATATCTAATTTTTATCTCATCATTTACGAATGTGATCACTGTTGGCATTAGCCAAGCTAATGGACCCCAATAGTGTGGATGTGAGGACTCCATATATCTTGCTTCCAGCACTGAACACTGGTGACCACACTATACTGATGAGTCCGAATAAGGATGATAACAGTCCACAGTTGTCGCTGTCACACTGCTGCTCTCAATAATTTTCTCAAAATTTACATTGATGGTGACCTATGGCAAGATGACCACAGTGCAGCTAGTCATCATGAACCGCAGGTGGTTTTTGCATTGTGCCAAAGAGTATGCGTGTATTTTGTACACATTTTTAAAAATGTACACGAGGAGCATGTTGAGAGATCTGAAAAAAACTCCCAATGCCAAGTGGTGCCAATAAAGTCATTCGAAATTTACTGCCTTGCACCCGGCTCTTCAATTACGATGCCACATATGGCCACCAGCAACCTTTCCCAGGCTCTGTGCTCAATTGAGAGGTGGCAGAATGATCTACAACGTTGTTCTTAATAAAAATGTCTATTGCCAGTCATGATCAATGGAGTTGTACAAAAAACACTGTGAGATGTCAAAGTTCGATTACCACTATTCATCACAACTGCTCTGAGGGATTTAATAAAGAAACAAAAACCATACCTTGAAGTTGATTTTTCCAATGAAGAGTTACGGAAGATGACAACTGTAATATTGACCATGTATGATGGTCAATGCTTTAGAGCTTAACCGTGAAAACAATCATTTACAGCCCTGCTGAACGAGGGCCCTCTCATGCTGTCAGTAATGGGGGTTGTTTGACCATATTTCACCATGCTTGTCAAGGTGGGTTGGTGAAGGTGGTGACATGGGCTGTGGGATGGGAGGGTGCAGGACAAGGTCATAGATCAAATTATCTCGATTACAGATTTTCCTCGATGCTCGTGAATAGTACATTTCACGGATAATGACATTGGCCGATAAATACCTTAAATAAAAACATACATAAGTTGTTAAATACATGGCAATCATCATAATAGGACATCTCTTTATCTCATAATGTTATTTCTCATTACTTCATCTCATCACTTTCCCGCATCGCATTTTCTTTCATCACTTTATGCCATTACTTTCGTTCTCTAGCTCTCTGGATGCAGTCGTGTAGAGTTCCAGATGCGATTTGCGGATCGCCAAAATCGCGGATAGCAAGTCCGTGAATAACGAGGGAATACTGTGCAAGACTCCCACTCAAATCCGGTGCCTAAGTGCTCTTCTGACGCCTTATACTTCAATGAATCGTAGAAACCCTTGCAGTGCGACGCAGAACCTCCTTGAAACTGCCAAGGACAAGGAACCGTCATTTTATTCTCGTCGTTTATCCGACGAGAAGCAATGGAACGTCATCTCCCTTTTCATATCTGTAACGATCGATGATTTTCTTCGTTCAAAAACCATCTGAAGGCTCATCTCCTCAGCTCGACATTTGACCACCGAGTCTCACCGGAACCGCGCGACGCGATCTGACACCGAGCTCGCCTTCGCGCCTCAGAATTGTATTATTATAAATTAAGACGCACCACAAACTTGTACCTGTTGGCAAATGTTATTTCACAAATATTGTCTCACACACCCCCTACTGGATTAAATGACAAATCCCCCAAAACGTTGCTTTGAAATACAGGGAACACATTTTTATCTTTTAAATGAAGAGACGACATTATTGCCTGCCACTGATGGTTTGCCATGGCTGGGAATGGAACTTAGATGGCTGGGTTCATAAGCACAGTGCAAACTACCATGCCACAATTCCACATTGACGGGTTACACACCGTATAACAATGCTTATTCACACACACACACCGTATTGTTTGCACAAGCACATAAACTCCATTCAATTTAAATTACGAGCACCTAAGGAAGCCGTTTCTGATTGAGAATGTTTTCTTCAATTTATTTTGGCTTTATCACGATATGCATTCATCCTTCTCTGAACTACTGAAAAAAGGCTCGCGGTGCAGATTATAATAATCAGATTCAGCTGCTTCAAATATAATTTAAAATTATAGACGAATAACATGATGCACATGATTCGAAAAGCAAAGGTTGGGCGTGTGTAATTTAATTCTTTAGGGGTGTGTTTATGTGCATGAGACCAGATAAAAAATAAATATCGTATTGATACCGAAGAATCTTGTGAGCTAGAAAATACGATACATTATCTTATCCTGCATTTGCTGGTTTTTAAATGTATAGTGAGAAATATTAAATTAAACGCCTCATTATGCTGAAGGATATTTAATGAAACCACAATCCAATGTTCTGAAAATATGTTTTTTATGTGGCTGTAAACCGCCTTGGTGAGGGCATATCTTTTTGCTGGATTGCTCTTACAATGGGAACTTTGTGACTTTGTGTGCAGACAATTTCAGTGTAGATGTTCCATCATTATAAATGGATGACAGAATATGTATTTTTTTATATCGAGGCCTTGGTTTGTGTGAGCCTGGATGACTGCATATGTTTTCACATAATCAAACTCCTTTTCATTGTCTACAACAGCCAGGTATAATCAATTGTATTGGATAGTTATTTGGCTTTTCTACTATCTGATTGACAGTAAATATTCTTTAACCAATCACCAATCATCATCAAGATTAATTATTAATACCGTGCCTCTCGTGAGGTACAGCTTACTCACACTGTTGGTTCGCCTTTACAGTGTCCGTTATTAATTTGTCTATGATCTCTGTGAATCAATTGTATACATGTGTAGTGTACTAATTCAGAGACACCAGTAAGAGGCGTTATCCCTCTTGTTTCTTCCGGCTTTCACAGCCATAGGGGATAACTCCATACCAGGTCAGGACAGCCAACATGTTCCCAGACCCACAGCTTGAAGATGCGATGACTACGACGACAGCAGCATGACGAGTTCCATTGCCAACGGCAGCCCCGACTGTGAGTCGGAGCTCGCCTTTTATTCTCCCCAGCGTGGCCAGGCTCCACCCTCAGCCACGCCCCTTTCTGGAACCCCCAGAAGGCTCCGGCTTGGCCCACAGGACCAACTGGTAGAGCGCGCTGCTAGCCCGAATTCCATTGTCTACCAATCTCCCAGCGCCACGCGCTACAGTGACTCATTCAATGTCACTACACATGTAATAATGGAGCAATGGGTCTGTTATTATTCCGATCGGAATTTGTACATTTCATCATCATTCTAAATTTATTTATTTCATGTCTGTGTAAAAATTAAGTAAATAAGTCCGCAAATTGTCATTCAGCAGCTGGTCTCACTTCTTTCATGATGGCTGTAGTTATCCCATCTGTTCTGGGAGCTTTTGGCTTTTTAGCAACTTCATTAAGTGCGATGTCTGGAACTTACCCCCTTATGTAAGGGGAATTATTTGTAAATTACAATTCATCTCTTGTTTGCTACTTTATGCTGTCATGATATATTAAATATTTTTTTTGATGTTTTGCTAAGTAATTTATCATTCTATTTCTAATGGTTTTATAAACTTGTTCATATTCTATAGTGCGCTTGAAATTTACATTATTTTTCATATATCTCTCCTTATCCTGCTAGATTACCTGCTATGACATATGGTTTGGCAACATTAACACTGACAAAATGGCTTTACAGGAAAATAATAAACACGATTTCTGATGAACAGGACTGTTTACCGAATAGCAGCCAAAAAGGAACCATGCATGATGAGAGACCACCACCACGGAGATGGAGTACGGAGATCAGCTAATGTGCAGAAGTGACTGATAATGGCATCACGATACTGAGGAATGGAGATGTTGGGAGGCATCTAACCAGCAGTGGATTGATCATGGTTGTTTGATGATCATGATGATGATATATACGTCTTTCGCATTGTACGTAGCCAACTGCGCTAAATATAATTGGAGGTGCGGGATTAGAATCGCACTGTGATTATATTACAGGAGAAGTGTACCATCAGATCGAGTCATCGCCAGAAATCGCACCGTGCCATCTGCAGTTTCGGGGGATGACCTTTTTAAACTATGAAACTATAAACTATTCAATAATTATTATGTTTTATCAGGTAAGGTCCACTGAGCTATATAACTATTTTTCAGAAGCACCTGGCCACAATTGATATCTAAAGGAAGTGGCTTATTACATAGAAATTTATAGCAGCCAAATACTCTAAACGCATTTTTCTAAAGGTGAAGGGAAAAAGTAGAGGACTCGGATGCAAATCCACGCGACCACGGGGAGAACATGAATCTCATAATTAATTGGAATGAAACGCGGACGAAAACTAAATCGACGCATCCGATTATGTTTGATTCATTTGTTTGCATCAACGGTAGATAGTACAGGCAGGGAAATAGTTAAAACCCCATAGGGCACATTCAGCAGCTGTTAGTCACACGTGACATTATGTTTTAATCCCCACAAACATTTAAAACACACGTCTAAATATTTACACTACGCCGAATAATTTTACACTAAATTTGTAACAAAAAACACATTAAATAGCACCAGTCAATATAGAATAGTAAACAATACATTATTCTGGATTTCAGAAAAATAATGAAAGCCCACTTGAAGCATGCAAAAATGCACCTGCTTTCACCTCCACGATCTCTCATGATTCAGGATCACACATCATTCCAGAAATGTAATATTGTCGTCTAGTTCTTACGGTTGCATTTGTTTGGTCTCCTTTTTGAGTGCTATTCATGAGACTTAATGGTTACGTGGTCCTTCATCCCATATGGTGCTTCGGGGGATGTGGCGTAATGTAATATTTCATGTAACATTTAGAACATAATTTGCAAATATCATATATGTAGTGCTCGACTTGACACAACAGCTTCTTGCTTTTCTCTCTCCTTTTATTTCGCGCATACCGATAAACATTCCTCTAGCTAACACCGATCAACATTCCTCCAGCTAACACCAATCAACATTTCTCCTCCGCGCTCTCTGCTCGCTCGCCGCGTTCCGCCGGCCTCACTCGCTCCGCGTCTCTCCGTCGACTCTCCTCTCCACTCTCCCTGTCACAGTTCAGCCACTCTTTATCGGCTCCGCCGTCACACTCAGCCGTGTCTCTATCAGCTTCTCTTCCCACACTCCAGCCGCTTTCTACTGGCTTCGTCGTCTCACTCCAGCTGCTTCTGCTGGCATCTCCACTGCTACCCTACACTTCTCCACTGCTACCCTACTCTTCTTCACTGCTATTAGCTCCGCTGCTTCGACTCCAACATCCTCTGTCTCCTCCCAGACCTGAACTCCCGTCTGCTCCAAAACCCCCTCTCTTTATCCCCCAACCAATTAATCTCCAATTAATCTGAGGCATCCCCCGCGACGCCACTCGCCCCCAGCCCCCGCTGGCACCTGGCATGTTTTCCCAGACAATGCGGCGCCACTTAGCGACAACAACTCCTCGGCCAATCAGCACCCTGCGTCCTAAATTACCCCTTACCACCTTCTACCGTCCTCAGACAGCGCGTCACCTCCTTTGGACAACAACAACTCCCAGCCAATCAGCGCCCTGTGTCCTTAGTTGCCCCCATCTCGTCTCTGACCTTCTCCCTACGCCTAGCAACAACAACCCCTCGACCTCGTTTGCTCCCACTGTACTCCATTCGCGCGTATACCCAATCTCGCGTGTGGCACGTACTTTCAGGCACTACATATGTATGTTGAACATCTTTTGCACCATACGTAACCAACTGTGCTAATCGGAGGTGTGGGGTAAGGACAACAAACTGAGCACAAAAAGCAGTACTAAACAAATTAGTTTTCAACCTAGATTCAAACGTGCATAGCTCCAGTGGCTTCCTAATATCGCAAGCAAGAGCATTCCAGATGGCCGCAGAAGCACATCTGAAAGCGTGCGATGCAGCGGCCGTCTTTGTTCGATGGCTATCCAAAAACCTCTGCGAGGATGATTTTCATGAGACTCATGGTTGCACTGTCCTTCAGCCATCCCACATGGTGCTTCAGGGGATGTACCAGAATGTAATATTACAAGTAACATTTTACACATGATTTGCAAAGATCATATATGCTGTCATTGGTTCTCATACGATACATTCAATGCATACACAATCCAAAATAGTTTTTTTACGTCAATGAATCGACCCAATACATAATGTAAGAAATGGATCCTAACCATGTCAGATCGAATCTACTGACCGATTCTGATCAGTTTTAAGAAATTGTGGATATTGGCTTTGTTCAGAATATCTTGATAGTGATCTAGGCCATATGATCTTATATATAAACACAACTGCACAAAGCAAATAGATTACATATATATGAAGACAAAGACATATATGTAATGACGACTTGACACACTTCTCCTGAGATGGAATTTCATGGAAGGTACAGTGAGGGAAAAAAGTATTTGATCCCCTGCTGATTTTGTACGTTTGCCCACTGACAAAGAAATGATCAGTCTATAATTTTAATGGTAAGTTTATCTGAACAGTGAGAGACAAAATAACAACGAAATCCAGAAAAACGCATGTCAAAAATGTTATAAATTGATTTTAATTTTAATGTGGGAAATAAGTATTTGACCCCCTCTCAATCAGAAAAATTTCTGGCTCCCAGGTGTCTTTTATACAGGTAACGAGCTGACATTAGGAGCACACTCTTAAAGAGAGTGCTCCTAATCTCAGCTTGTTACTTGTATAAAAGACACCTGTTCACAGAAGCAATCAATCAATCAGATTTCAAACTCTCCACCATGGCCAAGACCAAAGAACTCTCCAAGGATGTAAGGGACAAGATTGTAGACCTACACAAGGCTGGAATGGGCTACAAGACCATCGCCAAGCAACTTGGTGAGAAGGTGACAACAGTTGGTGCGATTATTCGCAAATGGCAGAAACACAAAAGAACTGTCAATCTCCCTCGGCCTGGGGCTCCATGCAAGATCTCACCTCGTGGAATTGCAATGATCATGAGAACGGTGAGGAATCAGCCCAGAACTACACGGAAGGATCTTGTCAATAATTTCAAGGCAGCTGGGACCATAATCACCTAGAAAACAGTTGGTAACACACTACACCGTGAAGGACTGAAATCCTGCAGTGCCCGCAAGGTCCCCCTGCTCAAGAAAGCACATATACATGCCCGTCTGAAGTTTGCCAATGAACATCTGAATGATTCAGAGGACAACTGGGTGAAAGTGTTGTGGTCAGATGAAACCAAAATGGAGCTCTTTGGCATCAACTCAACTCGCCGTGTTTGGAGGAGGAGGAATGCTGCCTATGACCCTAAGAACACCATCCCCACCGTCAAACATGGAGGTGAAAACATTATGCTTTGGGGGTGTTTTTCTGCTAAGGGGACAGGACAACTTCACCGCATCAAAGGGACGATGGACGGGGCCATGTACCGTCAAATCTTGGGTGAGAACCTCCTTCCCTCAGCCAGGGCATTGAAAATGGGTCGTGGATGGGTATTCCACATGACAATGACCCAAAGCACACGGCCAAGGCATCAAAGGAGTGGCTCAAGAAGAAGCACATTAAGGTCCTGGAGTGGCCTAGCCCATAGAAAATCTGTGGAGGGAGCTGAAGGTTCGAGTTGCCAAACGTCAGCCTCGAAACCTTAATGACTTGGAGAAGATCTGCAAAGAGGAGTGGGACAAAATCCCTCCTGAGATGTGTGCAAACCTGGTGGCCAACTGCAAGAAACGTCTGACCTCTGTGATTGCCAACAAGGGTTTTGCCACCAAGTACTAAGTCATGTTTTGCAGAGGGGTCAAATACTTATTTCCCTCATTAAAATGCAAATCAATTTATAACATTTTTGACATGCGTTTTTCTGGATTTTGTTGTTGTTAT
The DNA here is from genome assembly GCF_015708825.2 of Lethenteron reissneri. NCBI lineage: Eukaryota > Metazoa > Chordata > Hyperoartia > Petromyzontiformes > Petromyzontidae > Lethenteron > Lethenteron reissneri. The sequence continues at coordinate 5,204,205 of NC_083813.1, read as the reverse complement.
TCTGTCTCTCACTATTCAAATAAACCTACCATTAAAATTATAGACTGATAATTTTTTTGTCAGTGGGCAAACGTACAAAATCAGCAGGGGATCAAATACTTTTTTCCCTCACTGTACGTACACTTGACATCAGTCGGAGATCCCACTGCAACAGCCCCGAGTCTCCCGGGCATCTCCCTTTTATATACCAACACGAGGCCACGCCCCCCCTTCTCGATCATTCTCGCTGACTCTGGACACTCGCTCCACCGGTAGACTCCACTGTCCTCTTCCGTCACCTGACCACCAGTCCGTTCACACTCACAACTGATACCCCTGTCATTACCTCCCGTGGCCACTAGTCCCCCCACATCGCATGCAGGTTCTATTGTCATTACATATATATAAAGACAGTCTTAACAGACTGTTGGAGAAAGGGCTGTTTGCGAGCACCTATGAAGGCCAGCATAGAACAAGAGGGGGTTGGTGGCCAGCACCACGCTCGACCGCCTTTGTCTCCTCGCTGGCTATATTTACACACCGCACCAGGTACAAATTTTGCATAAAGGGTGACGTGGTCTGAAAGTAGAACACACTCTTCCCGACATCATCTCATCTCTCATTTGTTTAGAAAAAAAATACTTCCATTTCAACAACTCGCTGGAAAGGAGCCAGCAGAGATGGTGCATCGGCAAGAAGGAATGGCCTTAATCGCACCTCCGATTAGCAAGGTTGGCTATATACGGTGCGAAAGAAGTTTCACATATGTACATAGCATAATCATTTTTTGTTTGTTATATTGCGTAAATATAAATGTGTTATGAAATCCGACACCACCCGATACAGCCAATTAGTAAAGGTTTGTCACTAGTTCAGGACACTGGTGTGTTGGAGAGTAAACCCACAACATTTACAATTCGAGAAACGACGTTCCACCGGTAATTACAACCAGCCTCATCAGGTGACAGCCAGAGTCCAGTGTTGTGGATACATCCTCCTCCTGTTTCGGTCTTAAATAGAGGGATGACTGCGATGTTGTCCCTTGTGACCTCATCATGGTGCGAAGAACAGGGGGGAGGGGGGAGAGATTAATGTATTCATCTAAATTACAATGTATATCTATGACTATTATCATTGTTTGGGTTATTCACAGTTACGTACATACACAAGGCACAGCAATGGGTGCTGCCCTTCTCCCACTGCCAACAACACCCACGATAGAATCTCGACATCGCACGCCATGCTGAGAGAGTTAACAGACCACAGTGCTAACGTGTGCCCTTTTCAATTAGGTTGTTTGTATGTTTGACGTTACTCGAAATTAATTACTTTCGTAAGACAGCATCGGTCCGTGTCTCTTTGCTTTATTTTGTATCTGTTTACTTTGTGGTTTGCCAACTGCAAATGTCAAACCATGAACAGATGCAGCATCCAAACTCATTGCTGTGCTGCCTTACCCGTGCCAAACAAGTGTTGGGAAAAACTGGACACGTTCGAAGACTTTGCTTAACAGTTGATTTAAATAAGTTGAATCACCATCACCTGGTATTCCGTTTGCAATTATTCATTGTCGCTGTTTACACTGCGTTGCACAAATGAAACAAATAAAATCTTAATGAATTTTGATTGAAAAAAAATTACTGTGATAAAGGAATTTTGAAATCTACACTATGGGGACCTCATTTGCCAGTAAAAATATGATAATTGGTTCTTTACCCTTCTATCTGGCAACAAAACTGACACCTTTTTGCAAGGAGTCATGTTTGCATAGACCGCAATACCTGCAGTCATAATACAAACAAAAGAACATAACTCTGATAATGTGCACTGTCCTTGAAGTTGATTGGTCCACACCCGAGACAGCTTTCCTTAGAGCCTAGTCTCATATGGGTTGGACCAGATGACGCCAAAAGGCGCACAACTCAAGGACAATGCACCATCAGAGTATGAGAGCTCGGGGCAAGCATCTACACTATGGGGACCTCATTTGCCAGTAAAAATATGATAATTGGTTCTTTACCCTTCTATCTGGCAACAAAACTGACACCTTTTTGCAAGGAGTCATGTTTGCATAGACCGCAATACCTGCAGTCATAATACAAACAAAAGAACATAACTCTGATAATGTGCACTGTCAATCAACGTCAAGGACAGTGCACATTATCAGAGTTATGTTCTTTTGTTTGTATTATGACTGCAGGTATTGCGGTCTATGCAAACATGACTCCTTGCAAAAAGGTGTCAGTTTTGTTGCCAGATAGAAGGGTAAAGAACCAATTATCGAATTTTGAAATGTTGTCAAAAGGCACAGATCCATGGGACATGTCATTAGATAATGTTGTTACCTCTCCAATGTTTACCCTCCAGCGAGTGCAGTTCTGTTCGGGTGGGGGGCGGGGGCGAGTTACGTCCAACTTCTATACCCAAAAGAAAACACACACGGGTAAAGACTCCCGATAGGAAATTCATCTGGAGCATATGAATTGGCTGAAATGTGCACTGCCATGCTTTATTTATTACTGACTCTATCTTAACTCTTGTATCGTTTAATTATTATTGTTATTTGTTGTAACTTTCCGACCTCATCCTTACTGGACGTCTGTAAAAAAGAGCTTCATAACTCATCAGATTCATCCAAGGGAGAAATAAGGATTCTGATTCTGGGTATACCTGAGCACCTGGTATGCCATGCAGCCAACAGCACTACGGAGAAAAAGCGGAAAAGTGTGGCGCTACCACACCCTCGTGTGCTGTGCCAGCCTTTGTAAGGTGTTTCTAATAGCACTTGCTCCTCCTAGAGTCCGTATGGCTTTACTGTCTTGGGCAGTGAATTTGTTTTCTGTGCGATGTGTGTGTGTGAGCGCGTGTATGCCTTTAATGTACGTGGGGGAGCGGTAGTACAGCGGTGAGCGCACTGTGCTACGAACCTGCTCACGGCCAACACCAATGACGAATATGTGAACCGGTCCTGGGCCTCCCCTACGTCGATTCAGCCTCAATTGAGTATCCGGTGAGGTGTGTAAAAACATCGTCTCTGGGGTGAAAAAGGCGGTCAGGCGTGGTGCTGGCCACCCACACCCTCGTGTGCCGTACCAGCCTTCATAGGTGCTCGCTATAAATACTTTCCCCAACAGTCTGTTAAGGCTATAGGGGGGATATTTGTCTTTATATTAATGCACTTGTGGGAGTCGTGGCGCTGCATATAGTGTTGCTGCGCTACGACCCGAGCTCTAATCCCTCATGACCAATAACTGTGATGAATATTTGAACCGGTCTTGGGCCTCCCCTAGGTCGACTCAATGGAGACACCAAGGCATTGCCGGCCTTCATTGACACTCGCTATCAGTATTTGCCCTAACAGTCCATTAAAATCCATACCCGGGACCTTTGTCTTTGTTTATAAAGTGATTATGTATAGGATATTGAGCTGTGCTATCAACTGGGTTTGATTCCTCGCCAGGCTTAACATTTGTTCGGCTCACTCCACCTTGAATGAATGCCTGGGAGCCACGTGTAAAAAACATCATCATCAGTCTGCACTGGCCAGACAAGGGCCAATGTGCGTGGTACTGGCTGCAACACCTCCGCATGTGCTTTGCTGGTCTTAATAGGTGCTTGCTCGTCTGTATGAATGGAGGATCTTTGTTTTTTTTTCCTGTAGGTACATGCAAGTTTGCACATGCATGGCACACACTATCCTTTTCACAATTTACCAGAGGTTAAAATATACAGAGAGCATAATGGCTAGATCTTGATCGAAACAGGTCCATTTTCGGTTGTATTTCCAGGCCTGCAATCAACATGGAATTCCAGGCCTGCAATCAACACAGCTCTGCAAGTTCCACCAGCTGGAACATAGCCACTAAACTTTGTTTGTTCGTTTCTCAATCTGCTTGTCCTGGTGAAGGTCACGGCGGCAGCATGTTGAGTATGGCGGTCCAGGCCTCTCTTTCCCTGGCGACAAACTCCAGCTCTTCTTGGAGAATTCGCAGGCGTTCCCAGGCCAACTGAGTGACATAGTCCCGCCAGCGTGTCCTGGGCAAGCCCCGGGGTCTTCGCCCAGTAGGACGTGCTGCCTGGTAGAGTTCAAGGGGGAGTCTATCGGGGGGCATCCTTACAAGGTGCCCGAACCACCTCAACTGGCTCCTCTCGGTCCGGAAGAGCAGCGGCTCAACTCTAAGCTCCTCACCCAATCACGGAGAGTGAGCCGGCAACCCTGCGGAGAAACCTCATTTCGGCCCCTTGTACCCGTGATCTCATCCTTTTGGTCATTACACATAGGTGAGGGTGGGAATTAAGATCGACCTGTAAACCGAGAGATTTGTTCGAGAACTCAGCTCCCGCTTCACTACTACAGGACAGTATAGTGCCCACAACACTGTGAACGCCGCGCCAATCCGTCGACCGACCTCCCGCTCCCACTTGCCATCACTCGCGAAAGAGACCCCAAGGTACTTAAACTCCTCCACTAAGGGCAGCTGTTCCCCCCTTACCTGGAGGGAACAATCCACCGTCTCCAGGGAGTAAACCATGACCTCAGATTTGTAGGTGCTGATCCTCATTTCAGCCTCTTTCCACTCGGCATCAAACTGCTCAAGTGCACGTTGGAGATCACAGACTGACGAGGCAAAGAGGACAACGTCATCTGCAAAGGCAGAAACGCCACCTCCATACCCCCATACTGGATACTCTCCATACCTCAGCTGCGCCTTGATATCCTGTCCATGAAAATCACAAACAGGAGTGGAGACAAGACACACTTTTGTCCAACACCCACAGTAAACGACTTTGATTTAATGCCAAAAATTAGAAAAACAGCTCTCACTCTGGGAATAGAGAGACTGAATTGCACACAAAAGTGGCACTGGTACATCATACTCCCACAGCACCTCCCACAATACATGGTGGGGAACATGGTCATATTCTTTCTCCAAGTCTACAACGCAGAGGTGCACTGGAAAAGCGTACTCCCATGACCCTTCAAATATCTGTGAGAGCGAAAAGAGCTGGTCCATTGTTCCAGGATCATGATGGAATCCACATTGTTCCTCCTGAATCTGAGGCTCGACCACCAGGCGGAGCCCCCTCTCCAACACTCTGGCGTAGGCTTTACCTGGGACGCTGAGGAGTGCGATTCCTCTGTAGTTTAAGCAACCCTCTGGTCCTCTTTTATAAAAATGGGAACCACAATCTGAGTTTTCCAGTCCAGATGTATTGTACCTGTCTTACATGCAACTTTGAAGAGGCGTGTTAACCACGACACTCTTACACTGTCCAGCACTTTCAACAACTCTGGGCGAATCTCGTGCACCCCAGCAGCGTTGCCTCTACAAAGGCCTTCGACCACCGCAGCGACTTCAGCAACCGTTATGGATCCGACCCCCCCAGCTGTTTCCAGGGTTTCCTCCTGAAAGGAGGGCATGTCCACCTGGTTGAGGAGCTCCTCAAAGTGTTCCGTCCACGCCTCGACTATCTCCCTAGTTGAGGTCAATGTTACTCCACCCTTACTGAAAACAGCCTGGGCCACGTCCCATCAACCCCTCCTAAGGCGTCAGATAGTTTGTCAGAACATGTTTGAGGCTGCCCGAGTTTTTGGTGCAGTGCCTGCTACAGCTGCTGCCCTCTTAACAAGCCAGTACCTCTCAATCGAGTCAGGAGACCTTTTTTTGAGCATAGCTCGGACAGCCTCCTTCTTCAACTTGACAGCTTCCCTCACCACTGATGTCCACAGCGAGTGCTAGGGTTGCCACCATGACATGCACCAACTGCCTTCAGGTCACAACTTTTCACAGCTGCATCTATAATTGAGGTCCTGAACATCGTCCACTCAAACTCGATGTCCACGACCTCCCCTGGAGTGCAGGAGAAGTTTTCCCGGAGGAGGAAGCTGAAATATTTCTGCACTGGGTCTTCGGCCAGACGTTCCCAGAAAACCCACACTATTTGTTTCGGCCTTGCACGTCTATCTAGTCAGTGCCCCAAGCGTTGGATCCAACTTACCACCAGTTGGTGATCAGTTGACAGCTCTGCCCCTTTCTTCACCCGAGTGTCCAGAACATATGGCCTTAAGTCTGATGATGTAACTATAAAGTTAATCATTGACCTTCAGCCCAAGGTGCTCTGGTACCAAGTACACTTATGACCATCCTTGTGTTCGAACATGGTGTTTGTTGTTGACATTCCGTGACTAGCCCAGAATTCCAATTACATCTCACCGTTTGGGTTCACATCAGGGGGGGCATTCCTCCCAATCACGCCTCTCCAGGTATTTCCATCATTTCCCACGTGAGCATTGAAGTTGTCCAGTAAGACTATGGAGCCGGTAGGTGCTAGTCTATTAAGCACTGCACCCACCGTCTCCAAGAAGGCCGAATACTCTAAACTGCTGTTTGGTGCATAAGTACAGACAACAGTCAGAATTTTCCTTTATGAGACCCGAAGCCTCATTGAGACGACCCTCTCATCTACTGGGACAAACTCCAGCTGAACAGCACCCAGCCGGGGCCTTGTGAGTATCTCCACACCCGCCTGGGGCCTCTCACCAGGTGTGTCTCCGGAATAGGAGAGAGACCCCCCCCCCCCCCCCAATCGAGATGTCTGGTTCCAGTGTCAATGCTTGTGTGTGGAAGTGAGACTGACTATATCTCGTCGGTGCCTTTCCACCTCTTCTACCAGCTCTGGCTCCCACCCCCCCCCCCCCGCAGTGACGTGACATTCCATGTCCCAATAGCTCGTGGCCATTGGCAAGGTCCAGTCCGTCTGAGACCATCCCTCTCCCTGCCATACTAGGATCACACCTGCCCCTCACCCTTCGTCCTGTGGATGGTGGGCTCACAGAACAATTATCATGTCCAACAGTTAGATGTTCCATTTTCATTTAAAATATATAGCACTATTAGCACATTCATATCCTCTACAGTGCTGCAGAGTTATCCTCACACCCACCGACACTCGGTGACCTACAACGCCCTCATTCACTGCGATTGCAGAATCTTCGCATGCGTATAGAACATATGGGAAAGGGTTCAGAAATAAGAGACTTGAGGCCAGCTTTTTAACATTATCCAATAAAAAATATAATCCTTATCATCCATTATCTATTTTCAAAGTGCACGGAAAATGCCTGTAATTTAGATGCCAGGCATTCCGGGAGGATATGTGTTATTGGTTGCAGGAGCATGTACAGATAGAGGTAACTGACCCTTCCTGCACATAGTGTTTTTGCGTTAGACTGCTTCGGCAGTAGTGCACAAGCACAAATAAGAAAAAGCTCAACTTATTCGTCAAAACTATATAATCGGTGGCGTTTTTGGCAATAGTTACTTCTTTATAGCAGAGGTATAAAGAATAATACGAGCTATTGCTTGGGAAGAAGACATAATAGGCGACGTTTTGGGCATTAGCCCTGATATGCTCTGAGTAAGGTTCATTGCCTTAAATGTCGCCTATTAAATATTTTTGATATTACATGAAGGGCAGTAATATTGATAAGTCCTTTGAGGTTGTTTTTGTCCTCCTGCAGATGGATGCATTGCCTCTGTGGCTGTCCTCACGTGTGAGACTGTGGAGATTGTAAGTTCAATGATAACTGTTTCAGGGAGAAACACTCTTCCCTTCCTGATAGCTTCTACTGCTGCCCCATCCCTGGGCATGCCACTGAATTATTGATACGGAACACTGGACATTGTCCCTGTGAGACCTACAATTGTAAATTCAGCACGATAAAAAGTCCCTGGCATCCTAGTCTCCACGTTTTCACTCTGCTGAGTCTTGAGTGTCTGGCCACTTATAGCCAGAAGCGAGTAAAGGGCAAACAGGGCCTTAAGCCTGAACTATGGTATATTTTTAGCCATTCACTCGTGTCCAATATCATACTGCTCTTACTTGTTGTCATGCTACTCTTTGCTCAATTGGACCCAGGGTTCACTGCATTCATGGCCTGAAACCAGGGTTTACATCCCTCGCCCAGTATGGAGGAGGTCGTGGGTTCGACTGTGAACCTTGATGTCTGTATATTGTGAAGTTTACATGTTCTCCCCGTGGTTGCGTGTATTTTTTTCCGGGTTCTCTGGTTTTTCCCTCCACATTTCTAAACATGCGTTCAGAGTATTTGGCTGCTATATATTTTCACGTGATAAGCCATTTGGTTGAGTTCTCATTTGTGACCAGGTCGCTTCTGAAAAAGAGCTAAATATAGCTCAGTGGGCCTTTCCTCGTAAATGCTTATTTTTTTAAACATAATTTTATAATAATTTTGGGTGAGTAATGTAATAGGGCATGGACATACTGTACTGTGTAGAGATGTGCCTCTAACTAGTGTTAAAAGTCCCAGTTATTGTCAATACACCACTCAAGTCTACGCACGTACACGTAGCTCTCCCATCTTGCCATGATGTCCCGTTTTTTAGATCTCAGTTGGCAACCCTAATCACGCTTTTCATGGCATAATGAACAATTTGAGCTTGCTCATGGCATTGCCGTGGGTCAGTAATCACAATCTGTCAAAAAGCAGATGGAATGGGTCCCACCCTCTGAAATGGCAGGGTATGTTGCAGAATAATGTGCTCAGCAAGGATGCCTACTCAGCATTGCGAGATGTCATCTTGCTGGAGGAGGTGTCTGTATGAGGCAGTATAGCAAGCAGGCTGTTGGTGGCTAGCTATCGATCACTGTTACCATTAATATACTTAACTCGACTTATTCCGATCAAAGTGTCGCTATTTTTTTATTTTAGTACGTTGAGCATTTCCCCCAAAAAACACAATTTATCTTTAAGAGCCACTCCTGGCATAATGTAATGTGAGATCAGAATTCATTTTAAAGCATCTTCCTTATAACTGTATGTAATCAGTCTCGCGTATTGTGGCTTATTTAAATGAATTTACACCCTTTAACAATCCACTCCTGGATGAAGGCTTTCCCATGTCATATCGGTCATGGAGGCGATTTGACAATTCACCACACTGGACCGTCCGTGGCTTTATGACGGTAGTGGCCCGGGGGCTGGTTACGAATTCATTTTCCACTAATGTTGGCCGTTGCCAGAATCGAACTCAGGTTGGTGGGATCATAGCACAGTGCTAAAAAACTCTTTTCTCCACCCTCCAAACACCACAATTAAAATATCCTCCTGAAAAGGTATTGAGGCTTCTGAATTGAGCAATCCTCTACAAATAACAGGGTACTATTTATATTCGTGGTTATTTCGGTAAAGTCACGTTCAAGGGGAATAATAAAATAATATAATTATTAAACAAAAACATATATATTATTTTATTGTTTTATATTTATATTATTTTATTATTTCCCTTCTTCGTGACTTTACCGAAAGAACCAAGAATATGAATCCCTGCAGTCACGAAAGCTTTAAAGCAGGGTACTATTTATTCATTGATGGTGAAGGGGGTGGAGCGTTGGTGTGATTAGCGAAGTGTATTATATTACTCCAGTAACCTGAATTTGATTCCCTCAGTGAGTGATACTTGAGCCAGACCTTGAGCCTACCCCACTTCACCAACTCACACGGATCTGCAAGGTGCAGCAGTATAGACAAACATCACCTCATGGTCAACACTGTGAGGAAGACATTTTTTCGAGCACTGGATTGACAAAGGGTCTTTGTAATCGTTGGTTACAGAGCTGGGACGATTCGTCGTTTAAGTCGATTAATTGACTAAACACTTTTTTGTGAGTGATTACACAGCCCCCCCCTTAAATACGACAGCGGCCCCCCACATCCTCCTTCCCGAAGGCCGGAAACCCCCTACAAGCCATGTCCAGAGTTACGTGGCTCATTATGCCGATGACGTCACCAGGCCCCGGGCATCCCCTCCCGTTTTGCGGCACACTTGAGATCATAGGTAGTACTTTTTGTTGTTGTTCCAATTGTTTTCGTGTTATCCGATTAGCTGAGCAATACGACTGATGGTCAAGTGAATGGATTACGTAAATGACCGGATAGCCCAGCTCTAACTGGTGACTAATACAATTGGATGAGATTTAGGATTGTCGGCTCTGTGTTTTGGTGCCCTCTAGTGTGCACGCTGGAAACAGGAACCCCGGGGCTGGGAGTGCCTCTCTGGGTATGTCTGGTTGAGCGGAGGCGGTTGGTTCTGCCGTCAAAATTTATAATTCCAAACCAAGCCCATCCAATCTATGGCTCCATGTAAATAGAACGGAATTGGTCAGCCAATCCAATCTGGCACAGTTTGGATCCGATTTTGGACGAACGGTTATTGAGTAACATTCACACAATCACACTGCAATAATCGACTAATAATCCAGTAATAGGCTAAAAGACTAAGAATACATGCATTATCTTCATTATCAGCCATAATAAATCCACTGCCGGAATTAGGTCTCCCCAAGCCATCTCCTACGATGCTGCGATGCTTTCTACAATCGGGTGATATTACATGAATAATTATGGTGCCGTGGTGTAGTGGGTAGCACACTGGACTTCCATTCCGGAGGCTTGCCGGTTCGATCGTCTGGCGTGGCATTTCAACGAATCATCAAGTTTCTTAAATACCACTCCTCTATCCACCCAACGGCATAAATGTGTACACGACAGACAATCAGTATGTCTCGTGTGGTGGGGTAAAACTATTTTTTATTTTACCAGCTAAGGCCCACTGGGCTATACAGCTCTTTTTGAGAAACGACCTGGCCACAAATGATAGCTCAACAAAGTGGCCTTATCACGTGGACATTTGTAGCAGAGAAATACTCTAAACGCGTATTTCTAAATGTGGAGGGATAAACCGGAGGACCCGGAGAAACAATCCACGTGACCACGGTGAGAGAGAGACATGCACACGCCAAATATACAGGCATCAGGGTCGGGGATCTAACCTACAACATCCTGTATAACAGGCGAGGTAATTAACATCTCTCCGCAGTGGATACTCCCACATCTTCCAAGTCGTCTGGCTGGCATGGAAGAGTAGGCCAAATATCCTCGAAAGGGGACCTCTCTAAAACTCCCTCTGGTGAAGGTCCTCCCATCAGCAGTAGTGTGAGCCATCAATTGCAGGGCTGCACCTATACCAATAAAGCAACAACGAATGCAATCCATCGAAGAACACAAGTCTGACTTGAAGGCACTGGACACACGAGATCAGTCGACTAGCTAAGGCCAGTGGTTCCCTATGATCTGCATAAGCAATTTGCATGCAAGTGATTACGGTAGATTGGTCTGTAGTTATTCAAATCGGCATTGCCTTCTATATTTAATCGATGACTGATTGAGATATTAGTCGACGATTGGGGTACATCATTCCTGTGTAAACGTCTATAAATACACCGAAGTTTGTTCTAAAAGCAGTCCCCACTTCGTTGATGATGTCTACACATATTGCATCTGATTCAGGAAGTTGTTTCGCCGTATTCATACTATGTCGGGAAGTTTACTAAAAGTACCAGAATATGAATCAGACACGCCATGCTTTCCCACCTGATGACGGACGCTTGTGTTGTGCCCGAAACGTCGTGATTTATTTTATTTTATACCTACGTGACTTTACCGAAAGAACCAAAGAGTATAGGCAGGATATTGACTAAAAAACGAATTAGAGAAACAAAAGCATACATATAACAGGTCAAACTATGATCTGTCACTAACTTAGCTATTATATAAACCAACGCAATTAACTACAAGAAATTACTGAAGTTATTAACAAAGCAGGCTCAATAAACATTTGTTATTTTATGCAATGATTGGCGCACCACACCCTTAACTGGGCCGCTGGAGTTCAACGGCCTACATCAGCGAACGTCAACATTACTAAACTGCATTGACCAACAGCGTGATCAGGTATATGGTCAAACGGTCCCTATGAGCAACACAACAGGGCGAGGACTTCGGTTAGCGCAGAGTTGGCAAGTTCAAAGTAGTTAATCGAGGCATCGCTCAGGGTTTCTCAGCATTCACCCCAAAAGTGTTCGCCCACACATTTTAAACGAGAGCTCATTTCTCATCGGGGTTCATAAAGCAGTTCGGAACGATTATTGACATTCGTTTTGAATGTTGAACACACTGGCAACGGATTGACTTTTCATGGGGTCGAGGGAGTCATTACTTGCGTGATGAAATGGCTTTACGAAGCATATCAAATAATTGTGCAAATAAACGGCGTACATGAAAAACTAGCATTGATATTCTCTAGACGTGTGTGTATATATATATACCCTAGGCTATTACACAATTACTTCCGGATCGGCGTCGTTATTATGTGTTGTTGTTGTTTTGCCCCAAGCACATAGCTATACGACCCAAACTGTTGCTGCTGCACGCAGCCCATTGCCAGCACGGGGACATTCCTCGAAAACAAACGCACAAATTGTCAATTTGCAAAACAGACTCGGCAAGATCAGTTTAGAGTCTGCATCATTACCTCAAAAAATAATTCCACCAGCCCCCTTTTCGGTTAACTGCAATGACCGTGGGAATGTTAATTTGCGTTTAATAGCCTCAGAAATATGCCTGAATGTTGGATTCCATTAGGAGGCACTCTAACATAGCAAATGCACTTTCAGTGCAAGCCACCTAATTGCTGTCTATTAAGCTTCACTTAGCATTTTCTGTGCTGTATTTTCCCTGCTGACATTATGAGCTTTTAATCGTTTTTTTTACATCGCAATCCCATGTTGATGACTTGTAAAAAAAAATGTCCATTGTTAAAAGAAAATATTCCTGCACGGAAATAACACAACTCAAATGTGGGGAAAAACTATCGCAATTGACATCTCTGATTCACTGCTGAAATCCCCCTTCTGGAGAACATTATTAACATACATTCTCATCGTCTTTTCCACGAGATAATGGGACACGTGCATTATATCTGAAATCACTACTGTATGTTGAACTTTTTTCGCACCGTACGTAGGCAACCGCGCTAATCGCAGGTGCACATGTGTCAAATGTGACGGTGCCCTCCGAGACCTCAGCGCTGTGTTTAGAGGTCTGCATTTAAATATTCGTACAGCCTTACCCCCGCCCCGCCCCCACCCCCCGTTACGTCACCCTTCGTGTCTGCAAAACACAATTCAGTTCCTTCCCGAGTGATTAATTTAACAGAGTTGTTAGAACCTGCTTTAGATGAACGTGTCTGTGTGTGAGTTGTCGTGGGGAGCGGTAGTGTAGCGGTTAGCGCCCTGCACTGTTTACCTGGCGACCCGGGTTCGGTTCCCCAGTGACGATTATTTGAATCGGTTCTGGGCCTCTGCTAGGTCGACTCAGCCTCAAATGAGTCCTTGGTGCGGTGTGTAAACATCGTCACGAGGGAGACTAATGCGGCCGGGCGTGGTGTTGGCCACCCACCCCCTCGTGTGCCGTGCTGGCATTTATAGGTGCTCGCTAGCATCACTTGCCCCTACAGTCTGTTAAGGCGAAATGGGGGATCTTTGTCTTTGTTTTGTTGTATTGAGGGGTTCTAATGTGTGCAAGGGAGAGACCGGAGAGAATGCTTAACGTTCTCACGTTTACTGGATCACGTCCCCGAAACATATTACCTAGGTCATTAAAGCTGGAATCTTTGAATCTTCAATTGTAAGCCAAGCCTACTAAAAATAAGTTAAATGAGAGGAGTTACAGTATGCCGCCTGCCATGTTCATTTGAGAGCCGCTCACGCTGTAGTCTCTATCACCTGCCCTTCCCGGTGGCGTTAACACACGTCCTTAGTGTCCTTAGCGCCCTGTGAATTCCCGGCACAATGCATTCGAATTACGGCCAATTCCGTTCCCTCTGCCATTTAACCCTTTGTGTTGACCTGCGCACCGCCTCGGCTATCAGAAAGCCATTTCGCAAACAGTATACTGGAGCGGCGAAGCAAAGATCGCATCTCTCCCATAATGAGATTAATTTTGGCATCAGGATCAAGGGAGGCTTTTGAAGTCACAGTCAATATAATGGGCAAAACCTTCTTTGATGGATATCCATTTTTTTCCCGAAAGCAATGCATCATATCATTAATGCAATTTTGTACATATTATTAGTATGATTATTTTTGTTTTATATTAATGAAAAATGGTAAACGGGACATCACTGGGTTAAAATTACCACATTCAAATGATGCATACACATGCATCAGTCTTAGAAAGGATGTCGCCTTTTGAAAGGATTTCCACACATGCAACCACCATCAACACTGGCAAAGACAATATATTGCAAAACCTCATTGAAGTGTGCAAAAAAATCTAATTAAAAATTCATTTCATATAATGATTTTCAGATGTAAAAAATGTTACTTACACCATACTTGTTTTATCCAGTGTGCTATTAGTGAAGCGCACTGGGCTTGCAATCTCCGCTGCAATGCGGAGTGGCAGTTAAAACAATAGAGGACATATCTAAAAATCCTGCCACTCCCCTCCACCTATGTCCATCCAGCAGTATAAATGATTCCACTTCAGTCATTCCATTGGCAGGTCACATACCGTGGGGTGAAGTGGGTGGGGGGAGGGGGTTAGGCCAGCAATATTTGCAGGAACTGATCCATTTTTACTGTCCAATGATGTCCCTGAGATCTTCGTATTCGCCTACTTCTGAGTACTCCGAGGTCAAGGCTCTGTTCGTGAGGTTATGGGGCTTTTGCCACTGTGCATCTCCCAGAGTATAGGACGCGTTGCCTTTGGTAATAAGACCATCAGAGTCGTTAGAAACATTTAAGTCCCGTCTTGAAAACTCACCTCTTTAAACTGGCCTTCATCTCCTAGGTTCTGCCGTTTACCCTGCAGGTTCTGTTATTTCCTGCTTGCCATATACGATGGCGCATTGGGATCTACGGAGGAAATGTATGTACGATGTTGAACTTCTATCGCACCGTACGTAGCCAACCGTGCTAATCGGAGGTGCTGGGGGGGGGAAACAACAAACTAAACACAAAAAACTGTTCTAAAGAAATGGTGCGTCTTACGAATGTAAATAATTATTATTATGTATTATTACTCCCAACTCTTCTGAGCAGTATTCTTAGGTTTTTTCGGTAAAGTCACGTAGGTAAAGTCACGTAGGTTTACCTACGTGACTTTACCGAAAAAAAAACCTAAGAATATGAATCTTTGCAGTCACGAAAGCTTCAAATCTAGAATCTTCTGAGAAGTTTGGCCAGTGTAGGAGCGTAGGATGAAAAAACACACACTCGCGTTGCCCCTCCTGGAGGCCTTTCCACCGGCAGTGGCGTGAGCAGTCAATTGTTGGGCTGCACCTTCACCTCGCCCTACTCTTTATCCTGCTGCCCTCTTGAAAATATAGTCCCGGGGTTTTTAAGGGCTTCGCGGTCTTACTTGTGTAGTGGGTTCGAATTAGGTGCACACACACACAGCTTGGAGGCAACACTATTTATTAAACGGTAAGTAATATAACACTGTACATGAGGTGGTGACCACCTTCCTCAACTCACTAACACTCTGGGACACGACACAGAGTGGACCAGGCAGGCAACGGGCTGCCTGGTCCAGGACGACGACCCGGGACTTGAGGACCGATGATGTCGTCTTCACTTCGGAGTTCAACAGCCCCGCTCTGCGTTCACACCCCGCTTATATCCGCCCAGGCGTGGCCGGCTCTCCACAGGCCACGCCTCCCTTCCCAGGCCACGCCTCCCTTCCCCCACCTCACGGGAAGGTCTGGGTCCCTCCACCACGTGACCCCCCAGGCACCCCCTTGGGGCCCCCAGCCCTCGTACGGGCCGACACAGTAGTGACGTCCTATGTCACTACACTTGCATTGCCGATGATGCCCTTTCGGAAGGAAGCGGGATAGTGCATCGCGATCCACAGCCCAGTAACGAGAATCGTTCTCTAAAGACGACAAACGTTGGAGTCGCGTGAAAAGTTCTGGCTGTTGATGCGTTGGGCTGTTACAAATTGAAAAAGGGGGAAGAGTTATTTCATTTCTCGATCACACTTGCCTTGATTTATTTGTATTCACTTTAACTTTTTCCTTCAGAGCCAAAATATCCAAGATAATTTAACACATTCAAATGGTTATGGCTTGAAAGTGATTTACTCGGTGTCTGCACATGCATAGCCGTTGAGCATTTTGATGTCTGGGGGGAAGAAAAAAAAGCCAAACTTGAAGGCGGTGATGTTTGCTGATGACTATGATGTTCTAAGTGCATCACAATTGACCATTTGCTACTATCACAAATGCTAAGTGTTTGTGATTAATTGGTTTGCAAAGTGTTGTATTAGTACTTGCCTGACCATGCAATGTGGCTTACATACATACGAAGACAAAAATCCCCCGTATAGCCTTAACAGACTGTTGGGGCAAGTGCTGTTAGCGAGCACTTACGAAGGCTGGCACAGCACACGAGGGGGGTGGGTGGCTAGCAGCACGCCCGGCCGCCTTTGTCTCCCTGGTGGCGATGTTTAAACGCCGCACCAGGTACTCATGTGAGGCTGAGTCGACCTAGGGGAGGCCCAGGACCGGTTCAGATAATCGCCTCTGGTGTTTGCCGTGAACGGGAATCGAATTCTGGTCTCCGCTCCCCATACATACGTACATACACACTTACATATACAGCCTCTGAATGATCCATTGCTGGATGAGGGCCTCCAATTGTGTGACCATTAGGGATATTTGACCATACTTCACAACGCTGGTCAATGCGGTTTGGTTGGTGGTGGGGGGGTGAGTGTAAAACAATTGAATTAGTTTCACACTTCGCTCACCTGCCCACACTGCCTGAGACACCTGTAGCTATTCCTGGTGGTCGCCATCCAAGCGACCCTGATGAGCGTCCACGGTCCGATGAGACTGAATGCATTCTGGGTGTTTTGGTCCAAGGCATAGCAACAACATCGTTTACTTTGTTTTTTATATTCATAGCTCATCGGATTCCTCCAGTTTAAATAAAGATTTTGATTCTGATGTTTGCAAGCAGTAAGTGACAGCTACAACACTTACTGAATTCAGCCAATAACCGAAAATATTATCACCAATTTTTTATCGTAAATTGTGCGAAATTTCCTGGTTAAAAAATAAAACATTACATAAGACATGTAACTAAATTAATAATAGATTACATCCACAATCGCTATAGCTAGGATACATTAGCAAATGACTAGTCTCTTGAGCAGGGATGATTAGTCGACTAGAAGTTAATGAATAATCCACGGCCAATGTGATACAGCTGATTATGTTCAAGATGTCACTAACCCCATCCGTAACCTGCGGAGCACACGTGAAAACATCAGCGAGACTTTTATTTTTAGAGCCATTTGTTACCCGATGATTCAAGCAATTGAACAGATCGTCGGTAATGTAATCGATTACATAATACGATGGGATAGTCCAACTCGAAGCTAGTTTAATCAGTTCAGTTCAATGCACGCCTACAATAAACTAAGAAAATATGTACATATGTAGTGAGCGACTTCCAAGATGCGTCGAGTCGAAGGCTTCTTCAGCAGTTTTTTTCTTGCCGTGGTTGTCTCACCTGATGACGATTGCTTGTATTGCGATTGAAACATCGTGATCTATTATTTTTATACCTACGTGACTTTACCGAAAGAACCAAAGAGTGATTCCTGCAGTCATGAAAGCTTCAAATCAAGATAGAAGGCTTCTTATTAATTAAGAGCACACTGAGCGATACATTGTGTAATGCAGCTACACATAGGCAATCCTAACACGTAGCCCAAACTCCGGCTTCGCTACGCAAGCTGTTCGACCAGCGCAGCGACGGCGACGGAGAGAGAGTCTTCCAGAAGATCAGCCACGTGGTCGAGACGAAGAGACGACGATGAGCAGCGACGCAGCCAGGATTCAGGACCCGCAACAGCCCCGAACCTCTGGTTCGTTCCCCCTTAAATCTGCCCGGCACGGCCCAAGCTCCACTTCTGGCCACGCCCCCTTTCCAGAACCTTCAGGCTGGTTCCCGGAGCTTCTCGACTGACTCCGCCAATCACCTTTACCCCAGATACGCCCCGCTTATAATAAGGCATTATGTAATGCAGTCATAACCGTAATTACCCCTCCAGGCCGGCAGGTGTCACCCTGTCATTACACATACACAAACTCTGTACATTTTGTTATGCATTGTTGAAGAAAAAAGGTAAACGTTATTCAGACCCATTTTCAGTTAAGTTCTGTCTTCGATTTTTGTACCTTTATTTATTTTACATTTCATGGAAACAGTATCATCCGGAGAAAACCCATGCCCTCAAATGTCACACGGCTCAACCTCCATACAAATAAGGCAACAACCCGATTAAGGCGAAATCCTAACGCTTTCTGAGTATTGAGACATTTTCAGGAATAGTCTGCGTTAATCCCAGCTCTGTCCATCGAATGGTATTGTTTAGTACCCCACTCACATCCATCACGTCCGTCTGATCAAAAAAACATTGTGTCCACTACTTCTGTACCCTCTCTCCCGAGTGAAAAACAAGAGAACATTTTGAAAAGATATTCCTTTTTTAAATCTTAGAATGGTCTAATCCTAATGCAAGCCTGCGATTCGCATTGCCAAGGGTAAGGAGAGTCGGATGGACCAAGGCCGTGGATCCTTGTGGGTCATGATGTTTGGGAACATGTATCCATGCCATCGTGATCTAACCCAAAAAACCTTTATTATAAATGATATTGGTCGCGAAAGCCTACGTGTTAAACCGTGCCATGTTGCCGATCCTGAACAGCCCAGAGCCATTTCCTGGGCCAGCAGAACCCAGTCCCCAGCGGTAAGCGAGATGTGAAAAAAGTCCAGTCAACTCCATACACAAGGGCGAAGGAGGAGGGGTTAATAACAACAGTGATTGTTTTACATTCGTAAATATTATTACGCTTACTACTAATTCTCAAATATGAATGTATGCAAACCTATTGTTTTTTTCTTTAGTTGGGAATTGCCATTGACAACGTATTAGCAATTATTAAAAACCACATAACCTCATTTCATGCAATCACAGAACCAGTGGACGAACAAAAAGCATACTGTTTTATATGTAAGGTAACGGTGCAGCCCTGAAATGCTCACGCCACTGCTAGCCAGAAAAGCCTCCACTGGAGGGAGCTCTACAGAGGTCCTCTAGAGGGTATTGGGCTGGCCAGATGTCCATGCTGGCCAGATGTCCTGCCAATCAAACTAACGGTGGTGCACCCATTTACACGTCTCGCTGAGCAGAGGCTCCGGGTGGGGGCGGAGGGGATTTAAGACGCAAGAAACCTGCCAATTGTTTCAACTGTCGCGCTGAG
Source organism: Lethenteron reissneri (assembly GCF_015708825.2). Classification (NCBI taxonomy): domain Eukaryota; kingdom Metazoa; phylum Chordata; class Hyperoartia; order Petromyzontiformes; family Petromyzontidae; genus Lethenteron; species Lethenteron reissneri. The sequence goes on along the minus strand of NC_083813.1, from coordinate 5,185,024 downwards.
AGATCGGCGACCTCTGGATTGGCGAGTCGAGTGTGCAAACCGTTACGCCGCTGCAGCATCCCCTACGTTTAATATACAATAAATACATTCATTGCAACCATTCGTGCTTGTGAGGAGTGTGCGACATACTCCCTTGCGATGGTCCCAGAAGCATTTAAAATTCCTGTAGCCTCCTGCAAGAGTTTAAAATTACGACACTGAAAACACAGGATTCCCATGACAATGTTTTCCAAATTTCATGTAGGTGCCTGCTCGATTAAAAAAAAAGGTCCCCCTAGAATTGTGTTGATGCTTGACAGAATTCAGCACTGTGGGTGTATTTTCAACAGTTAGGCCGGGAGATGAGTGGAAAGGCCATGGGGTCAGCTTAAAGGCTGTTGCTGTAGTAGAGAAATCAATGCCAAACCATTAGCCATGGGCCAAACCCATAATCCCATCAGACATACTCACTGGGTGGTGTTGGCTCGCAAGCATGATGGCAATTAATATGATATTATGAGCGCACACAATTTATACAAGAACATTACACAAGCGCTTAGTTTCAGCCGGAACAATCTGGAAGGCTGTGTTCGGGAATTATTTTAGGCACTCCACATGCTTATTTGTAATATAAAAACCTGTTCACATGACAAGGGAATGATAATATATGATTATTATGGATAAGGCGTACCCTATATGCTAGTGGCAGTGCCTTATGCCGACATTCCCTACTCCAAGCCAGCGTAGCTGCGTGCAGGAAAATATTGAGTTTGAGATTAAGCCTTGTATGTAAGCTCCACATACATGCACATGGTCCATTTTTTAAATGAGGCTATTTTCATGTCATGCACGTTTAATTATTGACTAACACATGCATGCATACTAACCTAGATGTTATGGTAAAAAAGCATGTTTTGCATATGGTCAACGGCATGAATAAGAGCTAAACTACATGCATTAAGGTGCTGCAGAGTGAAAGTGGCAACATGCCCTGACAATCTGGCAAATAAAAAAACACAGCTGGATTAATTAGTCATTCGAGATCATCAAATGTGTTTCCATCTGTGAAATTAATTAATGTAACATGCAACCGTTTCAGGACCAAAGATCCACTTTCCTTACCGTGTGGATCGTTGTGCGCACGTGTCGGTTTAATTGTCAGCTATATTTAAATGTCAGATGTTGAAAAGTGTATGCTCATTCTAATTTACTTCCAATGCAGAGCTCCCATGATTATTAATGCAATATTTGTTTCAAATGTATTACAGCCGAGATAAAATAAAAATATGTTTAAAATCACATCAAAGTTGAGAAAAATCCAGGTTACTTGAATGTCTGAGAATTTTCAGTTTCAATTAAAGCATTGAAAAAGGATAATAATCATATTCTTTACCAAGATAGAAAAAAAGTCTCAAGTCATTGTAATAGTTTTCCCCCCCCCCAAGAGGAACCAGCTTAAGATGTTTTGCTACATTCATCGGAATTATATACGTGAATAAAACTCATTCTTCCAAGTAAATAATTCAAACTCTACACATAGAGGTGGCAGCCTGTTTGCTGTTGCGTCTTGAGCATGATTTTGAACGACCAGACACACATTGTGTGAGAACCATCTCGGATGATATTGATTTACTTAAAATTGCACACCTAAATGCTACAAACGCCGAGTGCATAAAATTTCACGCATTAATCGGCTCACTTGGGCTGTTAATCAGCGTAAACATGATACACACATTAGCAGCCACGAACAGAACGCCATCACGGTGCTGTATGCTTGATGCAGTCCCCTAGTTTATCGACACGGAGCTGTGACTGACACATTGTCGGCTTTGCCTGACCATAAAACAGGCTGTTGATAGCCTTGTGCAACCGGCAGCATAGCAGGGGGCTGACAGAAGTGTGAAAACTGCATAGCAGATATACACAGAGAAACTCAACCTCGTTAAACTAAATAAAAAAAGTAATAATAAACTGGAGATAGTGGGCACGCAAAACACCGAAACCGTTTCACATACCGCCAGCGTCGAACAACCTTCAAGCTGCAATTTCCATTCACTTGCATGAATGAAAGAAAAAAACCTTTGTGAATTAATACGAATGTGAGCAAAAGCTGTATGAAAACCATCTGTGGAGGAGAAAGCCTGAATCAGTTTCCATTAACCTCTTTCGATGTGTCCATTCAAACCGACAATCACGGTGCAGAGAATGCCTCAACACATTTTAAAAGAGACGAATATTTAGCCAAGAGCTGAGTTTTCCTGGCAAACCAGCCCTGATGGTTGTGATTTGAATACATAATTCCTCATCCAGGTATGCTTGCAAAAACAATTAATTGCATTCGTCACATCCCATTAAGACTTGCGAACTATGCTCTGACAAGTATACACACGTCGTAGGAAAAGGAACTTAAATATTGTACTAATTAATTTAAATTCCTGACTGTAAATGCAACATTTACCTTTTTTCATCATCATTATTATCATACACTGCTGAACAAAAGCACCCCCACACTTGTCTCTCTTATGATACTGGAATGTTACAATCTGCCACTCCTGCAGTGGTCATCCTCTCAGATGAGTTCTTGCCTTTGGCTGCCATTCCATCAACAGTTGCCAGTGCGCCAGCCATCACCCCTTTATAACAACGTGTCCATGAACACGAGGTCTCTGATTTTTGTTGTTTCTTTCTCTCTGATCATTGTGCTCCTTTTGCTGGTTCAGTGCAATGCTGGGCATGCATCTTGCCCACCTCTCACCTCCCTCATCTCACATTAGTCTCCGGGCACGTTGTCTCTGCTCCAGCAATAAAGGCCTCTCCCCTCCTTACAAAGCCGACCACAGTCAACCCTCGATCCATGGGAGGTCGCTCCTTCTCAGCTGCTGCTCCGGATGTATAGAATTATCTGCCTATTGAACTTAATGCATTTGAGACTCTGCCCCTCGTTCAACTCAAGACTTAAGATGCATTTGTTTTCACGTGCATATAGCTATTTATTTCATGTGATGCGTCTGGAGATGCAGTTACATTTAGATGCTATATAAATGTAAATTGTATCTTCTCCACGTTTCTTTGTGCACTTCTCGTATTTTTTCGCTTGCATCGTCCACATTTATGAGCCATGTGATAGCTTGCAGTATTCACTGACTGAATATTTCTCTTCAGGCGCATCAGCATCATGTTGCTTCCTTAATAGTTCAGTTTTGCAAGTTTGATTAATTAAAACATTTTTACTCAATTTGATTAATGTGACCCTGATCCATATTCATTAATGTAGCCTCAATAGATATTGCAATTATTTCACGTGCAGAATCGTGTGAGAAGCGGCAGCAGCTTGGGAAGGCCTTCACACAACCGTGAGTTGACCATGGCTGATGTTGATTATGATCCATATTTCCCCGTATTTAATTTCAGAAGAACAGTTCATAAGAAGAAGGGTTCATAAGAAGAATAGTTCAGAATAAGAGAAGTTCAGAGGAAGAGTTCAGAAGAAAAATAGATCAGAAGAAGAACAATAAGAAAAGTTCGAAACGTCGTAGTTTTTTGTTATTTTGTTATTTTCTTTGAACCTATCTACGTGATTTTACCGAAAGACCCAAGAATATTAATTCCTGCAGTCACGAAAGCTTTAAGTCAAGGTTTTTCAGACGAAGAGTTCAGAAGAAGAGCTCAGACGAAGACGAGTTCAGAAGAGTTAAGAAAAAATAGTTTCCAGAAGAAGAAAAAGAAGAAAAGTTCTGAAGAAGTGTTCAGAAGAAAAATTATTCATAAGAAGGAGAGTTCAGAATAAATCGGAAGTTTTCTATCACAGGAGATAACCCTTTCGATTTAAAGCTTTCGTGACTGCAGGGATTCATCTTCTTGGTTCTTTCGGTAAAGTCACGTAAAATAATAAAAATAAAACATAATAAAATACAATTCTCACGACGTTTCGGCCACAACGCAAGCAGCCGTCTTTAGGTGAAGAACAGGTCTGTCGGAAAAACAGCGTCGGAAATCGTCGGAAAAACATCATCTGAAATCAGACGATGTCTTTCCAACAGCTCTGTTCTTCACCTGAGGACGGCTGCTTGCGTTGTGGCCGAAACGTCGTGAGAATTGTATTTTATTATGTTTTATTTTTATTATTTTATTATTTCCCTTCTACGTGACTTTACCGAACGAACCAAGAAAAGGAGATAACCCATTGAGCTATACGGCTCTTTTACAAGTGTGACTCAAAGTTGCATTCTCCCAACAATTTACTACTATAGTTACCCAGGAATGTCAGTGTGTAACGCGCGTGACGTCACTCCAAGTCGACCAGCCCCATACATTAATAGTCATGAACAGTCTTCTTGGTTCTTTCGGTAAAGTCACGTAGAAGGGAAATAATAAAATAATAAAAATAAAACATAATAAAACAATTCTCACGACGGTTCGGCCACAACGCAAGCAGCCGTCCTCAGGTGAAAACCAGGTCTGTCGAGGCGACAGCGTCTGCCACATGGACCCATCCTTCATTAATAATCATGAACAGGTGACGTCTTCCAAATGGACACCCCCCTCAGTTAATCATAATTATCGGGTGACGTCAATTCACATGGGGGGGCGAGGCGCCTCCTCCCCCCTCCCCGGCGTCAACTCACAACCCTCACTACAAAGGCAGAACCCTCACGTCACGCGATCTCCGTCACGCTGTTGAGACATCAGAGTTAAAAGGACGTCATGATGAACAAAGGATTATCACCTTCAAATGAAATAGGTCTGTGTCACCGCACCCTTACAAATTGCACACGAATGGATACAATGAATATAACATGTCGTGATCTGCTTTTCGCTTGCAAGTTTTACTGCAATACCCCCGTCCTTGGACGGGCTATAGGCGAGTTAAGCAATGTTTATTCAGCTAACTTATCGTACAGGTATCCCAGTACTTTTTTTAGTCTTTGTCAAGGTGGAGAATTAAACACAAACCCCAAGTTGCATGCCTCCTACCTTCTATGTGATCGAATCCAAAAGAATGATTACGTAACTAAAACAAAGCCACACATTAAAACATTACAGCAATAAGAGAGAGAGATTACATTTAGGTTTAAATAATACATTTAATCTGTCCGATTATTACTAACATGTCTTCATGATGTACGATGTGCATGCGCAGGCATTAATTTTCTTAATAGTCCCCAATGTCATGCATCTCCAAAGCACAGCATTAGCTTATGTTGTTGATTTGCACGTCTTGTGTTTTTGTTATTATTGTTGCCTTTTGCATTTAAAATCTGCTTAATCCGCATGCACTTAGCAAGAGTGACGTATTTTATTATCTTGTCCTTTACATAACAACATCCACCGATGTATAATGTCGAAAATACATTTTTAAAAGTACTAGAATTAATGTTCGAAATGGTATGCAAAAAATGTTTTAGTGTCGAGGTGATAGTCAAATAAATTGAATTTTATCAACCTGTCAGTTTTACCTCTGAAATTGGTAGCGCGTTGAAATTTAGCAAAATGCAATCACAAACGTACGTCATGTACAGCTGCACATACGCTGCGACGACAGTGGCTATTTTTGGGTGCGGAATAATTCATTGGTCCAAGCCACAAGTAGAGTCGCTATTACCTGCAGTATTTAATTTCCAAAGATCATTAGTATTGCTGTATGTAATTAACGGAGTAGTGCATAATATGCATTTGCGCCGACCTTAAAAGCTACCCATCTCCCATCGTGCTTTCCATTTCAAAGCACTTTGTTAGAGAAAATAAAATACAGTTGTTGGAATGCAACCCATGTAATTGTAGATTACTCTTGGGTTGTACCAATGATGATTGCACGTGTCCAGGTGCACATACTTCAGACAAAAACAATCTATTCTTGATGAGACACTCGAGGTTTCACACTCTACTTGAGCTTGCATAGCTCTCGCTTGGAATACATGCAATGCATTATATTGGTATTCCTCATAAATGTGCTGCTGCGGTGTGATGGTTAGCCAACACTGGAATTGGAATCCGGAGGTCGCTGGTTCAATCGCCAGGTGCGACAGTTTAAACAATTAAAATAATAACAGTGACAATGTCTATGGTTCTCTAACATGGCAATCCATGACAAGGGCGCTTCAAATGGGCAAGTTTATTCAATCCTCCTCCCACCGCTGTCCACCCAGCAATGTAAATGGGGTTAAAGTGTGGCGACTACCATCTCTTTCAAGACATTTTGGCCAGCATTTATGTTTAGAACTTTTTTCACACCGTACGTGGCCAACCTTGCGGGGCAAGGACAAAGTTAAACACAAAAAGCAGCTCTAAAGAAAATGAGTTTTCACTTTAGAACGGTGGAGTAGACCAAATACCTTCTGGATGGGAGTCTTTATTAGCTCCCCCTCGTCGAAGCCCTTCTACCGGCTGTGGTGTGTGCAAAAAATTGCAGGGCTGCACCTTTAACTACCTCTTCAATATAACATGTGTTGGGTTCTTTTCTATCAGCACCGATCATGTCCGTGTTTTCATTTTTTTTATTGCAGCTCATGATATTGTATTACTGTGGAGGTACATATACTATACCTGTGCACAATGTAGCTATTGCTTAAATGTGGAAGGTCCACTCACATTATTGCTGTTGACAGGTAAAATCTTGTTGCACTCACCTGATTCAAATGACACAAATCTGACTCTGGAACAAAAACCTATTCAAAAGCAACAAAAATAACACCACATTCTTTACATTTATAAGTTTGTGTTTTGGGGATTCTTTTTTTATTGTCCAAGCATTTTATTCAGAATTCTTTGAAGCTTCAGTTTCACTTGGCAACATTATTATTTTCCATTGTGGACTATTACAGGACATTACACTTTGAGGATGTCGCTAACTTAAGCAACTGTGATGATTGGCATTTGCATCGCCGTATCTTTTCAGCTCAGTGCCAGTATAAGTGTATGAATTAACATAAGCATTTGTACCGATGCATGAAAGTTTAAGTGGAAACTTAAATTCTGCACGCATGCACTTGGAAGCTTTAAAAGAGCCTAACCAGTTGCAATTCCAATACAGATGAATAATCTCAATCCTAATGAGATTTTGTTTTGCCACCGTCAGCATTGTGCAAAACTATTTTGAAACAAATAGAAACTATACGGCTAGCTCTCTGCTTTTTTTCTTCGCTGTATTCAATAACATCCCCCCCCCCCCCCCCAAAAAAAAAAAACCTCAAAACCCTTAAAAGTTGCATTGTGAGGCATGTATTATTAATAATAAGACAAGCTTTTTTATGCACTTAAAGTGACTATTTACATATTTAACTTTGCTAAATGTTGACACCATAGATGGTTAATGTCAATGGCATTCTCACAGTTTGTTTACTAATTCACTCAAGCTGCTATTTAAATCTGGGTGAGAGCCCATGGGACCAGAGGCTCTTTTCCAACGGTGACTCCATTTAAAAAGGAACAATCCCCTGCAGGAAATGCACTGCACGAAAAGCCCCATGTCCGACTGGAAGTAAACGATGTAATATATAAGTATAACCAGTAAAAACAAAGTTTTTCACTATAAATCCTTTATATGCGTGGCGGCTAGAGTCCTCTCGTCCTCTGGCTTGAGATGGCTGCCACCTATGGGTCAGATGATTGCATTGCACCATTAAGCAATTGGTAATTAAATATAATTTTTTTGTCCTAAAAAGTGTAAAATTTTGGAAAAAAAATTTCACGAACATTGTCACGCACACCGAGTCTGTGTGGAAAATGTCAGCTCGATTGGATCACGGGAAGTGGGTTAAAAAACGACCAAAAGATTTGCACGGTCCTAAGCAAGCAAGCGAACTTAATATAAAGGATTTAAAAACAACGTGATTGACTGACGCTCATTAAGATTTATGATGCTCAGTCAGTTTGAGTCGAATAATCAACTCGTCATGTGCTACTTTTTCTTGTGGTCGTCAGCCCGTTTTATTTATTCAAAATTACCCATTACTTGGAGGGTGCGTCTTTTAATCCGGAGCAAACAGCATTAAAAATTTATTTAGATGGATATATAAAATGTCTGCGAGTTTATGAAACTGGGCATCTAGAAAAAAAGCTTGATAACTCTTCGGATTCCTCCAGTCGAAATAAATATTCTGATTCTAGGCTCCTTTAAAAGTATCGGCCGCCCTCACATCCCACCTCCAGAAGGCAGGAAACTCCAGATACACCACACCGTGCCCAGCGCGATGCTAATGACGCCAGCATGCCCCGACCCATAACCTCTCATCCAGAGCTGAGAAATGTTGTTCATTCCCATTGTGCTATATGACTGGTTGAGTAATTGAACCCGACATTCAATAAAGTAATATATTATCTAACCAGATAGCCAAACTTTAAGGTAGTTTAATCATTTAAGTTTGAGGAACATATAAAATAAATGTCTATGAAAATGTTGTACGTGTTCATATTCTTGGTTCTTTCGGTAAAGTCACGTGACTTTACCGAAAGAACCAAAATATGAATCCCTGCAGTCACGAAAGCTTTAAATCGAAAGTTGTACGTGTTCATATTTTTGGTTCTTTCGGTAAAGTCACGTAGAAGGGAAATAATAAAATAATATAAATATAAAACAATGAAAATTCTCACGACGTTTCGACTGCAACACAAGCAATCATCATCAGGTGTGAAATCCAGTCGAAACGTTGTGAGAATTTTTATTGTTTAATATTGATATAGTTTTATTATTTCCCTTCTACGTGACTTTACCGAAAGAACCAAGAATATGAATCCCTGCAGTCACAAAAGCTTTAAATCGAAAGTTGTACGTGTTGTTAGATAAAACATAAAACCTCTCTGAGTATTGAGATTCTTTATCAGGAAAATGTAGCTTTTGGATAGTTGGTCTCTTCCTTCCATGGAAACGAGAACAACTGAAGAAAATCCATGCCCCCAAATACCACGCAGTTCAATCATCCACGCACACGATGCAACGACCTTGTGGTACTCACCTCTACGAGCACCTTTGCCATCCTTGTAAGTCGGTGTCTTGCACGTGTGATCTCAGAGTGATCCATCAACCCCCGCAATATGTACAGGAACTGATCCGTGTTTACTCTCCAACAAGGTCACTGAGATCTTGGAATCGCCTTCTGCTGAGTACTCCGTAGTTCAAGGATCATGTCCCGCTTGGGTGATTGGGATTTTGCCGCTGTGCTGCTCCCAGACTTTGGGACGTTTTGCATTTGCTAATAAGAAAATCAGAGTCGTTAGATATGCTTAAATTTGTCTTGAAAAGTACAACTTTAAATTGACCTTAAACCCCCTAGTTAAGGCCGTTTATCCTGCTTCTGTTTAATTCCTGCTTTCCATAAACGGGATCTACGGGTCAGATGCGACTTACAAATGTAAATTGTTATTGGCTCCAAGCCGATGGATTACACACACACGAGCACATTAACACCCGGCCAAATAGGCAACAGCGAAACCCACACGTGTGCTGTAGGAGGATTGTAAATGTAGTGGAACTAAAATAAAGTCAGGATCCACAAGCACAGACACCACTAAGTCTGCCTGGAATGTTGATATTGGTACCGTGAGCGAGCACCTGCTATTGCCAGCGTGGCAGTATGAAGTGGCGGTGTCTGCCAAAACCACTTTTTGTTTTCCCACCGTTAACAAATTAATCCGGAGTCCATCATGGAAGACCATAGACAACATGTCCTCTCAAGTCTTCGTGTAGACTGGCAAGGGCTGTTTGCGAGCTGCTGTCAAGGACCTCTCCGATGCACGAGGGTTTGTGGTGTGTCCACGCCAGGTGTCCCTAGTGCTGGCGTTTGCGCACCACACCAAATAACTTTGTTTTTTTTTTAAGGCTGAGTGAATCTAAGGCAAGGCCAAGACTGATTCGGATATCACTTGCAATTGACATTTACTTAGGCTAGGTATGTAGCTCTGGTTGCTGCATTTATAGTGCAGTGCACAAACCTTTGCATCACTGCTCTAATTATAAATTATACCTGTACTCACACGTACATATGCACAACAACAAAACAACCGCCGGTTTTCACTAAGTGGTGGAGATGAGACACCAAGGCGCTTGTGCCATGCTAGGTGCATGTACGTATGCATGTGCGTGTACAATTCACGAAATGTTTTTTTTTAGAAGCTAACCGTACAAAAGAATATCATGGAAAGTAAGAATGATGAAACATTCCTTCGGATGTATTTTTTTTCACTCATGGTAAGGCCATTAATATTTTTTTCATCAAAAGTTGAAATCTTGCAGCCTTTCACTGTGATTTATCCCTGTAATATCGATGTAATGCTGCACTCCTTTGACAAGTTTTAAAGGAACACACAAACTCCTATTTATAAACTGAGGCGATTTAAATAGCTATTCCATGCCAAATTCAAATTAATACGTATACGACAGTTCTGTGGTGCTTGGGTTTATGCAGCCTCGAGTTAAAATTCACATTCCGATTTCATTTCTGCGTTGACCGCTCCCGTGATTTCGGCATCACAAAGGCAAACACCAAATTTTGGAGTTGTGTTTGCCTTTGTGGTATACAGAGACCCTGTAGCAGGTGGGCGACTTGGGCAACAACTGGCGAGGAGGAGGTCACAGATGCAGTCGCACCCAAATCGCGCCGGAATATGTATTCCTTGGAACCGTTGAACTAAAAATATAATGAAATCGCATCAATTATTAGCTCTAGTATCAAGATTTCCTGCTGGTAGTAAAAACGCGATATTGCAGGCAGGGGACATCCTGAAGAATGTAAGTAGATTTCTATGCAAAAATGAATAATTTCCTGACGAAAAAAAATTGAGTTAGATTTTCATTTGTTAAATATACACACCGAATTACAGAAAACATGTTAATTTTTATTTTACAAATAATTCATATTATATTATTTGGTTCTTTTGGTAAAGTCACGTAGATAGAAAAAGAACAATAACAAGAAAGTGAATCAAAATAATAATTAAATAATAATAAAATAACATACAAATACACTGATGTAGCCTGTAGCCTGGTTCTTAATCGAAGTGAGTGTACTGGCAGTCTATAATGTAGACTGTAGCAATGGTTATCAAGCTGGGTGAGTGTACTGGCAGTCTATAATGTTGACTGTAGCAATGGTTAGTAACCTCGGTTAGTGTACTGGCAGTCTATAATTTAGACTGTAGCCTGGTTATTAAGCTGAGTGATCGTATTGGAAGTCTACATTATACAGCATACTGGAAGTCTACATTATAGACTGCCAGTACACTCACCGAGGTTAAGAACCAGGCTACAGTCTACATTATAGACTGCCAGTACACTCACCCAGCTTAATAACCAGGCTACAGTTTACATTATAAACTGCCAGTACACTCACCAAACTTAATAACCAGGTTACAGTCTATATTTTAGACTGCCAGTACACTCACTCCGATTAAGAACCAGGCTTCAGTCTACATCAGTGGTTTTTTTGTTTTTTATTATTTAAATATTTTTATTTTATTATTTGTATTCACTTTATTATTATTTTATATCTACGTGACTTTCCCGAACGAACCAAAGAATATGATTTCCTGCAATCATGAAAGTTTGAAGTCAAAATTTATATTATCCCAGCTTGCAGCATTTCTAAATGTGTTTTCTGGATGGCTCATATGCCATTACAAATTCTTTTCAGAGAATGGAGTGGGGTGCCGTATTGTGAGATGGCAAAGGCGCAATGAAGTGGTTGGAAATGTGCTTCTGCGGTGTCATCATCTGCAATAACCCCCCACGTGAAGTGGCACCCAGCTCACTCAAGGAGTGTCACAACAATATTCCTTGACTTCATTTAGGCTATAAATAATGGTAGAAAAAAATCCAGACATTGATTCAATAATTCAACACCGAATCATACATTTGAACACAAGCGTCTGTTAGCAACACCAACACCATCACCATCCACCTCACTCCCAGTGGCGGCTCCTGCAAAATCTCTCAGGGGGGGCAAATGTCTGGATGATTGATAAGGATAAGGTCCACCCATGCAATGGATAAATTAACAGCTTAAGCATGTAAAGGCAACTTCACTTCTTTAATATTAATGAAAAATAAAGTGACTCTTACAATACATCTTGTTTGTTTCTATACTCACTATTATTACAATCCACTCAGTTTCTTTTATTAAATATTCCACGAGGTAGCGACAAATAATATTGTTGACTGAAACGTGCTTACGCATGATGACGTAAGCACGTTAGTGCGAGCCCTCCCGGAAGCCATAGAGAATGCATTGCAGCGCCCGCTGTTCTAAAAAAAACATCTTTGAATGTAAGTCTATGGGGCCACTCGGGGCGATTCTCAACCAGAGTGAAATCGCCCAAAAAGAGGCGGTACTCCACAGAACGTGACATGACGCTGATTGGACTATATCCAGAGGCACAGTGACGGCTGAGATTGGTGATGCGTCGCCCAATCGCCCTAATGAAGAAACCGCCCCTAGTCACAACAATATCCCTTGACTTCCTTGGCTCATTTAGGCTATAACTAATTGTAGAAAAAAATCCAGACATTGATTCAATAATTCAACACCGAATCATACATTTGAACACAAGCGTATGTTAGCAGCACCAACACCATCACCATCCACCTCACTCCGATAAATGAAGCGGCATCATTACATCTCTGCAGTGGGCATCCTCTCAAGCTGACATTTCTCCTTTGCCTCTCAGCCGTAACCAGCAGCCATCCACCCTTTTTCAGCAATTGTTCAACTCGAGGTTTCTGATCACTGTAATAATACCAGGTTAATCGTACGCAATGATAACTTAGCATCAATTCTCCCCTAGCTGCTGTGGATAGGCCAATCATATATTTAATTTTTCCAACATACCGAGCGAGGTCACGTGAAGCGAGTAACCATTGCCGATGTTTTTCGTGGCAGTTGTTGGATTTTACACAAATGTACATTTTTTATGGGGTGTTTTATTTTGATTCAAAAGTTAAGGCGATTTCCTGCTCAAGTCGTCCTAGAGGCAGTGTCATCTCCCGTTTAGAGTCTTTAGTTAGTGGTGGGTATTCCACTTTCTGTGGCAGAAGTTATAAATGTCCATAGGGAAACCGCTGTTGGACTCCCCCCCCCCCCCCCCAGCAATACTTGTTTTATCAACCCAGGTTTGATGTGGGGCTGAGCCAACCCTCAACGAGTAATTGAACTGGCAACCTTCCCATCAGGAGCCGCTCACTCTTCAACTGAGCCATCTTCCCATTATCCGGTTAAAACCTAAAATCGGAAGCCATAGTCATGCTGCATAGCAGTACGTGAAAACGAACGTTAGGATTTTACGACTGTTCTTCTTTTTACGGTTTGTGTTAACGCCGTTGCATTTACAATTTACGATGTAAATTGCATGCATACAATCTGAATCGGTATATATAGAGAGTTTTGTTGCCCACAAATCTAAACGTGATCATGCAATGCAAATAGGAGAGTCCCAGATGCTGTCTTGAATACATGTAGGCTGCTTGTGCTCCGTTTTTGGTCATATATCTTCGGACAGTTGCAGTCGCAGCGCACACATTGCAAGCATCAATCGTGATGTTTTATTGTGCATTGTTAAATTAACTGCCCATCCCGGGGGGGCGGGGGGGGGGTTTGGGTGGGTCATCCTCTGTGGAGATGGAGCAATGAAATCAGTTAATGTGCCGGTGATGGGTGGATTATTATATTGCAGGGTTGTGAGAGATGCCAACGGTTTGGAGAGGCCATCATCTATCAGTGAATTGACCATGGCTGATGATGAAATTAACCGCATTGTGAAACAGGGCTGAACATATCCATACACAAAAAAAGAACAAATAAATAAAAGCACGTGAGTTCGTCTTTTGTTAAACAACTTCATTTCTACTGGTAGGAACCTCCTGGTTACACCAGCTCACAGGGGATTATTGTGTCCGTCCGTCGTGCAGGTAGGGGCTGGGTGGGGAGGGAGGGGCTGGGTGGGGAGGGGAGGGCTGGGTGGGGAGGGGAGAGTGGGGAGGGGCTGGGTGGCGAGGGTGGGAAGGGGCTGGTTGGGGAGTGTGGGGCTGGGTGGGGGGTGGGAGGGGTGGGGAGGGGAGGGGCTGGTCACCCCGTGGTGCCCTTATAAAACTCAACGTTTAACCTACTCACGCCGGCTTGTGCCCGCCCTCACAGTCGGGCATATTTGCGGAATACACCACGCCGCCGTTGACCCTGGTCATTGACCGAGCAACCCAACGTTCCTACCAGCTCCCTCCGCAGGAATGTGTTTTAATGCTTTTGTCGAGGAGTGAAATATGCAGTGCGCACAGTTAACCGAGGGCAACTGATGGCAAACAGGTGCGAGTGTGTGCAACATGGGGTTTGCACGGACAAACCGCCAGTTGTCAAGAGGCGAAGCAGATGCAAAGGGGTTCTGCCTGTTGTGCACGTTGAGACCGGAGGTGTTGCCAGGGAGACGGGAGATGAGGGTTGATTGATGGGCCAACAAGCGCCGGCCTGGCGAGAGCCTAAAGAGACGCACGCGAGGTCTCGGATAATTAGCAGAAGAATATAAGGGCGTGTGCGTGAGCGGAGTGGGAAGTTGCTGCCGGGGACCAAGTGTGAAGACATCTCGCCCTTCCAGCCGTCAACGGGACCTCAACCCTCACGCCCTCCCTGGACGGGCGTTGGCTGACCCCCCCACCGCCTGGACAGACGGGTGAGAGGGTCTGAGAGAGTGTAGATGAGGGCAGTGATGGAGACGTAGAGTCTCTGGGTGCGGAGTCGCTGAGTGTAGAGACTCCATGTGTGGAGACGCTGTGTGCGGAGTCGCTGAGAGCAGAGCTGCTGAGTGCAGGATAAGGGAGGTGAAAGGTAGATTAGAGAGAGGAGATGTTGAACACAAGTGACCATATAGATATCTTCTTGGTTCTTTCGGTAAAGTCACGTAGAATGGAAATAATAAAAAAATAAAAATAAAACATAATAAAATAATTCTCACGATGTTTCGGCCACAACGCAAGCAGCCGTCCTCAGGTGAATAACAGGTCTGTCAGAAAGAACCAAGAAGATGAATCCCTGCAGTCACGAAAGCTTTAAATCGACATTTGACCGTATAGATAGTGATAGGGGTGCCTAGAACTGGTGCAAGAATAGGTGAATAAAGTGTAAGCAGGTGATTTGTTACAACGTGTCGATGTGAGTAATTTTTGAAGACACGACACTTTCATTCAATAAAATGACACGTGACAAATTAGAATTTGTAGTGCGATACTGAATTGTTTGGACATTTTCTGAAACAGAAAAGCCAGTTCGTATGCATGGTCACAAATGTTCTTGTGAAGGCTCAAATCCACTTGTATAACTCTCGTGGCATCACACTTCAAAGCCTCATCAGCAATTTATTCGGCTGTCATTAATATTTTAAGTGCAACATCTTCACTCGCGGTTTCATGAGTACAATACAGAAAATAATACAATTTGTAGCAAGGTTTTGTGCGAAATATGAATTTGTTATGTAAAGCTACTTCCAAATTTTCAACAGACAGATCACTCCAAGCTCGTTGAGGAAATGTGAAACAAGAAAATTGAATATTTGCAAGAAGAAAATAAGTGCCCAGTGAGGCTCTTTACTTTTCTTAAGCAAGTTATTCTTTCAGTGATTTCTTCACACGCATCGGATTGTTAACAACTTGCACGTTCAATCAAGCATGGCAACTTTGACTTCACGACTGTGAAGCGATCTCCACATTGAGTTGCGTTGCAAACGGAGGCAACTGCAATGAATGTTCAGCGGTCAGAGAAATGGTTAAGGAGAGTGTGAAACAGTCCTTGCTACAGGCGAAAATATTTTAATTATATTTTAACAAGCCACTCTGATTAAAGGCAAAAGTGTAATCGCATGAGACAGACTGAAAAATAATGTATTAAAAGCCATCTTTAATAATCACGTTTAATGTGTTCGGACAATGGCGACGGTTTTTTTTTTTTTGGGGGGGGGGGGTTGACGTTTGACACTTGCAGCGGCGTGGTTTTGACTTGTGGCTCGTCAGAATTAAATAAGATCAGACAGCAAAGCAAAGACTATAACAAGCAATTCGCGCGACTGCTGGGAACATGACAGAGTCCAACAAAACCGTGCACACTTTTTTTTGGCATTTTCACAAGACATTTTGTTATTTGTGGTCACTTTTCACAGTAAATCAAATCCCAGCAGAGTTTCATCTTAAACAGCAGGAGACACATTAAAGTAAACACCGTTTAACCATTCATCTTTAGAATTAATGAATGCATTTAGTGCCAATGCAAAAGCACTGGACAGTATAATACAATGAAAGGCAGTAGGGTAGCATGCCAAATCATTAAAATGCCACCGATCTTGGAAAAATACTTTGAAATGGACTATATTTGATTTAGTTGTATATACCACATGAAAGTATCATCTGTGATTTCATGAACGTAATTGGCAAAGGATTTGTACCTGGGTGGTTTTGGTAGGAATGTATGTCGTCGTAAAACTACTGTATCAACAATTTGATTAAAACACATCTTCATTAACAAATTTATTTAACGTCGAATGGAAATATACTCAAGTGCAGCAACCTCCTCGTATCACGGAAATGGTTAAACACGTGTGGAGTTTATATTTCACTCCTGCCAGGTGTTATTGGAAGTGACAGACGCTCTGAAGAAAATGTTCGCTTGAGAAGCTCATCGAGTTTGTATCAGTGTTAACCTTTAAACTTTGACAATGTAGGTAAATTAATAAATAACAATCAGCAGGAGGCTTCCACCATTAGTAACAATATCATGAGCGTGCAGGCGGGGGGTATGCAACTTTGAACCTTTTTGCCTTTGTTTTAGTTATAATTTCCACAAGAATGTGATTTTTAATTTTGATTTAAAGCTTTCGTGACTGCAGGGATTCATATTCTTGGTTATTTCGGTCGTGAGAATTTTATTGTTTTGTATTTTTATCATTTTATTATCTCCCTTCTACGTCACTTTACCGAAGGAACCAAGAATAAGAATGTGATTCATCTTCTTATGAACAAAAAAAATCAAGCAAAGCAGCACCATGTATGACGCCGCACAATTGTCAGCCCTTTCGTTTGCAGTCTCCCTTATTCAGTATGCAATGGGCGCCTCACCGTACATTATATTGCACTTAATATTCGAAAATCTAACGCTTCTTGTAAGTTCAATGTCACCAGTATAAGTTATACAATGTCCCGAGGCAAAGACAAATCGCCGCGTGCTTCGACTGTTTGTCTGCCGCCGAGGCAGCAGATTGCAAATGTCCAGCAGTTATAATTCTGCTTCTATTCAGTAATTTATCGGGGCATCCACGTGCACAATCTGCTGCAAACGTGGGCAATAAAGACCTTGTCGCACAAAGCGCGAGATTTGCTAATCGTCTTTTTAGTTGTCGTGGCCCAAATTTGGCAAGTTACAAAATGAGTGGGCAATTGATGAAATTGCCTTTTAAAATATCAAGCCAAATAATTGACATACAGGTTCGTGGACGGGTGTGCTGCGGATGTACGCGAATGTGTGGGCGTGTGTGTGTGCATCCCTTTAAGTGTCTGGTGTATTGCAGAGCGCACAATGCCTTGTATCCAGTAGTTTGCAGTAAATATTGCCGTATGTGATGTAATATAGTGTACTCTGTGTGGTGTATAGTATATTGTGTGAGGCATGGTGTAATGCGAGTGTGCATGCGATGAGGTTGAGGTGAATGGGAGTAGTGGGGTGTGTGTGATGGGGTTGAGGTGAGCCTGTCGTGGGTGTGAGTAGTGGTGAGTAGGGGGTGGTAATGTCTGTGAGTGTGTACATGTGCCTCAATATACCCCCCCATCCCTCCACATCAGTGATGGGGCAGTTGTGGAGAGAGTGGAGAAGTTTCCTTATCTGGGCAGTGTACTTATTACCAGCTCCGATTTGGCATCTCACTCCAAATCAGTCCAGCAGCATGATCTCTTCGTCAGCTGCGTAACGCTGTGTGGAAGGTACCTGATCTATCCCATCATGCAAAGATACAGGTCTTCTCAGTCACAATGTTGCCCTCCCTTCTCTATGCTTATTCAAAGTGGAGCCCTTTAAAAGGGAACATCTGCGCCGGTTTTAAACGTTGAGGCAAGCCTGCCTACGATCCATACTGGGTTTAACCAGACTAGATTGTATGAAGAGCTCATCGAACACGTTCCTTCGGAGTGGGCAGGTAGGAACTTGGTTGGACAGCGCATTGGTGCGATCCGTGTCACGCGGCGCAAGCTACGTGGGGCGGCGCGTCACGTGGTGCTGAGCCCGCCCGAAGCGCTCTATGAAATACAAAGCGAGGGCGTGGCGATGCACGACAGACAGACAAATAATCCCTGGTGGGCAGTGTGGAACTGTTGTTCCTACCTGTAATATGTTAACTCTTATCGACTACAACTTTGATTGCGGGCCCCCCATAGGGAGCCTCTGCAGTAGCTCCTGGAGTGCCCTCTCCACGCAGGCCATGCGGTCCTCCATGGGGTCCTCCAGGCGATCCGGGCCCCCTGCTGCCGCTTCTGATAGCAGGCCCCCTTGTTGCCCGGGATGGGAAGGATCCCCGGCCCCTGCTTCTTCTTCCCTTGGCTCTTTTCCCTGGGGATTCTTTTTTGTAGCCATTGTATTCCCACCGCTGCCACCAGATGTAAAGGAGCAGCCGACACAAGATTGCAGGGGTCTCGTCCTTTATTCATTTTCTTCCATCCACACCTGTCCCCAGCAGTCCCAATATCGTTCCCGCCAAAGGCCCTTTCTTCCCGCCCGTTCTCTCCTTATATCTCCTCGATCACCCCTCCCACTAACCCACCTATTGGTGGGAATCCTTCCCCTGACACCCCTACAGTAGTGCTGTTCATTGCTGACCCTATGACATGTTGGTCTTCTGGATCTGTGCTCAGCAACCATAACGAATGAAAACAAGCAGACGTTTTGTGCAGGCCACGCATATTCCTTCGAGTAAAATTGTCCACTGGCAAAATATGACCTCGTGGAGATGCCAGGGATTGAACCCGGGGCCTCACACATGCGAAGCGTGCGCTCTACCACTGAGCTACATCCCCATTCTGGTTCTACCGGGGCGCAGTTCCACCTAGGTATGGGTTGAAACAGAACCGGCCCTAGAGCCTTTGGGGGCCCTAAGCAAAATTTGGTTGGAGGCCCCTTTGATGTATGATTTTTTTCACCCACTCGCTAGCAGTGACTCTAGGGGGCCCTCTGCTGGCCACGGGGCCCTTTGCAATTGCAAGGGTCGCTTAGTGGCTGGGCCGGCTCTGGGTTGAAACTTCGTCAGCTTCTTCCTCTCCCTCGTCACCCCACTCACTCTCCTGTTGGCCCTGGGCCCTGGACACATCGAGTCTGCACAGAGTCCAAGCAAAATGTATTTCTTTGAAACAAAAAGAAATAACAAGAATACATGTGGATGGATCCTATAATGCTTTCCCAATGTATTTATTCTTGGAAATGTTACTGGTAGGAACCTCCTGGTTACACCAGCCCACAGGGGAGTATTGTGTCCGTCCGTCGTGCATCCAAAAATGGGAGGGGTGGGGCTAGGTGGAAAGGGGAGGGTGGGGAGGGGGTGGGGAGGGGCTGGGAGGGGCTGGGTGGGGGGTGGGAGGGATGGGGCTGGGTGGGGAGGGGCTGGGTGGGGAGGGGCTGGTCACCCCGTAGTGCCCTGATAAAACTCAACATTTAACCTACTCACCCCGGTTTGTGCCCGCCCTTACAGTCGGCCATATTTGCGGAATACACCACGCCGCCGTTGACCCTGGCCATTGACCGAGCAACCTAACGTTCCTACCAGCTCCCTCCGCAGGAATGTGTTAAATTCGAAAATAAAAAAAGTGTTTTGGATACTTCTAAGCACTTGTTTTCATGTCCAAATGTTTAAGTAAACTATTTGATCACTGTGTGCATCGCTAGTTATACAAACAGCAAGTTCCGGAAATCAAGACAAATTCATCCGAAGGTATCGTTCATATCGAGTAATATTTACGAGAGTTCACGTGCACCCCGATTACAGGGACATGGACACAGCCAATTAATTTTGGAAATCAACCTTTGTTGGAGACATAAATTAAATAAAAGCTTCCAACATGGAGATGCCGGGGTTTGAACCCGGGCCCTCACACATGCAAAGCGAGCGCTCTCCCCCTGATAGATATGTAGAGGAGTAGTGGAGAGTGGTGGCGTCGTGTGCGCTGTCCGGTGCGGTGACCTCACGGGACCTGGGGTCGCACGCGCTGGGCAGTGCACGTGACATCACCCCTCCGAGGGTATATAAGGGAGACCCCGTAACGTAAGCGGGGTCACTATAGGAACGGGGGAAGTAAACAGGGTGAAGAGGGAACCAGGGATAGTGAGAGGGATCAAATAGGGAGTCTGGGGAGAAGCCGGTGGTAGCCGAAGAGGTGCTTCTCTCTCCGGTCGGTGGAGTCGGCAGACTCCACGATCCGACACGAGAGAGAGAGACCGGAGCTAGCCGGCAGGGACCCAGACTCAGAGTAGGACCCCTAGCCCCTGGGAGTTGTGCACCCTGTGTAGTATTGACCAAGAGTAATAAACCCTGGCGGAAGCCCCTAACCATACCTCCGTCTCCGAGTACGTCCGTCGGAACTTCTCTACAACTGGTGTCAGAGTGTCTGCACTGCTGCTACAATGTTTACATCGGGAGCGGAGCGCAAGAACCCAGCGACGGGACGATCGGAGGATGAAGACGGCGGGGAGGAGGCTTCGGCAGTGACCCCGGAGTCCGGGGCTCCTGTGACAGGCCCCGAGAAGACGACGGGCGGGGGTGCCAGCTCGCCGCCACCACCGCTGGAGACGGGGAGCACCCCTGCAGACCTGCTGAGGCAGCTCCTGCAGGCGATCGCGCAGCTCTGCGCCCGTCTCGACATCGCGGAGGCGAAGTTGGGTCCTCCCGGTCCGCACTCGGGATGGGAGTAACTGTCAACTGCCGGGACGCCGCGAGAGGCGGCCGCCATCTTCGCCGCGACGCCCCAGCTGGCTATTTTGCCTGCGACGTCGCCAGCGGCGGCCATGTTGGTTGGGGCGCCTCAGGCGGCCGCCATTTTAACTGCGACGCTGCAGGTGGCGGCCATTGTTCATGCGACGCCGCACGTCGGCGCCATGGCTGCCATGGCAACTGCGACGCCGTTGTCCACCGTGGGTGCCGCCGCGACTTCGTGCCACACCGCGCGCGCGGGGTCTGCCAGCGGCGATGCCACAGCTCCGCACCATGCTGCGCCCGCCGGGGGAGCCCCAGGTACGTCCGGGGCTCCACACCTCGCCGCACCACGGGAGTTGCCGAGGGTGCCGCCGTGGTTCCGGCCATCGCCGCGCTGGCGGGGTACGCTGCGGGTGTCGCCGTGGCCCCGTGCATCGCTGCCGCGGCTCCTCACGATGCCGCGCCGCGGAAGTTGCCGCGGTTCCGAGCATCGCCGTGCCTGCGGGGTTTGGCGCGCCCGCCACCGCGGCTGCTATAGTTGCCGCGGCCGCGGGGTGGGCCGAGGGTCACGCCGGGGCACCGCACCTCGCTGTGCATGCGGGTTTTGCCGCCGGCGACGCCGCACCAGGCTGCTATTTTGCCTGCAGCGATCGCGGTGGGGGCCGCCGGCGACGACGCGGCCCCGCACCTCGCGGTGCCTGGGCGTTGCCATGCCGACGCCGCGGCTCTGCATCTTGCCGCGGCATGGGCAGCAGGAGCCGCCGCTCGGGCCGGCGCGCGCCTGGCAGGAGCTGCGTTGGGCTGCTGGGCTGCTGCGGCTCTCCCGGGGCCTGTCACTAGCTGGCACGGTGCCTGCCCTGGCGATTCGTGCCACATGGGGAGGCGTGCGCTCTGTTGATGGCCTGTGGAAACGCTGCCGTCGGCCTCCAGCCCTCATCGCTCAATTGTGTTATGTTGGCGTGTTTTGTCTAAGACTGCCCAATTGTCCGTTTTGGTGTGTTTTGTCTGGGCTGCTCAATTGTTCAATTGTTGTTTGTTGGTGTGTGTTGTCTGGGCCATCGGGATTCCGCCTTTGTATTGATGGCAGCGCGTGATGAGAGTTTCAAAGTTTTGAAATTTGATTGATTGTTGTCATGCTGCCTGGATGTTGTCGGTTGGTTGTGAATATGTTGGTTTGTGGTTCTGGGACTCCTCTACTTTTATATTGTTTACAGCCGAGTCGGCTGAATTTTTTTCACAGGGGGGGGTGATGTAGAGGAGTAGTGGAGAGTGGTGGCGTCGTGTGCGCTGTCCGGTGCGGTGACCTCACGGGACGTGGGGTCGCACGCGCTGGGCAGTGCACGTGACATCACCCCTCCGAGGGTATATAAGGGAGACCCCGTAACGTAAGCGGGGTCACTATAGGAACGGGGGAAGTAAACAGGGTGAAGAGGGAACCAGGGATAGTGAGAGGGATCAAATAGGGAGTCTGGGGAGAAGCCGGTGGTAGCCGAAGAGGTGCTTCTCTCTCCGGTCGGTGGAGTCGGCAGACTCCACGATCCGACACGAGAGAGAGAGACCGGAGCTAGCCGGCAGGGACCCAGACTCAGAGTAGGACCCCTAGCCCCTGGGAGTTGTGCACCCTGTGTAGTATTGACCAAGAGTAATAAACCCTGGCGGAAGCCCCTAACCATACCTCCGTCTCCGAGTACGTCCGTCGGAACTTCTCTACAGATATATTATTATCATTTTAATTACTGCTTTAAATTATAGTTTGTTCTTCATGGGTGGCATTCTCCAAAATGTTCTTGCTGTGGTTTTCACACCTGATGATGATTGCCTGTGTTGCAATCGAAACGTCGTGAGAATTGTATTGTTTTATTTTTATTATTTTATCATTTCGCTTCTGTGTGACTTTACCGAAAGAACCAAGAATATTTCTAATAGGCAAAGGTGCAGCCAATAAATAGCTTTCTCACGCTACTACTGGCCTCTACAAGCGGGAGCCCTCGAGAGCTTCTCTAGAGTGTATTTGGCCTACTCTTCCACACTGACCAGAAGAGGTTGGAATATTCACACTATACCACACTTTACCATATACATTTACACAGTGTTGTACCCATTTATACATTTATACTGGTGGGCGGATAGAGGTGGGGGAGATTCTATTAACTTGTCCATTGCTTCAACTGCCATGCCAGGAGATTGAAATTTTGACCTCTGGATTGCAAGTCCAGTGTGCTCGCCATGCCACCACGGCAACATCCGGGGTTGTGCCAATGTTTAACATTATTGCTGAATTAACTTCTGAACATATCTAAAATAGTAATGATTATTCTTTGGTTCTTTCGGTTAAGTCACGTCTAAAGATAAAATAATAAATTAAAATAAAAACATATTACGACGTTTCGATTGCAACACAAGCAATCATCATCAGGCAAAAAAGAAATGGCAACAAAAAATCTAACTAGAAAACTATAGACAGACATACAAGCAGACAGACATCACAAGGACACAGAGAGAGGACACATATCGGCACAAAGAGAGGGGTCGTTTCTGTGACGGTCCCTTAAATATAGAGAGGGGGGCAGGGACAGAGAGAGGGAGGGGGCCGAGAAAATTAGCATATCAATGAGTGGCAAAGTGCTGCTGCTACTCTAGTAAGATGACGACGTGGCACGGCACGCAAGCTTGTAAATTAGGAGAAAGGCACACTAAAATTAAATAACCTCGCAAAATATCGAAATGTGATGTAATACAACACAGAGAGTCGGTCAACACACAATTAACGCATAGCCTGGTTGATTACGTATCTCAAAGATTGCTAAGTTAGAGTTTAAGTGTGAAACTTCCAAAGAGAGGACACAGGCAGAGAGAACAAATAGCCAGAGAGAGAAAAAAGAAAATCTTAAAACTTCCCCGTAGAAGTGGTTCAATCTTAATTATGGAGCTTTCGTGACTGCAGGAATTATTCTTTGGTTCTTTCGGTTAAGTCACGTCTAAAGATAAAATAATAAATTAAAATAAAAGCATATTACGACGTTTCGATTGCAACACAAGCAATCATCATCAGACAAAAAAGAAATAGCAACAAAAAATCTAACTAGAAAACTATAGACAGACATACAAGCAGACAGACATCACAAGGACACACAGAGAGAGGACACATATCGGCACAAAGAGAGGGGTCGTTTCTGTGACGGTCCCTTAAATATAGATATGCTAATTTTCTCTGCCCCCTCCCTCTCTCTGTCCCTGCCCCCCTCTCTATATTTAAGGGACCGTCACAGAAACGACCCCTCTCTTTGTGCCGATATGTGTCCTCTCTCTGTGTGTCCTTGTGATGTCTGTCTGCTTGTATTTCTGTCTATAGTTTTCTAGTTAGATTTTTTGTTGCTATTTCTATTTTGCCTGATGATGATTGCTTGTGTTGCAATCGAAACGTCGTAATATGCTTTTATTTTAATTTATTATTTTATCTTTAGACGTGACTTAACCGAAAGAACCAAAGAATAATTCCTGCAGTCACGAAAGCTCCATAATTAAGATAGTAATGATTACAAAAATATATATATTTTTTTCATTAAAGGCATGTGTCCTATGGTGAAACACTACATCCAGTGTTTTGGAAACAAATGTATTGGATTTATTTGGCTCGAGGAATAAAATTTAAAACATTTATAGGCGACTGCTTTAAGTCTACATGGACCCTTAAAATAACTACCAGGGAGAATTGTACATTTAGATATATTATTATCATCATTTTCATTACTGATTTAAATTATAGTTTGTTCTTTATGGGTGGCATTCTCCAAGTTAACCAGCCTCCACAAATCTCCTAAAAATATTGTTTAACATAAACCCAAAGTGATCATACAAAAATATTAGACTCCTAAATAAAAATGTTAAAGCTACCAGAGGCTTTGATGTTCATTTTTTTCTTGGACAATTTTTTCGAGGTTTATTTTTTTTTTACAATATTATAGAAGGGATTATTATTAAATCTGTTTAGTATGTCTGTGTGGTTATTTGTAAACAGATTCTTCAGAGCGTATAAACACGAATTGTGATGAAAATGTAAAATGCCTCCAATATAAATGCAATCATTAATTAGAACCAGGAGCAAATCTTTCACCTCGAGTGATATTTAATTTTCTTAGCTGTCACCTGTAATAAAAAGCGCTCTGAACAATTCTATCAAAACAATTATTCGAGAGTAATTTTGGGCGCATGCTATGCGGTTGCATTGAACTGAAAAATGTTCAGTTTTAATTAATGATGTGGTATATATCACGTGTATTTATTTATAAACATCATTATTTATAATGGTATACATTTTTTAAATCCTGTACAAACCATATTGATACCAATTCATTATAAAAATTGCAAGGTAAGACTATTAAACATCTTTGAAAGCCACTTAATTATTGAAATGGTTGTATCAAACAAACATTGCAATGCATTAGGCATTCATTTGTTTGCAATAACACCCTAACATTCATTCATTTGTCTGCAATAACACCTTAACATTCATGATTAGCATTCGTCGACGATAAACATTACATGACATCTAACAAATACAAGTATTCCTGTATACAGTAATGCGAATTTAAACAGGTTTCCGTTTTTTTATTTTACAACGTATGCTGTGGGTGGCAGGGTTTTCTTTAGAATAATCAATGGCCTGTGGACACTATTGACCACATGTTGATAGTGTATCAACATAATGTCAGCCTGTTTGTCTGCTCAAACAAGCCACTATAATGTGTGTTGTGTTCAAGAAATACAATTATATTTAAATTCGAGACACTGAAACACCAGTAAACTTTAATTAAAAAAATACTCTTGTTTACTATTAATCATTCAGTCCATATTAATGTGTATATCATCATAAACATGACGTGTCCTTCTTTGCGATTATAAAATATCGGCTGGTGCAAATCTGCACGATGGCTGCTCATACTTTTTGGCAGTGAAGGGGCCAAAGTACAGACAGCACCAGCAGCCTCTGTGGGGCACTGTTTAAACTAATCAGATATTCTTGGCTACAGACCCTGGGACTCTCACATGCAGAGAGAGAGAGGTTATAAAGGATGCTTATGAGTGCATTTCAAACTGGGCATCCCATCTCCCTTGGGGGGTCTGGTGGGTAGGCAACAGGACCTGTCATCAGTCGGAATGGCAGATGGCCCATGACGACTATATAGCGGAACTACAAACACATTTCAGTGAAATTGTGCTGAATTTATATTGGATGTTGGTTGTGGAGGCGGTGGAGTGGTGGCTCAGTGGTTAGCACACTGCCTTATGAACCCGGCAACCTGAGTTTGATTCCCAGCCATGGCAAACGTGATTGGCAAGTGATGACTGAACCGGTCCTGACAGCCCCACCCCCCCTCTCTGCAGTCCACTCTGATCAGCATGGTGAAGTATAGTCAAACAAAGCCTATTATCAACACTTCATCGACCAGTGAATTGACAAGGGCTGTAAATTATTGATCATTTATGTTTCATCGGTTGTGATAGTGTGTGTATGTATAGAGGGGGAGCGGTAGTGTAGGGGGAGCGGTAGTGTAGCGGTTAGCGCGCTGCGCTATGAACCTTGAGACCCGGGTTCGATTCCCGCTCACGGCCAACACCAGTGACGATGATCTGAACCGGTCCTGGGCCTCCCCTAGGTCGACTCAGCCTGAAATGAGTACCTGGTGCGGTGTGTAAAACATTGCCACTGGGGAGACAAAGGCGGTCGGGCGTGGTGCTGGCCACCCACCCCCTCGTGTACCGTTCTGGCCTTCATAGGTGCTCGCTGACAGCACTTGCCCCTACAGTCTGTTAAGGCTATACGGGGGATCTTCATCTTCATGTATAGAGAGTATGTGGTTTGTGATGGTGCAGTCATTCATTGCACTGTGCTGTAAAATATGCACCATGACCTTGTTTGATTCCCAACCATAGCAGACAATGAAACATCATAACATAAGTTGTCCTGGGCCTCCCCTAGGTTTACTTAGCCTAAATGAGCATATAGTATCAGTGGCCTGGCCACACTGCAACACTGTGTGCTATTCCCGATTTAATAGATGCTATCTAATGTCGCTTGTTCCACGAATCTACATGGTTATAGGGAGATCGTTATCTTCATGTAATATAATAGACCGTGGTATGTTCATTAAAAATACGGAACCTGTGTCTGGCCTGTACACGACTTGATGCCAATGTGCCTTACCACTTTTCTTTACTTGAAAAGCACCACCTAGCCCGGCACACGTGCTGTGGTGACATCATTGTCAAACGAGGGCTGTTGAAATGTGTACATATTGTCCTAATTATTGCATGACTAAGTGGTTACAAATTTGCCGGATTGTTTTTTTTTATTTCAAGCCTCAAAAGCCTATCGCGAATTAAATTAACGGCACCCCCCAAAAAAAAAAGGTTTCATGAAAAATATAGCGGTGCGGGTTAAATGTGGGTGAAGCGACACAGCTGACATGGTGCTTCAATTGCGTGCAAGAGCATTGCAGCCACATAAATTGTCCAAGATATGTAACACAGTTTGATATGGTAGAGATCGGATTACGTATTCAAGAGATGTTCCATATCAATTACATCCATTGGACTCTGGTGATCAATTCAGAAATAATGTAAAATTGGTCTTCACCAGCAGGCTACCATTGACTTGCTGAATTCGTATAGATGGACCCCTAATGTGTTAAAATTAAGCCGCTAAAATTTAGACAGATATCAGACAGATACAATTTTCCCAATTTGTGACATTATCGTGCAGTTGTATATGTTTTATCATTATGTAAATACACGGTTTTAAATTGCTTCATGTTTAATATACCGTGCATAATAACGCTTGCTGCCACGGCCAAATGGTTAGCACATGCGACTTGCAATCCAGAGGCCTCTGGTTTGATCTCACGACGCTGCGGTTAAAACAATAGGCAACGGCTTTTAAATCCCTCAGTCCCCATCTACCCAACAGTATAAAAGGCACACGACAGTTGATCGGTAGGTCACGCGTGTGGCTGGGTAACAGTGTGGGTACTCTATGGGAACCTCATTTGCCAGTAAAAATATGATAATTGGTTTTTTACCCTTCTATCTGGCAACAAAACTGACATCTTTTTACAAGGAGTCATGTTTGCATAGACCGCAATACCTGCAGTCATAATACAAACAAAAGACATAACTCTGATAATGTGCACTGTCCTTGAAGTTGATTGGTCCACACCCGAGACAGCACTAGTGCGCCTTTTGTCGTCATCTGGTCCAACCCATGTGAGACTAGGCTCTAAGGAAAGCTGTCTCGGGTGTGGACCAATCAACTTCAAGGACAGTGCACATTATCAGAGTTATGTCTTTTGTTTGTATTATGACTGCAGGTATTGCGGTCTATGCAAACATGACTCCTTGTAAAAAGGTGTCAGTTTTGTTGCCAGATAGAAGGGTAAAAAACCAATTATCAGTGTGGGTACTCACACCTTTTCTTAAGTGTCTGGCCAGCATTGAAGAGTAGGCCAATGCGCCCTCAAGAGAAGCTTTTTCACGAGCTCCGTCTCGTGGAGGCCACTTTTACAGCTGTGCTGTGAGCTAAGCAATAGCAAAGCTGCGAATTGACTATTTTTTTACGAACGTCTCAACAAAGCGGTTTATTTTGATGGTGAAAACTCTCGAAATAATTAAGCGCCTGAGCTATACTTGACTATGACAACCTTTTCCCATAGATACTCACTGAAAGGTGAGACAAAATGCGTCTCCAGCGGCCGTTTCCACCAGCAATGGCTTCAGCTGGGAGAGGTGAAGGATCAGGGGTTGCGAGAATCACTGGATGCGAACAGGAGGCCTTCTGGATTTGACCACTGCTATATACACACACACACACACGGATGTCTGGAGAATCAAACCTTGTTGAACTGGAGACCAAAGTGAGAGAAATAAATGAGGGTACAGCGTGTCAGGGAGGATAGTAGAGAATGTCACACATTTAAATAGCGGGAACCTTTTCTATCTCAGAGAGAGAGAGAGTTGACACTAATTATAGGAGGGATGGGATTTTCTAAGTTTGTTTCGAGCCCCAGTTTTAGGATGCAAGAGTGATTCATATTGAGTTGCCCAGGCCGCATTGAAACCACTAAAAGTTGAAAGCATTTGAAAGATATGCCCCGAGAAATAAGATGTCTATGTAAACCAAACGCATGAATAAATTATCCAGCATCTAAATAAGGGCAAAACACACTCCACCGTAAATGCAAAAGCAAATCGAGCATCAAAGAGAGGATGAGAAAGGACAATGTGTTTTAGAATTCGCAGCCAGCAGGGACGTTGAGATAATGACCACCTCTTTCAAAAAGGAGCCTAGGAAGGGGATGCGGAGGAACCCAAATGTAGAAATTAGACATTCAATTGCCTTCATTCTCACAGAATGTCAAGCAATTATTTAGGTTGTATGAGGTTCAAATGTTGACATAAAGAGATGGACAGGGGCGGGATTTGGTGGTTTTGTAAAACTCGAATTGATTATGAAAAGAAACATATACTAATTTGCTTGGACAAGAAACAGAACGTTTTCATACACAAAAGTAAAAAAGAGAATGCACAAAGCAATATGGAGGGACGCATGCTTGGAGTGATAATGCAAAGAGACAAAGAGAGGAACACATGGATCAGGGAATAATCACAACTTGGAGACATCATATTGACCGCTAAGAGAAGTAAGTGGGCTTCGACAGAATACATTCCCGAAAGGAATAATGGCCGATGGATGAGACTCGTGATGGAATGGCAGTCAAAGGCTCGAAGCACGCCCAAGAGGAAAGCCCACCACCACTACCGCAGACATTTAGTGATGAGGTCAGCTCAATTGCAGGAGGGAGATGAATTGAAGCATCACAAGACCTTGAGAGATGGAGAGATATGAAGGAGACGTGTTCATCAGGCAGTGGCTGATGATCATTTACTGAACAGTCGTCGTGCTCAAGAGCGCACGTAACGATGCGTCGATTCTTTGATCAAAATCGACTTACGAGGCCTGTGATAAGTACCCTGAATCGTGTGTATGTGTGTCCGAGATATTTATTAGTTTAACTGTTTGCCAATCGTGTGCATATTATACAGTAGTTACATCTTTTCCGATGGAGCAGACACACCGTCAAAAGAAAGACAAAACAAAGGAGAGAAACAACACAAACAAGACAGTGAAAATTATACAAAAAATAATCATGACCCCTGAAGGCAGGGTGAGTAAAAAAGCCATGAGCAATGTCAAGCTATGCTGATGATCCTGTATTTGTGGTAAAAAAAGAAAATCACATTGCTATGACAGAGACTATTATTTTTCCGATTTAAAAAAAAAAACATTGTTGCCGTACACATTATAACTTAATGTTGGCGAGTCTCTACTGTTTAACAGGGCAATCAATCTCATTTTTAAATCGAAAGAAATTGATGTTAATAAATAAGCTGATATTATCAAGGAGCCACCGAGTTTGCCCTGGGGTAAGTTTCATCAAGAATGTCCTTGTTTCTCATCCTGGCAAAACAAAAGACTGATGTTATTCCTCCCCAGCAATTGCATCAAGAGAAACTCAATTTCAGGCTGAGTAAACCTTGGGGAGGACACTCCTCGGGGACTTCAATCGATCCTGGGTCACTGAGATAGGAGCCCATTGCATCAGCCGCTAAACCATCCACCCAGCCCGCTCTACCCAGCCTTACTCTTATCTTTGCTTGGCTGATTTTCGAGCTTGCACTTACTAAAATAAGATTAACGGATTAATTTCAACAGTCGCCTGTTGCCCATAATTTAACGTCCATTCTAGGCGTGTACTTGCATTGTGCAGTCATTGAATGTGATCTAAGGTTTGAGGAGGGGGCCAGGATATTGTTAAAATAAATAAACAGGTGTTTCTATTTGGCGGCATGACGAGAAGAAGATAAACCATTAAACGGTGTTAAGCCGAATACTGTATAATCTGTGAAGTTTGTATGTGCTAATTTAAGGAAGAAAATAACATGTACATGGTCCCATTGTGATCAGTATTTCTCAAGCACTTGCTATTAATCTGAAAACAATTTTCAAACAGAGGACTTAATTTGTACAAAAAAACATTTGAAATAAATTTTTATGAAATCCAATAACTTTTGAGTGATCCGAGAGCTCTTTAGGATAGTAATTTCCCGTGCAAGGACAAACTATATGCCTTCATGGAAGGGCAATTGTTATAAATAATGCATTGGTTCATTGTGGGTATTCTTTTCGAGTTTACAATGCAGACCATAGCACGCAATACGGGTAGAAATGTTGGATTGTTAATGTCCAATTGCTGTTTTGGATTACAAAAACCCACGAAGATAGCGTAAACATCGTAGAATAACATCGCCCAGCTAAGAGCAGGTCTGAATGTCTCTGGAAAGGTTACGTGGCAATAAATGATGGCCGTTTGATTGTCTTGTCACCTTGGCCTTAACACATTAGGACCCTGCAGTCGCAAATCTCCCGAGTGCGTCAGGAATAGGGCCGTTCCTGCAATTTATTGAGTTTTGATTCATTATTGCCTTCGGGTTTAACCCACATATTGGTGCCAGGCTTTATTTTAATTAAATCAGCCTCCCGAACAAAGGTCCATCTCTCAAGGTTGAGCCACAGAGGTAGCGTTTTCCAACTTGATAATGGCACTGAACCACATTGAACGCGTAAAATCAACGGCACGTTCAATTAAAAGGAGATGTTCCTCTTTCCACTGAAAAGTATACCGTGGGTATAGCATACAATGCAAGGAACTTAAACAACTCACTCGGGTTCATTTTACCATTTAACTCTTGCTCTGAGAGATAAGACTTTAACTTGGCTTGGCACCAACTCCACTTACTGCCTCGCATTTGAGCGACTAAAATATCTTCATGTCAATTTACTTTTGGTTGAGGGCTCTTTTTTTTAATCAATCACATTAGTACAAAGCAAAGCTAAAACATAAACTTGAACTTTAATAAAAGCAATAAAAAAGCTCTCCCCACAAGCTGCATATACATCGCTTCTCCAGGTACCTTCTATGGGTGCGTGCTCAAATGCGCGATTTGCGAAGCTTGCGGCAACGATAACACCGCTGGTGACTGATGGCGCTTTCATGTGCTCCTTCATCCCCTCCGATTGTACAGTTGGCCTCATGAAATGCGACAGGAATGTACAAACCTTTAGAAAAGGTCTCAAAGGTCACAGCAGTGCAGGTGGCTGCAAGTGACAACATTATTCCGTGATATATTGCTTTTTTTCCTTCAAAATCAAAGGACAATTCATCATAAACGGAGTGTGTATGTGCATTCGTGTTGTGTGTGGGTAGGTGTGGAGTGGATGTCCATCTAGGACCCCATTCCAACCCACAGTCTCAACTGGCTGAGGATAGCTTCAAGCAGGAATTTCAACATCGCTTGCAGCTGGGGTTAGCATCGTGCCTCTCTCCTTCTGATACTGAGGGGAAATGGGGAGGTTCAGGACTTTGGCTCATGCAGCTGCAACGGCTGCATTGGGTATACGGTCCAGACCTCCCCAGAGACCCTGGCTGAAGGAAGAGGTATTCCAGCTAGTTGAGAGAAAACGAAAGGCCCACTCCCATCGTCTACAACATCTGGACCACAGGACAGGTTCTGAAGGATTGGAAGGATGCCCTGGTGGTCCCCCTCTTTAAAAGGGAGGACTGCACAGATAGTAACAACCATAGAGGGGGAGGCATCTCTCTTCTCCGTGTACCGGGAAAGGTCTTGACAAGGATTATTCAACATCGCCTTGCCAGGCACGTTGAGGAGAGGCTTGCGGAGCCCCAATGTGGTTTCAGATCAGGGCGGTCCTACACGGGTTACATATTCTCTGTCCATCTGCTACAGCAGAGGTGTAGGGAATTCCAACAAGACGTTAATCTCTGCTTTATTAACCTGGTCAAGGCTTATGCTACCATCAACAGGCCAGGGCCGTGTGCAGTTCTTCGTGTTTTCAGAGTCCCTGACTCTCTACTCACAATCATTAAGGGCCTTCATGATGGTAGACAGGTCCGGGTGGCCAGGAGTCGGAGCCATTCCCTTGTAGAGTTCCCCATATCTGGGCAGTATGCTTATGACCAGCTCCGGTTTGACAGCAGATTTCTCACTCCGAATTAGTCAAGCGGCATTATCTTTTATTCGGCTGCGCAATGATGTGTGCAAGTTACTTGGTCTGTCGCTCCACATGAAGCTTCGGGTCTTCTTGGCCACAGTCATGCCCCTCCTCCCCTTCTCTACGCTTGTGAAATGTGGATCCCATTAAAGGAACATCTGCGCCGGTCAGAAACATTTAGGCTGGCATGCCTACGATCTATCCTGGGATTAACCAGGCTGGATTGTATGAGGAGCTCACACATTCTTGAAAGATCTGGACACATTCCCATCAGTGAGCTCTTCCGGCAGGCAAAGCTGCATTGGCTGGATCATGTAGCCCGCATCCCCAGCCACCGCATGCCCAAGCAACTTCTGTCTGGCCGCATAAAGGGGGCCAAACGGGCACGACATGGGCTGGAGAAGAGATGGACTGATATGGTACGGGAGGATGTGGAGCTGAGTGGACTTTCCGACGACTAGTACCAGCGATGTCAAGATCGGCCTCTATGGAGCAGGCTCGTGAAGGACGCTAGCTAGCAGTTGAAGGCAGTCGCCCTCCAGCAACAACGGAGGGCAGAGAAGTAACGCTCACAACAACGAGCGGAGCACCGGGCGGCTAAAATGCTGCAAATTGGCACAGCAGGGCATACAGTTGGTGCATTTAACAGTCATCTCAGTCAGCCAACCCACGGCACCTGCTGGGTCTCTTCACGTGGCCTTCAAATGCACCTGGCCAGCAACATGCGCCGTGATGACGTCACTGTCACTTAGTGGCGAATGGCGGGTATTGGTATTGGAGTGGTAAAAGTATTTGGGCAGTAATGTTAATAATAATACTTATGTATTGTTATAGGTCACCCCAATATCCTATGACCAAATCATTCGCAACGTCACCGATCCCATCAGACCTCATAAACTAAGTAGGGTAAAACCTGGATAAAACTTGAATGGGCTAGCAACGAGCACATTTCCTAGGTGTTATAGCAGAGGCATTGTGGGCAGCAGAGGGCAGTGCTGCCAAGTACTTTGTTGTTAGGTACTTTCCTCCCTCCACCTTCACTAACATGCACTGACCAGCTTGGTGAAGTATTGTAAAATAACCCTCACAACCTGTGAATATCCTCATTCAGCAGTGGATTGGCGAACAAGCTGCACGTGTTCAGTGCATGCAATCACCCGCAGACATCCACGTATGAACTCTACCATAGCAATGGGGCATTCAGTTGCTCTATTGGGGTTTTAAGTAACTTTCTTCACCGTCTCATTTATTAAAAAAAATTAACGACCCTATTGTGTGTGGCCATTCGCACAGAAGATAGCACAACTCTGAAACTGCATGAACACAACGACACAAATACAAATCAGAAGTCAGGCAAGGAGAAGCCATGCTCTCACGTCGGATATTTAAAAAAGAAAATCGATTGCAGAAGTGAGGTCAGCAACATAAATTGAAAACGCATTTACCATGCCAGGTTTTCTGATGATGTAGTCATCAGAATAACCAATCGGAATCATATTGACAGTCAAGAGAAATGAAGTGGGCTTGAAAAGGAGAAGCCATTCGATGAGATGACGGGGTGAGGACACCGGGTTTTAGTGCTCATGTCAAAGAGTTTTGTTTTTGTCATAGTCGGTCACCGACACGTTCCAAACAAACACAATTGAACTCCGTTCTTGTGCTGGGACTCACGTCATTAACTTACTAGAGAAGGGGGGCTACTCATGCACAATGTCCATCTCCCCGTGAGAGCAAAGTCCCAGCCAGAGGACTGCTCAGACATAGGGGGCCGAATGCAAGTGCGATGTTCAAGTTCATTTATTAGGTATAGCCCTGTGAGCCATTCGGCTCTTGAATCGGGTGCAACCGCAAAAAACAAAAACATGAACAAAAAACATCTTAAAGTGAATATGTGACTAAGTGCAAACAGAAAATCCAAGAAAAGACAGCAAAAATATTTCAGGAAAAAAAATCACCGTACACCAACGCTGTGTGCAAAAATCCCAGTGGGATGCAAGTCAAACAACCAACAACAACCACAAGACAACTTAGATTAAGGCCATCAGTCTAACTCTGTACTACAACAAACAAACATGGCTAAACCAATACACTTTTCGAAATCACCTAAATAAAGCCATGAAAGCATATCGCGACAATGTGCCAGTGGCGATCTCTGAAAGCGCCGTCACCGAGCAGCACTTCCTCTCCTCTAATGCCATTCCTTTGACAGGAATCGGCAATGCCACCCACCACCCCCTCCCCCCACCTCCTTACAGGTCTGTGTACCCACTCCTTACAGGTCTGTGTACCCACTCCTTACATGTCTGTGTACCCACTCCTTATAGGTCTGTGCACCCACTCCTTACATGTCTGTGCGCCCACTCCTTACAGATCTGTGTGCCCACTCCTTACAGGTCTGTGTACCCACTCCTTACAGTTTGTGTGCCCACTCCTTACAGGTCTGTGTGCCCACTCCTTACAGATATGTGTGCCCACTTCTTACATGTCTGTGTGCCCACTCCTTACAGTCTGTGTGCCCACTCCTTACAGATCTGTGTGCCCACTCCTTACAGGTCTGTGTGCCCACTCCTTACAGATCTGTGTGCCCACTCCTTACAGATCTGTGTGCCCACTCCTTACAGTCTGTGTACCCACTCCTTACAGTTTGTGTACCCACTCCTTACAGTCTGTGTACCCACTCCTTACAGATCTGTGTACCCACTCCTTACAGGTCTGTGTGCCCACTCCTTACAGTTTGTGTACCCACTCCTTACAGTCTGTGTACCCACTCCTTACAGATCTGTGTGCCCACTCCTTACAGATCTGTGTGCCCACTCCTTACAGTCTGTGTACCCACTCCTTACAGTCTGTGTACCCACTCCTTACAGTCTGTGTACCCACTCCTTACAGATCTGTGTACCCACTCCTTACAGATCTGTGTGCCCACTCCTTACAGTCTGTGTACCCACTCCTTACAGTCTGTGTACCCACTCCTTACAGGTCTGTGTGCCCACTCCTTACAGTTTGTGTGCCCACTCCTTACAGTCTGTGTGCCCACTCCTTACAGATTGTGTACCCACTCCTTACAGTCTGTGTGCCCACTCCTTACAGTCTGTGTACCCACTCCTTACAGTCTGTGTGCCCACTCCTTACAGTCTGTGTGCCCACTCCTTACAGTCTGTGTGCCCACTTCTTACAGATCTGTGTGCCCACTCCTTACAGTCTGTGTACCCACTCCTTACAGTCTGTGTGCCCACTCCTTACAGGTCTGTGTACCCACTCCTTACAGTTTGTGTGCCCACTCCTTACAGGTCTGTGTACCCACTCCTTACAGTTTGTGTGCCCACTCCTTACAGTCTGTGTACCCACTCCTTACAGGTCTGTGTGCCCACTCCTTACAGTCTGTGTGCCCACTCCTTACAGGTCTGTGTACCCACTCCTTACAGTCTGTGTGCCCACTCCTTCCAGTCTGTGTGCCCACTCCTTACAGGTCTGTGTGCCCACTCCTTACAGTCTGTGTGCCCACTCCTTACAGTCTGTGTGCCCACTCCTTACAGATCTGTGTACCCACTCCTTACAGTCTGTGTGCCCACTCCTTACAGTCTGTGTGCCCACTCCTTACAGATCTGTGTACCCACTCCTTACAGTCTGTGTGCCCACTCCTTACAGGTCTGTGTACCCACTCCTTACAGTTTGTGTGCCCACTCCTTACAGTCTGTGTGCCCACTCCTTACAGATCTGTGTGCCCACTCCTTACAGTCTGTGTACCCACTCCTTACAGTCTGTGTACCCACTCCTTACAGTCTGTGTACCCACTCCTTACAGGTCTGTGTACCCACTCCTTACAGGTCTGTGCGCCCACTCCTTACAGGTCTGTGCGCCCACTCCTTACAGGTCTGTGCGCCCACTCCTTACAGGTCTGTGTACCCACTCCTTACATGTCTGTGTGCCCACTCCTTACAGGTCTGTGTGCCCACTCCTTACAGATCTGTGTGCCCACTCCTTACAGTCTGTGTGCCCACTCCTTACAGATCTGTGTACCCACTCCTTACAGTCTGTGTGCCCACTCCTTACAGATCTGTGTACCCACTCCTTACAGTCTGTGTGCCCACTCCTTACAGATCTGTGTACCCACTCCTTACAGTCTGTGTGCCCACTCCTTACAGATCTGTGTACCCACTCCTTACAGTCTGTGTGCCCACTCCTTACAGTTTGTGTGCCCACTCCTTACAGATCTGTGTGCCCACTCCTTACAGTCTGTGTGCCCACTCCTTACAGTCTGTGTACCCACTCCTTACAGTTTGTGTGCCCACTCCTTACAGTCTGTGTACCCACTCCTTACAGTCTGTGTACCCACTCCTTACAGTCTGTGTGCCCACTCCTTACAGTCTGTGTACCCACTCCTTACAGTTTGTGTGCCCACTCCTTACAGTCTGTGTACCCACTCCTTACAGTCTGTGTACCCACTCCTTACAGTCTGTGTGCCCACTCCTTACAGTCTGTGTGCCCACTCCTTACAGTTTGTGTACCCACTCCTTACAGTCTGTGTACCCACTCCTTATAGGTCTGTGTGCCCACTCCTTACAGATCTGTGTGCCCACTCCTTACAGGTCTGTGTGCCCACTCCTTATAGGTCTGTGTGCCCACTCCTTACAGGTCTGTGTGCCCACTCCTTACAGGTCTGTGTGCCCACTCCTTACAGTCTGTGTACCCACTCCTTATAGGTCTGTGTGCCCACTCCTTACAGGTCTGTGTGCCCACTCCTTACAGGTCTGTGTGCCCACTCCTTACAGGTATGTGTGCCCACTCCTTACAGGTCTGTGTGCCCACTCCTTACAGTCTGTGTACCCACTCCTTATAGGTCTGTGTACCCACTCCTTACAGTCTGTGTGCCCACTCCTTACAGTTTGTGTGCCCACTCCTTACAGTCTGTGTACCCACTCCTTACAGTTTGTGTGCCCACTCCTTACAGTCTGTGTACCCACTCCTTACAGTTTGTGTGCCCACTCCTTACAGTCTGTGTACCCACTCCTTACAGTATGTGTGCCCACTCCTTACAGGTCTGTGTGCCCACCCCTTACAGGTCTGTGTGCCCACTCCTTACAGGTCTGTGTACCCACTCCTTACAGTCTGTGTGCCCACTCCTTACAGTCTGTGTGCCCACTCCTTACAGATCTGTGCACCCACTCCTTACAGTCTGTGTGCCCACTCCTTACAGTCTGTGTGCCCACTCCTTACATGCCTGTGCGCCCACTCCTTACAGGTCTGTGTATCACCGTGTAGGGGCTGGTGGGCACCGCCTGTCAACTCCGACAACGCCACGCGTTTCATGTCAGGCCGTGGGTCCGCTGGCACCCGTTCCTCCCTGCCTTGGCGCTACAGGCGCCACGGTGGCGAGACGTTAACTTCCTCGCCTGGTACACAAGAGGGCATGGTTTCGAACCCGACCCTGACGCCTGCTGTATATTTGGAGTTTTGTTCTCCCTCCCCGTGGTGGCGTGGATTTTTCTCCAGGTCCCCCTGGTTTGTTTTTTTGTTCCTGCACGTTTAGAAACATACGTTTCGAGTATGTGGCTGCTATACTTTTCCACGTGATAAGCCACTTCGTTGAGCTATCGTTTGTGGCCAGGTCGCTTCTGAAAAAAGAGCCATGTAGCTTAGTGGTCCATACCTGGTATATATATAAATGTTTTTTTAGTTTACAGGTCTCAGAGCTGTATATTCCAGGGGGAGCCTCCACCTTACCTGGCTGCTCTCTCGCGACCGGGGATCCAGCGCTAGCCCCGGGTTTGCTCCCAGCGGGGCAGCCCGTGCCCTTCGGAGCCTCTGTCGTGCTGCCTGGCACCACGCTTGGGGAAGAGCTAAGGTGGCCTCTTACCGCGCTGGAGCCGCCATTTTCCACGGAATTTTTTGGGCGCCACGCCATGTCTCCACGTACTGTCCTCCCCGTCTCACGTTGTTCATATAAGTCAGAGCTACACGTGTACCATCCTTTGCAGCAGAGAAAATAATATAAGAAATGTCATAAACCCCAGCTTCTACTGAAGTCTTACTTATGTTGTGACCCTTCATTGAATTTACTGCTTTGCATAGAGGAAGAAAAAACGAAAAAACTGATTCAGTCAGGGTTTCCTCCTTTAACACTTTTTTGACTTAAAACTTTCGTGACTGCAGGAATTCATTCGTGACTGCAGGAATTAATATTCTTGGTTCTTTCGGTAAAGTCACGAGCGTGTACCAGGGTGCGACGTGCTAATAGGCCCCGCTGAGAGTTAATCGCATCCAAGCCTCCCATGTTTTGTATTCAAAATTACATTCTTCAAGGCCTGTCTGCTGTAAAGTTATAAACGTTTTTTTTTAAGTTCAAGAATTTTTCTTTTTGTTCATAATCCTCCATTTTAATCATCAGTAGGTCACATTCCATAACGCAAGCTGTATTTTTTTCCCGAAAGTAACGATTTCTAAATAACACAATAGTCGTTCTTTCATAACACAATAGTGGTTTTTCCAAGGGCAAATGCTGAGAATGTGCGATAGAAAGTGGTGAAACATTTCTTCATTGTGGTCTGACACTTCAATCAAATTTCCCCCAGATAGTTTCCAAATTGGGGCATTTACCTTTGGAGAAAAGCCGTTTATAAAGCTTCAGTAATCCGTGAAGCAGAATTAAATGTCTTCTCTGCACAAGTGGCATACTCCACCATATGAATTTAATTTCCTCTATTTAATAATCTAATATCCATCGTCTAATTTGCACTGAAGACCTTCGGATACGGTAGTCATCCATGAATGTTTTTTGGTGAATAAAGGATTTTTTTATGTTTTTACAATATATTTCAGCTACTTGTAATATGTAGTGTTTTGGTCACTGTTACGATGTGCCAAATTATCCGTAACCACATAAAATGTATTTAATGCATTTGAAATGTATACGCAATGACTCCTATATTTAATATTAAACCTATTTGTTCTATGCACATAATGCCACAGCTGATAAAATTTGTGTTATGTCTGAGAGTGGAAATTATATAGTTATTGTAAATTGGATGCATTGTGCAACCCAAGCTAGTGGGATGCCATACCATCAACACCACACCAATAAAAAATTAACCCGTAAAAACAACGTTTTTCACTCTAAATCCTTTATATGCGTGGCGGCTAGAGTCCTCTCGTCCTCTGGCTTGAGATGGCTGCCACCTATGGGTCAGATGATTGTCTGCCAGCATTAAGCAATTGGTAATTACATATTTAATTTGTTTTCCATAAACAGTGTAAAATTTTGGAATTTTTTTTTCACGAATATTATTTGTCACACACAACGAGTCTGTGTGGAAAATGTCAGCTCGATTGGATCACGGGAAGTGGGTTAAAAAACGACCGAAATATTTGCACGGTCGTAAGCAAGCAAGCAAGCACGCAAGCAAGCAAGCACGCAAGCAAGCGAACATAATATAAAGGATTTAATAAGTGCTCCAAAGCATATTTAACATGGGACATAGAATCCAATTGATGTTATTACTGTTATATTTTATAAATGTGTTGCTTTACCCCCACAAGCATGTTACAATTGTGTCCTTGGTGGCATGTCGAAGCAAAGAAATTTACTTTCACACCTTAGCAGCTAGCAGTGCATCACCCTGCACCAGAGAACGGCCCCAATATATTACGTCTCAGAACGACTTCTAAAATCGCATCACAAGGACTCTTTGCCCACACTAGCAGTGCATCTTTAATTTTCACTGAAAAGCGTGTTTATCATCTGAAAATCATGAATCACGTTTAGATCTCTGAGCTGCAATAAGCCAAACTAAGTGAAATTTTATATTATGTTTTGTGCAGTCATTGCTGAACAGGTTGAGACAATTAGCTCGTTACACTTAGGAAATATGGTTTAAATCACGAGTCAGAAACAAATTTAGAAGTAACACATCAGGTCTCTGAATTGCGTACGTTAATTACCTCGCTAGGTTATACTAATGCATATGTTTTTGCGGTTGTGATGTACGGCTCTCCGAACGAGTCCTTGGCTTGTAACCACGTGTTTTTCATCACCGTTGTCCAACGTTTTGCTATACCTGCCAATGTCATGAAGAAGCTCCCCAGATATCATGCCGAACAACACGAAGTGCAACTGAATCTGAGCTACGTTTCTGGGCTGGTTGGCGTGTTGGAGGCAATGGCTCTTCACATGCCGAGTAGCCAATTCCAAATATTGAAGAAAAACTCATTGTTTACAGTACTTTGGTGCAGCATTGTGGGAAATCTATACATAGCTTTATCTGTGATGAACGCTGCACTTCCCGTCGTTTTCATGCAGGGGCGCGTAGGTTTGAACGACGGAGGCGCACGGACAGACATTCAATTACGTTGGTAAGCGCACTACTTTATCTATCTTTGTATGCTGCATATGATGAACGTTTGCGAGAGAGAGAGAAGAGCGAGGAGAGGCCAAGGAGAGGCGGTGCACTCTTCTCTCTTTTTTTACGATCAGTGGAAACAAGAAGATACTCGGTGTAGTCGGCACTTTGCTTCGTTCATCATTTCGTAATTATTATTTTTTTTAAATAATAACTTTGCTTTATGTAAACCCCCACCTCTCACTCTCTCGCTCTCTCTCGTTCTGCACACAGCCCTTCTCGCAGTCCGACGGCCTCCGACGGGTAGTTCATACTCTCTATTTGCCTTCATGATGTTCCTTAAATATTTTTTCACTTCCAGTAACAAATTATCTTGCGCGAGCTGATGGGCATCGACAAACCACTCGGCGGCAAAGTCTTCGTTGTAGTCGGCGACATCCGACAGACTCTGCCCGTTGTGCAGCGAGGAACGCGAACAGACATCGTTGAGTGCTGCGTCAAGGCAAGCCGGTTGTGGAAGAACTTCACACAGCTCATGCTTACGACAAACACGCGCAGCGAGGGACAAAATGAGCACGACGAATGGCTGCTTAAAGTTGGAACAGGCACCTTTGCCACCCCAGTGCTGGGAATCTTCGAAGAGGGCACAATTCAAATCCACGAGCAGATGGTGGCAACGGAGGATCTCATCAAATCCATCTTCGGCAGCATTGCAGACGAGTCTATAGACGACCTTTCAAAGCGAGTCATTGTGGCACCAACCAATGCACAGACACTCAAAATGAACCGCAAGATCATCCGACAGATGCCTGGCGAGCCCGCAATCTACGATAGCGCCGATTCTGTCGTGAGCGAAGATCTCAGCGACACAATACATTTCCCAGTCGAGTTACTCAACGACAAGACGCCATCGGGAATGCCACCACACGCCCTGCTGCTGAAGAAGGGCATCAACATCATGCTTCTGCGGAATCTCCACCCAAAGAAAGGACTTTGCAACAGCACGCGACTGATTGTCGAGGAGCTCGCGAGATCTTTCATCAAGGCGCGGATCATCTCCGAGTGTAACCCAGGCGATTCGGTGTTCATTCACAGAATCGACTTGGACCCCACCGACACGACTTTGCCATTTGTTTTGCGATGACGACGACAATTTCACATTATCCCCGCATACGCTATCACAATCAACAAGTCGCAGGGACAGACTTTCGATTACGTTGGAATCGATCTGCAGACGGCGGTCTTCTCGCACGGCCAGCAGCTCTGTGTCACCTTATCTCGATCCCGCAATCCCAAACAGGTGAAAGTCCGCATCGAACCGAGCCACCAGCAAGGCCATCTACTTAACGACGAGAGAAAATTCACACGAAATGTCGTTTTCAATTAAGTCGCCCAGATGTAAAATGATATAAGCTTTTAATGAATAAATAAAATGTTCTACTTCAAAACATAATAACATTCAGAGATCTTTAACTTTAAATCTTAAAAACGGAGCATCGGGTGCTTGCGAGAATGCGTCGTTTGTGTGCAAATGTTTTGACTTTCCTAACCGAAGGCCGGAAATGCTTATATTACCCTAATCGACGATGCCGGTGAGACTGAGAAGACGATTAGTCCAGAGTTTGCGTGCTTCAACAAGTGCTGCTCATTTAAACATTTCTCGATGGCCAATAGGCCAAAAACAAATATTACGCCTAGGTACAGAACAGTGTTTAATTTATTTACGTCATAAAAAAATATAATGGGTTCATTTGTACTAATGTCATGATGATAAAACAATAATGATACATTGAAAACAAATCCTGTGAATATTAATGGGGTACAACCTGGGAGCCAGCACCTAACACCATCATACAACTTGCTGACCCGCTCCTAACTGGACAGCTGTGAAAAAGAGCTTCATAGCTCATCGGATTCCTCCAGTCTTAATCATGCTAAAGATTAAAAAACAATTCTTCACGAAGGCTGCTGAGGCTGACGCGATCAGTTTGAAACATGAGGCTATCAGCAAGGAGACAAAGGCTTGTTTAAGGGCATGAAAACACCAGGAGCTATTTATTAGTCAGGAATATATTATTACGATGAAAAGGGATGAGAGGAGGGGAGACTGTAATTGTTCAGCAAAGCTAGAAGTTTGAGTTTTACGTGGAGACCTGTGAACAAGATCTTGGATGCTGTGTTTCCATAACAGCTTGGAAAGCTGGTTGGCATTGCCCTGTACTTCCTTTCCTCCCGGCACATCAGAGCCAAAGCGCTGCCGTCACGGTAGGGGTAGTTTTCCACTGGATATTTGCAATGCAGAGCCAAAAATATGTTAATGACGCGCTCATTGTATGTGACGTCATTCAGTGAAACATCAGCCAGTGCACGATAATGAGTCATCCAACCATGTCAGCAGCACGGCTTGGCTGCTGCTGTGGAAAAAAAAAACCTAGTGGCTCCTGACTAGGGCTGAACGATTAATCGATTTCAAAACGAGATCGCAATTTGAAACAATGCGATTAGCAAATCGCAAAGGCTGCGATTTGAAAAGTCCTATTACTTTCTTATTGGAATTGTTTTTATTATAACTTAATTTAGTTAACTTAACAATTGTTCTATGTTTGATTGTTCTATTTCAATTAACACATTATAATAAATACATGTTGGAAGCAATTCATGTATTTTAAGTTCTCATCTTTGCATTAGAATATATAGAGCAGTTCATATTTTGATGGTATCATGTGGTAATGCTCCATCACATGTTTTACATCTATCACACAGTGAATATTGAACTGAAGCTTAACTTTTAAAAAATGTAATCGCAAATCAAATCGCAATCGCAATATCGGTCAGAAAAATCTCAATTCGATATTTTCCCAAAATCGTTCAGCCCTACTCCTGACACGTGACCAATGGGTCGGCAGCCTGCACCTCCGGAGCCGCACGTGGCTCTTTAAAGGCTGCTTCGTGACGCAAAATATTGAGGACTTTTTTTGTTTACTGAAGTGGAACAAAAATGTATCTTCTTGTTGCTGACCACTGCCCACGACGGAGTGGCTCAGGCAGTGCCCTCAGCGTGGCACGGTTGCATGGTGGGTATGTGGCATTAGACGGGAGATTGCCTTTAATAGCAAGCAGCA
Organism: Lethenteron reissneri; assembly: GCF_015708825.2. Classification (NCBI taxonomy): domain Eukaryota; kingdom Metazoa; phylum Chordata; class Hyperoartia; order Petromyzontiformes; family Petromyzontidae; genus Lethenteron; species Lethenteron reissneri. The sequence goes on along the minus strand of NC_083813.1, from coordinate 5,140,553 downwards.
CGAATTTACTGGTAAGAACACTCCTGGTTACACCAGCCCACAGGGGATTATTGTGTCCGTCCGTCGTGCAGGGAGGGGCTGGGTGGGGAGGGTGGGGCTGGGTGGGGAGGGGAGGGTGGGGAGGGGAGGGTGGGGAAGGGCTAGGTGGGGAGGGGCTGGTCACCCCGTGGTGCCCTTATAAATCTCAACGTTTAACCTACTCACGCCAGCTTGTGCCCGCCCTCACAGTCGGGCATATTTGCGGAATACACCACGCCGCCGTTGATCCTAGCCATTGACCGAGCAACCCAACGTTCCTACCAGCTCCCTCCACAGGAATGTGTTACCTGGGCAGATTTCGGAGCCCGTCATGACGATAGTCACGAGGTCAATGTAGACACGGGACACTGCTATTTGTGTACCGCAAATTAATTAAACTCTAATCGTAGCAGTATTGTATTAAAAAAGGTTAATAATTACAAACATTGTAGATTTTAGCTTCAGCTAGGCTAACCTAATCTAACCCGAGTTAGCATTACATGCTGTTCAAAACAAATTTGCTTAACATTAATATCCAAATACAAATCTCATCCATATCATATTTAAAATCTCATATTTGAACCCTGCCGGTCTACTGTCCGTCCTAGACTTAAATTAAGGATAATAATTTTTAATTTACATAGCACTTAAATGCCACAGACTCTCAAAGCTCCTTACATAAAAAAACAACACATCCATTCACTGGGGGAAGACGAGGATGGTCTATTCCACCGTCACGATCGAGCCCCGGCAGGCCCCAGGAGGGGGCATTTGTTTAAGCAAGCACACTTTAGATTGGTTTTAATTATCTGGGAGTCGTCAGCAGAATCCGGTTTTACAATCAAATAATGCTGCTGCTTTCACAATGGGCAAACACTCTCGTCGTAGGCTTCTACAGAGCGTTGGGGCAAGTGTTGTTGAGCGAGCACTTATTGAGGTGCACGAGTGGATTGTGTGGCCTTGACCTCAGACGGCCACATCCCCCCAGTGCTATTTTCATACCGTACCAGGTACTCGGTTATGGCCGAGTCAACCTAGAGGATGCCCAAGACTGGTTCAGATATCACTCGGCACTCATGCTGGCTATGAGCGCGAATGGAACTCGGGAGTTCAGGGCACACTGCGCTAATTCCACCGCTCCTCGTAAATAGATAACTAAGCTGGTTTGTCACATGCGAATGTACACGCATCTCACGTATTAACGGAAATCGCACCCCCTGCCTCCCCCCCGCACAAATATTCCCGTATAACCCCTAACAGACTGTTGTGGCGAGTGCTGTGTGCGAGCACCTATGAAGGCTCGCACGGCACACGAGGGGGTGGGGTGGCCAGCACCACGCCCGGCCGCCATCGTCACCCTCGTGGTGATATTTACACACTGCACCAGGTAGCTCGTTTGTGGCTGAGTCGACGTAGGGGAGGCCCAGGATCGGTTCATATAATCGTCAATGGGTGTTGGTTGGCCGCGGGCGTTGAGTCGAACTTGGGCCACCGGGTTCGTAGTTGCAGCGTGTCGGCCGCTACACTGCCGCTCCCCAATTTGCGCACAGACCACTTACATTTGAAGTACCGGTGAGGACGCTTGACACCGAGGTGGAGGCACACGTGTATTTATTTTACAGTACAACAGTGGGCATATAACACTCGAGGGGGTATCGGCCCCCTCACCCGTATAACTGGGAATACACCCCTAGCTATCCCTGTCCTACCCCCGAGTCCTCCACTAACGGGCTAGGGGAGGCTATCTGGCCCGACACTGGTAAGTCGGGCCCGGTACCCGGAGTCCCAGACCAGCTCTTACAAGAGCACCGGCTCTGGCTTTCGGGACCACGCCGCTGGCTCAGTCCTGTTCGGCCCTGATAAGGACATCGAACGAGGGGAGTCCAGGGCTCTATCTAAGACGTCTTCAGTCTTCTCTGGTTAGCTTTTAACTCTCCTCTCGAGCCCTTTGATACATCCCCTTTTATACCCAACCCCTCCATGAGGGGTGGGGCCCCGGGGGATCATAACGTTCGAACCAGCCCCCCCCAGGGTGCCTGGCTCGGACGTCGTAGAGGGCACCTCCCCGTGCACTTACGTAGCCCCGCCCACTGTGTTTGTTTGCCATAGGCTGCCATGCATAACGGCTCTCTCTCTAACACCCCTACATCACCCCCCCCCCCCCCCCCCCCGCATAGCTTGCAGCCGTCCCGGCTGCCAACATACAAAAAAAATGACAATAAAAGTGCATTTACCCCCTGACCCCGCGTGTGCCTCACTATTTTTCAACAATAACAAGAACAGCAACAAGAACACAACAAAATGCAACAGCAAGAAGAGAAAACAACCCGATGCACCCCCCCTGAATAAATACGAATTCCGTAAAAAAAAAACAGCCTATCTACAATTTGCAGGGAACCCACCACACACACAACACCAGGTGAACCCAACGTATGTACATTCAATGGGCAGGGAACACACCACCCACACAACACCTGGTGAACCCAACGTATGTACATTCAATGGGCAGGGAACACACCACCCACACAACACACAATGAACACAACCTATGTACACATCTTCCGGCCTCACAACAGTCTGCGCATTTTTGCGCGCGTCCTTGCAGCGGGCCCCTCACACGGGGTAACCCCGGGTGGCGGACCGTCAGGTGGCAATTGTCCGTCCCGGAGTGAGTCCTCATCCGACGCCGCGCGACCTTTGGTATCCCCAGGAGAGGTGGTCGGGCGTGAGCCCGTCAGTCCTGATGCACCTGGAGGTGGTACGGCCGGTAAGGCATTAGGTGAGGGCAACGGAGACGGACCCAGTGAGTCGGTCGACCCCCCACATGTTTGGCCACGCATATGTGAAGTGGGTTTGTGTACCGCAACGAAGGGTTTTAATCTAGAGGGGTGCACGAACCACCGCCGCTTCCTCCATTTGATGCGCACGCACTGTGGTCGCAAAACCTCGACCACCTCCACAGGTCCCCGCCACGGCCGCACCAGCTTAGAGGAGGTTGCCAGTGGCACCTGGGGACAGTGCAGCCATGCCTTGTCCCCCGGCTTCCACTGTATCATGTGCGCCCGACCCAGTCTGAGGCGCTCATTCGCCTTTTGACGGAGGTCCGAGTTTAGCATTGCAGCATCCCGCGCCTCTGTTAATTTGGCCAGATTAAATTTTACATGGTCAGCCAATTTAGTTTTTCCTTGCGGTTCGGGGATCTGCAGCTGGGCGCGAACAGGCGGATCGGGTTCGCGACTGTACATGAGGTAAAAGGGAGAAAATCCCGTAGCTGCATGGGGTGCCATCCGGTATGCCGCCAAGACCCCTTGAATTTGCAGGTCCCAATCGGTCTGTGAGTCTGAGACCTGCTGTGACAACATTGACGTGATGGTGCGATGCAGGCGCTCGACCATCCCGTCAGTCTGCGGGTGATACGGGGAGGTACGAATTTTCTTCGTGCCCAGGAGCTCACAGACTTGTTTGAGTAATTTACCGGAAAAAATTCTGCCCTGGTCGGTTAGCAGCCGCTCCGGAGCACCTTTGTCCAGGACGTATCCCTGAACAAAGGCCTCCACGATGGCTGCTGCCGACTGGTTGGCAAGGGGCCACGCCATAGGCCAGCGTGTAAAATACTCCACACCAGTCAACAAATATCTATTGCCCCTGGGGGTGGCGAGGAATGTGCCCAAAATATCCAGCGCGACAAGCTCGTTTATTCTGGACACTTTGATCGATTGCAAGGGTGGGTTAGACTCCCGTGCCGGCGGTTTCCGTTGCGCACACCGAGGGCATGATCCCAATAAATCCCCAACATCCCTCGTCATGCCAGGCCAAAAAAAATCAAGTTGTAGCAAGGCGAGAGTCTTTTGGGTCCCCAGGTGTAGAAGGCGCTCATGCGCGGCCCACACCACCTTGCCTCGCAACCCAGAAGGGACCACCAGCCGATGTCGATGGGATTTCCCGTCCCAATGCATCAGCAGACCTTGCACCATTTCCCATGCATCAAAATCACCCTTCACCCGCCCAGCACCCCCGACGCGACGACGCCACCCGAGGAGGGAGGTATCCTCCATCTGGAGGCGCCCCCATTCAGTGACGGGCAACCCCAACAGGGAATCTCTTCCCTGTTGTTAGATCGAATTAGTAATTAATGTTTCGTCGTCGTCGGTGGCTGCCAAGACCGGAACCGATACGTCTCCTGAAGGCCTGCAACGTCCCGACCCCAGGAGGCATGCACATTCGGAGGTGGTTGGCATGCGCGACAAAGCGTCCGCATTTGTGTGGCGAACGCCCTAACGGTAGGTGGTTTCAAAATCAAAGTCCTGGAGAATCTCCAACCATCGAGACAATTGTCCCGATGGTTGTTGAACTCGCAGGGCATACTGTAGTGCCGCATGATCTGTGCGGACGGTGAAATGCCGACCGTACAGATATGGGCGATACTGTTGGATGAAATAGACAATTGCCAACAGTTCCCGACGGGTGACACAATATCTTTGCTCCGCAGGAGACAACACCCGACTACCGTACGCGACCACCCGTTCCACGCCGTCAACCACCTGGGAAAGCACACCCCCAATACCCGTGTTGCTCGCATCGGTGTCGAGCAAAAAGGGCTTAGAAAAATCGGGGTAAACCAAGGGAGGAGCTTTTACCAGGGCGTCCCGAAGGGAGCACAAAGCAGCATCCTCCTCTTGACCCCAGTGGAACCGAACCCCTTTTGATGTTAAAGCGTGCAGGGGTTTGGCAATTGTCGCAAAATCAGCGACGAACCGTCGGTAATACGACGCGAAGCCAATGAAACTCCTGACCTCTCCCACCGAGGTGGGAGTCGGCCAGGAGCTGATACACTGCGTTTTGGCGGGATCGGTAGCAATACCTGAGCGTCCCACGATGTGCCCCAAATAATGCACCGAATCGCGTAACAAATGGCATTTTTGGGGCTTTAATTTCAAATTAGCAGCCCGCATCTTTAGGAAAACCGCCCGCAACCTCTGGAGATGTTCGTCAAAAGTTTTACCAAAGACGATAACGTCATCCAAATAAATGAGGCACGACTCCCATTGCAATCCAGCCAAAACCAATTCCATCAAACGCTGGAAAGTTGCCGGCGCTGAGTGTAAGCCCATCGGCAACCGGTTGAATTGGAACAGGCCGTGCGGTGTACGGAAAGCAGTTTTAGGCTTTGAATCATCGTCCAGAGGAAGCTGCCAGAATCCCGAAAGTAAATCCAGTGTGGAAAAGAATCGCGCTCCCGCCAAGGCGTCCAGCGATTCATCCATCCGAGGGAGCGGGTATGCGTCGGCAACCGAAATTTTGTTAAGGCGCCGAAAATCAACGCAAAACCGCAACGAGCCGTCCTGCTTTTTAACCAGGACGATCGGCGCTCCCCAAGGGCTGGTGGAAGGAGAAATGATGTAGGCGGCCAACATGTCATCAATAGCCGATTTGACATGGTCCTTTTCGGCGGGACTCAACCGAAAGGGATTCTGGCGTATTGGCGCGCTGTCACCCGTATCAATATGGTGACGAAGCAGATGAGTGCAACCCAAATCGTATTTATCTCGACTGAAAACGTCGGAAAATTCCCGCAGTAGTGTTTTAAGTTGTTGACGCTCTGAATCCGACAGGTCTGTCGATCCCGCACAAAGCGCCTCGAGCCACCCTTCATCGCTGTCCAAATGCGGTCGCGGCGCAGGGACAACGCTGACGTGATTTGCGACGGGTTCCTCACATGGCACCGGCGTTGCGTGAGCAAGCACGGTCCCCTGTGGGACCACCACCGTCTGCGAGCCCACATTGAGGACCGCGATGAAGGGTTCACCGTCCCCTTTTACTATGGTCTGGGCCGGGAGTAAATGAGGTCCACTAACCCCGGCCCTAGACGGCCCCAGCAGAACCCCTTGGGCCCCAATACCCTTAGCGAAGGGCCGCCGAAGTTTCAAAGGAATCAACATTTGTGCCCCCGGAGGGACGCGCACCGTTCTATCTACGAATGCCGGCACCGTCGCGAACGCCGTCCGAGTCGTAACTGGCGATGGCAGAAACGCCATGCGTCGGCCCGACGGGAGCTCAATGCATCCCTGGTCGATTAATATCCTAATCGGCATTTTGGCCAGGAAGTCCGTCCCCAGCAGGCACGAAACCGCCAGCGAGGAGGAAACAAAAATCGGCCCAGACAATTTAATTTCCCTAATACAAATTTGGGCACGAATCTGTCCGATGATGCCAAGTGAGCCCCCGTTAGCAGCATAGAATGGCACGTTAACAGGCATCAAAGGACGGCTCTGGACAGGGAGAATATTGTAAATTAACTCCGAAAAAATGGTCGCCGATGCTCCCGTATCGACCAGGATGCGCACCTCAACCCCGTCGATGTGCCCCACAACGGCAGACGACCCCGACGATGCGGCTACCACACGATCGGCCAACACGGACCACTGGCCGGGTTCGATATGAGTACCCAGAGTGGTGCGTGATGGTGCGATGGTGCGCGATATCGGCCCCCCATTCGTTGCGGTGTTTGAGTGCGTGACGGGCGTGTGCGTGGGCCAAACATGTGGGGTGCCGCGACTTGCCGGGTTATGATGGTGGAGCTTATGACGAGGGCCGTCGTCCCGTTGAGGTGTCGTCCCGCGCTGTCGAGGAGAGCGGCACCCCGAGGCGACGTGGCCCCGGACGCCGCAGTTGAAACACCGTGGGAGTGCCGTCGGAGATGATGGACGGTCGAAGTGGCTCGACCCGTCCCGGCCCGACCGTGCTCCTGTCGCCTGTTGCCGTCGGTGGTCGACGGCGTAGAGCTCCTCCGTCGGAAGGGTGGCTGCAGCCACCGCACGCCCGGCCGATGCCCTGCTGGCTTTCCGCCGCAGTGACAGAAGGTTGGCGTGGAGGAGCCGCGCAGCCTGGAGCGATGTCATCTCCGCGTCCTCCTGTGCGACGACAGCGATGTCAAGGTCGTCTGCCAGGAGGAGGATTTTCTCCGTGACCATCGCGTCCACGCCGTCGTCGTCCATACGAGGAAAGGCCGTCTTTGCCATCGCCAGGAGGCTCGTCCGGTATGCCAGGGGCGACTCCTTTTCACCCCGCTTGCGATCGTAAAACTGCTGTCGGCATTCAGCTGATGGTCCATAGACCCCGGCCAGCAGTTGTAGCGCCATCGGCAGCGTAGAATGCTTTTCCCTCGGCGCCGATGTGAGGGCAGGCGAGCGCGTCACCGTCGAGGAGCGCCGGCAGCGCGCGGAGAGCCTCCTCGTCCGACCAGTTCGCCATTTCTTTGTGGGCGAGGAAGCGTCGCCGAAAGCCGCCCCAGTCTCCCTCCGCGCCGACGAACTCCTTAAGCGGGGGCAGTCTCTGGTGGAGCGCAGCTGCTGTTGTAGGACCCCGTAGGTTGTTGTCACCCCGACTCAGCTGTGGCTCGGCGCGAACGGCCGATGGGATCGCCTGTCGCGGTTGTAATGACGCACCCTCCGCCGGTGATGACGTTGCAGCTCCAGCTAGGCCGATGTCGGAGCGGATGTTCAAGCTGGTCACGCCCTGAGCAGCTGTAGCGTCGATGGCGGGAAATTCAAATTCCGACTGTTCTGAAATGGCGGGAAGGCGTCCCAGTCGTCGGCTCGCCTCGCCCCGTGGTGGATCACCAGCCCCCAATCGCGTGATGATCTCCAGCGTGGCGGCAGCGGCATACAGCAGCTCCGCCAGCCTTCCGTGAGCCAGCCGTAACGCGTCTGGCTGCGGCCCCTCTTCATCCCGATGCCCCGGTAAGAAGGCGCCAGGCCCCGGCTGCACCATGTCTTGTGGAGCCGTCTCGGGCCCGACGATCTCGGCAGTGTCTTCCTCCTGCGGTACTTTGGCCCGAGCTGTATTCCGCGTTTCCATGTTCGTATTACTTCTGACTCCAGTTGAAGTACCGGTGAGGACGCTTGACACCGAGGTGGAGGCACACGTGTATTTATTTTACAGTACAACAGTGGGCATATAACACTCGAGGGGGTATCGGCCCCCTCACCCGTATAACTGGGAATACACCCCTAGCTATCCCTGTCCTACCCCCGAGTCCTCCACTAACGGGCTAGGGGAGGCTATCTGGCCCGACACTGGTAAGTCGGGCCCGGTACCCGGAGTCCCAGACCAGCTCTTACAAGAGCACCGGCTCTGGCTTTCGGGACCACGCCGCTGGCTCAGTCCTGTTCGGCCCTGATAAGGACATTGAACTAGGGGAGTCCAGGGCTCTATCTAAGACGTCTTCAGTCTTCTCTGGTTAGCTTTTAACTCTCCTCTCGAGCCCTTTGATACATCCCCTTTTATACCCAACCCCTCCCTGAGGGGTGGGGCCCCGGGGGATCATAACGTTCGAACCAGCCCCCCCCAGGGTGCCTGGCTCGGACGTCGTAGAGGGCACCTCCCCGTGCACTTACGTAGCCCCGCCCACTGTGTTTGTTTGCCATAGGCTGCCATGCATAACGGCTCTCTCTCTAACACCCCTACACATTTAAGAGCCTAACGCTGTACAGCAGGGGGCATCTCGTGCATCTGTGCATCTCAAACTTGACAGCCTGATGTGCTGGGTGCAGTTTTAGGTCTTGGGGTTTATGGATGAATATGGCATTAGCATGAGATAAGGAGGAGTGAGCGGGTGAAACGTGGAGTTGGGGACTGCTGCTTTTACGGAAGTAAAAATCAGCTATGCGAAAAGAAGCGTTGCTTGCCAATGTGAATACGAGGTATTGCACCCGAGGTCAACTTGAGAAGCTAGGTGGTAGAAGCCCGTGGAGCCCAGGACTTGTAGTTGACGTGGCTTGCATAATCAATCTGTTGTGAACACCCAAATAGATATCTATCGCATTTGTTTTTAAACATCTTTTAAACATTTAATTTAATTTTCCCCATATGAAAAAGTTAGTGTCATTGTAAAATAGCAACACGCGGGAGCTGGGGCAATGAGCCGATTAAGATCGATTAATTCACTAAAACTTGTAATGACCCATTTATGTTGGTCGATTACCTGGGCCAGTTAAAAAAAAAGCCACAGATAGCGTGATGCAGCTGATGACGTCAACGAGGCCCTCCCATCACCCCCCGTCCAGTGGCACACATGTCAACTGAGATGAGACTTCTATTCCCCAACCAGCGAGTATTCAAACCGATCATCGATAGAGTAATCGATTAGTTAAATAAAATCAGATAGCCCGGCTCTTACTGCAATGTAGCTGCTCAGCTGTATGAAAACCTTTGACGGTTTCAAAACATTAATGGCATCGGTGTTTATTCTCTTCGTGCGCACGGCGAGTATTTAACGTAGAGAAAGGTAAAGGTGCAGCCCTGCAATTCCTTGCTCAATGCTGGCAGACAGGTCTCTGCTTAGGGAGTGCTCTAGAGTGCACCTGCAATTGGTATTTGGCCGACTCTCTCTGTTGGTATTTTATAACAGGGCTCTAATAGACAAACGTTCTCCGTTTTTTTATTCGTGACTTCCGCTCCACGTTGTTGCTTTGCAGCCAAGGGGCTCTGTTGTTGAATAGAGTTTCACTCTGTACGTTGTAATAGAAGCAGAAAGTTAACACCGCTGTAAACATAAATTGTGGACAACGTTGTGCATTTTCGTATTCGTTAATATTTTCAAGATTTTACGTCTAATTTAACCTTTGGACTTTTAGGTAGGTTTCATATTTATGACTTATGATTAAAGTTTGGCTGAATAAAACACAGCCTTTGCTGACAACCTTTAGGATTACACGGTATATTCAATTTGCATGCACATGTATTACTGCCCGCCTATTTAAAATAGTATTGCAGGCATAAAACACGTTTAATTGGTCTTAAACAATGAACTTTCAATTTGTTCAAGACTATTTTCTTTGTAAACCTTTAGCAGTAGTTTGTTGAAAGAAATTAGTTTTTGTCACGGACCAGTTCGTTACTCTTAATTACAAACATTTGCATTTAGGAGGTGCCTATAAGTGACTCAGGGGGAGGCTGCAAGTAGCTAAGCTGGGATACTGGACCAAAACCCATCGAATTGTTGCGCTTAAAGCCATAGACAAGGCAGAAAATAATATTGCAAAATTTGCAATAAATCACTCGTCAGAGTGTGTGAGAATACATGATTCATATTGTTTAATTTTATTTATCGTGTTAACAAGCACAGCTGCAATCGCTAACTTTAGTAACTGTAAATGGATCCATTCACTACGTTTGCTAGAGGCATTGATTTATTTGCAATCGATGCTTTTGGATGTGAAAACCGATTCGCACCACCTACGTGTAGCCGATTCCGAGTTAAGGAGTACCATTCAGACTCGTATTAAGAGTGGAGAATTGATTCCCTTCAATCCGATTAAGTGCTTAGCATATGTGTGCGCATTTGCCAATTTGGCCACGGCCAAAGGTGACATCACAGAGCTTTAAGCTGTCCGCTATCCACGAGCAGGATTCGTAAAGCATCCCAACTCCCGCTCACGCGCTAAATGCAATCAGGTTTGCAGGAATTAATGCTTCTGGACCTCTTCACCTGAGTCGAATTGAAATGCCAACTCAATTCCAGCCTTAAAAACATGACCAAATGCGGAAAATACAGAGGCACTTTGAAATGCAGCATCGCAACTTTGTAGCTGGAATACGATTTGGCTTGAACGTTGTTAATTGCAGAGCGGAATCTGTGTGCTCTCAACAGAATATGGGTGTTCTGTCATGTAGCTGTTCCCCGCAGCAAACAGACTGGATGGTTTGTGACGTCAATTAGGCAGAAGCAACAATACATCTCGGCAACATTCACAAACATGTTATTTAAAAATAAAGTTCTTCACCTTATAATTAATATTAAATCCACTACTGGGTGGAGGCATCACACCCCCCCCACCACCACCATGCCCACGCCGTGTAGGTTATGAGAGTCGTTAGTCTATATTTTACCACACTCGTCAGTCCTGGTTCGTGAAGAGGGTGTTCAGGACCGGTTCAGAGTTCACTCATCGCTGATGACAGCCTTGGCTGGGGAATCGAACACAAGACACCGGGTTCATTGCATCACGCGCTAACCAATGTGCCACCACTCTCCCATAATACTGCACTTTTATGCGCACATCTAATTTTAAAATGTTCTGCCTACACACACTCTGCGCAACAGTTCTTGCATATACAGCTTTGAAAGGTTATTTGGCATTTGTTAAAAATCCAATTACCACAGTGTTCTAACTATTCTGAGCAATTATCACTTTGTAGCTTCAATCACATTAACACAAAAAGGTCCAATGTGGCCAAATACTATTTTATAAAATTATCTCAAACTTGCTTATAGAAATTACTGTCATACACTTGAATATGAAAATTAACTGTTGTTACTCAGGTCCGTCTACTTGTGTTCCGACTAGAGTGGAAATGTCCTACCATCTAGTTAAGTATTGTATTCATAAACAAAATCTATGACAAATTTTTAGCATTCCGTTAATTGGCTAGAAATATGTGGCTGACATCATATTGCGTGTTAATTATTAATATTTGCCTCTACAACTTTTTATGTGGCAAACATTTTAAGATATATTTATTCCAGAGAGGATTTCTTGTAATTTACTCTGAACATCTAATTTACAACTTCCTTGATGACCCGTGATCTACTGTAGATAATAACTGTGCAAAGAAAATAGTTTTTATCCCTCGTTTCATGCAAGAACAAAGTCAAAATAGACTCCACAATCATGGTCTGCTGTTAATTGTCAGATATTCATCTTCTTCTTCTTTCTATCTTTCTATATATATAAGTCAAAAATTGTGGGTTTGTGTGTGGTTGTGCGCTTGGCTCTCCAACGGTGGAGTTTAGGTAAAAAAAAATAACCAGGTACCACGCCGTAAGCCCCGCGGTCAGCAAGCGCTATTCCTTTTTTACATTTGTCAACTTTAAATAAGTTTGATTATCGATTTAGTGCGATTTTTGTGCGCTTTACTATTATTCATTTATTTATGACGTGTGCACGACCATACAAACTCACGTGCCTTTGGTGGGGGGAATGGCCCATGCCATGTTGCACGACTTCGATGGGAGTCAGGGGGACATTTTCTTTCGCGTTATACAATGCTATAAAAATACATTAAACGCTGACGTAGATTCTTCACTGTGTGATGTCTCCCCCACCCCGATGCGTGCCGTTATTACTACAATACAGTCGCTAGCTGTAGCAGGGACCACCACAGTCAGTATGCACTGCTGTAATCGTAGCAGGTACCATCACAGTCAGTATGCACTGATGTAATCATAGCAGGTACCACCACAGTCAGTATTCACTGTTGTAATCGTAGCAGGTACCACCACAGTCAGTATTCACTGATGTAATCATAGCAGGTAACACCGCACGAGACTAAGCCTCACCACGCCACTCTGTCAGGTGAGTACTTTGTGCTGTAGAGTCGATAAATACTGCTATAGAGTCAGCATGTACTACTGTAGTGATAGCAGGTACCACCACAGTCGGTATGCACTGTTGTAATCATAGCAGGTACCACCACAGTCGGTATGCACTGCTGTAATCATAGCAGGTACCAACACAGTCAATATTCACTGCTGTAATCATAGCAGGTACCACCACAGTTAGTACGCACTGCTGTTAGATTTGTAAGAGTAGTTTTAAAATGTTTTTAAGACCCGGGCAACGCTGGGTACTTCCCGCTAGTTTTATATGTTTGTATTTGATGAAGAGTATATTTTAAGCATAGCACATAATATTTATTTCAACAATATATCATAATTCAGAATATGCATCATACCATGCTTGTTTGTGCATGATTGAGCTTTATATAAGTACATGAGTTCAAAGAGAAATAATACGCAAATCATTTTCTAAATTGAAGGCAGGGGTACATTTTGGCCAATAATCAATTTCTGCATTTTACTTTCATATAATGACCTGAACTAAGCAGTAATACTGAAGTCAAATTAATCCATGTGCATAAACAAGTACAGAACAAGTGTGGTGAGGCCTAATGTGTTCTGCATCACGATGCAACGTTCACAGAATTCTATAGTGAATCAGAGTTGTGGTCCTTCAATCTCATTTGGACTGAAGGCCCATTTTACAGCTGCTCGCAAAATATTATGGACCTCCTTTTTCTGTGCAGACTCGCTGGCTCTCTGTACACCTCCTGTGAACCCTTTACACTTCATGGACCCCCTAACGATGCCTGTGGACCCCTAAGGGCCCATAGCAACCCCTCCACCACCGCCCCCTCTCCTCCACCCCTGCCCCCCTCCCCCAGTTGAGAATCCTCTTGGCAGGGTATGGTTTGAAAATAGCCTATACAGTCCTGCAATCTTTTGTATACATGTTTTATGTGATATGGACACTACAAAAGGCAATTTCACATTCTCAGTGACAGGAAGGTAGTGCCCCTGTGTTCCTCTTGTAGTGCCTTAGCTTAAAAAATATTAACCCGACTGACTGCCTTAGAAATGTGGACACTAAATTCGCAATGTCAACAGCTTGGGCTGGCAAAGGAGAGGCAGCACGCAGAGTATTACGATGAGTTGGGTCTTTAAATATTTAGAGCTGGACGATATGTGTCACAGAACCCCAAGGTTGAGCCGAAATTCCCTGGACAACGCCATACACCAAATGTCACCCTACAAAGTGAAATGCATTATTTAAGATTGGCATTTCTGCCAACCCTGGGTTCCCGGTGTGTCTGAAAGCAACAAGAACACAACTGTTAAAACAAATCCTCTAACGCCAAAGAGGTTAGATACCCATGCAGTGAGCAACGTGAGTCCCACTCCTCCTCTGACCTGATTTTACAAGTGTCGTGCACCTCAATTTTTTTCTCCAGCTCTGTCACTATGTTATGTTCACACAATTGGAGAGCAAATCATAGATTAGGGGGCAATTCATCTGTCTCTCTCATCTGTGTATGAATGTCTAATGAGCCCTTGACATGCCTTGCAAGTGTAGGCCATTGTGTGCTAGTAACAGAAAACAATGTAACAATGTGCATGAAATTCTGTAAAAATCAGGATGGGTTTTTTTAAAATCTGTGCAAATAGAGGTATGTAATTTAATGATGTGTAATTATCTTCCGAGGAAGCTTGGCTCAGTCTTTAGCTGTATCATTGAATATGTTTTGTAAATGATAGTATTTAATGTTGTACTACTGAGCCATGATACATCCACTGATAAATTAATACCTCTGAACGTACTCGCCATCACTCAAGGTCTTGTCATGCCATCATCCATCTCGCTGCTTTGTTTTCCTTTACCCGCCATTCTCTCGCAAGTCTTGTCCATAGACCATCACCCCTTCAAAGGACATGTCCTATCCAAAATATAATTACGTTTTTCAACAGCTAATATGATGTTTGTTCTCGGATACATTTTTCTCCTCCTGACAGTGTAATTCTCAGAATTCACATCGCCATGCCTCTCGTCTTTCTTTTTCGCTTTTGTTTCATTGTTTTGTGAGTATCCATGTTTACAATCCGCGTGTTATAGCATAGATGCCGGCCTACCTCCCTTTCCTCATCTCACTCTACTCCCCTTTTACACCCTCTCTGCTCCGAGCAAAGAACACAAAGTACTTGCCACAAATAAACCACGATAACCTGGTGATCTCAAACTAGATTCGAAGCTTTCATGGCTGAAGGAAGTCCTCTTTGGTTCTTTTGGTAAAGTCATGTAGAAAAATAAAATCAAATAATAATAGAATACGACGTTTAGATTGCAACACAAGCAACCATCATCAGGTAAGAATGAATGAGAAAAAAACCAAAGATAGTTAACTTAGAAACACGATGCAACACAACACAGAGAGCCGGCCAACACAACAGCAAACACGCCACCTGGCTGACCACACTCCTCCAAAGAATGACAAACAGAAAGACAGCGCCACTGTGTCGAGGCCTTAAATAGAGTGAGGGGGGAGGGTAGGCCTCGGCAAGGTAAGGTAAAAGTTAAAGGTAAAAACAACGAGCCTACCTTTTACCCTACCTTTTACCCTTACCCCAAACAAATTACCCGATTATAGGGTAATTACTAGGGAACTACACATCAACAAGGTTTATAACGGCAAATGGTAGGTAGAGCGCTTTATTAATAAAGAATACTCTCGATGATTCCAATTTTACACGCTATTAACTCACTGTCTGTTGTTGTTGTCGTCGTTGTTGTCGTCGTATCCTCAAATCTTGTAACTCAAATTTTACCCACTTACTAATGTGGTATCGACTTCAAACTTCGTATACTTATATCATACTGATGACAATACTATATTATATCATTAAACAAATATATATTTCTTAACATTCTTTTTTTATATGTTATGTTTCGGCTTGGGTCTAATTGTCCACGCTCAACTGACGTTGGCTGTAAATCACCACGGTCCCTGACGTTATGGCAAGCCTCGGGGCCACTTCCTGGAGTCGTGGAGTTCTGCTATTACTAGTACAGTTAATAAAAGCGTGTTTTTTTGTTAAATATTACTTATTAAATGGAAGCCACGGACTGCGCCACGGAGCTTTTAGCGGTAAACAAGGCACCGTATTTACCGGGTAATACTTCAGACTACCTTTACCCTACCGGGTAATTCTTCCGAGCTACCTTTACCCTACCCTTTACCTTACCCCTTGGCATGTCGACACCTTTACCCCTTTACCTTTACCCTTTTACCCGGTGAAAAGGGTAAATTACCTTACCTTGCCGAGACCTAGGGGAGGGGTTGGGGCAGAGAGAGAGGCGGGGGGCAGAGGACAATGAGAGAGTTGCGTGGAATTCCGGCTGGACCATAGTGACCGGAGGCTGACCACGCTCCTCCAAAGAATAGTTTTGTGGAATTCCGGACAATGGACTATAAACAAACCAGCACGGTAATATTTAGAGCAAGAAAATCGGAAGTTTGAGATAGCAAATTTGGTCAAATTAGGAAGTGTAATGTAATGCAACACAGAGAGTCGGTTAACACACAATTAACGTAATAGCCTGGTTCATTACATTCTTCCAAAGATTGCTAAATTAGACGTTAAGTGTGAAACAGACAAGCAATGACATTTTTTTAGAGGGAAAAATAGGAAGTTTGACAACAAATTTAACATCAAGGAGCATACATCATCATGCAAACTCTGGTCATCCTCGCAGCGGATTTTGGCTAGCCATCTAATAAAAATGGCCACCGCATCACACGCCTTCTGATGCGCTTCTGTGGCCCTCTGGAACACTCTTCCTTTCGATATAACGAAACCACTGGAGCGGTGCACTTTTAAATCTGGATTGAAAATGTTTAGTTTGTTGTCCATTCCCTGCACCTCCGATTAGCATAGTTGGCTACGTAATGTGCAAAATAAGTTCAACATACACGCACACATTCATTCTCTTTTGCTGCCCCTATGGTCGATAACAACCTTCCCCCAGCCATCCATGCTGTCAATCCCCCTGCCAAAGCCCGCCTCTCTGAACAATTTACGAAACAACTCTTTCTTTGCAGTGTATTGAGGTACAGTCTCATTTTAGATGCCAATTGCAAATAGTAATAAAATCACAATTGTCATTGGCAACCGTTAGAAATACAATATTGAGCACCATAACTTTTTCTGGCAACAATTTAAGCAATTAACGTTCCACCGACCATAGGTCAACTACCATTTACGGGGGGCAAAGGTTAAATGCAATGCCTCACTAAAATACAGCTCTGGGGCTAATTGGGCACATGAGAAGGATGACTGCGGAGAGCATGCGGTTTAATGCGGTCCTTTCCATGGATTGTTAGTGGGAGATGAAGTCCAATGCTCTTCTTGCCACAGAAGTCGTAAACAGCTCTAGCAAAAAAGGCACGTACCTCCAACGCCAATAAAATACGCGTCGTATGCAAATATTGTCATCCTCAGAAACTGCAGCATATTAAATACAATGAAAATACTACATAATGAGTAGCTTTGAAAATCGGATGAGCATTCTCTGTTCATACGTCGGAGGCTATTGTTTTACGTTGTTCCAAGAGATATTTGTAGTCACTTTTGTCAAACAACATAATTGACACAAGAAATACACACAATTGATTTCCAATATCGATTGTAAAAATTGATTTCCTACTAGCGGTGTATAACTGCAGAAGTGATATGTTTATGTTTAATTGTCATTAAGATCTTAAAAACCTTGTGAACGTGGCAGTGATGTTACACTTGAATGTATTTCCTGAAAATTGTGTGCATCTGAAACACGTTTTTTTGCAACAAAATTTAGTAAAACGTTAATAATTATGAATCTACTAAAAGCATCGTTTACCGTTCTTAAGCACCGCTTTGGGCATGAATGACTAACCACACGTTAACTTGCAAATTGTTTTTTTATGCATACAAAAAGCTAATTGTGTATTTAAACACATCACATTGAGCTTTGATCTCTTCTATTTGATAGTCATATGCTGCTCAGAATGTTGTTCTAAGATACAGGAAGAAAAAAACTGCTAGTCGTGTATGCATGAGGGGTACGTTACGATAAGCAGCCATTGAACAATTGATATTGGTCAAAACTTGAGGCGTGAGGGGTGTACAAACCAACTCCGCCGCCCCAAGCGGTACCTGGACACACTGTGGTCAAATGACCCGAATCACATCAACCGGCCCTCTCCAGGGTTTGAACAATTTTGGCGACGTACCCACCGGTACCTGTGGACAGTGCAACCAGGCACTGTCCCCAGGCGCCCACTCATGTGTAGAAGCACGGAAACCCCTCAGCCACTCATTTGCCAATTAGCGCGAAATGGAGTTTACCCTGGAAGCTTCCCGTGCTTCGGAAAGCTTTTGAAGGGTAAAGCGCACGGAGTCAGAAATTTTAGATTTAGCCTTATTGGGCGCGGCTCGTAACTGAACATCAATCGGGGGTCGTCTTCTCTTCCGTACATTAAAAAAATGGTGAGTATCCGGTGGATGCGTGAAGGGCCATCCTATATGCAGATAGGACTCCGGGAATATGCAAATCCCAGTCAAGTTGGGACTCGCTGACCTGATGGCTCAACATGGAGGTCAGAGTCCTGTGCAGCTGCTAAACCGTGCCATCCGTCTGTGGGTGGTACGGTGACGTGCGTACTTTCTTTGTTCCCAGCAAATCGAACACCTCGTGCAACAATTTAGAACAAAATGTTTTGCCCTGATCGGTCAGAAGACGTTTGGGAGCACCCTTGTCCATCACATAGCCATTGAGGAATGCCTCAGTGATCGTCACCACCGACTGGTTGAGGAGCGGCCAGGTCACAGGCCATCGTGAAAAATACTCGACTCCCACTAGCAAATACTTATTCCCACGAGGGGTAGTGGGAAATGGACCAAGGATGCCCAAAGCAACTAGTTCATTTACGCGGGACAACAGGGTTTCGCTGGTGGCTTCCGCCACACACACTACACACACCCCTTCAACAAATTAACGACGTCCTCAGCCATGCCAAGCCAGAATAAGTCCAACTTAAGTGTGGCCAACGTCTTATGCACACCCAGGTGCAATAGGCGCTCGTGTACTGCCCATATGACCTTACCCCGCAGGGCAGAGGGCACAACAATGTTATAACGGCGCAACCCTCCGTCCCAATGCATGAGCAATCCGCTCGGAAGAATGACAGAGGCGACACCCCGCCGATCCCTGCCCCCATCAGTCTCTCTGACACGGTGTCGCAATTTAAGCAGGGAAGCGTCCTCAACCTGGAGGCATCCCCATTCTTTGTGGTCCAACCCAATGACGACATCACGCGTCACCTGACCCTCGGCCACCTCAGATGTTACAACCTCGGCCGACGCCACAAGGGGAGGGAGCGAGTGCTCGTTGGGCGACTTATAGTGCCTGGAGCCCGAAAAACACGCGCACCCACCACTCGTTGGTAATCATGACAGGGCATCAGCGTTTGTGTGTCGGGAGTCTTTGCAATAGGTTACATCAAAGGAGTAGTCCTGGAGGACCTCCAACCAGCGTGAAAATTTACCAGACGGCTATTCAACACGCAGCGCATACTGTAGCGCTGCGTGGTCAGAGCACACCTCAAAGCGTCTACCATACAAATAGGGGCAATACTGTTGCACAAAAACCACAAAAGCCAACAGTTCCCAGCGTGTGACACAGTACCGTTGTTCAGCTGGAGACAGCACTCTGCTTCCATATGCGACAACACTCTCGAAGCCATTGACAACTTGAGACACAACAGCTGCAATTCCGATGTTACTAGCGTCTGTATCAGGCGCTAGCAACATAGTGATTTCGAAAAGTTTTTTGGTTCTGCCATGTTTGTTTGTTGTAGTACGGAATTAGAATGATGGCTTTAATCTAAGTTGTCTTGTGGTTGTTGTTGTTTGACTTGCATCCCACTGGGATTTTTGCACAGCGTTGGTGTACAGTGCTTTTTTTCTGGAAGACTTTACAGTTTTTTTCTGGATTTTTCTGTTTGCGCATAGTCACTTTAAGATGTCTTCTTGTTCATGTTTTTTGTTTGTTGCGGTTGCACCCGATTCAAGAGCCGAATGGCTCA
The DNA here is from genome assembly GCF_015708825.2 of Lethenteron reissneri. Taxonomy (NCBI): domain Eukaryota; kingdom Metazoa; phylum Chordata; class Hyperoartia; order Petromyzontiformes; family Petromyzontidae; genus Lethenteron; species Lethenteron reissneri. Next base: position 5,121,077 of record NC_083813.1, on the reverse strand, counting down.
CAGGGCAATACCAAATAAATGAAACTGAAATGGAAACTGAATCGAAGACGAACGGGAAGGAAATTCGGGGTAGCGGAGGGGAGGGGCGTTCACCAAACCATCCCGGAATGCAACAAATGCGGCCTCCTCCTCCCCACTGGAATGTATGACCCTTTGCCGTCAAGGCATAAAGAGGTTTAGTGATGGTAGCGAAGCCGGCGACAAAACGGCGGTAATAGGACGCGAATCCTATGAAACTGCGCACCTCCCCCACCGACGTGGGGGTCAGCCAAGTTCAAATACACACGGTTTTATCTGGGTCAGTCGCAATACCCGATTCACTTACTATGTGGCCAAGATACCGAGCCGATTTCTGGAGGAGGTGATATTTCTGTGGTTTTAACTTCAGGTTGGCCGCACGTATTCTGAGAAAGACAGCGCGTAGCCGTTCCAGTTGTTCGTCCAACATACGGCTAAAAAAGATAACATCCTCGAGATATATCAAGCACGAGTCCCACTGGAGACCAGCCAGAACCAGTTCCATTAATCGTTGGAATGTAGCCGGCGCGGAATTAAGCCCATCGGAAGCTGATTGAATTCGAACAAGCCTTGTGGTGTACGAAAGGCTGTTTTGGGCACAGAGGAGTCGTCTAGCGGCAACTGCCAAAAGCCAGATAGGAGATCAAGAGTGGAAAAAAACTGTGCTCCTGCTAGAGCATCCAGTGACTCGTCCATGCAAGGTAGAGGGTACGCATCAGCAACAGAGATCTTATTAACTTACGGAAGTCCACACAAAAGCGCAAGCTACCATCTTGCTTTTTAACGAGTACAATTGGTGCTCCCCACGGGCTGGTGGATGGTGAAATAATATCCGCGGCTAACATTTCGTCCACCGCTAGCCGAACGTGTTCTTTTTCTGTAGGGCTCAGCAAGTAGGGATTCTGCTGGATGGGAGTGGCGTCATCCGTATTGATGTGATGGCTCAAAGGCGTAATGCGGCCGATGTCAAATTTGCCTTTGCTAAAAACTCCGAGAATTCGCGCAAAAGCACCCTCAATTTTTCGGTTTAAAGCTTTCGTGACTGCAGGGATTCATCGTCTTGGTTCTTTAGGTAAAGTCACGTAGAAGGAAAATAATAAAATAATAAAAATAAAAGATAATAAAAATAATTCTCACGACGTTTCGGCCACAACGCAAGCAGCCGTCTTCAGGTAGAGAACAGGTCTGTCAAGTAGACAGAGTCTGAATGGCACGCCCCAGGCTTGGAGCGACTATTTATGCTGGGATGGAGGGGCGAAGAGCGCCTTGACAAAATAATTTGAGGTTAGTGTAAATGCGATTGGTATTACCTTAGAGTCAATTTCTCCTTCTGGACCTCGGACAATTCCGCATTTTCTGAACAAAGCGTATCCATCCACACCACATTAGAATTCTGGTGCGGCCGCGTATTTGACGTGGCACCCACACTGCCAATGATGCTTCCATCATTAAGCGCTGGCGGTGCATGAGCTAACACGGTTCCTTCTTGGATTACCGACGTGTCTAACCCTGTGTTAAGAAGCTGAATGAAGGGTTCCTGATCGTTGGATGCCAACGTCTGGACCCCTACTAACGTCATTCCACGACTGGCTTTATTAGAAGGTCCCAAGAGGATTCCTCCCGCTGTCGCCCCCTGGTCCAGCGGCTTCCGCAATCAGAGGGGGACCAACATTTGCGCGCCGAGGGGAATCTTAACCGTCCTGCGTGCAAGTGCCTGCACGGTAGCGTAAGCTGTGCACAAGCGAGTGGGTGAAGGCAAAAATGCCATTCGACGGCCGGATTCAATGCACCCTTGGTCAATACAAATTTTCAGCGGCATCCTCCCCAAAAAGTCTGTCCTGAGCAAACAAGGAATAGCAAGGGATGTCGATACAAGAACCGGTCCTGTCAATTTGACATCCACAATGCACGGCTCCAAACAAGGAATAGCAAGGGATATCGACACAAGAACTGGTCCCGTCAATTTGACATCCACAATGCACGGCTCCAAACAAGGAATAGCAAGGGATGTCAATTCAAGAACTGGTCCCGTCAATTTGACATCCACAATGCAGAGCTCCACTGTTAATGATGCCCCATGATACGCCGTTTGCGGCAAAGCACGGAGCTTTGACAGGACATAAGGTACGACATTTAGATGGTAAATCAACTCCGAGATGATGGTTGCTGATGCACCGGTGTCAACAAGCATCCTGATCTTCACCCCCTCTATCATCCCAATAACAGCGGACGAACCTGCGGTCGCGGCAACCACTCTATGGGCCAGCTCTGACCACTGACCCAGTCGGAACGGCCGGTCAGCCCAATCAAGGTCTGAACCCCCACCCCCACCGACGCACGACGAGAACGGAACCCGAATGAACAAAATGGGTGAGATGGATTCAGGGGCCAAGTGTGTGTTATGTCGCGACTCGCCTTCGGGTGCAGTGAAGTGAAGGACGTTCGGGCGGATGACAGCGATGATCTGGGGAGGCATCGTCGCGGCACGCGACAGCCTGACAAGACATGCCCTGGCAGGCCGCAGCTGTAGCACACGATGGGGCTGCTCCCCGGATGAGGAGATGTCGTCCGCCATCGCTGGTCTTCCGCTCATCACCCCATGCCATCCCCTCGCCCGCCTCCACTCTGGGTCGATGCACAGTCTGGGATGGGCTCCACGTCTTCAGGTGTATCTGGCCCCTCAGGGGGCGCGGTACACACCGCCAACCCCTTGTGCCTTTGCAAGAGCTGTTGAGCCTGGATGCATCGTTGACAGCTGGCAGGACGATGTTGAGGTCCTTAGCCAAAGACAAAAATCTCTCGAGGACCAGCGAGTCAATTCAGTCGTGGTCCATCCTTGGAACTGCAGCCTTCGCTAGTGCCAAAAGTGCGCTACGGAAGGTGAGGGGCGTCTCGGCTTCCCCTTTCTTTCGTTAGCAAACTTGTGGCGCATGTTCGACAGCAGCTCGTAAATTGCCACCATTTGGTCAAAGGCTTGAGTCAGCGTGGCCCTATCCGATGGCAGGATGATGAGGAATGCCGCCAGGGCCTCGTCATTTAAGGGCAGTGGGCAGCGCTCTCAGTGCCTTTGCCTCCGTCCACCCCGCCAAGTCGGCATTCGTCAGGAACCGCCGCTTGAAGGCCACCCAGTCACCTCCGGCGGCTGTAAATTCTTTCACGAAAGGAAGTCATCGCCGGAGAGATGGAACGTCCACCGGCGATTTCGACGCAGCTTCGAATTTGGTGGGCCACGCGCTCCGCTCCTCTGAGATGATGGCGGCCGCAAGCACGGACTGCGCCACAGAGGTTCCCGCTTGGCGGGAAATGGCGGAGGGAACTTCGTCCTCGTGCGGCTCCATTGCTCCCTTTTCCACCGCTGGCTCCGCGGAGTGGAGCTCTGCGAGGATGGAAGCCGCGACCTGGAGGAGCTCTGTGAAGTAAGTGTGTGCTGTTTGGAGCTCCCTCCCCGCCGGCAGTGAGCTGTCGCATGCCTGGTCGGTGCTTTGCTCTGCCGATAGCGCTTCACCTCCATCCTCCGAGGTCGCCATCCCTGGGGCTGTTTAAGGGATGAAATCTTTGTCGTCTGACGTTCTGGTACATAGTCTGCGGTGCGTAGACATAGTCTAAACAGCTAGCTAAGTAAAATAGCGTTTGGCCACTTCCGACACCAGTTGTAGTGAGTTCAACTGTGTTGCAGACGTACTCTTTGGAGGTAACACATTAATTGATACCAACACAAAGGGGTAACTGCCCCTTTACCAGATAACAACCTAGGGTGGTGGACCACCAGGCTAACTACACTAAATACACTGGGAGTAGCTACAACAGAGGGACCCCAGCTTGGGTCTAGGTCCACATGTTGGTGACTCTTCACGGACGTCAAATGTAGATCTTCAGATGACAGCAACGCTGAACCCCGGTCCCTCTGGGGACCCGGCTTATATCCTCACTGGTCGTGGCTGGCTCCGCCCTTGGCCACGACCACCTTCTCGAACCCTCTAGCAGGATCTCACCCCGACACGTGACCACCCCGAGCCCCCCACTTGGGGCCCCTGTATAGACTTTACCAGTCACGTGTCCTCCGGGGTCAACCAGAGTGCAATGGCCTATAGTGATCCAATTCCATGGCCGACACTCTCACACCCCATCCTATAGAGGATGGCAATGCATGCCGAGCGTGGTGCCACTCAACGCTATGACTCAGCGCTCACCGAGCCCCTCTAGGGCTGGTACTACACCCACATATACAGGGTGTCCGCGATGTGAGTACATCGCATGCCGTGCCTCTCCAGGGCCGGCATTACACAGTGACATCCCCGATGTCACTACAATTGTAGCAAACAGTACTGGGACAATATTTTTGTCATGCTTTAACTGCAGACATTGCAACCTCTCATGAGCTAACCCTTCATGCTTGCCAATCAATAGACACATGCAATGGGTGCTGCTAAAATTATATTTGCATTTATCGATTCTGAATTTGTATGCAACTCACAAGTTGAATCGTTTTACCTGTTTCATATTTCACCATCTGTCATACCACGCTGGACTGTCCAAGTCATTTATGTTTCATATATAAACTCCTTCAACGGACAATGGGCAAACATCATTTACTGCAATTAATGGATACACGTGAATTGTCGAAACGATAAGAAGAGGGAGGAAGTACGGAATATTATCAGGAATCAACATAACATGCACATCTGAACCGAAAGATAATTTAAGTATAGATACATTATTTTTGTGTAATAGTCATCACTACAATACCATATTAGCTTGATCGCAGCAAGGCATTGGTACTTAATTGAACAGTAAACCAAAGAGATTACCAATAGATTTCTTTGAAAGTTTTTCTGGCTTCTAACTGCATTTATGTCAATACATGTTGACATTATTTCTACACAAACACGCACATTTCAAAATTAAGCTCAGTGATAAGCCTGTTTTATGACTGCCTGATAATATTCCTACTTTGGTCTAAAGAAATCTGGTGAATACTCAAAAATGTTTGGTGATCGTTAGTGATACTACCAATATTTTAACATGTAATTTGTATGAATACTGGTTTGCATGTATAAAAAAAAGCTGGGTTGATATGTTGTTTCAGTATATTTTTGAAGTAGTCATATGTATTAATTATTTAATGTCCAATGCATAATCCATCTAGATTACTTTGCGTGATTAACATAACAGCATAACAGATTGCATGGAGTGGGTTAAATTACATATTTTGCACATGTTCCACCCATTTTCTGAGTTATGTGTTTCTTTTTTTACATCTGTACATACATGGGCACATATGTACTCCTCATAAGCTAAGCAAAAGTGATTACCTAGCGATGTGTAAAGGGTCATACTTTTTTACATCCTATTGCCAATGCCCATTGTTGTAAAAAAAATATTTGCCAAAGTGTTTCTCGTTTACGACTAATAGTCATAAATTGCAAATGTATTTTCTTAGTTCGAATTTTGGTTAATAAATAGCTATGTATTGCCCGATAAATAGGCTTTATTTACCCATGTATGTCTGCATGTAGAGAGAGGCATACAACTTCGAGTAAAATTAAAATTCACATTTTACACTTCTTCTTCAGTTGGATGAAGTTCTTGCCAAAATCATGTTAGTCATGGGGGCGGTTTGACCATACTTCACTACTCCGGTTAGAGCAAGGCAGTGATGAAGCAAGGGTGTACCCACCAGGATTGGCTGTAATATCTCCTCGCTGCTGGTGTTGGACGTGGCCCATAATCAAAATCAGTTTACTTGGGTTCATAGCACACACTGTGCTAACAATTGCGTAACTGCTCCAAATACACAACCATGATAAATAAATGAACGTGTCTACCACATTTGTGAAACTATGCATCGTCGTCATGTAGTTGCAAACACATTAGCACTCAAAGTATACATTTTAATGTACAGGAATTTGGCATACTGGCCAAACAGACCGGTGGTGAATGGAATGTAGCCTCTAATAAAGCCAAATTTAAAGACAATTAAATTTCCATTGGACCAATGCTACCTAAAAACCAAGTACTACATCAATGTGCAGGCACTTATCAGCATCCCAATAGGATTGAACAAGCTGCTTTTTATACCAAAATCTGTTCTTGTGCACATGTTAAGCAGATTGTTCTTGCTACATTTGTTAAGCTGACTTTATGATAACATGATTATGTTGCCACTCTTACAGATGTCAAAGCAAATACTCTACAAGCAGAACACCATTCTGTCTCCAAGTATATATATAATCTACGTTTTATTCCATCAGCATCTTGGCTTTTTAGACCAATATTGTCAAGTATCTTTCGTTTAAGCAGAGCAAACTCCAGACCAGTTTCATCCTTCTGGGTCTCATCGGCAGAGTGAGGCTTGTTCAACAAACACTTGGATTTACCAGATGTCATTTGTGAGAGCGTTCTGCATGAAGTGTGGGGATCCGGTGAACGCGAAAAAAACAATACCCATCACAAATTCTCTGTGCATTGCCATAAAGTCTTCTGAGTACAGAACAATTATAAGAACAAATAATGACTTAAAGCTTTCGTGACTTTAGGAATTCATATTCTTTGGGTCTTTCGGTAAAGTCAAGTAGATAGGTTCAAAAAAATATAAAAAAAACTACGACGTTTCGATCGCAGCACAAGCGTTCGTCAGCAGGAAGAGGGGGTTAGCTTCTAACGGTAAACTGTTCATAAAGGTTTGAAATGAGCGTAGCCCAAATGTAAGCAGCCAATGTTAATGTAAGTGGTGGGCAGCGACCGCGACGGTGGTGGGTTTTCCCACCAAAGGGCTGCCCAGTAAAGATTAGCATGATAATGTAAGATCGTTGAGCGGCCTCCACGGCGGGCGCCCTGAGGTGGCTATGTTAATGTGAGAGATTAGCATGTTGATGGAAGATTGACAAGTAAAAACCTCGAGCTGGGTGAGCGAGGTGGCTGTGTTAGGGTGAGAAATTTAACCTGTTAATGTAAAATCACAGAGCCGAAAATAACAACTAACATTTGAAGGTGGTAGGATGGGAACATCACAGCCAGTTATGACTTAAACTGGTTGATAATGTCCTTCCAATGATTGTTCAGTTTGTACCCATCTTCTAGATTGAAATTGTGTCTGTGTCTATATATATGGATGGCTTCTTGAACGAATCTTTGTTGATAGCCAGTGGGTTTGCAAAATACCTTTGTCTTACAGAAATCAATTTCGTGTGAGCCCACTGCATTAAAATAATGATCAGCCACGGCCGAGGAATTGGTCCTACCATGTTTCAAATCTGCCTTATGTTCACAAACACGGTCCGAGACATGTTGCTGAGTTTCCCCAATGTAACTAATGCCCCAGACACAGCTTAGTTTGTAGACGCCGGGGTATTGCATGTCAGGGATCACATCCTTCACAGATGGGATCAGATCACGAATTTTACGTACCGTGTTAAATCGAACCTGGATCTCACTATGTCATCTCTATTTTTTAATTGAGAAAACTCAGAGCACTCATCCTTACTGATGTTGCTAATAGGTGTCTTAGAGTTTTTGAGGATTGCAGCGATTTCCAATCTCGCCATGTTTGCAGTAAAGTGTCCTAAACCCAAAAGGGCTACGTCAACCTGGGCAATGATATTGTCAACTAGGATGTGTTTAGGGGTGACTGCGAAATTCAACCCTTTAACTAGAACCGATTTTAGCCTGTCGAAAATTAGACTGTTACTCTGATTGATAACAATCTTGTCAACGTCTAACTTTTTAACGTGTGGATCTGGCTTTTTCTTGGAAAGAAGGTTGAACTTGGAAATCAAGTTATCTTTGCATTTCGTTGACATTGAGGTGGCTGAAGAGGCTGTCATGTTGAACCTATCTAGGTAACTTTACCGAAAGACCCAAACAATAATTATAAATACAGCCATCGATGTGTATACAGGAGCAATTTACATCAGAAAAGTAAATTAATGTGTTGGGTGAAGTGGACCTGGGAATGCTGTAATTTAATTAGGCTGACGATGGGGCCACTTTTTAATTGTTCCGAATATATCTCGCCATTGCTTAAAATATGCACAGACTACCCGATGAGCAACTGCTGAACTGTGAGAGAGTTCATTAGGAAAGGCGTTTATTCCAATACGGATGATTTAATTGCATGGTGAAGTCATTGATGAAATTAATATTTTAATCTATGAGAAGAAAAAACTCTAATATGCCATAAATAAAATTGCTAGTCGATGCAGTGCAAGCTTGAGTAAGCAATGATTATTAAATTATCACTGTGAGGTTGGGGAAGACATTCAAGAGAGTTCATAAATTAAGTGCACATCTTGACCTGAAATGCAACGCAGAAATTGTAATGGCAGCCAGGCAGCTATGATGAATAGATGTGAGGTGAGGTAATTCGAGGTGTCTGGAGAGAGCATTTTATCCATGTGGATAATGTCCAGTAATTTTGAGAGCATTTTCAAATGTGATTTAACACCCGAAGAGCCAAAATATTTGATTTTCTTGACAGCAAAATAACGAAAGTCACTTTGCCAGAGCCACTCTCATTGTATACAATTATTGTTTACTTGGGGAAATTCATTCCTTAATTTTTAAATGCAATTGCCATTTTAAATCATAGAAACATTTTCTGTATTGATTTTCAGTAACCCCAGTTATTTACGTTATGTACTCCATATGTAAGTGCAATCTTCTTATTAAAAATTATGTCTGTATTTTCTTAATACATATTATTTTACGCTCATGTTATTCACTTCATTAATTTAAAACGTTGGCTAAAATGTGTTTGTTTTTTCCATTTACATTGTCCATGTCGTTTATGAAAATAAAAAAGCTACAAAGTTGAGATAAAAATAAATAAGCAACACAAAAGTCACGTAACAAATGCACAATAGTGTGTATGTATCCTTGTGTGTATACTAATGTATAGGGCAGTCAAATAGGATGGACAACAAACTATATGTTAAATGGAAACAGTCAGGCAGAAGCATTCTGGAGTGCTTTTGAAAAACTGAACTTAACAATGGACAGAATATACCAATGTGCAGAAGGAGGAGCATCTTTAAGAATTGTAATTTCTTCATATCTATTTCCTGATAGCACATACATTTAAGGAGCACCGCATTGACAAAGGGAAAACGTTAATTAGCTGTAACGTGCAAGGAGATGTGAATAAATTACAATGGGATACAGAAAGTGGAACACGTGGATCAGAAAGCACACCACTCGATGGAGACATCGTATTGACTAAAGAAAAGCAAGTAGGTTTGGGAATGACATCGTTATTAGAAGAGATGATGTGCAGTGGTACAGACTGATGACAAAGTGGTAGGCAAATGAGGGAATACGGCCATGACAATGTCAACCATGGAGATGTCCTAACGAGATCGGCTCGTGTGCAGGGGACTAGATGAAAAGTTGTATCATTGTGAGAGCTTGAGGGAAGGCAACAGCTTGTGATAACCATGAGAGGTTTTTTTTGGGGTTAGGTGGCGGAAATATAAATGTGAGGACACGAATTGTAAATACTCTTTGGTTCGTTCGGTAAAATCACGCAGGTATAAAAACAAAAATCACGACGTTTCGATCGCAAAGCAAGCAATCGTCATCAGGTGGCAGAAAGAGGAGGAAAGCTGCTGATGCAGGCTGCTTTTAAATGGTTAGAGATGGGCATAGCCCCAGAGTCATGAACGAAGTGGGGGGGGGGGGGCTAGTGATGTTAAAGTGAGAAATTTGTATGTAAATGTACTGTGTAAATGTGATTGGCATGTTAATGTAAGCTCGCAGCGCGCCATCACATCGAGGACTGCATGTGAAAGTAAGATCGGAGAAATTTGCATGTTAATGTACTGTGTAAATGTGATTGGCATGTCAATGTAAGCTCGCAGCGCGCCATCACATCGAGGACTGCATGTGAAAGTAAGATCGGCTTGCAGCGCGCCATCACATCGAGGACTGCATGTAAATGAAAGATCGGAGAAATGTGCATGTTAATGTACTGTGTAAATGTGATGAGCATGTCAATGTAAGCTCGCAGCGCGTCATCACATCGAGGACTGCATGTGAAAGTAAGATCGGAGAAATTTGCATGTTAATGTACTGTATAAATGTGATTGGCATGTCAATGTAAGCTCGCAGCGCGCCATCACATCGAGGACTGCATGTGAAAGTAAGATCGGCTTGCAGCGCGCCATCACATCGAGGACTGCATGTAAATGAAAGATCGGAGAAATGTGCATGTTAATGTACTGTGTAAATGTGATGAGCATGTCAATGTAAGCTCACAGCGTGCCGTCAAATCAAGATCAAATTGTAAATGTTGTGGGTTGGCTCTCCAACATACCAGTGTTCTGAACGAGTAACGAATTGGCATGTTTTGTTTACGCGACAAACCTTACTAATTTGATGTGTCGGGTGGTGGTGGGTTTTACGACACATTTAAATTCATGTGATCTAACCCGCAAAAAAAAACCTTCTATCATTGATAATATTGGTCGCGAAAACCTACGTTTTAAACTGATGTTGATAACATTGTGCATAAACGTAAGAAATAACCTTATCCTATGGTGGTTATAGTGACATACCATGTCTTACAAATGTAGTGGCATAGAATTTGTCATGTAGCAGCATAGCGCTGGCTGCTGGTGGGGAAGGGGATCTGCAGCTTACAGCAGCCTTGACCGACAGCAGGCCAGGTTGTACACCAGAGAGTGATCTCGGGAAAAGGTCACTGAAGGCGCGCACGAGGAACCCGCGGGTAGGTTCCAGAAAGGGGGCGTGGCCAGGGGCGGGGCCAGGCCACGCTGACGTCATAAGAGGGGCCCCTAGAGGGGACCTTGAGGCTGTCGTCGCTGTCTTCACCATCTCGGCGTCGCCAGTCAGGCAGCCTAAAATCTGTCCTGACTGGAAACCGTAGTCCGTTACAGACGAATTATTGGAAGTGTTAACTCATTAGGCCTTGTTAATAAACAGAGTGCCTCCAACTCTTAGTGTCTCCGAGTCAGTCACTACACAAGGTAGAAAATTGAGGCCAATTTATATGCAATGATTTTTTTCCAGTGTGGAGTGGGCACAGAGCAGGCATTTACTGCGCGTGGCACTGCTGGTATGGTGGAAAATAAGCACTGGCGGCAGTAACGACACATAAATATCACAGTGATTAATGGCACATATCCTCAAGAATGATTTCATAGCGGTAAACATTATCCTATACAACAAAAACAAAATACTTTATTTGTGACTTTAGTGCCGCAGACACGGGGGAAAAAGCCCGAATTCTGTTTAAAAAAAATAACTCAATAGATTATATTTGAGATTTATAAACCTGCCACGCTGTCAGTGGTATTATTGCATATTCCTTGGACTTGTGGGAATTCTTGGACACCATTGCAAAGTTCCCTGCTTAATTATAATGGTATAAAAAAAACCTTACGACAAAGAACTGCTTTTAATTTTAATATTTTATATTTTATTAATGCCCTGACAATTGTTCCCAACATGTACCACGTATGGGATGAACACAGCCCTTCCACGTCACGACTTTGGTTACATTTTTTGCCATTCCATCCTTGTGGAAATTGATGACGAAACCTCACGTGGGCCTCCCCTATGCTGACTCGGCCAAAAATACATTCCCAGCGCAGCGTTGTCAGCATCAGCAGTGGGGAGAGATAAGTGAACCGATTAAGTTGTTAGCCCATCACCTCCCCGTTTGTTGGATTGGATACAATGTGTGTTCTTGCCAATGGCCGGAACTTGCACCAACACCAGACTATCGAGCAGAGAAGAGTGTGTGTCATGTAATTTTTTGTTTATTTTATAAATTGAATCCAACCGACACTTCCACCTCTTGCCACGGTGACGTTTAATGCCCGATTGAATATTTACACACGTCTCCAGAGTTTGACTGTCAACTGAAAAACATAAATTCATAAAATATACTAATAAATGTCAAAACACACTCTAACGCTCATCATATATCTCAGTTAGGGTTTCGTAATTAAGCGACCCTTGTAGTCCGATGTGTTTTAACATGAATATACACAACTGAAACAAATTTGCACATTTTTTACGCAAAATGCATCTATTGGTAAATTTTCTGTAGTAATTCACTATTCTATGGTCTAATTGGCAATTCTTAAAATGTGACATTTTATTAAAAGCGTGTAAGGGCGTATAATATTAAGAAGTGATTTCAATTGTAACGTATTTAAAACAAATTATTGATGATTAATAATTCGTTCCTTTTTGGATTCGATTGTGTTAGTATATAATGGTCAAATTTCAAGCAATAATCCGCCACCACCTGACAGCCAATGAAAGTAAAGTTTTCACGTGGGCAAATGTGCCAATTTATTCGGATTTGCAGAAAAAAACCGGAGGAATGCCGAAGAACAAAAGCAGCATTTTGACAATTGCGTAATCGACCCCTATTTTTTGCTGGAGATTGCATCCAGCATCCAGCGTCATCATCTGCTGTTAGCGAGTCCTTCAGCACGAGCCACGATGTTAATCGGGGCAGCCATGGCAGGAGATTTATTTATTTATCTATTAATCTATTTACTTATTTGCATTACTCAATTATGATCCTAATGACGTTTATGTTATTATATGCCATACGAATTAAAAGTATGTTCTCAAATCATTACATAAATGTTTATTACCTGCAATGTATTTACTATGTACAATGTCCCCTCTATTTTTTTACTGTATTTATATTGATTTTATATATTAACACCATTATACAAGAATGGGTGTTTTATTCCTTTCTGGTTTTGCTCCAGGTTTGTCTTGAAAGAGATTGGTTTCAATGTGCTCTCACCTGAATATAAAAGGATTACTGTTAAAAAAAAGTCAGCGATTTCCCACCCAAATCAGAATTGAGGCTATGATAATTTCCCATTGACAGCCCTGAACGAGTGGTGGAAATTCCATATTACTCTGAGGAATAAGTCTATACAAAAGATGACCCACTGTTGATTTCCCCACAAAGTTGTACTTAGTTTTTTTTTTATATCCTCAGGGGTATGATGGGTTGAGTCAATTCAAAGCAACCAGGATTTGAACTCGCAACTTTTCAAGAGAGAGCCGCTCGCTGAGCCACTTGACAAGATATTTTTAAAAGGTGCAGCCATGAATTAACTTGGGTCACACCAATGCTGGCAAAAGGGACCTCTACTAGATAGAGCTCTCTTGAGTTCCCATCAAGAAGGGCTTATTTGGCCTACTCTTCTACTCTTGAATGCTGGCAAGATGTTCAGGGAGCGTTGGGAATATTATCGCACTTTACTCCATCAAACGCGACCTGCTGATGGACTAACTGCGGTGTAGCCATTTATACTGCTGGGTGAACAGATGTGGGGCGGGGGGGGGGGTAAAAACTTGCCAATTGTTTAATCTATCGCACCGAGAGATAGAATTGGCAGCATGTTCCGTGTGTTAACCATTACACCAGCGGAGTGTCTGACTCCCTATATCACAAAATAATTAATTTGATATGGAAGGTGCTCAATTAAAGAATGGAGCAGTGTCGGTTAGTTCGCAGATTTAATTCACTGCTGTATCCATGCAATGTTATAACAGTCCCTTTAAATTTGAATCCAGTTATGCATTGCAGATCCGTCTTAGATTTCTGCTGGGCTGGACACGATGACTTTGCATGAACGTGAGCTTAATCATCATTTGCACGCTTTTCAAATTAGTGCTGTTTGTTTTCACGTAACATTTGATGATTAAATATTAACGCACCTGTGCAAACCAGCATGCGCTGATCCGGTGCATAGGCTATAATGGATAATTACACTATGTAACACGATTTTTGTCCCTGGGTAGTAAGTGTTATTTTTTAATTGCTTATACCTAAAAAGTGTAGGAAAAGGACTTTATGTGAAGGAATGACACACATGCACACATTTTCTCATTGAAAATAGGTACATTTCAAACTATCAATGTTCTGGTCACCAAAACAAAGTTTGTGGGGAATAATAGCCAGTTTCTGTACTTTTGAGGCATAAGCAATAAGGAAATAATACTTACTACCCAGGAACACACATTTTTGTTACAGTGTGCCAAGCTTTGGCCGTAACCAACCTCAAGGCCTCTAAAACTCACACATTTAAAAAAGAAAGACGCTGGGCTTTGCAAGGCTCACCTGCAGTGTTTCATAAATATATGATGCGCTCGGCAGCTTTTCATATGTATAAAACATTTTCTCATTAGTATGGCAAGCAGGACAAGTGTTTTTTTTATTATAAACATAACCTGTAAACTTCATGAACTTCTGAAGTTTATGGAAAGGCAAGCATTTCAACCAATTTGATTAAGTGACATGATTTAATGGCAATGTGCATGCATAGCAAAAAAGGAACAGGCAACCGTGGGCTACATCATCAGAGGCTAACCTGCATTAGCTTTTAACTGGCGCAGTAATTACTCTTTTTCCCTAAGCAAGTCTTCAAGCAAGCTCGGCAAATTGTTTCCATCAAGCAGCGTGTTTTATACCGGCCTTATGACAGAGGAGGGACAACGGGTAGGAGGGGGGTGAAATAATTAATAGATTTCAAGAAAAAATTATTACATCAAAGAGGTGCACAATTTGCACGCATGCCTCTACTCGTGAAAGCAACTTGGGTCGGGGAAAACGTGAAAATCGGCAGAAATATTGTCGATGTTTACTTTCACGCTTTTGCCTTAAATGATTTATTTTTCGTTTAAACTTTTTCTGCAATGCCTTCTGGCCCTCAGCCTTGTGTGTGTGTGTTTTCCCCACTGTGTTTATTCTTTTTGCTTTTATCGTATTACTACTATTACCGTGTTATAGATAGACAACACACGCCTAGAATCCATTCCCGAGCTGAATGTGTGTTCCATGCAAGCTTGTTCTGGGTGAAGCGCCATATTAATGTTTTATTCATTCGCTCAGTTAACTGTGGCCAATAAATATTCGGTATTAAAATCTGTCTTTCACAGTAGACTACAACTGTTATTAATTTTGTCTGGGTTGGTTATTCTTCTGATGTATTTTAACATAGTAAACTGTATTGTGTAAACAGAGGGAAAGTATTAATCGCCCATAAACCGCTGTGTGTTTATTATGCAGAAATGCATTGCAAGTGGAGTCTAGAAGATCAGGTGTGGTTAACTATGAAAAGTGTAGTCGAGATTTATTTTTTAAATAGATAGACAGTCTCATTAAGCAATTTGCAAAGCATAATTGGGTTGAACAGTGGTGCAGTGGTTAAACCCTCTACTCTAATGAGCCTGGTGATCTAAGTGAAATTCCTGGCCATGCCGCATATTTTAACCCAATCTTCTCCCCCCACAACCCCCTTCACCAACCCACATTGGACAGTGTGGTGATTATACAGGTAGGAACAACAGTTCCACACTGCCCACCAGGGAGTATTTGTCTGTCTGTCGTGCATAGCCACGCCCTCGATTTGTATTTCATAGAGCGCTTTGGGCGGGCTCAGCACCACGTGATGCAATACCCCACGCAGCTTGCGCCGCGTGACACGGATTGCACGAATGCGCTGTCCAACCAAGTTCCTACCTGCCCACTCCGAAAGAACGTGTTGGTCAAACAACATCCGTGATTGACATGGTGTGGATAGCAGAGGTGTGGACTCGAGTCATGTGACTTGGACTCGAGTCAGACTCGAGTCATGAATTTGATGACTTCAGACTCGACTTGGACTTGCATAACAATGACTTTGTCCCACCTCTGAGGTGTGGACTCGAGTCATGTGACTTGGACTCGAGTCAGACTCGAGTCATGAATTTGATGACTTCAGACTCGACTTGGACTTGCATAACAATGACTTTGTCCCACCTCTGGTGGATAGGCCTTCGTCCAGCAGCGGATTGACGAAGCACCGTACATTACAATTGTTATGATTGCCAATAGCGAACGTAAAAATGCTTAGGAAATTATATAGCATCGCATGGGATTTCAAAAGTGTACAATTATATCCCTTAATTATACATTTTTTGCTTATCATTAAACACTTTAGATACAAAGGAAAATAATGAACTCGCCATTGAGGAAAATGTGTCGTACGATGAGCCATCGTTTGATGGTGGTTTACGTTCATAAGGAAGCACGCGGCTCACTTTCTAAACCTGTTTAATGGTTCATGCAATAAACTAGACACTTTTGGTCTGTAATTTATGTCCACTATAACGTAAAAATTTACAGCCCGTATATTTTAAGGCTGTGAAAGCTCCAGTGAAGCAGCGAATAGAAAAACAGGTAAGTACCAGATGCATTTAATGCACCAGCATAACAAGGGCAGATAATGGAAAAGTGTAATCTGCTGAAATTCAAAACCTTCTTAATGCGTGTGTGTACGTTTTCAAAACACTGGATAAATCAAGTGTGTATCGTACATCATGTACAAAGAACCTCTCTCAACCTAGATACACCTATGCAGCAAGTGTTGTTTGCATGTGTAGTGGGTTCCACAGAGGCGCACACTCGAACTTGGAGGCAACACGCTTATTTCTTAACACAACGGGGTAACTATATAACCACTCGACGGGATAACGACATAGGGTGGTAACCACCACGAGTAACTACATAACCACTCGACGGGATAACGATGCCGTGCGCGAAGCCCGAAGACCGAAGATGTAGCCAGCGGATTTCATTCCCAGATACGAATAACCACGTGACAACGGCCTTAATGGGCTGCCGCGTGGCCAGGCTCCGCCCTTGGCCACGCCCCTTTCCAGATCCTTCTCGGAGACTCTGGACCCAGATCACGTACTCTTAGGTTTTTTCGGTAAAGTCACGTAGGTAAAAAATGTAATTAAAATGTATTAAAGTAAAATAAAAATCGCGACGTTTCGGAGGCAAGTAAAGAGAAAGGAAAAAAAGAGAGCTCTTTATTTGATACAGCAATCGTGCTGTGACGGTTCCACCTGAAGACGGAAGCTTGTGTTGCCTCCGAAACGTCGTGATTTTTATTTATATTTTACTTTTATTAGTTTTAATTTTATTTTTTACCTACGTGACTTTACCGAAAAAACCTAAGAGTATGAATCCTTGCAGTCACGAAAGCTTCAAATCTAGAACCCACATCACGTGTCCCTCTCACCTCCTCTTTGGCCCTCGTTACCACCTCGTCCGGCCACGTGCCCTCTCGGGTTTACCCAGACTACTCTGTCCTCACCCAACCTCTCTCTCGCTGTCACCCGAACTATGCCCCCGAGGAGCCCTTCCGTTCTGTACTCATTCTGCTGCTAGAGAGGCTCCACACATACAGTCACTGGCGGAGCCAGTAGGGGGGGTGGGTGACACGTGCCCCCCCAATGATCCGATCGAAATCCCTAATTTCGATCGGATCATTGGGGTTTATTAGTAATAAATCGGCATTTTGCGACCCCCACTGCCACTGTGTAGCATATTATCATATGCCAGGGACTCTATGAGATGACAGGACAATAGTCTGAGTCCATAATTAGCAATAAGTAATGGCAAAATAGTTTTCAGTGACTCAGAATTGTGCGCAGTGGCGTATACAGTACACGACTTCCCTGAATGCATTCACCTTCAGCGAGCGCGATGCCGATCACACGACGCGGTTCGAATTTCACCCTCGATCGATGGCTGTGCCATCGCCGCACACGCGTCGAGTAAGAAGCAAGGGATAAGTCCTTACTTACTAACAACTCCTATAATTTTTCATTGCTTTAGGGGTTGCCCCCCCCCTACCTGAAAATCCTGGCTCCGTCATTGCATACAGTACCGCTCTTCTCTCGGTACTGGCGCAACACCACAGTGAATCTATACACGCCACTGCACATGTATTAAGAGAATTACCCTGGACAAAACACATCACGGCTAAAAGGCAGAGGAGCTAAGGAGCAGAACACATCTCAGAGAACGTGTGAGATGGAGCAATGAAATCAGTTCATGTGCAGGTGCTAGGCGGAATTTGACATCGCAGGAATGTGAAGAGGTGGTTGTGGCTTGTGGAGATCATCAGTCAGTGGATTGACCAAGGCTGATGATGATGATTAAGGAAGGCACTGCACATGGTGTGGCAAGCGATATGTCTCTCTGGCCACCGGGCAGCATTGATCTGGTCGAGACCCAAGTTATGTTCAGGTATCAATTTCCAGTGACGTGAATGTCTAGGAATCTAATGCAAGCATTAAATCGTATCACACTGTACTAACCATGAAATCAGTATCCCCGTATAACAAATACAAAAATGTCTCATATAGCCTCAACAGATTGTTGGGGCAAGTGCTCTTGGCGAGCACCCGGTGAAGGCCGGAATAGCACACAAGGAGGTGGGGTGGCCAGCTCCACGTCAGGCCACCTTTGACTTCCAGGTGCACCGCGCCAGGTACTTATTTTAGTCAACCAATTCAAATACTCGTCACTGGTGTTGGCCGTGAGCGGGAATCGAATTCGAGGTGCCAGGTTCTTAGCGCAGCGTGATAACCGCTGTACTACTGCTTCCCATATATATATCACACACGCAAGCAAACACATTTTGGTCCTGTGGAAAGAATATATTTCTTAAGTTCGATACTCAAATGCCTGAATGTTAAGAATATTGGCATTGACATTAAAATGCACGGCATCTTCTATATACATACACACAGTTATTTGCAGCAATAATACATATTTTGAATATATATACATAGAGTTTGTATACATATATACTCTATATATATTAGGGGAATATCATTTATTTAATAGACATTGTAGTGTTTTACATGTGTAGTGAGTCCAACTGAGTCGCGGACGTTATTCTTTAGAGCCAACACATTTATTTAACATCAACACGTTAACACAAAGGGGTAACTGCCCCTTTACCAGATACAGCCTAGGGTGGTGACAACCCAGCTAACTACCCTATATGGAGGAGTTACAGCTACGAAGGGTCAGACCCTGACTCGGGTCCCCGACCACATGTTGATGTCTCGTAGGACGTAGAGCTTCCAGCTTGTAGACATGGAGCTTCCAGCTTGTAGACGTAGAGCTTCCAGCTTGTAGACGTGGAGCTTCCAGCTTGTAGACGTAGAGCTTCCAGCTTGTCGAATGCAGTGACCCCGGTCCCTCTCAGGGACCCACCTTATATCCTCCCGGGTCGGGGCCGCTCCGCCCTCGGCCCTGCCCGCCTTCTCGAGCGTTCTAGCTTCCTCTCGATCCCTCTCGAGAGCTCTCCCCGGACACGTGTTCACCACCTAGCCCCCCCCCCCCACCTGGGGCCTTCTCTGTGGACACTCCGGATCACGTGCCTACAGGGTCAACCAGAGTGCCATGGACCGGGGCAACCCTGCCCCTGGGCTGATATTCTCCCACTCCCCCTTGTGGGAGCCCGCATTTCACGCTATGCATGGTGCCCGCGCTATCCCAGCGCTCGCCAAGCCCCGCTAGGGCTGGTACTACATCCGCCTACGGGGTGTACGCGATGACGGTGCATCGCACGCCGTGCTGTGCTAGAGCCGGCTTCACACAGCAACCCACCCGGTGCTGTCCACGACATAGGAACATCGCACGCCACGACCCTCCCGGGCCAACACCATACAGTGACATCCCCGATGTCACTATACTTGTGTTAAAGCGAGATCCATAAGGGTGGAGTAGTAGAGAAGTGTGAAATAAGAATAGGTTTTACCCTTTCCGGCAATGAAACATGTTAAGATGTTCAACCACCAAAAATATATATTTTGGAAGGAATCAAGTCTGCATTAACCACACATACGTGTGCCGAACGGCCCCCTTACTAACCTGTACTCATCCCTCTGGTGAAGTATGGGCAAATGAACCCCCTATGACTGGCGCGGTGTAAAGAGACATTCAATACTGCAGTGGATTGATAGGTACAGCAAATTATTAATTTTAAATGTTACAAAGGGTGGCTCAAAAGTCAGGGCACGTGAGGTTATTTCATTATTTACTTTAACACTGGCGTGTAAACATTTTATTTGTTTATTCTTTAAGCTAATATTTTATCTGTTATCATTAGCAATACCGATGTTGTTCATTCTGTGAGGTCACCTCAAATGCATCGTTTGCCATGCTCTGCCAAGAACCCCGAATGAATTGAGATGAAACATCATTTGCACATGTTCAAAGCTTACACCTGGCATCTTAAAAAAAGTCCTCAACTTCAAAAGGTAATTAATGCATGCATGAATCGCAATGGAGTCAGTTTAAACTTGTGTTAACACGAATAAAATAGCCTTGTGATTTGTTCATGTAAATCGAATAACCCTGTGTCCTGATTCGTTTGGCCACCCTGTAGGTGTTGTCGATCTATTGTCTTTGATACCAGGTATGACACCAATCGGATATGAAGACGTTCTCAAGAGTGACGTGGTTTAAAAAAAACACAAATGCATCTTGCAGCAGTTTACACTTAAAACTAGTCAACATGCTAACCATAAATATAAATAAAGACATATCTACCAACTGTATCCATTAAGCATAATACTGCAATAAAATATGGGTTAGCACAGAAATTACTTCAAAATATTACCGTTCAAAACATAGCGTATGCAATTGCATTACCATTGATGTGAAAAATATTCATCACGATTTAACACTTGAAGAAATTTGGCAATCAATACAAAAAGGCAGCAATTCTAAACACGCGATGTACACTACAAGCCGAGGTGTAGCTTCAACACGTCACTGCTTGTGCAGGGGTCTCCGCTCTAGGGAGCTTAGAGAGCCCCTGTAAAGAGTATGTGACGTTTTGGGCAATGGGCCTTCTTCATAAGTATAGTTTGTTATCCTTCCCCCACACCTCCGATTGGCATGGTTGTCTATCTATGAAGAAGGGCTCTTTCTCGAAACGTCGCCTATTATATATTCATCCTTTATAATACAGTGTTAGTAATGAATGTGTTTAGGGTTCTCTTTTGTCACGTTCATTCTTGTGCATTTCTGCCAATGCAGCACCACGATATGAAATGGCCTTGGAAGAGATTTGAGTACCAACACTTTACCCCACCGCACGTGAACTGCCGACCCACTAACTTGTGATGTACTCACGTGTACTGCTGGGTGGACAGAAGCGGTCAGGGCATTCAACATCGTTTAGCCATTGGTTCAACTCCTCTGCCGGGAGATCAAATCGAACCGACGACCTCCAGATTTGCAAGTCTATTGCGTTGACCACTACACCACGGCGGCTTCCAGCGTATCCTGTACCGAATATAAATTCGTGGAAGTGTGAGGTTTAGCTCGTGGTTGCAGCAGTCACATTACTTGCCCCCTCTTAAGTGATACAGATAATGTCAGCTTGTTGCAGCCTCCCATCGCTGCAGATTATGATGTCACGGACAGCTCTCCGTGTGACCTTGAGTTGAGACCTGTTCACAGGCTAAAATTGGCACATGCACTGCTTTCTGATAGACATTTAGCCCAAGATGGAGGTCGCCGTGATGTAAGATAGTAAACACTGCAATTGCGTATCAATCCACAATGCGCGCTTAGTACAATCATTGCTTTGTCTTGGGCGTTCTGCAATGGGGGACAAAACGATGAGAATTTAAAAAGCCTATCCTTCCGCTTTGTCCTCACCCCCTTATCCCTTTCCTCTGCTATCGTCTCCTGTATTTTTCCCTCTTCCCCCATCCACCCACCCCTATCTCCCCTCCTGAACCTTTACAAGATCTTCTCTCATTTTCAAATTGTTTGGTGATGGCTGGGTTGGCAGTGGTGCCCGAAAACAATTTTAAAAGAAACCTCACATTTGTCAAAAACACTGCCTAAAAGAGATATAAAAAACAGTCGACGTTTTGGGCAATGGTCCTTCTTCATGGCACGTAAATCAGGAGCATTACCCGAGACATCATCTATTATACATATATACTTTAAAGGTATTTTTGACAAATGTGTGGACATTTTTTTCATAGATTACTGCTGGTGAATGCAGTGGTAAATGTTTATCTAGTTCGCCTGCTGATTTAATGTAATCTGTGTATTTTGGCCCTGCACTGTTGTTTAAAAGCCTAAATAATAAATACAGAACATCTGCAACTTAATGGGTTAGGTAATGTGTAAGGTATCCAATGGTGACAATAAAAAAATGTGTTTTAGGTTAAGCGACAACAACATTTTTATTGTCCTTTTGTTTTATTCCTAATAAACATGAAATCAGCTGTCTGTTCATGTGTATGTGGTAAAACTGGCATGTCAGTGCCGTTATTCTTCAAAGCAGTTGAGAGTGCAATGTGTTTTCTCACATGCTAAGAGATCATGAAACACATAGGAGGTACAAAAATTCGACAATGTTATTGTAAAAGTACAGCCTGGAATTGCTTGGTCATGCCACTGCCAGTTAAAAGACCCCTCTAGAAGAAGTTTGGCCTACTCTTTCCACTCTGGCCCAGATATCTTGAAAGAGTTGAATACCCACACTTTATCGCACCACATGCAACCTGTCAATCAACGAAATGCGGAGTAACCCATTTATACTTGTGGATGGACAGAGGCTGGGGGATTTAAGAACCCTGCCCATTGTTTCAACTGCTGCACCAAGAGATCAAACCGGCGACCTCTTGATTACAAATCCAGTGTGATGACCATTACACCACAGCGGTGTCTCTGGACATTTTTAAGTGGTGGTTTCATTTTTTTATTAAAAAGTATAAATCACATTATTGGCATTCTGTAGTTGCAAAAGTTTAAATAATTGTAACAAATCCATAGTTTTCATAATTCTACCTCCGTCAACAAATTATAAACAGAACACGAGGGCCAACCCACACTCAGAAATTCTAAGATCACAGAGGCACTGTGTCAGCACGGCAGTTGTGCATTAGCTTAAAATTTGTCACCGAGCTGGTCAATGCTGGCGACCGCCATACTCAAGCAACCCACAGTATCGTCACGCTCACCAAAACAAGAAAGAGGATTAAAGAACGCATTTCAGTGGGTCTCCGAATAAGGCACAGACAAAACTGCCCGCAATTGGACGTCTATTACTGTGTAGCTGATGCAGCCGTTCTTTCTCATCGGTCTGTCTTTGATGAACTTTAACCTCGGGATA
Organism: Lethenteron reissneri; assembly: GCF_015708825.2. Lineage (NCBI taxonomy): Eukaryota > Metazoa > Chordata > Hyperoartia > Petromyzontiformes > Petromyzontidae > Lethenteron > Lethenteron reissneri. Next base: position 5,098,074 of record NC_083813.1, on the reverse strand, counting down.
GATTTCTGGCTGGATAGCCACACTGTGGGAAAGTGTTGGTCGATAGTTACTTATTCCATCACCTGCTCATTCCTTTTCTATCCCATTGGTGGCCACCGTTAGGGATTCTGGCAGACGGCCTCCTGTGAATGATGCATCGGCCGCTCTGTGCAAAGAGGCCAACGGATCAAATTGTTAGGTTGATAAATAAAAGATTATTATTCGATTACACCTACGACATTAAGGTACAATGCCATAGCTTTTAGCAGCTCCGTTTGGCATTCGTCTTAATGAAGCAGATAAAAAAAGCTATTTTAAGGGGTGTTGTTTCGTGCATTTTGATGTGCATTACAGCGCTGCCTCGACCATTCTGTCATTGGCACATAAATGAAGAGATTAGGACGGGGAACAGCTGATCTAATCCCCTGCTGCACTCGTTAACAGCCACGAATTGTTGCCAAGGATGGTGTTGACACCACTGGGAATTGCCATCGGGTCTCTTCTCTGCGAGTGGTGCTGGGGCAGGCTAAAGGGGAGGAGGGAGCAAGAGGACCGGGAATACCCCGGCACCTGCACATCGAGGGCCCGTGCTGCTCCTCCGTGGGGAGTCACCGGGCCACGCTGCGTGTTGAATCGCAATTTCTTTCTTTACTGGTGCCACAAGTGACGAAAAAAGAATAAAGGCAACGGCGCAGCCAAAAAATGTTTTAATCACGCCACTGTTGGCAGAATGGCCTCTGCTACAGGGAGCTCTAAGAGGGGTGTGGGGGGGTGTTCCTCTGGAGCTCTATCTCATTGGTAGTGTACTCTTTTATGCCGACCAGACGTCTTTAAAAGAGGTGGCAGAAACCCACACTTTACCCCACGCCTATCGCATGACCTGCCAAATCGCCTACATGTGGTGCAAAGGCAGGCGGAGGAGAGGGGAGAATTAAGAAACGTGCACGTCATTATTTCAACCGCCGCGGCAAGTGGTTAGATCAAAAGTGGCGATTCTCTTGGAGGCAAGCCTATTGCGTTGTAGATCACACTGCTGACGGGATCCTGTTAAGCTTTGCAGAAACCTCAGTACACACCGACGGCGAGCACGCGGCAATGATGACACGTCGTTCAGAAACCGCACGCGCACTTGCACCTAGCAGCTGCTCCTGTCGTAAAGTTGGCTTGCATAATGAATTATCCAACAAATGCACACTTTGTTGTAAAGTTTCGAAAGTCCGCCTCCCGCAGACAACACGTCGAGATATAGAGCCGAAGCACACGCACGCATCCCCCACGTTAAATCAAGAGCAGCGGTGTGCTCGCCCCACAGCCACGTGCTCGCGCAGAATCTTCCGCGCCTGTCCCGGACCACGCGCCGTGTCGGATGTAGTGTTACGAAGCAGCGGGTGCATTCTTTCATTGGATCCTTACACGATTCGGAGTGAGTTTATAAAAGTGTGTACGAGTATTATTTGATCTTTCTCTCATTTAAGCATGTTTGTCTTGTTGAAAAAATATATATACGGGATATTATTTTGAACACGTTGAATATTTGTGCGCGTTAATAATTTTTCAGACATAACCAGCAAGGTGGCTGAGCTGTCGAGCTAGTGATCGCAAATGTGACGCTGCGAGTTGAGATCTTGGTTGGAGGATGACTCAGCCAATCATCAATTCGAGGTCTATACAACGGACCCCACTTCGTGGCAGAAACATTTAGCACTTTGCAATAGAAGGCCTCCGCTTATCTGCGTGATGACTAGTCGAAGAAAGGCAGACCACAGGACGTCTTTAGGGCTATGGTGAATGCGAACCGTCAGAAATAGTACAGCAATATTCCCGACGAAGCAGAAGCCGGCATTCCCTGCAACGACCTCCGCTTAGTGTTTGCAGCCAGCAAGCATCTCGCAGGTCACAAAGGTCGGTCCACAGAGACTCGTATGAGGAAGGTATTGAGGTCTACATTATTAATTCTACACTAGTGGTGCTCGAACGTTGGCCGGAGCATGATAACATCATGCTAGATCATCCACCACCACCGCCTGGACCAGACCTCGATATGTTCTCATCTGATGGCATGGCGAGTCGGAGTATCTCACCCAACTGCTCTACACTGCAAAAAGTACAGGAAGCCATCAAGCGAGGAGGCAAAAAAAGCTGCCGGCCTGGAAGCCATCCTGTCGGCACTCCTGGATTGTGCTATAGAATCGATGAGCATCGCCTTGCTTCATCTGTTCATCCTCATTTGGACATTTGGGTGAGTCCCAGCTGACTGGAGAGATAGCGTGATTGTCTATCGATAAGGGAAACTGTTTCAGCGACCATACTCTCACGGTTATATCTTCGATTAGCACTTGCACCTCCAATCAGCAGGGTTGGCTACGTACGGTTCGAAAAAAGTTCAACATACATACAGTGAGGAAAAAAGTATTTGATCCCCTGCTGATTTTGTACGTTTGCCCACTGACAAAGAAATGATCAGTCTATAATTTTAATGGTAGGTTTATTTGAACAGTGAGAGACAGAAAAACAACAACAACATCCAGAAAAATGCATGTCAACAATGTTATAAATTGATTTGCTTTTTAATGAGGGAAATAAGTATTTGACCCCTCTGCAAAACATGACTTAGTACTTGGTGGCAAAACCCTTGTTGGCAATCACAGAGGTCAGACGTTTCTTGTAGTTGGCCACCAGGTTTGCACACATCTCAGGAGGGATTTTGTCCCACTCCTCTTTGCAGATCTTCTCCAAGTCATTAAGGTTTCGAGGTTGACGTTTGGCAACTCGAACCTTCAGCTCCCTCCATAGATTTTCTATGGGATTAAGGTCTGGAGACTGGCTAGGCCATTCCAGGACCTTAATGTGCTTCTTCTTGAGCCACTCCTTTGTTGCCTTGGCCTTGTGTTTTGGGTCATTGTCATGCTGGAATACCCATCCACGACCCATTTTCAATGCCCTGGAGGTTCTCACCCAAGATTGGAGGTACATGGCCCCGTCCATCGTCCATTTGATGCGGTGAAGTTGTCCTGTCCCCTTAGCAGAAAAACACCCCAAAGCATAATGTTTCCACCTCCATGTTTGACGGTGGGGATGGTGTTCTTGGGGTCATAGGCAGCATTTCTCCTCCTCCAAACACGGCGAATTGAGTTGATGCCAAAAAGCTAAATTTTGGTCTCATCTGACCACAATACTTTCACCAGTTGTCCTCTGAATCATTCAGATGTTCATTGGCAAACTTCAGACGGGCATGTATATGTGCTTTCTTGAGCAGGGGGACCTTGTGGGCGCTGCAGGATTTCAGTCCTTCACGGCATAGTGTGTTACCAACTGTTTTCTTGGTGACTATGGTCCCAGCTGCCTTGAGATCATTGACAAGATCCTCCTGTGTAGTTCTGGGCTGATTCCTCACCATTCTCATGATTATTGCAACTCCACGAGGTGAGATCTTGCATGGAGCCCCAGGCCGAGGGAGATTGACAGTTCTTTTGTGTTTCTTCCATTTGTGAATAATCACACCAACTGTTGTCACCTTCTCACCAAGCTGCTTGGCGATGGTCTTGTAGCCCATTCCAGCCTTGTGTAGATCTACAATCTTGTCCCTGACATCCTTGGAGAGCTCTTTGGTTTTGGCCATGGTGGAGAGTTTGGAATCTGATTGATTGATTGCTTCTGTGAACAGGTGTCTTTTATACAGGTAACAAGCTGAGATTAGGAGCACTCCCTTTAAGAGTGTGCTCCTAATCTCAGCTCGTTACCTGTATAAAAGACACCTGGGAGCCAGAAATCTTTCTGATTGAGAGGGGGTCAAATACTTATTTGCTTCAATAAAATGCAAATCAATTTCTAACATTTTTGACATGTGTTTTTCTGGATTTTTGCTGTTGTTATTCTGTCTCTCACTGTTCAAATAAACCTACCATTAAAATTATAGACTGATCATTTCTTTGTCAGTGGGAAAACGTACAAAATCAGCAGGGGATCAAATACTGTTTTCCCTCACTGTACATATTTGTCCTGGGAAAAGGATTTTCCAACATACTGCTCGCTTGTCCCCACGTTTGAACCAGAACCGGAGCGTTGACCCAAATCGGCCTTCAAAATGGGCTGCTCCATGATGGATTGAGTTCGTGCACTGCTTTCTAAACTCCACCAAGAGTTCAACTGGCCCCTGTACGGTGCTTATATTGACTTCAAGGTGGCGTTTGACTCGGTGGATAGGACAGCAATGTCTGGAAAGCTCTTTAGGAGGAGGCGACGCACAGGAACCACTCGTGTGTCTAAAAAGTTGACCTCTATGGCAATACACCCACCAGGGTTGATGTCGGGCAAGAGTTATCCTAACCGTTTGCACCAGGTCTGAAATTCAGCAGAGACGCCTACCAATGGGTAGAACTGCAGTATATTATCGCTATTTTATATAATTCAAAATGTTTACATACTTTAGCCCCTTAGTATTAGTTAGACTTTGTACCCTTAGTATATTTTGACTTGTACACCACTTATTTAAGATTTAAGATTCCTATATGTTGAATGTATGCACCTTCCTGCCAAAGTAAATTCCTTGTCTGTGCGAACTTTCATGGCGAATAAAACCCTTTCTTATTCTGATTCTATGGACTGTCTGTTTGCAGCGTGCGATTTACCGACTGCAACTATGCCGGAAATGTCGCACGACTCCTCAGTGACCCAGTGCACCTCCGTCCTGCTATGCACCACGCAGAGGTGGAGGCCTTAAAGACTCCATCTGTCGATGGCCAAGACGAAAGGTGCAGAAACTGTCAGTGGATCTGACAGCCACCACATTCCAGCACAAAAAACAGCAGTGCATGGGGCCGGCAAATTCGTACGGCTCGCCAGGATGCCGTGCTCCTCCAGTGGATGTGATGTGGAGATCCAGTGGAGAATTGGCATGGATTCCTCCTGCTTTGCCTCTCTCGACAACATCTGGTGAAAGGGCAGTCTAGGCCTTGAAACAAAATTATGCATCTACAAGGCTGGTATCCAGTTGCACTCCATTGCTCAGAGACCTGGACACTGGTCGTGTCCGACACCAACCGCCTCGAGGCTTTCCATGAAGCGCTACCAATCGCACATTCTGGGGGATCAGGTGCTCAGACTTTGTCATTGGCGACACTTTGACATTCTGCACTGGTCTCCCCAAAAGAGAGGACCTCATCCGACACTTCTATCTGTGCATTTTTTGGCACGTAGCTCGTCTTCCACCATATGTATGGATTACAGACCGAGTATGTATGTATGTTGAACTTCTGTATGTTGAACGTCTTTTGCACCGTATGTAGCCAACCGTGCTAATCGAAGGTTGGCTCATCCAAGGTGATGACCACACTCAACTTGGTGCCGTTTACAGATCATCACGCTCAATGATACGGCTATGTCTGTCCAGGAGGCTTAATTAAGGGCGATGACTCCTGGAGAAGTATTCTAAATGGCCCACCGATGACTTAGCGCCCACTATTACTACTTTGTGGGGAAGTCAACAGTGGTTGTCCTATTGCCTTCGCCATAACAATGTGGAATTTCCACCACTTGCTCAGGGCTGTAAACGGTAGATGATGACCACTGTATCCCTGCTCATGCAAGCAAGATATCACTCAATGTGCATTCACAAATGTGAATTTTCAAAGATACATGTGTAATGACAGGGTGACACCTGCCGGCCTGTAAGGGTAATTACGGTTATAGCTGCATTACATAATGCGTTATTATGAAGGGGCGTATCTGGGGTAAAGGTCAAGGGCAGAGTCAGTCGAGAAGCTCCGGGAACCATCCCGAAGGGTCTAGAAGGTTCTAGAAAGGGGGCGTGGCCAGAGGTGGAGCTTGGCCATGCCAGGCAGATATAAGGAGCACCGAACCAGAGCTTCGGGGCTGTTAGTGTGGAGTCTGGGTCCTGGTTGCGTCGCTGCCGCCGTCATCTCTTCGTCTTCGACCCTGTGGCTGTTCTTCTGCAAGTGCGTCGCCGCCGCCACTACGCTCGTCAACCAGCCAGCGTAGCGCAGGACAGAGATGGGCTGTGTGTTTGGACAGCCTGGGTGTAGCCGCGTTACGAAGTGATTCGCCCTGTGTGCTCTTGATAAATAAGAATCCTTCTACTAGACGCGTGTCGGAAGTCGCTCACTACATATGTACAAGCCTAACAGACCTGTTGGATAGGGGGAATTTAATGATGGCTGTCCATTTGTAATAAAATTGTTCGCAAAACACGAACATAAAAGCTCAATTAATTAAATTGATTTTCCATCTATAAATGTCATACTTTGCTGTAACCAATTTATATATTTTTCTCAACATAAAGGAGTGGTCAAGACATAGCTTTTAATGTCATGCTGCAGCTCTCTTCTCATTATCAAAGAGCTCCTATTCTATCTGGTTTGACTGCATCAATAAACATTCTAATGCAGAATCAATTAACCTCCAGCGTGCTTTGAACCAGCTGCACTGGGCTGGCACTAACTTTGCAATCTCGTTTGCTTTTTTTTCCTGAAATAATGCACTGCAATCAATTACGATGGATTGCGACAATGGTGACTGCAATTTGTACAATAATATTTTAAATTGTTATTCTGTGCACTTGCACACATGCTCGTCTGTTTTAAGATTGATATTGCAAACAACGAAATAAAAAGTTGGTTTACATTTCCAAAAAACCGTTTCACCAATTGATTCGTATCTCATGCTGTGCCAGGTGAGCCAACACTAAGATTCATTGCTTTGGAAAAAAGAGCTGGATAATAGACTAGTTACAACTCAGGGAAGAGTGGTTTTTAAATTTTATTTTCGATAGTAATTTAACATTTTAGAAGTTGGTCTATGCTAACTCTAACACAATTCCTTTATATATATATAAATGGTAACATCCATACAGACGTATTAATAAAGTAAATACACAAATAGTTTGTTTTTTATTTCCTGTAAACAACGTAGAGAACGATTGCCAATCACATTTCAGCCGGTTTTCACTACGTTTTACTTAGGTAATACACCAATAACATTAATTCGTAATAGTTTTCAACGACGGTTCACATCCGTGAATACATTGTTACGTTTTCATTCACTGCTAGGGGAAAAAAACGAGTCCAGAAATACCCTCATTATCACACGTGCTTACGGCTGATTCGTTCCTTTGAACATTTTTTCTTCTCTATAATTGATTACAAAAGTTTGGCGATGTTGCACTTTCAAATTAATACATGTAGTTTGATGTCAAGCTGTCCTCCGTAATGTACTTTAACTGATATTACTTGAAGATTATTGAAATTGCAAGCACAACTGCAACAACAAAAATAATCCTTATTAGCATGCGCGAGTATTGGCAGGTTGACCGTTGCAAAAGTATTCCACTGGTATTTGTGAATTTTTCATTTGCAAAAAAAAACTCGCTCAGAACGTGTGAAAAACGTGACATTTTAATCGTAAACACAGCCATATCCTTTATGCGGGGCTTAATTGCGTTTCCTTAAATGATTCAACACTATGACAGAACCCGTTGCTAGGCAACACAAAATAAGAAACAGCTGCCATTTTGACAATCTCAATCCTCCTGTACTCGCAGCACTAACGGTAATCTGCATCGTTATGTAATAATAATATATATTGTGAAAACAATATTCTCTAGGATGAAAAAATATATATTCTCGTGAAATAGTCACAAATTGTAAAGTTGGAGCCATGTGTCAGTCTTCTGTATTCGTCCCACCTCTTCCTGTGTAGCAATCTATTAGTAAACGTCATCCCAAAATTCTGCCACCATTTAAATGTTTATTTGATACACTGAAAAAATATCCCGTTTAGCCAGCGAGCCAGCCAGCTTCGGTGGCAACGGCCAAGCAGGCACGACCAAACAGAGTTATCGTCGGGATGGAAAGGAGCCAGTAGACCGAACACCATAGCCTCTCCCTGTGGTCATCAATGGACCATCCCTCGATAAGCAACCGCCTTACAATAAATAAACAGGGCGATACATTTATCGATAGAAATTAGTAGAAACAGCATTGTAATTGTACGTGTCTCCCACCAAACTCAATTCACTAATTAAATCTTGTGATGCTCCCCTCTCCTCCATAAGATATGGAGAGCCGCCGCTTTCACCACATTCAATAACCAATTCAGAAAACAGAGAGACTATTGGAAAGCAGTGGGGAATCCATGAAGTATGAACGAATCACCCTGTGCAGTTGACACATTATTTGGTGATGCTGCTTCTGCTGCGTTGGCAGTGATACTCAAGCATAATTAACATCAAATACTCAAATAAGGATTGTATCCTGTGTATATATATAAACAGGCAATATTTCAGGCAATGTTCCTTTTCCATAAGCACATTGGTGTATACCAGTGGCGGCTCCTGCAAAATCTCTCAGGGGGGGCAAATGTCTGGATGATTGATAAGGATAAGGTCCACCCATGCAATGGATAAATTAACAGCTTAAGCATGTAAAAGCAACTTCACTTCTTTAATATTAATGAAAAATAAAGTGACTCTTACAATACATCTTGTTTCTTTCTATACTCACTATTAAAACAAACCACTCAAGTTTATTTTATTAAAGATTCCACTAGGTAGCAACAAATTATATTGTTGGATGAAACGTGCTTACGTATGATGACGTAAGCACGTATGATGACGTAAGCACGTTAGGGCGAGCCCTCCCGGAAGCCATAGAGAATGCATTGCAGCGCCCCCGAAAAAAAACCTCTTTGAATGTAAGTCTATGGGGCCACTCGGGGCGATTCTCAGCTGGAGGGAAATCGCCCAAAAAGAGGCGGTACTCCACAGAACGTAGCATGACGCTGATTGGACTATATCCAGAGACACAGTGACGGCTAGCGTGACTCTGTGGTTGAATGACATTGGTGGTGCGTCGCCCAATCGCCCTAATGAAGAAACCGCCCCTGGTGTATACACAACAGTGAACACTTCCGTAAATTCCACCCTGAGAAGTAAATTTGCACATGATAACCCACTTGGTCGAGCTATCATTTGTTGCCAAGTCGCTTCTGAAAAAAACACGATTAGCTCAGTGGGCTTTACCTGGTAAGATTTTAAAAAATTGTTCAAATTTATTTGTATATGCTTTTTTAAAGCGATCTACTTACCTTTCTTATACTTTACACCCCGATCTTGTTTATGTATTGTTTGTTGTTGTAATGTCCCGCCCCTACCGGACATCTGTGAAAAAGAGCTTTACAACTCATCGGATTCCTCCAGTACCTTTCGTAGGAGTTAATTTACGCAATTGACAACAGCGATACAATTACAAGCGGCGAAATTGGTTATGGTGGGTTGCATTGAATGGACCTCAGTCCATAGATTACGGGGTTTATTTGCATTGAAATGGCGAAGAAAACAACTCCTTTATGACCGACGCAGGCCTTCATGAGGCCACTACACCCTCCACAATGTTTCACAAATCATCACCGCTGGAATTGAACTGTGGCCCTTGAGCAGTGACAATTCTGTCAATCACTGAGTGGTTGGTGAATAGCTACCCTACAACAATAATGTTTATCTCTCAGTCCAATGACAGATGTAAGGCTTCCCCCACAGTTTGTCATGGGAATGATTTTGACCATACATTACCACACTGGTCAATGGAGATTGGTGAAACAGGTGCCCAGGACCAGTTCAGATATAATTCGCCACCGATGTTACACGTGGCAAGGAGTCAAACTTAGGGTCGCCAGCTTCATAGCACAGTCCGCTAACCACTGTAATTACCGTGATACCATTTTGTACATATGTCACGCATTGAATGTAACTACAAGTGGTAGTACTTATCAGATATTTTGCCGCTATCCATTGGGAGCTCAGAGCCAAGTTATAAGGAATAACTACATTTCCAAAATTGGAGCTTGTCATGCACCATCTGTCAAATGAAACTCACTCAACCACTCGCTTTATAATATCTACAATAAAACGATGGCGTAATTTTTTCTGACATGAGAAATGATTGTACACCAATAACATGATACAATCACTAGAATTTAGTAGTAAAAAAAGATTTACATCTCAGAATGTGTTAACAGAGTAACAGAGGAGCATGGTGTTTAAAGTATTCATGTAGCTCTTAAAACGTGTCCAAACTTAAAACTACATCGGCCCTCAAATGGAACATTTAATAGCCATTACAAATGAGCTAAGCAATGTCCAAATTAAGTGAAAACCTACGTTAGCATGATGGGATTATTTTGTGTGGCCATCAGTGACAAAGCTGAGATCATTACATTCTAATCTTGTTTACCCAGTAAAGTCTCACAGAATCTCAACTCTCTTAGGAGGGTCCAACTAAGTATTGGCAGGACGGGGAAATATAGCTGTGTTCCAAATTGAGGGATTTGCAGGTCATTCTCAGTTCTGAGATAATTTGGCCAATACCGGCGACATTGTACATATTTATTTTAGCTATTGGAGGGAACCAGAGGACACCAGAAGAAAACTATGAAGAACATATAAACTCCACACAGAAATAAAGGTGCCAGGATTAAGATTCAAACCCAGATTGCCGAGTTATATGAAACAATGGGGGCATTAATAATGTTAGCAATACATCTGTAAAAATGAGTGTGAAAACTACCCTGTGGGGCCTAAGATAATTGACTCGAGAGCAGAACATTTGTTAAGGACTTTCAATACAGCTGCCCGAAAAAAAAACATATTGAGTACATGTAAGAATTACGAACCCACCTCCCATACTCAATAGCTGTATTCATTAGGCCCAATCTCAGCACTGGAGCATTTGAGCTATAATCTCAGGGACAAGGAATAAGAATACAACACGTGCATGTGGTGCATTCCTAAACCTTAGAACTGTCGTAAATACCTGAGTCCATAATGGTAATGACCTGGCAACACCCCGACCGCCCAAAGAAACCTCCCCCCTCCCCCACCTGCTCTGATGAGTCCGGTTTACCTGCTATCGTCTATGCCCCTGGGAATGCCGTCCAGAACATCAGGATGTTGCAATATATGATGTGATGGAGGATGTGGAATGAAAAATATTTTATGAAAAAAAATATTTAAACCCGGGCCCCCCTTTTATGCTGCGAGGCACGAGTGTTAACACTGCGTGACCCTGCCACCCTTAAAGCACAGGCGGCAAGCTGAATTTGAACTGATAATCTTAGCGTTGTTGGCTCAATGCTAAAAACACAAGTGATGGTAGCATTCCAAGCCAACCACCCACTTCATCACACACCGTACTTACCAGCTATGTACATTTTATAGGTAAAGCACTGGAATAATGCCTATAATCCCTCTGGCTTCTCTACGCTGATTTTTCACCAAAGCTATAGCAATGTGGTACACATGCTCGTCACAAATTACATTGCGTAAAAATGAACACTACTGTTATGCAAAGTGAAAGAAAACCATGGACGTTGCCCTACATTCAAGGTTTCTGTAATTTAAACAATCACTCTTAATTATAATGAGGTATTTTAAGCAAGATTGAATTAAGTACCCTTTCATATATCAAGACACTAGTGATATTTTGTTACTCAATCAGTGCTTTCCTTTGCTTTAATTCACTAATTGTATCCTGGAAACACTATCCATCGATTATATACTAAAATAAATCTTCCTAGCTCTGTTGCAAAATGTAGAAAACATTCATAATTATTCTATTCTGGTGACTTAATTAGATTTATCCAGATAAACCAAACTGTCTCCAAGCTTTATTTAAAAATATATGCGTCTGGATTGCTTTTGTACAGATTTCATCGTTTTCAAATATTACGTTAGTGTTATGGTTGAAGTATGTATCTGCGTCTGGTGTGGTTCTCAATACCAGCTCTCAATAGGAGAGGCGAAGGCAGGCGACCGCCACCTATTCTTGGTCTAAATGTTTGTTGCAGGAGCCAAAACTTTGTTGCGACAATGGCATCTATCAGAATCACATGTGGACGAGCATTCGGCTGTTTACTGCACTCCATTCTAGCTGGATGCATGCCCCCGCCTTATGTTCAGAATGACGCAAGCCAAATGCACTAAACATTTAACCCATTGCCTAAAAGCTATGCGCCGACGATGGCTAACCTCTCCCTGTGGTCAACACCGAAGGAAATGGAGCCAGTTTTTTGTGTACAGTCTGTTGTGGTGGTGTGATTGATGAAGTCAATCAGAAATTTACGAAGTGAATCGTCAAAGCGGGAGACATAAAAAAATAAACATTTTCTCATCATGTTTAAATGAAGGACACTGCGTTTAAAGTGTACATGAAAGTATGACGGTTGTCTGTAGGTTGATGTCTGCGTGTGTATTTGCAGTACTGTACTGTATATAGAAGTCTACTGATGTGAATTACCCGTGTTGTTAAAGTATTTTTTTATGACGGGTGTAGATTATTAGTCAAGATACAGTGGCTTAAATTACCTATTGCAGGTGTTCGAGTAATCTTCAGTTTGTACGAACAATTTAAATGGTATCTAAAATGCAGTTTTCTTATTCATTCCGTTTTTTTTCTTTCAAAAATTGTATTTGTGTTCACACACCTGCTCTGTAACTTTTTCCTGTTGAAAAAAAAAATCAATTTTACCATCTCACATGTAGGTTTGATCATTTTTAATGAAACTAAACATTATTATCCATTATTATCAATGAAAGCCTGGCCCATGATTGATTTTTGTTTTAATCTTTCCAATTAATTTCCTGAACACTTTCAATAACAAATGACAGCATTATAATACGCAATAATAGTCTTCGAGGTGGATATCATAAAAGCGGTTAATGTCATGTCATTTGTCTTCCACACACAACACAGGATGGTCATACTAATGCCTCAGATGGATGGGCCATCTGCTTCACATGCTGATCTTTTCACCTTGTTTAATAATACCTATAAATAGAACTCTAATCTGGTCTGGTCTGATCAATGACAAACAATAGTAAAAGATACAGAAATATGTATTTGACAACTTCTTTAAAGTCCTGGAGAGCTCCTGGGGCCTCTGCCACTTGAGAATGCTGATTTCTCAGCTCTGACACATGACAACGCTAGGTGGTCAACATCAAGTCCAGCCGACTTCATTCCTTGCACCGCACTTGAGGCACTAGGGTGCTCATTTAGGGCAGAGTTGACCTCGGGCAAAACGAACATCGGACACAGAGGAAATTTGAACTCAACCCAGGAGTCACCAGTTCACTGAATGTGGTGTAGAAGCCGTGACACCACCTCCTACTCCCTAATCATATTTGTATATATTATAACCAAATTACTATAATTGTATTTGGTCTCATTTAGTGTCACTTATAGAACAGTGGAACAAAAAACACTTAAAAACGAAGTTAATGTTGGTGCAGATAGAAATCTTGTGCGTACGTGTCGTAACAATTAAACCTTAACTTTCCTGCAAGATCGCTGTTGAAACTTGAAGGCCACCACCACCGTAGGGCGTGCTTCGTATCACATGCCGACTTCTGTGTTGCGTCAAACGCGTGTGTTTGTAATATTCCACCAGAACAATAACAACTGGATTAACGACGTTTTCTGTGGAAAAGAGTTATTGTAAACACCTCTTGAAACGCAAACTCTGGTAAGACAAGCTTCATTTGTTTTGCAAGCCTGACTCGAGTCATTAGCCAGAATGGAGTTCGGCTTCTTTTTTTTACTTTTTATAAGATAAATACTTCCATATATAGTTAATTCCTGAAATAATAATTTACAGCAATATCCCACCAACCACGGGGGTTATGTTCCTAGAAAAAGCCGTGTTGGGCAAAACCACGTTCGACAAATAATTGACCTCATGGGAAAAATCGAGTTGCATTCCTGGGTCCGAAATTATCAGCCACTCCCTCGTTGATTGCATAATTCTACACAAAAAGAAAAACAGACACATAATACACGTAAATATAATATATTAAGACATATAATGAAATAAATAAGCAAGTGAAATTGTGCATATTTATTACGATGAATGATGATGTTGATGATTATCACCCCCTCCCTCTTGGTTTATAATTCTACACGATTTCCCATACCTGTTATCACACAAAAAAACAGGCAACATACATGGTATAGAGAATTGAGATGTAGATTTTTTATGAATAACTACCCTTTTGCCCATCTAAGGACGGGTGTATTGCAGTAAATCTGAAACTTGCAAGCGAAAAGCAGACCGCGACGTCATATCCATTGCATTCATTCGTTTGCAGTTTGTAAGGGCGCGGTGACACAGAGCTATTTCATGTTAAGATTATAATCCCTGGTTCATCAGGACGTCCTTTTTACTTCTATGTCTCAACAGCGTGACGGAGATCGCGTGACGTGAGGGTTCTGCCTTTGTAGTGAGGGTTGTGAGTTGACGCCGAGGAGGGGGGAGGAGGCGCCTCGCCCCCCCCCCCATGTGGAGTGACGTCAGCCGCTAATTATTAGGAATGGGGGCGGGGGGTCCATTTGGAGAATGTCACCTCATAATGATTAGTAATGAGGGGGGGCTGTTCGATGTGGAGTTACGTCACCTGCTCATGATTATTAATGAGGGGGGATGGGGGGGGTCCATTTGGAGGATGTCACCTGCTCATGATTATTAATAAGGGGGGCTGGTCGATGTGGAGTTACGTCACGAGCGTTAAGAACATTCCTGGGTGATTATAGTTGGTATAAAGTGCGACTGGAAATGTTTCTTTCACGATGAATGATGATGATGAAGATGATGAAGATGATGTTGGTGGGGTGTTGGAGGGGAGTAAGACCACACGAGAGTATTGGGCAGTGAAGAAGATGATAATGATGAGATATTCATCCACTGCATCTCCTGCACACTACAGTACAAGCGGACCGTGCACTACTTTCCAACTTGGAGATGGAAATCTTAGCAGCGTCAAACCGTGTATTAACTATACTCTTTGGTTCTTTCGGTAAAGTCACGTAGGTAGAAAAAAGTAATAAAAGAATCACGACGTTCGAGGTGTGAAACAAACACAGCAGGATGAACTGCTGACGTAGGAGAAAGAGCTGCTGCAACAAGAGGTTATATAGGCTTTTGGTGGGCCCAACCCAAGGGTAAGTGGGCGGAGCTAGAGAAGGAATTTGTACGTAAATCTTGATTTGAAGCTTTAAATGTGAGAGATTAGCATGTCAATGTGAGATGGCCCAGCCACCGGAGGCATGCCAATGAGAAGATTAGCATGTCAATGTCAGAGAGCCGGGCAACAGGAACTATTAAGTAACATTTTTTTTATTTTACCAGCTAAGGCCCACTGAGCTACAGCATAGCTATTTTTCAGAAGCGACCTGGCCACAAATGATAGCTCAACGAAGTGGCTTATCACGTGGAAATGTATAGCAGCCAAATACTCTGAACGCATTCTTTCTAGACTTGAAGCTTTCGTGACTGCAAGGAATCATGTTCTTAGGTGTGTTCGGTAAAGTCACGTAGGTAAAACATCAAAATTAATAAAAATAATAAAATAAAATAAAGATCACGACGTTTCGGAGGCAACACAAGTCTCCGTCATCAGGTGGGACAGTCACAGCCAGATCAGCTGCATCAAGTGAGGCAATGATTCAAGATGTAATCCCTTAAAAGCGAATACTCTGAACGCATGTTGATTTTAAATGTGGAGGTAAAAACCAGAGGACCCGGAGAAGAATGTACGTGAGCACAGGGAAAACATGGAAATTCTAAATATACAGGCCTCAGGGTTGGGATCAAACCCACAAACTCCTGCATACCAGGCGAGGTAGTTAACATCTCGCCACCACGTATAGCCGAAACATCACCCCGGTGTTCCGGAAAGCGTAACTCAATAAGTAAGCCGTGTATAGCTGAAACATACGTTTGATAAAACAGCGTTGGTAAAAGTATGACTGCATATGTATGAAGCAATTGCAACACATTGGGTGTGATGTATTATTTTTTAAACCAAATTTGGCAACAACAGAAGATCACAAGTAAAACATTCTACAAGTTGTCATAAATTGTAGATACTGTATGTTTACATTCCCTCTAACCTGGTGCTTTGTAGTTATTAACTGTCAAAATTAATCATGCCACATTGCTCTCTGGTCACATTCGTAATTCAGCAATGATCCACTGGCCCTATATTTCAATCATCTCAAAATCGTTCCAAAAAACACACTCGGTTTTATCTGGATACTGCATTCCACAGCACAAAATCTCATTACCATTCCGAATGGATGTAAGGACATCAGAGAAACACATCGAGCCTTTCCAAAATCCTGCTAAGCCAGATTTCTCCTCATATCGATAAATGTAGTAATCGAGTGGATCGCCGTGCAGTCACTCAGTCAATTACAACGATTTTCCACAAATGATGCGGGAAGTGTTTAAATCGCCTGGGTCAGGGAACCCAGTCTCTTGTGCGCACGACAATTTGAGTGCGGTGAATTCTGCGGTTCCAAAAATGGCATCATGTATTGAACAGACCGATGGGCAGATGAGCAGATGAATACAGACGGACGGATGTCTGGACACACCAAAATGCTCTCACAGCGAAACAATAACAAAGGACGCCATAAAAAGACACAGACACGTGTTCAAGTGCGATTCAATGCATCCTGAGATGTGCAGCCAGAAGCCAGAAAGTGGCTCTTGATATTTTCAGAGAGTTTTACCAGTTGTAGAATGTGGCCATTTTTGCCGAGATATTCCCATGCCGCATGCAGTGCAGCTTAGGGAGTAAGTGAGAATTTCACGAAACAAACATCGGCATGGTTTTATAATTCATTATTCCTTATTTTTTTACCTTTGCATTTGTAGATGTCCTAACTCTTTGCAAATAATATTTATTTCTGCAATTCGAAGTAACATTGTGTTAATGCCAGCCTTTGTTGGATCATCAGCTATGATTGTTGGATGAAGGCCACCACCACCTCTCACGATCATGCGATACAACAATCCATCCAGCACCTGCACAAGAGTTGATCTCATCGCTCCATCTCATCGGTAAACGTCCATTCCTTGGCTGCCACTCCGTTATTATTCTTGACCGTAGTCCATCATCACTCTCTAGTGATGTGTCCTTCCCAAGCAAAACTACCTTGTCTTCATAGTTTGTAGTTATTGACCATGTTTGATAGTTAATAAGTGTGCAAGTGTCCACGTATATACGTGCTGACAAAACGGCAGGCCTCTATGAGGCCTGGGTGTGTCCATGAGATAAGCGCTCATGGGGTAATAATGTACCAGATAAATACATCCACCCCACCTCCCTGCCATCCATGCCTTGTTCAAAAGAATGTGTGACCCCACCTCATCCCAGAGCACCACAATGGCATCCGGTCCATAACCGGATGCCACCCCACACACATAACCCGTAAATCTGGAGAAGCGACGTAGAAAACACATTCCTGCGGAGGGAGCTGGTAGTAACGTTGGGTTGCTCGGTCAATGGCCAGGGTCAACGGCGGCGTGGTGTATTCCGCAAATATGGCCGACTGTGAGGGCGGGCACAAGCCGGCGTGAATACCACGGGGTGACCAGCCCCTCCCCACCCAGCCCCACCCTCTCCACCCAACCTCTCTCCACCCTCCCCACCCAGCCCCACCCAGCCCCACCCTCTCCACCCAGCCCCTCCCCACCCTCCCCACCCAGCCCCACCCTCTCCACCCAACCTCTCTCCACCCTCCCCACCCAGCCCGCCCAGCCCCTCCCCACCCTCCCCTCTCCACCCAGCCCCACCCCTCCCATTTGTGGATGCACGACGGACTGACGGACACAATAATCCCCTGTGGGCTGGTGTAACCAGGATGTTCCTATCAGTATTAACATATTTGTATTGGTAGAAATACCGGACAGCGAACATATTTATAAGTAAAAATTAAGGCAAGCATTTCACAAGGCTTTAAATAGCTTATTTTTTTTATAGGAAACATTCTCATGCTGTAAATGGGTGGTATGTACACATTCAGAAAGAGGACGCATACTGGATGACCACGTGAATGGTGGAAGTCTCCTTTACAACTAAAAAGTTAAAGTATCTGTGAAGGACAATGTCGATGCTCAAACAACATTTCTCTAATGAACTATAGAAACAATCCTACTCTAACTTGATAGATCGAGTCTCAAACTACCTGGATTATTCACTTGTTACTTTAAATTGATGATAGATTTTTGTATACCAGCTGGCAAGGTAATGTATTAAAGGAGCCTCCATTCAATAGGATAAAAAAACATCTCACATTGCACTAAAAGACTGTGGCCTTAAAGAGATAAATATAGAACAGACCACATTTTGGCAATGGTCCTTCTTCATAGCACATACATAGAGATGCCTCTGCGCTATAAAGAAAGGCCATGGCGTTTATTGTTATTTGTGCGTGTGCCCCACTGCCAACACAGTATCACCAAATATGTTCTTTCAATAGACAAAGAATCATTAATATACCATTAACAGACTGTTGGGACAAGTGCTGTTAGCGAGCACCTATTTTACATAGAATACACTCTTACATCCATATAGCCACAATTAACATACACACACGAATTGTTATAGTAGGCAGCATACTGTATATTTTTTTTATTGGGAAATGCTTCTTTATAAAGTATTAAATTACTACATCTTTCCCCAAACGTTACAGACGTGGTTATTGGAATCTGGTAAGCCATATCTTAAGTTGCGTCGCAATTGGCGAATAGATTGTAGTTTTCATGCAACTCTGAAGTGTCCACAGACAGATGGATAGACAGATGAATTATATGTTGTAGGCTAAAGTAATAAGTAACCTAGCAGCTCCCTTAAGAACGCCGGTAGTTATTGTAGTCTAGCACTGGTACGACAGGATTTTTTTATTAAACAAAAGCCAACCATCAACAGCAAGACTGAAATCGGCTGTCCGCATATAAAGTTTGAATTCTCCACTGTAAAAAAAACCAGCGGGTCTAGATGATGCTGGCAAAATCCATGCAGGGATCCATCCTTTACAATATTACAGAGGTGTGACACAGTCATCACTTGTTCACGAGACCGTGACCGAGGCTATACCGCTGGAGTCCAACGCAAAAAAAAACCATCGCAAAAAATGCACAGTGCCGATATTATCGGGGCTGCTTTCAAATTCTTTCTAATGTCCTGCCTCAATCCAAAAGTTATCTGCTGAATAAACTAAAGGGAGTAAGTAGTATGCCACGTAATGTAGATTATCTCACGTCTGTGCAATTGCCAACGGACACCACGGGCTGGATGGGGTTCGCTTTCACGTGTGTGGGATCACAACCGCAGCATTAACCTACATCTGTTGAAATCGGCTTGTGTACCTGTAATATGCATTAGGGAATTAAAGTTGTCTCGCACCTACCATCATACGGTCAATGTCAACTTTCCTGGACCCGCGTGCTGTTATTAAATCACAAGGTCCAATTTTACAACTCGCCTCAGGTTCATTGCTACTCACAGTCTATTGCTCATACGAATTCACGAGGCGATCGGCGAACAGGCGGCATTATAACCGATCAAATAACGCAACGAACGCGACGCATCCCACATCGCCGTTGTTTGCATGGCTTTCGATCTCGGACGCACGACCGGACTAGTGTTTGGGACAACCAATTATTCACAACAAAACACGCTGCCACACCAGCCTATCACGGAGCAACAAGCGTCGTCGTGGATACTCGTGTGCCACACACGCTTCCGTGTGGTGTGCAATTAAAACGTGGCCAGACACACACCCTCCCGTGAACTTTGTATTCTACAAAAAGTTGGCTTGTATTTTAAAATCTATATTTCTTTTTAGATGTATTGCTGCATACAAGAACGAAGGCACCTCCCCCCCCTCCCCCCCGCTGCAGAACGTTGGGCGACAAAAACAAACCAACAAACGCTAATAACAGCCAGGCCCCATGTTGTACCCGAAGTGTCCTGGTTGATGAGGGGAGGTGGGGGGGCTTTTGTCTCATTTACATCGATCGGGTAGCACATTTAGTTTTTTTGTAACATCGGGGGAGGGGTTGGGGTGGCTGTGTTTTAGAAAGTAAAAATGCTCGTATTAATTTTGAAAATGAACTATTGCAAAGTTTCGATTTAAAGCTTTCGTGACTGCAGGGATTCATCTTCTTGGTTATTTTGGTAAAGTCACGTAGAAGGGAAGTAATAAAATAATAAAAATAAAACATAATAAAATTATTCTCACGACGTTTCGGCCACAACGCAAGCAGCCGTCCTCAGGTGAAAACCAGGTCCGTCGAGGCGACAGAGTCTGAATGAAACAGCATATACAGATCGTGTGCTGTTTCATTCAGACTCTGTCGCCTCGACGGACCTGGTTTTCACCTGAGGACGGCTGCTTGCGTTGTGGCCGAAACGTCGTGAGAATTATTTTATTATGTTTTATTTTTATTATTTTATTACTTCCCTTCTACGTGACTTTACCGAAAGAACCAAGAAGATATTGCAAAGTTGTTTTTGTCTGTACACCATGAGGCAGTGCGTAGTGAAATGCACAAATTATACTTATGGCGGTACCCCGCGGTACCAAATAATACAAAATGTCCGAGGCAATTAAATATTTTATTTCTGGGACACTATTTTTTCAAGGTGTGTACTTAACTCCGCGACTGGGGTACCAATCAATCCGAAATCAGTGCCACTACGCGATGTCGAAACGCCAAACAGCATAAAAAATCCGTCATCGAAAAATTTTACTTTGAATAGTGCATCGTGTACAGCTCGTCGAGATGAGTCGATTGCCGCATCGCCGACCATCAACAGACTAAAAATGACTGTATCACGGACATTGTGCGAGAGCCGGGATGCTATGGTACCCCAGGGTACCGCCATAAGGTTCATTTATACTAAAGTACTGAAAGAAAATCATAGCACTTCTATTTTACAAGTGCAAAATATGGGTATGAAATCCATACCTTTATGGAGCGTCTGCAAAAATAATCCTACACGTTATTATGATTATTATTGGTGCTCCAAGAAACGACTAGAGGCTCTTAGAGGTCATTAATCCATTTGTATTTCTTGCTGAAGACGCATGCAAGATTTGCTTACCTGTCAACCCCTTATCAGTGCCCTACGTTATTACAGACCAATTCAGACCTTATTGGTCACCCCGTGCCCATTATAAATCTCAACGTTCATCCTATAAAGTCCCATCACAAGAGAGAAACACAAAACAAAAAGACAACAAAATAGGTGCCTGTATTGAGATGGCTGTACGCCATTTGGACCTGAAAACTCAATATCCCTGTACAACAATGCAGGGTAAAGGTATGAGTTTACAGGTTTGGATTTACACCATTGGTACCTCATTTGCCAGTAAAAAAAATATGATAATAGTTTTTTTACCCTTTAATTTGGCAACGAAACTAGGTGCATTGTATTTGAGTTGTGCACCTTTTGGCGTCATCTGGTCCAACCCATGTGAGACTAGACTCTAAGGAAAGCTGTCTCGGGTGTGGACCAATCAACTTCAAGGACAGTGCATACATTATCAGAGTTATGTTTTTTGTTTGCATTATGACTGCAGGTATTGTGGTCTATGCAAACATGACTCAGTTTTGTTGCCAGATTAAAGGTTAAAAAAGGGTAAAAAAAACAATTATCAGGTTTGGATTTGATTAGGGGATAACTACCTGTCAATCAGTGAGACTTTTGGGTGGTGAGCCATTACCGGAGTTGGCAAAGAGGATATTTGGATGACAATTCTGGCATTGGACACTCCGACCACCGCTTGCTTCAAAGAGAGACATCCCACGACGTACTAGAAAGCTACACTTGCAAAATATCACGACTATCATGAGCACTGTCCAAACCATTACGCATGAGTGTCAGGCTTGTAAAATCTGTAATCCACGACAATATAAGGTCAGTACTGGGTTGGTGGCAGTGAACTTGTGTTTCATGAATAAACAATCAAAGCGAAACACGTGGCATGTCTGATGAAAAAAATACTTTACACTATCGCACGTCCATCACTTGTGAAATATAAAAATTAACTTGGAAGGACAATGGCTAGATGATGTGTTTAATGCCTTTCACCGTGCTGCTTTAGTAAAGTAATTTGACAGTTGCAATTTCCTTTCGGAAAACCAAAGATTGATCTATGCATACTAAAGCAAAAAGTGAACCCAGAAATCTGAAGACCATGCAGATATTCCACATGAGGAATAAGCCACTGCACGTGAGTGTGTGTTTTTGATTCGGTTTGATATTGACATTAATATATTTTCCATGAGAAAACGGGCAAATTTGTGTATTTTCGTTCACATAAAGTTAGAAAAAAACTACATATGAATCAAAATTAACATGAGAATAGATTTTCCCCTTTTTTCTGGCAACAAAACAGGTGTTAAGATGTTAAAACACCAAACTGAAACCTTTTACAAGGAATCATGTCTGCATTAACCACAATACTTGTGGTCAGAATACAAAAAAAGTACTCTGATAATATATGCATTGTCTTTGAAACTGATTGGTCCACACATGAGTGTCCACACCAGAATTAACATGTATTTATACTAAAGTAATACAAAAATGACTATAAAAGATTTAGAAG
The DNA here is from genome assembly GCF_015708825.2 of Lethenteron reissneri. Taxonomy (NCBI): domain Eukaryota; kingdom Metazoa; phylum Chordata; class Hyperoartia; order Petromyzontiformes; family Petromyzontidae; genus Lethenteron; species Lethenteron reissneri. The sequence goes on along the minus strand of NC_083813.1, from coordinate 5,075,626 downwards.
TGAGTCGTTTTTCGAGATTTACGATTATACTGTAAATCAGTTTCACGAATCAGCCCCCAAATGTAGTCTCTCATCATGTTCTCGTTATACTGTCCTTGGTAGCGGCGTTCAAAGTCTAGTATATCCTGGTGGAAGTGCTCGTCTTACTCCTCCGAGTATACTCCCATGTTCTCCTTGAATTTATCAAGATGAGCATCAAGAATATGGATTTTGAGGGACATCCTACAGCCCATTGTACCATAGAGTATCAACCAGCTCCACGTAGTTTTCGACCTTATGAACGCCCAGGAAGCCACGAACCACTGCGACAAAGCTTTTCCAAGCAGTTTTCCCTTCATTAGTGAGCTTCTTGAGGATCTTCTTTATCTGTGGTCCGACGAAGACACCAGATTTGAACTTTGCCTCAGACAGCTTAGGGAAGAAGTCTTGAAGGTACTTGAAGGCTGCCGATTCCTTATCTACAGCTCTGACAAATTGTTTCATAAGGCCCAATTTGATGTGCAGTGGAGGCATCAGCACCTTCTGGAGGTCCACCAGTGGCTCTCACTTGACGTTGTTCCTCCCCACAGAGAACTGGGTCCGCTGTGGCCAGTCCCACCTGTGGCAGTGCGCCTTGGTGTCCCTGCTTGTCCCAAAGGCAAAGATAGCAGGGAAGCTTGGTAAAACCGTCTTGGAGACCCATCAGGAATGGCACCATTTTGAAGTATCTGATGACTTCCCAGCCGTACTCATCATACTTCAAGGCGTCCAGCAAGGTCTTGATGCTGTTGTAATCCTCTTTGAGGTGCACCGAGCGAGCCAGGGGAAGAGACGAGTACTTGTTACCATTATGGAGCAGCACGGCTTTGAGGATCCTGGATGAGCTGTCAATGAAGAGGCGCCACTCAGTCTGGTTACAGGCGATTCCGATTGCCTCGAACAGACTGGTCACATTGTGGCAGAAGCAGAGCCCATCTTGACGGGTTAAGACGCTGCAGAAAGGTTGGTGACGCTTCCTCTGATCTGCGACTTGCACACTTTCATCCAACAAGTTCCACTACTTGAGCCTCGACGTCAAAAGCTCGACATTGGACTTGGTGATATCAAGATCTTTGATCATGTCGTTGAGGTATTTTTGGTTGGGGTAGTATGGGTTTCTCTCCTCAACTCCACCTCTGAAATTGTCATCTGGATCTACAACGTCTTCCTCGCTCTCTGACTTGCCGCTCTCTTCTAAAGATGGCTGCTCTCTCTCTGGAGGAGTGGGTAGGGGGAGCTCATGGCAGTGTGGCACCAGGGCGATGGATGAAGGAAGGTCCAGATACGTGATAGCAGGTGCATTCTTGCCAGTCCGACGTTTGGAAGGGTCAACCATGCAGAAGTAGCAGTTGCTTGAGTGGTCAGTGGGTTCCCGCCAAATTCTTGGGATAGCGAACGTCATGCCTCTCTTTTCCCCTCTGTACCATCCTACCCATGACTAATGTGTAAGAGATTCTCGCAACATTTTTCATATAATATATATTTTTCCAATAACATTGAAAATTGGAAAACATGTAAAAATTCAAAACTTTTTTTTTTAATTTGATTTTAACTAATTTTATAACATAAAATTCCGAGCAACAATTGTCCATCTTAGCTTCCAGAGTTTTTTTTTGCATTGCTCGCAGGTTTCAAGTTCAAGTTTCATTTATTAGGTATAGCCCTGTGAGCCATGCGGCTCTGAAGTCGGGTGCAACCGCAACAAACAAAATATGAATACAGAACATCCCAAAGCGACGACGCACAACAGAAACATCCTGGAATAAACCAGCAAATATAAAAAAACGTATTAAAACGCTGTGTGCAAAAATCAAAATGTGGTGCAAGCCAACAACAACAACCTTAAGACAATTTAGATTAATCATATGTTTTCGAATCACCAAAATAAAGCTATAAAAACAATGTAACAACAGTAATCATGAAATGAGGTGAAATGAGGTGCCCAGGGTTTGTCTTGATCCCCGACAGGCATGCCTAAATATTCCTTGTAGGCCTCACACATCTTAGCAGATGCTTCCACAGAGTACTTTTTCGCTCTTGTCTTGATACATTGGCCGCAGACATAGCAAAATGCGTCTGCCGGATGCTTGCAGCCTCCTGATGCCATCTCAGAAAAATGAAGATATATATCCGCTTAGGCAGCTAAAACTAAACTGAACTGGTCGGCTTAAGGCCCCTGTATTTATACTACTATTTATATTACTGGAAAGTTCTAGAATGTTCTAGAAGTTATTCCAAGTTTACTCAGCAGCGACTCTATCTGGAATGTTGTGGAAAATAGGTAAATTTCAAGATATCACTGTCCTGGTCACAAAAGCAAAGTTTGTGGGGAATAATAGCCATTTTCTGTACTTTTGAGGCATAAGTAATTCGGAAATAATACTTACTATCCAGGAACAAAAAAATGTGTTACACACTGTTATTAAAGCAAAGTAATATACGAGATGCAGGATTGGAAGCACATGGAGAGGCACAGAAGATTACGTACGTTAAATATATTATTCAAACTGTTAAGTAAGTGGGTTTGGGATGGATATGTCTTTGAAGGGATTATGGATTATGGTCCTAAAATGTCAGATAAGGAACATAATGTAGAGTACAGTTGTTTTTAGATTGTTTTGTTCGTGTTTTTGTTTTGCTGTAATCAGGTTTATATGGTGTAACCAGGCCACCATTAAAAGATAGCATTTATTGCCCAATAGATTTTACCTGTGCCAAAATAAAACCTCAACCCCACAGAGTGGGTCCCATCCAAGGAGATGGAGCTAGGAAATTCTATCATGTATGTATGTTGAACTTATTTCGCACCGGATTCAGCCAACTGTGCTAATCAGAGGTGCGGGGGAAGGACAACAAACTAAACACAAAAATCAGTTCTAAAGTAATACGTTTTAAATGTAGATTTAAAAGTACATAGCTTCAGTGGAATCCTAAAATCGGAAGGAAGAACGTTCCAGACGGCTGCAGAAGTGCATATGTGCAAGTTCTAGGTGGATTACATGGATAACCATGACTAATGATTACAGTAATATATAGCAGCAATGAAAGCTAACCATCTCATTAAAGCTCATACCCATCAGCTGTGTATACACAGGTTATTATCACACCCAATAATGCACTGGTTTTAATGAATACATTCAATTCCTATTGATATATGACCCCCACTTCACGTGTCAGGGTTCCGCCGAAGTGTGAAGGAATCATTTTTCTGCATAGGCGAGCACTGGATATGACACCACCATCACCTTTAAATATAAAATGCTCTATACAGCATCTATATCTCTCTCTCCTGAAGCCAAAAATTGCCCTTCAGAAGTTTGACAATTGCTTACCAATCTTGACTCCACTTCCTCCATTCTGATGTTGCTGTTTTGCCTCGAGCAAGTGGAATGTCATTTTACTGAATGCTCGCCATGTATCCTCGATCTCTTCTCACCCACAGACAAAACCAGAGGTATCCTCAACATGTATTTCTCTTCGTAATTAAGGATATAATTAAGTCACTCTATCAGAGTTATCTGCACTTTTAAAATCTAGTTTCAAACTTAATTTATTTTAAAACTGCTGTTTGCGTTTAGTTTGTTGTCCTTCCCCGCACCGCTGATGAGCACGGTTGGCTACGTACGGTGCAAAAGAAGTTCAGCATAATTGCATACATCTACCCTGCCCATAATTAACCTTGCACATACAACCCAAAACAACAGGCTTTTCCTTGGGAGGAATGTATATAAGTGTGTGTGTGTGAAGGGGGTTGGGGGGGTCTGTATATGTGTAGTGAGTCCAACTGAGTCGCAGACGTTATTCTTCAGAGCAACACTTTTATTGTAACATCAACACGTTAACACAAAGGGGCAACTCCCCCTCCACCAGATACAGCCTAGGGTGGTGACCACCCAGCTAACTATGCGTAGGAGTTACAGCTACGAAGGGTCAGACCCTCATTCGGGTACCTGACCACGTGTTGATGCCTCGTCGGGCGTAGAGCTTCAGCTTGTAGACGTAGAGCTTCCAGCTTGTAGACGTAGAGCTTCAGCTTGTAGACATAGAGCTTCCAGCTTGTAGACGTAGAGCTTCCAGCTTGTAGACGTAGAGCTTCAGCTTGTAGACATAGAGCTTCCAGCTTGTAGACGTAGAGCTTCCAGCTTGTAGACGTAGAGCTTCCAGCTTGTAGACGTAGAGCTTCCAGCTTGTAGACGTAGAGCTTCAGCTTGTAGACATAGAGCTTCCAGCTTGTAGACGTAGAGCTTCCAGCTTGTAGACGTAGAGCTTCAGCTTGTAGACATAGAGCTTCCAGCTTGTAGACGTAGAGCTTCAGCTTGTAGACATAGAGCTTCCAGCTTGTAGACGTAGAGCTTCAGCTTGTAGACATAGAGCTTCCAGCTTGTAGACGTAGAGCTTCAGCTTGTAGAATGCAGCGACCCCGGCCCCTCTCCGGAACCCACCTTATATCCTCCCGGGTCGAGGCTGCTCCGCCCTTGGCCCTGCCCGCCTTCTCGAGCGTTCTAGCTTCCTCTCGACCCCCCTCGAGAGCTCTCCCCGGACACATGATCACCACCTAGCCCCCCCACCTGGGGCCTTCTCTGTGGACACTCCAGATCACGTGTCTACGGGGTCAACCAGAGTGCCATGGCCCGGGGCAACCCTGCCCCTGGGCCGACACTCTCCCACTCCCCCTTGTGGGAGCCCGCCATGCGTGGTGCCCGCGCTATCCCAGCGCTCACCAAGCCCGACTAGGGCTGGTACTACACCCGCCTACGGGGTGTACGCGACGACGGTGCATCGCACGCCGTGCTGTGCTAGAGCCGGCCTCACACAGCAACCCGCCCCGTGCTGTCCGCGACGTAGGAACATCGCACGCCACGGCCCTCCTGGGCCAGCACCATACAGTGACATCCCTGATGTCACTACACATGCATTAGCCCACTGCTCTACGAACTCAGTACCAGAGGTCGCAAACGGGTTTTGATTCCTTACCCGTACCCGGCCGCACCAGGGTCACAAACGTGTACCCGTACCCGGCCGTACCCGTACCCTACCCGTACCCGGCTGGGTACGGGTATCGGGTACCTGATTGCGACCTCTGGGATGAAGCCATGTTGCAGGGCGCGGGTGGGTTGATTCTAGGAACTTGAATTGTGAGAAGAGACAAGATGTTGGAAATGAGTGACAAATGGTTACTCACCAGTGACTCACGGCCTACCCGTACCCATACCCGGCCGCACCAGGGTCGCAAACGGGTACCCGTACCCGGCCGGGTACGGGTAGCCGGATATCGGGTAGGGTACGGGTATCGGGTACCCAGTTGCGACCTCTGCTCAGTACCTCGAGTTCGAGGAATTAATAGCTGGGGGATTGTGTAAACATCGGCAGCACTGGGGAGACAAAGGCGCCAACTCCATCCCCTCGTGTGCTGCATCGCCCTTTCGTTGAGTGGCCATGAAGGCCGGTGCACGTCCGATTAGCGTGGTTGGCTACGTACGGTGTTAAAGAAGTCCAACATACATAGATACAGCTTGTGCAGGTTGCTTGGAATATTTTGTCTATGGTATAGATGTATAGCCTTAATAGACTTTGGGCAAGTTCTGTCCGCGAGCAGCTATGAAGGCTGGCATGGCACACGACGGGGTGGGTGACCAGCACCACGCCCGACCACCTTTGTTTCCCAAGTGGCGATGTTTACCCACCACACTAGGTACTCATTTGTGGTGGAGTCGACCTAGAGGAGACCCAGGACCGGTTCAGATAATCATCACTGGTATTGGCTGTGAGCGGAAATCAAATTCATGTTTCCAAGTCCGTAGCTGCACAAGACATACACATGTGCCCATATATATAATGGTAATGCACAATTGGTTGTGAATCTGACCTGTGCTTTCACGACATCATCCGAGTCATTTTTTAGACTGAGATTATGGTGTATTGCAGTTTTTCAATATCACCTTCGAAATATAAAGACAGCTGGGTGCAAGTAGTGCTCGCCACACGACTCATCTGTCCATTATGTGGTGTGCTGGTCCTTTATAGGTGCCTGCTGACATTTCTTACCCCAATATACTACGAGGCTAAACCCAGGGAACATCAATTTTCTTCACTTACATTTTCAACTTGCACGGAAATTCGTCGCGTGGAAAATATTCTGAAGAGTAATCTCTTGAAATTATTTTCAAGATTTTGGCACAAATCCACAAGGTATAAATCGTGCAGTACCTTCTATATTAAACTCAGCAGCCAATCATAATTTAGGGGATGAACAGGAGCATTGTTCCTTATGTGTCATGACATCATGAAGCAAGCCCTGATCGAGTTGTCCAATCAGGTTCAAGTTCATCTGAATGTCATGCATTTGCATAATTTAGCAAAACATATCTAAGCTGGACTAATTGAGGAAACAGGCTTTCCAGTCATAGAGGATGTCCAGCACACCAAAAACAAGTAAAATAATACATTTCGATTTAAAGCTTTCGTGACTGCAGGGATTCATCTTCTTGGTTCTTTCGGTAAAGTCAAGAAGAAAAATAATACATATTGATTCAAATTCAAATAAATTGACACACAATCCACCACTAACGCTTTACATTAAAATATAAGTAATTCAAAACTAAATATTTACGAAATAATATTTGCAATAAAAGCAATGAAAGTCGCTACACGTACACAACAGTTTATTCTGAACCAACACTGAACCAGGGCATGAGTTATAATCAGAATATTTATTTCATACTGGAGAAATCCGATAAGCAATAAAGCTCTTTTTCACAGATGTCCTATTAGGGGCGGGTCAAAGGTTGAGGTTCACTGAATGAAGATGGCGGGCTTGAAGAATGTACAGTATTATTAATTTAAGATATAAATGTAAAGATTAATGAGAGAGCACTAAAAGCCCGAACAGAGCACCTGTACCCAAGTACACAGGTTCACTCAATTCCATACAACAGATATGTACGTACTGAGTATATATCCTCAGGCTGGTATGGCATAGGTGTCTGTGATGGAGTGGTGTGGACAACATCGAGCCCAGCCGCCTTTGTCTCCCCGGTGCTCATGTTCATATACTGCACCTTGTGCAGATGGAAAGGACAAGTAATCCTCGTTGAGGCCCATGAAAAAGGTATTGATGCTACTTGCCAAGGCTTTTTACTGCCGGGATTACAACCCAGGGCTTACGTCACAGTACGCAAACCATTGCACACCCAACATCGCGCTCACAAGTAGACTTGCATACAAAGACAAAGATCGCCCATGTAGCCTACACGGGCTGTTGTGGTCAAGTGCTGTAAGAGAGCACCTATTAAAAGCCAGCGCGTAGATGTTAAACTCCCACTGGGCTGAGAGATTGCCGAGAAAAAGTGGGTTCATGAACCTGTGTGTGCTGACGCCAGTCTACTCGGCACTCCATTTAGCGAAAACCACCCCCTAAATGTTGATTGGTGGTGTTCACCATTACAACTCAAACCACCCGGAATGCACCCAATCCCACCGGACCTTGGAAGCCTGGATAGTGTTTGGATGGGTGGACCATCAATGCACAACACACCACGTGGTGTAGTGGCCATTGTGGGGAGAAGAGGTCGATGCTTCAAAATAATTTGTTGTTCTGCACCCCCCCCCCCGCCTTCAACGCACAATGACCAGCCTGGTGAAGTATGGTCAAATAACCCTCACGGACCTACATGGCGTGTGAGGAGGCCCTCGTCCAATAAATGGGCATTGGCAATCATCCTGTTCGCATTCACGTAAATTCGCCGACTGAGACAACGCGTAAAGTTCCCGTCGTCATTTTGACTTAAGGTTGCCCTGGCTGCCCGCCCCACCGGTGTGGGAGTGAGAAGAGGGGCGCAATGTGCTTCTCCACAAAAGGTGGAAAGGGCCCACGATCAATTACAATGTGTAGAATTTAGCTGAGTGTACAGAGGAAGTAGAAGGGGAAAAAAGTTCATCATCCCGCCATCATGTTGCACAACCGATGCCAAACATTCTTTTGTCAGCCTGCACCGCTCCCTGAGCCATGTGCTCTGTTGACTCCTTGCCACTGTTCAAGTCCAGACTCAAGAACTTCCCTCTTCTCCTCTGCCTACGACCACTTCGTCTCTTTCGGTCTGTAAAATAAATAGTCCCACCGTGCTGCAGTGTATTGCATTGGTGGTTGCATTTAAATTCTATATTAAAGACGAGATTGTATTTGTATTCAAGTGTACACATAATATGTAAAGTATAACAATGCAGGTCCGTGATGTTTGTATATTATTTTAACATGTGCATTCTGCACTTATGCAGTATGACTCTAACAATAACAAATAAAGTATCAGCCCTCCGTCAATCCACTGCTGGATTAAGGTATCCCACTCACACTATAGTCATACTTCACCATGCTGGTCAGTGAGGTTTCGTGAATGGGCCCGTGGATGGTTCAGATAACATCTAGTGCTGTGAGCCGTTGTCAGGAACACGCCTACTACTGCACCACCACACGATCCAGCATTACGTGTGCACTTATTTGTATACGTCCTTTAATCCATTTATCCCCATCACAGTGATGTGGAATTTTAAATGACTGACATGATCAGGGCTATAAACCGAAAAAGGTAAGCGTTTTGGATGTTTTGGATATACTTCGTGCCCTATGGCAAAGTGTGCATCTGCTATGGATCACGGTTATAATGAGGGGACAAAAGTGTACATTTGTACTGCGTTTTCAAAATTGCCTTCATGAGCCGAAATTAAATTTGAATAAAACAAAGAGCAATTTTTGCATCCATCTGACACTGGCTGGTAAAACACAAAAAACTTTTTGGGGGGGAGGAGGGAGAGGGGGGGGGGGAAATGCTGACTGCTAAAAAACTAGCACCGCAAGTCGTTTTAAAGCAGTGTTAATGCCCGTGCGACAATGGGCCATTACCGGGCCTGTCAACGGTGCACTCCCTACATCACAGGGCCAATCTGCCTGCACCTGTTCACCATCCCCGCTCGCCCGGCCGACTCGGCGATGCCGACACAGGCAACAACGGCATCCACGCATTAACAACATTTGCATCTCCCACCTAATTGTGGAATGGCTGAAAATGGAAAGACTGAAAAGCTTGGGCGGCGGGCGGGGGGGGGGTGATGGGTTTGTCAATTTCCCCTCCTTGTGCTGGAGAACCTGCCATCCGCGTCATGTTCTGCTGTCGTGATGCTGTAACGCAAAGCAAGGCTGAAAACGAGGCAATATAAAATCATATTCTTGGTTCTTTCGGTAAAGTCACGTAGATGAAAAGATAAATGAAATAAAAAATAAAAAAAATAAATGGAAAAAAAGAAAAGCAAAAAACCCACGACGTTTCGATCGCAACACAAGCGGTCTTCATCAGGCGTCTGATGAAGACCGCGTGTGTTGCGATGAAGACCTCGTGGGTTTTTTGCTTTTATTATTTTCAATTTTTATTTATTGGTTTTTTCAAAAAAATGTTGCTACCTATGTGACTTTGCCGAAAGAACCAAGAATAAGAATTCCTGCAGTCACGAAAGTTTTAAGTCAAAATTTAATAGAAATACACTTGAGAACCGTCAAGTTTTACAAAATAAGCTTTGGGTGATAAATATCGATTAGTGGCCTTGAGTCAATGGTGAAAATTCACCATTCTTGTGGCATGAGTGTAGTATTTATGAGAATACAACTGTTGGCTTTTCATTAAGCAATACAGCGTCATGGGTGATGTTCATTAACATCCATAGCGATTGATGATGATTATGATGATGAGCATTACAGATGTATGATGGATTCATAGGTAGTGGTAGGAGTGGTGGTGATTTATGATTATTATGATGGGTGATGGTGATTGTGATGATGCATGCTGATTTATGATGACCAATTTAGATGACAGTGGCAGAGGAGTATGATGGTGGATGATGATTCTGAAGATGATGTAGCACATTGATGGCAGTAGGCTAATTGCCATGAAAGTCTAACCTGATCAGGATTTGAACTCCTGTTCGCACAAATGGAAGATGCACTACTCTACCAATGAGCTAAACCACAGCCTTAAAATTAATAATACAACATACCAAGTTAAATTAAATCTATACAGTCACTAACACTGTCTAAGTGCACTTTAAAAAACACTTTCAATATGGATGTGTTCTTATTCTGCTTGTCTATTTAAACATGCAGTATTGTATTCGGATTAAATAACCGTAGAGGCTATGCAACTTGATCACTGGACAAATCATGAATGGGCTTTAAGACGCTCGATAATGGAGTGCAATATGTATTCATCGTGAAGAGAGGTGACGCTCAAATTAACATTACACATCGGCTACCCGAGGGCATTCGCACCAGCAGTGTAATTCAAGCAGATTTTGCTTTACAAATTACACGAGATTAAATTAAACTGAACTGCTCAACCTTACACACTTAAAAGGTCAACCGGCATTGAACGGTTTGCAATCAAGTAGGCATTTAATGACTCGGTGAAAGCTACAGGATTTAATGTAACTGGGCTGTAACTACGTAGCAACTAAGAGGACAATCATCCTCATACACTAATCATGAGTTTAAAGCAGTGTGTCCATGTGTATATGTGGTGGTGGGGGTGTGGGGTGGGGAGTGGTATTGTAGTGATTAGCACTCTGCTCTATGAATCTGACCACCCCAACTTCAATTCCCTGCCATGGTTATCATCAGCGGTGTATATCAGAACCGCTTCTGGGCCTCCCTGAGGGTCAACTTAGCCTTAAATGAGTATCAGATGCCGTTTCATAAACATTGGTATGGTACTAAGAGACAAATTATTGTGGTCTGGGTGGAGCAGCCCCTCGTGTGCTGTGCCAGCCTTCATTGGTGCTCGCTAACAGCTCTTTACCCAGCAGCCTGTGCAGCAAACATGTGCGGGGCACCTTTGTCTTTGTGTGCGTGTCAGTTTTCTGCATGACCTCAATATTATGGGCTGGCTAGTCGGGAAAAAAAATGAATGATGTCGTTTTAAAAAAAAGGCATATATTGCTGCTAGGTCAGCATTTTAGTAGGTCTCAAAAATGAAAGAATTTCAATCACTGCAGAGGCATTAGATTTTTTTCCCCTCAATAACGGATATAGCGGTGTACGTCTATAATTTAGCGACTTGCAGGTGGCGCTTATGGATCGGGTGGAGATGGAACCGTGCTGCGGATGAGATGCCCACCAGCGGGACGACCAAATCCCTGTGAAAAAGGAGGACAGCAAGTAGGTTTCCAGAGCCCATTATGCAGAGTGTGTGTGTTCTTACTCTTAGGTTTATCGGTAAAGTCATGTAGGTAAAAAATTCAAATTAATAAAAGTAAAATAAAACAAATTTAAAAATTCACGACGTTTCGGAAGCAACACAAGCCTCCGTCTTCAGGTGGAACCGTCACAGCCACGACAGCTGTATCAAGTAAATGAGAGATCACAAGAAATACTACCCCGTATATATAATGGTTGTGTTCTCTTGTCAACTTTAGTATTATTTAGGCACTCTTCGATTGTTTCCACTTAAATATAAACATGCCCCACAAAAAGGTATAGGAGTTGACGAAACATCCCACATCCCATGATCACTCCTTTGCCCGAGGTTAACCGCCGCATGCAGTGAAGTGAAGTCTGTTCATCTGAATCTTGACTTAAAGCTTTCGTGACTGCAGGAATACATATTCTATGGGTATTTCGGTAAAGCCACGTAGAAATAGAAATAATAAAACATATCACGACGTTTCCGTCGCAACACAAGCAATCGTCTTCACCTGAGAGGAGCTCTCAGGTGAGAGAGTTGAGCTCTCAGGTGAGAGAGAGCTGAACCCACGCTCAAGCCGTTGAACCCATGCTTAAGTACTGCTCAAAGACAATGTCTTGCCTCAGGGGTTTGTCGTTCAGATTTAAAAGGTCCAAATGTCACAATACTCCAAAAATAATATTTTTGTTTAATGTTTTGTCATAACTGTGAGAGCGCATATACTGTTTAGACAATATTGATAAAAATTAATAATGTCACATGGCCATTCATACAATATGTCACAGCTTGCTTTTCTCAGAAATCAAATTTGAAACGTTTCTAAAACTCTTACAGACAGACGTTTAAAGTGAATTCACATTTACACTGTTTGCATTCGTCGCTTATTTCAAGCTTCCTTTTTTAAGCGATGAGGCTTGTTTACATAATATGCACAATTGTTCACGCGTATACATACCCTTTACGATGAACCCGCTTGGATGTATTTTTCTGTTCAGCTTTGCTTAGCAGCACAATCGAGTCTCAAAACGTGAGCGGTTCTAGAGAAGGACCATTTCACTCTACAGCGAGCAAACGTACCGATCACACGAGTTAGTTGCTACTTGCAATGTGTTTATGATTTCTGTATTAATCCCCCCAAAACATTTTAAATCGAGAGCCGAAATGCGACATTTACAATGATAAAAAATAAAACAGCGACAGATTTTTTTAATAAAAATTTGATGCCACTTCCAAGCTTTTCCCTCTAAGTGCATTTGCAAGAAATAATGTTGATAAAAAAAACTTGATGTCATATTTACTTAAATTATAGAAATATAAATATGTTTACATTACACATGTCGGGTTTTACAAATGGAACTCTACGGTAACGATTAAAATGCAAACATGAATATTAAAATGTTATGAAAAAATAGTGCATAAACTAATAATGGACATTCTAGTCTATTTCAGACTCAGAATATTAATTTATACTCGAGGAATCCGATGAGCTATAAAGCTCTTTTTCACAGATGTCCAGTAGGGGTGGGTGAGAAGGTTACAACAACAAACAGTACAAAAAGACGATAGGAGTGCAAAATACAAGAAAGGTAAACAAATCACCCAATCTGAAAATAAATAAGTAAATGCTCAACATCAGAAACGTCTTAGCAATATTAAAATCCAATGTCAGAGAAAATGAATTCTGAATCTCAACCCTTGTTCCCATTGTACTAAAGCACATACGAGAAACTGGGGCACTCTAAACATGAAATTTCCTCTTAAATACCACATGCAGTGGCTTGATTTTTTTTATACCCTAAACATGGAAAAATTATATTTGGCAATGCTGCTGCTGGATTGACAATGGTGACCGAGCACAATTAATGAACGACAAAAAAAATCTAACATTCGTCAACAACACTGTGGCCTTCAAAGGAAAACAAATATTGTAATAAATGACGTTTCGGGCAATGGTCCTTATTTATATTACGGCCCTTTATTTCTACGTGAAATAAAAAGGCCAATTTCTCGAATTATTTGCCTATTATACGTTTCTCTTTTAAGGTCACACAATGCTATTGACGAAGATGTTGGGGGGGGGGGGAGGGCTATCTTTCCCATGAAAATTTACGTTTCCCACAAACATATGAGAAGCCACAGCTTTACAATTGAAAAGAAAACCCTCAATACATTATACAAATTTATGATATAGAAATCTACCGTTGCACCTGGTTTCGTTTTTAGTGAGAATATTTGTACACACAATGCACCGCATTATGCATCCTGTAGTCAGCTCCTGTGAGCATAATGGGCTTAATATAGATCTATAGCGAAGTGTGTGCATGTGTGTGTCTGTGCATGTGTCCGTGTGTATGCTCATGCTCACTTTCAACAACATCCCACTCCTGATAATAAGGAGACTGAACCAGAGACTTTGCTCAGATTCCAAGAGCTGTTCGGCACTGCAAGGATGAGTGGTGGTCATGGGTTGTGGAGCAAATGAAAACTGCATCATTGGCCCATGAATTTAAAAAGTCACTCTTGAATATCATCACAAAGTAACTTGCAGCACCATTCTTATTACCATCTATGAGGGGAAGAATGACACTGATCTCCAATCCCACAAAATATAAACTGCATGTTTTGCAGAACATTTCCTTGTGAGATCTCAGCACACTTATGGTGTGGGGTCGTTTTGACCCGGTGAGAGTTTCAGAGCCTATATGGTTGAAGAAAGTAGCTGCCACGTGTGGTGACTGGCTGATGGGCCATCTGCCAAGGAGGTACAACGTGTGATCCAGAGCCTGAGACCTGGTGAAGCGCTATGCAAAGGATTAGCTCCAAAATTAATTGCCGAGGCAGGTGGCGAATATTTTAAGGCTGCATTGCATTATACATTTACAACCGTTCAGATCAGGGGTGGGGAACGTCCGGCCCGCGGGCCGTATGAGGCCCACGAAATCATTTGGTCTGGCCCTGCCAAGGCAACCACAGGCGGGACTCGAAATTCAATAAATCTAGGAGCAAACCTGGAAAAGCAGTTGCGAGTAGCAACATCATCAATACCAGCTAACATCACACGCCTCACCAAAGAGAAGCAGTTCCAGCCATCGCATTAGGGGTAAGTTAATTAAATGTTTAACCAAATATAAGGCAATTTTTAAAGTTGATCATTTTGTATGGCCCGCGAATGGTGTTGTGAATATCCAAATGGCCCTTGGCAGAAAAAAAGGTTCCCCACCCCTGGTTTAGATGGTAGATTAGGTCCTGCAGGTTTGGATAGGCTGCCTTGGTCGTTCTGACTTTTAGGATGGGGGACAGCACTGATTTCAACCACTGAGGCGTATCCCTCCTCAGTGTTGGCTGCATAACAAGCTACCACACACTAAGTGGCTTCATTGGCCACATAAAGGGGCTACTGAATGGGTACGGCACATGCTGGGAGAAGAGAACAGCAAATGTGGTACAAGGTTGACGAGGAGCGGACTGGACTGCTGAGGACTATATCGGCGGTCAGGATTGGCCTCGGTGGAGGAAGCTCGTTGAGAGACCACTACTGGGCAGCTAAAGATAGACGCGTGTGTGTGTGTGTGAATAAATGTGCAGCAACAACTGGGAGGCAGAAGCAGCAAGCTAACAACAAGTAATAAGACCAATGGGTAAGCGATTGCTGCCAATTATGCAGCCCATGGGCACACACTCGCTTATCAAAGCTACCCAAATGCAGAACGGGACATTGCCACTCCTCCAGTCCCAACAATCCACTGCCGTACGCAAAATGCCGACGTTATCTATGCCTCAAAGCCGGCACTGCCAGGGTCCCCGGGGCAACAACCAGCACCTGCCCCCACCTCTGCCCCCTTTTCATAGCTCAGAACCTGGGCCCCTCCCCCCCGTCTGATCCGTGAGCCCTGACAGTTGCACCGACTGCACACTCGACCGCGTTCCCCGTCACGATGCCTCTCGGTATGTCACGTGTCTTTAAAGCGCACTTTGCCTGACACTAGAGCCGTGGTGACAACACCGCCACTTAGTTGTGTTAATTTGTGTGTGTATGTGTGCATGTTTGTAAATAACTGGCCAGATGAGTGCATCACACAACAGGGAGATATTAAGTCACGTTGCGTAAGCACCATCAACATCATGCTTTACAAACAGCTAATTAGCAATATTGTTGCTTGTTATTCATCAAAATTCCTGTCTTATTATGAGCAACACTATAAACATTTATGTCGAGTCGTAAAAAATAATACCCCTAATTTTTATATTAACGATAATGTTTATGACCTGTCCATCAAGACCTTATTTCTGCTGCCTCGACACGTATTGTAAATGAATTTAGCGTAAAATAAAATTTTACTATTCAAGCTTATTATAGACTAAACATGGTTTGTTGTCTGCGCGTATTTCAATAGGCCCTTTGGTTTTGTATTAGAATCCAATAAAACGTGTGCTGAACAATAAATGCACACCGTTATAAATGGAGCATTCCCCTATCAAGCTTTACGGAGCAATTTCTTAACATGACGTAGTATCACGCCTTATCGCACACAGCTTCAGAGGCTAATGGGTACCCCAAAATATGTCTTTGGTCCACCCTTGATAATAGGCAGGAGTTGCTTCCTGAGCTATATTGATCTCGTTACGGCGTAGATAAGGTCTTCTATTAACCCCGTAGAGATTAATATATTGTGTGCCTGGATAATACACGGATGGAAGCGTGATGATATCCCGATAAGTAATTCATCTTGTTAGTGGTATTGGGACGCTATCCAATGACTGCAAATGTTATGGCATGCAAGCACATCTGCGGTCGGGAGCTCTGAACTCTACATTAACAAAAGGGATTAGAACCCCAACGTGGAGAGTGCCGTGTCTGTATAATGTTATGGTGGTAGGGGGGGGGGGGTAGACACACACAAAGTCAGTGTTCCATTCTTATAATGAGAGTTTGAGCAGTGCTCATTTCCATTGTTGCTTCAGAAAAAGTGCAATTACATTCCACATTCCGAAATCGCAGGAAGCTGTTGACTTCCCACGGAGCCGAGCAGCCTCATCCCCCGACGCGATGCAGTTTATTGAACGAATGTGAATTATTACAATGGGACCGAGTCAACACTGGCCAGAATTTTAACTCGGCCTCATAATGGAAATGCCTGCTGTGCCTCTTGAGCCACTGTATATAACTACCCCTTTTTTGGGCAAGGCGAAAATTGAGTTCACCTTTGCACATGAGCCGTCGATGCTCGACTGGTGTTTGTGTCCCATGGAGTGGAGGGAGGCGGTGGCTTCAGTTGTGAAGAAGTACTTTCTTGGTTTTCTCAAATGAATGGCTGTACGACATAATGTTGCCTTTCAGGCTCGCGAGTGCAAGCTTAACGCATTTATGTCACACAAGCTTGCGGCACAGCATTTACACATTGTCCCAATTCTCGCGTTCGGAGAGCGAGTGTTGCAGCCCACATGTTAACTTTTTATATGTTTTTATATTACCAGGTAAGGTCCACTGAGCTATATAGCTATTTTCAGACGCGACATGGCCACAAATGATAGCGCAACGAAGTGGCTTATCACGTGCAAATTTTATAGCAGCCATATACCCTAAAGACGTGTTTATAAATGTGGAGGGGAAAAACCGGAGGATCCGTAGAAAATTCCACTCGACCACGGTGAGAACGTGCAAACTCAAATTATTTCAGGCGTCAGGGTCGGGATCGAACCCACGACTTCCTGCACACCAAGCGAAGCAGTTAACATCTCGCCACCGCGAGATGCTTAAGCCACGTGCACTCACAGACACTTCCCTCAAAGCTACCTGGCTATGATTTGAGATGCAAGAGTTTGCGTACAAGGCACACACGTTCAAGAGCTAGAACACAATTCAAAGACTATAGGGTCAAATGCTGTTAATGACCACCTATCGAGTCCAGGCACTGTGCATGCGGTGATGGTGTGGTTTCCCCAGTGCTGATATTTACGCATCAGGTTCTCATTGAACGAGGCGATGCCCAGCACTTGTTCGGTTATCAAACTTCACTGATGTTAGCCGTGGGCAGAAATCGCAGGTTATTGTCACGTTCTAAGTGCAGTCCACAAAGCATTGCTCCTCGTGAGTACGTATTATATATGTAAAATGCACACATACATTATTATGGTGATGTAATGTCCCTTGAAACATGATTTCGATCATCAGTCATCACGAGCATCAGCAGTGAGTAGGAATTTGAAAAGGACAATGCCACATTCACCTACCAACATCTGACTATCTTGGTGAAGTATGGTCAATCAATCACCGTTACTGATGTGGTGTGGCGAGGCCTTCATCTGGCAGTGAATTTACAGAGGCTGTACATTCTCTTTGGTTTTTTCGTTAAAGTCACGTAGGTAAAAAATAAAATAAAAATAAATTAAATCACGACGTTTACTTGATACAGTATTTTGCTGTGACGGTGCCACCTGAAGACGGAAGCTTGTGTTGCCTCCGAAACGTCGTGATTTAATTTATTTTTATTTTCTACGTGACTTACCGAAAAAACCAAAGAGTCTGCATGGACCCTTGCAGTCACGAAAACTTCAAATCTAGAATTATGCTGTACATTGTTTTTGTTACACCACACTCAAACGAGCGTTGGATGTCTGGTGGTCAGTGGTGGTGGTGGTCGTCTTGAGCCAGTGGTGAGAAATTCAACGTTCCAATGACACGGACCAGCACAGCACGAGTCAATAACCAAACTTCACTGATAACCGGCGTTAACTTCCCACAAAGTGGCACTAACATAGCAGCACACAGGCAACGTGCGTGTGCGGTGTTGCCGCACGTGGAGAGGTACAGCCCCGTTTCGCCAATCCACCGCTGGACGAGGGCCTCTCGCACTGCGTGAGTCGTGTGGTTTATTTGACCTGACTTCATTGAGCCCCACGCTCATCAGTGCGAGGTCGGCAAAGGTGGGGGAAGGCAGAGACTTGTATGTTTGTACGTTGAACTTCTTTCGCACACCGTACGTAGCCAACCATGCTCATCGGAGGTGCAGGGGAATGACAAACAAGCTCAACATAAAAATAAGTTGTCAAGAAATGAGTTGCCAATGTAGATGATTTAAAAGTGCATAACTCCAGCGGCTTCCTAATATCGGAAGAAGAGCGTTTCAGACGGCCGCAGAAGTGCATCCGAAAGCGCGCGATGCCAGTGACTTGGTAGCACTGTACAGCATAGAAGTGCAGTACAACAATAAATGTTGCTGTATTGGCCCCTACGGTGCAACGGATATCCCACAGTTATAGCTCTTTGCACAACACAGTGCGGCAGGTTTAAACGCCACCACTCACAGCTGTCTGCGGTGTCACAGAACCAGGTGTTGTGATGGCTTAAGATGGCTGGCGGAAGCACCGTCGACTTGTTAATAAAATGTCATTAATTTAATTTCATCTTAAATTTCAACAACAAAAAACATTCAACTCCTTGCTGTTATATGAATAAATAAAGGCCCGACGAACGGGATGAAGGTAAAGATCGCGCATCGTAGAGCTCCATTTAAACTATTCCAAAGCCAAAGATCCTCATGAATCTACAGCTGACCACGAAAGCCCCCTGCTTGATAGATGTAATGGATTTCTTGCAAATACACTAGGCAATGTGAGGAGGCCAGGGCAACTGGGCGGCAAGGTAAAGCAGAGGGAGGTGCAGAGATGATAAAGCGGAGTGAAAGAGAGAGAGGGGGGGGGTGAGTAGAAGGGTGGGGGTGGGGGGCAGCAACAGCAGCGGGATCTGAGCCGGCTCGATGGCTCAGTAGATTCATTCCGCCCCGAGCTCTTCTTGATTAGCGGTGGCTGCGTGACGGATGATACCGCTCTCTGCAGGACTTATCTTCTCGCGTCGCCCACGACTTTTTGTGCTCACCAAGCTGCATCCACCAGTGCAAACTCCTTGATTATGTATGAGCGGGGCGGCTCGCCTTAGGGGGGGGGAGAGGGGAAGGAGGGGGGTAGTTGAGGAGGGGAGGGGGAGCTCCAGCCAGCAAGAGCGAACGAAGAGCGAGAGAGAGAGCGAGAGAGAGCGGTGTAAGAAGAGAGCGAGGAGAGGGAAGGGAGAGAGAGAGAGACGCGGACGATTCCGAGTTGCCGCTGCCACCACCACCACCACCGTATTCACTGGTGGCTGTGTGTACGTGCCTCCGGTCATGCGTTAAAGGCCGTGCTGGGAGGGCTCTTTTTTATCCGTGTGTTATCCTGCCGAGCAAGAAATAACACAGCCCTTGTGCTGATCCTATAAATAGAATAATAATAAACCCAGAATAAGAATTCTCGGCGCGTAATGCATCCCCAGTATTATGTTAGCGCTGCTGCTCTAGTCCTTAATCTAGTGAGCTTCCTCCAGCCCTAATCAACTGCTCGATCGTCACAAGCAGACGCATTCTGATTATCGTTGCGCCGCTGTGCTGTTGAGTTCACATTTAAATATAGAACTCGACTCAACACACACACAGACAGACACACGGTCAAGCGGTGTTCCGACCCTCTGGAAGAAACCAGGGATCAGATCGAACATCTTCGCCGCCACGTGCTCGTATTCCTCACCGGCGCAAGCTGCTTGCAATGACGCACTCCGAGATGATGATGATGGTGGTGGTGGTGGCACGAGACTGCGTGGCTCGGCGCTGTAGGCGGACGAGCCAGGACCTCGTCTAGATCGTGGTGGCCATGCGCACTCTTCTCGCTTGAACGTGGTCGAGTTCGAGGAGAGTCAGACGCGACTCGACGGAGGAAAGAGAGAGACCCCCCCCCCCCACCCCCTCTCTGCACAAATATGCTCGGGACGGGATGCTCTGCGAGCGTCACTGTGGTGGTAGCAGCAGCAGCGATCCTGGCCGTGGCAAAGGGTAAGTTCCCTGGCTGGTGGTGCTCGTCCGCTCTGTTGCATGCGCGATTCGTCGGTGACGATGTTGCGCAATCAGTGCGCAACGTCCGTAAACGGCGCCGCAACTTTACCCCAACACCCCCCCGCCGCCGCAACTCCACGCGCGACGATTTCGTCAGTCTCTCTTCTCACACGTCGCCCCGTCGCGACTTGTGTGCATGTATGTTGAACTTCTTTCGCACCGTACGCCGCCAACCGTGCTAATCGGAGGTGCGGGGACTTGCTCTGTGTGCGCACCAGTTGCGACAATCTTGACTGAGATCCGGCAAACGACGCTTATGTTACGATGTTTTTTGTCGTAAGGTCTATATAGATGAAGGGGGTGAATTTCCTCGGATTCTTAAACCAATCGAAGCGCAATGGCTATCAATATTTTGGAATGCATCCCTACGGGGGAGATACGGCGGTGGGAGTCTCTTTTTTTAAAATGCCGTCCGTAAAATATCTATTTTAAAACTGATTTAATTAAAATATCACTTGCATGACATCCACATACACGGAGCGTCTGTGGACATACAATCGAAGTCTTACGAACGCGCCTCTCTTAACGTTCATGGAGGGATCATGTGTGCTGTTCTTGTGCATTTGGCGCAGAATTCCCAAGCGAGCGTCGTAGTGGTCCGTCACTTGCAGCCTGTGCAGCCTCTGAAGCTGTTTGTTTACCCATAACGAGAGGAGAACAGCTTCTGCATGAAGGGGCGCACAAGATTGCGGGGGGTGCCTGCGCTCCCGTTGCATTCAAAGCAACAACAGCAGCTGTTGAACGTATCTCGAGCAATCAGGCGTCGTCAACGCGCCGCGGTTTGATCCGCGTGTTTAAAGTTCGTTCTCTAACGTTGTTTGGTTGCTGTGTGCGCAAGCGCGCGGCACGCGATTCCACGCGAGCCAAGCCCTGCGGGGTTTCATCGCCAAAGCCCCGTGCTTCCACGACGAGCCCATTCACGCACGCTTTCAAACTCGAACTCTTCCGGATTCGTATTCGTGGGTCTTTCGGTAAAGTCGCGTAGATACGTAAAAAAAAATAACCCAAAAATAACAAAAAACTACGACGTTTCGATCGCAACACAAGCAATCGTCATCAGGAGCTTTCCGCTATTTTATTTTATCCTGATGACGATTGCTTTTGTTGCGATCGAAACGTCGTAGTTTTTTTTTCTTTGAACATATCTACGTGACTTCGCCGAAAGACTCAAGAATATGAATTCCTGCAGTCACGAAAGCTTTAAGTCAAGTTTCTTCCGAATTCCTCGTCGTGCCCACGAGCGCGCGGTCCATGTCAAAGGCAATGTCCGTGCGGTCGCGTGATGATCGTGGCCACGCAAGCCAGCCCAGCGGACCGTCTAGTGCAGGGGTCTTGCAACAAAAATAACGAGAAGAGACATTTTTTTTTGTTTGTTTTAATTTCTGTAACAAACAGACAAAAATACCGCAATATTTCAAAGGGCCGCAATGCAATGGGGATACATGTCACAAATCAGTCGTTAAAGAGCCACATGCGGTACCGGAGCCGCAGGTTGACAAACCCTGGTCTCGTAAACCCACTGCTGTCTGCTCTGTTCAACGGAGGACTGGCAAGACCGCACACGAGTTCTCTCTCTTTCTGTGTCTCGTCGTGGACGCAAGAACAGATCCCGCGGTCTATAATTCCAGCGCTGTTCCCATTCACGTGTAAATAAGGAGGGAGGCGGGGGGGGACGAGGATGCGATGGACACATCTGTTGATTGGGACGGGGGAGCGGAGTGGCCCCGGGGAGTCGTGAAGACGCAATGCATGTGGTGGTGGTGGCCGCCCACCCCCCTCGTGTGCCGTGCCGGCCTTCATAGGTGCTCGCTAACAGCACTTGCCCCTGTTGTGATCGCCACTTATGGGGTAGCCGCTGCGAGGTGGCCCGGAAGGTGGCAGTACAGCAAGTTGATGATTGCATTCATCTGCGCGGAGTCTTTGTGTGTGCGCGTGTGCGCATGAGCGGTGGCATACTCTACGAACCCGGCGACCCAAGTTCGATTCCCGCTCACGGCCAACACCGGTGACGATTATCAGAACCGGTGCGGGGCCTCCCCTAGGTCTACTCAGCCTCAAATGAGTTGCTGGTGCGGTGTGTATACATCGCCGCTGGGGAAACAAAGACGGCGTGGTGTTGGCCACCCATTCCCTCTTCATAGGTGCTCGATAACAGCACTTGCCCCAACAGTCTGTTGAGGCTATACGGGGGATTTTTGTCCTAGTTATCCACTAATACGCGACGTGCTTGGTTTTATTTGGACACTGGGTTTTTCTACCCACGTTCTAAACACACTCGTTTAAATTCATTGGCCAAACATTCCGATTGCAAGGTCCTCTTTAACACGAGTCAAGTGACTTAGTCAGGTTTTCCGGGACGAATTTATTGCATGATCAGTGTTACTGTATATGGAATTCTTCATCACTATTCGCCAGAATACACGTGGACAGATGTGCAATATCGAGGAAGATTTGCAATATCGTGGTGGGGTTGGTTTCCACTTAAAGTATCTGCAACCTACAGCTGTTTTTCATATATAGTACAATGAGCAAAACGAGTAAAATTACGGGAAGAAGTCGTAGAAAGAAAGAGTAATTTATGGCACAGTATTCCTTGATATTGTGTTCTGTTCGGATGCATATTAACTTGCTTGATGTATATCGCGTAAAATCAACGGCGGCAGTGTTAGCTGTCACCGCCAGGGGGCGCGGAACAAGACAGAGTCTTGTAGCAATTTCAAGGTGTCGCTCTCTCCCGCAGTGGTTGCTTCTCACCCCCCCCCCTCCAGCGTTTAAGACGGTGGTCTTCATTGCAAGGTTTTTAGTACGGCCCCAGGCAATACACAAATGTGAATACACCCCACGCCGTGTTGACATACCTCAATGGTTTCAAATGGTGTTGCGACCCTAACACTGATGATGTCTTATTGGCGAAATTGCCCCCACCCCCCTGTGAAAATGAGTGACAAACACTGATGTAAGAAGAACTCATGAGGATGCTACCCTAAGTCACCAGTTTAATTCCGGACACCAAATTGCTCTCATAGTCTCGAAATTTCGTTACATAATCATCTCTCTCAGCAGTGATTTTATGAATGTGCTATGTTGACCAGCATGCATACATCAGAACGTCTCGTTAATAAAGCACCAACCAACAGAGCGGCATTTCCTTAAAAGGCCACACTCAGGGAGCTAGGAGGGGTGGGGGGGGCTGGATCGGCCACTGAACGGCACGGAGAGTTCCGTTAATCGTAGCTTGCGAACAGAGAGGTTCCCTGCTCGCCTGCAATTCATAAAATAGCGCGGCACACTCCGGTTGCAAAGCACCCTGCTCGAGAAGACTCGTAGACTGATGGACCTTCTCCCTGTTGTTATTTTTCACGTGAAAGACGACGTGTTCATTGCTAACTTTGACACATTTCTGTCGTGCATTACGCGGTTATCAGGAGCGGCCCACGGAAGGGCATCTCACAGAACTAATTCTGAACTCACTGCTAGATTACACGCCCTACTGCGTGTCGGATGGCAGATGCGTGTCGCATGGCAGTCAATCAGATTTTTTGTTTAAATATAGATCTTCAGAGCTGGGTTAAGACAACGCAAACAATCGGTGTTTTTGATGACTGGGGTATAAATTCATGACACTTGAGAACCCGGATTGATCACGGACAACTGACATAAAAACCTAGCAGTGTATTTAAGTTGTAGGGGTTTGATATCGGGTTTTTTATTCGAACTTGTTGAACTTCCTCGTTGACTGCAGAGAGAAGCAGCAGCTCGTGCTGTGCAAAAGATGGCACTGTCACTCAATCACAAAGATCAACCCTATAGCCTTGACAGACTGTTGGGGCAAGTGCTCTTAGCGAGGGGGTGGGTGGCCAGCTTCACGCTGGACCGCCTTTATTTACCTAGTGGTGATGTTTATACACCGCGTTTGAGGCCAAGTCGACCTAGGAGAGTCCCAGGATCGGTTCAGATCATCGTCACCGGTGTTGGCCGTGAGCGTGAATCGAACTCGGGCCCGTCAGATTCATAGCGCAGTGCACCGCTCCTCACTGGGTCACTCTCACACACACACACAGCCACAAACAAGACACACGGTGGCTGAGAACAGCTGACGGGACGCTTGCGCACCAGGCAGGTTCGTGCAGATCCCGGGAGACATGCGCGCCAGGGAGGGCCAAGACGTGGACCTGACTTGCTCTTACCGAGGAGGAGGCGCGCCTGCGTTCGCCCCCCTCGAGATCCAGTGGTGGTTCCTGGGCTCCGTGCCGGTGTCGGAGTCCACGCAGCAGCAGCAGGAGGAGGAGGAGGAGGACGTTCACGAGCTCCAGGTGAGCGGGCGACGCATGCACAGACGGAAGTTTGCCTTTAACTCCTTCTCGCGAATGGCGGTGGGAAGTTGGATCGGGCACCGTTTGACATGCAAGGGGTTCATTTCAGACGCAACAGTCCCTGGTGCTGTTCCAGGAATTAGTTCGGCATGCCACATCCACCCTGTTGACATCGGGAGGAGGAGGGGATTTACTGGACATTTGTGAAAAATGGCTTTATACTCATTGGATTCCTCCAGCATTTATAAAGATCCTGATTCTAATAAAGACTCTGATTCTGTCAACAGGTTTTTATACACGTACCAGTAGTATTACAGGCGACGTCTCGTGCACAGTATTATAGGCATGTCGGGTAAAATAGGAGTATTATGGATAAAGGTGCATCATTGCACTCTAGTGGCAGTGCCTTACGCCAATAATATAATATGCAATCAAACCCAGCTAGCTAGCAGCGTTCTTACAAATGTCGAGTGAAAGCTGAATCCCCGTTTGTGTGTGCACATCGATGTCGGCAAGCCAGTGGACGGCTTCACAAGCAGCCTGTTGAGTATCTGAAACGCTGCCAGCGGCAATTGAGCAAAAAGTGTTTCCACGTGGAGGGTTGATGGTCGTGATTGGTGTGGTGAGTCAGTGGGGGTGGGGGGTGTCTCTCTTATGAAGTTGTCGTCACCCCCCCACACCTCCGATGCCATTCTAAGGTAGCTCAGTCGTAATGAACATCACCCGGCCTTCAAATGAAATACAAAGCGAATTTAATTTGGGCGAATCAAAAATTCCGAGGGAGATGTGAGAGTAGCAAGTCCCCCCCCCCCCCCCCTTACGCGTTAACTCGTGACCTGTGCACACTGCAGACTGCGTTCAAGGTGACCCATCAATAACGACCCTATCGGTGTGTGGTCTTCAAAGAGACGCGTTTGCACGCGCGCGCAAGCCACTCAGACGCGCTGATATGTGTACAGGGTGCTCCAGATGTCTTGTGATCCCCATTCAATTTTCTTAAACGGAATATTTTTTTGCATTAAGTAAAGTTAATTTAAAACTGAAATGAATATGCAAAAGAACAAAAAATTAGGGGTCAATTAATTATGGGGGGGGGGGGGGTCACAAGACATCTGCACCACTTCTGTATATTATTGCATAAATGATCAAACAATGATGTCGATATATTTTGCCCGTAGGTTTATATCGACGACCGCGTCCGCGCATGTCCCGTGCCTGTGACATCCTTACTCGGTGCTTAATCCCGTTCTGCTTCGTGCTTGCACCGTACGAATTGTCCACGATGGTTGGGTTTGGCTTTGGATCAAAGTTAGCGCAGAAACCAATTAAATTAAGATGGATTGCCGTGTTGAAGTATTTTGCATAACTTGGAAATACAAATAATGAGTTTAAAATGAGTATTAAGTCGACGAAAAGTGTATTCACTTACGATGAGCTGCCGATGCAGATGGCAATGTTTAATACAACGCGCTCGGTGAATACTAAGAGGGATGTTCGTATAGCGATAAAAACTAAATGTGCACGGCTGTTACCGAATGAAAAACGGGTGAAAAAAAAGCGGTTACCGGTTTGGCGCGCATATATAAATGTCGAGCCATAAACATCATCATTTAGCCAGAGATGGAGTGTGACTTCCGTGTTTGGGGGAGAGGAGGGGTCGCTTTGTCCCCTACCGATATGGATCGCGGGTGCTTATAATTATTACTAGCTGTACTACCCGGCTTCGCCCGGGACTTGTATCTACCACGGCCGGCCGCCTTTGTCTCCCCAGTGGCGATGTTAATACGCTACAGTAGTTAAGTTACTCGTTTGAGGCAGAGTCGACCTAGGGGAGGTTCAAATAATCGTCACCGGTGGTGGCCGTGAGCGGGAATCGAACTGGGTTTGCCGGGTTGGTAGCGCAGCGTAGCGTTAAGCACTACACCCACCGCTCCTCACACACCACACACGCACAGACACACACACAGACACACACACAGACACACGCAGACACACACAGACAGAAACACACACACAGACAGCACGCTAACCACTACACTACCGCTCCCCACACACCACACACGCACACACACAGACACACACACAGACACACACACAGACACACACACACAGACACACACACACAGGCAGCACGCTAAGCACTACACTACCGTTCCCCCTACACAACACACGCGCGCGCGTCCATAGGTACACATACACGCGCTTGCTGCAGACACACACGACTTTCAGGGTGCATACGGCAGTAAACGACTGAAATAATAAAGCGGCAATGCTGTGTAAGGAACGCCTTAGACCCGCATTATACATTTGTGTAATGCGAGCGTAAACACACAAACACACACAAACACATACACAATACACACACACATACATGCAGACACACAGACAGACACATAACACACATACATACACACACATACAAACACAGAAACACATACACACACATACATAGACACACACATACATACACACGAACACATCCACAGACGTACATACACACATACATACAGGCACGCAGACATACACATAAACACATACAAAAAAACCCACATACATACACACACACATACATACACACAAACACATGCACACACATACATACACACATGCATACAGACACACAGACATACACATAAACACATACACACATACACATGACCCGGCTTCGCCCGGGACTTTGATCCACCACGGCGGCAAAACCGACATACATACACACACAGACATACACACAAACACATACACACACATACATACACACATGCATACAGACACACAGACATACACATAAACACATACACATGACCCGGCTTCGCCCGGGACTTGGATCCACCACGGCGGCAAAACCGACATACATACACACACAGACATACACACAAACACATACACACACATACAAACACACATGCATACAGACACACAGACATACACATAAACACATACACATGACCCGGCTTCGCCCGGGACTTGGATCTACCACGCCCAGCCGCCTTTGTCTCCCAAGTGCCGATGTTAATACGCCACACCAGTTACTCGTTTGAGGCTGAGTGGACCTAGGGGAGGTTCAAATAATCGTCACCGGTGGTGGCCGTGAGCGGGAATGGAACTGGGTTCGCCGGGTTGGTAGCGCAGCGTAGCGTTAAGCACTACACCCACCGCTCCTCACACACCACACACGCACAGACACACACACAGACACACGCAGACACACACAGACAGACACAGACAGACACACACACACACAGACAGCACGCTAAGCACTACACTACCGCTCCCCACACACCACACACGCACACACACAGACACACACACAGACACACGCAGACACACACAGACAGACACAGACAGACACACACACACACAGACACAGACAGCACGCTAAGCACTACACTACCGTTCCCCCTACACAACACACGCGCGCGCGTCCATAGGTACACATACACGCGCTTGCTGCAGACACACACGACTTTCAGGGTGCGTAAGGCAGTAAACGACTGAAATAATAAAGCGGCAATGCTGTGCGAGGAACGCCTTAGACCAGCAACACATTTGTGTAATGCGAGCGTAAACACACAAACACATACAAACACATACACACACATACATACACACACATACACACAAACACATACACACAGACATACACATACACACAAACACACACATACATGCACACAAACACATACACAATACACACACATACATGCAGACACAGACAGACACATAACACACATACATACACACACATACACACACATACATAGACACACACATACATAGACACACACATACATACACACAAACACATGCACACACGTACATACACACATACATAGAGACACGCAGACATACACATAAAGACATAAAAAAACCCCACATACATACACACACACATACACACAAACACATACATACACATACATACACACATACATAGAGACACACAGACATACACATAAACACAAACACACATACACATGACCCGGCTTCGCCCGGGACTTGGATCCACGATGCCCCGCCGCCTTTGTCTCCCCAGTGACGATGTTCACACACGACAGCAGTTACGCTTTTGAGGCTGAGTGGACCTAGGGGAGGGCCAGGTCCGTTTCAAATAATCGTCAGCGGTGGTGGGCGTGAGTTGGAATCGAACTGGGGTCGCTCAAGCAGCTTAATGACTGTTTGTACAAAGAACATATAAAGAATCGATTATAATAACCAGGCAAGAGTCCACATTATAGACTGCCAGTACACGCACTCAGCTTCATAAGCAGGCTAGAGTCTACATGATAGAGTGGCAGTACGCTCACCGAGCTTAATAAGCAGGCTACAGTGTACATGATAGACTGGCAGTACGCTCACCCAGCTTAATGAATATTTGTACAGTGAACATTAAAGTAATCGATTGTTGGCGCGTTGGGTTTAAAAGTAATATTAATAGCACACATTGTGGTGGGGGTGTAGTGAAGAGTAGGAAAAACTTTGATGAATTTACCTCAGAGTGGCGTGGTGGGTGTCGAGGCCTAGTAGCGTGCAAAGCCTGCGGCCTCGCCTAAAATTGTCGGCTTGGAAGAGGCAGGGTACGGGTGGCGTTCCTTCCCCCCCCCCTAGCGCTCCAACAATACTGTGTAATGGCTATTATTTAATTAAATACGGAGCTTATGAAAGTGGCGAAGGCGTGGCTAGCCGTTGGCAGGGGCAACCGCCGTCCAATGAAACTGCAGCCCTTGGCGAAGGCGTGGCTAGCCGTTGCCAGGTCCAATGAAAGCGGCGAAGGCGTGGCTAGCCGTTGCCAGGGGCAACCGCCGTCCAATGAAAGTGCGTATGGGCCAAAGTCCACACACACACACACAGACAGACATGAACGATTTTATATATATAGATAAAAAAATTCTTGTAATCTTAATTGTAAACTACTTCAAATAAATGTACGACTTAATAAAGGTGTCCCAAACTTTCGCCCGTGAATTTAGCTGATACAACCAACAGGAGGTGCCGTGGTGTAATGGCTTTTTGCAACAACAACAACAACAATTGACCTGCGATCCGATGGTCCCTGGTTCGAATTCATGTCTCCGAGAGGCAGTTCAGCCAACGGGGGAATGGTGCTTAGGGCCACTCTGACGCGTTGCGGCACGTGGCGCAGCGCGTGCCATCCATTAACCGGTAATAGATTTCGATTTAAAGCTTTCGTGACTGCAAGGATTCATCGTCTTGGTTCTTTCGGTAAAGTCACGTAGAATACTCGACAAACCTGCTCTCCACCTGAGGACGGCTGCTTGCGTTGTGGCCGAAACGTCGTGAGAATTATTTTATGATGTTTTATTTTATTTTATTATTTTAATTCTACGTGACTTTACCGAAAGAACCAAGAAGACGGTAATAGATTGTGAAAATGGTTACCGGTTATAAGCCCTGATGATAATTACTCATTATCATTGGGATTGCAGTATACATTTTGGTGTAAATACAATCGATTCTAACGCAGCTGCTGCATATCTTTACAATACGAGATGGCACACAAGGTGAAGTATAGTTTGGTATAACCACCACCATGGGCAGAGAGGACACACATCAGCCAGCATCAGCGCGTGATATGTAAAACCTGTTGGGACCGTACAACTGAAACTATGGACCATGTCGTAAACTAACTGTACAGGACTGCAGTCCTTAAATGGAGGAGCGGCAAAACATCACAAACTTTGTTATGAAGCCTTCTCACGGCTAGCAGACCGCGACATTGGAATTCAGTTCCTATAACATATTGCCATGAGCAAGAATATAATGTCAAAAACAAACATGTTTCGGTGCATCAACCTCATGGATTCCCAGAACCAATATTATCAAGCAGAGTTTGTTTATGCAAGGGAACTCTGGATCATTTTATATCTTCTGGGCCGCATCATCAATGGTCGATCTTGTTAAACAACTGCATCAGGGGTCACCAGACGTGATTAGCAGGACCACCCAATATTGGGCATAAGTGCGATGTCCCCATCCTGGCTTATTAAACGCGTTTTGTTTTTGTTCACAGACACAAGGACAATGCAGACAAACACACACAAGCTGCTCGGTTTGAAATGTATTCATTTCGTACGTGCTGGTACTGTTTATTTTTTTGTTTTTGTTACCGTGGCCATTGTCTCAGTCACTGATGGCCTCCGAGTTCTCGCTTGCGCAGGTTATGACCTCATGATAACACGTCTCTGGGCCATGGCAGTCGCAGAGGTTTTTAATATTGTGTCGTTTTATTGCGACGCCGGAATATTGCTTATTATTTTTTTGAGTTCCCTCTGCTTGAAACCAACAACAACAACAACAAAAAATCCTTATCCCCGACGAGCGAGACGGGCGGCTGGGAGCAGGGGTTGGTTATTGCAGAGAATAAGGCGCCTCCGTGCGAGCGCCCGTGTCACTTAACGCACATCGTCAGCTCAGGTAGACCTCTCACACACAGGCACGCGTCTCAGCTGGGTCTCGTCTGCAGGCGTGATGGCCGTGCCTCTTCCCACTGTGTCTAGCCCACAGCTCTCGCACGGAGCTATCTCGTTGGCTGCTTAAGTGGCTGTGCAAACAAAGGTGCAGTCGCGTGGGACTGTAAGGGCAAGTGCTTGGTTTTTAGCGAGCACCTGGTGTGGGCAGATGTGCCAGGTGCCACTACCGATGCTTCGACATCGCATCAGGTGCTTCTCATTTAAGGCTGAGTAGACCTAGGACAGCCCCCCAGGACCGGTTTATATAATCGCCACTGATGTTAGCCGTGGCCGTGAAATGGATCTATGGCTCGTAGTGCAGTGCGCTAACTGCGGTGCCACCATTCTCCAAATAGTTCAATGGACACACGTGTGCACACAAACAGCAGTCCACATTCACCACTAAGTGTGGGGACGGCACAACGGCGCTTGCGCTAGGCTAGGAGCAGCAAGAGGCCACGTGTAAAGTGGCGGAGGATCGTGGGCAGAGTTGGTAAGACAGGACTAACCATAGCCCATAGCAGATATGGCGGTAACGATGAATCGATTACCTAATAACGATGTTTATCAAAGTGTAATAATCAAGGGTTTTCAATCCATGTCTTTTATGACGTGTCCTCTTCCAGCCACTTGAGGCCGATAAATTCACCATAACGTAAAAAAGAATTGATTATGAAATCGGAATTAAATTCTGATTCGTACCACCCCAACCATACAGATTACTGGGGCAAGTATAGTTAGCGAGTACCGATTACATAGAGTAATACTAGCAACCCATACCATGCACACATATACTAAAGGGACAGTATAGTTTGATTTGACTTGCTAATATGGATAGAAATGTATGAGAAAATTGTCTAACAATACATACCTCCTTCATACATCATACACGTAATGCATGCACAGGAGTACAACAGAGCTAATTGACGTAGAAACAGAAGCAAGTCATCCTTTGAGATGGAAGCCATATATACACAATACAATCTCCACTGTTGCAAGAGCGCAGGAAAATTCATACTTACAAGATGTAAGGTTTGTTTTAATTCAGCAATACAGTCATTTGCTGAAGCTGCAACTTTCCATTGCACACACACACACATGCTACATCCATAATTAGCGTAATTACAAACCCAGTTTAATCATAATCCTTGCTAGTGCTCAACCACCATTTACTCAGACGCTTCTGTAATACCAGTTGTTAGAATTCGATAGTGCATGCTAATACTTTAAATGGCTGATTATATTGTACAAAAATAGCATTACATCGTGTACACATCTCTCTCAGTTCTTTCAAAGACGTGCTGCGAGTTAGCATTTGTTATTAAGCAGGAATGTATGAGGTGGTTGTTATTAATTCGCCTTGTGGGTTTTTAATTGTTGCTGTTTGAAATGTATGTTAAAAGGAACTTGTTTTAATTGAATGTCCAGTGTGAGCCGAAGGCAAATTCTTAACAAATGGGCCAATTGAGGCAATGTCATGGAACCCAGGTGGATTGTGTAAATGTACCTCTTAAGCTGGTTGCATGAAAGCAAATGTATTCCTTTAAGCCCAGAGAATAAAATGTCCTGTTCAAAAACCCACACTCAACACCTTTCACCCCTCAAGGTGAACTGGTGTTTAATATATGGGCACATCCATATACCTATCGCTCTTGGGATTGCCTTGTG
The DNA here is from genome assembly GCF_015708825.2 of Lethenteron reissneri. NCBI lineage: Eukaryota > Metazoa > Chordata > Hyperoartia > Petromyzontiformes > Petromyzontidae > Lethenteron > Lethenteron reissneri. Next base: position 5,043,023 of record NC_083813.1, on the reverse strand, counting down.
TTTTCATACGAAACCAATTTGCATAGTCTTGAGATTACTTTTGTTTCGTGTGGGGTTTCTCTTTTTTAATCGGCCGTTTTAGAACGCGCAACACGAAGCACTGCATTGTCCGTGGCAAAAAAACATGAAAACCACCGCACAGGTTAAACATTAATGCAACGATATACATCGACTAGAAATGTAATTTCAATACATCTTGAGTGTGATTGCATGGTACGGCAACAACGGTGTAAAGCATTACCCAAACAGTCATTACTTGTTGCATTATCTGTTCGTTCGAAAAATGACACGAATCTCTGTTCACATTGACAGGGTGGCTTCAGTCAAGAGCCTACAAAAATAAGTGTAAGTATCCACATGCATCTGCCACTTGCTTCAGTCTCTTGAAAACAGACGGCTCAGCGGTAATCTAGTGGATGTGTCTGGCGCCGCGCATTCTGATGTCTTTGAGTTCCACTAATGAGCTGTCGTAAGTGTTAGCTGCTGCTGCTACCTTTTATTCTAACGCAATAAAAAAAAGGCAGCTGGGACGTCTCCCTGACAAGTTGAATTGGCACTTAATCAGGAATTCATGATATCAGCAATTTCCATCTTATGATGTCAAGGAATAAATTAGGAAAGTGAAGGGATTTTCCTTCTTGCGTGTTGTATCAATTTGCTGATATCAATATTAAGATAGCCGGGTATATGACATTCGGGTACACGGCAAGATGATTTAATTTATTCAGAGTCTTTTCATGTATTCCGCAACATTTTTACATATTTGTGGCAACTTGCACATCGTACATTTTTCTCATTTCATTATATTTTTGTTACCCATTTGTGTCCAAGTCATTTTCCGTCAATATATACTTTATATAAACACATTTAATCAAGATAAATAAATTATGCCCATATTTTGGCCAAATTTACATCGATTAACATTCAGTCAAACCTCTCCTCCAGAAATTTAAGCTCGTTTTTTTCCTACTTGATTTGTAGCTTCTAGCACATCTATATCGTAATGATGGTAAAAAGCAAGTCATTTTCGCGAGTGCTAGGCAAAAGGATTCATACTCTTTGGTTTTTTCGGTAAAGTCACGTAGTTAATAAATTAAGTAAATGAAATAAAATGGAATGAAAACAACTAAAATAAAATTAAATCACGACGTTTCGGGCACAACACAAGCGTCCTTCTTCAGGTGGGGACAATGTTTTCATTCCATTTTATTTCATTCATTTAATTTTTTACCTACGTGACTTTACCGAACAAACCAAAGAGTATGGATCCTTGCAGTCACGAAAACTTCAAATCTAAAAGAATTATGTGTAAACATGCGTTTTTGTCATTTCTTCAAGTGTGGCATACGAATGATCTGCTTTAGGGATCTGCCTCGGATTCCTCCACGACATTATGAATCTGAATCGTGCGTTATGGTTTCCTCTTTGGGTGACCTCCATTCAGCAGTGGATTGCTCATGATTGTTGTTGTTGATGATGATGACAAAGGCCGGTATTTAAAGTAATGCAAGTGACAATTGCGTGATAGAATATTGTAGTTACACATCTTGTATCACATGGTACAGTATCCCTCTTGCTTGTGAATCACATTATAATCCTCAACCAGTTACAGACACCGCACATATGGAGTACATTACTATTACCTCTTGTTAATTCCCCCCCCCCCACCACCACCAAAATAACCCTATTTAAACAATTATTCTTACGGGCACAATGCGAAACATTATCATGAGTGGAAGAATGGATTTTCATAACTCAACACATCATACCATGCCCACTACCTCCTGCCCTCTCCCATTGTAATCAGTATCCACTTAACCACCTGTTCCACTGAGTCCCTGTGTGAGTGGATAATTGAATTATGCAGCTCAATGCAGGTGAAATACCCCGGGTCCCACGCCCTCTTATTAAGTGCAGCAATTTAATTAATCCCCTACCCCCCCGGCCAACAACACTGTCGTCACTCCCAATATTGTTAAGAAGCAACCTTTGATCTGCGACACCTCGATGTGTCGAGGTTGCTGACTTGCAGGGTACAGGAAACCCTGCCGCTCTATGTTGCCAGTACAGCGAGTTGGCCTTGTCTGCCTCCAATGCAGCCCGGATTGATCTCCACCCGACATTGAACCAAGTGAATAAGCAGACCGATTCGCACGGTTGGCTACGTACGGTGCGAAAGAAGCCCAACGTGCATACACCCTTCCCATATCTGTCCCTCCATGCAAAAAGCAAATATAAAAGTACGTGTTCTCCACGTGCTATCAGACACAATGCCTTCTGGGAGATATTTTATTTATTTATTAAAACAGCATTGGCTCCACACAAGCAAACTCAATCGGAGTCGGGCTTTCTTGAACCAATGCTGGTGAACTGCCAGATGGACAATTGGGTAAAATCTCTTTGCCAAGCAATGCAGGAACAAGGCTGGGCAGTCTGACAGGCCAATTTGGTACACTCCCCCCCGAACGCCACACACTTGCGAAAGTCACAGCGCTTCAGCAAGAAAATCCACGCAATAGAAACGGATGCTTAGGGTTGCCAACTCTGACGTGCAGAAAGAGGAGATATCAATAAGAAGAAGAATCTCTCTCAGGACCGGAAGATGACATAACTACATGTACATGCAATGCCTTGAGTGGTGTATTATTATGCAACTGGCAATAACTGGGACTTTTAATGACACTAGGGAAACATTTCCATTTCCCGCGACATCGAACTGACAACGAGGGTGATTCTGGGAAACCAGGGCGGGTGGCAGCCCTACTCTTGGTGTGCGTTCATAAATCTTCAAACGCTGCCAACTCATTGCACCCATCATCACGATCATCCTCATGTATTACTTATCTCACTAAGCCTCCCGTGCAGTCGGTCTCGTTGTGCCAGAACAGAGGAGTGAGAGATTAACAATGTAATCACCCGGAAGGGTAGAGCCAAATATGATCGGTGAATCCATCATCCGACTCAATCGACTCCCTCCAGTGTATTTAGGAATATTTAAGACTCTCTGAAAGACTTCAATATTAACCAGAAAGCTCGTAGACCAACACATTGAGATCTTCCTTTCCAATCGGTGACAGAGAAGAAGAAGAGGAAAACAAGATTATTTCAATTAACCTGCGATATGGTTAAGTGGAATCTGGATATAAATACATTTTACGTCAGCACGGTTCTGATATAAGCCACGCATGGTGAGAAAGGCGAAGAGAAAATTCTGATGCAAGTACACTACTTCAGATATAAGTACGGCCGGCTTTACTACGCATGCACAAATAACACAAACTCAACAGCTGTCTGTAATCTTTGTTTTTTCGGTAAAGCCACGTAGGTGAAAATAAAATAAAAATGAAAACAACTAAATTAAATCACAACGTTTCGGAAGCAACACAATTTTCCGTCATCAGATAGGACAACCACAGCAAAAATACTACTGCTTCCGAAACGTCGTGATTTAATTTAGTTGTTTTCATTTTTACTTTATTTTCACCTACGTGGTTTTACCGAATAAACCAAAGAGCATGGATCCTTGGAGTCACGAAAACTGCAAATCTAAAAACTGTCTGTAAAATTGCCCTAATAGAAATATATCACAGGCGAAATTTCATGCAATGCCCCTTCATAGCAGCGAGACTCCCAAGGGTCGTGCTTATATCCAGTTTCAACTGTACCTCGTATGGCTCAGGTTGGTAGCCTGGCCTACATATTTTAAACACGTTATTGCAGTTCAAAGTATCGGCTCATCACAGAGTGTGGCGTGCAAACACCGCTCTAATGAGGCAGCTGAACAGGTGTGCTCCACGAGAGCGTGTTTCCGACAGCTCAGAAGGAACGAGCGCAATTGTTGCGAGAATGTTCGAAGTCCGAGACTCATGAGCGAATGCAAATTCCCCATAAAACCCCCAGTTTAAGGATCGTTTTTGTCAATATTTCGTGCGAAAATCCACAGCGGTTTCAGCTGTGGTTTGGAAGGGGGGGGGGGGTGAAACTCTGAAGCCACAACCACTTGATGGGTTACATAACTTTGGTGACTCACGTATACTAAAGGGTCCTGTTACATGTAGTCTCTTCGGCAATAGTCTCTGTTATTTGATGTTTTCTCCACGTTATTTGATGTAAATAGCTGTTAATATGTGATTTAAATTCACATGTTTATTATGCGGGGTTATTGTTTTTGTAAAAAAAAAATTAAAAGACGCTTTGGCGCATCAATCTGTGGCCAAAATGAGTCCACTCTTTTTAAAACATAGCTTGCATTTTTTCCCTGATACTTTCTCAATTTAGCACGCGAAATATAGTTTCTGTATATATATCTGTTTTTACGCGTCAAAAAGTGTTTAGTCGTTTTTGGATAAAATCGCGCGTTTATATTTAGCGCCTAGTTTGGTGAAAAAATGGATTCATCAGTTTGGTCAAAATCTGCCATCGTCCCACCTCGCCATTCGTGCTGCCCAATCGCAATCACGTCATTGTGATGCCTCTGATCTGTATTTATTCCATGACCCACTCATCCCCTCGTTCCCTCTCTCAGTGTAATTCCAAGCGGGCGTCTCTGTATGCTTCTTTGCGCACTTTTCTAGGTTTCGCTCCATTTTCTCTTCGTTCGTGTCCACGTTTCTGAATCGGCGGCAGCGCTTAGTCCTCAACGATTTAACAAACAAAAAACCCATTCTTCAGGCACATTGGAATCTTGCTTTTCATGTGTAGAGGTGTAATTGCGCATGTCTACGAATGTTGAGGTGTGATTATGCATGGCCACGGATGGCCAACAAACACAAGGGGCGGGGTTACGGCCGTACACAAGGGTGGCGCTCGCACCGACGTCCGCATGTGTATCCCCCACGGGCCCCCCCCTTGGGGGCAAGTCCTATAAAAGGTGATGAGCCGAAAGGCTCGGGAGTCGGGACTCAGCTATAACCAGAGAAGACGGAAGACCAGCTAGTGTAGGCCCCAGAGCTCCCCTGGCTCGCTGTCCTTATAAGGGCCGACCAGGGCAAGCCGGTGGCGTGGCCCCGAGAGCCCAGACGAAGCTGGTCTGGTGACTCAGGGAGCCGGGATCCCAGCTTAACCAAGCTGGGACAGATAGCCTCCCCTAGTCCCGTAGTGGAGGAATTGGTATAGGTTAGAGGGGTTAGCTGTCGAGGAATCCCTGTAGCCCAGTGACCTGTAAATAACTGTGTTGGTGTAATAAATAAGTGTGCCTCCGATCCTGTCGTCAAGCCTCCATATACTTACTACATCTGGTGTCAGAAGTAAAACGTCCAAACGATGGACACACGAGGGACGACACGTACCAAGGAGTCGGAGATGGAAGACGCCGCGGCCGATTCAACACCAGAAATGGCCGGGGTCGGATCGGAGCAGCCGGGGCCAAGTACGCCCGTGCCGCTACGACAAGAGGGGGGGGATGCGTCGGCTGAAGGACTCCGGCTGGCCCACTCCCGCCTGGCGGAACTGCTCTACGCCGCCGCCGCTGCGTTGGAGGAGATCACGCGGCTGGGGGCTGGAGGGGCAGCGCGGGTCGACGACAGCAGCCGGCGCGCGGCAACGTTTCCCGCCACCCCGACGCGGCTGGCGGTTAAATTTCCCGCCATCTCTACAGTGCGAGCGGACGGCGGGGCCGGCCCGCGTCACGTGACTGCTGAGCGCCAAGCACAAGCCGTGACATCATCAACACCGGCCGGCGCGTCAACATCGGAGCGACCGGCGATGCCATGTGCACAGCTCGCCCACACTGTATCATCGGCGGGGAGCGACGGAGAGCGATCTACAGCCACGGACGTCGCCTTGCAGCAGCGTCTGCCACCTCTGAAAGAATTCGTAGGCGCAGACGGAGACTGGGGCGGCTTCAAGAGACGGTTCATCGCTCATCAGGAGATGGCGAACTGGACGGACGCCGAGGCTCTACGCGCGCTGCCAGCGATGCTGGACAACGACGCCCTGGCTACCCTCACCTCGGCGCCGAGGGAAAAGCGCGCCACCCTACACCTGGCGTTGCAGCTGCTGTCAGCCGTCTATGGGCCGCCTTCGGACTGCAGGCAGCTTTTCCACGATCGGCGTCGGGGCACCAACGAATCACCTCTGGCCTTCCGGACTGCTCTCCTGGCTCTAGCGAAGGCTGCTTTCCCAAGGATGGACGAGGAAGGAGTGGATGCCATGGTGGCTGAGAAGCTGCTGCTACTCGCTGATGAGCTGGACGTCAACGTCCTGGCTCAAGACGACTCAGAGATGTCGTCCCTGCTGGTCGCGCGCCACATCCACGGGGGCTTGCGGTCCCTTCGTCGAAAGGCGGCAAAGGGGGCGGCCAGCCATGCCTGCGGGGTGGAGCGGCGAGGGGAATGGAGAGCGGCAGTACCACAGGCTCGGAATGGACCGAGCCGCCAGGAGCAGCCCAGGACATCGGGGGCGCTCACACGCTGCTACAACTGTGGCCTGCAAGGCCACGTTGCGTCAGGATGCCGGGCTCCCCGTCAGCGCGGGGCGACACCTCGCCAGGACGCCACGCCGTCTCCTCCCAAGCTCCAGCAGAGAAATACGGCGAGTCGCGGCACCTCACACGTTTGGCCCACGCACACATCCGACACACACTCACGCGCCCAACTAAACAGGGCTCCAAATTCCCCATCCGTCGCGCGCGATCGTTCGGTAATGCGGCGGGCGCTCCAACCGGGTCAGTGGTCGGAGCTCGCCCATCGTGTCATTGCTGCGTCGGCGGGATCTTCGGTCGTGGTCGGTCACATTGATGGGGTAGAGGTGCGGATTTTAATTGACACAGGGGCATCGGCGACCATTATATCTGATTTAATTTATAACATCCTTCCCGTTCAAAGTCGTCCCTTGCTCCCTGTTGACGTGCCGTGCTATGCCGCTAACGGGGGCTCTCTGGGCATTATTGGCCAAATCCGCGCCACTATCTGCATTGGGGACATTAAATTATCCGGGCCTGTTTTGGTTTCCTCCTCACTCGCGGTTCCGTGCCTGTTGGGGACGGATTTTCTGGCCAAAATGCCCATCCGCATCCTTATTGACCAAGGGTGCATTGAGCTCCCATCGGGCCGACGCGTTACATTTCTGTCTTCCCCCACCACGGAGCGTCGGGCGTTTGCCACCGTGCAGGCGCTCGTCACAAAAACTGTGCGCGTGCCTCCGGGGGCTCAGATGCTCGTCCCTCTTAGATTGCGTCGGCCGTTTAATGAAGGGGTTGCGGATCGGGGGGTCTTGTTGGGACCATCTCGGGCCGGGGTAAATGGACCAGATTTGCTCGCGGCTCAGACCATGGTGAGGGGGGATGGGGACCCCTTCATTGCAGTCCTTAATGTGGGATCGCGAACGGCCGTGGTTCCTCAAGGGACCGTGCTTGCACACGCAACGCCGGTACCCTATGAGGAACCACTCGTGGGTCAGGTATCCACCGATCCTCCGTCGCGACCGCATTCGGACTGTGATGACGGTTGGCTGGATGCGCTTTGCGCGGGTTCAGTGGACCTGTCCGACTCGCAGCGCGCGCAGCTGCGAGTTCTTCTGAGCGAATTTGCTGACGTTTTTAGTCAACACAAATTTGATATTGGTTGTACTAAATTGCTGCGACACCATATTGACACGGGTGACAGCGCGCCAATCCGCCAAAATCCCTTTCGGTTGAGTCCCGCCGAAAAGGATCATGTCAAATCGGCTGTTGATGACATGCTAGCCGCCGATATCATTTCCCCTTCCAATAGCCCGTGGGGCGCGCCGATCGTTTTGGTGAAAAAACACGACGGATCACTGCGGTTTTGTGTCGACTTTCGGCGTCTGAACAAAATCTCTGTGGCAGATGCGTACCCGCTTCCTCGAATGGATGAGTCGCTCGATGCCTTGGCGGGGGCGCGATTCTTTTCCACCCTCGATTTGCTATCTGGATTCTGGCAGCTTCCTCTGGATGACGAATCAAAACCTAAGACTGCTTTTCGGACACCGCAGGGTCTCTTCCAATTTAACCGCTTGCCGATGGGTTTACATTCTGCGCCGGCAACTTTTCAGCGGTTAATGGAATTGGTCTTGGCAGGGTTGCAATGGGATTCGTGTTTGATTTACTTAGACGATGTCATCGTCTTTAGCAAATCCTTCGAGGAACACCTCCAGAGGTTGCGTGCTGTTTTTCTCAAAATGCGGGCTGCCAATTTGAAATTTAAACCACAGAAGTGCCATTTACTCCGCGAATCGGTGCGATATTTGGGTCACATTGTTGGGCGCTCGGGGATATCCACTGATCCCGCCAAAACGGAATGCGTCAGCTCCTGGCCAACTCCCACCTCTGTGGGAGAGGTCAGGAGTTTCATTGGGTTCGCGTCGTATTATCGGCGATTTGTGGCTGACTTCGCTACGATTGCGAAACCTTTGCATGCCTTGACGTCCAAGGGAGTCAGGTTTCATTGGGGGCCGGAGGAGGAGGCTTCTTTTCGCGCCCTCCGGAATGCTTTGGTGGGGGCGCCGCCGTTGAACTACCCGGATTTTTCACAACCCTTCTTGCTCGATACAGATGCAAGTAACACGGGCATCGGGGGCGTGCTGTCCCAGCTCATTGGGGGCGTAGAGCATGTGGTGGCTTACGGTAGTCGGGTACTGTCTCCAGCCGAACAGCGGTACTGCGTTACCCGTCGGGAATTATTGGCGATTGTTTATTTCATTCAGCAGTACCGCCCGTATCTGTACGGTCGGCGGTTCACCGTCCGTACAGATCATGCGGCCCTACAATACGCCCTGCGGGTTCAACAACCATCGGGCCAGTTGTCTCGATGGTTGGAGATTCTCCAAGACTATGACTTTGTCACCACATATCGTAAGGGTCTCCGCCACACGAACGCTGACGCCCTGTCGCGATTGCCACCCACTTCGGAGTGCGCGTGCCTCTTGGGTTCGGGGCGTTGTAGGTCTCCGAACGTCACCACCGATTCGGTCCTCGTGGCCGCTGCCGATGCACCTTCGGTTTCGGGTCCTATCGAGCAAGAAGGGAGGGATTCGTTGCTGGGGTTGTCAGTCGCGGAATGGGGTCGCCTCCAAATGGAGGACACCTCCCTCCTCGCTCTGCGCCGTCGCGCCGGGGGGATTGGCCAGGGGGTGGAAAACGTTGACTCGTGGGGGTTGTTCCAGGGACTTTTGATGCACTGGAATGGTAAAACCCGGCGCCAGCGGCTCGTGGTGCCTGCTGCTTTAAGGGGTAAGGTGGTATGGGCTGTTCATGAGCGGCTTCTGCACTTGGGGGTTCATAAGACCTTTGCCACGCTCCAGCTAGATTTCTTCTGGCCGGGCATGGAAAAGGACGTGGGGGACCTCTTGGGGTCGTGCACGCAATGCGCGCAGAGGAAGCCACCTGCTAGGGGATCCAACCCTCCGCTGCAGTCCATAAAAGTTTCCAGGGTTAACGAGCTCGTCGCTCTGGACATACTTGGCCCATTTCCCGCTACACCCAGGGGCAATAGGTATTTACTAACGGGGGTTGAATACTTCACGAGATGGCCTATGGCCTGGCCCCTGGCGAACCAATCGGCAGCAGCCATCGCGGAGGCCTTTGTCCAGGGCTATGTCCTCGACAAGGGTGCTCCGGAACGGCTGCTTACTGACCAGGGTAGGAATTTTTCTGGTAAACTCCTACGTGAGGTGTGCGACCTCTTGGGTACGGAGAAGGTTCGGACCTCTCCGTATCACCCACAAACTGACGGGATGGTGGAACGGCTGCATCGGACCATCACGTCCATGCTGTCCCAGCAGGTGTCGGTATCCCAGACGGATTGGGACCTCCGCATAGCCGGTGTGTTGCAGGCCTACAGAATGGCTCCCCATGCGGCCACCGGATTTTCCCCTTTCTTTTTAATGTATGGGCGCGAAGTTAACCCTCCTGTGGCGACCCAGCTGAAGCTCTCGGCGCTCCAGGCGAAGTCTAAGTTGTCCGAACACGTTAAATTTAACATCGCTCAATTGTCTGAGGCGCGGGAAGCGGCCGTGCAAAATTCTGAACTCCGCCAGAAGGCGAACGAGAGGCTTCGGTTGGGGCGGGTGCAGGTGGTCAAATGGGTACCAGGGGACAGGGCGTGGTTGCACTGTCCTCAGGTGCCGCTGGCAACCTCGTCGAAATTGGTACGGCCGTGGCGGGGGCCAGTGGAGGTCGTGCAGGTTTTGCGGCCGCAATGTGTTCGCGTCAAATGGGGGAGGCGCCGGTGGTATGTGCACCCCTCAAGGTTAAAACCATTCGTCACGCCGCCCCGGGGTTCACACACACACACGCATGGCCAAACGTGTGAGGGTGTCGCCGACTCCCCGTCGTCGCTGCACTCGCCTAACCTGACGCCAACTGTTCCGCCCCCAGGTGAAACAGGAGTGACGGGCCCACGCCCACCAACCCCTCCCGGAGGGGTCGGGGGTCACTCGGCAGCGGAGCCTGACCCTCTTGCATCCGGACCGTCAACAACCGTCACTGAGCGTGCCGGGACGGACCCTTGTGACGGACCCGCCGCGAGAACGCGCGCCAAAACGCGCAGACTTTTGTGAGGTCGGCCGTTGGGGGGCCTTGCGGACAAAAGGGGAGGGGTGTTGTGAGGTCGGCCGTTGGGGGGCCTTGCGGACGATGGGAAAGGTGACGTCCGGAGTGTATATATATGTTGGTTTTGGGGTGTTATCCGGGGGGGGTGCGTCGGGTTATTTTTTTCTCTCTCTCTCTCTCTTCCTCTCGTTGTTCTTGTTCTTGTTAAAAATTACGCGAGGCACACACGGGGTTTTTGTGAGGGATGCACCTTTATTCTGATTTTTTTTGCAGCCGGGGACGGCTGCGAGCTGTACAGGGGGGGGTGATGTAGAGGTGTAATTGCGCATGTCTACGAATGTTGAGGTGTGATTATGCATGGCCACGGATGGCCAACAAACACAAGGGGCGGGGTTACGGCCGTACACAAGGGTGGCGCTCGCACCGACGTCCGCATGTGTATCCCCCACGGGCCCCCCCCTTGGGGGCAAGTCCTATAAAAGGTGATGAGCCGAAAGGCTCGGGAGTCGGGACTCAGCTATAACCAGAGAAGACGGAAGACCAGCTAGTGTAGGCCCCAGAGCTCCCCTGGCTCGCTGTCCTTATAAGGGCCGACCAGGGCAAGCCGGTGGCGTGGCCCCGAGAGCCCAGACGAAGCTGGTCTGGTGACTCAGGGAGCCGGGATCCCAGCTTAACCAAGCTGGGACAGATAGCCTCCCCTAGTCCCGTAGTGGAGGAATTGGTATAGGTTAGAGGGGTTAGCTGTCGAGGAATCCCTGTAGCCCAGTGACCTGTAAATAACTGTGTTGGTGTAATAAATAAGTGTGCCTCCGATCCTGTCGTCAAGCCTCCATATACTTACTACACATGTTTAAATTAAGTTTTCCAAGAGTAGTCCATCCTGCCACCATTTATCTCATTTTGATCATGGGCGGAGATGCGGGGGGGTATCACGGGGGAAGCTATGCCCCCCCCCCCTAAACCGGACACTTAATTAACTTATTTTCAGTAGTTTCGAATTAACATTAAAAACCAATGAATTAATTATATGCACACGCGATTCCTAATGTTAGGAACGAAGCGAACCCCTGCCCCTCCCACACACGCAAATATAGAAGTCAAACTGCCTATGAGTTTATCCTGACAAGCTTTCAATTACCTTCTAACATATAGGCATTCCCATCGTGTCCTGTAATCCAATTTTAAAATAACATTAAAATTACAACAATTATCGGAATCAAAATCTTTATTTTTCCTGGAGAAATCCAATGAGCTATGAAGCTCTTTATAACAGATGTCAGGTAGGATGCGTGCCGGAAACATGCGGTAGATATTACGTATGAAAATTCGCTAGGTAGGTTCATGAAGACGAGACTACTTTTGTTGAATATACATGACGAAGAAAAACTTGGCTTCTTTTGTTCACAATCACGAATCTCAATTCACTTTGAACACCAGCAGTACGCTTTCTGAATTCCGTGTTTGCTGGAATTGCTTGCTGCTCGCTGGACACGAAAAGTTGGAATTGATTTGAGAGCATGGTGGTGGTGCACGCGCGGCAATAAGAAGGGGAACCTCCTGTTTTTATCTTTCTCTTTTACAGCTTTCTATCGATTCAATCTCAGATATGTTTAAAGAAAAAAATGAAAGTTTAATTAATAAATAACAACATACATTTTTCATGTAACTGAGAGCAAAGGAATATCTTGATGGCCTTCTTTTTTTACAGACTCGCCTTCTTCTTCTTCAGAAAATATTGAGAAATATAAAGAGAGAATCTTAAATAGTCTTGATAAATGAGGTTTTAGTCGCCGGTGATGCCAGATGATGAATTCACTGGGGTGCAATGAATTCTCAGAATTTGAACCTTTTTTTTTAAATACATTCCAGGAGGTAATAAATAGATTGTCTGACTGATGTGTAATGAGCTTAATCATTGCTTGAAAAGTCATTTTGTGTGGTTTAATATTGTTCCAATACGGCATGCGAATGTGAATAGGCATTTTGCAAATGGGCAGCTCAGTAAGTGCACCCTTCATTCCTATGATTGTGAATGGGGCTCTGTGGAATGCTGAAGGATGTTTTTAAACACATTCCGTTTCATCTCGACTATACACCTTCATAGCAAACCCATTACTATGGTTACTCGTGATATTTTTGAATTAAAGGTTAGGCTCATTATGTACCGGGGCAAGTGGCAACCAATACAGGATAATGTTTGACTATTTTTTCTCCAAAGACGGAATTCCAATCACTCTCTTGCCGGCACTATTACACCGCATTCCGCATTCAAATGAGGGCAAGTGTCCGCTCCAATTAAATCCAATTGCACACAGCAAAAAAAGGCCATTGTACTGTTATAGGAATCTTCAAGTCCACAAATCCACTCTTTTCCTATTTGTGCAATTAGATTTTGTAGTTGTCAGCAGTCGGGTCTGTAATGCAGATCGCTTGAAGGCCATTTGGGAAACGTCAGTAACATCTGTACGCCCTACGTTTCTAGGTTGATATTTTCGTTTGCATCTCTGTTTGCTGCAAGACCCCCATTCCATTGTTGTACCAAATTGGTGCTTATGTGGTCTGTTTTTTTTTTTACATGATGTTCTCTCTTTCTCCACCAACTGTGACAATGGCCTCAGTTAGAGAGGGAGAATCAATTATATTATTGTAGCGGGATCAGCCAAGGAACAGCACTTGACAAAAAACACTTCCCAGTGTCTCATACACCATCCAGAATGCGCTTATCTACTAAAGAGCTACGGATTGCATTGGTGTCTTAATTTTACACAATTTGGGGTGGCCACTTAGCTTTTTATCTCGCGGGATTTTGGCAGCACATTGGTTTGAATTCCACTCTTGTCTTGTAATAGCGAGGCATTATTAAAAGTGCATACTCTTCACTGAATGTGAAGGATTGTAGTAAGCCCGTGTGGCAGAGCAAAGCATTGTGAATTGGTGACAAAGATACCATTTATATTTTGCCTGGAACTTTATGAAACCAAATTTTGCTACAAATTCAAAATCATGCCTTTATTTTATCCAGGACAGGTTCACTGAGTATCAAGATACTCAAGACTCAATTTCAGGAGTGCCCTGTACTGAAATGATGGGCTAATTCTATTATTCTGTTTAGCATGTGGAAAAAAACTGGAGTACCAGGTGATAACGCTTAAAACTTTGCACAGGCAGATTCAATACACATATACGATTAAACACTTTATTTTTATTTTACCAAATAAGGCCCACTGAGCTACATAGCTCTTTTCAGAAGCGACCTGGCCACAAACAATAGCTCAACGAAGTGGTTTACCATGTGGAAAAACCAAAGAACCCGGAGAAAACCCTACGCAACCATGGGGGGAACATGCAAATTCCAAATATACAGCAGGCGTCAGGGTCGGGTTCGAACCCACGACCTCGTGTATACCAGGCAAGGTAGTAAACATCCTTCCACCCCATACATTCAACCCATTGAGTCAATGTGTGGATTTAACCCTTTGCCATGGTGCAATCTCCTAGCCACCTCGCTGTCCTACGACGACAACATCCAAAACGCCCTGGAGATATCGCATTCGAATATACTACTAGCCTGGACAAACTCTGCTAAGCTTTTGATCTCATGCCATCTCAGAAAGATGGTTCAGCTATACCTAGCTGGTGCAGCTATGATCATTTTCTGAATTCCAATGAGATCCAATGCACCCGCTGTGCTTTTGATCGTGGTTTGGTCACAAGTGCCGTAATCACGGTTTTGTGGATGGCACGGTATTTTATTGAGCGTCCAAGACCTTTAACCCGCTCGGCTGCGGAGTGGCCACTAGAGGCCAGTACTGCAAAAGAGTTTCTGCGTATCGGTATGGATTTTTGAGAGCTAGCTTTCAGATGCCCTTCTGCGGCGGTCTGGAAAGCTCTTCCTTCCGATTATTAAGAAGCCACTGGAGTTACGTACTTTCAAGTAATCTAGATTGAAAGCTCTTTTTTTTAGAACTGATTTTTATGTTCAGTTTGTTGTCTTTCTTCCCCACCTCGGATTAGCACAGTTGGCTATGTACGGTGCGAAAGAAGTTCAACACACAGACATACATACATACAGACATACATGGTTTTACGTATACCTCTCGAAGCATGTCAGTTTCCTTCCATGTTGCAAGACATTCATTAGGAAAATGGCCAAACAACCCAATCTTGCAGGAACCTTTTGACAAACAACCCAGTGAAGCTTTCTTGGATTAATAAATGCACGTGATTATAATCGTATTATTTATCAACCGGGGAGCTGCCTGCTGTAATCACACTGGACTTGCAATCCAGAGGCAGCCCGTTCCATCATCCGGCTTGGCAGTCGAAACAGTCGGCAAGCCTTGAGACTTTAAATGAAAATTGTTATTAACGCCCCCTGCATCTGTCCACCCACCAGTTTAAATTGGTACACCACAGTCGATCGGCAAGTCACGTGCGATGGGTTAGAGTGGGGGTTACTCCCAACTCCCCCAAGACGTAGAAGAGAACGCCAAGACACCCTTCACGAGGTTGTTCTAGAGCTCGCTCTAGTGGAGGCTCTTTCGCCAGCAGCGGCGTGAGCCAGCAATTGCGGGGACTGCACCTTTACCGTCACCGACTGCCATCGGCTCCTTTCTGCGTTAGCGATGCCGTGCCGTATTCAGCGCGGCGTGGGCCACTCTCAGCCATCGTCCCACGTGGCCCACGACCGTCAGAGGGCAAATTATTGACGCGCACATGATGAACGAGCACGCCTGACGAAATGTCACCCGACGCGGCGCGGCAGGTGGTCCGGGTTCTCGGCAGCAGCATCTCCAGCCGGCTGCACCTGACCAACGTGCGCAAGCAGGACGAGGGCACGTACGAGTGCCGCGTCACCGACCGCCACGCGTGGCCCGCGCAGGAGCACAAGGCGAGGGCGGCCCTCACGGTGGAGATGGCGGGGGGCCGCCGGCGCCCGGGCGGGCCCCGGGACGTCCAGGCGGCCGAGGCCATGCCCCTCTTCCACAACGTCACGGCCAAGCGGAGCCCGGCGCGTCCCGCGGGGGCCCAAGGCGGAGCCTCCACACCCAACGCCAACGTCGGCCGCACGTCAGGCGAGTTAGGAACCCGAGTGCTCATCTCCATCATCATCATCAACTATTGCTTGATGTTGTGCATTACAAAATTTTGTCATTTTTTCCCATTAATATTGTGAGTGCATTGTCTCTCTATGAACGGCTCATTGAGTTTTAAGATTATTTTTGTTAAGGAGGGCCCTGCGAAGGTTTCACAATAGGGGGCAGCAATTATCACGCGTTTCCCATCTCAGTAATTTTTTAAGTTGGAAAAACATTTTGGACCGTAATATGGCCGCATGTTTTTTTTTTCTCAAATAGCATCGTGGGATGTTTTTGTTTACGTCCGCTGCGATGCAGACGTCTTGTATTTGCAGGGTTAGCGGACGCGCAATATTGACCAGGGTGGCCGTGGGCTTGAACTGCTAACCTCTGCAATAAGCTCGAAAACGTGCTTCTGCTGGGCCACGTTACTGCCCCAAAAACAAGTCTTGAAAACAATTCCCAAGGTAGTAGCAGGAACTTTAATCAGCAGAACGGTTAAAAGTACAGCATAAAACATATGTGTATACTAATGCACAGAACAACTCATGTTGAGCGACGTCATGGTAATCTGCAAATAAAAGAGTCAGTTTTCAACCGCCTCTTATATCGCGATACATTTGCAGAGGAAATTATATGATCAGGGAGCAAAATCCCGTCAGTAATTCTTAATTCGGTACGCGGATTCGCCAAAGTGTTCTGACGAGCCGCTCACCGCAAATTTCACACTGGAAGGCGAACGGGAGGGAGCCATCAAGTGGAGAGCTTCGTGTGCAATGAGGCCGATATTGAAATTTGCATCGTGCAGAAATTGATCCTCATGGCGGTACCCCGGGGTACCAAATAATACAAAATGGCCGAGGCAATTCAATATTTTATTTCTGGGACACTAGGGGTGTACTTAACTCCGCGACTGGGGTACCAATCAATCCGAAATCAGTACCACTACGCGATGCCGAAACGCAGCGAAGACGATTGCGCTGAAACCCTGAACGCTCGCGGTACGCACCTTGTGGTGCATCGTGTACAGCTCGTCGAGATGAGTCGATTGCCGCATCGCCGATCATCAACAGACTAAAAATGTCTGCATCACGGACATTGTACTATGGAACCCCGGGGTACCGCTATAAGGTTCAATTGGCTGCCAATGCAACTTTCTGAGTCACGCGGTCCCATTTGCAACGCCCTCGGAATCATCCCACCCGATGCGTTCTGTACACGTTGAAGAGGGCAGGAGGCTCCAGGAGGAGGGGTGGTGGTGGGGTAGGTTGCGATACAAGGAACACTCCAGCCAGGTGACACTGTGGTCAACGACATAAATCCACCAAAAGTCCGTTAGTGACAAATCCTGGTTGGTTGACGCTGCCTATTCATGAGACCTTTTTGCCAGTATCAAAATATGACGAATAAGAATGGGTTTTATCCTTTCTGGCAATAAAACAGGTGTGAAGATGTCCAAATATCAAATAGATACCTATTGCAAGGAATCAAGTGTGCATTAACCACACGTACTTGTGGTGAACATGCAAACAAACATGCTCTGAAAATATATGCATTGTTTTTCAAACATTTTTGATTGCCAGAAAGGGTAAAACCAATTATTGTTTTTCATGAAACCTATTTATTTTTAATGGGTTGATAAAAATGAAAACTACTTTGTGGGAAGTCCGCTGTGGTTATCACATGGAGGCACTGGCCCCAACCATGGGAATGTGGAATGTTAGCACTGGCCGATGGCTACCAATAGGAGATGAGGGCCATCCTTGTGTGCCACCTTAATGCAATACATAGAGACAACTGTGACTCTCATGAGAATATAGATTAAGTAATGTGGCTTTGCACAATGATAACATCCTATTCTTAAACCTTGGAAGTGGAGTATTACATCGCAGAGAATCACGAGAGGAGGCCTTCATCCAGCAGTGGATATATCACGGATGATGATGACGTTTCTCTATTCCTACATCACAATTGAATTTGTATGACATACGTACAAAGTTGGTGCTGTAGAATATTGAGTCGAGCGTGTCTCATGTCGGCCCCTTTGGGAAAGACCCGGGATGCCAGAATAGTGGAAGGTGAGCATCAAAAGACTAGGATTGAGAATCACAGCTGCAACACCTTTCCACCGGTGTCCCCCCCCCCGCCGCCTCCGCTCCCTACGGCCTTTATTAAGACGGGTGACTGCTCGCAATTAGATGCCAGAGCACGGCCGCGTTATCGGAGCGGGCGGTGCTTCTCAAGCCCGCGCCGCCCTCCTGCGGCACTACTTGAGGTATCTCGTTCCGTGAGCGCGCCGTGCCCCCCCCCCCTTCGCCTCTTGCTCAAGAGGTTATAGCTCAATTACAGAGCGCTCATTCCACGCGACTGCACTCGCGCCATCAGTATGCCGGAGAGAGGTGCACTTCTACCCCCAACGCCACCCTGTCCCCCTCCTTTCACTCCCGCGGCGTGGTGCCTTGAATCCCAAACTGAGCGGAGGCCCGGAGACTGCGGTGGAAACTCTCCGACTGCAAAAAGGGGGCTTAGGGTTGTTTCGTGTTACGTGGGGTTAAATGACTCGCCATGATTCAGTGTTGCAATGAAATTCCAGAATAGATTATATGTTGTTGTTGTTATTGTATCGACTGGTAGTGGGCCTCTGGTGGCTGCAAACATGACGTGAGCCCCATTACATAGAATGTGTACCGGTCTAAACAACACGCACACACAATTTAGCGCATGTATCGCGTGCTTAAGAATTCGGGACATTGTTCCACCCCTATTGTAAGGGGTGGGTTAGCGATATCGTTTCAGGTCAGTTAATGTTATGCTTCAGAGTGGGTTTGTATTCCCGTCTGTGGGTGGGGGGGGGTTAATTTCGACAACACTGAAAGGTCATGTAAGAAGGAGTGGTACTAATACACGCAAATCGTCCCACTGCTTTAAATTGCAAGGAATGTCGTTGGTGTCATTATTTTGCTGCAATTAAATGACATTTGTAGAGTTTAAAAGACAAAGAAAAAAGTTTTGGCATCATTATCTTACTCTTTCAGAATTGCAAGGGAAATTGCTCATTAGCATTCAAATAAACATGAAATGACAGTTGGATGATCGTCGTTATACTGTCTTCCAGCTTGATTTGACACGTGAAGTGTTTGCTTTTTTAACACGATCGTTTAATGCATGCGAATGTATATGAGGTGGTGGCGCAAGTTGCTAGCGCACCACACTATGAATTCATAAACTCGAGTTTGATGCCTGCCCATGGATTATATCAGCGGTGAGTGATATCCTGACTAGTCCTAGTCTTCTCCTTCACCAACCTGTGCCGACTATAGTGGTGAAGTATGGTCAAATAGCCTGACACGAGGTGAGGAAGCCTTCACCCAGCAGTAATTGACAAAGGGCTGTCCACTATGACAACAATACTACTCCCTGAGTCTCAAGACTCTATTATCAGTGCAGTGCAGCATGATAATTAGATGTTTGACCAATTCATTATTAAAGAGGGTTTTATTAATGCAATGCATTAATCAAGTTGCCTTTGTAAATTTGGACTTTCAAATGATTTGACCTGAAACTTTCTTGGGGGGGATGGGAGGAAAAAAAAACCTCTTAAGCGTTATGATTCCATCGAAAAAGAAAAAGCTGAAACCATCGGTAAAAGAACCAGGCAGGACGAAGCCTTCAGTAAGCAAATTGAAACGCATTGAGCTGAAGCGACGCCACCTGACACGATCATTGTTGACATTGCCGTTATTAAATGTGTAGTGGATTCAAATGAGTCGCAGACATACTCTTTAGAGGCAACACATTTATGTATACCAACCCAAAGGGGTAACTGCCCCTTCACCAGATAACAACCTGTGGTGGTGGACCATCAGGCTAACTACACTAATTACACTGGGAGTCGCTTGGGTCCAGGTAGATCTTCAGGATGACAACAGAAACACTGAACCCCGGTCCCTCTGGCTTATATCCTCACGGCTCGTGGCTAGCCCCGTCCTTGGCCACAACCACCTTCTCGAACCCTCTAGCAGGATCTCGCCCGACACGTGACCACCGCTAGCCCCCCCCCCCCCCCCCCCCAGTGTAGACTTTACCCGTCACGTGCCTTCCAGGGTCAACTAGAGTGCCATGGCCTACATGAACCCCATTCATGGCCAGTACTCTCACACCCCTCTCCTATAGCGGTTGGCACTGCACGCCGAGCGTGGTGCCACTCAGCTCTATGACTCGGCGCTCACCGAGCCCCTGTAGGGCTGGTACTACACCCACATGTACGGGGTGTCCGTGATGTGAATACATCGCACGCCGTGCCTCGCTAGAGCCGGCATTACCCAGTGACGTCCCCGATGTCACTACAAATGCATCAATGCAAAAGACCCCGAGCAAAACAATAAAGATGATGCGAGCGAAGTCAACACAACTCGGACTAAAAATGAAGGCCGAAGCGTGGCCGTACTAATTATATACACAGACTACGATGCCCAGCATCACGGCACAATAGGTCGTGTTCAAACAAGGCGTGCACAGCCCTTTTGAATGTTGGCCTCCCCGCGCCACGCCTCTCACTGGGGTTGTTTGACCATACTTCACCACGCTGGTCAATGTGATTTGGGAGGGTGTGATTTAGTGAGCAGGATTCGTTCAGATGTCACTTGCTACCGATGGCAGGCGGTGGCCCCGGAATTGAATTCAAGTCACACGGGTTCATGGCAACACCGTGCGCTAACCGCTGCGCCACCGCTCCAACCCTGAGCCGACAGTGCGCGCGTTGTTTTAATTTATTTTCTTCTCGCTTGGCAGGTGGACCGAGGACATGTCCAAGGCAACACATCCTGCTTGTGAAAGCTGCCCTCATCTTAGCCGCCCAATATTTTGTAATACATGCAAAGTAGCACAACGCTGTTCACGGTGTGAGACTTAGAAAGTAGACAGGTTCTTTTTTTGTGAAATCATTTTTCTATTCACGTGATGGAGAGAGAAGCAGTTGAGCAAATGCGTTCCACCATAGTAGTAAGAGACGAAATATATATTCTTGTTTCAGCATGGGGCGAATGCACTCACAACACAGCTCTTAATCAGCTTCCCATGACGTGGAATCGACTGCCATGGACAGAAACCATCAGTCACGCTTAATTTTATATATTGTAATTAAACTGTCAATTTAAATTAATGAGCCAAGGGCGCAAATCTATGACCACCAATGTTAAGGTGGTCGTAAACATATATAAAATAAAATACTGTGTGTGTATATAGAGAGAGAGAGTTTAACTTATTCTGGAATGACACGGACATTTATTAAAAGAAATGTTCACCAAAAAGTGAGATTTTGGCGCTGAAATATAAAAAAGATTGTCGTTTATTCTCTCCCCTCCCGTATGAATTAAGGTACATTCAGCCAAAATCCATAGTTTATTTCGCAATGTTTTTTTCAAAATTATATTTAAACACGCGCACACACAGACACACACACACATACACACGTGTACATATTTACTGCGTAAACACGAATTTCTACGTCATAAACACACAACGCACACGTATGCGTACGCACATGTGTATATTTGTACACGTTACCATGGTGGCCCACACACACACCGATCCACCCTCAGTGTGATCCGCCCAATCTGCCAAACTTAATGCAGTCTCTATCCCCCTTGCGGTCCAAAACAAACGTCCCAATTTTGAATGCACTTGGCCGCGCGTCTGATCGTAACAGTGAGCAAATTTGCGCATGCGGGTACATGCCCATTGGATCGCAGCCAAAGGTTCAATTACAAACGCTCCGACCGGTTCGTGCAATGAATCACGGCGGAAGAGCGTGCGTGTAAAAAGGGATGAACAGCCGGTCTGTCGAACAGCTGACAAGCAAAGATGAATGCATCACAGGTGAATCTTCGCTGAGTTGAACTCAAAATCGCAGCACAATTTAAGTTGGTTAAAAGTGTAAAGTTTGAATACAGCCGTATCTTGATGAACTTGATTTCACCAAATGTGAACCCTTCTTTACAATGTGACATCCACCATATTTCGGACACTGACTCATGCGACGTATATCAAATAAACTATATGTTGTCTGTAAGCAAATCTACGCGAGGTATGTGTCTTTTTTCTCTGCGCGTTTTTTCTCTCTCCGTCCGACGCAACACGTGCGTTCTCCAGAACGTAGTTTGACGTTCTCTGAGTTTTAAATTCCGCGGTGTGGACAGCACACTGTGGTCACGACATCAACACGGCCTTGCCGACATTCAGGGGTTAGTCATGAAATGTTTACTCTCGTGATTTGAAGCTTTCGTGACTGCAGGAATTACTCTTTGGTTCTTTCGGTAAAGTCACATAGAAAGAAAATAAATTAAGATTACAAGAACACAGGATGAGATGTTACTATCCTTTGTGCAAGCACTTCCAAGAGTTCATGAACAGTGAGCCTGGTGAAATTTGGGGAGCGCATCGTCAGTAGTGTACCTTTGGTTCCTAGGGTGTTTCGGCCTTTCATACTATACACCCTCCCCAAAGGCGGCCAGCGACAGGGTGATCAATCCTCCGCTTGCGTCCCATGCCCAATTAGTCAAAGGAGTTGCCTTGTTGTTGATAGCCAACATCTCATTCATTCTTTTGTTTTCTCATTCATTCTTATGTGATGACGGTTGCTTGTGTTGCAATCGAAACGTCGTATTATATTACTTAATTTCTTGTCTTTCTACGTGACTTTACCGAAAGAACCAAAGAGTATATCTCTTGTGTGCGGAGGTAAGGGAGTGGAAACACAACTCACTCCCACCACCACCACTGCGCCAATATGTTGAACTTCTTTCGCACCGTACGTAGCCAACCATGCTAATCGGAGGTGCAGGGAAAGAGTGGCGGGGGAGGAGGGGAGATCGCTAATGTTGCCTCCTTGAAAGTTACCGATTTCCCGCGGTGTGTTTGAAACGTGCGGCACCTCGCGAGACGTGGTGAACACGTGGGACTCGATGACTCTCTGTGTACGGCGGCAGAGTCGTGATTAGGGGGTGGCCGTGCTTCAGGGCTGTTTAAAGCAATTGAAGAGGCCACAACGCGGCTCCGAGGGCCGTGCTTGAGAGCAACCCAAGCTCTGATTCACAGAGCCCTGGTGGGGGAACCACAATGCTCGTTCCACTCGCGGCCACACGTTGTAACCTGGCGCGCGAAGTGGCACCGGTAATTGTCGACTAATCAATGTTCCAGACACCGCTCGCTCAACCTGCTCGCTCAACCTGCGCGCTTAACTTAACGCTCCCTTTCATGTGCGTTGTGCTCAATAAACTATTCGGCGAATAAATCAATCAAGCAACTGTCCGTTTAACAAACGTTGCGTTCACATTCTGACATGTCTTGTACAAGCGTAGAATGGCAGAAAATGCCCCGAGTTAATGAGTAAAAATTAATGTATTTGTCACGCGGACAATTTTTATTTACTTTGCCACTTCAATTCAAACTAATTAAACGACTAATAATTTCAAATAAAATTAACGAAATACCGACGGCTTGAGAAACACAGTTTTTGAACACTCTACTAAAAACCACACAAAATCGAAAAACATTCGCTCAAGTAAGACTCGTTTACAGGGTCGTCTTTGAGAACAGCTCACGAATAAAGTTGCAGTTGCTGCAGTGTCTCTGCGCGCAAGGATCGCACACACTTTCGCGGACGCTGCATTCAATATGCAGAGGGCACAAGCGGAGTGATATCTTCCAGAAAAATCTTTGAGTACAAACTAAGCAGTCCACTCGAGCGTGCCGGTGAGTATGTTTCCTGCGTTGGAGCGCAAATTGTCAACTCTCAAAAGACTGGAGCCGGTTACCTTTGCGGTCTGTTTGAAACTGATTGCAATTGCTTTACGACACGCGCTTTGGAGCAACCTTGCAAGCAAGCGTCTGCCTTGAGCCCGTTTCGCACCTGCAGTGAATGCGAGACGTGTCCTCGTGAGCACCCCTTGCCTCCCTCCGCAAAATCGGCTCACGAGCAGCATATGTGCATTTCAGCAGAACCGCTCGCACAAACCAGCCTAAGGGTAAGCATATGTCGATACATCCGCCGCTTGAAGGTAACGGACACGAGCTTAAATCTAACCGTTCCGCTCATCCTTATTCCACTCGCCTCCACCAAATCCCCCTTCCGAGTCCTAAAATAATGTCCCACCCAATTCTCTCTATTCAAGACATCCCACGCCTGCCACCACAGCTTTTGCCCAGTCGCTGCAACTGCCCTACAAATTATCATCAACAAAGGAGCGCCACATTCACGTGTATTTGGTTGTGGTCTCGCGAAATCAGATATGACATTTTGATCTTACAGACGATACAGATCCATCCAGGTGCACTTTGTCAAATGGGCCCCTTTTTTATGCAACACCTAAACCACCTGACCCCATACTGGTTAATGCCCAGTGCGTATGTAATATGTCAATGGGCATGGATTTAGCTTCAAATATTTCCAATGGAGAAAATTACCAACTCTTTCAGCACAACATGTACAACGGGAAGAAAAATAGCATCCATACAGAAGTTGATGTGGCAATTCATCTTGCGCATTTTGTTTGTGGAGCCACACTGGGATGTGCGATTACGATTATCTTCATGATGTGCCAACCGTAGAGGCATCGTGTTGCGAATGTATGTGTAGTGACATAGGACGTCACTACTGTGTTGGCCCGTACGAGGGCTGGGGGCCCCAAGGGGGTGCCTGGGGGGTCACGTGGTGGAGGGACCCAGACCTTCCCGTGAGGTGGGGGGAAGGGAGGCGTGGCCTGGGAAGGGAGGCGTGGCCTGTGGAGAGCCGGCCACGCCTGGGCGGATATAAGCGGGGTGTGGATGCAGAGCGGGGCTGTTGAACTCCGAAGTGAAGACGACATCATCGGTCCTCAAGTCCCGGGTCGTCGTCCTGGACCAGGCAGCCCGTTGCCTGCCTGGTCCACTCTGTGTAGTGTCCCAGAGTGTTAGTGAGTTGAGGAAGGTGGTCACCACCTCATGTACAGTGTTATATTACTTACCGTTTTAATAAAGTATTGCCTCAAAGCTGTGTGTGTGTGCACCTAATTCGAACCCACTACACATGCACCGGAGCAAGGCACTGACCCCGAGTGTTTAAACCTCACACCCTGGTTTTGTCCCGTTCCACACGGTCCCCACGACAAAAGAAAGCAGTGCGTGCGTGTGTGTGTGCCCACATTATCAAGGAGCGACGCTCACAACAACGAGCGCAGTGCCGGGTGGCTAAAACGCAACAAAGGTGTCACAGTGGGGAGCACAGGTGGCGCATCTGCCAGTCATCTTAGTCAGTTTAACACGTAGGCTTTGGCGACCAATATTATTCATAATGAAGGTTTTTGGGTCAGATCGCGTTATTTATAAATGTGTCGTAACCCTCCACCACCCGACACGGCCAAACAGTAAAAAATGTGTCACGTTTTTCAAAGGAAAAATAATTCACTTCTTTAGCCCACCGGTGTGTTGAAGAGAGAATCAACAACATTTTAAAATTTGAGTAGCACGACGTTTCGCTGATAATTACAATCAGCTTCATCGGGCAAGAATGGTGAAGCTCTCCTGTTGCTTCCGGTCTTAAATAGAGCAGCATCAGGGTGACGTCATCATTGTTTACTGTGTGGCCGTGTCGGGTGGTGGAGGGTTACGACACATTTATAAATAACGCGATCCGACCCAAAAACCTATATTATGAATCATCTTAATCAGTTGACCCATGGCACTTGCGTCTGTCCGATGACCTGCCAGCAAGCCTTTGACACTTCACGTAGCCTCAAAGTGCACCGAGCCTGGCACAATCACCATGGTTACGTCACCACCACTTAGTGGTGAATGGCGGCTGTTGATGTTGCCTGCCTTGTATAGTTTTAGGGGTACATCTCCACACATCTGGCTCACTCGAAAAATCAACGTTAGCCTGCCTGAGCAACTTGCCAAAGCGCTTTCCTAATCGTTGCTATAACTTACTCTTGCATTTTCGAAGATACAGTGATACCTTGGTTCACGAACGCTTCTGTTCACGAACAGCTCGGTTCACGAACAACTCGGTTCACGAACAGAAAATTTCATAAAAATATGCTCCGGTTCACGAACTCCGCTTCGGTTCACGAACAGGAGCCGCGGCCATTTTAATGCTATTTCCAGGCTGTCACGTGGTCGTGACTTCCTGTAGGAAGATCGTGGAGAGAAGAAGAGACATAGAAAGCAGTACTGTGAGTACTGTGAAGACACTTTCAGTGACTTTTTGATTTTTGGTGTGCTTTTTATTACATACAGTACTGTACTGTACTACTGTACTGTACAATACTGTACTTACTGTATTGTACAGTTCACCCGTTTGAGTGCTTACTGTCTCCCACCCGCCTCCCACCTGCCTTCCTCCATGCCAGAAGTCATCTCAAGCAAGGTTAGTGTTCTCTCTTTATACATTACTATACTGTACAGTACTACGGTAATGTGTATTGTCATTTGTTTCATATTTTTGTGCTTCAAAAACCAAAAAAGAAAGGTCAGAACGGATTAACCGGATTTACATTGAACCCTATGGGAAAATGTGCCTCGGTTCACGACCAATTCGGTTCACGAGCAGTCAGTTCACGAATTAAGTTTGTGAACCGAGGTATCACTGTACAAAAATATATTTGTGGAATTGTCTGTTAACATAATGTTGCTGACAGCAGTCCGATCTGTCAGTCAAGACCACGCGGTCATATACTTGACCTGCCAGTCCGTTGCCATAAGACCCAACCACAAGAGACCACTCTATGAGTCTAAAGAAAGCTCTGATCAGAGATCGCTGTCAGTACGTTGTTCCAAACGCCTTTCGAATAATGTTCTGATGGCAAGAGATATAAATAAAGGCAACTCCAGCTGTGTTAACATATTACTGTATTCTACAATTGCTGCCAATTACGCATTTTCAGGGAGAAAGCTTGTTAGTTTATAATTGGAAATGCAGAGTGAATTGGAACAAAGAGTAGCTCCGAATATGTAAAATTAACGTACAGGCTGGGTAGAATGTAAAAGGATGCGTGGGTTGAATGAGCTTTCCAAACAAGCGGAGACTACACATCACCCATTTCACAAGTAATTGCAGGTCCAAGTAGCGCAATAATAGATTTAAAACCCGATAGAGAAATTAGAGATGCTGCTCTCTCTCTCTCTCTGTATATAATGAGTGGTCCATAGTTGTTGCTAAGAGTTCCAACTGCCAGAACAGCTTCAACATGTGCACTAGAATGTACTTACCACGTGGGTTTTCGCCTGCCAATATCACGATTTATACTTGATTTCTGGGTTAGGCCAGGGTCGGTTTCTTCATTAGAGCGATTGGGCGACGCACCACCAATGTCATTCAACCACAGAGTTTCGCGAGCCGTTACTGTGCCTCTGGATATAGTCCAATCAGCGTCATGTCACGTTCTGTGGAGTACCGCCTCTTTTTGGGCGATTTCACTCCGGCTGAGAATCGCCCAGAGTGTTCCCATAGACTTACATTCAAAGATGTTTTTTTTCGAACGGCGGGCGCTGCAATGCATTCTCTATGGCTTCCGGGAGGGCTCGCACTAACGTGCTTACGTCATCATACGTAAGCACGTTTCATCCAACAATATTATTTGTCGCCACCTAGTGGAATCTTTAATAAAAGAAACTGAGTGGATTGTATTAATAGTGAGTATAGAAACAAACAAGATGTATTGTAAGAGTCACTTTATTTTTCATTAATATTAAAGAAGTGAAGTTGCCTTTACATGCTTAAGCTGTTAATTTATCTATTGCATGGGTGGACCTTATCCTTATCAATCATCCAGACATTTGCCCCCCCTGAGAGATTTTGCAGGAGCCGCCACTGGGTTAGGCCACAGGTTATTCTATGGACAATTTATTTTCCGCATTACCATCTAACACGAGACGTGCCCAAATAAATGTTTCTTTGTTTTTAAAGAGCATTTAACGCGCCAGCTATTATTGTTTCCGCTCACCGGTAAGTTGAAGAACTGCTCACATAATTTATTAATGCGCTTGAGATTCTTTGTCAACCTTGCCGGGTGAGCTGAAAGCAACCGACGCGTTGTTAATCGCTTGTTACGCGGCTACGTTTGGGTAGTGGAGGGTAACGCAACAAAGATTTGGCCAGATCATTTACGTTGTCTCACCCAAAGTGCTGTATCGGGTTTAGGGTGCCTTTCAAAGTTTAAGAGCATTTCACTATTCTGAGAGCATAACCCACCCACAGCGAGGCGAATTTAAAAATACGTCACTCATAACCGTGACCCAGATGTGTTTTGTTGAGTCAGCAAGCTGACAAAAAAACTTCTTTGTAAACCTATTTTGCCAATGCTCATCTTGCAAAAACAAGTAATTTTTCACACACGCAAAAAAATACTTGTATAATACAGGGGGACCCTCAATATATGAACCTTATGGCGGGACTCCGGGGTCCCATATGCCCCCGGCTCTTGCATAAACTGCGTTGCGACGTCATTTCATGTCTGTTGAAGGCGAACGATACGGCGATCTATTCCTCTCGACGAGCTCTACACGATGCGCTAATCAAAGTTGTGTTTCTTCTGCGCATTCGTCCTCGCGCTGCGCTTGGACGACATCAGAATGATCCGCGCCAGGTAGAAGGTCGCGGAGTTTATGTGCGCGGTGGGACGGAGTCGCCAAAATAAATAAATTCATTAAGATTTTGACTTTTATTCGGGACCCTGGGGTCCCGCCATGAGGTTCATATCACGCAGAAAAAAAAACAAATATCTAATCAGCGAACTGCGTGGTTGTAATATTTGCCAAAATTATATATTCCTTTTTTACTCAAAAGCTTGAGTGATTTTCAAAAGCACTTAACAGAAAAATTCCAAACAATCGCTACCGAAGTGAGGCTGAACCCCTTGGCCTTTCTCAAATCTCGATGTGATGTGCATCACCGACGCATTGGCACAAATTTGGATGTATAGAGGGAAGAGACTCGCATGATAACGCTTATACTGCTGCCCAGTGCGTGTGTGTGTGTGGTTTTAATGACCTTAGCCCTCCAACAACAACGGAGGGCAGAGGAGCGACGCTCACAACAACGAGCGGAGCGCCGGGTAGCTAAAGCACAGGTGGTGCATCAGCCAGTCGTCTCAGTCAGTCGACCTGTGGCACCTGGGTCTGCCCCATGGCCTCCTGCAAGCGGGCGTTCGACACTTCACGTGGCCTCAAGGTGCACCTAGCCTGGCACAAGTGTCGTGGTGACGCCACGGCCACTTAGTGGCGAATTGCGGTTGTTGTTGTTAATGACCTTAACGGTCGTCATTGATCTCTCTCAGTTGGCATGACGGGCACCAAATGAATGAAAGAATGACCTATCTCAAACTGCTGCCTAACTGTAATGCTGTAATAGTGGACATGATAGATGTACAGACATCCTGTCCGAGTGCTGTCGACTTTTCACCTTGTGAGTGCCGTACAGCCTCGCAGCATGACGCGTCGTCGTCATCGTCGTTTTTTCTTTCTTCTTTTTTCAACGGAGCCGGGAATGGATGATGGGGACGAGCGGTCATTAGACATTAGCAAGTCTGGCAGTGGCTTTCTCGTTTCTGGCACGACCACAACACCAGCAGACGTTGCGTTTGCCATTCACTTTATTTTACGTCTGTCAGCAACCTCCCACTTGGCCCGACAATTCCGTTACAACGATTTTCACAACCACGCCGAGGTTTAATTCTAAATGATAACGTATTGCGGTATAGAGCTGCAATGTGTGTGTGTGTGGTGCCATGTTGCATGTGCTCGTGTTTAGGTAGCGGCTAGCTCTTTGTTTTGAAATTGACTCACAATTGATTGAGATAAATGTTGTTGTTTCTTGGCCAGAAACAAAACCCGAGGTTTTAGTTTCACATATGCTCTTACCCGCACCGCCGAATTAGCACGGATGGCTACGGGCCGTGCGAAAAAAGTTCAACATCCTTACCCAGTCAGCTACAACCATCGAGTTCTGTAAGATATTGCTTAACGATTCTGGCAAATCGCCCGATGATGCTGGATGTAATTACCAGCGAAACGTCGTACTCAAATTGTAAGTGTTGTGGATTTACTCTCCAACACACCGGTGGGCTGAAGTAGTAACTAATTGGCGCGTTTTGTTTATGCAACAAACCTTGCTGGCCGTGTCGGGTGGTGGAGGGTTACGACACATTTATACTTACGCGATCTAACCCAAAAACCTTTATTATGAAAAAAAAAGTTTTACGCACAGCGAATGCGTGCAATAAGATATTTCAGAACGCTGTGGCAGGCTGGATGCCAATGTACGTCGCTTAGTTTGTTTTGTCTGCCAATTGATGAATGTCGAAGAAAAAAAACCCAAAAGGGCTTTTAATAAAATACAGATTTACCATCGCGGAGTTTCACAATGTGTGCGTTTACCAAAGCCACAAATTAAAAACCTTGAGAGCGTGTTGAACGAGTCACCGGATAAATCTTGACGTAAAGCTTTCGTGACGACAGGAATTCATATTCTTTGGGTCTTTCGGTAAAGTCACGTAGATAGGTTCCAAGAAAAAAAATAACAAAAAAACTACGACGTTTCGATCGCAACGAAAGCGGTCGTCATTTTTTTGATTTCTGTTATTTTATTTGAACCAATCTACGTGACTTTACCGAAAGACCCAAAGAATATGAGTCACCGGATATCAACGGACCATTCCCGCAGTTAACATCCGAACCTCCAACATCACACGGCGCATTCTACAAACGACAATTGCCGAGTGAGCAGTTCACGATCTGACACTATTGTAACGAGTCACATTGTAAGTGTATTGCTAAGGCACTATGTTAAGAGAACCGACAGGGGGCCAGGAATTTATCGTAAAGCAAATACAATGTACATTCAAAGGTGATACATTGTGCACGGTACTGTCTAAACGTAAATGTTAACCTTACCTCTAGTTACTTTTAAAGTAATAGTCGAAAAAGCATCATGTAATAACCATATTGGCTGAAACCTTTTCAAAATATGTTTTCTTTAAAACACATATATACATTATGAGCATTCAGAATATATAGCATACAGATGCAAAACATATGCTGTGTTCATGTTTACTGCATTCATATAAACACACGCATATGTGTGTGTTTATTATGTGTGTGCGTGTATTATAAATAAAGAGGGCAGCAGACTATACTATAAGCCTCGTGACCTGAGTTTGACTCCCGGCCACGGTTAACATCAGTGGTGAGTGAAATGTATATGTACTGCTCCTGTCCTCCCATCATCACCAAACCAGCGTGGCGAAGTATGATCAGACAACCTCAATGACTAAAATGGCACGGGGAGATTTGATCCAGGAGCAGAGAGAGCGATGTACGTTATTATTAGTATTACTACAATCTTGATTTGAATATAAATGTGTCGTAAGTATTACTACAGTGACAAAGTAATTTTGCATACATATATTGACAGATTCGAATGCAACCCAACACATTAATTATCATTGTGCTCCTGCAATTAATAACTCAGTCTGCAAACTCTGCTAGATGTCAATAATAAAACCAACAAAACTCGACTGCACGGCACTTTCAATCCACCCCTCTTCTACACGACGTTGCCCATTAACCAAAATCGCCGCAGACGTGAAACCGCAAACACGCTGCCTGCGCCCGACTCCCGCGGGGAGCCCACGGGCGCCAGCGTCTCCCGTCGGCTCCGCGGCGTCGATCACAGCACCGTCTCGTGCTCACCGCTGGCCTTGTCCGCCGGCGCCGCGGCCGGCACCACCGGGAGGGCCCCCCCCCGTCGTGTCCTCGGCGAGCGGCGGCAGCGCCACTGGTGCGCGCCCGCCGCTCGCTGCGCCTGGCAGCCCTCCGGCGCCATCAGCGGCTGCCGCTCCTGCCGCTCCACGGCGCCGTCGCCCTCCTCGTCCTCGGGGTCGCCGTCGGGACGCGCCGGCACCGCCCGTGGGTCTGGGCGAGGGCCGACGGCTAGCGGCGGCGGCGGCGGCGGCTTGGCGCCGTTGAGGCTCTCGATGGAGGACGAGAAGCTCTGATGCCAGGTGGGCACCGTCTTGCCGGCGCTCTCCGACACCACGGCGGCCACGGCGGCTTCGGCCGTCGGCGAGAGCTGCCCGTGAGGGGCCGGCGCTCGCCAGGGCGGCTCCCGCTCGAACAGCGTCGGCGGAAGAGGGCGGCTGCTCCCGGGGGCTGCTGGCCATCGGCACCGAACCTGGGCAGGGTGCATCGTGCCGACGTGGTGAGTCGCGTGGGTCGAGGCACGGCCACGTCGCAATGCCCGAGCGTGTGACTACCGCCACGGCGTCCGAGTGCGCCTCGCGCTGCGCGGGGGCAGCTGGAACTGGAGGTGCCCTCGGCTAGACTGGAGCATGACATCGGAATGGTTGAGATAAGACTTGGAAAACTGAGCATTTTGATTTCCTGTGGCATTTAAGCAAGCATCCTATAGACGCTTATGTTTCAATACTTACTGTTATCGAGAAAATATAACCGCACATAACTCTCTTGGTTGTCTTGATAAATGCACTGTGAAATCTGCCCTGAGAATCTTAGTATTTTCTCGCGCATTATTCTTATGGAAATCTGCCAAAAATTATGCAAGCAGCCACTTTGTTTTGACTTTTTGTAAAAAAAAAACTATGGAAACTCATGCCTTGCATGAATACTACCACAGTAGTATTCAAATGGATTCGTAAATGCTAATTCAACGAAATAATAATACTATTTCAGCATCGTTAATATCATGACAATATTACGGCGCGGTATTTACACTTGAGAATTCTAATTCGCTAATACTTGGAAAAAGATTGGTTGGAGGTCTATTGCTCAGAAATTGTATCGTCGTCATAAGCCAAGATCACTGCTGGATGAAGGGCCTCCACATGCGTTGCCATCCCTCAGTCCTGCAATGGAAGCCATAATCCATCTCTCTCCCACACATGAACTAATCTCACGACTCCATCTCTGATGCATTTACAGTGAGTGAAAAAAATATTTGATCCCCTGCTGATTTTGTACGTTTGCCCACTGACAAATGGTAGGTTTATTTATACTGGTAGGTTTATTTATACAATAATGGTAGGTTTATTTATACAGTGAGAGACAGAATAACAACAACAAAAATCCAGAAAAACGCAGGTCAAAAATGCTATAAATTGATTTGCATTTTAATGAGGGAAATAAGTATTTGACCCCCTCTCAATCAGAAAGATTTCTGGCTCCCAGGTGTCTTTTATACAGGTAACAAGCTGAGATTGGGAACACTCCCTTTAAGAATGTGCTCCTAATTTCAGCTCGTTGCCTGTATAAAAGACACCTGTTCACAGAAGCAATCAATCAGATTCCAAACTCTCCACCATGGCCAAGACCAAAGAGCTCTCCAAGGATGTCAGGGACAAGATTGTAGACCTACACAAGGCTGGAATTGGGCTACAAGACCATCGCCAAGCAGCTTGGTGAGAAGGTGACAACAGTTGGTGCGATTATTCGCAAATGGAAGAAACACAAAAGAATTGTCATTCTCCCTCGGCCTGGGGCTCCATACAAGATCTCACCTCGTGGAGTTGCAATAATCATGAGAACGGTGAGGAATCAGCCCAGAACTACACGGGAGGATCTTGTCAATGATCTCAAGGCAGCTGGGACCATAGTCACCAAGAAAACAGTTGGTAACACACTACGCCGTGAAGGACTGAAATCCTGCAGCGCCCGCAAGGTCCCCCTGCTCAAGAAAGCACATATACATGGCCGTCTGAAGTTTGCCAATGAACATCTGAATGATTCGGAGGACAACTGGGTGAAAGTGTTGTGGTCAGATGAGACCAAAATGGAGCTCTTTGGCATCAACTCAACTCGCCGTGTTTGGAGGAGGAGGAATGCTGCCTATGACCCTAAGAACACCATCACCACCGTCAAACATGGAGGTGGAAACATTATGCTTTGGGGGTGTTTTCCTGCTAAGGAGACACGACAACTTCATCGCATCAAAGGGACGATGGACGGAGCCATGTACCATCAAATCTTGGGTGAGAACCTCCTTCCCTCGGCCAGGGCATTGAAAATGGGTCGTGGATGGGTATTCCAGCATGACAATGACTCAAAACACACGGCCAAGGCAACAAAGGAGTGGCTCAAGAAGAAGCACATTAAGCTCCTGGAGTGGCCTAGCCAGTCTCCAGACCTTAATTCCATAAAAAAATCTGTGGAGGGAGCTGAAGGTTCGAGTTGCCAAACGTCAGCCTCGAAACCTTAATGACTTGGAGAAGATCTGCAAAGAGGAGTGGGACAAAATCCCTCCTGAGATGTGTGCAAACCTGGTGGCCAACTACAAAAAACGTCTGACCTCTGTAATTGCCAACAAGGGTTCTGCCACCAAGTACTAAGTCATGTTTTGCAGAGGGGTCAAATACTTATTTCCCTCATTAAAATGCAAATCAATTTATAACATTTTTGACATGCGTTTTTCTGGATTTTTGTTGTTGTTATTCTGTCTCTCACTGTTCAAATAAACCTACCATTAAAATTATAGACTGATCATTTCTTTGTCAGTGGGCAAACGTACAAAATCAGCAGGGGATCAAATACTTTTTTCCCTCACTGTAGATTACGTTTTGCTAAAACATCGGCGTTATCCATTTGCAACATAATTCATGCAGAGCGTTGTACTGAAAATGTGAAATTGAATGTTTTCAAAAATGCCTTAACCTTTTGTTGTAAATGTCTTGAATGTTATAAGGCTGTCTCATACCCTTGCAAAAATGATTAGTGGATAGCTGCTTATAGCACACCTTCTTTTTTGTTTCCCTCTTTTTTGGCAGCAAATAAAAAAAAAATGACACGAAGCTGAATCTGAAAATAATCGGGGTCTGCTTCTACTGTTGAAACATTGCAAGGTTACAAAGATTGAAATTTCCTAAGTCCGTACGATTTCGTTGTTAATGGTTTGAAATGTTTCCTGTTCAGGGTTCACATGACACAGCCCAGTTAATATTTTTTTAAATAACAACTAGCAACCTATGTGTATCTTGAACATGACCGTCCATCCCTCCAGCCATCCAGCGAAAGCTTTTCTTAATATAGCAGCCTGCACATCCGTTGGACGTGACCGTCTGACAGTCCGTCCCGTCCGTCCCGCCCACATGGCCAGCCAGGCAGCCAGGTATGAAGCCAGCCAGCAAAACTTGTTTTCTAAAATAGTATGATAACCCTATGTATGAAAAGCCTTTCATAAAGAATCTCAAAATGCTGCAGAAGACACAATAAAAACGAAGACATTGTTAAATATAAAAAATGAACACTAAAATCCATTTGATTAATTAGAGATAAGTTGAATAAACGGAAGTGTGTAGATACGATTTAAGATGAGGTCTTGAAATGTCCACAGACACACAGATCCTGATATCCCATTTACAGCAGTTGGCCAATCTGCTGCCAGAGGAAGACCTCCTCCCACGTGGTGATTGTTGGGTTATGGGTCGTTGTTTGACCATACTTCATCACGTTGGTCACTGCGGGTTGGTGAAGTGGAGGGCATGCTAAGTACCACTTCAGACATCAGGCACCACCCGATGGCACTGGTGTTAGCCGTGGCAGGGAATCACACTTAATGTTTCCTGGCTCATGTAGCGGTGCATTAACCACATTGCCACCATTCCAATGGCAGTAATATTTACGTGAATTATAACTGAAACAAAAACATACACATTAGGTAATGACACATTATGGATGTGCAAATGTCATGCTTTGCACTATAAAATTCCACTTATTAACGTGGAAACACAGCCATCAATTTGATTACATAATGACAGCATAAGATACACTTCCGTAATATTGCCTTTAAAGAAACAAATATATTTAACAAAAATATCGAGTAATGGTCCTCCTTCATAGCCATGTGCTATGAAAAAAATCCACTGCCCAAAAAGTCGCCAATAATACAGTTATTTATTTTAATGCAGTGCCCTTTACGGACGTATTCAGTTTGTTTCGTTAACTGTGCTTGTGCAATAATGCCACCGCTAAAACTATACATTGTTATCTCGTTGTCTCGATACTGGCATTGTTCAAAGCTGGAAAGGGGCATGGCTCTCCATGCAATTGTTCACCTCCTAACAAAACAAATTAGGCTCTGCACTTACGCAGTCTCTCACACACACTGCATTCTCAATGTGTTTAATGGGAGGGATCGCCCGACAGATACATTAGGCGGCTGCGGATGATCGTAAATTTAACTGCCATTCCACATAGCTTTAGCCTCTATACAAACGCATTAATTTAAACTGTCTTGGCCGTTACCGTGCTGCGTCCAGCGTGTTTGCAATAACGGCACACATATAGCCAGAGGCACCCTGGTTCAAGGAATGAAATTATGGCCCTCCTTGCCAAAATTACCCCCCCAACCAAACTCCCACTTCATCGACTGGCACCTGCGCCACTCCGGCCTGTGCCGCCGGTGGAGTTGCACCGCCTGCACACCCCCACGAGCCCCATCGCTGCATGTAGTGTGTCTAGTAATAGGTTTTTACCCTTTCAACTGGTACAAAAACTGGCACCTTTATACAAGGCATCATGTTTGCAATAACCACAACACAAGCAGTCAAAATGCAAACAAAAAGAAATAAACAACTCTGATGATGATAATGATATGCACTGTCCTTGAAGTTGATTGGTCCACACCCGAGACAGCTTTTCTTAGAGCCTAGTCTCCATTGGTGTTGGACCAGATGACGCCAAAAGGCGTACAACTCAAAGACAGCGCACGATCAGAGTATTGAGAGCTCGGGGTAAGCATTTATACTATGAGACCTCCTTTACCAGTGGCAAAATATAGTAATAGGTTTTGCCACTGGTAAAGGAGGTCTCATAGTATAAATGCAGTGTGTCTGTTCGTAGGTTTGGTCATCTCGCCCTCGCTGCCGCAGAAACGCCACTTGCGTGCATCCGAGCTCCATATTTGCAAAGCCCCCTTTTCAATCAACGGCATGGGTGATGTACGACTGTGAGCAGGTGCTTAAAGCCCTCGTGGCATTGGCGCAAAATTGCCTGCTCGAGCAAAGCATGGCGGGACCATTATGGGCTGCAACCATTGGGATATTACTGAGGACGACTGGCTTTCTTCAATCACATCAGCCCGCAGAAGGTGAGTCTTATTACGCTATTTACCAGATGTCCTTAATGTTAGCAAAGCTGTCACCTTGTCCGTTTACGGTGATTGTGAGATGAGGTGGTGAGAAAGAGCACCCATTTTAATGTAATGTCCAGATTTGTATCAATCCGCTGCGGGATGAAGGCCCTCTCCCCATGCCATCTGAGTCATGGAGTTTGTTTGACCATACTTGTCACAGATCTTAGCCACAGCCAGGAACTGAACTATAAAAGATTTTAATCTACCTGATGAGGCCCACTGAGTTATATATCCTGGCCACAAATGATAGCCCAACAAAGTGGCTTATCATGCGCACATTTATAGCAGCCAACTAACTCTAAAAGCATGTTTCTAAACATTCTAAGTCACCGCGCATTCTGCTAAGCACTGCGCCAACGCCGCAACCTGAGAATGAATTAAAGCTGCATTATTTCTAGATTTGAAGCTTTCGTGACTGCAAGGATTCATATTCTTAGGTTTTTTCGGTAAAGTCACGTAGGTAAAACATTAAAATTAATAAAAATAAAATAAAAATCACGACGTTTCGGAGGCAACACAAGCTTCTGTCTTCAGGTGGAACCGTCACAGCCACTGACAGCTGTATCAAGTAAATGAGGCTGTCGTGGCTGTGACGGTTCCACCTGAAGACGGAAGCTTGTGTTGCCTCCGAAACGTCGTGATTTATATTTTATTTTACTTTGATTAATTTTAATGTTTTACCTACGTGACTTTACCGAAAAAACCTAAGAATAAGCTGCATTATTGGTTTAACGGAAAAGCCCCTGAGTTCTGTTTGTAGTGGGGTTCTGGATATTGATGCAGCGTGCCACGCACAGACTTTGTGTAATACAATGGGCTGCAGTGCGATCATACAGCAAGGTTCGGGCAGGTTATTGAAGAGGAAGAAACGAGTGGTGGTTTGGTAGCTACGATTTTTGGTGGTGGTGGCGGGGTGGGGCAGGGTGGTGGTAAGGGAGAGGGGGTGGAGGAGTGGGCGAGGATAGCACCCTGCCTCGGGCGCCAAACCCAGTGAACATGCAACGACGGGGCCAACGCTGGCATGTGATTGGAACTATTGGACCAACGATTGCCCCAACGTTCCAGGTTTGCCGGGTGAATGTCTCACTGTGGCTCTGATGGGCAGCGGCTTAAATGAAACATATTGGTGGTTCAATCCACAGGCGTACATTTTAAACAACGGCCTTTCGAAGTTAATGTTCACATTTTTATGACATGATGAATTGCATAAGTGGGGCGGTATTTACTTGGGAAGTATATTACTTACCGTACACGGGGACACCGAAGCATATTTCGAGGTAATGAGACGCTTTAGGGATTTTTCAAGCCCTTTTAATTTTAAAGTGTTTTTATTGCCCCCTGCTGTATCGGCAATCATATTCATAAAACCATTGTTTCCCCCCCACCCGGGGAACTTACATTTTATGCAAATAATTAAAACACAAATAAAATACAAAATGCGCAAAAATTACACCGATAATAAAATTCGAATGCACCTGCTTTCAGTTAATACGCAAGCACAGTGGAGAAATTGCATTGATTCTACATCTTCTTTGCAAAATCGTTCACACGTTTTTGTTTACCTACTCGGTTACAAAAAATACTAATGTTGATCTTCATTTGAATAAAAACAAAATACATTCTTAATAAAAAGGCAGCCAAAGAATGGGACGATTACATGAGCTCGGATGCAGGTGCTCGGTGGGATTATTACATCGTAAGATTGTGGCGATGGCTTGGGGAGGCCTGCATCCAGCAGTGGATTGACCATGACTGATGATGATTTTGAGGACGTGTGAGAGCCATCTCACAAATATGTCACAGTGAACAAATTACTTGCTGATACTGCATGGGCAGTGGTACACCAGCGCAAATAACAAATGAACACTCAATGCATTCATCAATAACACTGGCCTTTAAAAAATATATATAATAATAATAGACGTTTTGGCCAATAGCCCTCTTCACAGCACACAGGCCAGAGATGTAGAGAAAAAAAAGGGACAATTGCCTGACACATCGCCTATGATACACTTTGATATTTTTTAAGGTCACGGTTTTACATGTTCAGTTTTGTTGTCGTCGTTCTGTCACAGCGAAACAGCGGCAGTGTCAAGAGTGGACGCACCGTTTTTGATGTCCTTCAGGATTTGGTGGCACCCTTTGGCCACGAACGTGATCCCTTCATCTTCGTCAGAGTCCTCTTCTGAGTCCACTGCTACAGAGAGCGATTATGCATTAGGTCCTCACACACACCCCGCTGTTCATTCTCGTTGCAACACGGGGGGGGGGGGGGGTGATGGCAAAGGTGTTACTGTTTCAGGATAAAACGACTTCACGTGAATTGGCAGCAACTTTCCCCAGTGTTAGACCTTCACGGGCCATCTGACAAAACAAGGGGAGTAACTCTAATTTTTTAACCTGCACATAAAATGATGAAAATTAAATGGGGCACTGGTGTCAAATCGTCGAAAAATTGCCACGATTTGGCGCCACGA
The DNA here is from genome assembly GCF_015708825.2 of Lethenteron reissneri. Lineage (NCBI taxonomy): Eukaryota > Metazoa > Chordata > Hyperoartia > Petromyzontiformes > Petromyzontidae > Lethenteron > Lethenteron reissneri. The sequence goes on along the minus strand of NC_083813.1, from coordinate 5,003,783 downwards.
ACCCTTTGCTTGAGCACACCATCGTGTTGTTGGGAAAACCACACGATCGACTGGTTTTTATTTTTGGCTTTGCAATCATATATTATATAGTGATTTGGTGGGGAAAAAATAAACAAACGTTATCTATCAAGTAGATTAATTTTCACAATGCAACGAAAATAAAGAATGCTGTGCCAAGCTTCACAGCCATTCAGTCAAATTGCGTTTCCTAGTTTTGTTTTCGTATTGCCAGCCCAAAATTATCTTAATAATAGGGTTTTTAGCCTTTTTTTCTGGTGACAAAACTGAAACCTTTTGCAAGGAATCATGTCTGCATTAACCACAAAATGCAAACCAAAAACAACACTGATCATTTATGCATTGTCCTTGAAACTGATTAGTCCACACCAGAGACAGCTTTCCTGAGAGCCTAGTCTCATACGGTGTTCGACCAAATGACGCCAAAAGGCGCACAGTTCAAAGACAACGCACTATCAGAGTAATGAGGGCTCGGGGTAAGCATCTACAAGGGGAAAACCCTATAATTATATTTTGGTACTGACAAAAGGAGGCCTCATGACGAAATTATCTTACTAAGCTGCTGTTGTCTGCAGTTACGGTTAACTAAGTCTTTCATTCAAAAGATACAAATTGATTTCTGAGGGTGTTCGCTCCTGCTACAAAAATAAATAAAACTGAAATGAAAGACATCAGCACCTCGTTGCACCAAAACGTGGAAATTCGCGACGTAAAAGTATCGGATATCAAAGGCAGAAAAGTTAAAAATCCAGAGCAAAAGTAGATGTTGTTATGCAAAGTAAACACAAAAACGTAATAAAAGTGTGGTGGTATCACTCGCGCCATGCAAGGTCCCCAAAATGGACCAAAATAACCCCACCGGTCTCCCTTATTCACAGCGTTCAGAGCCATCGCACCTGTCCCTTCCGGCTCCCAGAGCTAACCGTACACCTCTCATGTTTTCCAAGGCCGCTCTTTGGAAAGGCCATAAATTAGGAGCCAATATGTGAGAACGGCTCACGGGGAAAAAACATTTTTTTTGCAAAAAAGAGCACCGCCGTGAAAGGCATGGCCGCAGAAGAACAAAAAAAATGGTCAAGGCGCAGGCCCTGCAATTGCTTGCTCTGGCCACTGCCGGCAGAATGACTTTTCACTCAAAGGAAGTTCTAGATAGACCCACCTCTAGGGCATCTGGTCTACTCTTCCATTCCGGACAGATGCCGTGGAAGAAGTGGGAAAACAACGACCTCTTAGCCCACCCGCATACGCGACCTGCCGATGGACTAACTGCACTGCTAAAACTACCTGCTCGGGCAGCAACATTTTAAATCTTCAGAACCTGAATGTTTCTAAAAGTATACGTGCGTAGTTGTGTTTATGTTCTACAGCCGTAAATTTTAAATGTGTTGTTAAAATGGCCCCCAAGAGGACACTTTGCTACAGCAAATACATATTAACGAAATTAGAGGTAAGTAAACATCAACCCTGACTAAAATAATATCGTTTCATGCAACAATATTAATATTGTTTCAATCGTAAAAATAATCAACATTAATGTTGCTTCACTCACCACACATGAATACTTACGAAGCAAATAGCAATGAATTAGTGTCCACCTTACATACGCATGGCAAATTCTACACACATTCTCCCACTGCATTTCTTATTTTTCTAAATATCTACGTATGCATTGCAGCCTATTTGCTTCTTCCTTCGTTGTACATGGATGCAATATACACGGCGCACACGTGTGCGCCAATTTAGAGAGAGAGAGTTTATAATTTTGTCCTCGCTTCTGCTCATCTTGTCTCGATCCAATGAAGCAGTATATTGCGGTGTTTATTTTACGTGGCATGTGAATTAATGGTTGGTATAAAATGGTCACCGTTGGTGCACCTCCCTGACGCACATAGCCAAGCTTGCAGCATACATACAAATTGAACGTCCCATCTGCCATCGTCACCAAAATCAGAGCCTCCATTCCAGGCAGACTTCATTGAGCATCATCAGCCGTGATCCATCCACTGCTGGATGAAGCCCTCCCCCCCTTCCCTCTTTGCTGTCGCTATCCCACAATGACACACCGACGCCACAATCCATCTCACTTGTGCGCCTGAGCCAATCTCATCGCCGGCTCCGCGTGGGTCATCCTCTTGGAAGTGATTTTCCTCTTTTAGCTGCCATTTTCATCAGCAATATTGTTTTGGTGCCCTCCCATCCAGAATAGCTATTCTGGTACCAAAAGCTCTCGAGATTCGTTGCCAAATTAAGGCAGTGTCTCATTGAAGAAGCCATTAAGAATACAGGCTAGAAAAATATCACACTTATTAAAACGCAATTTTAATTGCCCCATACACATACAAGGGCCGTCAAGATCCCTTGGAAATTAGGGGCTTAAAGAGAGTCACATTGTGTTAAATTAATTTACGACATACCTTTGGGCTTACTTTGAAACTCCTTGCATGATAATCATACATTCGGTATTATCTTAATGAGGGGTACTGTACTGAAACATGCTCATTAATGTTGACCTATGCATACTTTTTTGGTTAATATAATTTTCTCAAAAACATGCAATTCCCTCTCATTCAACGTTACTCCATTCCATACAGCGAGTGCATTTGTTTCAGGGGCTTGTGCCCCGCGTTGCAACGCCAGCAAAAATCGCATTGACAGTTGTTAATTGTTTCACGGGAAAGAAAAGCACACCGATTATCGTCATGAAAACGCCAGCTGTTAGCAATACATTCATAATGCCACCGCAAGCAATGCCACATGGCGTGCCTCAGCCTGGGTCTGTCTGCCATGCAATAAGACATGATGACAACCATATTCATATTTTGTTATAATTAAACGAATGCACGACATTTAATTGATGAAAAATCTACGTTGTCATGGTTATCTAGATAGAGAGGGAAAGATATTTACATGTTGCAAGTATGCTCCAAATGTATGATCTGAGCGATAACAACAGCATGCTTGCTCATCATACCACGCGGCCGTTAATGTACGCTTCACTGCACGGCGGTGCTCTTTGCTAATTCCCCGTACGGAATGAGTGGACAGCTGAAGGGACTTGAGACCAATCGTCATCGTGCAAACGCAGTGGCAAGTCTGTAGGACGATTACCTTGCCCAGCAGTCTAATCAATGGGGAACAAACGAGTGTCAACGAGCGAGCGAGCGTGCGTGCGTGCGTGCGTGCGTGGGTGGGTATGCATTTTGAATGCATCTCTGACCTGTGTCTATCCAACTGACTGAATGTTTCATCCTGGTAGATGGCGGCTTTCCATTGGCCACTCTGTCTCCCGCTTTCTATTTGAGTGAAAAGAAAATGAAAAAGAAAAAGAAAGAGGAAAACAGAACTGAGATGTCGTGGGCATCGAATCCTTAAAAAGAAATAAACACAGAAACAAAAAAAACACTTCCATGAGCACAATCGCAATCTTCACATCCCACTCTACAGTTTCGCCAAATCCTTACACAGATCCAATCTCGGAGCAAGACAAACCCAAGGTCAAAGTAAAGCGTTCACTGTGGTACTGTTGACGCTTCATCACGACGCCGATAGACCTGTTAAGGGGAGCCGGGTTATCAGATAGAAATGACACACTCAATCTAGCAGGGTAAATAGGATTCATGCACACATCATGCATAGATTGCCCCATTTGCAAGGAGTTATGCTTTTATTTATCAAGGGGGGGTCTTTGTCAACTGTATATGTGTGTGTGTATATATAGAGTAGATTCAATTTATGGATTCTTTGTCAAGACACATTTTTTGAATTCCACGCACACGACACCATGAATCTCCATTGACCATCTCCATCGCGGAAAGGGTGCACATTCTCATTAGGAGGCATTATGAAAGTGTCACAGCGCGACAAATTTTGAAAGAAAAATTCGTTTGTGATGATCCCCATATCCACATCAAATCATTGAATGGGGCCTTATTGCAATTCTGCATGCATCTTAAGGAGTCTTAAACTAAACAAAACTATTTTATTCTACCAGGTAGGGCCCACTGGGCTATGAAGCTTTTTTTTCAGGAGCGACCCAGCCACAAATGATAACTCAACGAAATGACTAATCATGTGGAAATGTATAGCAGCCATATATTCTAAACGCACGTTTCAAAAAATGTCCTTAACCTCAATAATCTTCCCGAGGTAAAACACATACAAGCCAATTAAATATTCTTAAACATGCCATTATCAACTGAAACACATCCAGATTATTGCTTGAAAATGACACACACTGTTAAATGGCTCTCTGAATATGCAGGCCTTAGTGAGCCTGTGTGTGACAAGCGAGCTTACTTAAATGAGTGCCGCATTACACACGTGTCAGCGCTTTACCAATACGCACGCTACACAATGAATTATTAAAATACATTTCTTCACCCGCGGGGAGAATGCAAAATAATTTTTTTATTGATTAATAGCAGACTTTTTTAGCACACGCTGAAATAAATACATCAACTTCTTTCCGACACATTTGGTTTCTCGTGCGAGCATTTACTAAGCGCCCGTACAAATGTTGCTCTGCATGTGGATTTCATTTGCGTAAAAACCATCATTTACCAGCACGAGCCATAACCTCTTGTACACAACTCATACATGCATTGCAACAAGCTCATTTTAGCATACATACTCTTTCTGCAAGCACTCCGAATGTCACGAACACACTAACACACCTTACGTACACACCGAAGGCAAAAGATCCCCGGTATAGCCTCAACAGACGGCAATTACTGCACCAACGGAAACCAACACGGCACACGAGGGTGGCCAACACCGCATCAAGTACTCGTTTTAGGCCGAGTAGACCTAGGGGAGGCCCCGGACTGGCTCAGATAATCGTCACTGGTTTTGGCCACGATCGGGATTCAAACTCAGGTCGCGGGTTAGAAGCGCAGGTTGCGGTAACCGCTACACGACTGCTCCCCACGTGCGTACGAAAACACGTACACACACTGACATGTGCAATAGCGATGGGGCATTGCGTGTGCATGGAGTATAACCGGGCCTTGTCGTTTGTGGAATGACAGTACCCCCCTACATCTGGCCGGAATTAGAGCATTTACGCAAAGTTGCGGCCACTCCGTGGAGACATCGCTCTCGTTGTACATTAACAAAAAGACTTATCATTTTTCCTGAAGACGACCGCTTGTGTTGAGATCGAAACGTCGTAGTTTTTTGTTATTTTCTTTGAACCCGTCTACGTGACTTTACCGAAAGACCCCAGAATATGAATATACTATTACTGGCGGCGGGGAACACGGAAACGCTCGACAGCTCTGCCCTTCTAAAATCTCCACCGTGCCAACTCGGCATCCCCCTGCAGACCGTGCCACTCACGCGTGCTACCAAAACCCGACAGGCGTTCACGTCACGTTCACCGTAATGGGTCACGGTGGATCCAGGAGAAATGTTGCGGTGAGGGCTAACGTCACCTTCTTGCAGCCCTTTGCCTTCGCCTTGCCCTGCACACAGTGTCGGCTGCTCGCAAAGGCGCTTAGGTGCTTGCGCACGGTCCTCTGGAATATCTCTGTCTCCTGCCGATCCTGCTCGCTCTGGCCGGCCAGCGTGTAGCGGCCGTACTTGTGCTTGTGCTGCGCCTCGCAGACGCACGCGCACACGCACGCCACGGTATGAACAGCACAACGCACGAGCGAGAAAAAGCCAGACGTTCAATGTCGCGGATACGGTGCATTTCGCCATCAGCATCTTCAGCAATGGTGTCAATCCATTGCTGGACGAAGGAGCCCCCACGGTGTCGTCATTCCTCACCATTCTGCGATGACTCAATCCATCTCACTCCTGCATCGGAGCAAATTTAATCGCTCCTATCTCCATGGCGCCAGTCCTCTCTAGCGTATTCTCCTCTGTGGTTGCGATGCCATCACTGATCTTGTCCATCAATCATCATCTGTTTTTAGTGATGCATCCTGCCAGGGCCCACTTAAAAAGTGATGCCGCATCTCTAATTCGTCTTTGTTCTCTGATCCATGTGTTGCACTTTCTGTCTCCCTGTGTAATTACAAGCATACATCTCTTTGTGCACTATCCAGATTTCAGCACAGGGTTGCATGGTGGGTTGCGAAGTGGGGATGGAGGCTGGACTGGCTTAGATATCCCTCGCCACTGATGTGAGCCATTGCTGAGAATCAAACTCAAGAAGGTGGGCTCCCGGCAGTGCAGTGGCGCCAACCACTATGTCAACACTTTCCCACCGATGTGAAAGCCACAGCATAAATGACTCGGATATATAATGCGTACTCTGAATTGAAAACTCATTTCGTTAGAACTGATTATTGGTGTTAAGTTTGTTGTCCTTCCCCCGCACCTCCTACGTAGAGTGCGAAAGATGTTCAACGTATGCACAATGCAACATTGCAAAAAAACAAAATTTATTAAAAGAAAGTACATTTTAAAATTCACACATTTCCGCACGCTGACCTGACGCATGGGCAAGACGACGCTCAATTCGCATTCACGACTCGTGGCGCCCACGGGCGGAGAGACGGGCGTCACGTCGCACACCGGGGCCCGAGAAACCTCCCTGGCGTGCGCGTGTTTTCAGCGGCCCTTTCTTTAACCCTTCGTCGAGCCTCGGCAATCTCTCAAACAGTGTCAGGAACTCAATAAGCAGGTGATCGGTGCGTTCCGCGGGAGGGGGGGGCGGGCCCATCGTGCGGCCGGCGAGGGGGCAGCCCCCCCCTTGGCACCCGTCGCCGAGCGATTACGCTGCCCGACCCCTACCCTGCGCGGCGGTCGATACAGGTTCTCCTGGAGCATGCGGTGAGTGACGATGTCCTCCCGGTCGCGCACACTCTTACGGCCGGCTTCCACCGCCTGCATGTCCAAGCACACGCAGCTGCTGTTCTCCCTCCTGCAGCGGCGCAAACCACACGCAGAACATCGACGGGCACGGTGATGGGCACGTGCTCTCTGTGCTGTTCGCCTTTTGGCGTCCTCTGGTCTCTGGTGTGGACCAATCAGTTTCAAAGACAATGCATATACTATCAGAGCATGTTTTATTTTTGCATGTTCACCACAAGTATATGTGGTTCATGCAGACATGATTCCTTGCAAAAAGGTTTCAGTTTGGTGTTTAAACATCTTAACACCTGTTTTATTGCCAGAAAGGGTAAAACCCATTCTCATATTTAGATAATGGCAAGAGACACCTCTGTCTGCACGACAGCGCACTGCCCGTTAATAGAGGCCTCTCGCTAGTGTTCGTGCGGATAGCACGGTGGGTCAGATGGAGTTAAACTCCGCATGGCATGCCGTGGCACAGCATGCAACGCCGTGTCCACATCCACGGACGAGCAGGGCAAGGTAATCCGGATCGGCAAATCGCAGTGCGAGGGTGAGTGTGCGTGTGTGTAGGAGGGCAGTCGGTAAGGATACACAGGTTAATCTAATTCTAATCTAATTCAAGCAGATTTTACGGTTTATTTAGCGATAACAATTAACGCAATAAATGACACATGACCCATTTATGCCACCCGTTTATTTCCAGGACTGTGAAAAATGTAGGTAATATTACCGACATAGAGTCTGACCTTAGGTTTAACCTAATGTAATCAAAATACATTGAATAATCATTTGCTCAAATTATGTTACGAAAAAAGTGAGCTCGTTAAATTACTCGGCTCTGCTACGGATATATCGAGTGCACATAAATTGGGCACACGCTCCCTGCTGAATGAATGACTCGATATGCAAATTAGTTTTCTTTTCAGGGCCAGGTGGAAGCTGTTGAGGTACAAGCGGTGGCATTACAGCATGTTGCTGATCGAAGCCTCGGGAGCCTGGAGCCGAGCCATGGAGAAGTTGACGCTGCTCATCTTATCCCCGCTCGGCGTGCGAATAAATGCCAAAGAGCCACTCCGCTCTCCCTGTACGCATCACACAGACAAAGACAGCCGCATATAGCACACGTTACATCACCTACACAAGATGAGCAAAGTGGTTTACACTGCATCCCACGATGTGCTTCTTAATGAGCGCATAAACTTTTGTTCGCGCTTTTTTGGATTTTGTTTATTTATTCATTTTGGGATCCTTTCTGTTTTACACGAGTCATGCTTCACGAGGTTTAACCGCATACAAACATATGCACGCAACCATGTGCACACGTGTGCATTCCGAACACAAAGACATAGATCCCCCATCCAGCCTTTTTAAGGGACTGTTGGGGAAAATGTCATGAGCACACACCTATGAAGGCCGGCTCGGCACACGAGTGGGCGGGTGGCCGACACGATAAACAGCCACCTTTGTCTCCCCAGTGCCGATGCTTAGATGCCTCACCAGGGCTAGCCCCAAACCAATTCACATATTTGCAACTATTATTGGTCGTGAGCGGGAATCGAACTCGGGTTCATAGCGCAATGCGCATAAACATTACACCACAGCATAGCAAAATACAAAGATCCCCCGTATAGCCTTCACATGCTGTTGGGGCAAGTGCTGTTAGCGAGCACCTATGAAGGCCGGCACGAGAGGGCTGAGTGGCCAGCAACATGCCTGGCCGCCTCCCAAGTGGCAATGTTCACGCGCCACACCAGGTACTCATTTGAGGCTGAGTCGACCTAGAGGAGGCCCAGGACCGGTGCAGATATTCGTCACTGGTGTAGGCCGTGAGCGAGAATCGAACTCGGGTCGCCGGGTTCGTAGCACAGCATGTTCACCGCTACACTACCGCTCCCCACACATCCGAATGCAACCGCAAAGACACACACACACACAGCTGTCAAGCACATAAGATCCTAATATCCGTAAGACCCTGTCTTATATGCCACGGTTGTTCAATCGCAGAGCAAAGCTTTCCTCCACCACAATAACCAATAACTGATAGTCAGGAACAATTTCTATGATTCCCCTGTTCATTCAATAAGTTTCCATTACCAGCCCAGAGGAGGCTTTGTTCAGGCGTGGCACGGTGCCCGCTTTCTTCTGTCTCGATTGTAGAATAAAATATATAATGCCAATTATTTTTAAATGCCAATTATTTTCTCAAGGAAGTCTCACCGAGTCTCGGAGATTTTTTTTCAACAAGGTCCTGCATTCGGGATAGTTGGCCAATTACTATAAAAGAGATTGTTTGGGATGTGTGAGGAAGTTCGAGCACTTGCGAGAAAACCCACAGATACGAGGATAAAAACCTCTCTCAAAGATCTGCACAGGCAGAGTTAATTCACCGCTGCATGGCCATCTAACTTGTGTCACCTTCTGACCACACCTCACAGCTCTCCTCACATTTAGGAATGTTATTATTATCATGCTCCGGCTCGGCTAAGGTCAAACATCCATCTGAAATGTTTTCCTTTTTCGAGAACTCATCAGTGACTGCAATCACACCGTCACTTTGTATTTATAGCCAAAGTATAAAAGGGCCCTATTTGAAATATATCCATCAACATTTGTTATTTTTATTTTATTTTACTTCACACGATCCACCAAAGCAGAAAATAATTATTTTTTTTAGTTTTGTAGTGAATGTGCTGAACTGCCTGGATGTGTCCATGGATGTAATTTGCCTGCAATGTTAGGCATCCCAAGGACCATATATATATACATACTAATGAGACCCAGATGAGTGAAACCCGATCCAGTGTTTTCCTTGCTTAAGCAAATGCTCCAGGAGAACATTGATTTTACAAGACTCATAGAGAACATGTTATCGTTAGTCGATGGAAAAAAATCACGTCAAATTTTGTTCAATAAACAAACCTTTTGATATATATTTGTAATTAATATAAATATATTTTTCTAGTCCTTTAGAGTTTTGGGCCATTGGAGCATGACAGTTCCCTTGACCAATATCTCCTTGCATTTCTCTCTCGACTTATTTCTGTCCTCCACTGCATCTCTCACCTCAGGTGTTTTTGACAGGCAAACAAAGATGGCTGCTATGTAACACCTTTGGTGAAATTTGGGCTACGTCTTTGTGGCAAATTCAAATGTTTTTTGTCTCACTGGGAAACAGCAGTGCAGTGGCCAACGAGAACCCAATATGACTTTTTGCTGCAATGGCCCCTTGAACTCTTCAACACATGTATGATGAAGAAACAGATGCCATCAATATGGAGGAAGGCAAGAGTCACAGCTCTGCCCAGACCCGGGAAAGACCATTCATCACCGAAAAGCTACAGAACGATCTCCCTCCTCAGCATCACTTACAAACTCTACGAACGCCTTATCCTGCGAAGAATTCACCTCTGGTGAATCTCACACTCATACGAGACCAAGCGGGCGTCAGACCCGGCCGATCCTGTGCAGGCCAACTACTAAACCTCACACAGTACATCGATGATGGTTACCAACAGAAGATGACCACAGGCGCCGCGTTTGTTGATCTGTCTGCTGCATATGACGCTGTTCAACACCGGCATCTTGATCCACAAGCTGTACCTCATAAGTGGCGACCGAGACCTTCGCCAGACCATGCGTAGCCTCCTAGAGAACAGACGCTTCAACGTGGAACTAAACGGGCAGAAACGTAGATGGTGTTCTCAAAAGAATGGCTTACCACAAGGCAGTGTGGCTCGTCCCACTTTTATTCAATATTTGCACCAACGATTAGCCACTGCCTGCTGAATGCCAGCGTTTCATCTATGCTGACGACCTCTGTATCACCACACAGCAGATGAATTTCGAGAACACAGAGAAGATCCTGGAGAGGGCACTGGATGCGCTGTCATGATAGTACCTAAATAATCATCTCAAACCCAACCCGAATAAAACCCAAATATGTGCCTTGCACCTGAGAAACTGGAATGCAGAGCGACACCTGAATGTCACCTGGGGAGACCAGAGCCTCGGACACCAGAGTCACCCAGTCTACCTCGGGTTAACACTGGATCGTATACTCAGCTACAAAAAGCACACTTTAAATACCAACGCCAAGCTCAACACACGAAACAACATTATGCGAAAGCTCGCAATTAAATGTGGGGAGCACATCCATCCAGTCTACGCGCCACTGCCTTAGCACTTCGTTTCTCCGTGGCTGAATATGTAAACATGTCGACATCCGCCCTAAACAGGCACGTGCAGAATCATATCAGGGTGCCTGAGAGCCACCCCTGTCCTGCTGCCTGTATGCAGCACTATCTGGCATAGCGCCCCCTAACATCAGGAGGAGGGTAGCAGGTGACCACGACCGGCAAGTCATAGAGTGGGGACATCCGTCATCCGCTTCGTGGCCATCAGCCAGCACAGCGTGGTCTGTCGTCGAGAAACAGCTTATTGTGCCCCAATGTACCACTGACCACATCACCGGAATATGCGAGAACGTCCCTCTGCCAAAAATAATGGGGGAAAAAAATCGAGTGACAAAACTGTTGAATGGATTCTAGATTTGAAGCTTTCGTGACTGCAAGGATTCATATTCTTAGGTTTTTTTTCGGTAAAGTCACGTAGGTAAAACATCAAAATTAATCAAAATAAAATAAAATAAAGATCACGACGTTTCGGAGGGAACACAAGTCTCCGTGAGAATTGTTTTATTATGTTTTATTTTTATTATTTTATTACTTCCCTTCTACGTGACTTTACCGAAAGGACCAAGAAGAAGTCTCCGTCATCAGGTGGGACCGTCACAGCCAGATTAGCTGCATCAAGTGAGGCAATGATTCAAGATGTAATCCCTTAAAAGCGAGTTGAGGGGGGAGGAGAGGGGGGGGGAGCTCATCATACGTTCCATTCATTGGCTACCACATTCTGATGAGCTCCCCCCCCCTCTCCTCCCCCCTCAACTCGCTGTTGAATGGAGCCGACCAGGAATCACCCCCAGTGAGGAGCTCGCGTCTGACTCCATTTCCAAATGGCTCACATGGTGGAGCCCAAACAGACTGAGAGTGGGTCTCGGCAGATGCAACTCTCTCGTTAAATCATCGGGGGGGGGGGGGGGGCGGGTGGGCTTCTACACAACTGACCAATCGCCTTGTCAGGAGAAGCAAACCACATGAATCATCTCCCGAGATGCCGTGCAGCACTCCTCAAGATTTGGCAATGCCAACACGAGAAGCGGTGGTCTGTGCAGAATATTGGGCAGAGACTATAGAGGTTGGACAGGAGACACGACGAAGACCTTTTGCTGCATACCTTGATCACCATAACCACCCTCCACCATCAGAACCCCCCCTCCACTCCCCCTGCACTATTGTGCTACTTCCACAAAGAAATGACCACTTAAGCACCGAAATCATGCATGTTACTGCAGGCATTCCAGAGACAAACACACATTTGCATTTTCTTTATGGGGAAAAAAATTATCATTATGAAGTGAATCGCAGCAAGCAGTAGAAAATTGGGGCGCGGAATCAAGCTGTTACTAATTTAAATTTCCATTATTTTGAACAAAGTCATAACGCGTTGCAGAAAAATATGCTTCGCAAAATGAGGCATTAGAGAATGCGATCAAGCGAATGCAGTACGTCGCAGTTGTCGCACGTTTTATAATTTGATAGCCATGCGTACATTTACAAATTTCGACCATTGCGTTACCATAAAATGCTTTCACTTTAGAAAATTACGCGACGAGGTCCTCATCATCCACCTCTTCAGCGCATTGCACTTCGTAAAATCGCTGGCAGCATTGTCTGGCTGCAGGGAGGATTTAACCCCGTTTCAAGCCATAAGGTGGGCCAAATACTAATTAGCGAGTGTTTACCGGAGACTGAAATTAACATCTCACATTTTCCCAAATGTGAAATATGCATGAGCATCTGCTTCAAAATGCAATAACAGTGTAACGTATACAGCGCTTGATAATTTATGCACCTTTGTTTAAATTTTTACATTATTCATCAGAGAGAGCGGCAACTTGTACTGGAATCTTAAGACCGCAAAAAATGTAGATGAGCCGTTAGTAAGGCGCGTTACATCCGTAGATCCCAATGCATTAATGTGCGTTTTCAAGACAGGCTTGAATATTATCTAAATAGATCGCTTTAAATCGGTTGCCTCAGAAAGCCTCGCTGCAGCTTTAACCCTGATAATTATCCATAGAAGGCTTCTGCTTGGCATTTCAGACAAACACAATCCTTTGAAAAAAATTGCATGAGGCAGGAAACCGTATTGCTCAGAGAAAACCCACACAGATGATGATGATGATGAGATATATACTGTGTACCCAAACTCCAGTGCACACGTACTGGACATGTACTCATTCGTTGATTCATTAAATTACACTAATTGTTCTGCCTCAAATCATGCCTTACCGCTCAATTATTTACGTATGCCAATTATACGCAGATTATATGTTCTTGTTGTTGTAAGGTTCAGCATATGGTTTGAAAAATGACAGTAACAGCATTAGAATGCTATATATGGGCCAATTATACGTTTAAGCTAATGAAGCAAACGCCACCGTACGATTCATAATCAACGTTTTTGGGTTTAGATCGCGTTCTTTATAAATGTGTCGTAACCCTCCACCACCGGCACGACCAAAGCAAAAAAAGTGTCACGTTGACAAAAGACAAATAGTTCACTGCTTTAGCCCACCAGTGTGTTGAAGCGTGAAACCACAACATAAAAAAAATTTGAGTTGTACGACGTTTCGCTGGTAATTGCATCCAGTTAATGATGACGTCATCCTGCTGCTGCTCTATTTAAGACCGGGAGCCAGAGCAGAGCCTCACCATTCTGGCGAATTGCCCGATGATGCTGGATGCAATTACCAGCGAAACGTCGTACTCAAAAATTGTAAATGTTGTGGCTTCACGCTTCAACACACCGGTGGGGCTAAAGCAGTGAACTATTTGCCTTTTGTCAACGTGACACTTTTTTGCTGATTGGCCGTGTCGGGTGGTGGAGGGTTACGACACATTAGAAATAACGCGATCTAAACCCCAAAACGTTGATTATGAATAATATTGGTCGCGAAAGCCTCACGTGTTAAACCACCATACGAGAACTATATTAAGACATGAGAAACGCCAGATAAGAGATGGCAAACATTTGATGAAATTGACAAAATAATCATTCAATCTCAATGCAACCAGGATTCCTGATGAATGGCTGTGGGCTGAGTGATTTAACCATGACAGGCCTAACAAACAATGTGTCAGAAACCTACTTTCTGTACTGTGTCTAGGCGGAACCTTCTTTATCCTACAGGCAAGTGCCTCAATCGAGTCATCGACCACCTCCGAGGTTAAAAGAGAAACCAGCATATGTCACAAAAAGAAGAATGTCTCACAACACCAGCAGAGGGGGGAACTACGTGTGTATGCATTGTCTTGAGTGGGGCGTTATAATTACGCAATCCTGGGAAGACAAAGATAGGTGGCAACCCTAGTGGCATGAGGAATCACCTGGCCGGGTGGCGCTACAGTAATCAACTCGCCTGTTGAAAGTTGTCAGTGCCACATCCTGGGTGGGGAGTTGACTCTGCCTCATCTTCTTCGACTGATCACAGTTGACTTTGTGAGAAGTCAACTGTGATCACCCTAGAGATAGACTGGCCCCATCCTACGAAAAGACTGTCAAAGAAACGGAACGGATGCCGAGTCATTGGCAGGAATAAATGAGTGCCCAATGCAAGTATTTCACGGAGAAATGGCAGCGAATCACCTCGCTATCCCGGAAGCCACTGAACATCAGCCGCCTCACCTCACCACAAAACTGTTATCAACCGTTGACTTTGAATCTCCATAAACAAGACTAAGACTTGCCCCCACCCAGGGAATGTGACCTCAAAAAGTAGACGATCCGGTGAAAAAAAGCCAGGACGGATGACAAGTGAGCCTGCGGAAGCACGTGGGAATAGTGCACCTGATCCACGAAGCTGATGGCATCCTGGATGTTGAGTCGGTGATAAACGTCCCAGATCTCGCTCTTGTTCCGCCGGGCGGACTGCCGCATCAGCAGGCGGCTCAGGTGCCGCTTGTCAAACTGCTCGAACCTACGGCGGCAGCAGCAGCGGCGGCAATGGCAATGAAAAAACCGTGCAAGCACCACCATCACGACCAGAATTAGCAGTGGCAGAAATATGCCAGTGTATGACGATGATTCCATACTTGTCACAACACCCAAGCGCCTGCAGTGTACGGGCACTCTTCAGAATTGTTCCTTTCCCAACGCGACGATGATTCCACAGAGGAGGCATGGCAGTGAACGTGGGTTGCAGGATGAATAGGTTTCATTACGGCGACTTCGAAATTGCCATCCCGGAGCGCTGAGCAAGATTGTATACAAAATATTACACTGTCTCCATTAAGTCGCCATCCATTATTACAGCCTCCGCAACGTAAGCAAAGATTTTTCATCAGACAATACAGTCATGTATTTAAGCAGAAGACAAATGATACGCATTGAAATAACCATTATCCATTATTGAAGAAGGATGTGTAGACAGCAAAGGTGGTGTGGTGGTTAGAGACCTCCGATTAGCATGGTTGGCTACGTATGGCGCAAAATAAGTTCAACATTCATACATACACCACCTGGCTGTGGCCAACATTAGCGCTTATATTTGAACACATACTGGGCAGGATGAAGACTTTGTTTGAGAAGTGTAACTCCTCTAGCCCTCCACACGTCTGCCATGGTATTGTCGATGCACATCTCCTTGAGATTTAAGAGTCCCAGGCGATTACTAATATCTGGGTGCGATTACGAAAAATGCTTCAGCTGAGTGCCGTTGAAGATCACTCAAGCTTCTGAAATAACAACAAACTTGAGTATGGTACATAAGGAAAATGTTGTCAAGATTTCAACCATGCTGTCTAATTATAATACTGTCACGCTAGATGACAACATTACAGCCGATCTCTCTCGTGCTCCCAGGGTGGGCCACTTTACTCCAGTGACCCGGGTGCTGCTCAGAGGTCGCAACCGGGTACCCGATACCCGTACCCTACCCGATACCCGTACCCTACCCGATACCCGTACCCTACCGAAACCCGTACCCTACCCAATACCCGTACCCTACCCGATACCCGGCTACCCGTACTCGGCCGGGTACGGGTACGGGTACCCGTTTGCGACCCTGATGCGGCCGGGTACGGGTAGGCCGTGAGTCACTGGTGAGTAACCGTTTGTCACTCATTTCCCAACGTCTTGTCTCTTCTCACAATTCAAGTTCCTCAAATCAACCCACCCGCGCCTGCAACATGGCTTCATCCCAGAGGTCGCAATTGGGTACCCGATACCCAGCCGGGTACGGGTAGCCAGGTATCGTCTAGGGTACGGGTACTTGTACCCGTTTGCGACCCTGGTGCGGCCGGGTACGGGTACGGGTAAGGAATCAAAACCCCTTTGTGACCTCTGGTGCTGTTGCAGGGTCCACCTGCTGCCCCGCCCCCTCTCTCCCCCCACCTCTTCTCTCCCCCCCTTACTGCCGAGGCCTATATAACCTCGTGCCACGGCAGATCTCTCGCCTACTTCCGCAGTTTTATCTTGCTGTGGTTGTCCCACCTGATGACGATTGCTTGTGTTGCGATCGAAACGTCGTGTTCTATTATTTTTCTACCTACGTGACTTTACCGAAAGAACCAAAGAGTATGGATTCCTTACCTAAGTGTTCATTTCTCACCGTAATCATCTTACCTTAAACACACTATTTTGTCCTCTGGATATGTTTACCCCCCCCCCCACCGTCATAGGGATGTATAATTTCCACCACTGACTCAGGCCTCTAAAGAGGAGATTAGCACCACCTCGATGATCATTTGAGCAGGAAGTCACTTTGACTTATTTTTCGTCCACGACCGATCCAGCCAGTCGCTGCTATGGTCTGTGCGCTGGACTTACCATTGGTTGGGAGCAAAGTTCATATCTCGATCGGGGGTCGACTCAGCCGATAATCCATCTGGAGTCAATAAAACCGCCTCCACTTTGTGGTATTGAACAGTGGTCATCATGTGAAAATACGGGCCCTTGCCAAGGTAATGTGGAATTTTAAAAACTGGTCCAGAAATGTGCTGTTTGAGCAAGGAGGCACATTCATTTACTTTTGGATTTATCTTATTCGTATTCTTCGGCATGTGCGCGTCGCTGATAATACAACATCTGTTGCCCATCGCTAGTTGTGCTGAGAACGTGATACTGGACCTTCTCCATGAACTCCTGCAGTGCAACAAAGCCGTTTGTGGCAAGGAGTTCCAGGATTCTGACCCAGTGACGGTGAAGGAGCAGGTTGGTAGATCGCACAAATGCTGTGAAACTGCCTTCCTGTGGGCGTCGAGGTGCCATACCCTGGCTCGCCAGGAGAAGGCGGTACAGCAAGTGCACTAATCGCCATCTGTTTCTTTCTGTACGGAGATAGAGTGTTGCACCCTCGCACGCATGGGTTTTCTCCAGTTGCTCCGGTTTCCTTCCACTTGTATAATAAAGACTCATTCATTGACCAAAGATATTTTAAATAAAAAAACACACAATGTAGAAGAACCCTCTTGAAAACAGTCCCATGACGCAGTGTGGCTTTCCTGGATAAATAAGTAAAAAATAATACTTTCATTATTAGTATGAACGTCCGGGTGTACCGCTGGTAGTGCAGTCACTCCACAGTCACGTGCTACTGTAATCCATCTCCCCTTTTCTGCTAATCCCTTGTGTGCGCTCCCAATGTCTCAAAGTCCTTTTTCATCACCAGTTTGTTCATCAGCTATCATTCACTGGGTCCACCCTAAGCTGCATCCACTGCACAAACCATGGCAGATGCGGATACCTGATGCACAAATGGAAAGTTACAAAAACTCTCCAGTGTGCGTCTGTGGTCATCCAGAACAGACCGCACAAGGTATAACGATGCAACGCCCAATCCACAAATACGAAGGAGACATCAAAGCGATGATGATGATGATGATACACCACTCCGCTGCTCCTTACGCAGTTGTCCCGCTTGACCACCTGGGTGTGAAATGATAGTTGTTGCTCTGCGTCTACATCAGTCGTACGAAAGAAGATTCACTGGGTTTTCAGAAAGAAGCAGCACAAAGAAATCAACTCACCTGATTCTAAATGTGCTCTAGTTTTATTCTGAGCCGAGTAGCCTCCTATTGTGCTAAACGGAACACTGCTTCTCTTTGACGGACACTATTAGCATCGTGCAATGTTATTATTCTATATTCTTTTTTCAGAACAGCCACCGAACTGTCTGTAATTGGATGGAATCTGTCATGTGCAGCTTGCAGTATTCTGACTGAAAAATGTATTCACTGCATCCTAAATGCATTAACTTTATGAAACATAAACAATACCACAGTATGCATTTTTTACCACTGTTCACAAGTAAGATACTTTTCTTTTAGCTCCAAAGACATGTGCATTTTCTATCTATTATATCAACTTTCCAAAAAAACTTGTCTTTCATATGAATGCCACTTATTTACGTAGAAAAGCAATTTGGAAACAGATTAATTGCTTCTGGTGTGGTGTGTACTGATTAATTCCCATCATAGGAATACCAAATGGTGTTATGTGAGAACATTATATTGTTTATTAATGTAATCAAACACCTTTACGTCGTGAACATTTGTTCGAATTCATATCTGCATGTGCTCCATTCCAGTAAAGTACTTTTATTATCAGTTCAATAGTGATTTAAAGCTTTCGTGACTGGAGGGATTCATATTATTGGTTCTTTCGGTAAAGTCACGTAGAAGAGAAATAATAAAATAATAATAAAAATGTCATGAAACAATAAAATTCTCACATACAAATAATTGTATTGTTTTATTTTTATTATTCTATTATTTCCCTTCTACGTGACTTTACCGAAAAAAACCAAGAATATAGTTCAATAGTTCCCACGTGCAAATAGAACTAAGATCATAGCTCCATTATGTAGGAGGTCAAAACACACAGATTGTTGTGTATTTATGTGCATTGATTTGCATCATTATTCCATGAAACTATCGTGGTGGAAAATAATAATAACTAAAACAACGTGAGACAATGCAGTAAATAGATTTACGTAAACACCCACAAGGCACACAAATAACACCCCTTGCCATCTCAACAACCAGTGCAAAGAAATAATCTCAGCGTTTTTTCTCTGACCAATGTTCCAGTTTGTACACACAGAACTGACTGAGTTGTGTGGGTGCACAAGCCCACTCTGCAGAAGATTGCACAATGCCATGATTTGATAATTGTCCAACCATTGAAACTGCTGACCTATCTATCATAAGCTAATTAAGAGATATATGTGGATCTGGTAAATGCCAGCACGGAGCTTTGTTGTGCGGGTGTGAGTGCTGAGCAGGTGCATGAAACTTTACTCAAGACTTTTGTACAAAAACAAAAGGTCAAAATGCGCGCGTTCAGTAATTCCACAGAGATACAGTGCTCTGACCCAGAATGTGACGGAGTTCAATAGAAAACCAGAGTTTGTAAATACACAGCAACAATTGATTAGCACTAAGTAAAATAAAAAATAAAATCACTATGATTATTCAAGCTTGATGTGATTCAAGCACATATATAACAAATAAATGATGCTATAAAGTATTTTATTTATTTTACCGGGCAATGCCCACTGAACTAGAAGCAACCCATCCACACCTGCCAGCTCAACAACGTGGCTTACCACGTGGTCATTTATAGCAGACACACTCTAAACAACAACTCTGTGGTTGATAGGAACAAATTCCACAACCGTGTTTCCTCACCCGAAGTAAAACAACATCTTGAAGTGGAAAGGACACGTGAATTGGGATTTCGCGGTTCTATCAAATGCATCGGAGCCCCGCGTGAGAAGGGAGGCGTTGCTTTTACTCACTTGTCCCTCCAGTAGTGATGCCCGTACTCTCCAGCCACATCCTCAACGGCCGCGAGAATGTGGTCAAATGCCTACATCAAAAGAGACCAGAGTGGAAACGTAAAAAAACAACAAACTCCCAATTTTTTTCGATTTAAAGCTTTCGTGACTGCAGGAATTCATCTTCTTGGTTCTTTCGGTAAAGTCACGTAGAAGGAAAATAATTAAATAATAAAAATAAAGCATAATAAAATCTCTGCCTTCTCGACAGACCTGTTCTCCACCTGAAGACGGCTGCTTGCGTTGTGGCCAAAACGTCGTGAGAATTATTTTATTATGTTTTATTTTTATCATTTTATTATTTTCCTTATAAGTGACTTTACCGAAAGAACCAAGAAGATAAACTCCCAATTGCTTCGCTGCATTTGCCCAGAAAAAAAGACAAAGGACGTCATGGGGAAATGTAAAAAGTCATCAATATTTCTGTTTGATGTTGAACAGGACCCCATCATTTATTTGGAATGCTCTTGCCAATAATATCTGGTTACCCAGCAGCGTTTGTCTAACAAGCCTGGCTCTGCCGATGAGACTCTGAACCTATTCAGAGTTTGCTTGCTGGAAAAATTACGCTGCTGCAAAATGTTGGTCTGGAAAGTAAAATCTGGTGCAATATTAACACATTCATTTTTATTTATACGTGAAGACAGAGCAGAGTTCTGCTTATATATTTTCATGAGTTCATTGACTGATATCGATTACTATGTTCACATCAGCCACATAAAACTGTGCTTGCAAGAATCAATTCCTCTACTTTCAATTCGTTTCGGCTGCAATCGGTTCACGGCACCCGCTGCTGCCACTGAAGTCGGCTACATTCACTAGGATGGGACAAGAAAAAAGTTAAAAATAGATTTTCTTTGAACAAATCGATGACTCGCAAAGGAAGGGTGGGCACTTCAATTACAGGTTTACATTTTTAGGCGAATCAAGGCTCAAACTTGCCCTATTCGAAAATGACACCACAAATTATGCAATTTGGATCACAAAACACAGTCGCAATAATAGCTGCCTACTGGCAGATGCATTCCTCCCAGAGGTCGCTCTTGCATATGTGACTATCCTGGCCTATTGAATTCTCACCTGGATAAACAAATGAACAAAATATAATTGAGTGGAGGCCAATAGCAATCCCTTTTTTGAGGCCGAGTTGACTTTGCATGGACGTACGTACGTTGAACTTCTTTCTCACCATACGTACGCAGCCCACCATGCCGATCGGAGGTGCGGGGGAAGGACAACAAACTAAACACACGAAAAAAACTTGTGGGAAGTCCAGGAATGGCCCAGGTACTAATGATAACTGATGTATATGGCAAGACATTGCTTAAATCCAAATACAAGCTTTGTCTTTGTATATTTCCTGTAAGCTAAAGGTCAGCGTGCAGCTCTGCTGTTATTTAAACTCATACTGCTGGTGAAGGGTCTATGTTAGAGAGATCATTGGAGAGCACCTCTGGAAGATATTCGGCCTACTCTTCCATCCTGACCAGATATCACGGAGAAGCGGGGAGTACCCACAATTTACCTCACCACACGCGGTCTGGCAGGTCGACAGAGTTACCACGAAGATTCCATCTCTCGTGCCGAGAGTTCGAAACGAATCACCGACCTTTGTGTTGCAGGTCCGGTGTGCGAACCATTACACCACGTTATAGTCCATATTGACATTTGTTATATAAGAGCTGAAAATACCACGTCTCTTTTTTGGCAATCATTACAAGCACTTGCCCCAGAAGTCTGCACAGCTCAATAGGAGCTCTTTGTGCATGAGTCTATGTGTACGTGTGTGTGTGTGCGAGTTGTGGGGAGCGGCAGTGCAGCGGTTAGCGCGCTGAGCGAGGAAACCGAAAATCCGAGTTCGATTCCCGCTCACGGTCAACAGCAGTGACAATTATCTAAATTGGTCCAGGGCCTCTCCTAGGTCGACTCAGCCTTTAATGAGTACCTACTTCGATGTGTAAACATCGCCACTTGCGACACAAAGGCGGCCGGGCCAGGCGCTGGCCACTCAGCCCTCTGTTATGCTGTGCCGGCCTTCATAGGTGCTACTCGCTAACTGCACTTGCCCCACAAGTCCGTTAAGGCTACACGGGGGTATCTTTTGTCTTTGTGTTTGGGCAAGGTACTCTCTCGTGCAGCTCCTCGGTCAGCGTCGGCTCTCGCTCCTCGCTCCTCTTCACCTTCAGCCACTTGACGAGCGGCTTGATGGTCAGACCCTGCAGACACGGGCCGCACCACATAAAGACCCGCCGCTGACTTTTCGACGATTAGTCGTAACCTTGAGCCCGTTGTTAACCGATCGCTGGATGTAGGTCTCGACACGCTGACCATACTTAACCGTGCTGGTCATCACGCTGTACTGACCAGCAAGGTGAAATATGGTCATGCGGTTCGTTTGACCATACTTCACTACGCCGGTCAATGCAAGATAGCAAGGTGAGGAAAACGAAAACAGATTGCCGGTTTGATGGTGTAGTGCGCTAACCACTGCACCACAACTCCCACTACATTATAAGAATAGGATTTTCAACCTTTTTTCTGGCAACAAAACTGAAACCTTTATTACAAGGAATCATGTCTGCATTAACCAGAATACTTGTGGTCAGAATGCAAACATTGTCGATAATAAACGCATAACCAATGCAAACAACTGCAATGTGCAAGTGAACAAGATGTGTTCGGTGCAGTTGCGGACTTTTGTGATAAGATTAGGATAAGGTTAAGCAATAAACGTTCTTTTTTTTAAACTGAGAAACTGAGAAATTGCATTAGCAGATATGAAACATTTACGCCCTTTAAAAAAAGTGTCCCACGGAACTTCGTTTGTTTTTATGGATTGTATTTTAAAATGTGCCATCCACTACCTGTTAACAGATGCACGTATATACAGTACATGTACAAGTCACCAGTTGACATTTCAAATACTACTACAGGACGACTTAGCAGTTCAAGTGTTACATCACAATAAGTGTGTGCAGTACACTGGGGGAATAAAAAAAAATAACACACATTTACCAGATCTCTGTATTGGGTCTCACCAGTTTAACTATATCATACAGGGTGCTTAAAAAACATGTTAACACTTACCGGGTACATGGGACTTGCGTTTTTAATAGAAAAAGAACGGATAATACACTGTAACATGATAACAAAAGTATGTTAATAGATTTAAAAAGTCAAAGAGTCTCCACTTGTTCGCCATCATTGTCAACGCGTGCCTGGAATCATCTCCAGGTGGTCTCCAGAGCCCAGAGGCACATTTCACGTGGTATTGTTGCAAATTCTCAAAAGTGTTTAAAAACAATTGTTGAAGCACCCTGTATTAAGCCTCGTACAATTTTTTTTTTAATGCGTTCGTGATTTTTTTATTCAAGAAGCATCAGCTTTCATCCGCTGCTATTGGAAGTGTTGTTAAAAAAAAACCGTCCCTGGCAAGTGAACCGTTAAATGCCGACCGCTTGCGTTGAATAGCGTCTGTGGTATTTAAAAGGCAAACAGCAGCAGCCAGCGCAACTGTTGGAGAAGGTGGAGGAGTCAAGTGCGGTGTTTCATGAGAATGAAGGTAAAGATAAAAGTGCAGGGGTGACTCGAGGCTCCATTGCACCGCCACTGAAGCCTCCCACTTTCCACTGATATCTTTCCATCTCCTCCGAAATGCCCAAAGAAAAATTATCATTAGGTACCATCGTGGATATTTGTGGGTAATAGTTGAATGACAAGGATGTACTCTTGACGCAACAATAAAACAAATCCTTGCAAAAGCATTTTATGAGATGATAAGTCTTGAAAAATGTGGTACGTAAAATATTAGTTCATTGAAGTGTGTTGATATCAATTCGTATGTCAAAAGAATAACACAATACATGTCATTTGAAACATTGTTCCATGACTACTTAGAAATGTTTCTGTGATAAAAACTAAGTACAACTTTACCGGTAGTGACAGGGCACATTCTATTTTTGGTAAGTCATTGCGTTTGTGCATTGCGCGATGTTCGGCAGCAGCACATGATTGCGATACGTGCACTGAATCCGTCCACACTCTGCCGGTGAGACTTGTAAGAGCCAAAACCGGTCCAGAGTTTATTTGCTTAAGCCATCTTACAAAAAAACACACAACACCAAATTCTTCCCCTTCTTTAAACCCTGGAAGACCTAACACTTGGCTTCTGTCCGTGGAGTTTCTGCCCCCCCCCCCGCCCTCTTTGTATCGCGGTCGGCGAGATGTTAACTACCTCGCCTGGTATACAGGAGGTCGTCGGTTTGATCCCGAACCTGGCGCCTCTTGTAGATTTCGAGTTTGCACGTCTGTCTCTCTCCCTTGTGGTCGTGTGGATTTTTCTCTGAGTCCTACGGTTTTTCCCCTCCACATTTATACTCAACGTGCGTTGAGACTATGTGGCTGCTCTATATTTCCACATGATGATAAGCCGACTTGCTTGAGCTATCATTTGTGGCCAGGTTGCTTCCAACCAAAGAGCCACATAGCTTAGTGGGTCTTACCTGGTAAAATGTAAGATAATTTAGTTTTAGTTTGCACGGGGCTCGTGTTGAGTTGTAATAAAAACTATTCAAGGAACGAAACAGGAGGATGTCTCCACAAATCTGGCTGTCGCCTGATGAAGCTAGTTGTAATTAAATGTTGTGGCTTTGCTCTCCAACACACCGGTGTGCTGTACTAGTAACGAATTGGCCACGTTCTGTTTACGTGACAACCCTTACTAGTTGGCTGTGTCGGTTGGTGGCGGGTTTAACGACACATTGATATATATTTACGCGATCCAACCCAAAAAAAAACCCCTCCACGATGGATGAAATCTGTCGCGAAAGCCGACTACGTGTTAAAACGAAACTGGGCCCCTTGCCTGCACGATGACGGTGAAGAAGACGACGATGATGGTGGCGCTGACAAAGAGGCGCTTCTCGGGCACGTGGCCCTCGTCGAGGAGCGCCACGAGCGCGAAGGCGACGGCGCCGCGCAGGCCGCCGTACGACATCACCGCCTGCTCGATGGAGCCCAGCGGCACCATGCGGAAGCGGTTGAGCAGCCAGGTGAGCGCCACCACACCTGTGTGGCGACGCGAGCAGACGCAACGACGGCAAAACGACGACGATTGCGGCAGCGGCGGCCGTTCGCCGCTCGGCGGCGGTGGTGGTGGTGACGTCGTCACGGCGCAAGTGCCGTGCCTGGCAAGAGGGCCCAGAGGTCGCAACTGGGTACCCGATACCCGTACCCTACCCGATACCCGGCTACCTGTACCCGGCCAGGTACGGGTACGGGTAGCCGTTTGCGACCCTGGTGCGGCCGGGTACGGGTAAGGAATCAAAACCCGTTTGCGACCTCTGAGAGGGCCACGGGACAGACCCAGGTGGCATGAGGTCGCTGCCTGAGGTGACTGGCGGATGCACCGCCTGTGCTCCCCACTGCGCAAACTTGTCGCGTTTTGGCCGCTGGCGCTCCGCTCTCGTTGTGAGCACAAATGTAACATCCGCGTGTCATTGCCGTGATCGTTTGCACTGGACGCATATAGTCGATTTTTCACTTGCACAATTCCATGCACGTTTTGTTAACTGAAGGATTTTACTTGCAAAGATGACTGGATAAATCCATACGTGCTCAATTCCGGCCATCATTAGTACAACATAAATCCAATAATCCGTGTTGATATGGGGGGGAGCATATCATGGATCTTGTAATCACAGCACACCGCAAAGATTAGTTCTATATGTGGAAACATTTTCACTCTGATGCGGCGTGCAGTGGATTATGGAATAAAGAGCCACACAATTGCATTAATCCGCAAAAAATGTGCGGATTACCGGGTAAGAACGGTACGTGACTAGCGGGTAAATTAATCCGTGATAAATTCACGGATTACAAGGTTAGGAGTTTTCATAAGATCCAAATGGTGCAAATCTGCCATTTGGGTTGACGTTAAAGGATTTTTGTAAAAAAAAAAAATTGATATCCAAATTAAAATATGCAAAAAAAATCCTACTCAACAAATCATGCCAGCACGGTGATTCTGTGCGAGATAAAAAAAAAAGACTCCGCATTTCCCTGCACTTCTACGGATCGTGGTTTGCGTTGCGTGAATAGTTTTTAATCCGCCGCCATGTGCCGCCGATCATAGGGATTCACGATTTTTGCATCACAAATTGGCGGATTTGGCTTGCAAGAGTGTAAAGATTCAAACGTGTCAAAATTCAATAATGTTAAAATCTATACATATTGAGGAACGTCCCGATGATAATTTTATGTCAGCAATACTGTTAGAGAATTAGTCACGTAGAATATAATTAAGAGATATATTCCTACTACCGTACAACAGCAGTCACAGACGTTCGCAGGCAAACAAGAGCCTGCAGGAAAACTGTCAAATGTTCGCGGAGGGAATATCTTACTGAAGCACACAGACCTTATTGCATTGCTCGGTTTTCAGAGCTCCAACTAAACGCGGGAGGAAGCGTTGACCTTTGAAGTTTATGACTTCACCATTTTCAAGGGCAAGCTACCAGCAATTGCGGAAACCGCATCGCGACAGACCACAGAGAGGTGGCTGGGAAGCAGACGCGTTGAAAAACACCACTGGCGGGGGGGGAGGTGGTGGTCGGGCTTTTTATGTCTCTCACCTGCTGCACAAATGGGAGTCTTACAAGCAGCGCACTTGAAAGTGGCATTGTGCTAAAAAAAAGTGCACAGTTCAAGGCTGACATTTCAGTTGTTTTCCACCTCCCAGAAGGCACCCGTGGGGTTTGAAAGTGGTTACTTGATAAATATCAGCCCGATTGTGCAGCGAGCGTGACCACAACATGCACACTGAGGTTAATCATTTCAAATGTGAAAATTAAACCAAAGAAGACAATTATATAATGTTGGTGAGCAGTGGGCATGGTATTCTGCCATGAGATGGGCAAAAACACGATTATACGAACTGAGGAAAATAATATATATTGCACGTGTTTGATATCAATGTAATTTAATAATAATACACAGGCCTTTGTTAATCCACTGCTGGATGAAGCCCTCCCATGCTATGTCGGTCATGGGGGTTGTCTGAGCATGCTGCACAGTGGCTTAGCGATCGAATGTGCGAGACCTAATTGCACTGACCGTGCTCGGGCCCATGATCAAGAGAGTCTCAGTGTCAGCACAACTGTGACATGGGCTTCCAATTGGCAGTGAAAGACATTGCCAATTCGGCTATGACGGTCCCACCTGATGACGGAGACTTGTGTTGCCTCCGAAACGTCGTGATTTTTTGTTTTATTTTATTTTATTTTCATTAATTTTGATGTTTTTACCTACGTGACTTTACCGAAAAAACCTAAGAATATTGCCAAGGCACTACCGATTCCAGCACCAACACTGAAACATTGTTAGAAGAACAAAAAAACATCGTGAAAATTATTCCCTGTAATAATTATTTGTTGCAAAGTAATATTAAAGGAATACATTTAAAAAAACACACACACCAATATTGACTGTACCAGATTGGGTAAAAAAAAAATGGACACGTGGTCCCACTGAGCTCCATGCTCCATGGCCCACATCAACCACACTGCACTTCCGATACCTCACCGACCCTCACGGCGACGTGCGGTCAAACAACCCCCTCATAACTGGCACGCTATAGTGACGGATGCATCCTGCGGTGGATGAACAAAGGGCTGACTTTGTGTTTATAGCTGAGCAGCAGCCACGCCGCGTGACGAGCCACACCTGTGGGACCAGTACAGACTGGCCCCGGACGTGAACGACCTTGTGACCCCTTATCAATTATCAGAGACAAAGAATCAAGTCAATAGAACTTCATTGAGTCTGAATTAGAATGAGGCTGTGGACTTCACACCAATGCATTTGAGAACAATTAAAAGAAGAAACGTGTGACGGGTTTTTTTTTATTTGATTTATGTTATATTCACACGTTCTCTCGCCAGATGTAAACATAAAAAATTTAAACCGTGCATTGCAGCTCATGATACATTCTGACTCTACGTCACATTCAGTGAAGAAAATAAATAAATAAACAAGCGAGCAAGCCACCACTATAAGCGAGGCACTGCTTGTGAAAAGAATGGAAATGTGGCACTTATTGAGCACTCCAGCTCAAAGCAACGTGTGTATACAATGCATACAAGTTGTGTAAATGTGCACAGCAGTGTCAGCACAACTGTGACACGGGCTTCCAATTGGCAGTGAGAGGCGTTGTCAAGGCAATACCGATTCCAGCACCAACATTGAAACATTGTTAGAAGAACAAAAAAACATCGTGAAAATTATTCCCTGTAATAATTATTTGTTGCAAAGTAATATTAAAGGAATACATTTAAAAAACACACACACCAATATTGACTGTACCAGAGTACAAATGTAGCACGCACGCCCCAACTTTCCGATGAGAAATGAGCCGGAATGCATACGATTTCTTGAGATCTCGGAAGCTATTGTTGTGCTGAACTGAGCTCCGATGTCTATGCTGCCTGCCTTCGCCTATTCAAATGTAGAAGAAGTCGCATGTGGTCAAATAACCTCCACAACCCGCACAGCAACAGGAGGCCCTTATCCAGCAGTAGATTGGCAAAAAGGTCTGTACATACACGTAGACACAAACACACCCAACTTATTATCGAAGCAGGTGGGAAGCTCATTTTGGATTTATCGGAAATGTATGACTAAAGATGCACAAGCGTAACATCACCCGGCCACATGCACAAACCCCCCTCCCCAAGGATATATGACAAATCTGTTGTGTAACTTTGAACTGGTCTTGGATCACACACAAATAGAGCAGTTAGTCATCCTCAGGGTCAATAATAATTGGTTTTATTTGTCCACGAAAGGCCCCACTGTGCCATATGACTCTTGTTAAGGAGGGTCCTGCGTTGTGTTTTTAGTTGAAGATGTTTTCAGGCAATTACTCATGAGTGTTCATTATACACGTGAGAGGAAACCGGAGCACCCGGAGAAACCCCACGCATGCAAGGGGGCAACCAGGGGCGGTTTCTTCATTAGGGCGATTGGGCGACGCACCACCAATGTCATTGAACCACAGAGTCACGCTAGCCGTCACTGCAGCCTCTGGATATAGTCCAATCAGCGTCATGTCACGTTCTGTGGAGTACCGCCTCTTTTTGGGCGATTTCACTCCGGCTGAGAATCGCCCCGAGTGGCCCCATAGACTTACATTCAAATATGTTTTTTTTCGACCGGGGGGCGCTCCAATGCATTCTCTATGGCTTCCGGGTGGGCTCGTCCTAACGTGCTTACGTCATCATACGTGCTTACATCATCATACGTAAGCACGTTTCATCCAACAATATAATTTGTGGCCACCGAGTGGAATCTTTCATAAAATAAACTGGAGTGGTTTGTTTTAATAGTGAGTATAGAAACAAACAAGATGTATTGTAAGAGTCACTTTATTTTTCATTAATATTAAAGAAGTGAAGTTGCCTTTACATGCTTAAGCTGTTGCATGGGTGGACCTTATCCTTATCAATCATCCAGACATTTGCCCCCCCTGAGAGATTTTGCAGGAGCCGCCACTGGGGGCAACACTCTATCCCCATACAGATGGAAATAGATGGCGATGAGTCCACTTGCTGTGTTACCGTCTCCTGACAAGCCAGGGCATGGCATCTCTTCGACGCCGACGGAAAAGGAGTTTCACGGCATATGTGCGATCCGCAAACACTCGCACCCACAGTGCCGGATGACACACCACGTGCATGACCGCCACAGCCCAGCCATAACCGGAATGATCTGGTCAATGGGAACTTTTTTTGTCGTAAAATTTGAGCAAGTTCGCATTGCCTCTTTCATCATAAGCTTTCAAACGCTGACATTTCTGCCGAGGTCTCGGGAGTTTTCCAGACCAAAAAACATGCATGCACACAGACAGATTAGCTGTTTATATTATAGATTAATATCTCAATTTAACATCCAACAGTGATATAAAGGTGCCCCCGGGACACGCCGGCATCATCATCACTCACACATCTCTCTCGCTATCAAAAGATCTGCTCTGCATGCATCAGAATGGAGATTGTTTGTCACCACAGACACTTGTGCAATCTGAGGTGAGGGACATTTAGTTATTTTTTTTATTTCACTACGGTTGCTGAGCACAGCCCCGAACGCCCCAAACGTCCAGCAGCCAGCCACAAACAGTACTCAACCGTTAAAGGTCTAATAGTTAATACGCTTCTTGAATTGAGCAACATTGTAAGATATTCTTCGGGTCTTTCGGTAAAGTCACGTAGATAGGTTCAAAGAAAATAACAGATAAAACTACGACGTTTCGATCGCAACACAAGAGGTTGTCATCCTCCTGATGACCCAAACAATATGAATTCCTGCAGTCACGAAAGCTTTAAGTCAAGATTTAACATTGTAAGAGCTTGGGAAAAGAGACCATGGGAATTGCAACGTTGAGCGGTGTGAGGGAAGAATCAGAAAGAGAAGTGTTGTGACATGCAGTGTGGTGGGTGGGTGGGTGGGCGAGTGAGTGAGTCGATGAATGAGTGGGTGAGTGTGTGGGTGAGTGAGTTGGCAGGTTAGCGGACGAGCGGGTTAGTGAGTGAGCTTAACAAGAAGGCTTCCGCGACCAACATTATTAATGGAGGTTTTTGGGTTAGATCGCGTAAATATTAATGTGTCTACACCATTGGAACCTCATTTTCCAGTAAAAAAATATGATAATTGTTTTTTTACCCTTCTATCTGGCAACAAAACTGACACCTTTTTTACAAGGAGTCATGTTTGCATAGACCACAATACCTGCAGTCATAATGCAAACAAAAAACATAACTCTGATAATGTGCACTGTCCTTGAAGTTGATTGGTCCACACCCGAGACAGCTTTCCTTAGAGCTTAGTCTCACATGGCGTCATCTGGTCCAACCCATGTGAGACTAGGCTCTAAGGAAAGCTGTCTCGGGTGTGGAACAATCAACTTCAAGGACAGTGCATACATTATCAGAGGTATGTTTTTTGCATTATGACTGCAGGTATTGTGGTCTATGCAAACATGACTCCTTGTAAAAAAAGGTGTCAGTTTTGTTGCCAGATAGAAAGGTAAAAAAAACTATTATCATATTAATGTGTCGTTAAACCCCCCACCACCCGGCACAGAGAAACAGGAGGATTCCTCCACAAATCTGCATGTTGCCTGATGATGCGAGTTGTAATTACTGGCGAAACGTCGCACTCGAATTGTTCACGGGAACACTAACCATGGTAATAACGAAAAAAACAAGGGGATAAGGCGGTGACTGACCACTCAGCAAATGAGTCGCTGGAATGATTTACTGAGTGCTGGGCCATCAATCAACGAGGACTGCTTTACGTTCAAATGTATCCCGTACAGTACTTTTAGTGTGAGGTGGGAAATGGGTGCTCCACCGCAGATGTAGCAACGATGGCTGAATGAGCGACAACCACGGCATGAGGACGAGGCTGTTAGTGGCATATGGATTGGGGAAGCCAGCAATGGATTGGTTAAATCTCGTTCATTGCAATGGGGGCGCTTTCCGATCTTCAGACAACGAGAAAGCTTCCCCAGAGCAAACACAGCATTGAATATTGAGCATCAATGTGCTGAGGAGACGGCCAAACCCCGGCAGAAGTCTCAGAACTCATCAACATTTACAATCGGCAGTGGTGCTGCACTAACTTAGCTGTTTGCTTCGCGATTAAGTCTGGAGATCCTACAAAACCTTAATTATCAGAGGTAACAGCCGGTCAATACGACCTCGTTGAGTCTGAATACGAATGAGGGCTAGAGACTTACTATCGATGCATTTGAGAACATTCATATAAAGAACCCTGAGGTTTTTAAAATGTTATTTGAAGCATATTCACAAGTTCTCTACGCATGTAAATATATATAAAAAGCCTGCGGTGCTACTAATGTTTCATTCAGACTCTCCATCACATTCAGTGAAGAATATTAATAAGCCAGCAAGCCAACGCAATAAGTGAGGCTCTGCTGTGACAAGGATGAATGTGGCACTTGTGCAGTGCCCAAGCTGAAAGAAACGTTTGTATACAATGCATAGAAGCCGCGTGTAAATGTACACAAACTCACAGCACATGTAGGCTTAAACCAGTAACCTCACATTATAATAACAGCTTATTGAGCGGGGACAGTCGTTACATAGATTTGCATGATCTGACATTAAACATGTTATAAAGCTTGCGAGTGATGTTTTTTAGGTTGTGTGGTTTATTTTGAGCAGTACATGTGCACATACTAGGCAGTAATCGTCCGCAACATTGTGGTTTGGGCTCACTGATCTCAATAATTCTGCTTGATCCATCTTGACAATGAATTGCCAGATATTTTGGCGTTTGGGAGAAAACTATTTACTTAAAAAAACAGATTTATCTCTACAAGGCTGCTTTTAGGCTATTTGAAGAAGGCATACTTGTGTCTACATACATATGCTGGATATCTGTGAAAAATGGAGCTTCGGATCTTGTCGGATTTCTCCAGGATAAATAAAGATTCCGACATTCACACATTTTTTTTTGGTAAACATTTCAATGCTGGCATCGTTATGGAGCCTTTCTTCATAACCACTTTGTGCCGAACCAGAACCCATACCTAACAGGCAGGGCACTTGCATTAAACATCTGGCAGTTCATTGGCATTGGTTCAAGAAAAACTTCACCGCTAACGAGACAATGAATGTCAAAACCGACCCAGAGTTTCCTTACGTTGAACCAATGCTGCTGAAATGATGCATACTCCCAGAAGGCCTGTGTGTGTGCCTAATGGTATGTGTTCAAATATAATATTATGTTTTACGTGTCAAATTACAGGAGGTGGGTATGCAATAGACAGACATTAGCAGGGCAGCCCTCCCTATGATATTCTGTATATAGAGCATATGTATCAATAGGCATTTGGGACCCCAGTAAATAATAACACTGGTCAACAACAAAAATTCTGGCCTGGACTTTTCCAGCTGTTTTAGACTCATTTCAGGGTGCTGATTCCAATTAATCTCAGATTTGCTCTATCACATCTCATTTTTATGCTATCGGCATAACCTATTTTCATTGATTTTACCTGAAATTAACTCTGTCACTTATGATTGCAAGTTGTTGCGAGTCAGTGACTGCTTTAGTGTTAAAATATAGTGCTGTATTTTTAGGATAGTGTGTTTATAATATAATTTTATGTAGATATCCACATTTATTTAATATTTTTTTTCTGCAGGGCGTGATCTAACAATGGCTACAACATCCGAAAGAAGGAAATGCAGTAATGACCCAGATATCTTCTGCTACATCTGTGGCAGCTTCACTTTGCAGGATCAAAGGCACAACATCAATACCTTTGTCAAGAAGGTTTATCTTGCCTACTTTAAAGTACGACTTGGAGACCAAGACAAAAATTGGGCTCCTCACAAAGTGTGTAAAACCTGTGTTGGAACTTTGCGATCATGGTCTAAAGAAAAGAATGCTAAGCTGAAGTTTGGTGTGCCAATGGTTTGGAGAGAACCTACAAACCATTTGGATAACTGCTACTTCTGCCTTGTCAATGTAAAAGGTTTCAATAAGAAAAACAAACAACACTTACTATACCAGATATCCCACCTGCCAGACGACCAGTTGAGCACTGTGAGGAAATACCTGTGCCTGTATTTACTGAGCTACCAGAGATTGATGTTGAATCCCTCAGTTTACCTGCTTCTACAGATGATGATAATGATGCTCAGATCGAATATACGCCATCTGATGCAGATTGTGATAAAATGTCTCTGTTTAGTCAGCCTGAATTGAATGATCTTGTAAGAGATTTGTATTTGCCAAAGCAGTCTGCTGAATTGTTGGCTTCCAGGCTGCAAGAGAAAGGACTATACAGACCTGGCACTAGTGTCTCCTTTTATCGTAACAGACCAGCAGCACTGCGAAGTACTTACATTCAGATGGTCAACTTGTTCATTGGAATGATGTTGAAGGGCTTCTTCTCGATATGGGACTGCCCGCATATGATTCAAGTGAATGGAGACTTTTTATTGACAGTAGTAAAAGAAGTTTGAAATGTGTATTACTTCACAACAGAAATATATATGGTTCAATCCCAATAGGACACTCTGTAAAAATGAATGAAGAGTATGCCAACATCAAGATTGTTCTGGATAGATTGGAATACCATGTTCATGGATGGCTAATTTGTGTTGATTTGAAAATGGTTAATTTTCTACTGGGTTAGCAAGGAGGTCACACCAAATACCCTTGTTTCCTGTGCTACTGGGACAGTAGGGCTACATTAGAACACTGGGTTAAAAAGAACTGGCGACCAAGAATCAGTTTGACGCCTGGTGACAAGAACATCAAGAATGAGCCTCTGGTTGATAGGAATAAAATTGTATTTACCCCACTGCACATAAAACTTGGGTTAATGAAGCAATTCGTCAAAGCTCTTGATCACACTGGAGACTGCTTCAGTTATATATATGTTCAACCTTTTCAAGTCTCAGTGCCGAGAAGAAAAAGGCAGGAATATTTGATGGCCCTCAAATAAGAACACTCATCAGGGATCCACACTTTGTTACAACAATGACTGCGGCAGAGGCTAGAGCTTGGAATGCATTCTCTGATGTGGTGCGGAATTTCCTTGGGAACAGGAAAGCGGACAACTATCGAGAGATTGTGGAGGAGCTGCTCTTGAGTTTCCAAGCACTTGGATGTAGAATGAGCATCAAGGTTCACTACTTACATAGTCACGTGGCCCAGTTTCCAGAGAACATGGGTCACGTGAGCGAAGAGCAAGGTGAACGCTTTCATCAAGACATTAAAGTTATGGAAGAACGTTACCAAGGCCAATGGGACTCAAACATGATGGCAGATTACTGCTGGTCCTTGATGAGAGAGATTCCACAAGCTGTACATCGGAGATCGTCAAAGAAGAGGTCGTTTATGCAGATGTAACATCACTTTTGTGAATGACCTTTTTGTTCATATTTTTCTTATCTTCACAATTCAATTCTTACATGGTAATATGCATTCACTCACATTGATATGCATTCACGCTCACAACTTCGTGCTACAGCTCATTAAATGTTTGTTTCATTATTATTGTATATTGTATCTTATCTTATTCTTGTATGGATGTCTGTTTAGCTATTCGTATATGAGCATAAACTTGCTGTTTTTATTGAAAATGCAATATTTGATATCTCAAAAACCTGATGTGATAGACAAAAGCTGATGCCAGATTTGGAATCAGCACCCTTAAAATTGCATTAAATCCGTTGGAATACCTTATGCCAGAAAAAGTGTGTTGACCAGTGAAATAGTGTTGGCTGGGGTGGGAGGCATTCCTTCCTATCCCCCATCACTATTATCAAAGGGAGAAACTTTCCCTCGGCCTACATTGTCTTCAATGTAATAACGTTAAATTATTGCCGTGGACGTTTTGCAATGTTTTTACTTGAGCCAGACGATACATCAAAAAAAATTTCTTTAATAAAACAGGTAGCTGAAACATTGACCAGAAAGTTACGTCGCCACGTACCCGGCACGTTGCGGAATGAATTCATAGGAATTGGTGTTAAATGCACTCACAAAACAAACAAGTGCATTTGAAATATATATATAAAAACATGTTCTTGTAATTTTTGGGGTCTCCCTGATAGTTTTTCCCTGAGATGGCGGTACCCTCTTTGCCCCATCCTCGTTTTTGGCGGACGAGGGGGGTGCGGGTCTGTATATATCTGTATCATAACACGAGGAAGAACTTGGTTGAGTTAAGTTTTTGGTAAAATACTTCAGGTCACTTTCTGTCACGTGTAAAATGATTCCCACTTATTTTGAAATCAAACGGTTAATGCCCCGATATTCCACGCGAGGGTGTTACAATAATGGAGGATAATGAGAAGCAGCTGACACCTTTGCTGCTCAGATTTACAGAGAGATTTCTGATCAGACACCAGGAGAAGAGAGCAGAGTAAAGGAAATGCTGATGCACTCTGAGGAAACCCAGAAAATTGGATTTAGAATTGTGTAAAAGAGTAAAAAACTAATTATGGGATTCAATTAAATTACTTTCGATAACAGGTGCGTGATTGGTGGCGTGCAATGATGGTTATAATTGCACTTGAGTTCAAATGCTCTTAGCAACAATGTACCCAGCTATATTCTGCCACTCGTAGCTGCCGATTTGCCCAATAAATTATGTCTGGTCGTGTGACAGTGCTAGGGAATATGTGGAAATCTAGAACAAGCACAGCAAACTAACATTTTACACCTTAGAAATAATCAAATAAATATAATTGCCACTTTCAAGTGTTGGCAGTAAGGCTTCTTTCTTCTGTCTTTCTGATCACGCTCCCTCACTCCCACTCACTCTCTCCCCAGCAATGCAACGTCTCTCTTGATGCCATCTGTTTCTTCAGAAATCAAACCACAGTATAAAATGCAACCTTTGAAGTATTCTCGGTTCAGTTGTTCGTGATGTTGATTCGTGTAGCCATTTTGGCCGTCATTCTGCCAATTTTTTTACGGAATTATGGGCTCTTTCATACAAAATCAGAAAAAAATCGTCCCTCACAAAAACGCAACAATTCTGCCCCTTCTCTTGCCAGAATTGTGGAATGGCTCAAAGTCAGCTGGGCTAGGGTGGAACCATCATCATTAGAACCACTCCAATTATAGTCATCACCATCATCATCAACATATTCTTCCTCATCATGGCCATCATTGTTGTTTTTAAGTAGTGCGAAGCTGTCTTTCGCTGAGCTCTACAATAGCAAATCACAGTGGAGGCTCAAGAAACTGTCACACACATTACTGTGTGTGGGTGGATGTGTGAGACGGTCCAAAGCCTGATTGGTCGGCTCTGTCCATTGGCGGAGTGAGCATGCTGAAGTTCGTAGTAGCAGCAACATTGCTATTGGCAATGCTACAACCTCTGTGTGTCTATGTTGTGTGTCTCTCTCTGTGTGTCTCTGTGTTGTCTCTCTCTCTCTGCTTGTGTGTCTGTCTGTGTGTGTCCCCGTGTCTGTGTTTTGTCTCTCTCTCAAATTTAGCAATCTTTGGAAGAACGTAATCAACCAGGTAAGGTGCTGACTGTTGTGTTAGCCGACTCTCTGTGTTGGATTGCATTGCGTTTCTATATTCACTAGGTTTGTTTTCTACCTGATGACGATTGCTTGTATTGCAATCGAAACGTCGTATTCTATTATGTAATTCATTTTCTTTCTACGTGACTTTACCGAAAGAACCAAAGAGTAATGCTACAGTGTTAATATATATTGTTAATGTAGTATTGCCATAATCTTCATCTATCATCATCTCAATGTATTATTAGGACCACTGTCATTGTTGTCATTCTGATGATAATAATTTGTATTAGCATCACGATTGTCATTTTTATTGTCGTACGGTGCACACACGCCTGGCCACTGATTGGCAGCGGCGGGGTGTCGTGGCTCCACTAATTTCAACCGTTAAAAAAAACATCAGAATATCCTTTTTGGATCAAATCCTTCTGACACCAGAATTGCACGATGAAAAAAAAGTGAGAAAGCACACTCGCACGAATCATTGCCCGGTGAGTTACGCCGTGTGTATTTTTTCTCGCGGTTTTCTCAGGAAAGCAATTAGTTATAACTTCAGGGAAGCGCGGGCAAGCAAGCCGCAGCGGATTGCCACCGCTCAATCTGAGAAAAACCGTCCAAGTTAATTTGTTTGTGAGCTCTGGATGTCGGTGGGCACTGTGTCGGAGTTCACGGCAAATTATTCACACTGGGTGTAGCCAATGGAATTATCTAGGGGGTTCATGCTGACTTTTTGTAATCATACTGACAGACAATTTAAAGCCAATATAACCATGCATGCAGTCGTCACTTTCCTTGGTTGGAAACACCGAGTAATGGAAAAAAAAATTGTTACTCTCAAACAATGTGTTTGTTTTGTATATACAACTATAGACTAGTTTATTTAAACTATATATATAAAAAACTAATTTCACCAGGGTCGGTCCACTGAGCTATATAGATATTTTTGAGAAGCAACCTGGCCACAAATGACAGCTCAACGTAGTGACTTTTCACGTGGACATTTATAGCGGCCAAATACTCGAAACGCGCGTTTCTAAATGTGGGAGGGAAAACCAGAGTATCCTGGAGAAAAATCCACGTGACTATTAGGGGAACATGCAGACTACAAATATACAGGCGGCAGGATCGGTATCGAACCTACAACCTCCTGTACACCAGGTGAGGTAGTTAACAACTCGCCACTGTTGCGCCCACCACGTGTCTTTAAAAAGAACAACTAAGTAAATTGACATCAATTAGACCTCCTTTGCCAGTACCAAAATATAATAATAGGGTGTTTCCCCTTTTTTCTGGCAACAAAACTGAAACCTTTTTACAAGAATTCATGTCTGCATTAACCACAATACTTGCAGTCAAGATGTAAACACAAACACACTATGATAATATATGCATTGTCCTTGAAACTGATTAGTCCACACCAAGGGACGGCTTTCTTTTGAGCCTCGACCCAATTGGTCTTCGACCAGAGGACGCCAAAAGGTGTACAGCTCAAAGACAATGCATTATCAAAGTATTATTATATTTTGGTACTGGCAAAGGTGGTCTAATGACGTAGATGCTCACCCCGAGCCCTCATTACTTTGATAGTGCATTGTCTTTGAGCTGTACACCTTTTGGCGTCCTCTGGTCGAACACCAATTGGGTCGAGGCTCAAAATAAAGCCGTCCCTTGGTGTGGACTAATCAGTTTCAAGGGCAATGCATATATTATCATAGTGTGTTTTTGTTTGCATTTTGACTGAAAGTATTGTGGTTAATGCAGACATTAATCCTTGTAAAAAGGTTTCAGTTTTGTTGCCAGAAAAAAGGGGAAACACCCCTATTATTATTATAACTAAGTAAATTGACAAGATGCACCCTGTATTCGTTGTATATGTGCTTAGCAGTGCTTCGAGGCGTTTGGTTTGTTAATTTGGCGCCTGATAAATTAAACTTATTTCAAAAATACTAATTCGTTTTCCAATGTTCTCACTTAAAAAAAAATCATACTGGCACCGAACTCAACAACCATGGTTACCAAACCACAGAAGTAATTGGCTCTCGCCACGAGAGCCCAGTGACAAAACGGTTCGCAGTTTTAACCATTCATGTGTGGATTAGCTGTAGTCCTCAAGACTCCCTGTAGCCAACAGAGTGGTGTCATAATTCATGTAAGCTTTAACTATAGTCACGTATTTTACAACAACAACAACAACAAAAACGCGAGGCCAAGTAACGCTTTAACAAAGGTGGACAAATGCACAAATTACACGTAAATAAAAACATATACTTTCCCAGATATGTCTAAAACTACAAAAGGAATACATATCTAAACATACCAATGAAGAAATTAAGGTTTGTGATCAATTATGTATCGTGCATAAAATAGAAATATATTATAACAATAGTACAGATGCACTTCTTATGAACACAAACATCATTAAATATGAATACAACGGCACATGGCTATATATATAACACACGTATGGTACGCAGCGTACACGCGCAGACCTGCTGTGTAATCTATGCTATTGTTTGTATTTTACCAGGTAAGGCCTACTGAGCTATTCAACTCTTTTTAGAAGCGACCTGGCCACAAATTATAGCTCAACGAAGTGGCTTATTGCGTGGAAATGTATCGCAGCCAAATACTCTAATCGCGTGTTTCTAAACGTGGAGCGAAAACTGGAAGGACCTGGAGAAAAATCCGCGCGGGAGAACACGCAAACCCCAAATGCAGGGTGTTTAAAAATGATGGACCCAATTTCAAAGATATAGCGATTTCAAATTGGGCCCATCGTTTTGAAACACCCAGTATATAGACGTCAGATCACGGTGGCCCTCGCCACCGTGATCAGTGTTGGTTGGTGAAGGGGTGGCCCAGGAGGTATTTGGCAGCGGGCTATCGCGTTGCTGCCTTTCTCGTTCGTCTGTGGTTCCTCCTCGCGCCTCTGAATCGTTCTCTCTCTCTTCACGAGTGAGCGAATATGGTGCACCACGTGACAAGTTGAAATTTATATTATATACTCTTTGGTTCTTTCGGTAAAATGTTATTTTTTGTTTTATTTTATTTATTTTATATCGGTCAAGTTTTTACCGAAAGAACCAAGGAGTATAGAGTCTTGCAGTCACGAAAGCTTCAAATCATCATTATTATCTAGCTTTTAATAATAATATTCAGCCCTATGTCAATCCATTGCTGGATGAAGGCCTCTCCACGCCGTGTTCGAGCACGGGGATGCATACTCTTAGGTTTTTTTTCGGTAAAGTCACGTAGGTAAAAAATATAATTAAAAGTTATAAAAGTAATAATGGAAATAAAATAAAATAATAAATCACGACGTTTCGGAGGCAACACAAGTCTCTGTCATCACGTGACTTTACCGAAAAAACCTAAGAGTATGAATCCTTGCAGTCACGAAAGCTTCAAATCTACAGGGATGCATGTTTCACACACTCTGGGTCGGTGTGGCAGAGTAAAGGGAGGGCAGGACGAGTTCAAACATCGCTTGCCACCAAGGCCGTAATTATAATATCATTAATTATAATATTCAAATATGCTCAAAATGTCCCCCCCAATATATTGCTATAAAATAGATTCATGTTAATATGATTGTGGTTATGGTTGTACTTTATTCATCCCTAATCTCTGTCATTACATACAATGAAACAAGCAAAGGTTAAACAAAAAAGCAATGTAATACAATACACTATTAGACATTATTGTAAGAAATAAATAAAAAGTCCATTCTATGTGTTAGTGATTTTTTAAATATTTTAGGCAGGAAATTCGTTTTAAAATTTAGATTTTTTTTTCTGGGGGGGGGGGGGGTACCCCCAGACCCCCTGGAAGATTTGGTCCCCCCCCCCCCCCAATGTTGACTCCATGGCTACGGCCTTGCTTGCCACCGATGTTTGCCGTGGCTGGGTCTCACACTCAGCTCGCTCGGATTCATAGCGCAGTGAGATTAGACGCCCCCCCACCTCACTTCCTCACCCTGTGCCGCACTATATCACACGATCTATATTGAACGTACAACAATAATGGTAAAGTATTACGCTTAGAGCCACAGGCAATTGCTGTCTTTGTCAGAGCAGCGCTGCCAAATTCCCGTTCCTAAAGCTATTCATTTTAACATCTTATTTGTCCCCGTGTTGTATCTCTAATAGAACTCGTTATAATTGCTTGCAATTATTTGTCTGGCCGTTGATCATTGCACTATATCCGCCCCCCCCCCCCATTGTTAAAGCTATTGCGAATTACTGTGCAGTGCATTTCATCCACATCAGCTTTGCAGTCTTACTGTTGGCAGACGAAACAGAGTCAAATCCTTTTTCAACTAAACAGCTCAGGAGGGTCATTCAATGCTTGCCTGTGAGACGGACAGTTGATTGAAATTGGCTCTCGCCTCAATCATTTCCCCCATGCTTTCCATTGTGATGCTCTCGTTCAGGGGACGGCAACCCGCGGCTCTGAAAAATCATGCGCCTCTTTAAGGACTCCGTTGGAACGTTGTTTATCAACGGACCGCCGTCCCGTGGTGTACGGTGTTTTTTTCTGTAATATTTTGCTGTCTTTTCTTGGATTTTCTGTTTGAACTTAGTCACATATTCACTTTAAGATGTTTTTTGTTCATGTTTTTGTTTTTTGTTTGTTGCGGTTGCACCCGATTCAAGAGCCGAATGGCTCACAGGGCTATACCTAATAAATGAACTTGAACTTGAACACCCATTGCGGCTCTTGAAAGATTTTTTTTTAATCACCGAAGTCGAATAAAAATGCTCTTGTTGTTGTTTTGGTTTGCCGACCCCCTGCCCTCGCTGGATATACTTGCATCTGTTTGTCGATATCAATAATGACGGCTGCACACGTATTATTGATAAAAGTACAACCCTGCAATTGCTTTCTCATGCCACTACTGCTGGAATCACTTTCACTACAGAGAGCTCCGGAGAGAGCTCTGAAGAGCTCCCTCTAGACTATATTTGGCCTACTCTTCCACACCAGTCAGGATGTTTTGGAAGAGGTGGAAGCACGCCCTCTGCAAGACGAACCGTGCGTGAAATTTAGCAGCAAACAAATCCCTCTGGCAAACCGGCCCAACGACGAAGCCTCCGTTTTGTCACGGGATATCTCTGTGCACAGAAAAAATGTGCACGGCAGCGTGCAAACGCACGTACCACACGGGCACGTGCATCACGTGCATCACGTGCCCGTGTGAGCTCAGGCTCAGGCTCGAATGCACAATGCGATACACAGACCGGTATTCACCACACAATTGTTTTATATATATACAATCATGTTTAGGCTGCCACGGTGGCGACATGTTAACGACCTCGCCTGGTATGTAGGAAGTCGTGGATTCCATACCGACCCCAATTTTTTTTATATTTGGAGTTTGCAAATATATCTCTGAGTCCTCTGTTTTTTCTCTCCGCGTTTTGAGCATTTGGTTGCTATAAAATTTCCACGTGCTAACCTACTTTGTTGAGCAGTCATTTGTGGCCATGTCGCTTCTAAAACAGAGCTATATAGCTCAAAAGGCGTTACCTGGTAAAAATAAAAATAATAGCTTAATAGTTTTCTGATATATATTTAAAAAATAACACTCCAAGCCTTTCTTTGTCAATGTTACCCAAAAAAAACAGACCTGAATTGTACACTGAGTGGTAAGTTTTGCAGCGATGCGAAAGTTATTTTGTAGTTTCAGTGAAATACATGAAGCCATCCTTGGATGGCTAGAGAGATGAATGGCCAGGAAGATTGATGTAATATTTTAGAGGCATAGCAATAAGTGGCCTTCATAACAACTCTACAATACAGCCAAATACACCGACTTGCAGGGATCTTCTTTACTTTCTCATCAGCGGTAAGTGTTGCTGAGAATAAGTAACACATCAGGCTGTATTCTGTAAAAGCTTCTTTGTGTGTGATTAATTTGTTGACCCCCCGAACCTCCGATTAGCACGGCTGGCTACGTAACGGTGCGAAAGAAGTTCAACACGCACACATACAGACATACTCAGCGCAAAGCAGTGTGGTTGCAAACGCAGCGCTTATGCAGAGTGGGTTGAGCGCCTGGTATTTTGGGACAGATTTGAGGGCACACTCTTTGATCTCTGGGTCAAAAGAATGGATGTCTCTCGTCAATTATATGAGGCATACATCATTTAGGGTGTGTCTGTTTGCTTTTATTGTCATTATGATAAAAAATGAGCGCAAAGGGAGAATTGATTTTAAGCCATATTCTAAAATGGATTTAATAATGCAAGGCTGATGCAATTCAACGTTAGCGACATAATAGAATACATAAATAATCACATACCACACAAACAATTGTCCTGTGAATTTTCAACTACACGTTTAGTTAATTAGGAATTCACACTTGGTGATCAAAAGTCTGGCCTGACACGGAACTCAAAGGCTAACGATAATTACGTTGTTATTCGCACATAATTTCTCTGAAGTCTACTTGAGATGCAATTCACCTGTTCCGTACATATTTCAAGACATTATTACCCACAGTAGTGGCATAGGAAGAGCCCAGAAACCACAGAACCCGAGGACTCTCACCCCTCACGCTCAATTATAAGAAATGCAGCTCTGCGGACTCCATTGCCAATGGGTAGAGTGACCAGAAGCAAATGTTCATTAGATTTTGTTTTTCTCCAAATTTTCATCTCAGTCATGAGGCCAATCTCATGGCGGGTGAGTGCTGTAGGCATGGGCGAAGTTTGGGGGCAACGCTCCCCCCACCCCCAAACTGGAAATCTTTATTAATTTATTTTAAATAGTTTGTGATTAAGATGAAATATTAATTAATGATATGCACTCGCGATTCCTCATGTGAGGGACAAAGCAAATCCCTGCCCCCCCCCCCCCCCCCCCACATTCCGCCTATGGCTGTAGATATGATGAGAAAAACGAAGGTCGTATTGGGTAGGACACGTGTGCAGGAGGAAGCAGGAGGACCAGTTACCCAGACGAGGCATGGAATGGTCTCCATGAGTCTGGCGAACAAGGGCGAGAGGACCTAAGGCCAGATGGTGGGCAAAGGTCTCTGTGCAGCTCTCCTCCACCATTGGGGCCTTCGTGACAAGCCAGACCACAACTGCGGGACGACACAAACCATGTTGTTCATGACTCTCCACTCAGGTGAGTGGAGGCCCACGAGGACTGCACACGGCCACCGAGGACCTCCACCGCATGGGCTCGGCGATTACGCACTCGCTGATTGAATACATCATATCTC
Organism: Lethenteron reissneri; assembly: GCF_015708825.2. Taxonomy (NCBI): domain Eukaryota; kingdom Metazoa; phylum Chordata; class Hyperoartia; order Petromyzontiformes; family Petromyzontidae; genus Lethenteron; species Lethenteron reissneri. Next base: position 4,959,691 of record NC_083813.1, on the reverse strand, counting down.
GTTCTGGGCTCAGCCTGGGCAAAACTACGTCGTTTAGTCGAGGAAGGACACTCCGTGGTGTTGTTCTGGGAAGTAGTGATGATCATTCTCTTTGGTTTTTCGGTAAAGTCACGTAGGTAAAAAATAAAATAAAAATTAATTTTATCACGATTTAATTTAATCAATTAAATCCCCCCCCCCCACCAAATCACGATTTAATTTAATAAATTAAATCACGATTTAATTTATTTTTCTTTTATTTTTTGTGACTTTACCGAAAAACCAAAGAGTATGGACCCTTGCAGTCACGAAAACTTCAAATCTAGAATTAAAATCAAATCTAGAATTAGTGATGATCAGTTTAAAGCTGGGCTATCCGATTATTTAAGTAATAAATTCCTCCACTGATTCAAAGGTTTAACTCCCCAAACAACTGGATAACTCAAAATAAGACGGATAAAACAATAGTCTCTTCTGTACGTGCGTGTGCCGCTGGTCGGGAGGTAATGGGCGAATGGGCGGGTCTTGGTAATGTCATCTGCATCAGTAGCGTCACGATGGCTGTGGCTTTTGTAGGGTTTTGGCGGTGGTGGGAGGAGGGGGGACACACTGCTAATTGTAAAAGGGACCCGAGTAAACGAGTTAATTATAATGTTCAGTTCAATAATCAACTTAATTGATGAATCATCCCAGCTCCAGGGGAGTTTGTCGAGCGCCAGCTGCCATGGGAACAAAGCCCCATGTTGGCGCCGCGGTGGCCAGATGTTAATTCCCTTGCCTGGTGTGCAGGAAGTCGTGGGTTCAATCTCAACCCTGACGCCTGCACATTTGCAGTTTGCGTGTTCTCGCCGTGGTCGCGTGGAGTTTTCTCCGGATCCTCCGGTTTTTCCCACCACATTTAGACTCAACGTGCGTTCAGAGTAGAAATAATAATAACACTCTATCTTCTTGGTTCTTTCGGTAAAGTCACGTAGAAGGGAAATAATAAAATCATAAAAATAAAACATAATAAAATAATTCTCACGACGTTTCGGCCACAACGCAAGCAGCCGTCATCAGGTGAAGAACAGGTCTGTCGGAAAGACAGCGTCTGAATGAGCACCACCATGCTTGGCAGCGTAAATTTTAGCTGGGTTGGAGGGGGAAGGGCGCCTTGACAAAGGAATATGCATATCAAGAGGAATTTAGCATATTTATGGGAAATGCAGATATGGGATTAGTCACTACTTGTGGAATGCGTAGGAGGTGGGGGGGGTTAAAAAGTTAAATCGAAAAATAACACTCTAAACACCTTCCAGATTGCACTGTTTTTAAAATTCTTCACGGGCGAGCCCCTGTGATTTCAGTTGACTCCCCTGCCCGGGTTCTCTGTTCATCTTCTTTCGGTTTTACCTCCACCCCAAACATAACACGTAAACCCACTGGTGGACGAGCTTTCTCAAGCGCAGCCCCTGCAGTCTGGAACACCCTCCCGCTGCACATACGACAAATCAACTCCATCGTAGTATTCAAATCTAAACTAAAGGCCGTATAATTCATCCAGGAATATGGAGAAAAAATAGGTAATCATATTTTTTGGGGTCTTTCGGTAAAGTCACGTAGATAGGTTCAAAGAAAATAAAAAAAAACTACGACGTTTAAATGACAACACAAGCGATCGTCATCAGAACACTTGTGTTGTAGTCGAAACGTCGTCGTTTTTTGTAATTTTTTGGTTATTTTCTTTGAACCTATCAACGTGACTTTACCGAAAGACCCAAATAATATGAATTCCTGCAGTCACGAAAACTTTAAGTCAAGAATAGGTAATCACTTTTTATACTGATGGATATAAACGAGTCGTAACTTTCCACCACTCCACCGCCTCTCTTGTGACGGTTTCCTAGCTTTGTTGGGAAGTTTGGGGATTGTGGGTCTGGGATGTTGACACCTCGTGGACTCATTTCTTTGTTGCGATCACTTTTTGTTGTTGTTGTTTGTGCACTTTGTTTCGATTTCCATTTCTTATTTTTGTATTCATTTTTTCTTTTGCTTGGTCGTAGGGTTTTCATTTTGCTTGGGAGTGGCTGTGTATGGGATTTGGTCCTCATATATAAGTAATGTACAGCGTTGTGGGACGCTATTGGCGTGAATGACGCTAATCAAATGAAAGTATAAAAAAAGTTTAGTTTTAAGCCCTGCAGCCAAACACGGCATCAGCAGAGAGAGAGCCATCACGGTTTCCACTGTTCGTGGTAAGGTCACCCCCCCCCACGCCTCCCCCCCACCTGCAGATCGATATTGTTTTTGATACAACCGATAATTTTCTACAAAAGAAATGAAAAAAAAACAGCGTGAATTAAATTCTATAATGCCAGAGAACATACGCTGAATGTTCTTTTTTCACTCGTACGGGGCCCGATAAAAAAAAAAACTTGAAAATGTTGGAAATATATTGTTGGTTCTTTCGGTAAAGTCACGTAGAAGGGAAATAATAAAAGAATAGAAATAAAACAATACAATTCTCACGACGATTCGATTGCAACACAAGCAATCATCATCACCTGATGATCACCTGATGATGATTGCTTGTGTTGCAATTGAGAATTTTATTGTCTATTTTAATTATTTTATTATTTCCCTTCTACGTGACTTTACCGAAAGAACCAACAATATGAATCCCTGCAGTCACGAAAGCTTTAAATCGAAATGTTGGAAATATCTTCACCCCTGGAAAGTTGCTACATCCGCATGTGCTCACAGCAAAAACGACTTCGCTGTCACGAGAAGGATTAGTCCTCCCTGTCGGTGATTCTTTAACTTAATGGGAGCCAGGTCTGTTGAGTATGGATTTTCTCCAAATATCTGTCTTTCATATTTCTTATTTTTTTCATTTAACACAAAAACAATACGATTCAATGACCTGTAAAAAATACTTTTGTAATATGTCTTTAAAATTTTAAAAATAACTGAACAGACATCAATTGTTGTTGAAACATATCCTCTTTGTCAGGCCAAAAACGTTTTAACCGTCTGTGATATTTCCCAACAATACACTTAAAGGATTGTGTGCTCTAAACTAGGATAATTTTCCGAAATGTCGCCTCATATTTTTTTTTACTTTTAAGGCCAGAGTGTTATTGAGGAATGTGTTAAATACTCCAAAAATAATTTGTCCTCAAATCATGAAAAACAACTCCTGAAAATGAGACTGGAAACTCAGTTGTGGCTATTATTCATAACATTTAAAAAAATAATTAATCTGTGTGCAGTAAAATGTTATCATCACGTTCTTTCAGCACCAGATTGGCCCAGAGGAGACAATCCCCAAATTCTTGGAAAACGATCACAATGTAAAATTCAAACTTACGACCTCCTCCATGCCTGCAAGCTAGCGAACTGTGCTGTTTAATTAACTAGCAACAGTAAATAGATTGCAGCAGCGGTGGCGGGTGGGGGGAGAGCGCCACAACCGACAACAGAATCCGCAAGAGCGAGCGTGTGTCATGGATTTAATGGGGAAATATGTACACCTTCCCAAAGAGATCGTGGCATTTTAGTGAGCGAGCTAAACGTGTGACGACGACGACATTGCCTCTTCTGAGGTCACTCGGGGCCGTGATGGGGCCAATTGAGATGTATGCATTTATCCTCGACCAAAGGATTTGTTTTGCAACCGAGCCAGGGAAGGTCAGTGGCAGCTGGTGGTGTTCAGTCTGACTGCGCTATCAATTGTAATGGGTTATTAGTTTTACCAATTAGAAGCTGTTAAGGTGGCAAGAATTCGGTTGTGCACCCATTAATGCCACTTGGGACGGCCTCCCTAATTATTTAATTTGAAAATCGCTCCGCTGCATTGTTGTTGTAATAACGCTGCTCATGAAAAAACATCATGCATACACTGCATACTGTCATCTGTTATGGTGTACAATTGAACAATATATACGCGTACTCTTTGTCTATATTTTACACTGTAATTTATGCTTTCTACATAATGTGACAAGTTGTATGAGGTTATATGTCCATTGAATGATACGCAATATACTTATTCCGTGTTTCATCATTATAATAAACATACCAGTTTAAATATATATGAATCCTGTTTTATGCAGGGCGATGACCTATCCAAGCACAATCCAGGCTCAAAGTCCACTTAGCTTCTAATATCTGACGAAACGTTTAAATCTATATTGAAAACTCATTTCTTTTAGAACTGATTTGATGTGTTAAGTTTATTGTCCTACCCCTGCACCTCCAATTTGCGCGATTGACCACGTATGGTGCGTAAGAAGTTCAACATACACATCCAGATCAACCAGAGTCTGCATGCGTTGCTAGAGGCTGCTGCGAGGCTACGGTGCAAGGCAGATAGGGCAGGGCAGCAAAATCCATTGTTGTACTGTGCTACGTCCCCATGTCTATGCTCCGTGCCCTCAACAAACCCGCACTGACCATCATGGGTGAAGTTTTGGTCAACTATGTCTCATGACCCGGGCTGCGTGGGGAAGCAATCATCCAGCAGTGGATTAACAAAGGGGCTGGGTATGTACGTATACAATCGACTCAACTATGTATATTATTTACTGCACACTTTACGTGCAATGTTTAATGGAATGCTTGCAGATAATATAAGATCTCTGGTGTGTTCATTTTGAGCATTATTTTACAGTATATGGAATTGCAGCGCATACATATTATACTGTACACAACCAGCAAAGTAATAACAATGTTTTACCACCTTCTCAATAAGCTTGAGATCCCGCAATCAATCACGTACGTTTGGGGCTCTCGAAACAACGCTGGAAAATAAACATTAAACAGAAATCAATGGTCACTTTGCTGCAGACAAATGAAGAGGATATGCATGACATTTTTTTAGTGAAACTGGGTCAACCTCAGTACACAAAATGTTGCCAAGTCTACAATGCACCCACGTCCTGCATCTGTCACCGTCGTCCTAAAAATGATACATCAAAGCCATCTTTGTGAAATCAGTTCTTTGCAATCCAATTAATTTTGGCTGGCAGACACTTAATTTAATATTTTTTTCAGGGCATACTTTAAGCTGAATCATACATCAAGCTGACGAATGAACTTGGGTGACCGGGCTCTCAATTAAGTTGGTGCATTTATCTGAAATTAACTATATATATAAACAATTATTACCATTATGCACTTGTGCGACATCCCATCACAGGTATGGCAAGGATCGCGAAGGGAAACGAAAATTCATCAACGGCGCGATTGTCCTATAGACACGTTTGGCACTTGCCTAAAATGCAGCAGTCAAAATTGTCAATATTTCACAGCAATATCAAAAAGGTTAATATTTCATGTTATCCATGAATAAGTAATGTTGGGATGCGGCGCTCATGGAGAGAAAGAAAACTTGTAAATGAAAAATATATTCATCGCACCGAGCTAAGTATGTACTGAATAAGTGTGTCAATTTTGTGTGGCATGTATGTCCTGTACATGTAACAATGTGTGTGTATGTATGCACGAAATTACGTGAAAATGTTAAACATAATTTACTTGAGTCATCATTAACACAAAAATATGTGTGAAGGAGGACCATTTTACCCAAGATGCGAACTTTACATCAGCAATTTAAACACAGAATATCAGTTACGAGACGAAACTCTGTCAATTATAATTGTGATGAAGTATTTTCAATATTTTCATTCTGTCCTTTCACAACCACCATCACGACCACCAACAAAGTCCTTGGAATGCATGTCTGGATGGATGCATGTGTCATTCTATGCGGGGAGCAGTGGCGTAGTGGTTAGCGCGCTGCGCTATGAACCCAGCGACCCGAGTTCGATAATTACCGCTCACGGCCAACATCAGAAATGATTAATTATCTGAAATGGTTCCGGGCCTCGCCTAGGTCGAAACAAGTACCTGGTGCGGTGTGTAAACATCGACCCGAAGGAGAAGAAAGGCGGCTGGGCGTGGTATTGACCACCCACCCACCCCCTCATGTGGCATGCCAGACTTCATAAGTCCTTGCAAACAGCACTTGCCCAAAAACTATGTTGAGGCTATACGGGGGACTTTTGCCTTGGCAGCAGTGGCTTAGTGGTTAGCGCACCGTGACATCGGATCAATTGTCGGCCATAGGTAACGTCAGTGGCGAGTGATATCCGACCCGTTTCTGGGCTTCCCCTGGGTCGACTCAGCCTTAAATGAGTACATGCTACGGTGTGAATAAGTCAGCTTTGGAGATGCAAAGGTTTCCAGGTGGGATAATGGTCACACCACCCCCTTTGTGCGCCATTCTGTTCTTCGAAGATGCTCGCCGACGGCACTTGACTCAAAAGTCTGTATAATGCTACCCAGGGAACATTTATCTTTGTATAAGTGATATTTACAAAACCTCAGAGAACGCTGTCGTGAAGCATTCCAAGTAATACAAAAACACTGTGTACTCTTTATCTCTACTTAAATAGTGTTTTCTGTGCTGATGCCCCACGGTTTTGAGAGGGCACCTGCCAATAGCATCTGGCAAACCAGCAGTGTTTGTTTAGCATGCCTGACTCCTTGATGTTGTCAGCAGGGGACACTGCTACACAACGCATTGACTCTGCTGCAATACTCACGTGACCCGCACGGACCAGCGTGGTGAAGTATGGCAGCATGACCCCCGTGACTCGGATGGTGCAGGGGAGCCCTTCATCTAGCAGTGGTTTGACAGCAGGGCTGCACGTGTATGCTATGCACTGTATGTGCGTTGTATATATATATGAACACGTTCCTTGTATTACTCTTTGGTTCTTTCGGTAAAGTCACGTAGAAAGAAAAATAAATTAAATAATAGCATACGACGTTTCGATTGCAACACAAGCAATCATCATCAGGTACAAATGAAAGAGAAAACAAACCTAGGAAACTTAGAAATATAATGCAATATAACACAGAGAGTCGGCTAACATAACAGTCAACACCCTACCTGGTTGATTACGTTCTTCCAAAGATTGATAAATTTGAGAGAGAGACAAAACACAGACACGGAGACACATAGACAGACACATAAGCAGAGAGAGATGACACAGACACACACAGAGAGAGACACACGCATAGGCATACAGAGAAACAACGCCTCTGTATGCATATTTAATGATGTTTGTGTTTATAATTATTTCAGCTGAACTATTGTGAAAATTTATTGTATTTAATGCAGGATAAATAATTGATGACAAACCTTAATTTCCTCACTCTTACATTTAAATATGTATTAATTTTGCTGTTTATATATTTAATAAACTATATGTTTATTCACGTTGCTTATATGCATTTTCTCATTCATCCACAAGCTATAGCCTCTATTAAGTTATTATTTACACCTGTGCACGGTAAAAAGAAAAACCTTATTTATAGCGTCGCTGAATTGTGCATTATACCCCGTACTGAAGACGCCATAATGAAGACACACTCCTCCTAACCATTGTAGATTTCACTTGCTGAGATTTGCAATTTCTACCCGAGAGAAAAGACAAAAAACAACCCTTGCATTTCAATTTTAATGAGGGACGATGAAAGTAAATGCCGCACCGAATTCTTTGCCTTCACCACACTACGCACTTTGCCAATTTGGCAGGACACATCCAGCATGAAACGTGGCTTTAATTCCCATGCTACTTAACATCAATAGAAACAAAAATCACGAGCTTTACTTACACCCCGCTTAATTCAATTGAACCTTCATTTATATAAAGTGGATGGTCCATTGAGATCTAAAACAGAAAAATGTAAGCGAAGCATGAAAAACTGTTGACGAGCAGGATAACTTTTAAGCTACATTTCCTTTAAGATTATTTGAACACGGTGTAAAACGTGAACTCCGAGACAAGCCGACGGTAGAATGTTTGCATAAACGCAGTCGCAGGATCATTAATATCCACGTCGTTCCCCTGGTATAGCGGTGCATTTTATACATTCTCTAGGGAACTGATGGGCAGCCGCAGACACAAAACCATCCACCCTGTGCAGAGTGGTTCAACAGCGAGCACGAAGGCTATCCCGGCCACATCCTCCAAAAGTCACCCACTTTATAGCAGCCAATCTGTCGGTGACTATGTGCGTGGGCTGTAACATAAATGTCGTGAAACTGCCTTCCACGTGCGGCGTTGAGCTGCCCGTGCCCTTACTTGCCGGGATCTGGCAGTAAGGCTAGTGGAGGTAATCTCCATCTGCGCTGGGATAGTGTGCTCCCCCCAAACTCTCACACGTGGGTTTACTCCGAGCACTTCGGTTTTCATTCCACGTGTGTAATGGCCGAAAATGACCCCAAGGCAACGTGCAGCCTAAACGGCTCTTCAAAAATAAGCCAAGGTCTCCGATTGGAGGAAAGAGGCCTTCACAAAGATTGGTCAGAAGGCAGGATTTTGAAGTGATTGCAGGAAAGGTTTTAAAGGAGAATAGGTGGGAAACAAAGTGGAACCCAGAGGTGACGGTTTGCATACATTAGAGGGAACGGACAGGGATTGACTAAGGGAAATAGGGTGAGGGAACATTCGAGAAAGGGGGCTGAGGCATATATGAGGGGAGAGCACGAGGAGTGGGGAGGTTCGGAGGAAGATACAAGCTGGAATACACAAAAGAAGCCTAGGGTCTCGATTTAAAGCTTTCGTGACTGCAGGGATTCATCTTCTTGGTTCTTTCGGTAAAGTCACGTAGAAGGGAAGTAATAAAATAAAAATAAAAAATAAATTATTATGTTTTATTTTTATTATTTTATTACTTCCCTTCTACGTGACTTTACCGAAAGAACCAAGAAGAAGCCTAGGGTCCCTTATTGTGTAATTCTATAATAGGGTTACTGATGGTGTCGACTCAATAAAAGTGCCTCTTCTTATTTACTGTCGTCAGAGTCATTACACATGTATCAACACTCGTTAATTGGCTGAAAACATCTTGATATACAGAGGACCGCAGGGCTTGGGCAATTGTTGGCACCAGGTCACCCATCGCCTGGCTGCCTTCCCACTTGTCTGTGGTTTTATTATCTTACCTTCACGTAATATATATATATAAAACGCCTTGACCCAAGGCACTTCACAGAGACTTAAGAATGGTACACATGAATGTAATGGTGGAGATGAGGCAAATACAATGGATGAGAGGAAATAATGGGCAAATCTGCGATGCGTGAATTAGCTATAAGAGCAATTGGCGATGATGAATGGGTTGGATGGATGGGGAATGAGTGGGAGCCATGGAAAACGGAGCAGGAACGGCAGTGGTGGTTATGAGGAGGAGATTAAGTTGGCTGTGGGGTGAGCTATGGGAAAAAAGTGAGTTTTGAGGGCGGTGTTGAAACTATTGAGCGAACGTGATTGCTTAATGTGGAGGGGAAGTTTGTTCCAGTCAATCCTAATGAAAAGCTGTTCACTTTACAAATGTGTGTAAGTATGTAATTTAACTATTTAAGGGACTGCATTAAGAAGTTGTGTAGAAACAGGAATGGGATGAAATATTCAAATATAATTGAACTAGTTAGAACTAGTTAAAACTGCTGTACATATTTCGATTTAAAGCTTTCGTGACTGCATAGATTCATCTTCTTGGTTATTTTGGTAAAGTCACGTAGAAGGGAAGTAATATTATTTTATTATATTATTATGTTTTATTTTTATTATTTTATTACTTCCCTTCTACGTGACTTTACCAAAAGAACCAAGAAGATGCTGTACATATATTTTCAGAAAGGGTAAAAGTGCAGTCTTGTAATGTCTTTCTGGCGGAAAGGCCTCCACTAGATGCAGCTCTGCAGAGGCCATCTAAAGCGCATTTTTTGGCCCAATGTTCCACACTGATCAGACATCTTGGAAAACGAAAATATGTTTAAATGACTTCCCATTTTACGCAGTGGCAATTCTTCAGCACGGACAAAAAAGGCAGGCAAAAAAAAAATCATCAAAAAGATGCCCATATAGGTTAGTCAGCGTTGTTGATATCAACAGTCAATTTGTTTCAGCATTTGGCCCAAATAAAAAGGTATACAAAATGTGTATTTCTTGCTCAAATGAGCATTGAGGTGGAATTTCAGCCAGTACCAAAATTCCATATCCCTATTGTGGGGGATATGTCCATAGGACAGCCACTTAACTTCCCCCACAAAGTCTACTAATTATATAAACAACCAGAAGTATGATGGGCTGAGTCAACCTCCAAACAACATTTAAGCTAACAACCTCAAGATTATCTGTACAGGCATCCTCAGCTCCACCGCTGAGGATGCAAGGTTATTGTGCGGGCATACAAAAAATTACCTGAAACAATGAAATAATTGAGCCACCTTGGCAGAGTGAACCTAAAGCAGAGGTCGCAAACGGGTTTTGATTCCTTATCCGTACCCGTACCCGGCCGCACCAGGGTTGCAAACGGGTACCCGTACCCGTACCCTGATTGCGACCTCTGGGATGCAGCCATGTTGCAGGCGCGGGTGGGTTGATTCTAGGAACTTGAATTGTGAGAAGAGACAAGACGTTGGGAAATGAGTGACAAACAGTTACTCACCAGTGACTCACGGCCTACCCGTACCCGTACCCGGCCGCACCAGGGTCGCAAACGGCTACCTGTACCCGGCCGGGTACGGGTAGCCGGGTATCGGGTAGAGTACGGGTATCGGGTACCCGGTTGCGACCTCTGACCTGAAGTGGGGGGGCGGGGGGTGGGGGGGCGGGGGGGCTACCTTCAACGGGAATCCAGCAGCTCATCGGTGCCACCGGTGGGTGCCTTACCTATGACGCGGTAGACAGAGACGAAGATGAGCGTGAGCAGTATGAAGGCGGTGTTCCAGGTCCACTTGTGGGTGTCCACGGCCGAGATGCCCAGGAACATGAAGATGATTGTCTCGGCGCCGCTCGCCAGCATCTTCATGGTGAACTTGATGGTCGTCTGTGACTGCACCGAAATGTTGGCATCCACGTACTTCTTGCAGCAGATCCCACAGAACGTGATGCTGCGCAACGGGGGGAGAGCGGACAGAGTGTGTGCTTACGTCACCTGTAGACGGAGATGCCACGCGACACCGAGATAAATACCCAGGTACTCCATTGGAACCTCCTTTGCCAGTGCGCCTTTTGACGTCATCTGGTCCAAACACAATTTGAGACTAGGCTCTAAGAAAAGCTGTCTCGGGTGTGGACCAATCAATTTCAAGGACAGTGCATGCATTATCAGAGTTGTGTTTTTTGTCTGCATTCCGACCACAGGTATTGTGGTCAATGCAAACATGACTCCTTGTAAAAAGGGTGTCAGTTTTTTGCCAGATAAAATGGTAAAAAAACAATTACCCAGGTACTCTCTGTCAGCAGTCAAATTCTGCATGGGTGATAACCTACGTAAACAGACGTCCGTCCCGTGTCTCCACAAACAAATGTATAATTTCATAGTCATTGGCTTATTGACCGTCCAGCAGCATCTATTCAATCAAGCAACTTCAAGAATGGTTTTGACTTCCTGGGCCTCATCAACCAAGTCAGGTTTGTTGAACAAATTCTGCGGGGTTGCCAGATGTTCTTGGCAAGAGGGCTCCGTCCAAACGACAGGGCCCTGTTCAACGCAATGAAGCAATATGCATGGGTTAGGTGACACTGGGCGACTGACTGGACCTTGATGGAAATGTTTTGTGACTTTTTTGCCCAAATCCATTCCATTGATGCTTCAGATATCTCTCGATGAGATGAAGAATACACTTGGAAATGTCGCAGTGAAGCCAGTGTGTCAAATAATGGCCTGGGGAAACAATACTTCATAGGACATCTTTGATTTTAGTTTTTTAAGTGGCCTTTTTATCTTTACACAATAGGTGATGCATTTCCTGACAAGCTCTGCTAGAATGTAAGAGCAGTGCATACCATTCAAACCAGAATTGGGATTTTAGCCAAGTAAAGTATAAAACCAAACTTCATATGGTGGAGTTTTATGTGGTCATTTGTGACTGTGTTGAGACAATCCACATTCAACTCACTTTGAGAAGCGGCTTGAATCATGGGTGGCTTTCCAGATTCAAAGCCAAGACCTCAGTGGTTCCAGCCCGGAACACTGACCTCTGAGACACTTGGCCACCTGTCCTTGGTGGAACTGTAACTGTGTCAATGACCAATGACTAGGAATCATTTCGCTGTTTTTAGTTGGAGGAGGCATGGGCAATACGTGAAGCCAGAGATACAAAAAAACTAAACTCGTTTTTTTTTAATATACCACTGAGCTCTACAGCCCTTATTCATAAGCGACCTGGTCACAAATGATAGCTCAACAAAGTAGTGTATCAAGTGGAAATCTATAGCAGCCAAATAGTCGAAAACTAATGTTGTTGATGCCCGCAGGAATGATTATTTATTTATTTGTAATGCTGACACACTATCTCGTTCAGAATGTAAATTTGGTTTCAATGGCTACATAATACATTTTTTCTTTTTTTGCATCATATATTTGGGAATACAATTTCAAACACTTGGAACTAGAGGTGACAATCCTACTCGCATGCCGATAACAATGCTGGGGTGTTAAAACTTCACGAAAATAAGAACAGCGAGCTTTGAATGTTCCACAAAAATCACTCGAAGTTGCTGCAATATCATCGTGAACGCCGCACAATTTGGCCGAGTACAAAATGTGCTAGAGACAAAGGCTAATTATACGTAAACAACAGGAAAAAACCTGCGATAATAACTATAATTATTACATTTCCACAAGAAGATTATTCTGCCCCATCACCATTACCCCCAGCGAAGCTATTCTTTCCACATGACTCTTGATGCTAACGTTTAATCATTTCACTCGCATGTGTGAGAGTAGTTGGGACACATATATACGTCTATAACCAAAAAAACGTATCCTACAAATCTTCATGGATGTGCTGGAAAATTATGTTATAGTCGTGGTTTGAAGAATTTGCTGGCCAGCTTCTCACATCTGGTCAATTTTTCTGTACGGAGTAGAGACGTGGACACTGACAACAACAGCAACAAAAAGTCTCGAAGCTTTCTAGATGTGGCTGTATCGAAGAATGCTGAAAATCCCATGGCCAGCCAAAACCACCAATACACAAGTTCTGCAAGATATGGGCACTGACAGGCAACTGCTGAAGACCATCATTAGCAGGAAGTGTTACTACCTAGGCCACATTGCCCGAAACGACCACAAATACCAGCTATTAAAGCAAATCCTGGAAGGAAAAATCGAAGGGAAAAAACGACCAGGACGGCCAAAAACGACATGGCTCAGTAACATCAAAACATGGCTAGAATTAACAACAGCACAAACTCTACACGCCGTGCTAGACCGGGACCAATATCATCGTGAAGTCGCACACGCCGTTAGGCAGCACTAAAGAAGAAGAAGCTTCTCACAAAATGTGCTCGGCTATAGCAGGCGAACCACTCACGGACACAGCGGCCGGGGACGCGCGTGCGTGCATGCGCACACACGCGCCAAACCCCACGCTTAGTGGCACCGCAAACACTGGAATTTTAAAGTAGCTCTTGCTGACACGAACCTCTGCTCGTTACATCTGAATTTTTTACTGGCACAGTGGCGCGTGCGGTAGGCAACGCCTTCGGTCTGGTGCTATGCACGGGGTTTGGGGATCGTGAAAGCACACTGAGTATGTCAGACTATCCGAAACACAATGGGGATCATCGATGCCCGCTCACCTGACAGGCACTCACTTCCTTGTTGCTTTTGTGGGCCGGATGGCACTGCAACCGCTACTCTCCCTTCCTAATTCAAGGCACTACTCCCCTAAATGGGACCGAGCTGAGTGGGAACTTCACAGGGTTCTTAAGTGGGCACCCCCCTTGTACGCAGCATGGACGGGTTGGTGCTTTTTCTGTAGGATTGTATTGTTTATGTACGTGATGTTTAGATTTGTATACAATGAATTTTAGGTGTATCTTGTAATTTTATTGTTTGTTGCGGTTGAACCCAAATCAAAAGCCGAATGGCTCACAGGGTAAATCCTAATAAATGAAACTGAAAACTGAAACTGAAACCTTCGCTGGTGTTCCGTCGATTAGCCCACTACACCTCAGGTGGGCTCGACGGTAGGAACCAGCATCCTGGAACTACCCCCTCGATCCGCCACTCGACTCAGCCCTGCCCCTCCCCGCTGCCTGTTTGGGCTCTGCCATCGCTCGTTCCTCTTCAGCCAGAGCCAACGGGATGACGCTTCTACCCGCTTGCCGACGTCGGCCACCACCTCTTTCCTTGCCACCCCCTCGATGCGGAGCAGCCCCCCAGGGCTCTCCGGAGTGATCGTCCTGCGAAGCCCCTGCAGCCGACCTCAACTAGTAGGTCCCAGGCTCTCCCATAGTCGACTAACCTATATGGGCATCTTTTTTATTATTTTCCTACGTGGGTTGTCTCTTAGCATTCCGGTTTCATCCAACGTGGAATTTGTTTTCTAAATAAACCGCTGGAAAATTCTTGGAATGAATTATACAATCCAAATTGTAACTCGTTGTTGCATTATGTAATATATGATTCCCTATTTGTGCAGGAATACTACTTTTCAGTAGGGTCCATCATTGGGATGTTTTGCCACACACCAATTACATTGTAATTGTAGCTATCGGAGGAAACGAGAGAACCCAGAAGAAATCCAGGCAGCACAGGGGGAGAACAAACAGGCTCCAGACAGAATGACACCCGAGTCAGGAATCGAAACCAGCTCCATCTTGCTGTGAGGTACAAGTGTAATCACTCTGTCACGCTGTTGCCCACATGAGAAATAATATTTTTGAATTGAAAATGGCCAAGAACTGCACATTCCTTGCTAATATTTCTGACTCTCCATCTTATCAAAAATCGACCACCTTATTTAAAATTGGCATGTAACAATGCATCAATTCATCTGTCAAAATCCATTCCTTCACTCCCAAATTCACGAATCAAGTCGTGCGATCGAGAATTGATTATTGATGATTCATATTTACACACATGAGTGGCAGAGCGGTGTCACGGGGGTTGGCGCACTCTGCTATGAACTCGGCGACCCGAGTACAATTCCAGCCCATGGGAGGCCACCAGTGGTGAGTGTTATCTGAGCCCTCCACCAATCTGCACTGACCAGCGTGGTGAAGTACGGTCAAACAACACCCACAACCGACATGATGCGGGGAGGCCTCCATCCAACTAAGGATAGACATCGGGTGAAATGTTTTTTTTTATACGCAAATAATGTGCCAATGCTACATTTATGGCACGAACACACAAAAACAACTGCACTTAATAATACAAAGCAAAATGACAAACGAGACGGTAATATTACACTTTTAACATACCAAAGCAAGTCACGAATTTTTAATAATGACAATAAACATTTCTGGGGAAGGCTGGAGGGCACTGAATCATGGGCAATCACAATCACTGAGAGTTTAATTGCCCTTGCAGCCCAGTCGGTTCAACGGTTGTTGACTTCACAGCCCACAGAACCGGCGCGTGGGTGCGTCGCGCTGCTGCTGTGATGCTACTGCTGCTGTGATGCTGCTGCTGTGATGCTACTGCTGCTGTGATGCTACTGCTGCTGTGATGCTACTGCTGCTGTGATGCTACTGCTGCTGTGATGCTACTGCTGCTGTGATGCTGCTGCTGCTGTGATGCTGCTGCTGTGATGCTACTGCTGCTGTGATGCTACTGCTGCTGTGATGCTACTGCTGCTGTGATGCTACTGCTGCTGTGATGCTACTGCTGCTGTGATGCTACTGCTGCTGTGATGCTACTGCTGCTGTGATGCTACTGCTGCTGTGATGCTACTGCTGCTGTGATGCTACTGCTGCTGTGATGCTACTGCTGCTGTGATGCTACTGCTGCTGTGTTGCTACTGCTGATGTGATGCTACTGCTGCTGTGATGCTACTGCTGCTGTGATGCTACTGCTGCTGTGATGCTACTGCTGCTGTGATGCTACTGCTGCTGTGATGCTACTGCTGCTGTGATGCTACTGCTGCTGTGATGCTACTGCTGCTGTGTTGCTACTGCTGCTGTGATGCTACTGCTGCTGTGTTGCTACTGCTGCTGTGATGCTACTGCTGCTGTGATGCTACTGCTGCTGTGATGCTACTGCTGCTGTGATGCTACTGCTGCTGTGATGCTACTGCTGCTGTGTTGCTACTGCTGATGTGATGCTACTGCTGCTGTGATGCTACTGCTGCTGTGATGCTGCTGCTGTGATGCTACTGCTGCTGTGATGCTACTGCTGCTGTGATGCTGCTGCTGCTGTGATGCTACTGCTGCTGTGATGCTGCTGCTGTGATGCTACTGCTGCTGTGTTGCTACTGCTGCTGTGTTGCTGCTGCTGCTGTGATGCTACTGCTGCTGTGTTGCTACTGCTGCTGTGTTGCTACTGCTGCTGTGATGCTACTGCTGCTGTGATGCTACTGCTGCTGTGATGCTACTGCTGCTGTGATGCTACTGCTGCTGTGATGCTACTGCTGCTGTGATGCTACTGCTGCTGTGATGCTGCTGCTGCTGTGATGCTACTGCTGCTGTGATGCTACTGCTGCTGTGTTGCTACTGCTGCTGTGATGCTACTGCTGCTGTGATGCTATTGCTGCTGTGATGCTACTGCTGCTGTGATGCTATTGCTGCTGTGATGCTACTGCTGCTGTGATGCTATTGCTGCTGTGATGCTACTGCTGTGATGCTACTGCTGCTGTGTTGCTACTGCTGCTGTGTTGCTACTGCTGCTGTGATGCTACTGCTGCTGTGATGCTATTGCTGCTGTGATGCTACTGCTGTGATGCTACTGCTGCTGTGATGCTACTGCTGCTGCTGCTGTGATGCTACTACTGCTGTGATGCTACTGCTGCTGTGATGCTACTGCTGCTGTGTTGCTACTGCTGTGATGCTACTGCTGTGATGCTATTGCTGCTGTGATGCTATTGCTGCTGTGATGCTACTGCTGTGATGCTACTGCTGCTGTGATGCTATTGCTGCTGTGATGCTACTGCTGTGATGCTACTGCTGTGATGCTACTGCTGCTGTGATGCTACTGCTACTGCTGCTGTGTTGCTACTGCTGCTGTGATGCTACTGCTGCTGTGATGCTACTGCTGCTGTGTTGCTATTGCTGCTGTGTTGCTACTGCTGCTGTGTTGCTACTGCTGCTGCTGCTGTGTTGCTACTGCTGCTGTGATGCTACTGCTGCTGTGATGCTACTGCTGCTGTGATGCTATTGCTGCTGTGATGCTACTGCTGCTGTGTTGCTACTGCTGCTGCTGCTGTGTTGCTACTGCTGCTGTGTTGCTACTGCTGCTGTGATGCTACTGCTGCTGTGTTGCTACTGCTGCTGTGTTGCTACTGCTGCTGTGATGCTACTGCTGCTGTGTTGCTACTGCTGCTGTGATGCTACTGCTGCTGTGTTGCTACTGCTGCTGTGTTGCTACTGCTGCTGTGATGCTACTGCTGCTGTGATGCTACTGCTGCTGTGTTGCTACTGCTGCTGTGATGCTACTGCTGCTGTGTTGCTACTGCTGCTGTGTTGCTACTGCTGCTGTGATGCTACTGCTGCTGTGATGCTACTGCTGCTGTGTTGCTACTGCTGCTGTGATGCTACTGCTGCTGTGATGCTACTGCTGCTGTGTTGCTACTGCTGCTGTGATGCTACTGCTGCTGCTGCTGTGTTGCTACTGCTGCTGTGATGCTACTGCTGCTGTGATGCTACTGCTGCTGTGATGCTACTGCTGCTGCTGCTGTGTTGCTACTGCTGCTGTGATGCTACTGCTGCTGTGATGCTACTGCTGCTGTGTTGCTACTGCTGCTGTGATGCTACTGCTGCTGCTGCTGTGTTGCTACTGCTGCTGTGATGCTACTGCTGCTGTGATGCTACTGCTGCTGTGTTGCTACTGCTGCTGTGATGCTACTGCTGCTGCTGCTGTGTTGCTACTGCTGCTGTGTTGCTGCTGCTGCTGTGTTGCTACTGCTGCTGTGATGCTGCTGCTGCTGTGTTGCTATTGCTGCTGTGTTGCTACTGCTGCTGTGTTGCTACTGCTGCTGTGTTGCTGCTGCTGCTGTGATGCTACTGCTGCTGTGTTGCTACTGCTGCTGTGATGCTGCTGCTGCTGTGTTGCTATTGCTGCTGTGTTGCTATTGCTGCTGTGATGCTGCTGCTGCTGTGTTGCTATTGCTGCTGTGTTGCTACTGCTGCTGTGATGCTGCTGCTGCTGTGTTGCTATTGCTGCTGTGTTGCTATTGCTGCTGTGTTGCTGCTGCTGCTGTGTTGCTATTGCTGCTGTGATGCTACTGCTGCTGTGTTGCTACTGCTGCTGTGATGCTGCTGCTGCTGTGTTGCTATTGCTGCTGTGTTGCTACTGCTGCTGTGTTGCTACTGCTGCTGTGTTGCTGCTGCTGCTGTGATGCTACTGCTGCTGTGATGCTATTGCTGCTGTGATGCTGCTGCTGCTGTGATGCTATTGCTGCTGTGATGCTACTGCTGCTGTGATGCTACTGCTGCTGTGATGCTATTGCTGCTGTGATGCTGCTGCTGCTGTGTTGCTGCTGCTGCTGTGATGCTGCTGCTGCTGTGATGCTGCTGCTGCTGTGATGCTACTGCTGCTGTGATGCTGCTGCTGCTGTGATGCTACTGCTGCTGTGATGCTACTGCTGCTGTGATGCTGCTGCTGCTGTGATGCTACTGCTGCTGTGATGCTACTGCTGCTGTGATGCTACTGCTGCTGTGATGCTACTGCTGCTGTGATGCTACTGCTGCTGTGATGCTATTGCTGCTGTGATGCTATTGCTGCTGTGTTGCTACTGCTGCTGTGTTGCTACTGCTGCTGTGATGCTATTGCTGCTGTGTTGCTGCTGCTGCTGTGTTGCTACTGCTGCTGTGATGCTATTGCTGCTGTGTTGCTGCTGCTGCTGTGTTGCTACTGCTGCTGTGATGCTATTGCTGCTGTGATGCTACTGCTGCTGTGTTGCTACTGCTGCTGTGATGCTATTGCTGCTGTGATGCTACTGCTGCTGTGATGCTATTGCTGCTGTGTTGCTACTGCTGCTGTGATGCTATTGCTGCTGTGTTGCTACTGCTGCTGTGATGCTACTGCTGCTGTGATGCTATTGCTGCTGTGTTGCTACTGCTGCTGTGATGCTATTGCTGCTGTGTTGCTGCTGCTGCTGTGATGCTATTGCTGCTGTGTTGCTGCTGCTGCTGGGATGCTATTGCTGCTGTGTTGCTGCTGCTGCTGTGTTGCTACTGCTGCTGTGTTGCTATTGCTGCTGTGTTGCTACTGCTGCTGTGTTGCTGCTGCTGCTGTGTTGCTACTGCTGCTGTGATGCTATTGCTGCTGTGTTGCTGCTGCTGCTGTGTTGCTACTGCTGCTGTGTTGCTACTGCTGCTGTGATGCTATTGCTGCTGTGTTGCTGCTGCTGCTGTGATGCTATTGCTGCTGTGTTGCTGCTGCTGCTGTGTTGCTGCTGCTGCTGTGATGCTATTGCTGCTGTGTTGCTGCTGCTGCTGTGTTGCTGCTGCTGCTGTGTTGCTACTGCTGCTGTGTTGCTGCTGCTGTGATGCTACTGCTGCTGTGATGCTACTGCTGCTGTGATGCTGCTGCTGCTGTGATGCTACTGCTGCTGTGATGCTACTGCTGCTGTGATGCTACTGCTGCTGTGATGCTACTGCTGCTGTGATGCTGCTGCTGCTGTGATGCTGCTGCTGCTGTGATGCTGCTGCTGCTGTGATGCTGCTGCTGTGATGCTACTGCTGCTGTGATGCTGCTGCTGTGATGCTACTGCTGTGATGCTACTGCTGCTGTGATGCTACTGCTGCTGTGATGCTACTGCTGCTGTGATGTTACTGCTGCTGTGATGCTACTGCTGCTGTGATGCTACTGCTGCTGTGATGCTACTGCTGCTGTGATGCTACTGCTGCTGTGATGCTACTGCTGCTGTGATGCTACTGCTGCTGTGATGTTACTGCTGTGATGCTGCTGCTGCTGTGATGCTACTGCTGCTGTGATGCTGCTGCTGCTGCTGTGATGCTGCTACTGCTGCTGTGATGCTACTGCTGCTGTAATGCTACGGCTGCTGTGATGCTGCTACTGCTGCTGTGTTGCTACTGCTGCTGTGTTGCTGCTGCTGCTGTGATGCTACTGCTGCTGTGATGCTACTGCTGCTGTGTTGCTACTGCTGCTGTGTTGCTGCTGCTGCTGTGATGCTGCTGCTGCTGTGATGCTGCTGTTGCTGTGATGCAGCTGCTGTGTTGCTACTGCTGCTGTGTTGCTACTGCTGCTGTGTTGCTACTGCTGCTGTGATGCTGCTGCTGCTGTGATGCTGCTGCTGTGTTGCTACTGCTGCTGTGATGCTGCTGCTGCTGTGATGCTGCTGCTGTGTTGCTACTGCTGCTGTGATGCTGCTGCTGCTGTGATGCTGCTGCTGCTGTGATGCTGCTGCTGCTGCTGCTATGATGCTGCTGTGATGCTACTGCTGCTGTGATGCTACTGCTGCTGTGATGCTGCTGCTGCTGTGTTGCTGCTGCTGCTGCTGCTATGATGCTGCTGTGATGCTACTGCTGCTGTGATGCTACTGCTGTGATGCTGCTGCTGCTGTGATGCTACTGCTGCTGTGATGCTACTGCTGCTGTGATGCTACTGCTGCTGTGATGCTGCTGCTGCTGCTGTGATGCTGCTGCTGCTGTGTTGCTACTGCTGCTGTGATAGTGCTGCTGTGATGCTGCTGCTGTGATGCTGCTGCTGTGATGCTGCTGCTGCTGTGATGCTACTGCTGCTGTGATAGTGCTGCTGTGATGCTGCTGCTGCTGCTGCTGTGATGCTGCTGATGTGATGCTGCTGCTGCTGTGATGCTGCTGCTGTGCTGCTTACGCGAGGATGGCGGAGAGCGAGAGCATCTCGGCGGAGAGGTAGGCGAGGTAGGCGAAGAGGAAGACGAAGCCCGGCTCGATGGCGTGCACGTGCTTGGTGCAGCGCGTGACGAGCGACAGCATGAAGGCGAACACGACTCCGACCGCCGTGCCGCCCAGGCTCACCACGAGGAACGAGGCTGCGCCACCGCCACACGGAGACAAAGATCGCCCTCACCACCACCACACACACTGCCCGTGCAGCACACGCAGGGCTCGTCTGGGGCAAGCGTCGTTAGCGAGCACCTATTAAGGCACCTGTTCATCCTCGCAGTGGCTTTTGGCTCGCCGTCGAACAAATGCGCTTCTGCGGCCGTCTGGAACCATCTTCCTTGTGATAGTAGGGAGCCACGGGAGCTGTGAACTTTTTGCATTTAGTTTGTCGTCCTTCCCCCGCGCATCCGTTTAGCCTCCGATGAACCACTACGCTACTGCTCCACCACCACGCTCCTGTTCTTAATCAACCACATCACCACGGGCACACAAACCCGCACAATTTCACGGCCGCAAAAACCACGTCATCACAAATCAAACGTATAATGACTACGCATCAGCGACAAGATGCTGCCGTGGCTGCAACGGGCAGTTGGAACGGACTTGAGATCCAGCGGTTGCAAGTTCGATCTCCAGGTGCGGCAGTTGAAACAATGGGGCCCTTTTCTTAACCCCCCCCCACCCTTTACCCTACCACGGCAGGTCACACGTGGAAGGGTAAAGTGTGGGTATAGCTCTTGCCACCTATTTCAGGACGCTTGGCCAGTGTGGAAGAGTAGGCCAAGTACCCTTTAGAGGGATTCTCCAGAGCTCCCGCTCGTGGAAGACCCTGCGAGAAGTTGCATGACTGCCCTTTTGTAGGTCAGCGCACTCAGCGGCGTAGCTAGCGAGTGTGCAGGCGGTGCAACTGCGCCAGGACACACGGGGCTAGGAGGGAGGGGGGCGTGGAGGGGGAGCAGGGGGCCCCAATTAATTCCTTGCACCAGGGCTTGTGCCAACCATGCCGGGGCACTGAGCCGACTCGTGATAAATTAACACGGCAGTTTCTGATGGTTACTTTCTCCGCCTGCGCACTGCACGACGGCCTGTATGAATCAGCAACGCCGTTTCGAAACGGTGATTTACTACCAGCCAGCAATACCAGCTACCGTGCACGGTACCCCCAAAACGCCACGACTGCGAAGTCGTTCTTCAAATTGATAGGGCACAACCTCATAGTGGGAGCCACGTGACTGGTCAAGGCACACACAGAGACCCACGCACATACACGTGGCCCAGTTTAACATATGGTATATGTGTGTTAAAAGCCATTCGTTGTTTCCAGAAATTGTAAAATTCCACCGTCATTGGCCAAAGAATCTCTCTTCTGCAGATATTGCAGCTTTAAAATTAACCTGAATGGAGAATGAATGAAGGAGTCAATGAGAAATTGCCTTAATAGTGTACAAGCCTGATGGTGCCATAACTCCGAGGCAGACACTGCAATAAAGGTGCCAGGACTGATGAATCAGTGTACTCGATAATTACCGCCTTCAACTGTTCAGTGCACCCTGGTTTTTGATAAAATAATGCAAAAAAATGCGTGAACTTTAAACGTAGGGTTTCGTAAGCCAACACAGCGAGCCATATTTGTGTGTGGGTTAGGGCATGGGGTAGTGTTATGCTGATTGATTGATTGATAAAGCCCGTGATAACAATATTCGTTTAAACATTATTACTTGGCCTAACCCATAAACTGAATATGGATCAATAACGCCCGCAGCCCTGCCAATCCACTGCAGGATGACGGCCTCCCTACCAAGCGTTTGACCGTGCTTCTCCACTCGGGACTCCTTCTGATTCACAGATTACTTCCCTACTTGCGGGGTTGATTGAGCGGAGGCTCCCAGGACAGCTTCGGATACGGCTCGCCACTCGAAGTTTATCGCCGTGGGCAGGAATCCGGCGCGCTCAACCACCACCCCCAGCCGCCCCGGTGTGTGTATTTGTAGGGGTTATTACGGGAGAAACGGCGGACAACAAACACAGGGCTGTCGGCACTCACATACACGGGGGGTCACACCGACGTCCGCATCAGTTATTGACCACGCCCCCAGCCCTCGAAGGCGATCCCTATAAAAGGTGGAAACCAAAGAGCTCGAGGGGAGTTCGACACGAAGCTGACCAGTGAAGATCCAAGACTCGGAGATTAGGCCCTGGGACTCCCCGGTCTCGCCGTCCTTATAAGGGCCGAGCCGGGTAAGCCAGTGGCGCGGCCCAAGAGCTTCCAGACCGCTGCCCTTATCAGGGCAAGGCTGGTTAGCTGGTGCCGAGATCTGTGCTTGCCAGGGCCAGATCAGTCAGCCTCCCGTAGCCCAGTAGAGGAGGACTGGGGGACAGGACAGAGGGCTTAGTACTAGGGTGGGTTTCCCATAGTACGGGTGAAGGGGCCGATACCCCTTCAACTATTGTATCTGTCCCGGAGTTAATAAACAGTGTGTCCCAACTTCGACATCGTCTCCTCCTCTACTTACTACATCTGGTGTTGGAAGTGGTCCAAGCATGGATACGAGACGGAAGACTCGTGCCCAAGACCCAGGAGAGGATGACGACGAGGGAGGGGCAGTGCAAGACATCGCCGCCGACGTACCTGCACAACAGCTGCCGGCTCCGACATCGGCGGGGTCGTCGGAGAGGGCCGGGACGTCGACTGACGAGTTGGCGTTGGCTCACTCGCGGCTGGCGGAGCTCTTGTATGCAGCGGCCGCTATGCTGGAACAAATAACTCGCCTGGGGCCGGGAGGAGCGACGCGGCGGGAAGATGGACAACGCCCGCCAGAAACTCCCGCCTTTACAACAGCGGGGCGACTCGAAATTCCCGCCACGAAGACAGTAGGGGCGGAGGGAGGAGTCCCAGCTCGTCACGCGGGGGACGGTGCCCAGCCAGCAGCCGCCACGTCATCGGCGGAGGCGGGTCGCGGTGGCGGCCTATCAGGGGTTGCAACGTCACCACCAGCGGACGCCAGCACCGACCAAGCCCCGACCAACACGTCACTGACGGCGCGACACCCATTAGAGTCCGCCATTACTCATACAGTACGGGGACGCGCTACGGATGCTGCAAGAGGATCGGAGACGGAGCCGACATTCCAGCAACGCCTGCCGGCCCTGCAGGTATTTGTTGCAAGCGACGGCGATTGGGGGGGGTTCCAGCGCCGGTTCTTGGCCCACCAAAAGATGGCAGGCTGGTCGGACAACGAGGCGCTGTGTGCTCTCCCGGCGTTACTGGACGGCGACGCCTTGGGCACCCTCACTGCTGCACCCAAGTCGGCTCGCTCCACCATTCAGTCGGCGCTGCAACTGCTGGCCACCGTTTATGGGCCGCCCTCCGATTGTCGCCAGCTCTTCTATGAACGGCAGAAGGGTGACAAGGAATCGCCACTCGCTTATCGCACGGCCCTGCTGTCATTGGCGAAGGACGCTTTCCCGCTTATGGATGAAGAGGGGATCGATGCGATGGTGGCCGAGAAAATTTTGCTGCTGGCTGACGATTTGGACTTCACCATCTTAGCGCAGGACGATGCGGATATGTCATCACTGCGGGCTGCAAGGCACATTCACGCCAATCTCATCTCCCAGCGGAGGAAGGCGAACAAAGCAGCTGCACGACACACCGTGGCGGCGACCTCTTCCGGAATGGAGGGAGCCTTCGCTGCGGATCGTTCTGCAGGATGGCGATCTGCCGAGCGACCGGCTCGGGACGTTCCAAGCCACCGAGACCAGCCCAAGTCCTCTGGAACGCTCGTCGTCTGCTATAATTGTGGCCTCCGGGGCCACGTGGCGTCCGGATGCCGGGCTCCTCGACAGCGCGGTGCGAGACTTGGAGCTGCGGACGGCCCTCTTCACAAGCCTTCGCAACATCCTCGGGCAAGTCATGGCACCCCACATGTTCGGCCTGCACACACACCCACTTTCCTATCACAAGGTCCGACACACGATTCTCGGGGTTTGGGTGCTGGTGCGTCGGGTCGCGGCATGTCGGGGAGGGCGCTCCAACCGGGCCAATGGTCCGAGTTGGCTCACCGAGTTGTGGCTGCATCGGCGGGGTCGTCCGTTGTTGCGGGGCATATTGACGGGGTGGAGGTACGGCTATTGGTCGATACGGGAGCTTCGGCAACTATCATTTCGGATTTGATTTATAATATCCTGCCCGTTCAGAGTCGCCCGTTGCTCCCTGTCGATATACCGTTTTACGCTGCGAATGGGGGCTCGTTGGGTATTATCGGTCAAATTCGAGCGCAAATTTCGATAGGGGACATTAAACTATCTGGCCCGGTGTTCGTCTCCTCCTCGCTGGCTATTCCGTGCCTGTTGGGGACGGACTTTTTGGCCAAATTGCCCATCAAAATTTTGATTGACCAGCAATGCATCGAGCTTCCATCGGGCCGACGTATGACGTTCCTACCTGCCACCCCTGCCTTGCGTGTTGCCTGTGCTACGGTACAGGCGCTTGTTGCTCGGACGGTGCGTGTACCCCCGGGGGCACAGATGTTGGTACCCCTGCGCTTGCGTCGACAGTTCGATAAAGGGGTCTCTGACCGGGGCGTTATTTTGGGACCATCTAGAGCCGGGGTGAGTGGGCCAGATCTGGTGACGGCCCAGACTATTGTTAAAGGGGATGGGGACCCGTTTATCGCGGTTCTCAATGTCGGGACACGGACGGCAGTGGTTTCGCAAGGTACCGTGTTCGCACATGCGGTTCCGGTACCTGCGGAAACGCCGATCATTGGCCAGGTGGCCACCGATTCTCAAACGCGATTAGCCTCAGACGCTGACGAGGGTTGGCTGGATGCGTTGTGTGCTGAGTCACCTGACCTGTCCGACGCACAACGTGCTAGATTACGCGCCTTATTGCGAGAATTTTCCGACGTCTTCAGTAAACACAAATACGATATCGGATGTACCAAATTGCTACGCCACCATATTGACACCGGTGACAACGCTCCTATCCGCCAAAATCCTTTTCGGTTAAGTCCCGCCGAAAAGGATCATGTCAAATCGGCTGTAGATGACATGTTGAAATCGGACATCATTTCTCCCTCGACCAGCCCTTGGGGTGCACCCATAGTGTTGGTTAAAAAGCACGACGGGTCCCTAAGGTTCTGCGTTGATTTCCGGCGATTAAATAAGATCTCGGTGGCCGATGCTTATCCGCTTCCTCGAATGGACGAATCACTGGATGCCCTCGCGGGATCGCGATTCTTTTCCACTTTGGATTTGCTCTCAGGATTTTGGCAACTTCCCTTGGACGACGAATCTAGGCCCAAAACAGCTTTCCGAACGCCGCACGGCCTCTTCCAATTCAATCGCTTACCCATGGGATTACACTCTGCTCCCGCGACGTTCCAGCGCCTGATGGAATTGGTCCTCGCTGGCTTGCAATGGGAGGTGTGTTTGATTTACCTGGATGACGTTATCGTATTCAGTAAGACGTTCGAGGAACACCTTTATAGGCTTCGGGCCGTCTTTCTGAAGATGCGCGCTGCTAATTTGAAATTCAAGCCACAAAAGTGCCATTTGCTGCGCGAATCTGTTAAATATTTAGGTCACATCGTCGGCCGGTCAGGTATCTCAACCGATCCCGCCAAAACGCGTTGTGTCAGCTCCTGGCCTATTCCCACCTCGGTGGGGGAGGTTAGAAGCTTCATCGGCTTTGCTTCATATTACCGCCGGTTTGTTGCGGACTTTGCTTCCATCGCTAAGCCACTACATGCCTTGACGTCAAAAGGGGTCAAATTTCATTGGGGGCCGGTGGAGAACGCCGCTTTTGTCTCTCTTCGGGATGCCCTGGTGGGGGCCCCGCCGTTAAGCTACCCCGATTTTTCTATGCCGTTCGTGCTCGACACGGACGCAAGCAATACCGGGATTGGAGGCGTGCTGTCACAAATTGTGGGTGGCATGGAGCGCGTTGTGGCTTATGGTAGTAGAGTACTGTCCCCGGCCGAGCAGCGGTACTGCGTCACCCGCCGCGAACTGTTGGCTATCGTGTTCTTTATCCAACAGTACCGGCCATATCTGTACGGCCGGCATTTCACCGTCCGTACAGATCATGCAGCGTTGCAGTATGCCCTACGAATTAACCAGCCATCGGGGCAGTTGTCCCGATGGCTCGAGATCATGCAGGATTTCGATTTTGAGACAACTTACCGGAAGGGGATTCGCCACACCAATGCCGATGCCTTATCACGCCTGCCGATCGCCCCGGATTGCACTTGTTTCTTGGGTTCGGGCCGTTGCAAATCGGCAAGTGACGGCCAGGATCGGGTTCTTGCGGCCGCAGTTGATACTCCTTCGGACGCTGGTCCTATTTCGGAGGGTGGGAGTGATTCCCTACTTGGCTTGTCGAGTGCTGAGTGGGGTCGCCTCCAAATGGAAGATGCGACCCTCCTGGCGCTACGACGTCGCGCGGAAGGATCAGGTCAAGGGAAGTCGGGCGTTGACTCATGGGGGTGGTGCCAGGGCTTACTCATGCATTGGGACGGGACGATCCACCGTCACAGGCTGGTGGTGCCTTCCACGTTGAGGGGTAGGGCTGTATGGGCTGCTCATGAACGGCTCCTGCACCTGGGTACCCTCAAAACACTTGCCATGCTCCAGCTTAACTACTTTTGGCCGGGCATGGCAAGAGACGTGGACGATCTGCTGCGGTCCTGTACCCAGTGTGCACAACGGAAGCCGCCGGCGAAGGGAGCCAGTCCACCGCTCCAGTCCATTTCGGTCACCCGGGTTAACGAGCTGGTCGCCCTTGATATTTTGGGACCGTTTCCTTCCACGCCGAGGGGTAATAAGTACCTGCTGGTTGGCGTGGAATATTTCACGCGATGGCCTATGGCTTGGCCCCTCGCCAACCAGTCCGCAGCGGCCGTTGCGGAGGCTTTTGTTCAGGGCTACGTCCTCGACAAGGGCGCTCCGGAACGGTTGTTGACCGATCAGGGAAAGAATTTCACTAGTACCCTTTTACACGAGGTATGTGGCCTTCTGGGTACAAAGAAAGTTCGTACCTCGCCTTACCATCCACAAACGGATGGGATGGTGGAACGCTTGATAGGACTCTTACGTCCATGCTATCCCACCAGGTATCTGAGTCCCAAAACGATTGGGATCTACGGATCGGGGGAGTCCTGGCGGCATACAGGATGGCTCCTCACGCGGCGACCGGGTTCTCGCCATTTTTTTTGATGTATGGTCGCGAGGTTGACCCGCCTGTCGCGACTCAGCTGACGATTGCCGCGCCTCATGCTAAGTCGAAAATCGCCGACCATGTTAAATTTAACATCCTTCGCTTGGCGGAGGCACGGCAGGCGGCCATGCAAAACTCTGACTCTCGCCAGAAACAAAACGAGAGATTGCGGTCGCGCCGGACTCACACGCACGAATGGCACCCGGGCGACCGAGCATGGTTGCACTGCCCCCAGGTGCCATTGGCCACCTCGGCTAAGTTGTTGCGACCATGGAGGGGCCCCGTTGAAATTGTGCAGGTTGTGCGGCCTCAATGTGTGCGCATTAAGTGGGGGAAGCGTCGGTGGTTTGTGCACCCTTCACGGTTAAAGCCATTTTTTGCTCCGCACGCTTCCTCCCACGTAAATGGCCGAACATGTGGGGAGTCCTCTGACTCCGGGGGGGCGGGATCGATGCCAGCCTCTGATCCACTAATGACTGTCCCGTCTTCAGGAGCCCCAGGACTGAAGCCCTCTTGGCTGCCAGCCTCCCCCGTGGGGGGCGGCGCTGGCACGTCCGGGAAACCGGACGACCAGGCACCTGCTGATGCGACACCTGCCACCAACTCTACCAAGCCGGCCCCTTGTGACGGGCCCGCTGCACGGACTCGCGCCAAAACGCGCCGGTTGTTATGATTAGCTTTCCGCGCGTGTTCCGTTGCTGCGGAACCCGCTCATTGTATATATGTTTTTTTTAATGGTTGTATGTGTGTGTAATAACGATGACCACGCTATCTGCTTGTTGCTTGCTGTCCATGTAAGTGTGGGCGTGTGTTGGGAATGGACGGAGAGTCTGCTGTGGTTGCTGAGTTTCAAAGGGAGTGTGTGCGCTGCTGCGTGGAGTTGTTATCTTGATGGTAAAGTTAATTATTAACGTGGGAGCGTCGGGTATCCTGTGCTGTACCATCTCGTGGGTCACCGTGCGCGATGGGCTTAATTGAAAAAAAATGAAAAAAAAATTTTTTTTTTGGGCTGTATTGTGCTGCGAGGTGCTGTGTGCGATGCGGTCGTTGCATGAGAGGGAATAACTGTGTTGTGGTTGAAAAGTTACGACGGGATTGATGGTGTGTTGGTCGCCTGCAGATTTGCTTGCTATTGTGCTTCAATGTACGCGTGTGATCGCGATATGCTGATTGCATGTGCTGTTATACCGTTCTGTATATGTGTTGCGGTTCCGGGTGGGGCTTTTTTTTTATAGGGAACCATCGGTTGATGTTACGCTTGTTCTTGTTATTGTTACTGTTACGAGGCACACGTGTATTGACGGTGTTAATCTTTATTCTTGGGGGTTGAGGGATTGTTGCAGCCGGGACGGCTGCGAGCTGTACAGGGGGGGGTGATGTAGGGGTTATTACGGGAGAAACGGCGGACAACAAACACAGGGCTGTCGGCACTCACATACACGGGGGGTCACACCGACGTCCGCATCAGTTATTGCCCACGCCCCCAGCCCTCGGAGGCGATCCCTATAAAAGGTGGAACCCAAAGAGCTCGAGGGGAGTTCGACACGAAGCTGACCAGTGAAGATCCAAGACTCGGAGATTAGGCCCTGGGACTCCCCGGTCTCGCCGTCCTTATAAGGGCCGAGCCGGGTAAGCCAGTGGCGCGGCCCAAGAGCTTCCAGACCGCTGCCCTTATCAGGGCAAGGCTGGTTAGCTGGTGCCGAGATCTGTGCTTGCCAGGGCCAGATCAGTCAGCCTCCCGTTGCCCAGTAGAGGAGGACTGGGGGACAGGACAGAGGGCTTAGTACTAGGGTGGGTTTCCCATAGTACGGGTGAAGGGGCCGATACCCCTTCAACTATTGTATCTGTCCCGGAGTTAATAAACAGTGTGTCCCAACTTCGACATCGTCTCCTCCTCTACTTACTACATATTCGTAGCAAGCTGCAGGGGACTCATAATTAGCCGCCGGGAGTTTCGCTTGTGCAGGCGCATGGAGTGTCCAGTCGCCAGCGCGTGCGTCGCACCTGGTGAGGAATTCGCTTTCGACAGGCGTAGAGATAGAACTCTACATCGGTTAAATTTCGATTTAAAGCTTTCGTGACTTGCAGGGATTCATCTTCTTGGTTCTTTCGGTAAAGTCACGTAGAAGGGAAGTAATAAAATAATAAAAATAAAACATAATAAAATAATTCTCACGACGTTTCGGCCACAACGCAAGCAGCCGTCCTCAGGTGAAGACCAGGTCTGTCGGGGAGACAGCGTCCGTGTTGGGATTGACCTCGGCGCAGGGAGTCCCCAGTGCTGATCAACTTCCCAATTATACGGGCAAGTGTGCTGCTTACAATAATAATGCCCTGCAACTGTGCCCCCCACATTCCACCAACTCCCCACACCCCCCCCCCCCCCCAAAGTAAAAAAAAAAACGATCTTCTGGGAGACGTCCAATATAGTAGGGCACTTTATTGCATTACCATTTGTAATGTAATCAAATGAAAGCAAGTAAATTGATTTGTGACAAATAGAAATGTTGTCATCAATATTTAGTTACGTTTCGATGGGGAGTTTTATATGACCGAATCTTATCTGACCTGCAGCGTGACTTTCACATCTTCTTTTTTTTTTATATAAACCACCATAAATGTGTATTAAAGCGAGGTCAAGGTGCAGCCGTGTTATTGTTTGCACAAACCACTGCTTATCAGAAGCACTTCCATGACAGGAGACCTCGAGAGAGCCCCTTTTGACATGGGCCTACTTGTTTAACTTCTGTTTTTTATTCCAAGACTTTTTCGGGGTGGTGGGGGGGGGGTCCTGCGTTGCGTTTTTATTTTAATGTTTCAGCCATTGAATGATGAGTGTTTCATGCAAGTGGGAGTAAACCGAAGCGTACGCAAAACTTGCTGCACTGCCTTCTCCTGGCGACCCAGGGTTACGGCATCTCAACTCCTACGGCTAGCCGGCGAACAGAGATGGTCGCTGCGTCGCGCGCTTCATGCAGCCGTCTGGAACGCTCTCGATTCCGATATTAGAAAGCCACTGGCGCAATGCACCTTTAAGTTTAAAATGAAAACTCATTTCTTTTAGAACTGATTTTTGTGTTTAGTATATTGTCCTCCCCCCGGGCCATGATGGACATCAGCAGAAAGCGACATCTGAAATTGTCCTTGGCAATACCTACTCCCCCCCCCCTTCACTAACCCATATTGACCGACATGGTGAAGTATCGTAAAAAAAAACATGGACCATCAGAATATGTAGATGGTTTAATTTAGCAGTGGATTGGCAAAGATTGTCAATACAATTTTTTACGTAAATTTATTTTTATCTGCTTCACTACCCCACATGCGATGACTAATAAACTAAATTGAAGTACAGTAGAGCCTTGGTAGCCCCAGGTCATAACTGAAAATGTGCAATTTCATTGAGAGACTGTGTGTTGTCTTGCTCTGGCCTGGGACTATTGTTGTTGTTGGTTTTCTATCTTGCCCAAGCTTGCATTTATTGTTGAAAAATTGGCAGAAATTTATATACGTTTGCAATTTGTACTTATACACTTTATTTATTATTTGAGTGATTTAATTACCTTTCCAATATTTTGCACTCCCATGTTTTTTTGTATTGTTTGTTGTTGCAACTTTCTCACCCAACTCCAAGGCCGTAGCCATGGAGTCAACATTGGGGGGGGACCAACTCTTCCAGAAGTTCAGGGGGTCCGCCTCCAGAAAAAAAAAATCTCAATTTGATAACGAATTTCCTGCCTAAAATATACAAAAATTGACTAACACATGGGATGGACTTTTCATCTATTTTTTACAATAATGTCTAATAGTGTGTTGTATTACATTGCCCTGTTTTAATTTTTTTACCTTTTCTTGTTTCATTGTATGTAATGGCAAAGATTAGGGATTAATAAAGTACAACCATAACCACAATCATATCAACAGAAATATATTTTTCACAATATATTGGGGGGGGGGGGGGACATATTGAGCATATGTGAATATATATTATAATTACGGCCTTGACCCACTCACACTGGACATCTGTGAACAAAAAAAGCTTCCTAGTTCATCGAATTTATTCGGGATAAATAAATAGTCTGATTCTGAATGTTAATGAGAGTTAGAAAAATAATGCCTCATGAATACATTAGTATTTAAGTTGTACTTTGTAGGCAAAAACATATTTAAAATGCATTGCAATGACACAAGGGAAAGTATAACTTGACTTACCAAATCCTTTCATGTAATCCACAGTCTGTATATTTTCGGCACCAACTTCCACAAAAGTGTCAAACACTTTGTATAAAACCTTGCCACAAAACAGTGCAAACATACATAAACAAAAATACAATGTTAATGTTTGCAGCCAGGGTAAAATTATTTTGATGGCTCTCTTAAGTTAACGTTTATTTTACATACGTGATGTGGAAACTGGCAGTGCAATGGGTTTGCGCACAAAAATAAATCCCATAATCCATGAGATAAGCCACTACTCACAGGATTGATCAGAGCTCATATCGTGCTTTCCGATTATGAAGTGTCTAGTAAATTGGGTTGAGCTTAAACAAATAAATATATGTTTAACACATAGGCTTTCACGACCAATATCATCCATAACAGAGTTTTTTGGGTTAGATCGTGTAAATATATGTGTCGTTAAAACCCGCCACCACCCGACACAGCCAACTAGTAAGGGTTGTCACGTAAACAGAACGTGGCCAATTCGAGAGCCAAGCCACAACATTTACAATCTGAGTACGATGTTTCGCCAGTAATTACAACTAGCTTCATCAGGCGACAGCCAGATCTGTGAAGTCCACCTGTTTAGTTCCTTATATAGAGGCGTCGATGTGGTGACCATATTTCTGCGCTCTTGCGCAAAGTGGGGGGGATTAATGAATCAACGTACATTATGCATGCGCATTATGCAAGCTTTTTTATATTGTCCTTCCTGTGTATTAAAATAGCCGTACCAACGGTAATCCCTATTGAAGTATGGTGGCCTGTATAGGCATGCATTTAAACAATGTATTATTTGATGAGTCGCTTCCATGCAGCACTAAGTAGCTATCCGAACCGTTAAATAATTTTTTATTTCTTTCAATTTCGATCAATTATCTAATTAGTCTTGGCCAGTAGTAGCTAGTTTTGCACAGAACTTCAACAATATCAAAATCAATTGAGTGTCCTTGTTAGCACGCAT
This sequence comes from Lethenteron reissneri, assembly GCF_015708825.2. Taxonomy (NCBI): domain Eukaryota; kingdom Metazoa; phylum Chordata; class Hyperoartia; order Petromyzontiformes; family Petromyzontidae; genus Lethenteron; species Lethenteron reissneri. The sequence continues at coordinate 4,926,468 of NC_083813.1, read as the reverse complement.
GTTCTGCTACTGCTGACAGTTGTATTTGGGAGTATTTAATATTGCTCTGATGTTATTTTAGTCTCGTGCTGATCACTGGTCCTGTTTGCCCAACATAACATTTGCCACCAGTGCAGTTAATCCTGAACACACCTTCTGTTGATAGCTTCGGTAATACATATTTTGTACCAGATATTAATGTCTGTATTTTATCTACCGTGCCAAATCTAACTCGGATGTTTTGTTTTTCCAAACATCTGGCTAGTTTATCAGTTACTACCGCAATGTACAGTATTTTGATCGTTTTAATTACTTGGGCAGTTTCAATGCTCGTGTTATTTGATTTGGTAATTACTGGCGAAACATCGTACTCAGATTGTTACTGTTGTGGCTTGCTGTACTAGTGACCAATTGGCATGTTCCGTTTACGTGACAACCCTTACTAGTTGGCTGTGTTGGGTGGTGGCGGGTTTTAATGAAACATTTATATATTTACGCGATCTAACCCAAAAACCTATATTATGGAAAAAAATCTACGTATGCAGAATGTAAAATATCACATTGAATATACACTTTAACTTACTTTCGATCAAAACCTTAACAACTGTCATTCAGCCACAATATACTCATATATAAATATATCAAGTGCATGGCATTAGGAACATAATATTTGGAAACTTGCAGAGAGGATGTGAATCACAGTGCAGAGACGGCAAGGATGACTACAGTGTGGCCAGAAATGTAAAATTTTCAAGTTTTAAAATGACTCTCGAAGATTATGCGCATAATAAAATGTTACGTGTCCAGTTTTAATTTTGGTACAGCCGTCTGGTGACGGAAACCGAGGTTCCTTTGGTCTGTTGAGCCTCAGTGAAGTTGACCGGATCAAATTTTTATCCAAAGAACAACGTGGCTGAAGGGACATTATCGCCGTCGCTTTCGTGACACTATGCTCAACCATCCACCTCCTGCTTATCTCCACCCATCAACAAGACGTCGTGCAGGAGTTTACATTCAACATTGGGAAATCGGTGTATTTTAAATCGGTTCGACACATATCTCCCTCTGTGGTGTCCACGGGTTCTTGATAGATAGATAAATACATTTCTAAGAATTTCAGTAAATCAAGACAATCGCTACAATTGGAATAACTAGCACAGGTGTAAAGGTGTTTTGAATTTTAAATTTCGTATGGTTACACACCACACCGCATTCACATGTTCCAATGGTGTACCCTAAACATGTATGCTTGTTATATATTGAATGCATCACATTCTAAAAAAAAATCATATATATAATGTAGCATAATGGAAAAAGACCACAATACTATCCACTTCTTTTTGAAGGCAAAGACATCAAAATAACGATTTCACCCCATGTGAAAGTCATGCTCTGGCACAGTGCGACTCAGCACCGGCCTGCAGGTACGCATTTGCCTGCCGGTGAAGGTGGGGGGGAACGACTTCTGTGTGTAATGCCAATTGAGTAATTTGTGGATAATTATTTTTTCTAATTTTCCAAAATTGTAACTATGCGCAATGACGTGCTCCTGACATCTCGATATCTTTGTTTAACGTCCACCATGAAGCAGACAGCACAAATTTTATGCGTCAATACAACCGCAGCATTAACCAGGGCCACCGTTCGAATTCGAACCGCGAAACCTCTGTAACAGGCGGGCAAAACACGCCACCACTGGGCATTGTCACTCCCCCGTGGTGACAATGGCCCATACTTTACTTTATTTATTTTATTATACAGGTGTAGTGATGTTAAATGGATCACTACGACGCATAGCGCCAAGTGCCGTAGAAATGGGCTCAGAGGCTAACATACCGTGCAGTACCACTCAGAGGGCCACTAGGGGCAAGGTAATGGGTGCTTGCAGAAGAGAGCCAGATTAGGGGATAGCAGCCTCAGTCGGTCACTGGGGGAGTGTGGTAGGGGCGGCTGGTGGTAGCGGCCATCTGAGGATGAGTCACCCCGGCACCGGGTTAAGCACGTGATGGGCCGGGGTGAGGAATGTGGGCCAAAGGTGAACGAGGGGACACGGGAAGCGAGAGTAGCTGAGAAACGTCTAGAGCGTTCCCGTGGTTAAGGGCAGAGCCAGAGAGGGAACAGGTGTAAGGTGGCCTGGAACCTTCGGGAATATTCCAGAGGTAGGTGCGGCCGAGGGTGGAGCCAGGCCGTGCCGAGAAGAATAAAAGGGAAGCTCCGATCGAATATGGGGCTGTCTACAGGTAAAGTGGAACCCATGTGCTACGTCCAGAGGTGGGACAAAGTCATTGTTATGCAAGTCCAAGTCGAGTCTGAAGTCATCAAATTCATGACTCGAGTCTGACTCGAGTCCAAGTCACATGACTCGAGTCCACACCTCAGAGGTGGGACAAAGTCATTGTTATGCAAGTCCAAGTCGAGTCTGAAGTCATCAAATTCATGACTCGAGTCTGACTCGAGTCCAAGTCACATGACTCGAGTCCACACCTCAGAGGTGGGACAAAGTCATTGTTATGCAAGTCCAAGTCGAGTCTGAAGTCATCAAATTCATGACTCGAGTCTGACTCGAGTCCAAGTCACATGACTCGAGTCCACACCTCAGAGGTGGGACAAAGTCATTGTTATGCAAGTCCAAGTCGAGTCTGAAGTCATCAAATTCATGACTCGAGTCTGACTCGAGTCCAAGTCACATGACTCGAGTCCACACCTCAGAGGTGGGACAAAGTCATTGTTATGCAAGTCCAAGTCGAGTCTGAAGTCATCAAATTCATGACTCGAGTCTGACTCGAGTCCAAGTCACATGACTCGAGTCCACACCTCTGGCTACGTCTCCGTCGTCGTCATCGTGGCTGCTCTGACCCGATTATAGTAATCCCGTATTCGAGGTGTGTTGTAGTCTCGTGTGTAACAAGAGTGAGAGATAGGTGCACTTAGTCCCGTATGTAACGGTGTTGCATAAGTGTAGAATAAACGTTGCCTCCTAAATAGTGTCTCTGAAATGACTCACTGCACAGGCAAGGCCCACTGAGCTGCATAGCTCTTTTTCAGAAGCGAACCTGGCCACCAATGATAGCTCAACTAAGTGGCTCATGAGGTGGAAATTTTGAGTAACCAAATACTCTAAACCAGTGGTTTAGAGTATTTGGTTCTTAACCTGGGGGTGCAAGACGCACCCCCTAGTGGTGCGAGACGTCCTTTCTGGGGATGCGAGGCATGGCCAGATTTTTTAGAAGGTAAATCATCGAAACACAACTTAAGCACGGGCACGTAAGTACAACGACTTTAGTAGTAGGTTTTTACCCTTTCAACTGGTACAAAACTGACACCTTTATACAAGCCATCATGTTTGCAATAACCACAACACAAGCAGTCAAAATGCAAACAAAAAGAAACAACTCTGATGATGATAATGATATGCACTGTCCTTGAAGTTGATTGGTCCACACATTTTGACTGCTTGTGTTGTGGTTATTGCAAACATGATGCCTTGTATAAAGGTGTCAGTTTTTGTACCAGTTGAAAGGGTAAAAACCTATTACTATATTTTGTCACTGGTAAAGGAGGTCTCATAGTACAACGACTTTGTTTCATCAAACCTACCCTATGTATTGATTAACATTCTACATGTTTGTAACGACTGAGAACCAAAGAGGTTCAAGCCTGCAGTAAAGGGAAAGAACCACTGATCTAAACGCATGTTGATTCTAAATGTGGAGGAAAACAACGGAGAACACGGAGAAAAATCCACGCGACCACGGGAAGAACATGCAAAATCTAAATATACAAGCGTCAGGATCGAAACCCACGACCTCCTGTATACCAGGCGAGGTAGCTAATATCTTGCCATCATGGTGCCTATAGCTGCACCAATGTCTTCAAAAGTAAATTCGAATTTACCGCATGTGAGACAAGTTCAATAGCAATATTGTGAAGAAGAAGAAGAGAAAGTCTCCAATCGTAGACTGCTGAAAAATAAATATAAAGGTGTGTTTGAGGACTAAAAATACAGTGTAAGGAGACTATAAGCTCGCATGAACAAGTACCCTAAAATATATACAACTTGACATTGGGGCTAACAAATAAAAATAATAATTGCATATTTGCATGTTTTTCAAACGCCATGTATCTCAGCGCACCTTACTGAATGCAGAGAACAACAAGAGCGCAAATGCGAAACAACAAAATAATTCAGGAGAGAGAAACTCACTGGCAGGTTCACTTTTTAAATCACCTTTCCAAAAACACAACACACTGTGCCTCGTTAAACACAGGCGAGGTCAGTGCACAGGCTAATTAATAACCACAACGTCTTGATCTCCCACACAATCAGTGTAAACGCTACAAGGGACAAAAAAAACCTCCCAAGAAGCACTTATTCTCTTGCAACTGAAAGGTCAACTGACCTTACCTCGATTATTTGTGTTCGCTTACATTTACACTCCCAGATTATGCAAAACTGAAACATTGATTCAGCCTAGAATGTGCCTGAAACTTAACCCACATCGAAGTGCTAAATAGGGGCACCCAGGTATAGAGTGTGCAGGTCAGGCCTAGTAATCAGAGCAATAAATAGGCATTGTTGGCAACATCGCAATGTAACCAAACTTCAAAAATGTCACCACTCGGAGGCAAAGCGCATTGGGCTTCAAGATAGGCTTTTTTGTGCCACCTTTTGCATGTCGTGTCTTTTCAGCACAGTAAACACGGTTAAGCTTACACTCTGATCATGTATTATACAAGACCCAGGGAAGTTAACAGAGGTTGCCCAGGAAAAAAAACTACCCATACCCTTTTCAGTGAGACCCCACCTGCTTTTTATAACCGGTTTAGTTTATGTTGACGGTGTATACGTGCGTAAAAACGCGATGTAACGGCTCCACGCATTGCCTAAAAAAAAGAGGTTGTCCAGTGAAAAGATAACCCCCCACTCCCTGCCACAGAAATGTGGAATGTCCGACACTTCGATCAGGGCTGTAAAACAGGAGCTGAGAACCGCCTCTGTACATGTGAGCAGGAATTCACTTTGACACAGATAATTTATTATGGTCCTAGCGAGACACAGATTTAAAAAATTAACCCGTAAAAACAAAGTTTTTCACTATAAATCCTTTATATGCGTGGCGGCTAGAGTCCTCTCGTCCTCTGGCTTGAGATGGATGCCACCTATGGGTCAGATGATTGCCTACCACCATTAAGCAATTGGTAATTAAATATAATTTATTTTTTCCTTTAAAGTGTAAAATTTTGGAAAAATAAATTCACGAAAATAAATTGTCACGCACAACGGGTCTGTGTGGAAAATGTCAGCTCGATTGGATCACGGGAAGTGGGTTAAAAAACGACCGAAAGATTTGCACGGTCGTAAGCGCGCAAGCAAGTGAACTTAATATAAAGGATTTAAAAAGGGCAGTAAATTGGGCCTAATCCGAAGTCGAGTTTATCTCAGCACTTTTGCAGAATTTCAGCATTGAGAAAATTCCACGAAAATACTTCTAAAAGTACGCAGCGGTGTCTTGCTAATTAAAACTTTCAGACGGGGGTTATAAACCCCACTCAAATGGAAAATCTAAAAATTCCCGTCGTGCGACTACGGTCACCCAGAATAAACCAATGGAACATATAACGACTCAACGTACAATTCCCAAACACTCAACTAAAACATTTTTTTTTATTTTACCAGGTAATGCCCACTGAGCGATATAACTCTTTTCTAGATGTGACCTAGCCACAAATGATAGCTTAACGAAGTGGCTTATCACGTGGGGACATGTTTCGCTGCCAAATACTCTAAATGCATGTTGATTCTAAGTGTGGAGGAGGGAAAGCGAAGGACCCGGAGAAAAATCCACATGACCGCAGGGAGAGAGACATGCAAACTCGAAATATACAGCAGGGGTCAGGGTCGGGATCGAACCCACGACATGCTGTATACCAGGCGAGGTAGTTAACATCCAAATTTCCACATGATGAGCCACTTCATTGGACGATCATTTGTGGCCAGGTCGCTTCTGAAAAAAGAGCTGTATAGCTCAGTGGACCTTACCTAGAAATATAAAAAGTCTAGTTTAGTTTACAAATGTTGGTAAGACCACACGAGGCCAGACAAATGTAAACTGGCAGTGCTTTCAGTCAGAACAATGAATGTCAAGCTTTGCTTTTCTTTAAAATGCATAAATATAGCCAAGATGTAATTAGGCTAATCTCATACGTGGTGGGATTAACGAGGGATGCGTTCACAGGGAAAAAACTTAATAGCGGCTATACGTGTTAAACAACAAAATTAAAATTCGTAAAAAAATTATGCTAGTTTTTAAATCACCGTATGTAGAACGTAACAATGTGATAATTATCTTTCAGAATTGTATATTGTGGGCGTTTATGTTTTCCGTGACGTAAAGGGAATTCATTCAAATTTTTGCCACGCACAAGCAGGTTTCGGTGCACTCACACTTTCAAATGCAGATAACGACGTAACCAGGGAATGGATGCGTTGCCCTGAACCGGGGGGGGAGGCGGGGAATGTAACGCGGTGCTACGTGTTCTGCTAAATAAATTAAAAGGGCAGGATTAGAGGTCTGCACTGGCTCCCCAAGGTCCATCTAAGCTGGGTTATTTTTAGCAGTGGAGTTCACTATATTATGGCAGTCAAATGCACACTGCGTCGTCGTCGTCAGTGCGTCCACTCCAACAAATTGAATACACGGGCTGTGTAGTGAGGGCCATGTTATTCTACTCGCCAAACTTCCAACCAAAGCTCCTGACGTGACCTACATAAATATCTTGCAGGCAACGCGTTACGTGGGATGTCTTCATCACAGCCACCAGCATTAATACACAAATAGATGAGGCGTTACGTACAAGTCCATTGCAGATGAGATCAATATTATGATGTGGATTGGGCAAAGCAAGGACGATTTGGACGGTAAATTTTCTCGGCAAGTAACCACATTGTAAAGGTACAAAGAAAATGCGCCATTACATAATGTACTCAACAGATACTTGAACATATGGGCAGTGAAATTTAAAACAATAATTTGGACATATGAGCAAATTACCTTGATATCCCTGTTAATAAGTGGTTATTGTCAGAAATAATTCAATGTTTGCTTTTGGCAATATAAGCCAGCTCTTTTTTGTGTATAAAATCTGCTATTACCTTCATATAGTTATTAGCACTCAAAAACACGGTGAATGTCGTATTAGATTTTGTGGTTCTATTCCAGCAATATAAACTGTCAATATAGAACGATATTACAAAATCCTCACGTGTTCGTCCATATAGGCATCTTCCCATCAATACACCCACCCACATGTTCAACCCTCAACTCTGCTTCTGGCCAAAACGAGGCGACTGGTTTCTTTAAATTATGCCAAATGCACTGTCAACTATAAGACACGATCAAAGGCACCCCCAAATTGCTCAGACAATTATGTTCAGTATCAGTATATCATTTCAGAAATGTACACAATAAAAACCGATACATCATTATCTAGCTACAGTAACCTTTATTGATGTAAAAATAAATAAGGCAGACCTATCCGTCCATATCAAAGTAAATATATTTTTTACACATCCCATCAGTTGCACAGCCTTCTGGGAATGCGCAATTTCAGCGCCATTGGTTCAACACAGGCACACTCTCGATGGGCTTTGACGTTCAGTGTCTCATCAGCAAAGTCAAGCCTGCGTAAACAAATACTGGTGAACTGCCACAGGAATGGGAGTAGTGTCACGAACATCATGCACGGAAGGTTGCGAAAAAGAGGCTGACATGGCAAGATGACCGGCGAAGAGAAGGCATGCCGGCACAGATGTCCCCAAGACGGGCAAAGAGGGCACATGGCTGAAGATGAGTAGCAGGATGAAAGAAGGAGCGCTGGGCAGGGAGTACAGGAGGGAGAGAAGGAATGACGAGGTCAAGATGTTGGCGATGAGAATGTGATGAGATGGGAGAGAGTGGGGGGGGGAGAGAAAACTAAGGTGTAAGCTAAAGTCGGCTGCACGGAGCGGCGTCTGTTTTCGCAGGGGACGGGGAGAGGGGATGGATTCAGAGTGGAGGTGGCCACACAGAGGTCACGTGGTTTACGGAAGACTTCAGCTGATTTAGACATATACCAAGATGATGTACACTTGCTTTTGTTCAGCTCGTAATAATCTTCAGCAAATCTGAAATGGTTAACATATTCTTCATTTATGTTTATACCTTTATTTGTCCAATGGAATTTTCAGAAAACATCTTCTGCTGTCGCTACGAAATACTATGTATACGCTATTAGTAGTAAATAAATAAACCGTATTTACTGGGTTAGCTGCTGCAGTTTCAATTAAATGTTTTAAAAAGAACATTCCTATTCGAACAAACTAAACCCAGCGTGCCCCCACCATGACATCCTGTGAGTCTAGCAGAACTCCCACACGGGAGATCATTACCCAGCGCTTCAATGAAGCAGGAACACCGCAGCATTGTGGGAAATTAGACGTAGATATTATTTCCCAAAGCAATTAGTGTCTTTGTTTATATGTTTACTCATTTATTACGGTACTTTCCATGGAAGAAACCTACAGATGTGTACATCTGTTTTGGAGGTATGTCTCGACCATCTTCAAAGACGAAATATCCTATCGCGAAAATTTACAAATAATAATAGTAAAAATTGCCAGACTATTTATGGCTTTGCTGCATCATTACGCACATTGGAAGTGGAATTGGGAGGCTGTGTTTAATTAAAAGTAAATAAAATGCTTCATTAGTCAACCAATAACCTGTTAAATGTGTGTATCAATGAAAGAGGCATCATTTGTATTTCTGTCTCAACGAATCTAAACATTTCATAATCATTATCGGATCTATCTTGTATTTCCAACGAGTGCTCAGGAGCCGGATTGCAGCTCACATCTCCATCTTTACCATTATCAGCAGCAGCACCGCTAGAATTATCAGCTTAATGGAGTAATCCAAGCTCAAATACCGGAAAAAATAAACGTGAAGCTTATGATTTGTTATATTTAAAATAAGTCGACTGCAGGTAACATTTTAAAAAAAACTAATTTTTCGAAGTAAATTACAAACAAGTATAACCCGTAAAAACAAAGTTTTTCACTATAAATCCTTTATATGCGTGGCGGCTAGAGTCCTCTCGTCTTCTGGCTTGAGATGGCTGCCACCTATGGGTCAGATGATTGTCTGCCAGTATTAAGCAATTGGTAATTAAATATTTAATTTGTTTTCCCTAAACAGTGTAAAATTTTGGAAACAAATTTTCACGAACATTAATTGTCTCGCACAACGAGTCTGTGTGCAAAATGTCAGCTCGATTGGATCACGGGAAGTGGGTTAAAAAACGACCGAAAGATTTGCACGGTCGTAAGCAAGCAAGCAAGCACGCAAGCAAGCAAGCAAGCGAACTTAATATAAAGGATTTAAAAATAGCTTCGTTTATGGCAGCAGGATCTCAGTTAAGTCTAATTTATGTTTGTTAATCGTCACATATTCTTCATTTTAAAGTAAACTGACAAGAAACCTTATAAAGGGCTGAAACAAAATGTGTTGTTTTGAAAATTGTAAATGTTGTGGGTTTACTCTCCAACACACCGGTGTGCTGAAGTCGTAACTAATTGGCACAAGTGCAGCGCCGCAATGTCTTGCTTACGCCACTGCCGGCAGAGGGGCATTCACTTCGAGGACCTCTGGAGGGCCCTTTGGAGGATATTTGGCCCACTCTTCCACAAAGGCCAGCCAGTTTGGAAGAGTTGAGAGTATACAAAAATACATTTATGGTAGGATCAAACATTTACAAAAAAAATGTTCCCACGTTCACCACGCAACCACGGTGAAAATACGACATCCGTTTTTTTGTTTGTTTGTTTGCAACGATAGAACACCCACCTTGTTACGTTCATACAAAGCACTTATTGCATTCTTCAAAGTGTTCTCTATGCTCAAAACGCTCTTTCTTTTTCTCCCCCCTGCTTGTTCGCCCCCCGTGCTGCTACGTGAAGGCACGTGACGCCCGCAATCTGGGCGGACATCAAAATGTTCAGTCACAAGGGGGCTATGGGAACATTGTATGCCGCATAGAGGTCACGGTGATCCCTGAACCATGAGCCGTGTAGTTTTAATACGGCAGGACTTTGCTGTTAAGTAAAAAGGCAGCCCCCCCGTGTTCATCTCAAATTATTAGCAAGGACATTGCGAGGCAAGGTCAATAGAGACAGACAAAACGAAATGCCAACCATAGAAAGTGCATATATATCCAGCATAAACACGAAATAAAGTTGAATTAACAACAACAACAACAACAAAAAAACAGGCATTAAAATATACACAAAAATATCAACGAGGGCACACGGGAATACAAAACAAGACAGTGACTGATGCTAGCAATGCGGCCACTTTCCTTTTGCATTTGTCTGGACTAGAGTCTTAGTATGTTCCCATGACAACGAGGGCCTTCATTACTGGATGCCTCTGCCAGACCCATTATTTCGCTCATCTGCTTGGCAGGGGACTAGGCAGCGGAGCGATATTATCAACTAAATTTCAATCGAGTGTAGGGCACTGCGTCAGAGGGAAAAATGACTCACATCCGTTCCGTTGATGCCATTCCTGCGTTATGAACTGACTCCCCCGAAAAGAAGCTTCGTCTTCTTTAAAATAAGACGTCTTGTTAAAACCAATTAAACTTTGGTTGCATTTGACAATGTGGCATGTAGCTGAAGCCAGCAATATCGTTGGATAACTATGGCAACGGCTTAGGAAGGCATTTATCCAGCAATAGATTGATGTTGGCTGCTGCTGATGATGAAGACCAGTTCACACTGGTAAGCCTGTTGCACTGACTCAGCTTCGCCATTAAAAGGTGGAATTCCACAACTGGATTAGTACTATATACGAGAATTGCATCCAGCATCTATCTTACGTATTTACGTATTTGTGATCTTCTTTCCTTTCCTATACTTTGCACTCCAATCGGTTTTTGTTTTATTTGTTATCAATATCTGACCCAACCCCTACTGGACATCTGTGAAAAAAAGCTTCATAGCTCATCGGATTCCTCCAGAATAAATATAAATTCTGATTCTCGAGGTCAACTAAATAATGAAATAATTCAGCGCAGCATCGGGCGCCCCCTAGAGCACGTGACAGCCGTTCCTGTCACCCTCGCCCCCTGTGTTTGCCACGTGCTCAGCAGTGTAGAGGATGTCTCCCTAAGGTCTGTTTGGTGCTGCTTAACATTTCAAATTGTTTATTTTCTAAACAGTATCCCCCTCCGCTGCGTTTCTCTTCTCTCAGGGTTGAGGTTTAATGGTTTTAATTCCAACTGAGTGTGAGCAGTGATAATAGGTTTTTCCCTTTTAAGGCAATAAAGCAGTTAGACCAGAGGACGCCAAAAGGCTCTAAAGAAAGCTGTCTCTGGTGTGGACCAATCAGTTTGAAAGAAAATGCACATACTGTCAGAACATGTTTTTTTTGTTTGCATTTTCACCACAATTATGAGTGGTTAATGCAGACATGATTCCTTGCAAAGCTTTCAGTTTGGTGTGTTAACATCTTAACACCTGTTTTATTGCCAGAAAAAGGGAAAACCCTATTATCATAATTTAATTCTGGCAAAGGAGGTCCCATGATGAGCGTGAGCACTTTTTTTATTTGTTTTTACTTTGTTTTGGGATTATCGATTGAGGGTGCCATGCAATTTACATGGCGAGCACAATAACCACACCACAGTTTGTTATGATGTTGTTTTATTTGAGATGCGTTTATAACGTTAGGTATAATGTACAGGGGTGATAACTATATGGTAGAAAGCATGGCATTGTTGCAGCTAGCAGCTAGCAAGACCAGTACTCTCCCATATTAGTTCGGAAAACCGAAGTTGGGGCACCGCGTTGGTGAGATGGTATCTCCCTCACCTGGTATGCAGGAGGTCGTGGGTTCGACCCTGACGCCTGTACATTTAGAGTTTGCATGTTCTCCCCGTGGATCTTTCTCTGGATCCTCTGTGGTTTCCCTCCATATTTGGCTGTTGGAGAGTAAACCCGTGATAAGCCACTTCGTTGATCTATCGTTTGTGGCCAGGTCGCTTCTGAAAAAGCTTAGTGGGCCTTACCTGATGAAATTTTTAAAAAATTTTAGTTTTATACTGGAATCCGACAACATCTCAAAATTAGGTGTATACTGTATACGACATTTTGGACGATCGGAATAAAAAAAATTGTTTGGGATTGATCCGAAGTGGCAAACGACGTCACTAATCTGGCATCAATTAGCCGGCTTGCCGGCCGAAAACGGTGTCACGTGTCGTCAAGTGGCATCACTTTTGTAAAGCTCCCCAGGGCATAAAAATGCCTGACATTTTATAGGCGGCTCAAACATCCAACGCAGATTCCTTAAACCTCTTATATTTTAAATCGACTTGAGAGGACGCTTGCTTGACGATATCGTTTTGACTTTCCTTTGTAGTCTCAACATATGTTCTGCCACGTTAGCTGCCTCGTCGCACAGCATGACGACCGGATGCTTGGCACTACCTATAACTATTTCAAAGCATCTGTAACTCTCCATTTTGTTATCCTAATTATCGCCCGTGAACAATTTACTCGGGTTAAATCTTGTTTGATGTTGGAATTCATTAAAAACAAAGAGCGTGCTAATTTTGTGTTTGATTCGCTCTTTCGTGTTTTATTCATATATTGATGAAAGTGCTGATGTATTTATATTAAAAAAAAACATTGACTCCAATCTTTCAAACACGCGATCGTGGAATTACATCAGAAATCTGTAAAGCCGTGCAAATCAATGTAAACGTTTTGTCTTCCGATGACAACTTGCCCTCGAATTACCATGCCAATGATGACAAATTGCACCTATTCTGGAAATATAATGCAAAGGTCACGATCATTAAGTTGTATACAAATGATGCGTGAATGCAAATCAGTACTCAAGCACTGCGTAGACTGCAGCACAGCAACAACAATGTATAACTCGCTCAAAAAAAACATTAAGTAAATGTCACGGTAGTCCAATTTCGAAAAAAAACCATAATATCAAAGAAATATATAAGCTCCCCATGTTTTTGTCATATTGGAGTCGGATTACTCCATTTAGTCTGACGACGCTGATGATGGCACTGAAAATGGTGATGCTGGAAATGTGTCTCTCTCTCTTCCTCGGTCTGAAACAAACTATGAACCATTTGTTTTTATTTGACCAGGTAACGCCCACTGAGCTACAGAGCTCTTTTTCAGAAGCGAAGTGGCTCATAATGTGGAAATATAGAGCAGCCAAATATTCTAAACGAATATTTATACATGTGCAGGGAAAAAACGGAGGATCCAGAGACAAAAGCCACATGACCACGGGGAGAAGATGCAAACTGCAAACATGCAAACTCCAAATATACAGGCATCGTCAGGGTCTGGATACAACCCATGACCTCCTGTATACCAGGCGAGGGAGCTAACATCTCGTCATCGCGGTGCCCAAAATGCTACATTTTGCCAATAGGTTGATGAGCTACAACATGGCAATATGCACTCGCTCACTTACTCGCTCAATCCCGCACATTTCCTTGCTGGCTTTAACTCAACAAAGTCAAAACCCTTTTCCCTTAATATTATTGCTCGGGTTTAGTTAAAAATCCCTGTGGCTCAGGGAAAAAGACACAAGTGGTACGACTGTGCATTATATTTTTTCTTCTATCCACCCAAACTGCAAAGTTGCTCAAGGCATATTCGTGGGTCTTTCCGTAAAGTCACGTAGATAGGTTAAAAGAAAATAACAAAACAATAAGAAAAAACTACGACGTTTCGATCGCAGGACAAGCGGTCGTCTTTAGGAAAAGGGGGGTTAGCTTCCAAGGCAAACTGTTTATAAGGGTTTGAAATGGGCGTAGCCCAAATGTCAGCAGCCAATGATAATGTAAGTGGTGGTTTTCCTCCAATCAAAGGACTGCCAGGTGAAAATTTGCATGTTAAAGAGAGATTAGCAAGTTAATGGGAGATCGCAGAGCCGCAACCAAGGGGTCAGCACACGAAGTGACTGTGAAAGCGCAAGTTTGATATGGGCGTAAAGCACAACTTACATCGGAAGGTGGTAGGATGGGAACATCATAGTCAATTAAGACTTAAACTGGTTGATAACGTTCTTCCAATGATTGCTCAGTTTGTACCCATCTTCTCGGTTGAAATTGTGTCTGTGTCTATATATATATGGATGGCTTCATGAGCGAATCTTTGCTGATAGCCAGTGGGCTTGCAAAGTACCTTCGTCTTAGAGAAATCAATTTCGCGTGAGCCCACTGCATTAAAACAATGATCAGCCACGGCCGAGGTATTGGTCCTACCGTGTTTCAGATCTGCCTTATGTTCACGAACACGGTCCGAGACATGTCGCTTAGTTTCCCCAATGTAACTACTGCCGCAGACACAGCTTTGTTTGTAGATGCCGGGGTATTGCATGTCAGGGATCACATCCTTCACAAATGGGATCAGATCACGAATTTTATGTACCGTGTTAAACCGAACCTAGATCTTGTGTTTGCTCATGATTTTGGAAATAATTTTGTGACCCCTATGTATGGCAAGGTGATGGTTTTGATTGGGTCCTCAGATGGTTCTTTCCCAACGGTTGGGGTTATAGCTTGACGGATTGTGTAGTCTGAATATCCATTCTCTTGAGAGCTTTGGGTACATGTTCCAGTTCACTGGCTCGGTGATAACGGTTGGAAATACATCGAGCTCTATGGTGTAGAGTTTTGATGAGGGAATTCTTCTGGTCTGGATGGTGGAGGGAGTCAGGTTTTAGGTAGGCATCCGTATGGGTGGCTTTTCAGAGTGTCCTATTGAGCCATCTGGTCTCTTTTCGATTAAAACATCCAAGAATGGTAACTTATCATCCTTTTATACCTCCATGGTGAATTTGATGGCTGGGTGTATGGAATTGATGTGGTTAAAGAATTGGTACAGAGCTGATCGGCCATATGGCCAGATGACGAGCGTGTCATCTACGTACCTCTTCCACAAGGACGGGCGTAGAGTGGATGCCTGGATGGCATCTGTCTCAAATTTCTCCATGAAAACATTGGCTACAACTTGAGATGAGGGAGAACCCATTGGGGTACCTTCAACTTGTTTGTAGAATGTTCCATTCCAGGTGAAGTAAGTGTTGGTGAGGCAGTGTCTAACCAGAGCAGGTACATCAGCATTCAGTCCTTGTTGGATCAAATCTTTAATAATTGCAATGGTGTCAGGCACAGGAGCTTTAGTAAACAAAGAAACCACACCAAAACTAACAAGCAAATCACCTGGAGAAAATGAGATGTCGTGAATTAACGATACCAAGTAAGCTGAGTTGAGTACAGCTGAGGTGGTCTTACCAGTGAATGGTTGTAAGGTCTCAGACAGAAATCGGGCCAGTTTGTAGGTGGGTGAGTCAATGGTGGAGACGATAGGACGAAGGGGTGTCCCTTCTTAATGGATTTTTGGTAAGTCATGCAATCTGGGTGGTCGAGCAGCAGAGGATTTTAAGGAAAACCGCTTGGTTGGTTCGATCAAAGATGTCGAATCAGTGATGATATTGTTGGTTTTCGTAACGAGGCGGTTGGTGGGATCTCTTTAAATTTTGGTATAGCTACCATCATTAAGTAGGTCCTGATTTTGGTTATTGTATGTGGTTTTGTCCATGATAACTGTGGCATTGCCCTTGTCGGCTGAGAAGATGACAATGTTATCTCTCTTTTTTAATTGAGAAAGCTCAAAGCGCTCATCTTTACTGATGTTGCTAATAGGTGTCTTAGAGTTTTTTGAGGATTGCAGCGATTTCAGATCTTGCCACGTCTGCAGGAATGTGTCCCAAACCTTTAAAGGGCTACGTCGACCTGGGCAATTATATCATCAACTGATTTTCTATGGTTCTTTTAGTAAAGTCACGTAGATAGAAAAAATAATAACAATAAAATAATAAAAATAACAATGAAAATATAACTTTTTTTTTTATTGTTTCCTTTCTATGTGACTTTACCGAAAGAACCAAGAATATGAATCCCTGCAGTCACGAAAGCTTTAAATAAAAATTTAAAATAAAGTGAACAGTTTGCCTTGGAAGCTAATCCCCCCCTTTCCTGAAGACGACCGCTTGTGTTGCCATCGAAACGTCATAGTTTTTTGTTATTTTTTGTTCTTTTCTTTGAACCTATCTACGTGACTTTACCGAAAGACCCAATAATATGAATTCCTGCTTTGCTCAAGGCGCTGTGACAACTCATTTTTAAATGCCTTGCGTTAATACGAGCCAAACTAACATGAGCTCCAGTGAACAGGACTGAGCGACTGTGACGCACTCCGATCTCAGAGACTCGAACCACTATCCGGGCTGCGACAAAAGCAGCCAAACATCGCACGGCAAGTGAGTCACCGATGACACCTGTGGAAGATGATAATCACCCCCCACCCACTCGCCTCCCGCATTGCCACTGTGGCTATCAAACCAAGTGAGCGCATCATCCGACAGTGTCCGCTTGAACCAGGACCTTCTTAAAACTAAACTAAATCATTTTTACCTGGTAAGGCCCCACTGAGCTATATAGTTCTTTTTCAGAAGTGGCCTGGCCACAGCAATGAAAGCCCAACGACGTGGCTTATGACGTGGAAATGTATACCAGCCAAATACTAGAAATGCATGATGTGGAGAGGAAATCCCAGAGGACCCGGACAAAAATCCTCGCGACCACCAAATATACAGGCGTCAGGGTCGGGATCGGGATCGAACTCACCAGCTCCTATATACCACACGAGGTAGTTTACATCGCGCCACCGTGGCTTCGCTCGTCCGTAGGCATCATCTCAGACAATAACGTCATTCTCGTGACTCTCATGTGGCTCACCAACCCTGGCTCGCCAGGAGCGGCAGGCAGGCGGCACAGCAAATGTGGACCTCACTTGCCACTGTTGCTAGCCATGGGTAGGAATCAAACTCCGGCGACTGGGTGCATAGTGTGCAAACCACAATGGCCAGGTAGGGAAAGATGCAAGCTGGTAATTACTTGCTCGCTCCATTGCTGGTCTAAGGGCCTCAAATATCAGAATCAGAATTTAAATATTTATACTGGAGGAATCCGATGAGCTATGAAGCTCTTTTTCACAGATGTCCAGAGCTCTATGAAGCCCCTCGCAAGGGGTTGTTGGCCTGCCATTTCATGGCGGCCTGATGTTAAAGAGGTCCAAAGTATTTGTGGCACATTAGGAATGGATCACTCTTTTAAGTATGTCCTTGTGCAGCAAAGGAGTAGAGTGTGGTTCTGTGAAAGTCCTGATGTGCTGTGCAGTGCATTAATGCATGTGTGTACAGCAGCATGTAATGTCTAAGTCGGGCCTGTAGGTGGCTGGCAGGGTTAATGAATAACCGCACGTGTAAACCAGCCACGTGGTTAATGGCGTCTCGGAAGGATGGCTGCGTCTAACACGCGCTGTTGCATTTTACAGGTAAAGGACCCAAAGGTTGTTTTTGATCGTTATATAAATGTTCTAGACTTGTTCTAGACTTGTTTTAGACTTTAAGCTTGGCTTTGAATTGTTCCTTTTTGATATATGCAATTAGAGGCGTTTTAGCACTGTGCATTGTAAAGGGATGACGCACTGTAATTAGTTACTGTCATTGTAATTCTCTAACTCTAATACTGTTTAGTCTATAACCATGCCCATGTACCCAGAGTATGACTACTTGCAATGCTATTGAGCATAGAACACATGTAAAGTAGTAAGCTGTACAATGGTGATATACAGTACGTATACTGTACACATACAGTACATATAATGGGTGTAAGATACCGATAGAAGTGGATGGTATAGATAGACATACAGCTTAGGATTAAAGTAATATTCGAAGAGTGATGTGCAAATGTGATTGTCAAAGACAAAGATGGTTTATCAGCAGTAGAATTGGGTTTAAGAGAAAGGGTTAATGAATAACCGCACGTGTAAACCAGCCACATGGTTAATGGCGTCTCGGAAGATTTGCTGCGTGTAACACGCGCTGTTGCATTTTACAGAGTGACGGTGCTGTTCTTCCCAAGATTCATATGAACCACAATAAATAAATGTGCTTGCCCTCGATTTGGAGCACCTGCCCACGTCCTTCATCTCGAGTGTGCAACATATTACTCGTGGTTCTTTCGATAAATTCACGTAGAAAGAAAAGGAAATAAATAATAGAATACGTCGTTTCGATTGCAACACAAGCAACCGTCATCGGGTGTGAATGCAAGCTCGGAGAGAGACACATATACAGAGAGAGAGAGACAAACAGACATGGAGAAAGATGCATACACAGAGAGAGATAGAGAGATACAAACATTATCATTGGCTGCTGACGTTTGGGATACGCCCGTTTCAAACCCCTGATAAACAATTTGCCTAGGAAGCTAACCCCCCTTTTCCTGAAGACGACCGCTTGTGTTGCCATCGAAACGTCGTAGTTTTTTGTTATTTTCTTTGAACCTATCTACGTGACTTTACCGAAAGACCCAATAATATGAATTCCTGCTTTGCTCAAGGCACTTTGACAACTAATTTTTAAATGCCTTGCGTTAATACGAGCCAAACTAACATCAGCTCCAGTGAACATGACTGAGCGACTGTGATGCACCACGGTCTCAGAGACTCGAACCGCTATCCGGGCTGCGACAAAAGCAGCCAAACATCGCACGGCAAGTGAGTCACCGATGACACCTGTGGAAGATGATAATCACCCCCACCCACTCGCCTCCCGCATTGCCACTGTGGCTATCAAACCAAGTGAGCGCATCATCCGACAGTGCCCGCTTGAACCAGCACCTTCTTGAAACTAAACCATTTTTACCTGGTAAGGCCCCACTGAGCTATATAGCTCTTTTTCAGAAGTGGCCTGGCCACAGCAATGAAAGCCCAACGACGTGGCTTATGACGTGGAAATGTATACCAGCCAAATACTAGAAATGCATGTTCATTCTCAACGTGGAGAGGAAACCCCAGAGGACCCGGAGAAAAATCCTCGCGACCACCAAATATACAGGCGTCAGGGTCGGGATCGAACTCACCAGCTCCTATATACCAGACGAGGTAGTTAACATCGCGCCACCGTGGCTTCGCTCGTCCGTAGGCATCATCTCAGACAATAACGTCATTCTCGTGACTCTCATGTGGCTCACCAACCCTGGCTCGCCAGGAGCGACAGGCAGGCGGCACAGCAAACGTGGACCTCACTTGCCACTGTTGCTAGCCATGGGTAGGAATCAAACTCCGGCGACTGGGTGCATAGTGTGCAAACCACAATGGCCAGGTAGGGAAAGATGCAAGCTGGTAATTACTTGCTCGCTCCATTGCTGGTCTAAGGGCCTCAAATATCAGAATCAGAATTTTAATATTTATACTGGAGGAATCCGATGAGCTATGAAGCTCTTTTTCACAGATGTCCAGAGCTCTATGAAGCCCCTCGCAAGGGGTTGTTGGCATGCCATTTCATGGCGGCCTGATGTTAAAGAGGTCCGAGTATTACTCGTGGTTCTTTCGATAAATTCACGTAGAAAGAAAAGGAAATAAATAATAGAATACGTCGTTTCGATTGCAACACAAGCAACCGTCATCGGGTGTGAATGCAAGCTCGGAGAGAGACACATATACAGAGAGAGACAAATACAGACATGGAGAAAGACACATACACAGAGAGAGACAAACATTATCATTGGCTGCTGACGTTTGGGCTACGCCCATTTCAAACCCCTGATAAACAGTTTGCCTTGGAAGCTAACCCCCCTTTTCCTGAAGACGACCGCTTGTGTTGCCATCGAAACGTCGTAGTTTTTTGTTATTTTCTTTGAACCTATCTACGTGACTTTACCGAAAGACCCAATAATATGAATTCCTGCTTTGCTCAAGGCACTTTGACAACTCATTTTTAAATGCCTTGCGTTAATGCGAGCCAAACTAACATCAGCTCCAGTGAACAGGACTGAGCGACTGTGACGCATTCCGGTCTCAGAGACTCGAACCGCTATCCGGGCCGCGACAAAAGCAGCCACACATCGCACGGCAAGTGAGGCACCGATGACACCTGTGGAAGATGATAATCACCCCCACCCACTCGCCTCCCGCATTGCCACTGTGGCTATCAAACCAAGTGAACGCATCATCCGATAGTGCCCGCTTGAACCAGGACATTCTTAAAACTAAACTAAATCATTTTTTACCTTTTTCAGAAGTGCCCTGGCCACAGCAATGAAAGCCCAACGACGTGGCTTATGACGTGGAAATGTATACCAGCCAAATACTAGAAATGCATGTTCATTCTAAACGTGGAGAGGAAAACCCAGAGGACCCGGAGAAAATTCCTCGCGACCACCAAATATACAGGCGTCAGGGTCGGGATCGAACCCACCAGCTCCTATATACCAGACGAGGTAGTTAACATCGCGTCACCGTGGCTTCGCTCCTCCGTAGGCATCATCTCAGACAATAACGTCATTCTCGTGACTCTCATGTGGCTCACCAACCCTGGCTCGCCAGGAGCGGCAGGCAGGCGGCACAGCAAACGTGGACCTCACTTGCCACTGTTGCTAGCCATGGGTAGGAATCAAACTCTGGCGACTGGGTGCATAGTGTGAAAACCACAATGGCCAGGTAGGGAAAGATGCAAGCTGGTAATTACTTGCTCGCTCCATTGCTGGTCTAAGGGCCTTAAATATCAGAATTTAAATATTTATACTGGAGGAATCCGATGAGCTATAAAGCTCTTTTTCACAGATGTCCAGAGCTCTATGAAGCCCCTCGCAAGGGGTTGTTGGCCTGCCATTTCATGGCGGCCTGATGTTAAAGAGGTCAGAGTATTACTCTTGGTTCTTTCGGTAAAGTCACGTAGAAAAAGGAAATAAATAATAGAATACGACGTTTCGATTGTAACACAAGCAACCGTCATCAGGTGTGAATGCAAGCTCGGAGAGAGACACATATACAGAGAGAGAGACAAACACAGACATGGAGAGAGACACATACAGAGAGAGAGAGACACACAGAGAGAGACAAACACACAGAGAGAGAGACGCACAGAGAGGAGAGAGACACACACAGAGACACACAGAGAAACAACGCCTCTGTGACGAGGTATTTTGTAGAGAGAGAGGGGGGGGGGCAGAGAAATTAGCATGTCAATGAGAGCGGCAGGGGGAGAGAAATTGGAAGTTTTAGAAAAGAAACCGAGTAAACTTAGAAATGTAATGCAATGCAACACAGAGATTCGGCTGACACAACAGTTAACACAACAGTTAACACTTTACCTGGTTGATTACGTTCTATCAAAGATTGTTAAATATGAGTTGTGTAGAAATTCTCCCAGTAGAGGTGGTTCAAACTTGATTTGAAGCTCTCGTGACTGCAGGAATTACTCAGAGTATGTTCCATGGTTTTAAGAAGAAGAAGAAGATCTCTCTGTGTGTGTGTGCTCCACCGCTCGGAACCCGGCGCAAATTTCACGGCACCCACCACGGTGACGGCGTCGTTGAGCAGCGACTCCCCGAAGACGATGATGAAGAGCACCTCGTTGACGTGCACCTCCTCGAACACGGCGATCACCGCCACGGGGTCCACGGCCGCGATGAGGCTGCCAAAGAGCAGGTAGTCGAGCAGGTTCGCTCGCAGGGGGCCTGCAGCGTCGCAGCAGCACATGGCGCTCGCGTCAAACACGCGTCACACACGCGCCCGCACGCACGCCCGTCAAGTCGATTTTAATTTTGTTTACGGCGAAGTTCTCGCTTAACGCTTTCGCATATATGTATGTTGAACTTCCTTCGCACCGTACCTAGCTAACCGTGCTCATTGGAGGTGCGGGGGGGGGAACACACTAAACACAAAAAGCAGTTCTAAAGAAATTAGTTTTCAATCTAGGTTTGAAAGTGGCTTCTTAATGTCGGAAGGAAGAGCGCTCCAGACGGCCACAGAAGCGCATCTGAAAGCGCGCGATGCGGTGAACGACTTTGTTCGATGGCCAGCCAAAAGTAGCTGCGAGGATGACCAGAGTTCACTTCGAATAGCCTTCATGACCTGCATAGCGTGGGGAGGCCCTCATCCAGCAGTTCGTTGACCTACAGGATGTACGCATACATGTACAATTCCACGTGAAAAACAGCTGTCAGTAAGTAGATCATCTAGCAGTAGAATGAGAATGGTAGCTGATGAGGATCAGGATTCAGTAGGATTTCAGCTTCACCAGACCCAGGAAAATGTCTACACCAATGCTGAAACTTAAACTATGTCTGATGAACAATAACATTTCACGTACAAATGTGTAAGATGTTAGGAAACTCGTCTTGAATCACTCATCTCAGCCTCCAACTGGGCGAGTCCAACCTCATATTGTTCCGCAGCACATCTTCACGACGTGCTGCCCTCCCTTCGCAAAGTTGGCTCCGTACGGTTCGAAAGGAGTTCGAAATACACACGTACAACTCCGCAAGCTCTCGCCAAGATGCCCTCTGTGAATTCTGGCCCCAGACCCTGGCCGGGCCCTATGCAAAGTTCCGCG
The DNA here is from genome assembly GCF_015708825.2 of Lethenteron reissneri. NCBI lineage: Eukaryota > Metazoa > Chordata > Hyperoartia > Petromyzontiformes > Petromyzontidae > Lethenteron > Lethenteron reissneri. The sequence goes on along the minus strand of NC_083813.1, from coordinate 4,903,942 downwards.
CAATGGCACAGGTTGCCGTGATTTTGAAGAGCTGATGTTGAATATTAAAGTAACGTTACCGATGTGGCTAACGGGGGGGGGGAAGAGGGGGAAACGTCGTCATCAGTGTGCACTACCCGCCATAACAAATGCATTAGAAACGCGGTTCCTTACGCGGGAAATGTAGAACAAATGCTCAAAAGTGCACCAAGAAGCGTGGAGAGATGCACGCTTGGGATTGCATGGAGAGACGGGAGAGTAAAACACATGGACCAGAGCACATGCCCAGGTTAATTACGTACAGTCATACCTCGATATACGACCGCTTTGGAATACGTCGTGTTTTGACGAGGAAAAAATGTCTTGGGATACGACGTCTTGCTTGGGATACGACGCGCTTGCTAGAACTTGTACGGGTCAGGATGAGTCACCGCGTACCCGCCGCGTAGACCCCGTTCACGCCTCCTCCCCTTCCTCACCGCCATCCTCGTAGGCTATCAACTCCTCTCAGCAAGGTAAAGTGATGTAAAAAATAATTTTTATTTAAATTCATTCATGCATTTATTTTAATTTATGTATGCATTTTAGTAATAAGTAGTGTCTAAATTATTTTATACAACCCCATTAATGTATAATATGGCGTATAAAATATAATTTCTTATACTCTGGAACGGATTGTTTCCTTTCCCTTTATTTCTTATGGGAAAAATTCGTTTGGTGTCTACGTCATTTTCGGCAAAAGTCCTACCTTCTGGAACGAATTAACGACGTATACCGAGGTACCACTGTATTTCAATCAATTAAGACAAGTTGAGTGGACTTGGGTGGAAAATTTAACTCGAAGGGTCGATGTCCGATGGGTCAAGGGAAGAAAAAAAAAACATTCGCAGTGGCCGCCGAGAAACGGAGCGCATCTGGGAACACGTCCGCCAAGCGGGTGCAGAGACGGAGCCAGCTCAAGGGGTGCGCGCAGGCTCTGCGTGGATTGTTGCATCGCAGGATCGCGAGAGGGGCTGCCTTTGAGTTCACCCCTCCCTGGTGACCCTGCCAGAGGACTCCGATTCCAGAATAAAAACACGGTGCCCTCCGATGGCACATTCCATCCCCACCACCACCACCCCCAACATTGATCTTTAATGTCTCACCAATTTCCGCAACTGTTGCAGATTTAAATCGCGAGTCGAACATAGATTCCACGCAAAAGATTATCGAGTTACACCAGTGGTGTTGTGAGCTGGCTTCCGGACTGTGTGCCACATTGATTAACGACCTTTGCGGTGATCTGTGAGTGCTACAAAATGTTTGTTCATATCTCTGAAGACACCGTCATTTGCGTATAAGCACGGAATACTACGTATAAGAACTGAAAAATGCGAACTTTAATAAGTGCAGTTTAAGGCACGTACATACGTAGACCACACGGTTAATTACTATGGTTAACTAGGCGCCACGATGGCGAGATGTTAACTAGCTCACCTGGTACACAGGAGGTCGCCTGGATATTTGGAGTTTGCATGTTCTACCCGCGGTTTTGTGGATTTTTCACCACCTCCGGGTTTTCTTTCCACATTTAGAAATATGCATTTCTAGAATTTGGTTGCGATAAATTTCCACGTGATGGGCCATTTCGTTGAGCTGTCATTTATGTCAAAGTCGATTCTGGAAAATGTGCGATAGAGCTCAGCCGGCCTTACCTGGTAAAGAAAATAAACTAAAGAGTAAAAAATAGTTACTGACGGCACTTCGGAGACCAGAGCAGCGAGTCCATATAGAGTTCCATCAGAAGAGGGCAGCATTTGCACGGAGCACCAGAAACAACGGGCCACAAGGGAGAGGAATCTGGGGGCGCATGATCCCAATGGGCCTCTGTGTCAGAGCGGTGTCAGAGCGGGAGCAGATGGGAGAAGGCAGAGAGGAGGGCATTTGGGAGCAGCGGTTAATTGGTTGTTTTTTCTTGCAGAGCTTTTCGTATCGACCGAGGTTCCACAAAAGACTCAGGGGTGGTTAAAATTCGGCAATCACGCCTTGTGCGTACACACCTGCGTTCCCTGCATTCAGAATTGACGGGAAAAAGCATTTTGTCCCACATCTGGAGACCCCCCCCACGCCCTCCGCATTTGCAGAGGTGAAGCGGTGAAGGAAGCCCATTACAATAATTAACACTGTAATATGATAATTGGTTATTTACCCTTCTATCTGGCAACAAAACTGACACCTTTTTGTTTTTGTTGCCAGATAGAAGGGTAAAGAACCAATTATCATATATTTTTACTGGCAAATGAGGTCCCCATAACACTGTAATACTCAGCTAATTGAAAGCTATAGAAATCGAATTTGTTCTTTACGTTAAGTTTTTTTCAGAAGTGAATATAGTGTTAATTTAAATGAACACAGTGGGTTCATGTTATATTAATTGTATTGCAAATGGTTAACATCGCTGTAGAATTGTCGGAGATAATTATCGTTATGTATAACCAATCAGAAAAATATTTAGATTTGTTGAATTTCATTTTTGTATCGCATACCATCAGCAGCCATGGTCTACCTACTGGTGGATGAAAGCCATCGCCATCCCAAGTGGGTGAGGCCAGGTTCCATCTCAACACGTGGGCTGATCTCATCACTCTGTCTCTGTGGTGGCCGGCCGCATCGCTCGTCTTACGCCACCGGCAATGCCAGATTACACTGGTCAACACACTTTTTCTGGCACAAGGTATTCCAACGGTTTTAAGGTAATTTTGGGGTGCTGATTCCAAATCTGGCATCAGGATTTGTCTATCACATCAGGTTTTTGAGATATCAAATATTGCATTTTCAATAAAAACTGAAGAAGAAAAATATTAAATAAATGTGGATATGTACATAGAATGATATTATAAACACACTATCCTAAAAATACAGCACCATATTTTAACACTAAAGCAGTCACTGACTCGCAACAACTTGCAATCATAAGTGACAGAGTTAATTTCGGGTAAAATCAATGAAAATGGGGTATGCCGATAGCATAAAAATGAGACGTGATAGAACAAATCTGAGATCAGATTTGGAATCAGCACCCTGAAATTAGTCTAAAACAGCTGCAAAAGTCCAGGCAGAAAAAAACTTTTTGTTTTTGTTGACCAGTGTTATCTTAGTAGCAAAAGTAGCTACATATGCTATGGGCCCCGCGCTTTCAAGGGCCCTGCGCTAAATGCTTTCAAGCTGTCAATTCCGTTTCAGTGATTCTGCACTTGCTCTATTACTATAGTATTATACCGCCTTCAAGTTTTATGAACGACTTGGTGTTTAAAGTTAGCGATTTGTCGTATTATCTGGCTGTATAGCAAATGAAAAATACAATTTACTATGCAAGTAAACTATTTGTGTTTTAATATTTGTGTTTAATTTTTTTATTTAGGGCCCCTCTATAACATATGCTACAGACCCAGCACTAGCTTAATCCGGTACTGGCCACCGGCTGTCATCCTTCTCAGCATTTCCTCTGTCCAGCCGTTCGCCGGCCTTAATGGTTGATACGACGTCGCTAACTGGCGTTTGTTCCCCAACCCACGGGAATCCTCTTTCCATTATCCACGTCTACAGTGTTGAGCACTATTCAGCTTTGGCTACATTTTATTTCGCGAATGTCGATGTGTTTTATCCATATGATATGCACTGAAGGCCAACGTTATTCTTCATGCACATTGGTAAGTTGCTTTTAACGATCAAATTAAGGTTTGCAAACACTCTCCATCCCACTAAAGTTTCCCTCTTTCTACTCATAATTTTGAACACTATCTGCCTTTATTAACTGCACAAAGTATACACGCTGCTGTGTTTTCCAATTGTCCCTCCCAACAGATATCTTAAATTAAACTTGCACAAGAGTGTACGTGACTTGTTTATTGTTATTTCTCTTCAACTACATTTTGTAGCCCTCCTTGTTAAATTATCCAATCATTCTATGCACTGTAGTTAATTTACATTGTTAGTTGTAAAGGCGATGTTGTCTGCGATGGTTCATAACCATTTGAAACACATTCATTCACCTTAATTGAATTCCAGAGTCTACCCACAACAGACGTGCCTTTTCTCATTTGCTCTGTGTCGTAGAAAGAGTGTGTGTGGCAATAAGTGTGAAGGCAAATGTTTTCTTTACAAGGCTGAAGGAGAATTCCTCAGTGGCCAAGCTGGAATGCTGCATTAGCATCGGCTGTATCGTCTGCGACAGACGCTTTTATCGCATGTCAATGAAATTCTTATTTGAGCCTTTGTCATGATTCCCATGGGGATCACGTGTGCTGAAATCCCCACACAATTAGTCCGCTTGACTGTAGCCGTATACGACGCACAATAGCCCACCACCCCAAGGCATCATTTTTCACGAGCAGACAGTTGTGCCACCACTAACATTTTCTATTACAGTCACCTGCCTTGAGCCTTATTCCCTAAGGAGTGCAAGAAAGAGCCTTGTAAACAACATCTGAACAGCGAAATGGCGCGACCGTGTGTGCAATTAATGTAACTAACGGTGTTTCTCTCATCCAGCGAACGCACGAGTTTCGCACCGTGCGATGTACCACCTCTAAAAAATTTACCTGTAATAAAAATTATACGTTGAATTTCCCCAAATATAAGAATGTTCAGTTAGTGTACAGAGATGTGTGGACTCGAGAAACATTCCTCTAAAGCTGTGATAGAGATACAAATATCAGTCAGTCCTATATTTAAACCGTATGTACAGGACAAATCCCACATGGTTTAGCCACCCACACAGTAAATGCGGTACGTCTATTCCATTTTCTGGAAAAGCCAGCGTCCTTATTTGTTTAACATGCAGGCTTTCGCGACCAATATTCATAATAAAGGTTTTTGGGTTAGATCGCGTAAGTATAATGAACTTATTTGTGTTTTTTTTAAATCACTGCAGAATATCCCAGACACCACGACATTGCTCCCTGTGTTTGTCAGCCATTCATTTCATGTGATATGCAGCACGACTCACAACCTCCTCTATATACCAAAAAAAAAACAGGGACCGTCATGTCTCCGTGATATCCCCCTCCATCTGGAACGCCATCCCACTGCATATTCGCAGCACCATTAAATCTACACCGACGTTTAAGAGACGCGTAAAGGCCTCACCGCCCCCTCACTCTCTCTCTCCCTCGCCTGGATTTCGAGCGAAACTGAGCTTGGCTTCACGCCGAACAGAGTCAAAAGTGATTTATGTCGTAGAAATATTGCGCGCGCTATACATTGCATTGCCATTATAAATGTGAAAACCTACAGTACCCGTGCCATATAGAAATCATAGTTAAAATGTGTTGTTCACTTGTGATGGGTATCTTGATGACAAGAGGCTCCAGCCCAATATCTGACAATGTTTCACTGCACGCTCCGAAGAGGACACGCTGGAGTCAGTCACTTCCATTTTAAATTCCAAGTACCCAGATGGCCATTACTGTTAATGAAATCTCGTACTGTATTACGGCAGTGACGTTCTACATGGTTCACGCTGCTGATGGAAGTCAAGCAGGCGTGTCATAGAACAGAAAATAGACTACCACGTGATGTAAAAACATAAATGCAATGTCTTCGTATCTTTATTGTGCTAAACAAAGAGAAAGTTGCTGCCCTGCAATTTTTTCCTCTGCTGGCAGAAGGGCCCTCTACTGGAGGGAGCTAAAGACAGCCTCGTTGTCCTGCCGTTCGACTGACTGACAGATAATTCCCTGTCCATTATTACATTCTAACTTTAGAGGAAAAAATAATGACTTTGCACAATTTAACTTAATCGTAGAATCATGGATTCGTGACGAATCCAATTGTTGTTGCTTTCAAACGGCACTGCCTGGCTGTGAGGTTAACCCTCTGGTGACCCTGTCAGAGGACTCTGATTCCAAAATAAAAACGCGGTGCCCTTTGATGGCCCTGAACATTGATCTTCAATGTCTCATCAATCTCCGCAACTGGGTTGACCACTCTGTTATGCATGAAATCGTGAACTGGACAGAGGCCATCAGAGCTTGGCGCACACGAGAATCTGTCAAAATCTAAAAGCAATGTTCATTTTTCTGCCAGTTTTGCCCCAAGGATCTCTGTGTTCTGACACAAATATTATCCCCTAAGCCACCACTACATGTTGCCTTTGTCACCTAAGTCTTACAATGATAAATCCGTATGTACCTCATAATTCATGTTGGTGCAACACTCGTAAATATCATCCTCATTGGGCACACCTACATGCCCAGCCCTCTTAGTCAACCCCCTGATGGATGAGGGCCTCCCCGTGCCACGCAGGCCATGGTGATTGTTTGGGTCACTACGAGTTGGTTAAGGTGAAGCACAGATGTGGGAGCATAGAAGTACAATACAGCAATGTATTCTGATACACTCCCCTCCGCTGCCGACAAAGTAGCCCCACATCAGCTTATAATTTGCAGGGTTTGCAGGGTGGCCACCCATCCAATAACTATCCAGGCTTACTCCTGATGCAATTAGGTGCATCCCAGGTGATTTGGTCCTTGTTCTGCACAAGCTATATGAAAGCAAGCATAAAAGATTCAGACGCTATGTAAATGATACCATCATGATAATTAAGTTTTAAACTGTCCGACACGAGGATTCTTCGCATCATTTGCACTTGTTAGGTATTGTCATTCGTTAATTATATTAAGGATGTGTATGAATGGTGGGGCAGACCCAACTATGAACGCGGCTACCCAAGTACAATTCTCAGCCGTGGCTAACATTGGTTGCGAGTGATATCAGAATCAAGTCCTTGGCCGCCTCTTCGCCATGCAGCCCTACAAGTAGCCATCCATAAACTTTCGTTTGTACAGCCGAGTACCACATCTAATTGCCCTGCAAATGAGTTTCTACCGTAAGTGATGGCTCCTTCTTCGCGTGGCTCACCAACCCACCTACAAGTATCTGTCGGATACTGACATTTTAATGATGAAAAATTGCATTGAGGAGCACTCACATGTTTGATATTTTGCACTGCACTCTGAAACTGGATAATTGAGTGACATCAAAACAGAGCATACACTGACCACCATGATGAATTATGGTTGAACAGCTCCCACGAATGACACAGCAATAGGAAAGCCTATTTATTTATTTGATTTATATAAGTATTTTTTTCCCCGTGGGCTCCGGTTTCATCCCACATGTCAACATGAATTGGCCAATATCACCTTAATATATACTGTAGAGGAATATGGCATTTCTTTCCATGTTTGATTTTCTTTATGCGTAAAATTTTCGACAACATTTAATTAACTCGTTTAATATATCCTCAATTATAACCAACATGTTAAATAATTTTTTAAGAATAGAAAATATTACAATTAGTTGCACACATTAGAATAACTGATAAATCACAGGATTGATTACTGAAAATTTAAAGTCATGTATATTTAATGATCGAGGTCACATTAAATCAACAGGTATTAAACATCTTAGATTATCATCGATTATAAAAACATATATGTTGTCAATTTGTGCCCACTCAATAGACAACATATAAAATACACTGCTAATGTCACCTCTGCTCAATTCTACTTGGACAGCGAGTGCTATGAATGTTTGTGCTCTTGGCGGCCACAAAGCCACTTTCTCTCCACAGCTCAGGATGTAATCTTCGTAGAGGCATGGTGTGTGTGGGTATGGGAAAGAAAATTCCTTCAAAGAAGACGCATTCAGCCGTGTCAATGCTTAAAGCACGTTCGTTTTGCCAAATACATTTAATACGATGACAGTTCCTTTTTTGTGTTTGCTTAGTTATGTAATGCTGGCTGATGGTAGTAATGTAGGCCCACGTCTACAGCCTGTGTGCCTGAAATTTTACCTGGGATTGTAGTGGCCTACTCGGCTGACTGCAGTCTCTTACCCCCCCCCAACCCCTCATTCACTCTCCATGGACATAGCAATATATGTAATTATTGATAATGATGTTGTCGAAAATAAAAAAAGTAATAAAATATGTTGTCAATAATTTGACGGTATATTAAAAGAGTCTATTCAATACATTGTTGATAAAAATCGAACACGTATAAAGAATACAGCATTGCAACAATATATCATGCAACAGAGGATCGCAGAGCTTGGGCAAATGTTGGCACGGGAGCACCGCGCGACTGCTGCCGTTCCCACTCGTCTGTGGTTCCTCCTCGCGCCTCTGACCCATTCTCTCCACACGAGAGAGAACAAATACTGTGTGGCACATTACTCTTTGAAATGTATTATTAATTCACAAAGGGCTGTATGTATGTTGAACTCCTGTCGCACGGTGCGTAGCCAACCGTGCTATTCAGAGGCGCGGGGGCAAGGACAATAAACTAAACACAAAAAAAACCCTACTATGGAAAAAAAACAGTTCTAAAGAAATTCGTTTTCAGTCTAGATTTGAAAGTGCATAGCTGCAGTGGCTTCCTAATATCGGAGGCAAGAGTGTCCCAGAAGAGCGTCTAAAGGCGCGATGCGGTGGCTGTCTTTGCTCAATGGCCAGAAAATAGCCGCTGCTGCAAGGACGACCGGAGGAGTTCGCGTGAAGGTTTTAACAAAAATTATCTCATTCCAGATTTGAAGCGTTCGTGACTGCAAGGATTCATACTCTTAGGTTTTTTCGGTAAAGTCACGTAGGTAAAAAATGTAATTAAAAGTTAATAAAAGTAATAATGGAAATAAAATAAAATAATAAATCACGACGTTTCGGAGGCAACACAAGTCTCCGTCATCAGGTGGGACCGTCACAGCTAAAATTACTGCATCAAGTGACACATATTTGTACCATCTTATTTGACAGGTACTTTTCTACTTTACCGAGTGTTGACATCCCCAGCGTTTAACAGTACTGCTTTTTTGTATTTGGATTCTCAACCAACATCGGTTTAGGTCGAGGTACACTGATTGTTTTCTTGCACAGGTCGAGGCTGACCAATTTCTCTTGTAGCCCCGCGCACCACCCCCACGTTCCATTCCCTGGTTACCACATTCAGATAAGCCCCTCCTCCCTTAACTTGTATTTAAGGGCTGGTCTTTTGGAATATTCCTCACTTGATGCAGTAATTTTAGCTGTGACGGTCCCACCTGATGACGGAGACTTGTGTTGCCTGCGAAACGTCGTGATTTATTATTTTATTTTATTTCCATTATTACTTTTATTAAAAACTAGCGGAAGTACCCGGCTTTGCCCGGGTAAAAAATATCTTTCTTAAAAACCTTACATATATATACACAGATACTAAGATATTGTCAAAGCCCGGTGGGCTGTTTGTACATTTTTCCACCAACAAATATATAAGAGGCTTTCACAAGTCCAAAAAGTTGTAGAAAGTGTGGGGTAAATAGTTGATGTCAAAATGTTTCCGAAAATTGTGGTCTCCCCCCCCCCCCCCTCAAAAAATATCTTTACCCCTCGTAGGTATATATACTAACAACACCTTACATACAACAGAGGAAGTGGTATCTATTGACTCTGTAGTAGTATCTACTGACTGTACCGTAGTATCTACTGAGCCAGTAGTAGCTACTGACTGTGTAGTAGTATTTAGTGACTGTAATAACTACTGACCATAGTAGTATTTACTGGGCCTACAGTAGTATCTACCGACTATATACTCGTAACGACTAACTGTATAGTATCTGCTGACTCTATAGTGTATCCACTGACTATAGTAGTAACTACAAAATCTATAGCAGTATCTACTCACTCTATAATAGTATCTACTGACTCTAGTAGCTACTCACCGTGGTAATATGTACTGACTGTATAGTAGTATATACTGACTGTAGCAGTATTGACTGACTGTAGCGGTATATACTGACTGTTTTAGTATTTGCTATAGCGGTATCTACCAACTCGATAGCAGTATCTACTATCGCTACAGCAGTGTATACCGACTGAGGTCGTACCTGCTATCACTACAGCAGTGCATACTGCTGTGTTGGTACCTGTTATGATGACAGCAGTGCATATTGTGGTGGAACCTGCTATGATTACAGCAGTGCATACTGCTGTGGTGGTATCTGCTATGATGAGAGGAGTACATATTGTGGTGGTGGTACCTGGTATGATAACAGCAGTGCATATTGACTGTACTCATCATTCACCCTCACCATTCACCACTCACAACTCACCCTTACCACTCATCCTCACCACTCACCACTCCCACTCACTATTCACCATTCACCCTCACAACTCACCACTCACCAACCTCCCTCACCAATCTCCCTCACCACTCACCCTCACCACTCACCCTCACCACTCACCACTCACCAATCACCACTCACCCTCACCACTCACTCTCACCACTAACCCTCACCACTCTCACTCACCACTCTCCCTCACCACTCACCACTCACTCTCACCATTCACCCTCACCATTCAGCCTCACCACTCACCCTCACCACTCACCCTCACCACTCACCGTCACAACCACCACTCACCCTCACCACTCAACTTCACCCTCACTACTCACCATTCATCCTCACCAATCACCACTGACCAATCACCACTCACCACTCTCCACTAACCCTCACCACTCAACCTCACCACTCACCCTCAAAACTAACCACTCTCTCACCACTCACCCTCACCACTCAGCACTCACCCTAACCACTCACCCTCACCACTCACCCTCACCACTCACCCCTCACCACTCACCCATCACCACTCACAACCGCCACTCACCCTCACCACTCATCCTCACCACTCACCCTCACAACAACCACTCACCCTCACCACTCACCCTGACCACTCATCCTCACCAATCACACCCTCACCAATCACCACTCACCCGCACTGCTCACCCTCACCACTCACGCTCACCCTCACCACTCACCCCTCACTAATCACCACTCATAACCGCCACTCACCCTCAACACTCACCACTCACCCTCAACACTCACCCTCACCACTCACCGTGACCACTCACCCTCACTACTCACCACTCATCCTCACCAATCACACCCTCAACAATCACCACTCACCCTCACAACTCACCCTCACCACTCACTCTCACCACTCACCACTCACCCCTCACAACAACCACTCACCCTCACCGCTCAGCACTCACCCTCACCAATCACCACTCACCCTGACCACTCACCACTCATCCTCACCAATCACATCCTCACCAATCACCACTCACCCTCACTGCTCACCCTCACCGCTCACCCTCACCACTCACCCTCACCACTCACGCTCACCCTCACCACTCACCCCTCACTAATCACCACTCACAACCGCCACTCACCCTCACCACTAACCCTCACCACTCACCCTCACCACTCACTAATCACCTCTCACAACCGTCACTCACCCTCACCACTCACTCTTACCACTCACCCTCACCACGCACCCTCACAACAACCACTCACCCTCACAACAACCACTCACCCTCACTACTCACCCTCACCACTCATCCTCACCAATCACACCCTCACCAATCACCACTCACCCTCACTGCTCACCACTCAACCTCACCACTCACGCTCACCCTCACCATTCATCCCTCACTAATCACCACTAACAACCGCCACTCACCCTCCCCACTCACCCTCACCACTCACCCTCACCAATCACCACTCACCACTCACTACTCACCCTCACCACTCTCCCTCACCACTCTCCCTCACCACTCTCCCTCACCACTCTCCCTCACCAGTCACGCTCACCACTCACGCTCACCACTCACCCTCACTACTCACCCTAACCACTCACCACTCACCCTCAACACTCACCCTCACCGCTCACCACTCACCCTCACCACTCACCCTGACCACTCACCACTCATCCTCACCAATCACACCCTCACCAATCACCACTCACCCTCACTGCTCACCCTCACTGCTCACCCTCACCACTCACCCTAACCACTCACGCTCACCCTCACCCCTCACTAATCACCATTCACAACCGCCACTCACCCTCACCACTCACCACTCACCCTCACCACTCACCCTCACTACTCACCACTCATCCTCACCAATCACACCCTCAACAATCACCACTCACCCTCACCACTCACGCTCAACACTCACCCTCACCACTCATGCTCACCACTAACCCTCACCACTCACCCCTCACTAATCACCACTAACAACCGCCACTCACCCTCCCCACTCACCCTCACCCTCACCAATCACCACTCACCCTCACCACTCAACCTCACCCTCCCAACTCACCCACACCACCACCACTCTCCCCCTCACCACTCTCCCCCTCACCACCACTCTCCCCCTCACCACCACTCTCCCCCTCACCACCACTCTCCCCCCTCACCACCACTCTCCCCTCACCACCACTCTCCCCTCACCACCACTCTCCACCCTCACCCCACTCTCCCCCTCACACACCACTCTCCCGCTCCCCCTCACCACCACCTCTCCCCCTCACCACCACTCTCCCCCTCACCACACTCTCCCCCTCACCACCACTCTCCTCCCCTCACCACTCTCTCCCCCCTCACCACCACTCTCCCCCTCACCACCACTCTCCCCCTCACCACCACTCTCCCCCTCACCACCACTCCCCCTCACCACTCTCCCCTCACCACTCTCCCCCTCACCACCACTCTCCCCCTCACCACCACTCTCCCCCTCACACCACTCTCCCCCTCACCACCTCCCCCTCACCACACTCTCCCCCTCACCACCACTCTCCCCTCACCACACTCTCCCCCTCACCACTCTCCCCCCCTCACCACCTCTCCCTCACCCCACTATCTCCTCACACCTTCACCTCACCACTCTCCCCCTCACCACAACTCTTCCCCCTCACCCACTCTCCCTCCCTCACCACTCTCCCCTCACCACTCTCCCCTCACCCACTCTCCTCCCCCTCACCCACTCTCCCCCTCACCACTCTCTCCACTCCTCTCCCTCATACCACTCTCCTCCCTCACCCTCACCACTCTCCCCCTCACCACTCTCTCCCTCACCACTCTCCCCCTCACCACTCTCCCCCTCACCACTCTCTCCACTCTCTCCCTCACCACTCTCCCCTCACCCTCTCCCCCTCACCACTCTCCCCCTCACCACTCTCCCCCTCACCACTCTCCCCCTCACCACTCTCCCCCTCACCACTCTCCCCCTCACCACTCTCCCCCTCACCACTCTCCCCCTCACCACTCTCCCCCTCACCACTCTCCCCCTCACCACTCTCCCCCTCACCACTCTCCCCCTCACCACTCTCTCCCCTCACCACTCTCCCCCTCACCACTCTCCCCCTCACCACTCTCCCCCTCACCACTCTCCCCCTCACCACTCTCCCCCCTCACCACTCTCCCCCTCACCACTCTCCCCCCTCACCACTCTCCCCCTCACCACTCTCCCCCTCACCACTCTCCCCCTCACCACTCTCTCCCTCACCACATGTTAAAGGCGATCCTAAAGGAATCTACAACCTTCGATGATTCCTTTGCGCGATTCAAAGAATCGATTCCTGGCGCATAGGAGGTTTCCATTTTTAATTACAGTTTTATTTTCATTGTTATGTTATGTTTAAAGTTTTCAGGAGTTTTTAATTATATTTTAGCCCCGGTCAACGCCGGATATTTCCCATTCGTAGCAGTTTATATCAACTCTATAACCAACTAATATTAAACGGAAATAAGGCGATTCTAAATGAATCTACAACCTTTGATTCCTTTTCGCGATTCAGAGAATCGATTCTTGGCGCGGTCGGGTTTAGAGTTTTAATTACACAGTTGTATTTTCATTGGGATGTTATGTTTTAAAGTTTTCAGAAGATTTTAAATGTATTTTTCCCCTGGGCAACGCTGGGTATATCGAGTTTATACCACAAAGTCGTCGCCTGACAGAGTTGCGTGTCGAGGCCTAGTACCGTGCAGAGCCTCCGGCCTCGCCTAGATTGCCCGCCCGGCTGAGGGTGGGTGCTGGGGCCGTTAACCCCCCCCCCCGCGCTACAATAATACTGTCTAATCGCTATAATTTTATTATCTACCGACCCTATAATAGTAATTGCACACATTGGGGTGGGGGGGGAGTGAAGAGGACGTGAAACTTTGATGAATTTACCTCAGAATCGCGTGTTAATACGTGCGCATATTTTTAACGGGAATTCAAAATGGCGTCCACCCCGCAGCGAATGCGTCTCTACCCGTTGCCAGGGGCAACCGCCGTGGTCCGCGCCGGCCGGCAAGAGTAAATAAATAAATAAAGCGTCAAATAAATAAATAAAGATAAATCGCACTAAATCGATCATCGGTCCGATTTAAAGTTTAGAGACGAAAAATCGGAAATGCCTAAGTTTACCGCGGGGCCGGGGGCGTGCCCACCTGCAAAATTTAATCTCGCCGAACCCCACGGTCCGAGAGCTAAATCCCCCGGTAGGGAGCGTACGCGGACGGACGGACGGACGGACAAAAAATGAATTATATAGGTTAGATTATCTCCCACGCTGCGAATTGCCCAGCGGGTGCGCGCGCGTGCGCGTGCGTGCTCGTGCGCGTGCGTGCGTGTGCATGCTCGTGCGTGCAGGACTCTCCGTCGTCTCACCCAGAGCCCCCACGAGGTGAGCGCCGTACAGCGAGAGACCAGTGGCGGCCGCGTTCCACAGGGTGCCCACCACGGCGTACACCAGGATGGTGCCCAGGTTGTCGAACAGCAGCCGGTTGGGCATGGTGTAGCTGGCGTCGAGCACGATGGGCGGCAGCAGGTAGAAGAAGAAGGCCGTGGGCGTGAGCGTGAACTCGGCGTAGCGGCTGGAGCCCCACACCACTCCGCCCAGGACAATGCCCAGCACGATGAGCAGGCAGCTCTCCGGGACCACCGAGGTCACTCTGCTGGACAGGTGGAAGGCTGGCGACGACACGAAAGAGGGTCATTCGCGCAGGACAGTCAAGGGACCGAAACGGGAGGATTTCTCCACAACTCTGGCGGTCGCCCAATGAGGCTGATTGGTGCACTCGCCGGTGAAATGTCACGAATTGCAAACGTTATGGGGTTTACTCTCCAACGCACCGGTGTGCTGAACTACTAACATGGTTTGTTTACGTTACAAACACAACTAATTGGCTGTGCTGGGCAGTGGCGGTTTTAACAACACATTCATATTTACGCGATCTAACCCAAAAAAAACTCAATTACGGATAGTATTTGTCGCGAAAGCCTACTAAATCGTCGATAGGGCTGCATAGGGTTGCAGCTGGCTACTTTCATATGGTGCAGATTCGTTGCCAATGCAGCATGATTGTTGGGTTTTTATTTGTTTTTAAACTGCAGTTGTTGAGCCCAGGATCAAAAAAAGGACCCAAACTCCAAGCGGCCAGCAAACAAACGGCACTGCTAAAGGTGCAACAGATAACAATTAACACGCATTTAGAACTCAGCGAGGTTATACAGACATGGAATAAGAGGTGGGAGGAATTTAGACTTTAAACTTTCGTGACTGCATAAGTTCACGTACGTGACTTTTACCGAAAGAACCAAGAATATGTGGGAGGAAATGGCGAAGATGAAGCGTGAGGAACTAAGCAAAGAGCGAGATACATTCTTTGATCTGCATAGGGGCATTCAACACAGTGTGGTTAAGAGGAAGCGGTCAGTTTGGTCGACAGAGTTCTAACCATGGGTGGAGGAATCAATGACGGAAGTTCATTGGGAGAGTAATCGTGGTGGTAATGGTATGAGTGATAAGGAGACAACTCACTGCTGATGAGCGAGTGACCGATGTGAATCGGTGAGTGCTGGATCAACCATCTTTAAAGTACACTGAGGGAGGAACTGGGTGCTTCACCCAAGATATGACAACTTTATCGATTGTAGTAACCCAATGCAATGTACTTGTTCTTCTAGGATGTGTACTTTTCTAGCATATCCCACTACCCTGAGGCTTTCATTATGAAGTGAAATCCCTCCTAGCCACGATTACATAGGGAAGGAGCTTTCGGCTGATCCTATGATCCATGCCTATATATGGAAATAACTCCTGTTCGGAAATTAAATCAAAGAAAAATGCTAATATTATATTTTGACTTGCCATGAACATGTGGATAATATATTAAAAAATGCAATGCTTCCTGGAGACCCCTAGTGGGTGCGCCCACAGATAAACACAGATAACAATTCAAGAGCAAGATAAACCATCATCATTATAAAACGTAAATATGAATGTATAAGCATCGCCCTTAAACAAATATACCAATTATCGTGGCCTCGTTGCTCAAGGGATCAGAGAACTCAGCCGGCACTGCTGAGATCCTCGTTTGAAACGTAGCTTTCAGCCACCCGCGATTAAACCTCAAGTCTAGCGAGTTGGCGGTCTCAGCCTGGTTAACAATCACTGCAAGAAAAAATGACGTTAAGTTTTGTTTTCTTTATTCACATTATGTGTTCAAATTCCAGCTGGAACATAATCATAATCAACGTTTTTGGGTTTAGATCGCGTTATTTATAAATGTGTCGTAACCCTCCACCACCCGACACGGCCAATCAGCAGAAAAGTGTCACGTTGACAAAAAACGAAAAGTTCACTGCTTTAGCCCACCGGTGATTATGAATAATATTGGTCGCGAAAGCCTACGTGTTAAACTCCAGCTGGAGCAATAAAAAATATCAGTTTGAATGTGATGCGCCAGCCTGACAGCAGAATGTGTGAAAGTGTGCTCCCTCGTCTCATAATAAAAACACAACTTGAAGTGTTCGGCGCCGCGTTGGTGAGATGTTAACTACCTTGCCTAGTATGCAGGGGGTCGTGGGTTCGGTCACGACCCTTTGCATGTATTTTATTTCCGCGTCCTCCGGTTTTCCCTCAACATTTAGAATCAACATACGTTTATAGTATTTGGCTGCTGTACATTTCCACATGATAAGCCACTTCATTGAGCTATCATTTGTGCCCAGGTCGCTTCTGAAAACGAGCTATATGGCTCAGTGGGCCTTACATAGTAAAATTTGTATAGTTGTTTTTGGAAACAAGTTTTGCAAAAATATAATTTGTGCAGTCATTCCCGAACGCACAAGTAATATTCAGACAAATCAGACTCAATGTACTGCAATTCAGTCCTTCAAAGGGCGCGATTCACCCAGGCACTGCACACGCGAACCAGGGCAAATATTGATTAAATGTTTGCAGTTGCTGCATGTCATTATCACCTTCAGCAACACAATGCAACCTCTAGACCACTAGAGGCCAACAATTCAAAACAAGCTTGAGGCATTTCATTTCAGATTTCTTCCCCAAGAGCTTTAGGAACCTAATTTGTTCTGATCAATGTTTCCAAGCTTTTCATTTTCACGTGATGCTATAATACACATTGCTTTCTTTTTTACAACTGTATTGCTGATTGAACCTCACCTCAATGACCTTCCAATCCAGCGTTTCCCATCACTGTAGATTATATTCAACAGTAGTGTTAGTTTAGGATTTGCACTGTAAGCTCTCACATATGAAGCCCAAAATAATGCTATTCATACAGTCATTATCAGGTGTATTTTTATTCTCTCTTTCAAATGTCCACATGTAATGTGGAATAAGACTGTACACGCATCGCCAATATTTGTTTACAATGTGATTTAACGCGATCCATTTCATCAATTACAGGATAGGATTTCAATAAGGGAAGTAATTTTGAATAGAAACGCATTCAACCCCATGCAGTGTCTGAACCAGAGAACAGTCAATGGATTTTGAGATTTATGTTGTCCGTTTAAAAAAAAGATTATTCTTTGTCAATGATGATCAGCCTTTACATTGTCCTGACTTTACCTCCACTACAAGGTCAATGTGATCAGATAATTACAGTGCAGTTGTTAAACATGTGTGGAGACTATTTCTCATACATACATATGTACATATGTACTCACAATGCTCCTCTACATACGTACATATGTACATATGTAGATGAGCATTGTGAGTAACCAATGAGGGGGCGAACAGAATGGGGAGCCGGTTGACAGTCAAGGATGACGTAACGGGACGGGTTGTGCAAGGGGCTTCAGAGAGCACCTTCGGGAACAAAGGTGGGGCCGAGAAAGGGGGAGGAGCCGCCAAGGGGTTCTTAAGGGAGACCACGTGACGAAGGCGTGGTCGTGGTGGGGAGCCAGGGTAAGGATCGGCTGCAGAGGGTCTCTCTCTCCTAGTCGCAGGGTGGTGTTGGCTGAACCCCCGCTCTGGGCAGACGAGTGGGAAAGCCAAAGGGATAGCCGAAGGTAGGCTCCGTAGGTATTCAGTAAAGGGTCGGCTGGAAGAGAGAGCCCAAAGGGTAGCCGAGCGTAGGACCCAAATAGTATTCAGTGTCCGGGGTAAAGGACCGAGATAGAGTGCACGGACACTGGTGTGAGTGTAGGATGTCGAGTGTGACAGTGATTTAATAAACGGCAACAGCCGTTTATTAAATGTGATTCGGTGAATAAATCGATTGTTTCTCGTCTCCGTGTGGTTCTACTGCACAACACATATGTTCGATGGCTTCACAACTATAAAAAATAGTCTCGCAGTATTTCCTAATTTCCATACCATAACATGATACATATGTGCTGCATGACACACACACACACACGTGGTCATGGGTCTGTTATTTTCGGAAAACTTTTCTTCTCAGCGTTATTCGAGTTGTACTATTGGCGTGATGACAAGAGACAACGTTGTCCATTAGGAACGGTCCTCAGGCAGTAAATCACCTTGTGTTAGAGAACGGCCTATGCAAGGTTACATCTAGACACGTCGTAATTAGTGAATTACAATAGATGTATTCACCGAATCACGTATCACATGCATGAGGCTTGATTATATGATTTGTGCAAAAGTATACAAAATGTTACCTTGAGGCCTAATCGTATGAACGAGACGGAACAACGCCGAACATATGACACAGATTATTCAAATGAAACGGTACGAATAAGCCAGATTGAGATAGATGGAGCAAGACACACACTGCAAATGGAGAAGTACAATACAAATGGGACAAAAAATTATCTATTCTGGAATTCATTCCTGGTGCCCGAATTGTGAAGGTTCCACTCATACTCTATCACAAAACTTCTTCTAAATTTCCCTTAACGTGACCTCTTTATTGACTATCACCAGCACACCAAGACCCCACTGGAACTTCGGATGGGCTAATTGGCCTGATTTTTGGCTGCTGTGGAAAAGAACATCTCCACGGACCCTGAAAAGTTTGAGCAGTTCATCATGCTCGTGAATAAAACCTCCAGGGATGCGATTCTGCAGGGTTATCGGAGGTCGTACATCCCCGGCTGGATTCCGGAAAGCTAAAATCTTCTCCGAGAACATAAAAGCAACAGTCCTTTTGCAGTCGTTAGATTCTGCCAGACGAGCAAAGTGGGCAGCATTGATGGAGTCTTTTGACTTAACGCACTCCAGCCGCAGGGCATGGGGATAACTGCGAAACCTCGGTGGAGTGGCACACTCAGAAAACCGGACTCCAAAGCCAACTGCTAATGGAATAGCGATGCAGCTTCTCGGCAATGCAAAAACAATCGGAAGTTCAAACCAAGAACGCTCTCCACCACCAGAAGAAATAGGCACCGTACTGGCGGTAACAAAGACAGGTAATACACACAATGGGCAGGAAGGACAAGATCAAAAGGCTCACATAATGCGCATGCATAATGTACGTTGACTCAGTAATGACCCCCCCACTTGCCGCAAGAGCGCAGAAGTGTGGTCACCACATCTACGCATCTATATAAGGAACGAAACAGGCGGACTTCTCCACAAATCTGGCTGTCGCCTGATGAAGCTAGTTGTAATTACTGACGAAACGTCGTACTCCGATTGTAAATGTTGTAGCTTGGCTTTCCAACACACCGGTGTGCTGTACTAGTGACGAATTGGCATGTTTTGTTTACGTGACAACCCTTACTAGTTGGCTGTATCGGGTGGTGGCGGGTTTTAACGACACATTTATATATTTACGCGATCTAACCCAAAAAAAACTCTATTATGAAAGGCAGGTAAAGCCGCAGGAATAGATAGGATTTACCCTGAATTCCTAAAACACCTCGGCAACAAAGGAAGAACCTGACTGGCGAAACTTTTTTTTTTAAATCATCGCCACCAGCAAGCAACCAAGACTTAAGAAAATCAAAAGTCATTGCTCTCCTCAAGCGAGGAAAACCTGCTAATGACCTGCACAGTTACAGGCCAATATCTCGTCTTCGTACAGCTCACAAGCATGTGGAGCGAGTACTGATAGGTCGACTTAATCCTCTCTTTGAAGCCACCATACCACCTGAGCAGGCAGGTTTTCGGCCACAACAAATCTGATGTGACCAGGTCCTCGCCTTGATATCACACACTCAAGCCGGCTTTCAGCATAAACAGAAAACAACAAATGCTTTCACAGACTTGTCTTTTGCATACGACACGCTCTGGCACCGAGGACTCCTGTTTAAACTCGCCAACACCATCAATTAAAAAACCGGTTTGCCTCATCAGTGACCAACAATTTCGCGTCCATCTCGGAAACCAGGTCAGCCGCCAACGAACTCTACAAAATGGCCAACAATGTTTAATCTTTACACCAGCAACATGCCGACCACATTAAGCTGCAAGTTAATTTACGCAGACGATCTAGCACTGGCCATGCAAGCGACGACACTCAGTGCAGCTCAAGACATCTTGAACACTGACCTAAAAAAATTGGAAGGTTATTTCTACTACTCAGTGTTCCATCTCAACAACGTGGAGGCAGAAAGTACGCTGAAGGATCGAGTTTTGTGGTAAAACCATCACCCATGACCCACTCCCGAAATACCTTGGAGTGGTACTCGATTGAAGTCTCACTTTCAGGCAACACATTAAACACTTGAGCAACAAGATAGAAACCCACACAAACATCCATAAACTGGCTGGAACTAGTTGGGGCTGTGATGCGCGAACACTATGGACTGCCACGCTCACCCTCGTGTATTCGACAGGGAGAGTTTTGCTCACCTGTGTGGCGATGCAGCGCTCAGACTCGAGTTATCGACACACAACAATACGTGCCATCTTAGGTACGCTGAAGTCGACGCTGACCCAGTGGCTCCCAGGGCTCACCCAACATCGCTCCGCCGCAACTCCGTTGTGAAACAGGGAGTACCAAAAAACTATTGTCAACCCCAGCACCTTCCGATCCATCGGGACATAAACACAGTGTCACCTGTTCACCCAAAATCATGCCACCCCTTCTGGATCACAGCAGCCTCACCCCTACGCCACAAATACAAATGAAGGCGAAAGATTGAAGCAAGTCTGGACTGCGGCTGACGTCAAAAATAAACATCTCATACAGCGACCCTACCGTCGAACCTCCAGGTTTCAACCTTTCACGCCGCCAGTGGTCGACCATCAACCGAATCAGGACCATGGCCATGTGGCCGATACAGCCACCTGATGCACAAATTACACATTAAAGATTCGGTGGCCTGTGAGTGCGACTACGAATCCCGGCTGTTCGCATCCTCTGTTTTTATTCACATATCTGGATTTTTTTCTTGGAAATTAAGTGGAAAAACAACGTATCCAATTTTTTTTGCACAGTTGTTGGTGACCGTAATTTAGCACACTGCACTTGAGAACGCAACATCATTATGCATGGCTATCTCAAACCAAGTCCAGAAACTCGGCATCTCAGTGGTGCAAGGTGAAAACACTCTTGGTCTAAATTTGAACTACCCGGCTTCGCCCGGGACTTGTATCTACCACGGCCGGCCGCCTTTGTCTCCCCAGTGGCGATGTTAATACGCTACAGCAGTTACTCGTTTGAGGCAGAGTCGACCTAGGGGAGGTTAAAATAATCGTCACCGGTGGTGGCCGTGAGCGGGAATCGAACTGGGTTTGCCGTGTTGGTAGCGCAGCGTAGCGTTAAGCACTACACCCACCGCTCCTCACACACCACACACGCACACACACAGACACACACACAGACACACACACAGACACACACACAGACACAGGCAGCACGCTAAGCACTACACTACCGTTCCCCCTACACAACACACGCGCGCGCGTCCATAGGTACACATACACGCGCTTGCTGCAGACACACACGACTTTCAGGGTGCGTACGGCAGTAAACGACTGAAATAATAAAGCGGCAATGCTGTGTAAGGAACGCCTTAGACCCGCATTACACATTTGTGTAATGCGAGCGTAAACACACAAACACACACGAACACATACACAATACACACACACATACATGCAGACACACAGACAGACACATAACACACATACATACACACACATACAAACACAGAAACACATACACACACATACATAGACACACACATACACATCCACAGACGTACATACACACATACATACAGGCACGCAGACATACACATAAACACATACAAAAAAACCCACATACATACACACACACATACATACACACAAACACATGCACACACATACATACACACATGCATACAGACACACAGACATACACATAAACACATACACACATACACATGACCCGGCTTCGCCCGGGACTTGGATCCACCACGCCCGGCCGCCTTTGTCTCCCCAGTGCCGATGTTAATACGCAACACCAGTTACTCGTTTGAGGCTGAGTCGACCTAGGGGAGGTTCAAATAATCGTCACCGGTGGTGGCCGTGAGCGGGAATCGAACTCGGTTCGCCGGGTTGGTAGCGCAGCGTAGCGTTAAGCACTACACCCACCGCTCCTCAGACACCACACACGCACAGACACACACACAGACACACACACAGACACACGCAGACACACACAGACAGACACAGACAGACACACACACACACAGACACACAGACAGCACGCTAAGCACTACACTATCGCTCCCCACACACCACACACGCACACACACAGACACACACACAGACACACACACACAGACACAGACAGCACGCTAAGCACTACACTACCGTTCCCCCTACACAACACACGCGCGCGCGTCCATAGGTACACATACACGCGCTTGCTGCAGACACACACGACTTTCAGGGTGCGCACGGCAGTAAACGACTGCAATAATAAAGCGGCAATGCTGCGCGAGGAACGCCTTAGACCTGCAACACATTTGTGTAATGCGAGCGTAAACACACAAAGACATACAAACACATACACACACACATACACACAAACACACACACACACATACACACACATACATACACACAGACATACACATACACACAAACACACACATACATACACACAAACACATACACAATACACACAGACATACATGCAGACACACAGAGACACACATAACACACATACATACACACACATACATACACAGAAACACATACACACATACATACACACACACATACACACATACATACACACACACATACACACACGTACATACACACATACAGACACACAGACATAGACATAAACACATACAAAAAAACCCACATACATACACACACAGACATACACACAAACACATACATACACACATGCATACAGACACACAGACATACACATAAACACATACACATGACCCGGCTTCGCCCGGGACTTGGATCTACCACGCCCGGCCGCCTTTGTCTCCCAAGTGCCGATGTTAATACGCCACACCAGTTACTCGTTTGAGGCTGAGTGGACCTAGGGGAGGTTCAAATAATCGTCACCGGTGGTGGCCGTGAGCGGGAATCGAACTCGGTTCGCCGGGTTGGTAGCGCAGCGTAGCGTTAAGCACTACACCCACCGCTCCTCACACACCACACACGCACAGACACACACACAGACACACGCAGACACACACAGACAGACACAGACAGACAGACACACACACAGACACACAGACAGCACGCTAAGCACTACACTACCGCTCCCCACACACCACACACGCACACACACAGACACACACACAGACACACGCAGACACACACAGACAGACACACACACACAGACACAGACAGCACGCTAAGCACTACACTACCGTTCCCCCTACACAACACACGCGCGCGCGTCCATAGGTACACATACACGCGCTTGCTGCAGACACACACGACTTTCAGGGTGCGTAAGGCAGTAAACGACTGAAAAAATAAAGCGGCAATGCTGTGCGAGGAACGCCTTAGACCAGCAACACATTTGTGTAATGCGAGCGTAAACACACAAACACATACAAACACATACACACACATACACACAAACACATACACACACATACACACACATACATACACACAGACATACACATACACACAAACACACACATACATGCACACAAACACATACACAATACACACACACATACATGCAGACACAGACAGACACATAACACACATACATACACACACATACATACACAAAAACACATACACACACATACATAGACACACACATACATACACACAAACACATGCACACACGTACATACACACATACATAGAGACACGCAGACATACACATAAAGACATAAAAAAAACCCACATACATACACACACACATACACACAAACACATACCTACACATACATACACACATACATAGAGACACACAGACATACACATAAACACAAACACACATACACATGACCCGGCTTCGCCCGGGACTTGGATCCACGATGCCCCGCCGCCTTTGTCTCCCCAGTGACGATGTTCACACACGACAGCAGTTACGCGTTTGAGGCTGAGTGGACCTAGGGGAGGGCCAGGTCCGTTTCAAATAATCGTCAGCGGTGGTGGGCGTGAGTTGGAATCGAACTGGGGTCGCTCAAGCAGCTTAATGACTGTTTGTACAAAGAACATATAAATAATCGATTATAATAACCAGGCTACAGTCCACATTATAGACTGCCAGTACACGCAGTCAGCTTCATAAGCAGGCTAGAGTGTACATGATAGAGTGGCAGTACGCTCACCGAGCTTAATAAGCAGGCTACAGTGTACATGATAGACTGGCAGTACGCTCACCCAGCTTAATGAGTATTTGTACAGTGAACATTAAAGTAATCGATTGTTGGCGCGTTGGGTTTAAAAGTAATATTAATAGCACACATTGTGGTGGGGGTGTAGTGAAGAGTAGGAAAAACTTTGATGAATTTACCTCAGAGTGGCGTGGTGGGTGTCGAGGCCTAGTAGCGTGCAAAGCCTGCGGCCTCGCCTAAAATTGTCGGCTTGGAAGAGGCAGGGTACGGGTGGCGTTCCTTCCCCCCCCCCTCAGCGCTCCAACAATACTGTGTAATGGCTATTATTTAATTAAATACGGAGCTTATGAAAGTGGCGAAGGCGTGGCTAGCCGTTGGCAGAAGCAACCGCCGTCCAATGAAACTGCAGCCCTTGGCGAAGGCGTCGCTAGCCGTTGCCAGGTCCAATGAAAGCGGCGAAGGCGTGGCTAGCCGTTGCCAGGGGCAACCGCCGTCCAATGAAAGTGCGTATGGGCCGAAATACACACACACACACACAGACAGACAGACATGAACGATTTTATATATATAGATTGGTTTGCATAACAGCTGATTGTGTCAAGAAAGTAAAATTTATATGAAATGTTGCAACGACTAGGAATAGTTTTTTTTTCTATAATGCCTGGTTGTATTTATTAGGATTCATGTATTAATTGACTTTAAAATACAAAAAAAATACTTCTACTGTGTATTTTTTATCTCACGGTTTGTGGAGGAATGTTATGCAGATCTTCATAGCAAATGAAAAAAAATCCCAGGAATAAGACCACTTCTCAGATAAAGAGGACGTTCTAGTAATCAATTTTGAAGAAGTCAACTATTGTTCTGCCCCACGGCAGATATGGGGGTGTGTTTACACAGGAACTTCCTGATATGATGGTTTTGAGTTTGGTCACGTGACCAGGAAGTTACGATTTAAGGGTCTCGAAGCCACGAGGCACGGCAAGGGTGTCAGCCATTACAAAGAGTACAAAATGCATCTGTTCATTGTGGGACTTTAAAAATAATTGTCTGTAAGTTCGTTTATATTCTTATGAAACTGGGAATGCTTTTATAATGTTAGGATTGCCGTTATAATGCTGTAAATGCCTTTACAATGCTGTTAAATTGTTACGATAAATATGAGGCCTAGTAAACAACGAAGCCTGCCACTTGCATTATTGTGAATGGTATTTGTAGTTGGATAAGTCAAGCCAGACTTGTGCCCATGTAACTTTAATGGGTTCTTGAGAGCAAGGATCAAGAAGTATCTCATCTACAGTTCAGTGTTATGTGCAGCGCTGTACGTTTGGGCAGCAGTATGGTGATTACACAAAGTGACCTTATTTAACACACAAGCTTATTCTCTTTTTGTATAGCTATTCAGTGCTAATGTTGGTGCCTGGTCCGTCCAGGACCTATTATTGAGATTCATGTTATCTAAGACGATGTTATGATGCTGCAGTGTTCATTCATTGTAATGATATTGCAAGTATTAACAGATGCTGTATTTTGTGCTGTGTTTTTCCATCAGGTTCATCTTGTTCTATTTGTAGTGACATCGGGGATGTCACTGTATGGTACCGGCCTGAGAGGGCTGTGGTGTGCGATGCACTGTCATCGCGTACAACCCGTGGGCAGGTGTGGTACCAGCCCGAGCGGGGCTTGGTGAGCACTGGAATAGCACGGGCACCACGCATAGCGTGTAGTGCGAACTCCCACCAGAGGGAGTGGGAGAGTGTCAGCCCAGGGGCAGGGTTGCCCCGGGCCATGGCACTCTGGTTGACCCCGTAGACACGTGATCCGGAGTGTCCGTCAGAGAGGCCCGCAGGTGGGAGGGCTAGGGGGTGATCACGTGTCCGGGGAGAGCTCTCAAGAGGAATCGAGAGGGAGCTAGAACGCTCAAGAAGGTGGGCGGGGCCAAGGTCAGAGGGGCCCCGATCCGAGGGGGATATAAGGTGGGTCCCTGAGAGGGACTGGGGTTGCTGCATTCCACAAGCTCGAAGCTCTACGTCCTACAAGCTGGAAGCTCTAACAGGCATCAACACGTGGCCGGGACCCGAGTGAGGGTCAGACCCTTCGTAGCTGTAACTCCTCCGTATAAGGTAGTTAGCTGGGTGCCCACCACCCTAGGCTGTATCTGGTGAAGGGGCAGTTACCCCTTTGTGTTACGTGTTGATGTTACAAATAAATGTGTTGCCTCTAAAGAAAAACATCTGCGACTCAGTTGGACTCACTACATATTCATTAAATACGTTGGAGTCGGATGTTCACCCTGGCTCTGAAAGTTTATTGAATGCGAGGTTAGCTACTCGGATAGTCGTGCAACGCAGCGCCACGGCAGATCTCTCGCCTACTTCAGCAGTTTTTTATTGCTGTGGTTGTCCCACCTGATGACGATTGCTTGTGTTACGATCAAAACGTCATGATCTATTATTTTTATACCTCCGTGACTTCACCGAAAGAACCAAAAAGTATGAATTCCTGCAGTCACGAAAGCTTCAAATCAAGAATGAGATGTTATATAATGCACTGTTTGAGTTACTGAGGCATTTAAGCACCAAGTATATGGAAAGATTATTATCAGATATAACGTCATTAACAAAGAACATTAAATCAAAACGAAAAAGTGTGCCAGGTAGCACGAAGAGATGCATATTTGCAATTACATTGAGAGACGGTAAGAATACCGCATGGATTACAGAACACATGCGTTTGACCGTTAAGAGGGGTAAATGGGCTTGGGCAGTGCACGTCACTGCGAGGGATGACGGTCGGTAGTCGGTTGGTAGTTGACGGTTGGTAGTCAAGACTTAACGACGGAGTGACGGCCCAGGGCCCACCTGAAATGGAGCAATAGTATCAGCTCGTGTGCAGATGTTGGGTGATTGCATCGAATGGGAGACAGAGCTTTCAGTAGTCAGGCGCCTCGTTCGTGAAATGCCTTGCCCCCAAACCGTTAGGGACGCTCCATCAGTCGAGGTTTTCAAGGCCTCGTCCAAAAGCACATTTATTATCTCACGCGTATCCGTTTGTGTAGGGTTGCTTGCCTATTCGTTTCAATGTTAAGGGGTTTTTTTATTGGGATATTGTTGTAAATTGATGTGAGCCCTTGTGTGAATGGTGCTATATAAAACTGAGCTTTACTCACTTACATTGCAGAATCGTGAGATATGGCAATGGTTTTGGGAGGCCTTCATCCAGCAGTTGATTGATCACGGCCGCTGATGATGATACTGATTGTACTTATAATCAAAAAAATTCCGTTCATATATTTTAAAATCACAGGTCATTTGCTGCACGACTTCATTATATATGTATGTCACACATCCACTCGATATTGTAATTAGCATAAGTGCAAACACCTTTAGAAAATGTACTCAGAAATCTTTCAAATTTAGTGTTCTGACTTAAGCTTACAACTTTCATTATGATGAGTAGGTCTCAATGTAAGACACCAGGTTCTTTCCGACTGAGCCAAAAAAAAATCCAGGTACAAACTATCACATTAACAAACCAATTTAGACAAGCCTTTACTCAATAACGTGTTTCTCTTTCTCATTTATCAAAGTTTACAGCAATACATTTCACGATAGCATAGCCAATTTATTGTTAGGTTTTCAGAGATAGCAATTTGAACTACGATGACCAAAACACCCCAATTGGAAAAGGGGAAACGAATGTACCTTGAAGCTGTGACCACAGCATTGGCAAGTTCAAGAGCATTGCTTGTGAGAATTTGTAGAACTTGTTAGCGCTGGTATATAGATTGCTTACGATGACCAGTGGCATTTCCAACCCACAAGCAACAAAAATAGGTTTCTGTGCTTTGCCTTTTGTGTGGTGTTACCTAACCATGACGTGCTGTGTGCTGCAACATCTGCAGCGAAGAGCTTGAGAAATTCCCATTACCAATATACTTTTGTCTCAGCGGCACTCAGATGATTGAACGCAAACGTCATTAATTTAATTATTGCTTTGCAAGATTGGGTAATGAAATGTAAATGTCATTGCCCAAATATAGAATGTTAAATGAGGCAACAATGGTGTAACCACTTATCTGTACAAATCCACCATGCAAAAGTAATATTGTACTGTCTTTCTGCTGGCCTTCATCTGGCAAAAAAGTGGATATCTTCGCATTGTTAATTATAGTAATTGAGTGATGCAAGTTGGTAAAAAAAAACCTTGGCACAAACAACGCCATTGATAATCTAGTTCAGATGCACTCTGCATTTCAGTTACAGCATGTAGTGAGTTTTTCGTTTTAGATTTCTTGTTTCAAATACAAAACCCCAGTATGATGCCACACACACGATCTCAGCAGTCACCATAACAACTAAATTAAGTGCCATGGGAGACTGGATTTCCTGTAACGTCCCCCAACCTTGCCTTCCTCTGAGACACAAATAGCATGTTTAATATTTTATTATCACGTGGCCACAACGGCATATGTTTTATTAATACGCGTTGTGCTTTCAAACTGGGTTCAACTAATTAGCCATGGCATTGTTTATTATTATCATTATTATCCTTGGGCACTAACATGTTTAAATTAGGACCAGCTATTCTACCTTTGTAAATGACACATGTGAAGATTGCTGTTCGTCAGCCAATTGCATGCATGCATTTGTTGCGACGTTAAATGCTTTCATTTTAACCATGGTCCGAGATGCTCTCGTATCAGATGACACAAACCTGCGAATGCCAAGGTGGTTTAAAAGTTAATTACATACATATATTGTACATGAAGACCATTCTTGCAATTGCTATAACAAGCCATTCTCTTTGCACTGCTGGATGAAGGCCTCCACAAGCCATTACCATCCTGCAAATGGTCTCACGGTAGAATAATCCACGGAGCTCTTACACGAGCTGACTTCAGTGCTCCATCTCGACAGCAGTCATACTCTCAGGCATGCTCGTCCATTCAACTGCCCAGCTCCACTGGTCGTAATAGTCAATATGATGCCTCTGATTTGTGTCCTTTCCCTGATATCTGTATTCCTATTTCTATCTCTCAGTGTACTATCAAGCATGTATCTCTCCCTGCCCATTTTGCGCACTTTTTAGCTTGTGTTCACTCTGCCAGTGCCCACGTTTCCAATATATATGTCACAGCAGGTAATATGCATGGATTGATTGAAAACGTCCTTCTTGAGGAATATCCGCTATGTCACTTCCCATGATTGAGTTGAGTTTTCCAAAATATATCTGTTGGAGGGATATAACCCGAAAGCAAATGTTACCATGCGGAGTTTAATACATTGAGATTGTGTGTGTGTGTGTGTTGCTGTCCGTGGTGCTGAAACTGCAGAGTGTGGGGCATTAAAGCAAGCAAATCATTGAATACCACCTCTATGCAGGTACTATATAATATGATTGCACAATCGTGTCAAGTGATGACCTATCCACACGTGCGTCATGGTAAAGTTAAAGGCCAATAACCGGGATCTTTGAACGTGCAATTACTGTACGGAAAGTATTTAAGTTGTTTAACATGAGGAGAATTTACAATATTTGCATATCCGTAAATTTGCTTAAGTAAAAGTCACATTTCAATTCCGCTGTCTTTATCAAGGTCATACAATCCCTGCGCATTTGGAACGTCACGTTATATTTGAGTGACGATCAGCCAAAATCATTGTGCCACTTGCCAGTGTTCTGCAATACATAGAGCAGCCACTAATATCGAATATAAAACACAACCATTGGCACAGCACCGACAAACCATACACTGTACAGCACAGCATTCATTTAGTTGCTACTTTTTACCCTTACATTCAACCTTTTAATATTTCATCCTTGCTACAATTTTCCGTCAATCGATTGCAGATATATCTTGGCTGTCACCTTGCCAATGCCCCCTTTTGAATAAATACATTTCAAACGACACACATGCCCTGGTTAAATAAAGTTACTTGATGCACTGGGAATTAAGTTGTTGAAAAATACAAACCCATGAGCTGAACACAAATCAACCCAACAAATCTTTCATCGTCATCATCATCACACATCGTCTACAACGACACACAACAGCTTTTTTTTTATACCTTTTATTTTTTAAACCCACCAATTTTTGCCAGGCTGGCCACGAGTATCCACACAGCGATGACGTACGGCTCCTGAACGTGGTCCCAGTGAAGGGAGACCACCGTGAAGCCCTTGCGGTGCGACGGGGAGACACTTTGAGGACTCCATGTGGTCGGGCACGGCGTAGGAGCGAAGGGGCCCTGGCGTGTGCCCGGAGACCCTTCTGCTCCACCGGCCCCTGTCGCGGCCACGTCTCCCCCTTCGCGGCGGTCGTCGTCGCCGATCGCTGACCCGGGAGACGAGGTGGTGATGATGACGATGAGGCTCACAGTGGCCACGCTCATAAGAAGTGCCGATACGCCTAAACGCCGACCTCCATTCATTGTGCTCACCGCTTAGCAGAGAGCTGGACGCCGGTCGGTATGTGTGTGGTGTGCGCTGTTTATGTGTGTGCGTTTATGCGTCTATGTATCGACACAAGGGTACGTGTGTACGTATAGAAAGCAGTATGCGTGTTATTTTATGTGTAGGTTACGTACGTGTGTTAACAGTACTTGCCAATAAGTCTACGCAGCTGAACGGATGATCTGTCGTTCGGTGTATTCGATAACATCACGGCTCCTCGTCTCTCTCGTTCGATGATCGTGTTACGCACGGCCATGCGTGCTGTATTCCACCTGAACTGATTGTACGTGTATTTATGTACGTACGAGCGTAGATACATTCAACGTTGCCGAATCTATCGTTCTAATGCAATTCACTAATCGATGCGGTGCGCGTGTGTGTGTTCTGCATTTGTACGTGCAGTCCTTGTTTCTGTACACTGCGCTGCCTCCGAATGCGCGTTCCCGTGTGTGAACGTCGTCTTACTGTATGTGTCCACGTGCAGTACTGTACGCACACACGTGTGTGTGTGTGTGTACACGTGTGTGGATGTCACCTATTTAAACGCATACCGTGTCGCAGAGCCACACGGCCCCGTTACATGCTGCGCAGATCCTTCGGGGAGGCAATGTGTTGCAATAGATGCGGCTTTGTGTCTCCCTCTGTTAAACCTCGTCACTCATGCCCCCACCAAGCAAACGTCTGCAGTAAACCCCAAAACAGATGATGTTCAATCCTCACACAACACACCACACACACATAGCGCAGGCGTCAGGCAGCGCAGGCGTCAGGCTGCAGATCGCTGTCCACTGCGGGTTAACCAACCCTTTCTTTGTCCGAACCGGTTTTTCCCTGCAAGCCAGCGACGGGATAATGATAGCATAGTAGTGATTACGCACACACGCACTGGGGTAGGTGATAAATCTCTGCTTTTACACCCAGCAGGCGATGAGTGCATTCGTTCGTCTGGGTGATTCAATAAATTAACCTTATGGCGGGACCCCAGGGTCCCATAAGCCCCCGGCTCTCGCATAAACATTACATTAAGAGCTTGTTTGCCCGTCCAAGGACGGGCATATTGCAGTAAATATGAAACTTGCAAGCGAAAAACGTTGATATATTCATTGCATCAATTCGTGTGCAATTCGTAAGGGCGCGGTGACACAGACCTATTTCATTTTAAGGTTATAATCCCTTGTTCACCATGACGTCCTTTTTACTTTGATGTCTCAACAGCGTGACGGAGATCGTGTGACGTGAGGATTCTTCTGCCTGTGTAGTGAGGGTTGTGAGTTGACGCCGAGGAGGGGGGAGGAGGCGCCTCGCCCCCCCCCCCATGTGGAGTGACGTCACCCGCTACTAATTATGAATGGAGGGGGGGAGTACATTTGGATGACGTCACATGTTCATGATTATTAATGAAGGGGGGGGGTTCCATGCGGAGGGACGTCACCCGCTCATAATTATTCATGAGGGGCGGGTCCATGTGGAGGACGTAGCCTGTTCATGATTATTAATGAGGGGGGCTGGTCGACGTGGAATTACATCACCTGCTCATGATTATTAATGAGGGGGGTTTTCCATGCGGAGTGACGTCACCCGCTCATGATTATTAATGAGGGGCGGGTCCATGTGGAGGACGTAACCTATTCATGATTCTTCTTCTTGGTTCTTTCGGTAAAGTCACGTAGAAGGGAAGTAATAAAATAATAAAAATAAAACATAATAAAATAATTCTCACGACGTTTCGGCCACAACGCAAGCAGCCGTCCTCAGGTGAAAATCAGGTCCGTCGAGGCGACAGAGTCTGAATGAAACAGCACACGAGCTTGGAGCATATATATAAGCTGGGCGCATTGACAAAGGAATTTGCATATCAAGATGAATTTAGCATATTCATGGGAAAGCAGGAATGTGATTAGTACTGCATATGCATGTGCATTATGCAGGATTAACAGCATCAAAGGGAGATACAGTTGCTGCTGCTGCTGCAGTTGCTGCTGCTGCTGCAGTTGCTGCTCCTGCTGCAGTTGCTGCTGCTGCTGCAGTTGCTGCCTTATCCATTTTTAATATAGCACTATGTATTATTCTACCCACCTTAATGTGTATCACACTGCTATATATTTACTATACAATTACGACACCATACATTACTCTGCACACTGCACCATGCCAGTGAGTGGAACGCAGTCTGAAAGTCACCGTAAACGTGAACACAATCAGTTAAGATCCGAAATGGTTTATTACGTCCTTCCAATGATTGCTAAGCCAGAATCCATCTTCTCGGTTAAAATTGTCTCTGTGTTTGTATATGTGGATCGCCTCATGATAGCCAGATGGCTTGCAGAGAACCTCTGTCTTGGAGAAGTCAATGTCATGTGAGCCCACTGAGTTGTAACAGTGATCTGCCACGGCTGAGGTGTTTGTCCTACCGTGTTTCAGGTCTGCTTTATGTTCACGGATGCGGTCCGAGACATGTCGTTTGGTTTCCCCAATGTAACTGCTACCACAGAGGCAACTTAGTTTGTAGACGCCAGGGTACTGTATGTCTGGAACCACATCTTTTACAGACGGTACCAGATCACGGATTTTATGTACTGTGTTGAATCGGACCTGGATCTTGTTTAATCAGGATTTTGGAGATCTTTTTTGTGACCCCAGCAATGTAGGGTAAGGTGATGGTCTTGAAAGCCTTTCAAGACCATCACCGTGAACATAAAGCAGACCTGAAACACGGTAGGACAAACACCTCAGCCGTGGCAGATCACTGTTACAACTCAGTGGGCTCACATGACATTGACTTCTCCAAGACAGAGGTTCTCTGCAAGCCATCTGGCTATCATGAGAGATTCGTTCATGAGGCGATCCACATATACAAACACAGAGACAATTTTAACCGAGAAGATGGATTCTGGCTTAGCAATCATTGGAAGGACGTAATAAACCATTTCGGATCTTAACTGATTGAGTTCACGTTTACGGTGACTTTCAGACCGCGTTCCACTCACTGGCATGGTGCAGTGTGCAGAGTAATGTATGGTGTCGTAATTGTATAGTAAATATATAGCAGTGTGATACACATTAAGGTGGGTAGAATAATACATAGTGTTATATTAAAAATGGATAAGGCAGCAACTGCAGCAGCAGCAGCAACTGCAGCAGCAGCAGCAACTACAGCAGCAGTAGCAGCAACTGCAGCAGCAGCAGCAACTGCAGCAGCAGCAGCAACTGCAGCAGCAGCAGCAACTGCAGCAGCAGCAGCAACTGTAGCTCCCTTTGATGCTGTTAATCCTGCATAATGCACATGCATATGCAGTACTAATCACATTCCTGCATTTCCCATGAATATGCTAAATTCCTCTTGATACGCAAATTCCTTTGTCAATGCGCCCAGCTTATATATATGCTCCAAGCTCGTGTGCTGTTTCATTCAGACTCTGTCGCCTCGACGGAACTGGTTTTCACCTGAGGACGGCTGCTTGCGTTGTGGCCGAAACGTCATGAGAATTATTTTATTATGTTTTATTTTTATTATTTTATTACTTCCCTTCTACGTGACTTTACCGAAAGAACCAAGAAGATGAATCCCTGCAGTCACGAAAGCTTTAAATCGAAACTATTCATGATTATTAATGAGGGGGGCTGGTCGACGTGGAGTGACGTCACGCGCGGGACACACAGACATTCTTGGCTCATTATGGTAGTAAATAATGTAAACAAAAACTTTGCTCTTTTTCACCAATGGGTTTGAAGGATGGTGGCCAGTGTCTTGTTAAACTATGCCTTCAAAACTGAAAACTACTTACCTCCAGTACCTATATTTAAATACCCTGTCGAAAAAAAATATTTACACCCCTCTGTCAATGATCGTGTTTCTCAGTGTGGATTTGTGAACACGTTGTAAACAGTACACAAAATAGTACGCGTTTTTAATGCTCTGTTCATATTGTAACAAGCGCTTATACCAATGTTACTCTACAGAGTAGTGGGTCGCCGCTCCTCTTATCCGCATTGATACGAGCGGTATGTCGGGACTATGGCTTTACCGCAAACAAACTATCTGCACAGATGCATACGGAGAAGAGAAGTATTATCAATAAGGAGGAAGTCACTTTGCAACGCATCTCATCTGTTAAATATCAGCAGGTAATAGGATTGTCATCAATTTATCCTGGCTGCAGACATTGGCAGGTCACAAATAATAATGAAGATAAGAGAGCAGTTTCACTGTATTATGCATCCCGTGATGACAAATAAAGGACTGAAGTCGTGTAGGCAGTTTGAGCAGCTTTGGGTAGGACTTATGATCTTGCCCATACCCGAGCATGGAGTGCAGTATTCGCTTGTTCAGCTCTTGTGCGCATTCGTCCCCGCCGCTGCGCTTCGACGACACGACAACAGAATGATCCGCGCCAGGCGGGTCGCGGCGTTTATGTCTGCGGTGTGACGGAGTCGCCAAAATGTTTTCAATTCATTACGATTTTGACTTCCATTTATTCGGGACCCCGGGGTCCCACCGTAAGATTCACTAATGCCGGTCTTGTCTTGTCAACATGTACGCATGGATATATGCATTCGACGGGCCCCGTTCAATTTGTATTTCCGTGCACATCGATCCTGCCAATTGGTCACTTGTCACCTGTGACCCCATCGATTGGTGCGATAGCCACAACGTGGTTGGTGCACGTGGCATTTAATCGTCCCCCAATTGTCCCCTAAATGCCCCAAATTGTCCCTAACCTCTAATTGTCCCAACAACAAAAACACTATTAAACGCTACACGATGATATGCAGTCGTGTGCTCTTTCAATTGCAATTAGTAATTGATGTACTGTATTGTATACAGTCCCTATTATATGCTGAATATGATACACAAACGTGTAAATCTATCAATGCTGAATGAATGCATAAACGTATTAAGAATGATACAAATGTACACTATGCATTATCCCATATTGTAGTGCATATGCTGCATTAATGATGATTGTCAAAAATACAGCTCTGCAATGCAATGCAGTACATCCTATTCGTATAAAATTAATATCTGCCTAGAGTTCCCTGGCTGGCTGCTGGCTGGGCTCCTCTCCACCACAACAAAGGCTCCATTGTTCGTAGCTGCTGTGGAATGTTGCCACATAAACTAGCTGGGTAACTGGCTATAAAAGGATTTCCCATGTAAAACTAAAATTATTGCATTGAATTGAAACAGCGGAAGAAGCTCGGAAGACATGATTGAGTGACACCGAAGAGGTAGGAGCAACGAATACAGACTGACGTGATTCACTTAAATGTACTCTAACTTTTCAATGTGTGCACCTATTAATATAATTCTCTCGCCAGAATGGTATTGAAAGGCCTATGAAAAAACAGTCACAATACATATTGTCTTGGCATTTTATTACGTTCAAAGGTAGATCACCCGGGTACAGTATTGTGATAAGAGATGAAAATTACAGCCGTCTCTTATTTTTTGTTTGCAGAGCAACGGGCTATCTACTCGTAAAATTAATATATCGTATATACAGTACACAGTGTAACCAGTTTAACACGTAGGCTTTCGCGACCAATGTTATTCATAATCAACGATTTTTGGGTTTAGATCGCGTTTATTTATAAATGTGTCGTAACCCTCCACCACCCGACACGGCCAATCAGTAAAAATGTGTCACGTTGACAAAGACAAATAGTTCACTGCTTTAGCCCACCGGTGTGTTGAAGTACTCAAATTGTAAATGTTGTTGCTTCAACACACCGGTGGGCTAAAGCAGTGAACTATTTGTCTTTGTCAACGTGACACATTTTTACTGATTGGCCGTGTCGGGTGGTGGAGGGTTACGACACATTTATAAATAAACAGTGTAACCAGTATGCTTTCGCTACCAATATCCATAGAGGGATTTTTTTGGGGTTAGATCTGTAGTGTGTATCTCACGAGGCACACACATAAGTTTGGAGGCACCACAATTTATTAACAACTGAACAGGGCTACGGGCTAACAATACTCGGGGTTATTCTAGACCCCCAAAGGGATCTCTATGTAAACTGAGTCCTCGACGACCGACGCTCCAAGACCCCCGAAGCAACGCCGCACGTTAAACTCTTCCCGCCAGACAACCACAATCGCTCCGCCTCCGTCCCTCTTATTCTCTCGAGCGTGGCCTCGCTCCACCTCCGGCCACGCCCTTTCCTCGGTCTCTCGCGACGGAACCGGAGCCAGCGTCACATGTCCTCCGGGCCCCCGTTTCCGGGCCCCCTTCACTACTCCGTGTCAGCACGCCCCCTCTCTCTCTCTCTGGGAATGGACCCTGCTCTGTAGGGCCTGCTTCCCCGCCACGTCTCCATCGGCCCCATCGAGAGGTATGTGCACACTTATTTACCAGTTGTGGTTATAGTCGGCTTATACGCCGTAGAGATGCTATTTACGTCTCTACATCACCCCCCCCCCCACACACACACTTTATGAAACTCAGCCGTCTTGGCTGACCAACATATAACCCACGCAATGTGTGGGCTTCCAACTTTTAACGCAACTATTTAAATGGCCGACCCACCCCCCGAACAGCCCACAACTACACTCCGCATATGTAACAGGGCACACGAGCACAAGATGGGCCGGGTCAACCATTGACCCATCTGGCTCGAGCGGCGCCCGCGAACCAAGGGTGTAGGTGCACTTTGACGCCGGAGGATGGTCATTTAAATCCAGCAGTCTTTGCCCGAGTCCTTGATGCCAGGCCGTCAAGCGAGGAGTGTGCGAGTCCCCTGGAGGTTCCCGGAACAGCCGGAAGATGACTCGATGAGCACGGGACTTCCCGAGGCGAAAAACCACCAAGCAGTGGGGGGTCGGGCAATGGCGGCTCCGGACTCCCCCGTCCACCCCGGGCCGGCACTACTGGTGATGTTTGGGGCGTTAGTAGCTTGGACCCTGTGGGCGGAACAATATAACTGTCCTGAGGAAGGACATCAGCCGACACGCGCCCCAGCTCATCGGACTGACCAGACACCCGGCCCTCGGGAAGTGGAGATGAAAGACTAATGGCCACGACGGGTACACAAACCAGCAGCGGCGACCACACTGAATCTGCACGCACTGCGGACTCCTCACCTCCACCACTTCGACCGGGCCCTGCCATGGTTTGTGTAATTTCGGGGAGGTACCCATCGGGACATGGGGGCAGTGGAGCCATGCCTTGTCCCCTAGCGTCCATAGAGTCGTGGACTGGCAGGGCCTGACGAGGCGTTCATTGGCCGCCTGCCGCAAGGCCAAGTTGCCCCGAGACGCCTCCATAGCTTCTGCCAATCGCTGTAGGGTAAGACGCATGGGGTTCGAAATCTTCGTACAATTTTCCAGTCGCTTGAACTGCACATCAATTGGTGGGTCACACTCCCTTCCATACATTAAAAAGAACGGGGAAAACCCGGTAGAAGCGTGCGGGGTGGAACTATATGCGGCGAGCACGACCGGAACTTGTAAGTCCTAGTCTGACTGGGCTTCATTGACAAGTTGGCACAACATCGAAGTCAGGGTTCTGTGTAACCTCTCCACCATACCGTCTGTCTGGGGGTGATAAGGCGATGTGCGTACCTTTTTGGTACCCAATTGCTCGCAAATCTCTTTCAACAGCTTGGACGAATTTTTTTTGCCCTGGTCCATCAAGAGACGTTCAGGGGCGTCTTTATCCAATACATAGCCATGAAGGAATGCGTCTGTGATGGTTTCAGCTGACTGGTTTGCTAGCGGTCAGGCCATTGGCCAACGCGATGAATACTCCACCCCCACCAATAAATATTTATTCCCCCGCGGAATGGTGGGGAACAGACCGAGAACATCACCCGCGACGAGTTCGTTCACCCGGGAAACGCCATGCCCGGCCAGAAAAAGTGAATTTTTAGAGTAGCCAATGTTTTCTGGACACCAAGGTGCATTAACCGCTCGTGTTTCGCACGTCTCATCTTCCCCCGCATAACGAATGGCACCACAATGGCGTATCGATGGGATTCCTCGTCCCATCTCATCAGCAAGCCCCCGTCAAGGATTGCTGGTGATACTCCTCGTCTGTTACCCTGACCTTCTGCCTTACCGACACGGCGCCGCAGTTTGAGCAGGGAGGCGACCTCCATCTGGAGTCACCCCCATTCATCATGCGTGAGGCTGAGTGTTCTATCACGCATCTGGACCATATCTGGAGGCCGAACGTCCGCAGACGCCGCCATAGCCTGAGGCAACTCCCCAGCAGGGGTTTTGCAGCTTCCCGCACCCATGAGGCATGCACATGAGTCTCGAGGTGCAGTCTCGAGAGAGCGTCCGGGTTTCCATGACGAACGCCCTTTCTGTACGATACTTTAAAAGTATAGTCCTGAAGGACCTCTAGCCACCGCGAGAGCTGCCCGGATGGTTGTTCAACCCGCAGCGCGTACTGAAGGGCCGTGTGATCCAACCGCATCTCAAATGCCCTCCCATAGAGGTACAGATGATACACTTGGATAAAATAGACGATGGCCAACAATTCTCACCGCGTTACGCAATACCGCTGTTCCGCAGGGGATAACAAACGACTCCCATAAGCCACGACCTTTTCAACCCCGTCAACCACCAGGGACAGCCCGGCACCAATCCCTGTGTCGCTGGCATCCGTGTCGAGGAGAATAGGTCGGGAGAAGTCAGGATAGCGGAGAGGAGGTGCTTTGACCAAACCCTCCCGCAGTGCGACAAACGCCACCTCCTCCTCCGTCCCCCAACAAATTTTCTGGCCTTTGGCAGTAAGAACATGCAGGGGTTTTGTGATAGTCACAAGGCCGGGCACAAATCGACGGTAATAGGAGGCAAACCCGACAAAACTTCGCACTTCACCCACCGTCTTGGGGGTCGGCCATGTACGCACACACGCCGTTTTGTCAGGGTCTGTCGCTATTCCGGATTCTCTCAGAATGTGGCCCAGATATCGGACTGACCTCTGCAGAAAACTGTATGTTTGCGGCTTGAATTTTAAATTAGCTGCCCGCATTTTGAGAAAAACGGCTCGCAACCGTTGTAGGTGCTCATCGAATGTACGTGCAAAGACGATAACGTCATCGAGATAGATTATGCACGAGTCCCACTGGAGCCCTGCCAAAATAAATTCCATAA
The DNA here is from genome assembly GCF_015708825.2 of Lethenteron reissneri. Taxonomy (NCBI): domain Eukaryota; kingdom Metazoa; phylum Chordata; class Hyperoartia; order Petromyzontiformes; family Petromyzontidae; genus Lethenteron; species Lethenteron reissneri. The sequence goes on along the minus strand of NC_083813.1, from coordinate 4,863,570 downwards.
GCCGTTGGATTGTGGCTAGGCTGGAATGGAGTCCCATGGGAAGGTGATTACACGCAAACAAGCCCTGGGGAGTTCAAAATGCCATTTTAGGCTTGGAACTACCATCTAAGGGCAACTGCAAAAAGCCAGAAAGCAAGTCAAGGGTAGAAAAAAACCGCGCCCCTGACAAGGCATCCAGGGAATCATCCATCCGCGGAAGTGGGTACGCGTCGGCAACAGATACCTTGTTTAACTTTTAGAAATCCGTACAAAACCTCAAGGTGCCATCCTGCTTTTTGACAAAGAGAATTGGAGCCCCCCACAGACTGTTGGAAGGGGTGATAATATCCGTGGCTAGCATCTCCCCAACTGCATGACGAACATGCTCCTTCTCAGTCGGGCTCAGCCTGTACGGGTTCTGATGAATGGGGGCCGCATTGCCTATGTCGATTTGATGGTGTACCAACGACGTGCGGCCAATGTCGTATTTGGATTTGTTGAAGATGTCTGAAAATTCCTTAATGAGCGCATGCAATGCGGATCTCTGCACCTCCGACAAGTCGGGGCTTTTGGCACAGAGTGCGTCCACGCACGCGTCGTCGCAACTCTCACCCCGCTCCGCAGCTGTGACCATCTTGACGGGGTCCGTCATTATCACATCGCCATCTGCTGGCGATGCGTGAGCTAGGACCGTGCCCACCTGTATGGCAGTGGGCCCAAGACCAGCGTTTTACATTTGAATGAAAGGCTGCTGGTCATTTCTGATGATAGTTTGGGCTTCTACCAACGTAAGGCCACGGCTCACTTTGTTGGATGGAGTTAGAAGAACAACTCCCTTGATGGCATCCCCATCAAGTTGCCCCCTGAGGCGCAAGGGCACCAGCATTTGCGCTCCAGGCGGAATTTTAACCGTCTCCCACACGAGACGGTTAAAGTCGTCGTCGTCGGAGGCAGGCAGGCAGGCAGCACAACGTCCAGCTCCTGGGCCAGCCCCAGCATGCGATCCAAGACCAATGCGTCAAGGCCGTCCTTGTCCATTTTTGGGTACGCCGCCTGGGCCAGCGAGATAAGCGTGCTGTGGAAGACAAGGGGCGTCTCGGCTTCCTCTCGTCTCCGCGCAGCAAACTTATGGCACATGTTAGATGGCGGGTCTAAAACCCCCGCCATCTGTTGAAGAGCTTGCGCCAATGTCACTCGATCCTCGGCTGGAATGGAGTAGAATGCTCCCAAGGCGGCGTCATCTAACACCATTGGGAGCGCACGCAGCGCTTCCCTCTTCGTCCATCCCACCAGTTCGCAAGTAGCAGTGAAGCGGCGGCTGAAGGCCACCCAATCTCCGCTTGCCACGACGAATTCCTTTACAAAGGGAAGGCGCCTCTTCAGAGCACGCCCCTCCATTTGCATTTTTGGCGGGACGCTCGCGATGGCGTGAAATGGCGACCGTTTGCGCGGGCTGCGTTTCCCGCGCTTCCCGCGTTTCCCACGCGCGGGACGTAACAGCAGAGTCTTCGCCCAGCGGCTCCGGTCCTCCCACTCGTTCAGCCGGCTCGTCCAGGTCCATCTCTGCGACGAGTACTGCCGCAGCGGACAGTAGGTCGGCCAAGCACTGGCCACGTGCCCGTTTGTCTCTCCCCGCTGCTGGTGGCGTGGTGAGGTCGCGTTTCTGACGCTGCTCCACAGGCCCAAACCCCTCGCGGTCCATCTCCGGGGCCGCCTCTCCCAGGGCTGTCTGGGGGATCACCCCCTCTTCGTTCTCTTCCTCCGAAGAAGCCCTGATAGGTTGCCTTCTTCTCGTGTACATTTTAAGCCTATGCTATCACCTAGCTATAAAGTATTTTCACTTTTGGCACCAGATGTAGTGTGTATCTCACGAGTACACACACAGAAGTCTGGAGGCACCACGATTTATTAACAACTGAACAGGGCTACGGGCTAACAATACTCGGGGATATTCTAGACCCCCAAAGGGATCTCTATGTAAACTGAGTCCTCGACGACTGACACTCCAAGACTCCCGAAGCAACGCCGCACGGTAAGCTCTTCCCGCCAGACAACCACGATTGCTTCGCCTCCGTCCCTCTTATTCTCTCGAGCGTGGCCTCGCTCCGCCTACGGCCACGCCCTTTCCTCGTTCTCTCGCGACGGAACTGGAGCCAGCGTGACATGTCCTCTGGGTCCCCTTGTTAGCACGTCCCCTTTCTCTCTCTGGGACGGGACCCTGCTCTGTAGGGCCTGCTTCCCCGCTACATCTCCTTCGGCCCCATCGAGAGGTACGTGCACACTTATTTACCAGTTGTGGTTGTTATACGCCGTAGAGATGCTATTTACGACTCTACAGATCGCGTAAATGCGTCGTTATTTCTGGCTGTTGCCTGATGATGCTGGTTGTAATTACCGGCGAAATGTCGTACTCGAATTGTAAATGTTGTGGGTTTAATCTCTCCAACACACTGGTGTGCTTAACTAGTAACTACTTGGCACGTTTTATTTACGTCAAAACCCTTATATTTACGCGATATAAAAAAACCTATATTATGTACAGTACACAGTGTATAGCATATACTCTGTAATGTACATAGAGCAGTGTGTGGAGCAGCAGTGCAGTGGTTGCACACTGCGCTCTGAATTTGACCCGTCGCAATGAAGTATGGCGTGAGGCCTTTATTCGCCGGTTGACCGAAAATTATTCAAATAATTTTAGGGTACAGAGCAATCAACTCATTTGTATAGCGTGTATAGGCACATAATATAGTACTGTACATGCAAATGCTATACTGGATGCAGTGATAAAAAGCACATAGTTCAGAATAGGTGCTCTCCACTTAGGGCAGTCGCCAGCCAAACATCATTTAAGGAGAGGGCACGTTTGTTTCCTCTGTAGTAGTCACACTTTTTTTTTTAAACAAAATTCGATTACATATACATTGCAATATTGTTTTCTCTCTAATGCAATCAGAAATAATTAGTTACAATTTCAAATTTCTGAAAGATCTACCCAGCTGGGTGCACCTTTGATGATACCGCGTTGTACTTTTCATATTCGTGGCAGCGTGGCATTGTGCGTTTAAATCACACGTGCCGAAATCGAACTGTGAAGCTCTGCAACATGCTGTTAACGCCGATCCCAGTGGCACATCATTCTGTTGACTTTTCCGCCAAGTAATTGAGCGTTAACAGGTGGCGCTCATTTTATGGGGCACAGTGAGTTGAGAATGATGGCAATATAACTGCACTCGGAGTTTGAGCTCAAACAAGTTATACTGCTGAATTTACCTATATTTGCACAACACATCAATACCTTTGTCATTTGCATTTTACTTAAAATTCACCTCCGATTAGAACAGTTGGCTACGTATGGTGCGAAAGAAGTTCAACATACATAAACACAAAATTATTGTGAAAATAGTCCACGCCAAAAGTTCACCCTCGTGCAATATGCCATAGTACAACAGGGTTAACTCAAAACTCGCGTACCGTAATAGTGGAGCAGACAACACGAGTCGCCGTTCAAATGGTGATAAAAGCGCCAAATTCGGCACGTATTGTCTCCTAGGACAGGGGTCGGCGACCTGTGGCTTTTGAGCCACATGCGGCTCTTTAAAGGACTGCTTCGTGACGTTATTTATTAAGGACCACCGTATCGTATTCACCACATGAATTGCAGCTCTTGAAATATTGAGTTTTTTTTGTTTTTACTGAATTCTAAAGAAATGGCTCTTGTTATTTTGGTTGCCGACCCCTGACCGAGGCTCACTTAAGAAAAAAAACCATTAGCCGCCTATTTTTGGCCGTGGTACTCTTTGATTTTAGTGGCCGTCTTACATTGTTAGGTGGATCACTTTTCATCATCAAGTGACCCGAAGTGATAACACGTACCAAATGTGGTTGCTTGTATCACCATTTGAACGAATATTCACGTCATAATAATAAAACAATAATGATATTTATAATGCGCCATATTTTTCAGATAAGTCAATAACTCAGAGACGCGGAGACAAGCTCAGGACTGCTCGGAAACCTGACCAAACACAGACCGGCCTTTAGATGTTTCTTGCAAGTAAGAATGCATTTGATGTTGCGGATGCGCAAAAGGATCGAGTTCCACACCGAGGGGGCGACAGAGAACCGACGTGTGGCTGTAACAGTTCGGGACCTGCTCCACTAGTCACAGCCAGAGATATACTGTATGTGGTGTGATGGGTGAGATATGAATGGTAATTTAAATACAGTATATATTTTTGGAAAGTAACATGAAATGAGTTTCGAGTCTTTTTGTGGGATCCTGCTTGGGATGTAATGCTAATTACTGAATTCCATCGCTTGGTATGCAGGAGGTCGTAGGTTAGATCCCAACCCTGACGCCTGTATATTTGGAGTTTGCATGTTCTCCCCGTGGTCGCGTGCATTTTTCTCCAGGTCCTCCGGTTTTTCCCTCCACATTTAGAAACATGCTATTAGAGTATTTGGCTGCAATACATTTCCACATGAGAAGCCACTAAGTTGAGCTATCATTTGTGGCCATGTTGCTTCCTAAAAAGAGCTATATAGCTCAGTGGGTGCCTTACTTGGTAAAATTCCATATACATTGTTTCATTATGTGACGAGTACTCATAATTGGCGATTGCACAGAGGATTGCGCATTATGAACCCGGCTACCACAGACTGATTCCCCAACACGGCTAACACCAGAAGAGAGTGATATCTGAACCAACGATGACTGGTGTCTGTCGTGATGTATGGTCAAATTCGCACGGTGCAGGGAGTCCTTCATCCAACAGCTGATTAAAAAAGGTCTGCACACAGCTTAATTTTTCACGGAATACTTTCCGGATCGCTTGTAGACTGGCCAGCTGATTCCATCGCCCCATCTCTTGGTGGAACGAGGTCTCAGAACATCTTCTGTCATTGATCATTATAAGGTCGCAATCGTTACACACAAAGTGCTTGTCACAAATGAACCACAATACCCTGCTGATCTAGTCAAGGAGCATAAACCATCACGCAAACTCTAAAGAAGTGAGTTTCCAATCTAGGTTTTAAAAATGCATAGCTCCATTGGCTTCCAAATATCGGAAGAGCGTTCCAGACGGCCACAGAAGCGCATCTGAAAGCGCACAATGCCAGTGACCGTCTTTGTTCGATGGCTAGCCATAATCCGCTTCGAGGATGACCAGAGTTTGCGTGACCGTTTATGTCTTCTGCCTGCTGCACCTATTTTTAGTTTGAGTCAGCAGCTAAGTTTATGGTTGAAGCACGTAAATGCTACATGCGGAATTGGGGTCATCCCGCAACCCTACCCACCCCATCCTCTTTAGGCCCTGACCCTTCCACTTTAGCCCCTGTTCCCTTCTATTTGGGCCCCTTTCTCTGTAGGCACCGCATTTAACAATGCACGTGGTTGCGTTTCATTTGTTCGTTTAAATCTTCCTTCAAAATTGTATTCTAAAGCGGAAGATTAGCGTTGATCCTTAACCTTGGATCGGTAGTTTTACTTATTACTTTCATGGGTTGCCGCCTTGTCGTGGCAGAAATGCTCGTGTGCCTGCATGACCCAAAGAGCAAAGCCGACAGGAGCCTCAGACTCCCAAGCAGGTCCAACCATGCCCCACTGGTCAAAGGGCAGAGGACAGCCGAAATGGACAAGCCCTGGTCCTCCAGGTTGGGGGTTGAGGGTTGGGCGTGGGGCTAACAACACCACCTCGGGAAAAAAAACCCACAATTGATATGGATTGTTCATTTGAAATGTGTAATTTCATGGAGGGACTGTGTGTTTTTATTGGTGTGGTCTGGGACCGGTTTTGTTTTGCTGCTTTGTCCATGATTGCATTCGGTGTTTTAAAATCGGCAGGTGATTGATGTGCTTATGCAATTTGTACTTAAATACTATTTTTTTGTATTGTGTGACTTGCTTAGCTTTCCAATACGTTGCACTCCTATCGGTTTTTGTATCGTTTATTGTTGTAACATCTGTGAAAATGATGATTCGTAGCTCATCGGATTCTTCCAGTCTAAATAAAACGTTATGACTCAGAGAGAACACGTGCCGAGCCTAGCCAATCGTGACGGGAGATAATGACCCCCCACAACTTCTCCCCCCCCACCTACCCCCCCACCGACCCCACCTCCCCCCACCTTCCTCTCCACCTCCCCCCAACTTCTTCCCCACCTCCCTTCACCCCCCCCCCAACTCGTTACCATGGACACGGATCGCGCTCTGCGCATGCGCAGTTGCCATGGCGCCGTTCAGTTTGAACGCGATGGCGCTCACGGCCACGGAGGACTGGGTCCGCAAGCGGCTGCAGCTCGCGCACGACAACCTCGGTGAGGCTTATCGCGCACAGCCCTTCACGTAGCCGTCGCTAACGTAGCGTCTACCGCGGCTGTGTTGTTATACTTTTAAATATAATTGAAATATCGCCGTCCCGCGTATCAAACGCCCGTGATTACAATTCCCACGCGTTTAAGCGGCGATTGGTCGCGGTCGTGGTGGCCCGGCGGGACGGGCCGCGCTGATTGGACGAGGCGCTGCGAGATGACGCGCCGCCGTCGGCTCAGCCAATGGGAGCGGCCGGGGCGAGGCCCGCGGTGACGACCCCGTGACGGAGCCGCCGCCGACGACCGCTAATGCGGAGTGGGGATTTCAATTCGCTCTTCCCGGGCTAATTTCGCGCGAGTTTGTGGCGTTTAAATTTTGCTCTTAATGCGATTCCCCGACCGAGGTTCTCACGATTATAGGACGCACTTTGTTCTTACCAGGTAAGGTCCCACTTAGCTATGTAGCTTTTTTTTTTACTAGTAGGCACCTCCTGGTTACACCAGCCCACAGGGGATTATTGTGTCCGTCGTGCAGGGAGGGGCTGGGTGGGGAGGAGAGGGTGGGGCTGGGTGGGGAGGGGCTGGGTGGGAGGGGTGGAGAGGGGCTGGGTGGGAGGGGTGGAGAGGGGCTGGGTGGGGAGGGGCTGGGTGGGAGGGGTGGGGCTGGGTGGGAGGGGTGGGGCTGGGTGGGAGGGGTGGGGCTGGGTGGGAGGGGTGGGGCTGGGTGGGAGGGGTGGGGCTGGGTGGGGAGGGTGCGGCTGGTGTCCTTATAAAACTCAACGTTTAACCTACTCACGCCGGCTTGTGCCCGCCCTCACAGTCGGGCATATTTGCGGAATACACCACGCCGCCGTTGACCCTGGCAATTGACCGAGCAACCCAACGTTCCTACCAGCTCCCTCCGCAGGAATGTGTTTCAGAAGCGACCAGGCTATCGCAAATGCTAGCCCAGCGAAGTGGCTTATCAAGTGGACACATGTACAAGCAGCCACATGCTCTTAAAACTGCGTGGTGTTGACTCTAAATGTGTGGTGAGCCACCAGAGGACCCGGATAGAAATTCACGCGACCACGGGCAGAGAAGGGATACTCGAACGACAATTTTACCATATGGCGGTATCCTGGGGTTCCATAGTTCAATGTCCGTGATGCAGTCATGTTTAGTCTGCTGATGGTCGGCGATGCGGCAATCGACTCATCTCGACGAGTTGTACACGATGCACTATTCAAACTATTCATTTTCGATGACGGATTTTTTTATGCTGATGTTTGGCGTTTCCACATCGCGGAGTAGCACTGATTTCGGATTGATTGGTACCCCAGTCGCGGAGTTAAGTAACACCCCTGGAAAAAAAATGTCCCGGAAATAAAATATTTAATTGCCTTGGCCATTTCTGTATTATTTGGTTACCCCGGGTTACCGCCATGAGGATCAATTATACAGCAGCAGGCGTCGGGGTCGAAACCACGACCTCCTACATACCAGGCGAGGTCGTCGACATCTCGCCACCGCGGCGCCCCTATAGGCCTGTGACGGACTGTATTATAAATAGTTTGGGATGCGTCGTATAATCCGATGTGTGTGTGTGAGACCAAATTTGTTATAACGACTGTATAAGTTTGGGCAGGTGCATCTTTACATTCCGGTGCATCTTATTGTAGTGTTCACCTGGATGATGCATACAATTATAAACAGATGTGTACACAATAGGTTAGTATATTATTTTAAAATTACATCAAATATATGTATTTAAAATAAACGTTTCAACAGCCTTGCTACATCACATATAGTGAACGTAATGCATATAATCGTCAAATGTTTACAACATTTATCTCTGATGTACTTTTATCACGGTGTATAATCTAGCCCTCTCGGCCGCAAGTCAGTTAAAACTATTTACGACAAACCTCTTAAACATCTATAATTGGGTTTGCACGCGCACAATAGCTCCACATACGTGGTGTCAACTTCCGACACTTCTATCGATTTTTCCCACACGTGCTCAACAGCCACCACAACAATACTCTACTTTGTCACTTAAACTAAACTTTTAGTTACCAAGTAAATCCCACAGAGCTATTAGTTACTTTTCAGAGGCAGCCTGGCCAAACGAGAGCTAGGTAATCAAAGTGGCTTATATGATATGTGGACATTTATAGTAGTCAAATACAAATAATCTAAACACATGTTGTTTTTATGTGAAGGGTAAACCCGGAGGACCCGGAGAAAAATCCATGCAATCATGGGGAGAAAGAACATGCGAATGGACATGCACCGTCAGGGTCCGGGATTGAACTCATAGCCTCCTGCATGCCAGGCTAGGGGGAAAAGGTATCAACACTTGCATTAGAATGCTGACAATATGGCAATCGTGGAGCTGCGCTACGTGCTGGCAAGTAGAGGGCAGAGTAGCAGTAAAATCTTCTTTTCTTCATGGCTTACAGTTTTTTTAAAAGCTTAGATTTACTTCGCCCTGTTTTAAAGCGCCGTCCATCACAGCGCTAGTTATTATTATTTTAAGAGTGGCAACAACCATTTAAATATTTTCTCTTGACGATTTGAGTGTGTTAGAATCAGGCTTGATTCTCATATTTCATGAACTAAGTTACTGATGATAAATGTCTAGTTTTTTTATTACAATTAATGTTGTCCTCTGGCAATGTTGAAGTGTAACCCGTGTTTGTTTTGCGGAGGATGACATGCCGGGGTTGGGGTATGAAAATTAAGTCAATTTAATTTTAAGTTCCTCCATGTCCATTCCAGACTCCCTGCTGGCTGTAAACATAAATGCTCTCTCTCCGATGCCAAATTCACCATCATCCTAGTGTAGTGGATTCAACTGAGTCGCAGACGTACTCTTTGGAGGCAACACATTTATTGATACCAACACAAAGGGGCAACTGCCCCTTTACCAGATAACAACCTATGGTGGTGGACCACCAGGCTAACTACCATAATTACACTGGGAATAGCTACAAGGGACAGGACCCCGGCTTGGGTCCAGGTCCACGTGTGGTGACTCTTCTTGGATGTAGAACGTAGATCTTCAGGATAACAACAGCAACGCTGGGGACCCGGCTTATATCCTCACCGGTCATGGCTGGCTCCTTCCTTGGCCACGACCACCTTCTTGAACCCTCTAGCAGGAACTCGCCCCGACACTTGACCAGCCCTAGCCCCCATTTGGGGCCCCTGTGTAGATCTTACCCGTCACGTGCCTTCCAGGGTCAACTAGAGTGCCATGGCCTTTAACCCCATTCATGGCCGGCACCCTCACACCCCTCTCCTATAGGGGTCGGCACTGCACGCCGAGCGTGGTGCCACTCAGCGCTCTCTATCAGCGCTCACCGAGCCCCTCTAGGGCTGGTACTACACCCACATGTACGTGATATCCGCGATGTAAGTACATCGCACGCCGTGCCTCTCTTGGGCCGGCACCACACCATGACATCCATGATGTCACTACAAGCATCACTGCGCCTTTTAACTGTTATTGCATTGATCAATAAATTATGCTGTGATCGGTTTTGCCCTCAAAGAGTCGGCTAATTTAGTACTTGGTTTACATCTTCATGGTTTCTTGTTGGTGCATAAAATTACTTAAATCGTGTGGTTCCAGCACTTTAATGTTAGCTTGGCAACCAAATCAAGTATTCTTGAATAGTCAATTCCCACAGGGACTAAGAATAGCAATCCATAATTAATCAGCTCTACCTCTGTAATACCACAGGTTGCTACGATTTGCGTGTATAGAGTCATCTTTTTCTTCTTATCTCATGAAGTCCCAGCGATATCGCAATGTATATCTCCCAGTTTTATTTTCTATTTTACAACATTTAAGTTCCCATAGTAATTATTTGGGTCTTTCGGCAAAGTCACGTAGATAGGTTCAAAGAAAATAACAAAAAACTACGACGTTTCGATCACAACACAAGCGATCGTCATCATTCCTCCTGATGTGAGGACTTTACCGAAAGACCCAAAGAATTTTTCGATTTAAAGCTTTCGTGACTGCAGGGATTCATCTTCTTGGTTCTTTCGGTAAAGTCACGTAGAAGGGAAGTAATAAAATAATAAAAATAAAACATAATAAAACAATTCTCACGACGTTTCGGCCACAACGCAAGCAGCCGTCCTCAGGTGAAAACCAGGTCCGTCGAGGCGACAGAGTCTGAATGAAACAGCACACGAGCTTGGAGCATATATATAAGCTGGGCGCATTGACAAAGGAATTTGCATATCAAAAGGAATTTAGCATATTTATGGGAAATGCAGGAATGTGATTAGTACTGCATATGCATGTGCATTATGCAGGATTAACAGCATCAAAGGGAGCTGCAGTTACTGCTGCTGCTGCAGTTGCTGCTGCTGCAGTTGCTGCTGCTGCAGTTTCTGCTGCTGCTGCAGTTTCTGGCTGCTGCAGTTGCTGCTGCTGCTGCAGTTGCTGCTGCTGCACTTGCTGCTGCTGCTGCACTTGCTGCTGCTGCTGCACTTGCTGCTGCTGCTGCACTTGCTGCTGCTGCTGCAGTTGCTGCTGCTGCTGCACTTGCTGCTGCTACTGCAGTTGCTGCCTTATCCATTTTAATATAACACTATGTATTATTCTACCCACCCTAATGTGTATCACACTGCTATATGTTTACTATACAATTACGACACCATACATTACTCTGCACACTGCACCATGCCAGTGAGTGGAACGCGGTCTGAAAGTCACCGTAAACGTGAACACAATCAGTTAAGATCCGAAATGGTTTATTACGTCCTTCCAATGATTGCTAAGCCAGAATCCATCTTCTCGGTTGAAATTGTCTCTGTGTTTGTATATGTGGATCGCCTCATGAACGAATCTCTCACGATTTAAGAGACAATTTCAACCGAGAAGATGGATTCTGGCTTAGCAATCATTGGAAGGACGTAATAAACCATTTCGGATCTTAACTGATTGTGTTCATGTTTACGGTGACTTTCAGACCGCGTTCCACTCACTGGCATGGTGCAGTGTGCAGAGTAATGTATGGTGTCGTAATTGTATAGTAAACATATAGCAGTGTGATACACATTAGGGTGGGTAGAATAATACATAGTGTTATATTAAAATGGATAAGGCAGCAACTGCAGTAGCAGCAGCAAGTGCAGCAGCAGCAGCAGCAACTGCAGCAGCAGCAGCAAGTGCAGCAGCAGCAGCAAGTGCAGCAGCAGCAGCAAGTGCAGCAGCAGCAGCAAGTGCAGCAGCAGCAGCAACTGCAGCAGCAGCAGCAACTGCAGCAGCAGCAGCAACTGCAGCAGCAGCAGAAACTGCAGCAGCAGCAACTGCAGCAGCAGCAACTGCAGCAGCAGCAGTAACTGCAGCTCCCTTTGATGCTGTTAATCCTGCATAATGCACATGCATATGCAGTACTAATCACATTCCTGCATTTCCCATAAATATGCTAAATTACTTTTGATATGCAAATTCCTTTGTCAATGCGCCCAGCTTATATATATGCTCCAAGCTCGTGTGCTGTTTCATTCAGACTCTGTCGCCTCGACGGACCTGGTTTTCACCTGAGGACGGCTGCTTGCGTTGTGGCCGAAACGTCGTGAGAATTGTTTTATTATGTTTTATTTTTATTATTTTATTACTTCCCTTCTACGTGACTTTACCGAAAGAACCAAGAAGACCCAAAGAATATTAATTCCTGCAGTCACGAAAGCTTTAAGTCAAGATTTCCCATAGTGTGTTTTGTACGTAGCAGTGGTTAAATGCTGGTGTCTTGTTTTTACCCAGTGACTTGTCACCCCCTGCTCCTTTACCTTCCCAACCAATGCCATGGCTAGTGTCTGCTGTGGACTGGGGACCGTGGGTGGTAAACGTGTTATTTTGAGCTAAATGGGCACGGCACAGGCTAGAGAAGAGATGGACTGATGTGGTCTAGGATGTGGAGTTAATTGGACTTGCCAGTGACTGGTACCAGCAGGGTCAAGAGCGGCCTCTTTGGAGGAGGTTCGAAAAGGACACTTTTGCCCTCCAGCAACAAAAGACGAAGGGCTTAGGAACGATGCTCACAGCAATGAGCGGCGGGCCGGTTGGCTAAAACGCAGAGAGTTTGCAGTGAGGAGCACAATTGGTCCATCCGCCAGTCATCTCCGTCAACCTATGGCACCTGGGTCTGTTCTGTGACCTGCCTCAAAGTGCACCTAGCATGGCACACGCGCCGTGGTGACGTCACTGCCACTTAGTGGTGAATGTTATTTTGGCTACTCAACGGTTTGGTTCTGTTGCTGCCATAATTTATTACACCCCCCTCACTTCACACCACCCTTTTTATATACTAAATTCAACCAGAAATCATGACTCACTATTCCTGTTTGCTCATTTCCTCATTGGAAAATGTTGAGTTTATTCTGAGTTGCATCTGGGTACCCTATTGTGGCTGAAGGACCACACCCAATCATTGACTAATCATTGAATAATCACTTCCTGGAGTAGGGCAACCCCAATCACAAGCTCAAAACCTAATATCCTCCTAACAGTTTTATTAAGCTATCAGCAATGAGCAACTGTTAACTTGTATACATTTGTAATGGTTCGATAGAGGCGCTTAAACTCATGTGGAGGCAACACTGTATTTAACACAACTGCAACACACCCTACACATAAGGTGGTGACCACCGTCCTACTCTCGCTAAAACTCGGGTACTACTTGGCGTGGCAAAGCCAGGATGGCTTCTGCTTGGCCACGATGACTGGAGGCTTCTTTCTTCAGAGTCTTCATGAGACGGCTTCATCCCAGGCACCAACAGCCCAGCCCTCTGCGCTGAGCCCACTTATCACACCCTGGTCACGCCCCCTTCTCGAACCCACGAGAAGGCTCCACTCCCCGACCATGTGACCCCCAGGGTCCCCCAGGGCCCCTGGCCCCCTCCTGGATCCGGTCACGTGCCCAGCCGGGGTCACTCGGAGTGCCACATTGACACAACCCCCGTGGCACCCATCAATAGCCTCCATACCGAACAGGCAGTGACGTCACGTGTACAGACCCAACATAGCAGTGACGTCATGTGTGTACAGACCCGATACAGCAGTGACATCATATGTCACTACACATTGAAAGCTGTTTTAACTCTTATACCAAGGTAGTTATTTTTTTACTTTGCAAAGATACATCATAATATACAGCCATTTGTTTATCCCATGTGAACTGTGACATTGGTGGAAAGTCACACGATTAATGTGCATGCAATTGTAAGTTCTAGAAGATCACGCTGCAAAACAAACTGGTTGGCCTGTGGCCGCATCTGCGGCATGAAATGTTTACGGAGTGCTGCACATATTTGATTTTCCTCTTTCATTTTCCTTAAATCAGCAGATACATTTATGGTTGAAGCACTCTCTAATATGAAGAATTGGGGTGGCTTTCCCTGCCCCATCCTTAAGCACCAGCCTCTTCCTTTTGAGGCCCTTTTCTCTTTAGGCATCACCCATCTTCCTCCACACAAAGGCTTGGGCTTGTGTTTTTAAGGGCAATATGCATGCTCTTTTGCCCTGTGAGACTTGGCATCTCTGGGCTAAAGTCAAGTTGATTTGAGTGAGATACATTGTGAGTGAGTGGGTAATAGTGGGGGTTGTGCAATTGTGATAGTGTGCATCTGCCAGTCATCTCAGTCAACCCATGGCACCGGGCTTGTTGCGTGACCTGCCAACGGGTCTTCGACACTTCATGTGGCTTCAAAGTGCACCAAGCATGGCACAAGTACCGTGGTGACGAAACAGCCACTTAGTGGCAGTTTTTGTTGTTGCGTGCGCGAGTAGCAGTCGAAGTGGTTGTTATTGAGCTGATCTGGCCCATGCCTTCCAATCACTCCAGACCAGGTACCAGCATCATGACCAACTCGTGCATTTAAGTCACCCAACAGGATGACTCTATCCCGAGGGACCACTTTAGCTAGCACTTGTGACAGGAGGTCATAGAACCCATCTGACTCATCGGCCTTGCCTGCATCCCTCCACGGATGTTCGTCTTCTGTGGGGGCATAAGTAACGACGATCACCACTCTTCGCCTCCGGTTGATGGGAAGGTGAGCCCAAAGTAGTCTGGGGCTTACCGCTTTCAACACCTCACCGTCTTGCTCCCACGCCCCCTTCATTCTTTTGTTCAGAAGAAGAGCCACTCCCTGTTGTTGGGCAGTCTCCTGCCCCGAGTAGACTACTGTCCACCCCTCATGATGGCAGGAGCCAGAGCTGGTCCACCGGACCTCCTGAATACCACAGAGATCCAGGCGGTAACGGTCCAGCTCCCGACAGAGGAGTGGCAGCCTCTCCTCTGCAGTGAACATTTGAATATTCCACGTGGCCATTCGAAGTGGCTTTTTGTTGTTTCTGGAGGAGCCCCGAGGGTAAAGATTCCATCTCCTGGCTCCGCCAAATAGGGTGTGGCCAGGAGACGTCATAGACGCCTGTCCCCCTGGGGCCTCCGGCACAAGCTTATTAAGTAGATATTTTATACGTGTTTTGTGGTAATTAATTGAAGGTGGAGGGGTTACCAGCCCCTCGCACCCATCCAGAACCCCCATTTGGCCGCTGTGGTGGTTACAAACGCCATAAGCAGAATGGTCAATCTAAATTGGTCCTCCCCCCATGGCACTGCCCACCACAGCATTGCCATCCAGCACCACGAGTAGGTAGGGGGTTGTTTTTGCCGGACTGTATTTACACATATAGACATGCACTTACAAATCATGTTTTTTTACTTCGATGTACAGTACGTAGTGTTTGTTATGTATTGTGAAAAACACAAGGTCAGTGACTACCTATTACTCCAGAGTATAATTTCATAATGAATATTCAGAAATTTTCAAAAGGAACAAATGTCCCAAATAGCTCTGATATGGTGCAAATCAAGACACCATGTACAAAACTGTGCAAAGAAAGCATATTCATTGAGAACATGCTGATACTTGCAAGTGCAGGAGGTATGCTTTAAACAGGTGTATTAATTTTTCTGAATGTTAAGATCATTACTGTGTATAATGGCTTACACAGCAAATATAAGCCCCGGAGGTTCTGGGCTACATAGCTGATCAAACGTGTCAGATTTGACTATGGTTTTTAATCAGCTACCTATTGGGAGTGAATTCATGTACTCTCTGTGCCCACCATCTATCTTCCTCTCCCTCTGTATTATGGTATACCCATGTGGTCCACCGAAACCAGCCAAGGGAAGGTTACCAACCTGAATAACATGTTTCTTGCCTACAGCTTCTACGTCTGTTAGCCACATTCCAATTGACATTGATTAACCACACTCCAGCAGCTAATTACCCAATCGGTAGATTAGGGGCTTTCCAAATATAGAAGCCCTTAACCCTGTCTTTGACTTGCATTCAACATTAAGTACAGGAAGAAAACATACATATTAATAAGTAGAACTGGCTTGCATCTCAATATTGTTAAATTTCCTAGAGCATTCATAATGCATAGCCTACCACCCTTACAATTTATACTGTTAACTGTGTTGTTGTATATATTGTCAAGTTTGTTTGAGAAAACTGCTATGACCAATAATTTTAAACTGATGCAGAATACAATAAAGTTATATTTTATTTAGCTAATCTGTTTTTACATCTGTATATGCAACAGCAGACTTGAAGCGTTTTTTCTAGTTTTCATAGTTGAGCTTGTGAATTAATATGAATAAAGATGTACATTTCAATTCCGATCTTGCCACAGTCCAGAGTTAACAGACACATGCAGCATATGCTATATAATTTAATCAACTGTTACATGGTCTGTATGTAAATGGAAAGGATTGTTCTTCAAAATGTAAAAATGAGATAATGGGTGTGGGTTGCAGGTGATGTGCGTTCACTGTCGCTGCCTGGCACGTACAGCGAGAAGGTGGCCCACTTAGGTAGCTCGCTCAAGAACTTCACTCGGCTCAAGTCTCTGGATCTCTCCAGAAACTCTCTCGTGAGCTTGCAGGTGAGCATGGCAAGTCTAAATCTGCTAATGGCACACGGCCCAGCTCACTAGAATAGAAAGTTAAGTGATGCATATGTTTGTTCCCACCACTGGCTTTGTGATCCTGTCTGTCAGGCCTTGATTAAAGTATATGTCACAGACAAGGGCCCAAAACTGCTGTCCTGGTGAACTGCTAATTGCAATAATTTCAAGAACTTAAAGATAATGTTGATTGATGTTCCAGCACTGCTGTTTTAAGCACTGCATGATACATTTCATTTCAAAGGAGATTTGTTATTTGAAATGTAAGAAATGCTTGACTTTTTATGTACATCAACATGTTGTCGCATAGCCATTAGGTAGATGTTAACATTTCCATCATGTCCGTCTCAATTCACTTAAGACTTAATTCTGTTTCATATTATAGATATAGATTTTAAGCTTTCGTGACTGCAGGAATCCATACTCTTTGGTTCTTTCGGCAAAACAGTCTGCCTCAGCAGCAGATCATGCTTTCCAACCTGATGATTGACGCTTGTGTTGTGCCCGAAAGGTTGTGATTTATTTTATACCTACGTGACTTTACCGAAACAACCAAAGAGTATTCTAGATATAGATTTGTTTGTTGCGATGTAGCTATTATATACACATGTATAATTGTTTTAATCTGCAAGAAATGAACATGTGTTTTTTCAAGTATGACATGCTTCCTGCTTTTCTGGCATCACTCATTTCTACTGAGTGAGTATATGTGTATTTGCTTTGTAAATGGATGGGCAATGTGTACTCTGCGTAAAAAATATTTGTGTTCGCATGTGCATATATTTTATCATAAATTATGCTGACTTTCATTTACCATTAACATAATTATCATGTTAAAGAATTGACAGTCCATATAATATTACGTAGTTTTGCATACCTTGATGGGTAGTAAGCTGGCTCTGAATATAACAATATAATTTAAATGTTTAGCAAATGAGTGGAGAGGAATTTATATATGTAATTCTAATTTGAAAGGATTATGTTGTTTAATTCACTCGAGCCCATGGGCAAGTCGGCAAGCCATCTTTTCCCACACTCTCTCACTCGGAAGTTGCAAAGAGGGAGCGAGTTCTTACGACTGCCCTTGTCTCCAGGGCCTGGAACACCTGACATTGCTGGAGAAGCTCAACCTCTACTACAACAGCGTGGCCAACAAGCAGGAGCTGCTGCGGCTGCGTGCCATGTCTGGCCTGCGCGAGCTTGACCTGCGGCTGAATCCTGTGGCAGCAGCGGAGCCAGACTACCGCTTGCTGCTGGTCCACATGCTGCCCAACCTGCGCCGGTTGGGTCAGTGAATATGTGCCCAGCGTGAAGATGGAGCATTAAGATGATGCCGTTGGTTGCGTTGATGTGTTTTCATTCTGTGCAAGATAACACTGTGGCTAGAGCATATCAATTAGAGCGGTTAGGTTGTGAGTGAATTCTCAGGGGGTTTACTCACTCTGAAATGATTTCCTTTGGTTTATTCTATGGGTACCACTTTGTGGGACTTTATCAGTGGACTGACTGACCCCAATTGCATGCATGTTTAATGTTCACATTCCCATGTATAATGGTGGTTGTGACCACAATGTTGACCACTAGCTTCGTGCTTGATGGTTAAACTTGGCGGTGACTACTGGCTTTGCACTCGGTGAATGCAGTAGTGACCGATGGCTGCATGCTCAGTGGTTGAACCCATTGTTGACCACTAGCTGTGCGCTCAGTGGTTGTGCTCTCAGGGCCACCAAGGGAGGTTAGCACTGCCACATTAAACTAAAAGGTCCACTGAGCTATATTGCTCTTTTTCATAAGCAGCCTGGCCACAAATGATGGCTCAACAAAGTGGCTTACCATGTGGGCATTTATTTATAACAGACAAATACTCTAAACGGATGTTTCTAAATGTAGAGGCAAAAATCGGAGGACACGGAGAAACATCTACAAGAACTGCAAATATACAGCAGAAAATCAGGGTCGGGATCGAACCCACGACCTGTTTACCAGACGAGGTAGTTATCATCTTGCCACCGATTGAGCAGGGAGGCACTTTGACATTGCTTGATTGAGCAGGGAGGCACTTTGACTTTTGACAAGATAAATACATAGTGTTGACACAAATGTTCCCCCCCCCCCGTGGACTCAGATGACAGGCCCGTACGAGACAGCGAGCGGAAGGCGGCACTGATGCACTACAGCAGCGATCAAGCGTACGAGTTCCGGGATCCTGACCCACCAGCAGCTAAAGAACCTGAAAAGTAAACACCGATACCTGGCGTTATTATTATTGTAGTAGCGTTCACGACTCTTGGACACCGGAGTTGGAGGCACACGGGTTTATTTAACACAGCACGTTCGTGGCATACAACACTGGAGGGGGTATCGGCCCCCTCACCCGACTAGCTGAGGATACACGTCCTAGCTACTCCTAGCCTGCCTCCTAGTCCTCCACTAACGGGCTAGGGGAGGCTATCTGGCCCGACACTGGTAAGTCGGGCCCGGTACCCGGAGTCCCAGACCAGCTCTTACAAGAGCACCGGCTCTGGCTCTCGGGACCACGCCGCTGGCTCGGTCCTGTTCGGCCCTGATAAGGACGGCGAACCAGGGGAGTCCAGTGCTCTATCTAAGACGTCTTCAGTCTTCCCTGGTTAGCTTAACATAACTCCCGAGCCCTTTGATACATCCCCTTTTATACCCAACCCCTCGCTGAGGGGTGGGGCCCCGGGGGATCATAACGTCCGAATCAGCCCCCCCAGGGTGCCTGGCGCGGACGTCGTAGAGGGCACCTCCCCGTGCACTCACGTAGCCCCGCCCACTGTGTTTGTTTGCCATAAGCTGCCATGCATAACGGGCTCTCTCTCTAACACCCCTACATTATTATTAATTATTACTCTTAGCAATTCATGGTTTTACGTTGTATTTTCAAGTGTGCCTTGCTTGGTTAGCACATTTACATTGGGCATTTTAATCTTGAATTTCTCATAGGATGACTGTAGTAATTTAGTTATTAAAATAATTTTGTGCGTACCATGAATTTATATACACACGTTAAACGAATGAAAGGTAAGTTGGCTAAGACTGGTTGTTTCATTAACCACCACGATTATCTATATTTTAATTGTAATCTCTAGGCTAGTAATCCTATTTTATTAATCGAATTACAATTTGTGTTACCTCATGGAGAATCACTTGCCTTCAGTTACAACAGAGATATTTCATCTCAATGGGCTCTCAAGTAGGTAACAATAAAGGAATTGAGCAATTCGCATGTCAATACAAAACACTTACTTGACCCCACAGGCCCTTGCAGCCGAGAGCGGCGTATGTGAGCTCAATGTCACGACCACGCTCCCTGCTGGATGCCGACGACGAACGTGTCCTCAACTTGATTTCGCAGCCGGGATTCACGCTCGGCAGCAAGGAGCCCTCCGTCGAGCTGCACTCCCTGGAGAGTAAGCAGCAATGGAATCCGCACCTCCCGATGAGCGCACGGTTGGCTATGTACAATGCAAAAGAAGTGCAACATATGTACTTACAAATAAGCAACGTGGCAAGCAAAAGCCAAGCGCTCTGTACTCGGAGCGCTTGACTCACAATGCCAAGATTACCAGTTCAAATCCTGGTCAGTGGTCAACTCAGCTTATCATCCCACTGTTTTTGGATATGAGTACTGCTTGATGGGAAGTCATCAGTGGTTGTCCTTTGGAAAGACTGGCTGCTGCCACTATGGGAATGTGGAATATCCTCCATTGGCTTTTGTTTATAAACAAATATTAGTACCACTGATTGTTTTAACAGGGAAAAATTGTCTTTACTAAATACAATACAGTGGATTTCATTTCTGTACAGAATTACAATGCAGAGAATGCATCTCTATGCCAATTGGATGAATTGGAGGGAAGTGCAACAATTTGTACACAACCCCGAATAGGGTATAACAGCTGACAGACTAGGTTTTAAAAAATAAACTACTAAACTTACCTGAACATTTTTATTTTACCAGGTAAGGCCCACTGAGCTCTATAGCTCTTTTTCAGAATCGACCTGGCTACAAATGATGGCTCAATGAAGTCGCTTATCATGTGAAATTTTAGAGCAGCCAAAAACTATAAATATACAGACATCAGGGTCGGGATTGAACCCACGACCTGCATACCAGGCGATGTAATTAACATCTCATCACCGTGATATATGATCTGATGAATACTATAATAGGCTATTATGAAGCACATTTGTTTGTGACTTATATGTATTTTATAGAAGAATACCTTTAAGAATGCAGTCTGTTAGGCCATTTACACATGTCGTGCGTACAAACCAATCCAATAATAGGTTCTTGTATCAATTTAGTATTTCATGTTCTTTGGGTCTTTCGATAAAGCCACGGAAATAGAAAAAAATAAAAAATATCACGACGTTTCGATCGCAACACAAGCAATCGTCATCGGGTGAAAAAATAGCGAGAGAGCTGCTGAGGCAGGATGTTATAAAGGTTTGAGGTGGGTGTAGCCCAAGGGTCATAAGCAAAGTGGGCAGGGCTAGTGATGAAATTTGCATGCCAATGTAAGATCGGAGTGCTGAGCTACCTCCACGACGACCAAGCTGCGGAGGTGGCCATTGCATTGTTAGAGATTAGCATGTCAATGTTAGATCATAGAGCAACGGTGGTTGTGTTAGTGAGACATTAACCTGTTAATGTAAAGACATTTAACCTGTTAATATAACTACTAAACATCACAGCCAGTTATGACTTAACCTGGTTAATAACGTCCTTCCAATGATTGCTCAGTTTGTACCCATCTTCTCGGTTTAAATTATGTCTGTGTTTATATATCTGGATGGCTTCATGAACGAATCTTTGTTGTAGATGCCCGGGGTATTGCATGTCAGGGATCACATGACATCAGATCACTAATTTTATGTACTGTGTTGAATCGAACCTGGATCTTGTGTTTGCTCATGATTTTAGAAATCAATTGCATACACCCAGCCATCAAATTCACCATGGAGGTGGAAAAGGATGGAAACTTACCATTCTTGGATGTTTTAATCGAAAAGAGACCAGATGGCTTAATGGGACACTGTCTGCAGGAAAGCTACCCATATGGATGCCTACCTAAAACCTGATTCCCACCACCATCCCAGAAGAATTCCCTCATCAACACTCTACACCATAGAGCATGATGTATTTCTGACCAGCACCACCTAGCCATTGAACTGGAACACGTACACCAAGCCCTCAAGATGAATGGATATTCAGACTACACAATCCGTAAAGCTATCACCCCAACCGTTGGGAAAGAACCATCTGAGGAACCAATCAAATGATGATAATGATATGCACTGTCCTTGAAGTCCTATCATCATCATCAGAGTTGTTTCTTTTTGTTTGCATTTTGACTACTTGTGTTGTGGTTATTGAAAACATGATGCCTTGAATAAAGGTGTCAGTTTTGTACCAGTTTAAAGGGTAAAAACCTACTACTATATTTTGCCACTGGTAAAGGAGGTCTCATACTGCGGAGCATACAGTTAATACATTCATTGGCTGTACAGGTTGTAGATAAAAGTGGGACTTCAGATGGACATTTGCAGCAGCAAATAGATACATTACTCTGCTTTTTCTGCAGGCATACGGGAAATGGACAGGGTGACTTCTGGAGACAAACTCGGCATGTCTCGCTCTACTCAAGAGGAAAGCAAAGCCAAGGACCCATTCCTGCAAATCCAGAATTGCTCAACCCAGTCCATCGAAATCCCCAAGGTGCATTTCGGCGCTTTGAACACAGGCATGACCAGCCTCTGTGCACGCTTATATATAGCAGCCACGTTTCTCCAATGACCAGTTGGCCTCTGAATTTTAATTCATCAGTCAGTACGATGTCTACAGCAGATGCTGCACTGCGATATTTACGTCATGACGGCCCACCGGTCAGTGCGGAAATGTTGCTGCTAATTTAATCTTGGTATGATGCGGATGCTGTCATGCTGCTGAGAGGCACTAATGATGCCATTCCTCATTTCAAACTCTTAAGGCATTTTGATGTGTATGATTCATGGACAGTTAATTGATGTACAAAATGGCATTGTTACAGACAAGCTCAGGATTTCGAAGTGGAACTGGGAGCAAGGTTTATACTGATTCCACGATCTATGAAGGAGGTTAGTAATTTATTACACATGGATGAATGGGATATACATTTCCAGATTTTTTTTATGCAAAGTTGACTAATTATTTACTGAATTAAAAAAAATAGTGTCATTCAGCCTATTTATTGTTTTCCTTTATATTTAGCATCAACTATAATCAACTAAAATAGTGGCTGTACAGAATGTAACATTTTCTGTATCATGTGATCATTTCTTATATAAGGGAAAAAGTGCTGCATCGTACTAAAACAAAATGTATACATTCGTATTATGCAAGTAAGATAATTTTAACACGACTGTTTTGATGAATTTGTAAATAGTTCATTGTCATATTTTATTTAAAGCATAGGTACTACACCTCTGTAATTGTTAAAGCAGTACATTTCCCAAGCCAAGTGTTTTACTATCGACCAAATACAGACATAAATCAAGAGGTGTTTGCTGAAATATGAAGTTTTACATACCAGCAGAAGTATAAAATAGCACAATCCTTTGTTGTACTATACTATGCCCCAATGTCTATGTTCCCCACATTGGCCACTGCCCAGTGTGAAGTACATTCAATTATTTTCAAGAACTCCCTGGTGTGAGGAGTTACTCATCCAGCAGTGGATTGACAAGAGGTGTGCCCCTTTACTGTAAATGTGGTGCTAATTTACAGGACATCTGTGAAAATACTGGACATCTGTGAAAAAAAGATTAATCGTTCATCAGATTCCTCCATGAAAATGTGGACAAGTTTAGGTTAATTATGAGTGACCAGTGCCGTGAATTTAACCACACTTGTTGCGGGTTCCATCTAAAACACACTGGGGACAGCTGTCTCCTCCATTCACAAGTGGAAGCACAGCCTAACTTGTCATTCATTACCGTCGCTGTGCGAGCATCCACGGGCCCTCTATGTTGGCAGGGGCACTGAAGGCGTCTCCGCCAAGGTCGGCGCTGCGCTCGCCAGGGAGGGAGGGCAGCGCCCCTGGCCGTCCCCGCGATGGCCACGTGCGCGTCACCTTCGCTGACGAGGCTCCCCGTGACCTCACGGCGTCTGACCCCAACCTGCGCTTCCAGGACGAGGCCGAGGCGTACCACGTGATTAGTGGGCGCGCCAACTTCACGCCACACCCTGGTAGCCGGGTCTCTCGCTATTTCCCCGGACTGTATATTCGCGGAAGTTCCGTGTACAAGCCCTGTGTGGATTTATTAAGCGTCCCAAGTGCGTTTGTGTGTAATTAAAGATGGAAGTGTATTGAAACAGATATTGTAGGTAGTGTTAATGGTCATAATTTTTTTCTGTCAACTGCGAAGTAGTGTAAGTATTTTAATTACTCTAAAACTTAGAAAATGTAATCCTTTATTTTGCAAAAAATTGCTAAAACTGCACTTTCACAAAAGTATGACTTCATACTCCTTAGATAATTATTTCTATATTGTAAATAAATTAAACAGCTGATTTTTCTCATTTAAAATGATCAGTTTTGGATCCGGCAAAAATCCTACACGCGTGCTGTTACAACGCATCAATACCATTCTCATATCCCGCTGCATTTTAAAATGTCAAGACTTGGCTTTCAAAGCTATTTCTTTCTTGACATCTTCCAGCAGGGGGCATGCACAGCATTTCCTGCGACAGCAATACTGGGAAAGGTCCCCCCTCCAGCAGAAGTGAAAATGAAGCCATTCACAAGCGCTGGAGCAGCCTGGACCAGCTGTCCAAGTCGTCACCGAGCCAGAGGACCTTGCATGAAAAAGTACACTCTGTCCCGGCTGCTTCATTGCCAGACCTCTACGAGACTCCTGCACAAATGCTAACGCCTGCAGCAATGTAATTAACTGGAGTTTTTTTTTTGTAACTAGGTGGCAGATGTGGATTGCACACTGGTTCCCCCGCCATTGGAACAATTGCTGGATCTGGTCGACAAGCACTGGAATGGTTCCAGATCGCTGCACGTCAATGATCGCTTCCTAGGTACACCTTGCCCCGTGCACACGTGACGCGTGACAAGTGCGTCGCGTGTTATCTTGAAACAATGCGTAGTAGTGGCACTTTAGCTCTAAAATACACCCTGCAAGTTCAGCACAGGGGAGTCAAGCACCAGCAATTGGTGGTATGATTAAGTCATTGTGTGTCACAGAGCCTGTACAAGCTGTTGCAAAGAATATCATGGGTTCTTTCAAAGTATTTTCGTCCACTATGCAGGCCAGAAACTTCTACGATATGAGTGTGGTGGCTTGTGCTTGTTATCAAGCATTCTGAATGCAAAGGTTAGTGCATCGCATTGGGCTTTGTGAAATTCCAAAATCCATGAGCTGAGAGGTGGTCAGAGCGTAGCAGTACAGAAAACGGGTTTTGAACCGGCCTTCAAGTTATCCCCTCATGGGTTTTATCTAGATATTCTTTGTTTCTTTCCAAATGCAAAATAATAATTCATGGAATTGGCAAGAATTCCAATGCAAAACCCACATTAAATATGCTCTCGAGATACATTGAGACTTTCCTGGATAAATAAAAAAATAACATGCCAAGATTTTGTGTGTGACCACGTACATCAATCTGCCCCTCTGTATTGATTCAATATGCTCATGTTAATATATTATGAAACTTATTTAACACAAACTAGTTTTGGTAAAAATATGTTTCAAGTTGTAATGAGACTTATTATTAAACTCACAAAGTTGAAACTGGTTAAAATTTGCCTGCTTATACACGTGCTGTTTGAATATTGGTCTACCAAGGTTGATGACATGAAATAGAATGTATGGTAATGTGTAAAAAACGTTCATGATTTTACTATGTAATTACCAACAATTCACCTACAACCTTGACTCTAACATGAGGCAACCCAGTAGTGAGTGACCTGTTATTTTACATCCGTGTGATTAACCATAATCTTAACTACTTATTTTCCTATGTGCATACTTTTATTCTATATTTACTTATTGCCAATAGGTAAAGTTTCCTTTGAGCAATGGACTGTTTATTAGTATAATGATGGTGACAATTGAAGAGGTGCTGCTGCTCTGGTCCCTGCTCGTTGCCTTGCAGTTCCCGCTCGGCAGATCCTGAACGCCGTCAGCGGTGGAGTGTCGATGTTGAGTCAGCTGCGTGAGCTTCAAGAACTCCGTGATCGGATCTCGGATCTGACCCGTGAAAGAGAGGCCCTGGCCCGAGAGAACGCCGCGCTAAATCGGGACCACTCCGCCACGCGGGACCAGATGGTGCAGTTGCAGGCACAGGCCCTCAGACAAACTGCTGAAAGCCAGGAACTTTTGAAAATCAAGGACCATCTCGCAAGTGCACTAAAAGACGGTGTAAGTTTTATTGAATTGGATATTTTGTTTTCATTACATTGCCAGTTATATACCTATGTTGAAAACATGTTTGAATATAAATATTTTGCCTGGTCTCAGTTGTGATGAACTATATAATTTTTTAAGTTCTGTCATCTGATGAATAAAAAATGTAAGGTTAAATTGAATCATTGAGCAGTGTCTGTACAAATCCTCTACACATGGAAATAGTGGAGCACCAATCTCATAATTTTATAAGGCTGACTACAACCCTGTAAGTTTAATAGTGGTATAAATCAAACTTTTTTTTCTATCTCCCCCTGTCAAAAACAATGTTCTGCATGACATAGTGCAACCAAGACTGATATTGCAGTTGTGATGTTTTTCTTCAACACATTACAACTTGTGAAGATTTGTTGGTTGCAGCAAAATCACGTCAAATATATAAATCATTTGGTGACTGGGTGGCTTAGATGATTGATGCATGTAGTGCTGAACGAGCAACTCTTTGATCCAGGGTTCAATCTGCAGGACAAACACGTGAAGTATAAGTGAACATTCATATTTGTGATATAAATCCCTTAGCCAACACTCCCTTCATTCATAATTAATTATTTTAATGTATGTATTTATCTCCACAGCAGGTTAAATACTAGGCTAAGCAATTCAACATGCATCCTTAACTTATATTTTCCGGCCACACACATTACAAAAATATGGGGGTGAAACTAATTTCAGTCATCAATATATGCTCAAATGGAATCACTAACATCTACTTTTGGAATTGAAAATTCACTTTTAGAACTCGAGTTAAATCAGTGCTGCAGTGAGCTATTCTGTCATGTGTTTAAATGTTTAATGACAGATGATCCTTCATTAGAAAAAATATATCTTAGGATTATGCCCCACATCTTTGCATTCATTTTTTTCCAATTTCATTATGAGTGTGGTTTTGGAATCTTGTAACGAACATTTCATTTGGAAATCTTGCAGCCACCAGTCAGAAGTACCGTGGGAAATTATGTCACAATTACGTGTGCAGTCACTTCAGTTGGCCCTTCTTTTTAAGTGTTAATTATCAGTCATGTGAGCAGTGGAATAATCCCAATTAAGTGAAAAACCAAATGTGACATGGTGGATGCTTACACACCCATTGCTGACCTGGATGAGATCTTCAGTTGGGTACACTTGAGAACGTGGTTTAATAATGGCCAACGGGGACACCTGGATTTGAACTCGGAATCTCCGGCTTGGTGCTCTTGATGAGCAGAATGACCCACTCGCTCACCTCTAATCCTTTATTTTGTAATGTTATTATATTTCAGTGGGAGCCCGGGACATGGGGGTGGGGGGACAGAAACTCCGCGCACCTAAGTCCCAAACGCTGTGGTCCTGAGTTGAGAGAAGGGGGGAGCTTGGGCTCGCTGTTCCACCGAGTTGGGACTGTGAGTGGGGTACTTTGGAAGGGTGAGGGAGGAGAGGGAGCAGGGGGGAAGAATGAGGGTGAGGAGGGGGGAAGGCGAGGGAGGGCAGGAGCTCACCTCTAATCTTACCACCACTGTTGTTGATTGCATCAAGGCGGAGACGCGGTCGAAGCTGACGCAGCTCACAGAGGAGAGCCACCTGCTGCGGGAGAAAGCTACCCGGCTGCAGCGAGAGGCGGCGGCACGAAGCGGAAGCGGCCATGCGGACACGACGCAGCGCGCGGGTACACGGCGGGGTCACTGGCCACCACACGTGGTCGCACGCACACCCCTTGACCCCCGTGCCCTCACGGTGCTCTAGGTAGTGGTAGTGCTGTTGCAATTATCACGGATGCAGTGCTCATCCATTGAGATGCGGCCTGCAAAGAAGAACTTAAGTCAATTTAACACGTAGCAGGCTTTCGCGACCAATATTATTCATAATGAAGGTTTTTGGGTCAGATCGCGTTATTTATAAATGTGTCGTAACCCTCCACCACCCGACACGGCCAAACAGTAAAAAATGTGTCACGTTTTTCAAAGGACAAAATAATTCACTTCTTTAGCCCACCGGTGTGCTGAAGAGAGAATTATTTTGTCCTTTGAAAAACGTGACACATTTTTTACTATTTGGCCGTGTCGGGTGGTGGAGGGTTACGACACGTTTATAAATAACGCAATCTGACCCAAAAACCTATATTATGAAGAACTTAAGTCTCTACGTGAACCCTTTTTTGCCAGTAACAAGATGATGAGAAAAATAAACGAAACAAAACTTCTCAAACCGAGAAATTAATGCTTTGATATTTGCATCATCTTTGTGCTGTTTGTTTGCCTTTTGCCATTCTTTGATCTAACACTGGTGAGACAAGGCCATAAAGGAGGCTGTTTATGGCGTCGACCAAGCAGTTTCAAGGACAATATATACATTATCAAATCATGTTTTACTACAACTATGTGTGGTTAATGCAGACTTATAGCTTGCAAAACGTGTCTATTTGGTGCTTGAACATCTTTAACATCACCAGTATTCTTACCGGAAAGGGTAAATCCGATTTTTTTTTTCTCCTTTACGTCGCACCTCGTGAAGTTCCAGTAAATGTGTCTTGCCTAGTTCACTCAACATAAAGCTCAAGCATTTTTTATTCAGTGTTTGTGTTTTGGATTTACAAATTACCTTACATAATAAGTTGAAACCATATAAGCCCATCAAGTTAGCCTTTATCTTTATGGGTGATGTGAACGATTTTTCTGTTTTATCTTAACATTTACTAACTAAAGATGTCCCTGTGCTGAGCTCAGGTGCGTTATCGTGATGGTAGTTTTTTAATGTAAAACCGTCAGCCATGAACTTGCGCTGTATTCTCATTTGTATTCTAGCAGGTGAACTCCAGCAGGAAAACCAGAAGCTGGTCACCGAGATGAAGAATATGCGGCACCAGCTTCAGCAACTCAGTCAGGTTCACGAGCTCGTCACAATGTTGCAAGAGAGTCACAAGTGAGAAATGTTAACTGAACACAAAAATAACACACAGCAGTAATTAATGAATGGGGCACTGTTCTCATCGACATTCACTTTGTGCCACTTTTGAGTAGAATGCACACGCCTTCACCGTCCCGTTTATATAAACATAGACACTACACCGGGCTGAAACAGCCGCCAGCTGCAAGAGCCACTGAATCTCCAACTCCAGGGAGAGACTCAGGGCTGCATCCTTTGAGCAGTTTGGTGGTGATTGAATGGTGGTTTGATCTGCGATGAAGTTGAGCTCATAAGTCAGCTTTAAACATTTCCAGCACTAGTTTGCTACTCATGGATACAAAATGTTTGGTTGTTGAAATGGGCGATGCGATCTTCACCCCCCCCCCATCCCCAAACCAAACCAAGGAGACATGGCGGGGGGGGGGGGCTTACTGTGGCTGCTTATTGGTGAAAAAGATTGACCAAGAGTCTTGTGTTGATGGTCGGTTACTGTGTGTGGGTCTTGCCCCTTGTCTGCAAATCATGGCCTCTTGAATCTGACTTTTCAACAGCAATGCCCCCGGCTTATAGTTGGTAGGAAAAACTTTTTTCGCACCATATGTACTAACCGGAGGTTCGGGGAAAACACAAAAAGCAGGACCACCTGATGAATCGGGTGACGGCTGAGGAGAATCTTGACCCTTGCTGGTCTCCACGCATCCCGACGAAGGTGCTGCAACCTCCTGGCCATGATGGGAAGCCGGAGCGGTGGGTGTAATAGCAGAGGTTGAGCCCGTATATGAGTGCGTTGCTGTGGCTTCCGAAGGTGGCTGACTTGTCGTAAGCCTGACAGGAGGATCAGAAATCCGTGGGTTGTCTACTGGGAGTCAAAATCATGAGTGCGATTGATCTCGTCTTAGCGGGCGAAAGAAGACAACAAAGCTAAGGCGTGCACGATATAATTTGCAACAGAACAGGCCTCAACTACGTCAGTTGAGGGTCCCTCCCATCTGCGTTCCTTCATTTAAAGTATTGGCAACTTCTGATGTGTTTTGCAGCTGTCAAAGTCGTGGTTAGTGCCGAGACAGGTGAAGCACGGAGTGCTGGTCTTGGAGAGCAAATCCTCGCTAGCACCTTTACAACCTTTTCGTGAGAATTTTATTTCAAACCCTCATTTGAAATGGGCTGTTTAAATTCAGCAGCGAAACATCCCTTACCCACTGAAGGAGAGTTGAAATAAATTAAAAAAGTGAATAAAATGTTTTATTGGGAGCTATCAACCCCCTCTGTTTACAGCTTGCTTGCAGAAAGAAAAGAGTGATAGCAGTGACAAGGTCCATGCGGCTGGGGGGCACCGACACCAGCAGAAGTGGTTTTCCTGTCTGCAGGCAGTGGCTGCTGCTGTGAGATGCTAATAGTATGACACATGGACACCAAAGTGAGAACCAACACCAGTGAATAGAACATCTTGTTAACAGCAATATTCAGCTTCTACACTAATAATGTTTCATATTTACCATATTTTCCCACATATAACCCGCGGGGTTTACCACTTTTTACAAACAAATCAAGACCCTGCGGGGTATATGGAAGTGCGAGCTATCCCAAAAATGTTACACGTGTGACATGTCATAAATCGTTAAATGTTTTCATGGTAGGACTATCCACTATGCAACACTTACCTTTGACTAAAGCACTGCTGAATAAACCACTCACACTAAAATTGCACATGTTATCACGTTTTAAATGATTAGAATTTTGTACAATGAAACGACAATGCTTGAAGTGGGCGCACTTTGTTTACCGTAACTTTCAGTGGCTGTAGGGGGGTGCGAAAGTTTCAGCTGAGGCTATGGATTGCACAATGGCAAGGGCCTTAACAAGCGTCTACCAGACGTGGAATCATAATTGCGGAGTCCCTTAGGCCGCTGCTATTGGCTGAGCACTATACAGTCGCGACCATGAGCTTTGTTTCAAACTTCCAATGGCTTTGTTGCCAGGAGGCAATGGCGTTACCGTAGTGCCGCTATTGTCTGCGCAGCGCGCAATCTACCAGTGCTAAAACTGTACAGGGGTAACCACCGGTCCAGTAGCTGTAATATGAGGTCGAATGCTGGTAAGCCTAACAGTACGCTTACTTACGGTACTTTTCTACCAGTTATGTTATTTATTTATTGGATATTTACTTTTGTTACTTATTTACTGTTTTAAAGTTTACTTGTTTCCGGTTAGTTTGTTTTCTTTGTGCACGTTATGATTTTAATGTTAACAATTGATAGTGGAATGTATTACAAATGTAGACTTTGTATTAATATGATGGAATTATATTCTTAGGTTTTTTCGGTAAAGTCACGTAGGTAAAACATCAAAATATTTTTTATTAATTTTGATGTTTTACCTACGTGACTTTACCGAAAAAACCTAAGAATATGAATCCTTACAGTCACGAAAGCTTCAAATCTATAATGATGGAATTAAGCTGTGGTAATTACGTTAAGGATATGAATGCATGCGGGGTATATGGAGGTGCGGGCTATCTGAATTTTTTTTACACAAAACGCTATTTTTGTGGGGTATATGTGTATGTGGGCTATATGCGGGAAAATACGGTATTTATAGTGGAGGAATATGATGAGATATAAAGCTCTTTTTCACAGATGTCCAAATGTATTTTAAACGTGGCCATTGTAGGGAGTTTGTACATTTGATGGCTTTTTGCAGGCAGTCTTATGAATGACATCACAGAGTTATCAAAGACTAATTTGCAGCAGATGCCATGCTTTTGTATTCTCCTTGGCAGAGGTAAAGTTTAAACCATCATAGTGCACCAAATATTTGCTAATTCTTCAGGTGCTAAAAACTTTGGTGTATAATTTAAAATAACGTCATCAAAATAACTGCATAATTAACACTGCTTGATATTAGGTATCTAGAAGAATAACATTTCGGGGCATGGCTCTTATTGAGTGCTATAATTGCAAAATACTGTAAAGGAAGAAAAAAAATCTCATACAACCAGTCAAAGTTTTTGGACATGGCACACGTCTGCTGAAAGTAGCACTCCACAACCAGTCGCACCCACAAAGGGGCAAAACTGTACATCGCATACAGCAACCACACACGCTTATTTACAAAAAGTTAAAAAAATATGCAACCCGCGGTGCAGTTTTTCTCTTTCCTGTGCTTATTTTAACCTGGTTGCTGGGAGACAACTACACTGTGTGCTCGACTTTTTTTCTCTCCTTCACTTGGCAGAGACGAGGATAGGGCCCCCATGTGATTGAGGGCTGATGCGTGAAATGTTGGCGCGGGCCGCGGAGGCTCGTGCTATTTGGCTTCCTGCGCGCGTGTAGCGGTCTTTTCCACAAACTTCAGTGCATCGCTGTCTCTTTATTTTCAAGTGTTTCACATTTTTATCACAATTCTGATATTGTAAATTTCCTTTTAGAAGTAAAAAAAAAAGCAGTTCAGGTTAGGATATCCGATGTGCATTCTGACAGTCAAGCCTTAAAGTTGTCTCAGAACCCATCCCACATGTGCCATCGACACCATCTTGAACATGCTGGCAGCATCCTATCAGTCGATTTTCCATTTGCAGTACTGAGAGCATCCACCCTGTAATTGATTTCAGTTCCCAGGCTGCCTTTACTGTTCTTTTCTCGTAACTTTGTGAACGTTAACAATTTGCTGTCCAGCTGCTTTTTCCAAATAGCGACACTTTATTGCAAACCACAAATGCTGGTTTACAGTCGTCTGACACTCATCAAGGGAGTTTCAAACTACCTCTCCGAGATGTGCTTAAGAAACGCAGAGATGTAAAACTCTTTATATTGTCACATGGCAAAGAACAGTTGACAACCGCGCGGGCACAATTTGCACATAAGTCTTTTTAAGTGCAAGTGCCCATTCAGCTGCAATGATTGATGTACAGAAACTCAAATGATCAGAAAAAATGTATCTGCATACTTCAAAAAGTACACGGTCTTCTGTCTGCATTTTGTATGTCCAGCATGTACTCGGTAGTGATGTGCAGCCTGCCACGGTGGTATGCCTCTGCATTTTGTCAGTGTAATGTCAGACGGCTAAACTTTTTGAAACCACCTCAATGGGCATGCTGTGAACATGATTAATACGTTAGGGCAGGGGGATAGTGTGGAGAGCTGTTGGGCGGGTGGGGGGGGGCACGAGGAGGGTTTGGTGGGTGAGTGAGCAAGAGGCAGGGCTGTGAGAGAAATGTGACAGCAAGTATCTTGTACAAAATCCATCCGTGTGGTGTGACATAGGAGCTTGTGGGACCTATTTGACACACACGCACGTTCACCTGACACTGTCACATTAGAGGCAGCAGGTTGGGTGAGATTGCACAAAACTTCCACCGCATATATTTGCAGGATACCTGCACAATATCATTTTCGTAGGCTGCAACCAACCGTGAAGGAACACTTTGTAGAAAACTTAACCGCCAAATAACATTTTTCAACGTTTCTTAAACATGTCAACGAATTTGCATATACTTTTCACAGCGTGTATAAGCGTACATTTTCCATGTCAGTCATTTGCAAGCATTATTACCCAATTTGTCATCAAGACATGCCGTGAAAGCACAAAAACGTGCTTCACTGTCACTGCTGACAATTTATGGCATGTCAAATGTATTATAGCAGAACTCCAAATCTGTACATTTCTGTAATTTGCAGATTATTGGAGGTTCGTGACTGTTCCTGTAATCCTCGGCACACCGAGGTGGATTGAAAATGCTTCGCAGACTGCAAACCAGGATCTGTAGAAGTTGACAGAGTTTTGCATCGGCACAGACGAGCTGGGCTGATGTGATTTGAGCAGAAGAGTTTTGCATTTTTTTGACTTGATGTCAAGTCTAAGAAATGCAAAGAATCTGTGAACATCGACCAATGAGAGATTTGCGGCACTTTCGTCTTAGGAAAGCATATAACTTTGTAATCCGAGAATTGCAGATAAATTTGCTAGTCACGTGCCACGCTTTCCTGATAATCCATGAAAAAAATTGTGGAGTAATGGAATTGCGTGGGTCTTGTCTCAATCTGTAGCACACAGTATCAGAGCTGTAGTTTGCAGGAGGCAAGATATGGTGCCCTCATATATACTCTGATTATTGTTTTTCTGTTGTACATCAGTTCTATTTAGAGAAAATATTGCTGTTTTGCCTTGAAAACTGCATGTATGAATTTCATAAAAATGCAAGCTAAAATACCTTGGTTTGAAACTAAATCATATGAACTATTACAATTTAAAATTACGCAGTTACTGGTGCATGTGGCATTATGTGCAATGTTGGCATTTACATCAGTTATGTGACTCAAAATGTTCTAGTGACTAAACGTTTCATATTTTACCACTTTAAAACAGTTAGGTCGAAGGGAATAGGTGTTTGACAGACTACAGTTTACAGGCGATAAATTCCACCACAAATATCAATGGCTCCATACAAAACATCATCGCCTCCAAGTGCATTTATTCCCAGCTGATTAAGAGTGTTATCAGCATTAATGTTGGCTGCGTGCGCAAGCACAAGGCTGCCGCGCACAAGGCTCGACAACTGTGGGTAAAGCGAGCGGTCCCATGTGTGTGTGCGCGTGCCCGCACGAGGTCGTTGGTGATGACGAACGAGCACCTCCTGCGCGAGCTGGGCAATGCACGGGAGCGTCACGGAACCAGACGATTCCCGCCCGCGCTGGAGTGAAGATGGTGCAGCCGCCGCCACCGCGAAACGGCGAGTTCACAGAGCCAAGAGTCCGGTTCGCGTAAACACCACCCGCTGGATTGCTCCAAGCCACGCGTTGCTTCCAGAGACTTCAACCACTGGCTTCCGTTAACGCAGCGGTTTTCAACTGCTGAGGGAGGGGTGGGGGGGAGGTTGTGAGGGCATATTCTCTGGGGGAGGAAGGCTGTCTTCACAGTGGTTGGGGGGGGGGGGGGAAGAGGGGTAACAGATTTGGCTTATTTTTAGCACTGACAAAAAAACACTTAGCTTATTTTTTTGCAGATTTTTGTAAGTGAATTGAGAAGCTTACTGCTGGGAAACTGGCACACCTCTCAAGTTAAACTACTACACCGAACAACTACACCGAAATAACTCATTTGTTTTTCAATTGTATCACATTATTTTTACAAGGTCATATCATTTACTTTTCTCAGGCATGTTCTTTTGTGTGTCTCACAAGACAAAACTGAGCTCAGTTGAGTTATTTATACTGTATATTTGTGAAATTTGTGCCAACTCCCACTGATACATTTTAAGCGAATTTCAAATGCAGAATATCTCATCCAGATCACTTGAAGTATGGGTAAAATACTTGCAGTGTATGGGCTTGTTGCCATCTATAGTGAAATTTTATAAACGAGGTAACAAACTGTCAAAATTCATATTATATTGACGTTGGGCAAGCCAACTTTTCTAATGTATTTACCGTGACCTCAAATACCTTTTACCATTGCTGCTCAACTTGACTGCTCTCATACAAGCAGCATGACTTTGTATTGCTGTTCATGGAAGTGGGTTTTTCCGACCACATAGGAACAGACATGTGCCTGCCTCAGATATGTAGCCCAGCACTGAATAAATGCACAGCTCCACCGTTCAATATTTAACCACTAAAACGTTTTAAATTCAACACTTCCATTTCTCGTTGTTAATTTTTCACATTAACGCACCACATCGTCTCGGCTCTAGTTATTTTCCAAAGCTCATTGCAAGGCATCCCCTAAATCTTCTCATTACAGACCTCAATAACCCCAAGGAGTCATTCCTCTTCCCCTAAAAGGGTGGTTTAAACTGAATAAATGCCACATGAGTTCAGCCCATATTGTCTATTTAAACGACGTGAAAAAAATGGCACCAGCTGACGGTCGCTTGTGAATTCCACCGTACGTTGCTGGTAATAGAAAATAATAAATGCGTGGTATTATAAATAAGTTGTTTGGCAGTGAGTATTGCTGACATTAATCAAGTTGCTGTGGCAGTGTTTTCCCCATGTTAGTTCTGGCAGTGTTCTATATAATTACTTTTTTATTTAAAGTCGATTTATTTATTTTTTCAGAAAAAACGTACGTTTACAAAAAAATACATTTGTTACCCGAAACCTCTTTTAATCTTAAAAGAATGATAAGTCGTATTTCAAAGGCAACTGGCATTTGTTTTCAAAAATCAATTACAATAAGTTTATGGTGTGGGATATTCAAATGTTACTGTGAAAACAATATCCAGTGTGTTGCTGTATATATTATAATCTGATTAAATGCCATGTTTTATCATCAGCTGTCATGTGTCGATGAAATATTAGAGTGAATAAATGTTTGTCGAGAGGGGTTGCTTGGTTTATTTGATTCTTGCAGCTGGAAAACAGGTAAATTTTCAACATTCAGCTGTGTGCATTGCCAGTGAATATTTACATATAAAATGCACATCAGTAAAACATTTTTCCCCCAAAATGTAATTTATTGAAGCAAAAAAAATAAAATTGGTTGCATCTGTACTGTTACACAAGTTTGCTTCAAGACTTAAATACAATGAAACCAAATTAAAATACGTAGCTGTAAAATTGTGTTATGCCTCCGTCCATTCTTCTGCATGTTTTTATGGCAATCTCTCCAGGTTAAAAATAGGTTTTAAGAGACAACATTAATAAGGCGTAAGTATTGCTTTCAGTGATTTGGTCTTGAATATTTAAGTGATTTAAGTAAAATGACACTTTAAGTTTAACACTGGTTTTTAAAATGAGCTACTTTCTGTAAACATACTATTGCTAACAACAAATTCTAACATTTTTTAAGTGATGTGCAATAATATACTGTATATATATAAAACAAACCAATTATTGATTTAGTTTCATATTTTGTGTATAACTTAATATTCAAGCCCTGCTACTGTACATTTGGACAACAGACATCTGTATAACAGTTCATGCAATACAGACAAATCATGCGTAGTACAATCACTGGGCACAGGAGAAATTACTGTTCGCACAGTGATATTGGTAAGTCCATAGCTTAATGATAATGTTACATACAAAAGGAAATTTTACATCTTAACAATCAAAGTTATAACATCCACCCCCAAACTGGCTGCAAGCGCTACTGCAGTGGTCAAGAAGTGATATGCAAGAACAACCGACTGAGCTGCACAACACAACGCTCCCAACAACCAGCAACATAGGTGCCAAGAAATCGGCCACATGCAAGGGCCGACTAATATTTAGGCTCCAACATAAGAGGTCGACAACAGGCTGCGTATAATAGATAGCGAAACAGGCTTCACCATGAATGCCCAGCCAATTGGCTTTCTGCGATTAGCAGCCAGATTTCAACCACACAGACGCCAGTCAATGTGCTGCATGTCTGCAGCAGCCAATGGGGTATCATTGCAAAAGTGCCTGCCATTTAGACACTTTGCAGGAGAGGTGGCTGGTCGGCCTTAAACATGTGACATCATCGCTAATCGGGCCCATCAATCATGCTCCAACATGTGAGCCGAGTTTAAGCTGGTGCAAAAGCACTTTAAAGCTATATGTTTACATTCCAATTTCAAGCGTAGTCACACGCCACAGATGTGTCACATTCGGCAGTAAGAATTTTTTTCAGATGAACTATAAAGACCACTGTGAAAGTCTCCAAGTTACTGCATTTATTGGGTGCAACATTTTAAAGTTGCACATACATCCAAAGCAAATAAAAAGCCATTGCATTTGCCCTCAAAGCAACCACTGGCCAAAGTAAAAAAAACTGCAGCCGAGATTTTTTTCCTAAAAATAATCCGTTAACAAATATGCATGATTTTTTAGTTATTTATCACTTTATTTAAAAAAAAATGCCTTTAGCACTTAATATATTTAAACATTCCCATCTCTTCAAGACTAAAATATCTTTTGATTAAAAAAAAAAAGGTCAACATTTCCAACTGCAAATCAGCGAGGTTCACGGTGATACTTTGTTATAAACGGAAAGCAAGGCAGGATCTCCTGTGAGTAAACAGGTTGTACCGATACAAGCACTGCACCTACGAACTTGAACTTCGTTTCTACTTGCTAAACCGGCCGCGGCCTGGCTTCCCAGACTTCACCGAGCAGGTGGAAGAAATCAAATTATAAAAAGCTGGGCCATTTCCTCATATAAAGGGGCATCAGGTGTGCACAGGCCAAGCCTGACGTACATGTAATGACACTTCAGTCTCAGTTGAGTCTCTCCTCACCACCACTCCGCTCACACATTTTGCATTTAATTCGATTGTGGGAGTTGATGAAAGGACAAATGGCAGTGTGTGTCCCTTGCACATAGTGCGTATACAAGCATGTAAACTGAACCCCACGCTGTATATAACTTAACTACAGTATAATGTAATGTAAAACAATATACTGCACAGCATATGTTCAATACAAATTTAAATCCTCAAAAAGGTAGACATTAAAGCCTTACAAAGTGGGCTTAGATGTCAAGCGGGCAAGTTATGAGCTGCGGTCTTGCCTGTGAATGTCCGAATCTCAGCAAACACACAGGCGTTGTGACAGGTGCCCATTAAAACCCCCTTTGCGAAAGTCTTAAGACTCAATGAGGCTCCCTTGGACAAATAAACAAATACTAAACAATGGTGCCTCGTTTGACGTCTTCAGTTTGACATTTGCCACTCGAGACCGATGGGCATTCAATTAAATTACCATTATTACCTGGCTTCAACCTGTGCTATCATCTCGTTTTGTACGTGGACGTGTTATTTTCAAAAGTTATAAAATCTCTCGGGGTGATGTCATCGGCTTAGCGTGATGTCATTTGGAGTGCACGAGCTCTGACATTTTGACATAGACTAATCACTCATCCATTTCCACACCCAAGGTGTGCATCTGCTACAGTCATGGGCACAAGAACCTTTGCTTGTCATTCAAATACTTTCTTTGTGCGACGGGGACTTTTATATGTGGGGGGGGGGGGGAAGTGGTTTCACTACAGCTGTACACGCGTGCACACATATACGTGCATGTGTTAGGGGAATGGTGTAAGGTATCTCCCTACAACCAGAAACCAAAAACCTCGGCTGGCACACTCGTCCCTGATGGGGGGAGGGCAGGGTAATCTTTGTACTGTACCTTTTTCATTATTAGCAAGCACCACCATGAAGCCAGGGGGAGAGACAAAATGAATATCTGTGTCACTTTGGTCACAATTCCTTCCAGCGCTCTGTGCATATTTAACCTTTTAACTGATAAGGCATAGGATGGCAGCAGTTACATATATTGGCAATGTAATGTTAGGCTTTATATTTATATGCATCGACGTGGCAGAGGAAGTTAACTAGCAGTAGAAACGTCTGCTTGGGAAAGCAGTTCGGGAAAAAAAAGACTCAAATACAGAGGGTACACTATTTTCCCTGCTAAATTCCACACGTGTACAAATCCGTAAATGCCTCTTTTCGTGAAAAAAACCCCATACTTTTAAAAGCTATTTATTTGGACGAGTGACCTAGTGGAAAGTGAGGCAGGGAAAATATGGTGACCGTGGGCCAGGTAGCACCCGTGCCGTTAGGTCTTCTTGGCATTGGGAGACGCGACGGCACCTTTCACTTTCTGGTCGTACGTGCCCGCGTCCCTGTAGCTGTGCACGTATCCTCGCGTGTCGGGGATATCTTCCCGGCCCGCCTTGCCCTTCCCCTTGCCGGTCTCGTCGAACCGCATCTTGTGCGTTCCCGTGTACTTGGAGGGATCCGTCAGCCGGCCAACGCCGCCCTTGTTCGTCGCCTTCTGCGGTATCGCCGATCCAGGTGGCAGGCCGGCGGACAGGATGGGTCAACAAATTGACGGATACGTGGGTGGTGTACAACACAACAGACAAGCAGAGTTAGGACTTATTCAATAGTGGTGTGCAAGTCTCGATTGTGGTGTTTTAGAGGTTTATGGGAGACTTATGAGGATGCAGTTGTTAGGATAAAACATAGAACATCCAGTGGGTTGACCTATCTGTGGGTTTTTGACTGTTAACCTCAAATGTGTGGGTTTTCTCTGGGCATTCACATCAGTTCGGCTGGGAATGTGGCTGCTTTAATTGATCGGCTCTGCGATACAGCACGGCATAAAAAACATGGCGCATACATGAAACAGACCAGACGGGGCCTGGATTATGCAATGTACGTCTTGGGAATGGAGTTCAATAAATTTCAAAAGCACGCTCATTTTACATGTGTAAAATGTGACTTCGGGAGTATTTGAAGAAAGATTTTTTTTTACCGTTGCCTGGTTACATCTCGAAAATGTGGTGGAAAGATGACCTTTTTCGGCCACAAAATCAGGAAACCTGGGCCAAAACCCTCAGCGCTGAAAGGAATGCCAGGAATAGCACTTGGGGTGTTGTACAAAAAGACAACCGCATTAATCTCAAAGCCCATGTCTTCTAATATTTTATATAAAGGCTTCCTGCGCATATAGTCGCGCTATAACAACGGCGTGCATGTAAATACAGAGAAGCTAATATATCAGGCAGAAGACAAGATTTTTTAACACAATCATCTATATACAATATAAATACTATCGGAATACTGTATACTTAAACACAGAACCATAGACCAGACAGAACACTATATACATATATCCAGACACACAGAACCACAAAATGACCAGGCAAAAAGAGTGCACGGACACGAATACATGAAGCCAGGACTAAAGGTAAGGCATAACCCAATGCAACTCCTACATAAACGATGTACTCCATCATTATAATTCATACGGGTGTGCACCCAAGTAACTTGTATTCAACACAATTGTCAGCAAAACACCATTGTGCAGTCGTGCAAACGCAACTTGAATGTTCTCCTGTGAAATATTAACCTTCGAAAAAACAACATGCAGTTAACCCCATCATCACCTCCGTCTGTCAACTCAGGTTCGTGCATATGCTCAGAGTCGGATGAAACGGCAATATTGTTTGAACAAAACTAATTTACTTCCGTTCATTAACCGCTGCAACTTACTCCTGTTGCCCAATTTCCTTTTCAATAATGCATCACACACTTGCGACGACGTTGGCCCACTTAATTCCCCAAGCCCATAAATCGTGGAGGTTGCGGGCACAGAGGTGGGGGGGGCGGCTCGGGACTGTGAAGCGAGGGGCCAAGCGGGGACGTGGGCACGAGCAAATCCTGCGCTCCTCCACAATGCGTGGGCAGGTGCGGGCCCCATTTGCCAATCGCGCCAATCGCTTTTCATGAAGGGAGTTTGACACATGCACTCAGTTCCACCCAGCAGTTCTAGTCACGGCATGTGCTCTGTCTAACTGTGGTTCCTCATTGACCACCGCCGGTATAATGAATACCCTGCCCTGGTATTACCAGCAAGGGAAATCCACAACGGATGTTACGCTAAGCCATGGTCCTCATTTCATATTCGCTCAAAATCGGCAGCAAAACGCAGGCACTTTAAATAGTCAGACGGCCCTCCTGTCGTCGTAGATTCCCAAGCATCGATCGTTCCTTCCTCCTTTTGTAACTGTGGACGTATGAATTAAAATTATGCTGCGGAGGCGATTAATGTGACAGCACATTAGCTGTGAAGTTTAATCGGGACTGGAGCTGGCCGTGTTCCTTGGCAAGACATTTTACACTGATTGTGTGCACATGGCATATTCAGTGTTTCAAAAAAAGAAAACAGTCCAGAGATGACCTTTGGACTGGGAGTAGGGGCGGGGGAGGAATGCCAATTTCTTTCATGGTGCATCAACCCCCTTTGTACTTTGAGCATATTCAAGGCATTATGTAATTTGTTGAGTATGGAAAAGTCAAGCACCTATTTGGTAGCGATGCATTTAATTAGAAGAAGTCTATAGCGCAAAGACTGTGTGGAACATTGTGACACCAGCCACAGACCCCATGATCCAACAAACTCCCCGTAGACATAACAGGGGCCGTGTAAAATGGTTACCGGCCACTTGACTGCGTAATTGCTCACAGATTTAGCAAACGCCCTTGTAAACGGCACACTCTGTTAAAGGACGTCCCCAAAGCGCACGTGTGTGTGTGTCTTAAGGAAATGTCCTCTCGTTAAAGTATTATTGATAGCTGGAGATGTCGCGATTTTATTATAGTGCAATCCAGGGTTCATATTGGCCATGTTTGTTTGTTGTAGTACAGAGTTAGACTGATGGCCTTAATCCAAGTTGTCTTGTGGTTGTGGTTGTTTGACTTGCATCCTACTGGGATTTTTGCACACAGTGTTGGTGTACGGTGCTTTTTCTGCAATATTTTGCTGTCTTTTCTTGGATTTTCTGTTTGCACATAGTCACTTTAAGATGTTTTCTTGTTCATGTTTTTGTTTTCTGTTTGTTGCGGTTGCACCCGATTCAAGAGCCGAATGGCTCACAGGGCTATACCTAATAAATGAACTTGAAACTTGATAT
This sequence comes from Lethenteron reissneri, assembly GCF_015708825.2. Lineage (NCBI taxonomy): Eukaryota > Metazoa > Chordata > Hyperoartia > Petromyzontiformes > Petromyzontidae > Lethenteron > Lethenteron reissneri. Next base: position 4,821,545 of record NC_083813.1, on the reverse strand, counting down.
CAAGAGGTCATGACGGCATTTCGCCTTTGAGGCCACCACACTTCTCGTTCGCCTCTTTCCTCATGCCAGCCCTCGTCGTCGTTGCTGCTGCAAAGTCGGCACCCAACCCTGCCAAGGTCCTCGCGTACAGTGACCATCTGGCGGGATACTTTAATAACAGTACACATTTCCCCCAAAGTATCTTACAACATTGTTTTTCATGCTGAAATACTTTCTACCCTTTGTCGAATGCAATTGTGATTGAATATTGCTCTTAAAACAAGACCTCTTTACGGAAATGTTTAACTTTTTTCGTAGGCTGGGCATGGCGCCACACACCCTGTACACCAGCAGTTTGGTAGGGAGCGAGGGAGGGTTGGTGGCGCACGTAAGAATCGTGTGCAACTGATACCCAGCTACACGGACACAAGAGCTATTACTGGTAGGAACCTCCTGGTTACACCAGCCCACAGGGGATTATTGTGTCCGTCGTGCAGGGAGGGGCTGGGTGGGGAGGGCGTGGGTGGGGAGGGTGGGGAGGGGCTGGGTGGGGAGGGTGGGAGGGGTGGGGCTGGGTGGGGAGGGGCTGGTCACCCCGTGGTGCCCTTATAAAACTCAACGTTTAACCTACTCACGCCGGCTTGTGCCTGCCCGTCGGGCATATTTACGGAATACACCACGCCACCGTTGACCCTGGCCATTTACCGAGCAACCCAACGTTCCTACCAGCTCCCTCCGCAGGAATGTGTTAAAAAGGCAGAACCTGCAAGTAGGTGTCTGTTCGAACTGAAGTTCCGAATGCTGTCTGCTTAAATGTGTGAGTTTTACCCACCCCTACTGGACATCCGTGAAAAAGAGCTTAATAGCCCATCAGATTGCTCCAGTGTAAATAATTATTCTGATTCTGACAAGTAACTAGTTACCAACACAAAATTGACAAACTATCAACTTTAGACAGTCCTGAAAATATCATCCTGAGACTCCATAATTTCCGCTTTGCTTATTATTCCTTTGAAAGCAGATAATAAATAAAACCTGAAAATCTTATTAAAATTGTGGCGAGCGTCAAACTCCGAAAAATAAAGATAAATTATTAAGCTGGCAATCCTTGTAACTTGGCTCTGTCATCATTCCGCTCTGCCTTTCAAAGCAAGATAACCTTTAACAAAACACATTTTATGAGGACTGCAACAGCCTGTCGCCAGGCAACCGACACCACTGAGATCACAATTTCGCCGTCAGCTTTACAGCGTTTTGGTTTCCCTATGAAACATTTATTGCCCATAAACAGACGTGAAATGGCAATCACACACATCACCGTGAAATGCCACGGTGGGGAGGGTACTCGCTCGGGAGCGTTGCAGCCTTTACCCCGACGCGCTTTATCACGCCGTGATATTTAGTTCAACGTAAAACGCCAACAAGATCTACCCCCTCTCCTGGCCAAACTGACTGCACTGTTAATGCGCGGAATAAATTGTTAACAGTTAGGCCAGGGCACTCATTCTGTCCGTATCGGTTTCGATGAGGAGTCGTCGCAGCCCACAAAGTTTGCAAAGCGTGGCATGAGAAAAAAGATAAGGCCAGGCCTAATGTGAAGGTTTATTCATAGGCCTCATATTTATAAAATTCCGGCAAATAAACTTGGGCAATCTGAATATAAATGCAGTTTATCATTGCCTTCTAAATCACATAGCTTGTTTCCTACTTCCATTATAAAGTCCTGTTGATGTTTTTATTGCAATGTTTAATTGATATTGGATAATTTAAGGGTTTATTTTTGGGAATTTCATATCCTTTACAATCATTGTACTTTGTTGCGTCTGCTACTAAATATATACTTTTCTACCCAAAGTCTCACTTGATAAGGTGACTTGTAATCTCGCAGTGAGCTCTCACCTCGTTATAAATAAACGCTACATTTACTGCAGTAATAGCATCATAGTATGCATCAGTACATCAATCAATTTAAACGAACCAAGTGCTACACAAAAGTGTTGGGAGTTGCTCACCTCTGTTGGTCCCTCGTCAAAAGTGAAAATATCACATTCCTATGACAGAAACCAGTTTCTCCACATGACAACAGTTGTTGATTATTATGACTATAAATTTTTAAAAAATGTATATCGGAGGACTTCAAATATAACATTTATGACTGCCCACCAATGCCAAATCCAGAAAACGTTTAACGTGAAAATTAAATGGAAACACGATGCCTTTTCCTCTTTCTTTGTGAGAAAAAAAATAATTATCCGACCTGATGGCACGACAAATGCACGAGCCTTAATGTCTGGAGTGTCTCTCCCACGATCACCGTTGTAGCCCAGCAACAGTTTCAGAAATAAACCATTAAGACTGTGTTAGGGCATGTTGCCTCTGACACACGCACACTGAATTAGCAACCACATCGTTTCTGGTACAACAAAAAAATAAACAAGATGGGTCTCATTATCTGCGTGGGCTGATTTTCCACAGTACATTTTTATTTCAAACGCCCTTACAAAAGAGGAAGATCAAAGGGAAAATAAGTAGGACAAGCCAGAGAATCCTCAGCTAATGCACGAGCAGAATGAACGGATGATATGTTTCTCACGAAATTCACATCGCGTCTATCACGCAGGGATAACCCGAGAGAAATTCTGCAAAGGATTGCGCTGGATTATGCAGCACCTTTTACTTGCGGATGATCCAACGCACACAAAGAAGAGCCTCATTCATCCTCGCGGAGACTTTGCAAACGCGTGTGCAAAAGAGGGAGAATGGTGGGTGTGCTCACCAACATTAGGGTACTCTCAAGTTACTTTCTGCCACTCGAATGGGGGGCCCACCGGCGCTCCTCTAAGAACCAACACCCTGTCTCACTCTGCTCACCGTCGTTCGCGTAAGAACAAAAGCACGTGTGTTCTAGAGCGGACAGACGGTCGGACGAACGGAGGGGGCAGGAGGGTAAGTGGGGAGTAGAGGACTCGCAGATGTTGGGAAACCGGGGGTTATATAGACAGCATGGTCGCCAGTACGCCAGCTCTTAACCATACCCAGGCGAGAGCGAGCTCCCATCCACCCTCGTTACGCCCAATACAAGCAGGGCGCACGGCCGAAGAGCAAACCCATAGCAGCTTAGTCTCGTCACGTGCCCCCCCCCCCCCCGTGCCCGCACTTTACCCAGCGCCAAGTGAACGTCTCGGTGGAGCCGGCTTTTGCGGTCACTCGCGGGTGAAGGGTAAAGGCTTTCTTAGCGTGTGGTCGGTGTGAGCGTCGCTGGATGAGGCCATGTGCTTCGAGTAACCCGGGGCAACTGAGCGCAGAGTTGTGCGCGTTTCCAAGACGTTTTGGGCAAAACAAGGCCGGCGAGACAGACTTGTATTTGCTGTTTTATATTAAGCAGATTGAGACTGCACGCCCGAGCGGTGCTCGCAACGAGGCCCGAGACCAAGCAGCAGAAAGGGGGCAACGTAAGCAACACGACCGCGAGGCTTTGTAACCAGCACAGGGGGATGGGGTGTCATCACCATCGCCCCTGCCACGCTGTGCCATGGATGATAATGTGACTGAGCCTTCCAGCAACCAGCTTTCATGCAATCAGCAAACAGCCCCCCCCCCCTCCTTCGTGCCAAAACGGTTTTTAAGACGCGATGCTTAAATTAAGATGCGCGGTATTGCATTTACAAGCACACGGGACTTAAAAAAAAAGAAAGGAAATACGACACGGCCTGCCAAGCCCCACTGTAACATCTCCGACCACAGCCTTGTTAATCCTATAGTCCTCATGCTGCGGAACCCAGAAACCCAGGCCTGCCAGGGGCACTCATTGCAAAAAAGCAAATTAAAGTACACATTTGATGCCGCAATGCTGAAAAAATTTAGCTACAATTAAATGCACCAATAACTGATGAAATTACACGCGTCTGAAAACCAAAGTTAGTCAACTCATTTTTCTGCCTAGGAACCACAAGATAAATTAGCGTGTTTCAAATTGCACTTTTCTGGCTCGACTCTGGTGCATTTTTTTACTGGCTGAGACTGTCATATTGCCATATCTCTTCATCTTTCAAAACATCAAAAGCCGAGCTGCATTATTCTCCTTCATGTTTGGCCAATGCTTTTATTTGTGTGTGTGTTTTTATGTGTGTGTGTTTATGTGTGTGCGTACCAACACAAATATATGTATGGGAGCGGTAGTGCAATGGTGAGCGCGCTGTTCAACGAAGCCGGCGATCTGAGTTCGATTCCTGCTCATGGCCAATGCTAGTAAATGATTATCTGAACCAGACATGGGTCTCCTCCCCTAGGTCGACTCGGCCTCAAATGAGTACCTTGTGCAATATGTAAATATCACCACTAGGTATACAAAGGCATGGTGTTGGCCACCCACCCCCTCGTGTGCTGTGCCAACCTTCATAGGTGCTCACTAACAACACTTGTCTCAACAGTCTGTTAAGGCTATACGGGGGATCTTTGTCTTTTTTATATATAATATAAATGTGGAGTGTTGGCACAGTGGTTAGTCCACTTCACTACGAAGCATGTGCCCTGAGTTCGCCTCCCTGACCATGGCTACGATCAAGAGTTCTGTGAACCTGTGCAGAGCCGCTCCCAAGGTTGACTCGTACAATAAAATGCAACTTGGGTTTATATAAAAATAGGGGTTTTCCCCTTCTTTCTTGCAACAAAACTGAAACCTTTTTACAAGGAATCATGTGCGTACACTTGTGTTGTCGGCGTTATGGTCCAAATTAGAATTGTTTTACCTACAATTTTGATTTTGCAAAGCCCCTTACTCTGAAACTACTGCCGACTATGTGAAACATAGCACTTTAAGATAAAAGGTTTTCCCCTTTTTTTCTGGCAACAAAACAGGTGTTAAGATGTTAAAACACCAAACTGAAACCTTTTACAAGGAATCATGTCTGCATTAACCACAATACTTTTGGTCAAAATGCAAACAAAAAACACACTGATAATATATGCATTGTCCTTGAAACTGATTGTTTTTTGTTTGCATTTTGACCACAAGTACTGTGGTTAGTGCAGACATGATTCCTTGTAAAAAGGTTTCAGTTTTGTTGCCAGAAAAAATGGGAAAAACCCTATTATTATATTTTGGTACTGGCAAAAGAGGTCTAATGATGTAGATGCTCACCCGAGCCCTCATTACTTTGACAGTGCATTGTCTTTGAGCTGTACACCTTTTGGCGTCCTCTGGTCGAGCACCAATTGAGACGACGCTCAAAAGAAAGCCGTCTCTGGTGTGGACCAATCAGTTTCAAGGACAATGCATATATTATCAGTGTTTTTTGTTAGCATTTTGACTGAAAGTATTGTGGTTAATGCACACATGAATTCTCGTAAGAAGGTTTCAATTGTGTTGCCAGAAAAAAGGGGAAAAAGCCTATTATTATATTTTGGTACTGGCAAAGGAGGTCTAATGATTGGGTTTATATAGTTTCTAAATGCAACTGGACCTCATGACTCTGCAGAAATTAGTGGGGGGGGGGGGGTATTCAAATATTCACATAGATATAGAGGCATTCATTTGTGAAGAAAAAATAAAAGTCTTGAGCCTGGATGAAAGAAAATGACTTGTTTATCCAGGATAGCCACACTGAGTCATATGACTCTTTTTCAGGAGGGTCTTGTAATTGGGTTTATTTTTTTCAAAATTCGTTCAGCCAAACGAGTATTTATTGTACAGGTGGGAGGTAACCGGACCATCCGGAGAAAACCCACGTGTGTGACAGGGAAATGCTCTATGCTCCGTGCAGATAGAAACATTGAAATAAGTCCACTTGCGGCAAAAATTTGTATTGCGCAGGAAGTCGACATCATAGATGGCTGGGTTAAGGGAGCTCCAGACGACGGGGATGGTCGAGGAGAAAGGGCGACCTCAAACTGGGCGAAGGTTGACTTCGACAGAAATCCTTGTTTGCTGGAGTAGAGGGTGTGTTGGAAGGGGGCAGTAATGTGAGATGAAAAGGTGGATTCTGAAGATGGCGAGTGGGATCTTGAAATTAACCTGGCATTAGACTGGGAATTGGAATGAGTTGGGGGGGATTGGAATATTAGGATGATGATTGCTTGTGTTGCAGTCGAAACGTCGTGAGAATTGTATTGTTTCATATTTTTATTATGTTATTGTTTCCCTTCTATGTAACTTTACCGAAAGAACCAATAATATAAATCCCTACAGTCACGAAAGCTTTAAATCTAAATTTGATGCGGTCTTGTTTACAAGTGTGGATGAGAAGTATAGAAGCAGCAACATTTTGGATCATCTAGAGTTGCGGAGATGAGGGGTTTGGGGAGGCCGTCGAGAATAGTAAGAAAACAGCAGATAAGGGAAGATGTTGCACAGACGGAGCTGAGATATGTGGGAAGCAAATGAGAGCTTGGGATCAACTGCAACTCCAAGGTTCCCACACTCTTTGCCAGTGTAATGTCAGTGCTTAAGAGGTTGACACACAAACCAAGGTCTTTACCGAGGGTGGTGGGACTTTTGGTCGATTAGAAGTTCTTCCGTTTTGACAACATCTAGCTGGAGGAAGTTAGAATCAATCCAAGATGAGAGAGCATTCAAGACAGGATTGTACCATTCCAACCTTAACAGGTGCTCACTTAACCCTTTCCCGTTCTGAGATGTCTGCAAGTTGCATGGTTGGGTCCCATTCACCTCTGAATTTTGGAGCACGCAAGCAACTCAGCGTTAATTTTATGTATGCAGGCGTAGTGTCGCTGATTTTAAAGACAGTGCACTTCAGAGAACAGTAGCGACACGACCACCGCACTCTATGACAGCTGGCGCCAAACTGTGCCACACGCTCTCCCGCGTGGCCTTGTGGGAACCTCGGTACCGATAAAGGTGATTTTATTTTCGTTTTTCTTCCAGTTTACTTCCTATGGCGTACACGTACCATGTCGCACGGAACGTCATCGGAACTGAATTGGAAGAAAAACTAATGACGTACACGTCCGTCATCGGAACAGGAAAGGGTTAAAAGCACTATCCCCCAACAGGCGTTAGACGGGACTGCAAGGAGAGTCCTCTGGTCTTTCTGACTCCAGGTGCGCTGCCGTACCGTGACCCCATGGATGATGGGGGACTTCCCAGCGATGAGCTTGTACGTCTCCTCTAGGGCCTCCTGCTCATCCTTGTCCTTGAAGCGTTTACACGAGAGTTGCTGAAGCGCCTCCTTGAACTCTTCGAACGTGATCACCCGTGCCGCCTTCTGTCTGCCGGTGTGCCAGGGAGAGGGTCACACGCAGACAGCACCCACTCAGACAATGCACCGCTTGCATTGCGGTGAAATTACCCGTAAAATTACCGATAACCGTTGCCCCTTTACTTGTCTGTCCACCTAATGCTGTGGGTAGAAAGCACGGCCAACAATTTCGAAAGGTTTCGAATTCACATCATGATCACGGGTCGACTCAGCCCATCAATCCTATAGGGTTGATGGGCTGAGTACACAGAACAACATCGCATATGCGACCCACTGGGGGACTCGGCTTTTGGCGGATATGTGAAAAGATTGGATACGTGAATATCTACAAAAAACGACGGTCACGCCATACACGCAAAAAACCCCACAAAAACGAACTCTAAATTGATATAAAAATAGCACAATGCTTTCATGTCATTTAGAAGAGAATGTACGCGAGATTGAGAACACATCTCTGTTTAACACGTAGGCTTTCGCGACCAATATTATTCATAATCAACGTTTTTGGGTTTAGATCGCGTTATTTATAAATGTGTCGTAACCCTCCACCACCCGACACGGCCAATCAGTAAAAAAGTGTCACGTTGACAAAAGACAAATAGTTCACAGACAAATAGTTCATTGCCCGATGATGCTGGATGCAATTACTAGCGAAACGTCGTACTCAAATTGTAAATGTTGTGGTTTCACGCTTCAACACACCGGTGGTCTAAAGCAGTGAACTATTTGTCTTTTGTCAACGTGACACTTTTTTACTGATTGGCCGTGTCAGGTGGTGGAGGGTTACGACACATTTATAAATAACGCGATCTAAACCCAAAAACGTTGATTATGAACACATCTCTGCACGTAAAGAGAGTCGTATTTGTAAACATCTACATAGATTGAGCAATACTCCATGGTCACTTCAACAAGGAAACAAGTTGACTCATGGTCATCCAGGAAAGCTTCATTGAGCCTCAAGCCTTCCACACAGGTTTTCTAATATCTCTATTGAGTGTTTTAGCGTGGGGGGGGCTTGAGTGGCCCAAAAATAAATCCATGCATACACAAGTGGATACAACTCGAATTCAGTTGAGCGAATTCTATCTCTACTTAATAAACCTTTACATGATGGTGTAAAATTATATATGGAAGTACAAACCGACACTGATGATGATAACACACCAACTATGACCATTATTTACTTATTTATCTATCGAGGAAAGCCATGCTTTATTTTATGTTAATATTTTTCAGTCAATGAATGATGAGTGTTTATATGTGTGGGAGGAAACCGGAGCACCGGGAGAAGATGTAAGCAAGCAAAGGGGCAACTCTCACAGATTGAAACAAATGGCAATTAGCCCACTTGCTGTACTGCCTTCTCCTGGCGAGCCAGGGTATGGCACCTTGGGCGATCCGCTAACCCTCCCCTGCACGGTGCCGGATTTAAGGCATGCGCCACCACCGCCCAGCGGTAAATGTTTACCAAAATGAAAAGGGTCCGAGGTTTTCGATGACCTACACAGTATTATCAGCATCGGCAAGGAGGTGATAATCGCGGGAACCACCGAAATACAATACGGGTCCTCCATGATTGCGATAACCATCTGGCGTGTGAACCATCAGACAAAGAACATCCTGTGCACACAACCTCTGGTCGTTTGCAGATGCAATCCAACTCGTTCCCACAAAAGCCTCGATTCTTATCACTCTGCCATTTTTTTCAGTGACGACGACAAAATGAGACGGTGTTAAAACAAATTAAGACAGCAAAAACGGCAAAGCTCATGCATGTGCTAATGACATGAACAATCTTTGTCTTCATAATATAGGTATTTGGGTCAGATAGCGTTACTTATAAATGTGTCGTAACCCTCCACCACCCGACACGGCCAAACAGTAAAATATGTGTCACGTTTATCAAAGGATTTTTTTTTACTGTTTGGCCGTGTCGGGTGGTGGAGGGTTACGACACATTTATAAATAACGCGATCTGAACCAAAAACCTATATTATGAATAATATTGGTCGCGAAAACCTATGTGTTAAATCTTTGTCTTGTACACCACCTTCGTCATATGGGGTATTGCTCGTCATGGTGTCCCAATGTTCCAATGAGCTATGGCTGGTACTTATTTCTGCTCTCAATCTTGAGTCAAAGGTCGACTTTAAACATTTCTACGGGAGGGATGAGTATGTCCAAGGGACAACTGCTCTGCCACCTTCCACCCAATGGGTGCAGCTTCACCACGCAGTGCTCGTTTTACCAACTTTGGAGGGATGATTGAGTGAGGTGACACTCACCAGGATCTGAACTGACAACCTCGCAAACTGGACATGGTTGCTCTACAAATTATATCGTGTTCTGGTTGTGTACAAGGTTGGGGGTGTAACGAAGCATCAATTCATCGATTACAGGCATCAAATTGAGCGTGTACAAATGGTTTATGGGTCCGTGTATATTGTATGCAATGGGTTTATCTGACCCCTACAAGGCTGCTACTTTCACCACAATAAGTTAACAAAACTGAATCTATTTTGAAATGGACTCACAACCCCCTGTGTAGCGACGAATCTCTGAACTGTTGGGGTCTCTCCTCTGTACAACAGTTACAAAGCACAGATGGTGTTGAATGAAAGGACCATGAATATTTTATACTTGGCGATTTGTTTTCTTTAAAATATTCAACATCACCTACACTCAAACAGGGTATCGAGAGAAACCCTTTAGCTTGCTGTACCCTATGAGGTAAGACATGGTAGCCTGCTGCGCACACACACGTGCTGCCAACTTAAGCAAGAAGGCGATTGAATAAATTTCACGTTTGGCCGAATCGCGTGTTTGTCTGGGCCACCTATGCGAGTCGCAGCTGCAATCCACGCTCACTCCATAGGTGCAAAAGGCGTTTAACGCGTGAGCAGGGGAATAATATTTTGCAAAAAAGTGCCCGACGGAATGTTTTAAGCATTCTCCAAATATGACAAACGACGTTGCCCCTACTCTTAAAAACATGTTATTTAACATTTGTGGGCTTTTTCCATGCCAGTAAACCTTGAGAATTTGTAATATTTTCAGCAATCACCACCACAACACCGCATACAAATTGCACTATGACACATCCTGTATTTGTTGATTTTTAATACTTTGAGCGTTTTTGGAATAATGGAGCGGTGGGAATGGTAGCATATGCGATCATGCAATGAGACTTTAAACCCAGTAACCCAGAATTTAATCCAGTGTTGAGTAACATCAGAAATGGTGCTGGGGTACCCCTCTCCCACCACCAGACCTATTAAGCACAAATCAGCACAGCGAATCATGGTCAAAAAACCCCCATGACCAACGTGGCATGGGGAGGCCTTTACATCCAGTAGATAATCAAAGAATGGAACATTGATTCTTGTATTTGAATAAAAAGGAACATTTCTACTCGCAGTATTGTATACGTATTGTATATTTAAGTAAATAACATCTAATGCAATGAGCAGGTGAATATTTCTCAGGCTTTTCAGAAAAGTGAATCTTAAACACCAATATACGTACACGTTTACAATTTCTTAAAATGTAGGCCTCATGTATCTAAACTAAACTATTTCATTCACCAGGTACTGAACTATTAGCTATTTTTCAGAGGTGACCTCGCCACACATGATAGTTTACCAAAGTGGCTTCTATCCCTCTGTGGGGATTTATAGTAGCAGCCACATAATCTAAACAGCTGTTTATAAATGTGGAGGGCGAAACCGGAAGACCCGGAGAAAAATCCCGACGACCATGGGAAGAGAGAACACGCAAATTCCAAATATACAGGAATCATCAGGGTCCAGGATTGAATCCACGACCTCCTCCATACCAGGCAAAGGAAATAACATTGCCACAGAGGAACCCCAATCAACTGTAATAAACTTGCAGTGATTACCAATTTTCAGTTATTCACATGTCAAATACGTATCTGGGATGTGCGTGAATTCAGGCGGACCACTTGTGATTAAATTGGGTTCTCAAATTACATAAATGTATGGTCAGTCTCAGGTCATATCAACAAATTACTACAAAAATAAAATCATGAACAACGAAAAAACTATACACGTTAATCAATAACATTGCCTTTGAAAGGAAAACTATATAATAGGTGACGTTTTTGGCAATGACACTTCTTCATAGCGCATAAAGAGGCTAGAGAGAGGGAAAAAAGAGTTTGTTACTGCACTTTAAACAACAGGGCCTTGATGAGAATATATTCTATTGTTTTCTGATGACCAGTTTTTAAATTGGCATTTGAATAGTAACCTAAGAGTAGCTATAGCTACCCAATAGCAGCCATCATGTTAAAATTATTTTGCACTTAATTCTGCTAAATTCGAAAAGAAAAATCAGTTTGACTGTTCATGTAGCATGTAGAGGTTACTTGACATGATCTCAAAAATAGTTCTGTAACATCCGCTTCGTGACATAAGACTAAGTAGAAAGCATGTAAAGACGGAACGATGAAAACCTATTCCTGCACTCACCATAAATGCATTGAATTGTTCATGTACAAATCCATGCCTTATGATTTGTGAACATTATATACAAATAATATACATTTATGCCAACGGTGTACACAATACTACAAATGACAATTCATTGAATTACCAGGCAGTTGAAACTTGACATTCCTAAATAATAAAACAAAACTTACATTGTCGTAAAAAAAAAAACAACAAACGGCGTATCATCTAGCCCTCAAGGAAAGGTACATGTTGGAATATTTTGTACATTTATTTACGACCACCATGGGTCTCCACAACGACAGTAAAATGGAGACGCATAAACGTGCTGAACATTTAAAACTGATAGCAGGACCACGCTTGCACTTTGCTCTGACCCCCAATTTTACCCTAAACAGCCTCCCATTCTCATGGCAACCCAAACGCCACAGAGGCCGCATGCCCGCTGCTTGACGGTGAATGTTATCCTCTGCAAAGGGCGAGACCGATGTGCGGGAAGGTTCCACTCGGCATGGCCGTCGATGACCACGGGGGGCACACAGCAAAACGACGCAGCCGAAAAAAAAGCAGCACCAGAAAAACAGGTGACGCTGCATTGTCTGCATTGCCCGCATTGTCTTTAAGCCAAACCCTTTTGTGCACTGCAAACATCGCTAAGGCAGGTGCACGGGACAGGTGGTGGCTTGGACACTGCACAGGAGCGTTCTCCAACAGGACGCTGGACATTAAGCACAATTTAGCCATCTTGGTGGCGACCGTTTTCACTTAAACGTACACTCTTTACGGTCGGTTGTCGCATTCGCCAATGCTCATGGTTCTAGTTCAAGTCTCCAACCGAGTAAATTGTTTATCAGTTCAAGGTAAAAATGGGACGAGACCTCAAACTCTTCAGCATGACAAATCTTTTACACTTCAACAACAGTGATGAAACCTGGAGCTCCTGAGCGTCAAATAAATATATTTACCAAGTACAGTACAGAATGAAGAGTGAACACCCTGAAGCTACTGACAAGATAATTTAGAAACAACCACTCGGTGCTGTCCGCACCTGAGGCCAGGTTAAGTTTGGCACAGATGTCCCACCCACCTTACACCCACTGCTTCTGTGCAATGGCTACACAGCTCAGGGCATAAGGGCTAAGCCTAGTAATGCTTTGCAAGTTGAACACCATATGTCTTCAATTAAGCAGTCTGTCTCACACTCATGAACCTTTCAAAGGAGAGTAGTGTAATGAAGAACACACCTGGGTTCAGTCAAACCACACGCATGGCATTAAGTTAGCGGATTAGAAAACAAAAATGAGAATCTGTGAAAGCAAAACACTTGGGCAATAGATATTAACAGAAGAAATGATCGAAAAAAACCGTGCAAGATATCGATTGGTATGCGTTAAGGAGGTATCGTATCTCACGCTCGCAAGCCCGAGCTCAGAGAAAGGCTCCAATGATCAGCTGTGACGTACGCGGAGCCCAGACATGACACCGTTCACCCCCCGAATTTCGTCACCGTGACGTCAGCCGGACAGCTCCCGTTAAGTCACCGGATCTAATGCACGAAACGTGCTCAACATTGAATGCTAAACGAAACCTTGGCTGCCCACGTCCGCACAATCACATCGCACGACCCTGTCAAATCGCACCCCCCCCCATCCCGTTCGTCTAAAAGCAAACGCCGGCCATGTGATCACGTCTCCAGAGCATAGCGCTTTGGCGCGTGGCAAAAATACTCACTTGACTTTGGAGAACGCGATGTCGACGTCGGTTGATGTGATTGCCTTGCCGTCGATGACCTTGCAGTCTTTGCACAGCTTGGCAAAGTTTTTGCCGTTAAGCTCCTTGCCCGTGGCCTTCGTGTCTCCCAGGACGGCGAACTTTTTAAACGAATCCTCCAGCGATGCGATGTCCACCTCGCCCTCCGCCATGTCCAAACACCCCTTCTCCTCCTCTCCTCGTCAATGCTCCGATGGGATGATTTTGTTTCAAGGAAGTCGCTCCTGCCCGCTACACAAAACACAAGTTGCGAGACCGCACATGACGTTAACCAATGCATGCATTACTTATCGTTGTGTTTTGTAATTGTTCTTTATTCAATTACGCATTCGCGCACACGTTGATTCAATGAATGTTGATTATAGGTCCCTCTGGAAGTTTTCTCAAGACAGAAAATAGTCCAAGCGCTCTGTAAATATTAATTAGATTCAAATTTTCATTCGTGAGAAAATGTTCAACAATTTTATAGTTTGGCCGACTGCTTAAGAACTGTTAACTACACTCGCAAGTGATGTCGTCAAGGTAATTAAATATAGACGTGGTAGAAAACATTTCCGAGTGTAAAAGTTTGTGGATTTAAACCGTAAAAAAACCTTGCATTCTGCTACCTCGGGCAACAAGTGTTTGATGATGAATCAACATTGGGCAGGCCCCGTGTTTTCTGTAATTGACGTGAGGTGTGCCTTGTGGAGGTAATTATAGCGCTTAAGGTATTGTGCCAAGCCACGCACATTAAATAAATACGCCTGCCACACCCCAACCACATTGGTCACACTGCAAAAGCCAATCGCTCAAATAAAACTCAACTGTGAGGCTTTGTGGGGGATTGTTTTTTTTTATGTAGATATACACTTTTCCCGAATGCAATACACACGTTAGTTATATTTGACATCTAAATAATGCAACACAAGTGTTATTATTATGATGACACCAACGAAACCATGCCGCCGTGGTAATGTAATATTCATATTGCAATAAGTAAACGGAGGAATCAGTGATGATCTCGAGAAATGTTTGCCGTTGCCACAGTGGTGGTGCGAGTAAAAAGCAACACAGGTCATTGCCGATGACTGGACACGCAGGCAGAGGCGATCGTGGCAGAAACGTTTTTTTTAGAGGCTTCAACCCTCCGATTAGCACGGCTGGCTAGGTATGGTGCTAAAGAAGTTCAACATATACGCAGACAATACGCACCCTTTCCAAAAAAAAAGTATTCTTTATACACGTACCTTCGGCCACATGGCCTTCTGGGAGGGATTTTTTTTTTACATACAAACCCTGTCCTACCCTATCGAGGTGAACGTGGCACCTCTGTGGTTGCATCGGTCATGTGACTCATTGGTGCTGCCCTGGCTGCTGTGTCCCTGAGGCTCGTTATTGCTCTTGTGAGTGCTGAGCCCTGGCAACAGTACAGGATGGTCCAGATATATTGTGACCCCCCTCAACCCCCCCCCGCCAAATAATTGCCCCGTAAAAATGTTTTGTTCCTCTGCTTATTCATTTCTGTTTTCACGCCCCATCGGTATACAAATATGACGTTTTAGAGAACTAAATAGGGGTCACAAGACATCTGGACCAGCCTGTTGTGCTGTGGTTTCTACACCGATGTAGTTATTACATTTTGTAAAACGTCTTATGATTGTAATGTATCGGATACACTCATAGCGTAATACTTCAGAGATTAACGTTATGACAATTACTGATGTGAATCATGCCAATTCCATTGCCCTTGTACTTTTTTTTATACTTTCCAATTAAGGACGAAAGCATGAACGCATTAGCTCTATCCATCTGTCGATATCAAGGGGGTCAAAATAACTCATTCAGATGTCCAAAATGATTGTTTTAATATTAATTTGTTCTCATGAGGATTTTTTTATCCTGCAGAATACAGGAGCAGATCGATCAGAAGATTGCCCAAAACTCGAGGATATAACACTACTTCTAAATAGAAAAGCCTTTTTTTCCCATGGCGATGACATCATGCACCCTGAGTACATGAATCCCAATAACGTCATATGCACCGTCATCCTGTCACCTCGTTACCGGGCTCAAGCAATAACGTCATTCTTCATCGGCCATGACCAATCCACTGCTGTATGAACGCACACCCAAGCCATCACCACTCCTGCGACATGACAATCCAACCCAGTACCTGCACACAAGCTGATGTCATTGAATCAGGATAATATTTATACGCTCCATCTCCTTGATGGTCCTTCACCTACTTTTGGGCACGTGCTTTCCCTTGGCTGTCACTATGTCATTAATCTTTCCAATCAACCATCATCCCTTCTAGCGATGCGTCCTGCCCAAGCCCACGTATATAGTGATTTTTTTATTTAGTGATTTGCTAAAATTCCCTATACTTTGCACTCCTGCCTGTGTTCGTATTGTTTCTTGTTGTAACTTTTTGAGCTGCCCCCACTGGGCATCTGTGAAAAAGCTTCATAGCTCATCGGATTCTTCCAGTCTAAATAAAGATTCTGATTCTAATTAAGACTTCAACAAACACTCAATACGTTATCCGGCACGTTCTCAAATCCCCATGTTCATGTCGCAATGATCCTTTGAAAACTTTTCAGGATTACTTCCATTTACACATTTTCTTTGTTCATTTCAATGTTTCTGATCCAGTTCACCGCAGGTAATACGTATTCATTAGACATAAAAAAATACTTTTGAGGACAAATGCACGTTGGAAAGCATTTGAGAATCTTTGCAGTTGCATTCCTATCTTCTGCGTTCTGTTTATCAGATAAACACTCGCAATGGAAACACACAGCCTGCATGTTGGTTATTGTCAGGCGCTCCGTTGAAATATTGAAATATTTGTACTGTACTGAATAAAGTGGCCCAAGAAATACCCTCCTGACAGAGCGTTACAAAACTCGGTGGGGCTTTCTGGGATAAATACATCACATTGCTGGTCGGGTGTTTATATAATGGATTGACGTTCAGAGGGGTGACTGCTCAATGCAGAGGCAGTTTAATAGTTGTCTACAATACTGTTGCATTGTGGTCTATCGAGTGTGCGTGTGCCACACATATGGGAGGATTGATCTGATAAAAAAAGCCTCAACCAACTGCTGGGTTTTTTTCCCAGGCTTGTTTCGTCTGTAAAATGTGTGCATGTATTTTACCCGCAAAATGACTGAAAAACCATTCAACATATCATCCGGTACTGGCCACCAATTTACCATTTTAACACCGAAACGTGACTAACTGGGGCACACTAACTCTTTCCAACAAAGTGGTGAGGCATGTTTAAGCTCACATCACTGGGAGGGGCCAGGTGTTGTGATTGATAAGTACACACTGAAAGTTATCCCGAAGCCATGCGCGGCCCCAGAGTCCAGCAAACACCGTGTGCCTTTCAATGTAAATGGCCCCACAAAGGCAAAGATCCCCCGTATAGCCTAAACAGACTGTCGAGGCAAGTGCTGTTATAGCAAGTAGCACCTATGAAGGCCAGCACGGCACACAAGGGGGTGGGTGGCCAACAGCACGCCCGGCCGTCTTTGTCTCCCTAGTGGCAATGTTTACATATCGCACCAGTTACTCACTTGAGGCCAAGTCCACATCGGGGAGGCCCAGGACCGGTTCACATAATCATCACTTTTGGTGTTGGCCGTGAGCCGGAATCAAACCCGGGTTTCCACTGTTCGTAGCGCAGCACATTAACCGCGACACCACCGCCCCACAGCGCAGACACACACACAAGACTTCCCCAAAAGAATGGTCAAAATGTTAAGAAAAAACCAGCCCAGGAACTGTGCATAATTGCTGCCAGTTTATTTAACCAGGTGAAACGCGCATTGAGAGTCACATTGTCAATTTGCAATGGGAACGTGCATTGTCGTCGTCGTCGCTGAGTGCATGGAAACGAGAACAAATGAAGATGTACCCCACACCCCTTTGTCGATGCACTCCTGGATGAAGGCCTCCATCGTGCGGTGTCGGTCGTGAGCGTCGTCTGATCAAACTTCCCTGCACTTGTCAGTGCGGGTTGGGGAAGAGGGGCCGAGTTCGTACAATATTTGGATAAAACTCGCCGCCGCTGATGTTTGCCGTGGCTGGGAATGGAAATGCTCCACCCGTGTATTTATTTAGCGAGAATTCATATTTGGGTAATTTTCAGTGTGTGTGCAATACTGGAAAACACATGTGAGTATAAGCATTTTGTTCAAATTAATTAAAAAAAATCCCATTAGATTTACAATTATGCCACATGCATTATATATAACCACATATAAATTATGCATGTTAACACATGCATACGCTATACGCATGTGAAGTACATTCTGTAGACATATACACAACAGACCCATACTACACACATTCAAAGCACATACCATATCAAGTACGACGACATTTACTGCCAGAATTATGCACAGTACAGACTGAAGCATACGTCAAACACTGTTTGATGTTTATTTTTTAATTAAGAACATACTCGCACTTAATTCTTTCTTTTATACCACAGTGGGCTAAGTGGTGGCACAGAGGTAACCACACTACTGACAACCTGGTTACCGATTCCCGGCATGGATAACGTCCGTGTATAGTGATATCCGAACCGGGCCTGCATCCTCCCACTTAACCAAGCTGGTCTGATCTGTGTGATGAAGTATGGTCAAATAACCTCCATGGCTAACATGATGGTGTGGAGAAGCCGTCATCCAGCAGTGGATTGACCAAAGGCTTCATCTTCTTGGTTCTTTCGGTAAGGGAAATAAAAAAATAAAACAGAATAAAATACAATTCTCACGACGTTTCCGACAGACCTGTTCTTCACCTGAGGACGGCTGCTAGCGTTGTGGCCGAAACGTCGTGAGAATTGTATTTTATTATGTTCTATTTTTATTATTTTATTATTTCCCTTCTACGTGACTTTACCGAGAGAACCAAGAAGATGAATCCCTGCAGTCACGAAAGCTTTAAATCGAAATTTGACCAAAGGCTGTAAGTTTATTCTTTTATATAACAGCACAGTACTGTAATCCATACTAATAACAACATTACAATACCGTGCCATACCAGACTATACAAAATAATTTTCCATAACAGATGAAAGTCAATAATACTAGTCGAGCAGGAAAACAATTATTTAAAACTGTTTTTATTTTTCCAGGTAAGGCCCAGAGCTAGACAGCTCTTTTTCAGAAGCGAACTGGCCACCAATGAAAACTCAACAAAGTGGCTGACCCTGTGGAATTTTTTAGCAGCCAAATTAAGTGTCTGTGTGTGGTGCCTTACACCTCCACCATAGGGATGTGGAATTTCCACCATTGGCTCAGGGCTGCTCATGAAGATGAATGCTGCACGAAAAGTCATTTGAGCAGACTTTTAATGGTCGATTGATTCCTTGCGCATCCCTGTTCTCAAATAATCCAGAAAACCGTTCCATATCGCACGCCCAAGACAGCGCTGCAGGGACGATTCATTAGCAACACAAATTAGTAAATATAAATGCGTGGCGGCATTACCAAGATATTTCCCCGGCCCATAGCCCCTGGAGGTAAGCCTAGAGAGGAGACTGAATGTGACCACACGCGCTCACGCTGCAGTAAAGGGGTCACGCAAGGCCACTCGCACCCACAAAGGGGGCTCTCCATTTCAAGCACTGCCCAGGCAGACTGCGTGAGATCTGTCAATGGCGTCTCAAATTCCCCACGCCAGGTGTGGCTTAGAGTAGAGGGAGGAGGTTATTGGTTGTGGTGGCTTTTAAAGACAAAAAAAGGGAGAGACCAATAAACAAACAAAATATATATGCCCTGCGGTCACATTACAGAACTGTGTCGATACCGGGTCACACCTTGTGTTGTGGAGAACTACCATAATAATGTAAAGTGCAATGTCCAGCCCTCTTGTTGATCCACTACTGGATGAGGGCCTCTCTATGCTGCGATGGTCGTGGGGCTACTTTTCTGTACTTCACCAAGCTGGTCGGTGTGTTGGAGAAGACGGGGAGCAAAGAAATACAGTACAACAATAGATATTTTTGCTGCACCGCCCTCTGCTGCCCATCACGTAGTAACGCAGTCGAAAAACATCTACAATGCATGGCGGGCGGCCATCCAAGCACTATCTAAGGCTCAAGCATGACTTTGGCTTCGCAGATATTGCAATAGCATTACCAGCAATACTGTAATACAAATGCAACAAGTTACGTTGTTATACACGAAAGCCTCATTGATTCCGAACACCATGTTTTATCTGGAATCCGATTTCGCCATGAGTTGCAACAGCTCACACCGGAGCATAAGATACTACGATGAAGGTTTTGGCCAGTCCTCAACCCCAGTCATCACATCAACTGCACCTCCGATTATAACAATTGGCCACGTACGGTGCGAAAGAAGTTCAAAATACAGACATGCAGGTGTCCCTCACGGAGCCGTCCTGGGTCCTCTCTACTCTATTTCCCTCGGTCTACATCGCCGTGATTGGTCGTCTCCTCAACAGTAACATAATAACCAATCACACCTACGCCATTGACACTCAATTATACTACACTAAAAGCTGCAATCAGGGCCAATCAACCTTGAAAATGTTTCCCCAACATTGCAACACTGCGTTTGGTCAAATCACCTATGACTAAACCCTCAAACGTCCGTAGCCCTTTTTCCTAAACACCAATGCCGCTCGCTCAAAATCTTCTCACACCACTGGCCCCGCCATCAGCCGCGCAAATAATTTGAAGATCATCAGTGTCACCTTGGGACTCTACATTCTCCACTCGACAGCCATGCGCTCAACATGATCACTAAAATCCATGCCATTCATTCACCATCTCCGGACCTGGTGGCGGTGGTGGTGGCACATCCGCCCAACGTGTGACCACAGCCAAAGCAAACATCAGAATCAGAAATATTGACGGTATTTATACTGGAGGAATCCGATGAGCTATAAAGCTCTTTTTCACAGATATCCAGTAGGGGCGGGTAAAACCGTTTGAACAACAAACATGCAAACCACAAGAAAGGCAAACAAATCACCCAAAAACATACAAATAAAACTAGACCATCCCAATCCTATCGGGCAAAGCCCACTGAGTTATTCATTTATTTTTCAGAAACGGCCTGGCCACAAATAATATCTCAAGTGGCTCATCATTTGGACATTTATAGCACCAAAGCAAACACTCTATGGCTTGCAGGCATCGTTGGCACTCGTCTTAATGACCCGCAATGCTAACCATTCTCAGACAATCAGAAACAAACACCTCAACAAAGTACACCGCCTTCAAAACAACCCGTCATGTGTCCTGGGCATCATGTGCGACCCACATGGTTTCCATGGCTTCGCTAAAATGTTGCATTGGCTACACCGTCAAATCAAAGATACAGAAAAAAAATGTCTATCCTGTGCCAGAGATCTCTCTCTCTCAAGGTATCCCGCCCAATATCTCTCTGATGTCCTTCTTACTCCACTAACCACACCAAACCACCGCGTCCCTACACAGCACGCCTGACAACCTACTCATCGTACCCAGAAACGGCACCGTCCTGGCTAAGCGGCGCTTCACCATAGCTACAACAGCCATCTGATACGCTCGCCCACCGCACACTCGCTGCATTCAAGCATCATCCACCTTGAAGCAGGTTGCCTACGTACTGGTGTGAAGGAAAGTTCAATATACATACAACCAGCAGCTCAAGGCTCACATATTCAGGCTGGCTTACGACGAAGAACTTTTAGCTTTGTCTCCACGCCTCCTAGTATTTGATCGAACAATACGTTCCGATTTGTGAAATAAGCACACGTTATAAATTGTTCGTTATTAGTATCAAGGGGGTACAATTGGGGAAGCTTATGCGTTTTTATATAGAGCATATGAACATGTGGGAGGAAACTGGAATTGCCGGAGAAATCCCACGCATAGAGGGACGACTGAAAACCTCTACAAATGGCTTAGAAAACTCCCTGCTGTATTTTCTGTCACAGCATTGCTGGTTGTAGGCCTCCTCATGCTGTGCTAAGGTCGTCATGGAGATTTGTTTCATCATAACTTCACCATGCTGGTCAGTGTGGGTTTGTAAAGGGAGGAAGGGCTCAGGATCAGTTCAGATATCGCTCGTCACTGCTGTTAGCTCTGGCCGGAAGATTCACATCGTGGTGGTTGGGGATATAACGCAGTGCGCCATCCACTTTGCAACAGCTCCACCCTTTGAAGGACACATTTGTAATGCAAACGGCGCTTTTTGCTAGATCCACCTCCTCCCACCTCCAAATTAGTGGCTCTTGGATGTGTTCCATGCAACATACACCTAAGCGTGGGCAACATAGAGCATGGAGCGTTTCATAATTCTGAACAGGATTTCATTTCAGCGGCACTACAACAGTATTGCATTCTTAGCGACGTGAGGAATGAAGACGGGGCATATAAATTGGGTCTCTGAATCACCTGTGTTTACTTGGCAGCATCGTGTTTCTCTTTCGTCATGGCAACGATTAAGCCACCTTGCTCGAGGTATTATTGATGAAGAAACATCTGCTCTCCACGGGTGATAAACCTAGCACCTCAGCCCAACTTTGAAACATGCACCTTGCACACGCCCTTCGAAGGCATCACCGACATTCAATGCCATTTGATCAATTTGGCTACGGTGATACTGTACACGCCTAAGGCCATTCAAACCTGACAGGTTAAAGGCAAAAACAACTGCATCTTGTAAGCGGCCAGTGAGCGAGTGATGCCTGCCACTGCTATTATAGGACAGCATTTCGACACCTCCGTTGGGGATGTATTTCAGTTGGTAAAGCAACAGGAAACCTATTTGCGATGATGAATTTAAGTCCCAGGCAGTGTTAACTCTAGAAACCTCATCACCATCCTTTCAGGGCCGGTAGAATCGAGTGAAAGGTATCACCACTTGGTGTAAAGGCAACAGTGGTTGGACTGTGGTAGACTTGTCCCTATCACGGCGATTATTCCGTGCGCGCAGACCAGATCTTGTCGGTGCCACCGGCGGTGGGCATAGCTTCAGTGGTTCCAATTTCTTTATGTGACCAACTACAGCGAATTATGAGATAACCATTTAAATGAGTGGGATTATTAGATAATTCGCTCTCAGCCATATACATAAATCGGTACTAGGAAAGTTTTTTTTGTTATATATAACTTAGGTGGTACCAATTTCTGCTCTGGCCCATGGACTAAATGCAGGCTTTTCTTTACTTAGAGAGGAGTAACGCAGAGGAGTAACAACCATGGGCAATTACTTTTATGAGATACCCTTACTGACCGGGATGTGTAAAACAAAGTTCTGCAAGCGGCCTTGAATTATTGATGCGATGCAATGATGCTTCACTGCTGCTGTGTTTGTAATTACAGTCCTGAATACATCAAGGTCCAGAGTGGTTACCCCCCCCCCCCCCCCCTGTCAACTGTTAAGATAGGCAATAATGTATAGTCACATGCAGTATTATTACACGTGGGCAGACTTTACCCCGGCAGGCTTGCACCGTGCCAAACCTAAATGAAGTCAAGGACCTCTGTGCCATCACAGCTCGCTACAGTACACCTCTGAGTGCTACATGTTGCGGAGTAAAAGTGATGCCGTACTGTACAATTAATTGCATATATACTGAAATACGCAATGCGGTTTCCGCATCGCAGACTACATGGCTGTGGTGCCTTTTCACAAGAGCCGGATTTGCATTGACTCAAGCATGTCAACACGAGTAAATAATAAAAATGATGATACCGCATGCGCAGTGGTGCACAGGCGCACATAACAGCAATAAAAAAACTAAACACATCTGTCAAAAACACACACTTCAAAAGGAAAAATATATCATAGACGACATTTTGTGCAATGACCCTCATGTGTGCTATGAAGGTCTATGGCTCAAAACGTCACCAATTATGTACTTTGCCTTTTAAGGCCGCAGGTCATATTATTATTTTTTCTTGCTGTGGATTTCACACCTGATGATGATTGCTTGTGTTGCAGTCGAAACGTCGTGAGAATTTTATTGTTTTATAATTTTGTTATTTTATTATTTCCCTTCTACGTGACTTTACCGAAAGAAGAAAAGAGTATGGATCCTTGCAGTCACGAAAACTTCAAATCTAGAATTGTTGAGTTTAGAGTTGATAACAATGTAGAGCCCTTTTTCAATCCACTGCTGATTGAAGGCATCCTAATGCCATGTTGGTCATGGAGAATGTTTGACCATACTTCACCATGCCGGCTTGTGCAGGCTGGTAGAGGATTGATTACAGAAATAGTTCAGATATCACCTACCAATCATGTCAGCTTTGGCCAGATATTAAAATCAGGTTGCAGAATTCACAACATCAGTGCGCAAACCACTGCACCCACAGCTCCCCCACCCCTAGATATGAGCTTTGTCAACTTCATGCAAAGTAAACATGTTAAGGCGAGATGTCTTCATAGGCCTCCCCTTCCAAGACGTGAATGCTGTGCTTTGTGGGTCGATTCGACTCTAATATCTGGTTCAGAAACGGTCATTAATTAACAGTGGAACAGAATTACTGAACAGTGGGGAGAGCATCGAGAAGAGACACATATACATGCTTGCAATTCTTTTGTAGAAACAGAAAGAGGAACACATGAATTAGAGAACTTATATCAGCAAGCTAGTGATATCATTCAAACTGGTAAAAAAAAGTTTAACACCGAGGCTTTCGCGACCAATATTATTCATAATAAACGTTTTTGGGTTAGATCGCGTTATTTTTTAATAAGCCAGAATTGCCCGATGATGCTGGATGAAATTACCAGCGAAACGTCGTACTCAAAAAGCTTGTAAATGTTGTGGTTTCACTCTTCAACAGACCGGTGGGCTAAAGTAGTGAACTATTTGTCTTTTGTCAACGTGACACTTTTTGCTGATTGGCCGTGTCGGGTGGTGGAGGGTTACGACACATTTAAAAATAATGCAATCTAACACAAAACCATTTATTATGAATGGTAAAAAAAGTTGAGTCCGCTTGAATCCTTATGGCAGTAGAGATGATAGCCAAATTGTCCAGAATAATGACAGTGTGGGCAAGCCACAGAAAGTAAACCTGAATATCCAGCAGTGGATTTGCCATGTCTGATGAAGACTTTATCTCTACATATGTTAAAACCACACACAGAAACGCACATGAAAAGGCCATGTGTGTGTCGGAATGCAGGCAAACTCACTCACCCTTACCTTGTTAAAACCTCTGGAAGTTTAAGTATCTGGTGCCACACACACAACTATAATCATCGATGCCGATTTCATGCCACACCTGACTAAGACCACACACATAGCCTTGGGCACGTGCGCTACAATTAACTGATGGTGACTACGGCAATGACAAACGTAGTAGCCTTCATGCAAAACGTATCAACCTTGTCAAGAAAGCATTTCTTTAGTAATTGTATCGGTTAAAATGTTTTTTTGAAGGACCCTCCAAATAACCTAGTGTTATGGACAGGGCAGGAAAAAGCGAAGC
This sequence comes from Lethenteron reissneri, assembly GCF_015708825.2. Classification (NCBI taxonomy): domain Eukaryota; kingdom Metazoa; phylum Chordata; class Hyperoartia; order Petromyzontiformes; family Petromyzontidae; genus Lethenteron; species Lethenteron reissneri. Next base: position 4,796,643 of record NC_083813.1, on the reverse strand, counting down.
TCTTAGCATTCTACAAATACTCGACAGCAGAGATGTGTAGTCCGCTTTTTCTGTTTACCGTCCATAATTTACAGAATACATACTGTATTGAATTAGCGTTCACCCCAACTGCATTTATGATGCAGTGTTTAGTACATACATCACGCAGTTTATAGAGCGCGCAAGATAAATTACACTTAAACAATACTACAGTACATATATACAAAGGCACTTGTATAGGTATGGTGTGTGCTGTAAGTTTGTTTTGTGGAGGGTTGGCACGGGGGGGGGGGTAGTTTTGAGAACCCTGGACAGTGTCAATGTCCTCATTGTAAAGCAACATCATCCAAGTCTGCCACCATGAATGAGGTAGGTGGTCGTGGTGGTGGGTTACATTTACTGTGGCAGCATAAAGATTACAACGCACGGTGCATTCTAAACTAATGTGATGTATTTAACAACAAAAAACTACAACTTCTGGCTTAAAGGCATGAACAACCATTTCAACATGTAATCTCCTGTTCTTCCACACACACACACACGTGGAAAAGTGCTCCTGCAGTAAAACGTGGTAAGCTGCTAATGGTAGATTCCACAAGAGCACGCTTTGAAGTGTTGGTTCCCTCTAGAAGGCAGCCCACCCACACCAACTTCCTTGTTGGTCCCACCAGCCTCCTCCAAACACCACCACCACTGCCCAAGCCTGCACCGAATTGTGGTCAGCCACGGCCATGATGGGTCCCAACCATTTGATGGGTCCCAACCATTTGATGGGTCCCAACCATTTGATGGGTCCCAACCATTTGATGGGTCCCAACCATTTGATGGGTCCCCAACCATTTGATGGGTCCCCAACCATTTGATGGGTCCCCAACCATTTGATGGGTCCCCAACCATTTGATGGGTCCCAACCATTTGATGGGTCCCAACCATTTGATGGGTCCCAACCATTTGATGGGCCCCAACCATTTGATGGGCCCCAACCATTTGATGGGCCCCAACCATTTGATGGGTCCCCAACCATTTGATGGGTCCCCAACCATTTGATGGGTCCCAACCATTTGATGGGTCCCAACCATTTGATGGGTCCCAACCATTTGATGGGTCCCCAACCATTTGATGGGTCCCCAACCATTTGATGGGTCCCAACCATTTGATGGGTCCCAACCATTTGATGGGTCCCAACCATTTGATGGGTCCCAACCATTTGATGGGTCCCAACCATTTGATGGGCCCCAACCATTTGATGGGCCCCAACCATTTGATGGGTCCCCAACCATTTGATGGGTCCCCAACCATTTGATGGGTCCCAACCATTTGATGGGTCCCAACCATTTGATGGGTCCCAACCATTTGATGGGTCCCAACCATTTGATGGGTCCCTACCATTTGATGGGTCCCAACCATTTGATGGGTCCCCAACCATTTGATGGGTCCCAACCATTTGATGGGTCCCCAACCATTTGATGGGTCCCCAACCATTTGATGGGTCCCCAACCATTTGATGGGTCCCAACCATTTGATGGGTCCCCGACCATTTGATGGGTCCCCAACCATTAGATGGGTCCCAACCATTCGATGGGTCCCCAACCATTTGATGGGTCCCCAACCATTTGATGGGTCCCCAACCATTTGATGGGTCCCCAACCATTTGATGGGTCCCAATCATTTCATGGGGCCATACCATTTGATGGGATGGGGCCAAACCATTTGATGGGGCCCAATGTTGATGCGTGTGTGAATTGGGGTACAGACAAATCTACGGGGCTATTGTCGACAAGATACGAGTGTGAATGACTTCAGATAATGACATGTAGCGACGACAAAACGCCAAATCACTTGATATAGTGCATACCGAGATGACATTGAAATGTATGATAATAAAGCCCAGATAACCATGAGTACTAGAGCAAGAGTTATTTAGGATGTTGAAGTATTTCGTATGTATGTTTAACTTCTTTCACACCGTTCGTGCTAATCTCCTATCATCAGTCTGTCCACTGCTGCACGTTTACTGCAATATGTCTCACCTATTTCATGGTATAGTAACGTACCCCAGATAGAATTGTTCATCACTATCGGTCCAAAACTGACATTTGTCCAATGTAACACCTTGATCGAGTTAACATTTATGTGCGTTCACTTCAAACAGCATGCGTCCTACGGTATCTCCACTTACAAAACAAGTACACAACTCAAGGACACGAAGCCGCTCAGAGCACTGTGAGAACGATTTATGTAAACACAAGACGCACAGCAAATACAGTATACATGTGTACAAGCCATATGGACACCGATGGTGCACACTTGCATTATACAAGATACACACACACGTGCGTGTAAGACTGCAAACAGCTGTAGGTATACACAATTTTACCGAATACATTCACATTTTTGCAGGCCATGCACACATACAAAATACATCAGTGTATGGTAATTGCAACCTAAACGCACACTAATGTATATATAGTACACGTATAACATGTGTAAACATGTACAGTGCTGTACTGCAGATGTGTCAACATGACCACGGTCTAGCATTGTTAGTTAAGCCGAAATTGGTTCCACCTAAGCTCGCAAAATACTTTAATCGAAACCAACTCATAGGCTCAACAACAGAAGCATATAACCACAACTCATCTCAAGTGGCCAACACACACGATTCGGTGTTGTTATTTCCCACGTGGGAGACGTGGGAAACACTAAAGTTTATTGCAACTCTGGTGGTATCCAACAAGAGAACTTATCTCCGTCTGGAGCACGTGGGCCCTATAATGTTGCCGCTTGCGTGAATACTTGTACACACAAATACACTAAAAGCCAGAACACGTCTTTGCTTTCAATTGATGAGGATTATAGACACACAGAGAGAGGTTCTCACAGAGATGTTTGCATTCTACAAGCGGCACTGTCTCCTATTGAACCATCATCACGATGTTGGCATCTCTGTAAGGACAAACAAACGCTGGGAAAACGCAACTCAAGAGTGTTTCAAAACGATGTGTCCATGCAAACAGCAAGGAAACAAGACCATCATCAACAACAACACAGTGTGGAAGCCTGAAGCCACACACACACAGACACATAGTTTAACAAGGAAGACTTACACAGGCACTCTAACAGCATTTCATTTCCTTCCATGATGTACTCCATTACGAAATCTCTAACACGAAGTAGTCTAATGGCAAAGATGCCGCAGTGCAGTGATACATGTGATGTTGCTACTCACGGTTCTTGTAGCTGTTAGAGACGTAACTAGACCGCCTCTATCCCAGCCAACGTTTGTAGAGGAAGGAAACAAGATACGATGTGGTGTTAGTGTGTGTGTAGTGTGTGTGTGTGGTGTAGTGTGTGTAGTGTAGTGTGTGTAGTGTAGTGTGGTGTGTGTAGTGTAGTGTGTGTGTAGTGTGTGTGTGGTGTGTGTAGTGTAGTGTGTGTGTAGTGTGTGTGTGGTGTGTGTTAGTGTGTGTGTGTTAGTGTGTTTGTGGTGTGTGTGGTGTAGTGTGTTTGTGGTGTGTTTGTGTGTGTTAGTGTGTGTGTAGTGTGTGTGTGGTGTGTGTGTAGTGTGTGTGGTGTGTGTTAGTGTGTGTGTTAGTGTGTGTGTGGTGTGTGTGTAGTGTGTGTGGTGTGTGTTAGTGTGTGTGTTAGTGTGTAGTGTGTGTGGTGTGTGTTAGTGTGTGTGTTAGTGTGTAGTGTGTGGTGTAGTGTGTGTGGTGTGGTGTGTGTGGTGTAGTGTGTGTGTGGTGTATTGTGTGTGTGTTAGTGTGTGTGGTGTGTAGTGTGTGTGTAGTGTGTGTGTGTTAGTGTGTGTGTTGTGGTGTGTGTGGTGTGTGTGTGGTGTGTGTTAGTGTGTGTAGTGTGTGTATGGTGTGTGTGGAGTGTGGTTGTGATGTGTGTGTTAGTGTGTGTAGTGTGTGTAGTGTGTGTGTGTGGTGTGTGTATTGTGTGTGTGGTGTGGTGTGTGTGTGATGTGTGTGTTAGTGTGTGTAGTGTGTGTGTGATGTGTGTGTTAGTGTGTGTAGTGTGTGTTAGTGTGTGTGGTGTGTGTGTGGTGTGTGTGTAGTGTGTGTGGTGTGTGTGAAGTGTAGTGGTATGTGTGTGTGGTGTGTGTGGTTAGTGTGTGTGTGTGTTAGTGTGTGTGGTGTGTGTGTGTAGTGTGTGTGGTGTGTGTAGTGTGTGTAGTGTGTGTGGTGTGTGTGTGGTGTAGTGTGTGTGGTGTGTGTGTGGTGTGTGGTGTTAGTGTGTGTAGTGTGTGTGTGGTGTGTGTGTGTTAGTGTGTGTAGTGTGTGTTAGTGTGTTTGTGGTGTGTGTGTGGTGTTAGTGTGTGTGTGGTGTGTGATAGTGTGTGGTGTGTGATAGTGTGTGTAGTGTGTATTAGTGTGTGTTAGTGTGTGTGTTAGTGTGGTGTGTGTTAGTGTGGTGTGTGTTAGTGTGGTGTGTAGTGTGTGTGTGGTGTTTATTAGTGAAAATAGATGTGTTTTGTGGAGTGTTCGGGTCTTTGTAGGTGTGCGATGGTGTGTTTAGTGTGTGTTAGTGTGTGTGTGTTAGTGATAATAGATGTGTGTGTGTGTGATGGTGTGTGTGTGTGTTAGTGTGTGATGTGTGTTAGTGTGTGTGTGTAGTGTGTTTGTGAGAGTGTGTGATGGTGTAAGTTGATGGTGTAAGTTATAGTGACCGTGTATGTAGTGAATGTAATCGCGAGCAAAGTGTGTTCAGGTCTCGCGATGTCAGCGTCTTTGTTGGGTTGACCGCCGTGTTGATGCACTCGTGCTGTCGTTTATCACTAAGAATGACGATAACTATATAAAATATAACTATATAATATACAATATCACGGCGTATGCCTGTAGACAACACCTTTGTTATAAAAGTGAACGATATACGCAACAGTAGTAAGTGTAGTTCTGTACAGTACACGTGGTTATGCCATACGCCTTCGTCTTCGCTAAATTCTAATGTGTATATATAATGTGTGTATATAATGTGTATATAATGTGTATATGTGTGTTGTTAACAATATACAAACCGTGTAATATTGTGTGTGGTAACGTGTATAGCAACAGCAGCAGCAGTAATAGTAGTGTACAGTCTACGTACGGCTGTGATATAAAATAAAAATGTATCGATACGGCTCTAGCTGTGTGTGTATTGTTGCGATCGATATATAAATATCGTGTTCATGTGACCCTCGTGTGAGTGTGTTACTTACAACACGGAGTATAACGAGATAACTTGTTGTACACGGCTATGGAAGCGACCAGCCTATATATGACTACGTCCAAACTCACTACCGCATTCGTGTGTACACACGTGTTCGCGTGTGTGTGTGTACACGTGTGTGACTGTGTGTGTGTGTACACGTGTGATTGTGTGTGGTTGTGAACAGAGTTAGCCTACTTTAACTAGTGCACAAGCTGTGTGTGTGTCTCTTACAATGTTATCTCTGTTAGTAGTTTTTTTTTTGCTAAGCGTGGCAAGTTGGATCAGCCTCCTCCCTCCCCCCTCCCACCACCTCCTCCTCCTACCGTGCGTCACGGAAAAGTCAAAAGGCAAAACCCAACCGGACGTGCCTGGAATTTCATTTTTTTTTCTCCTCCTCTGCTGACTTGTTTCTTCTTCTGCTTGCTTCCTTGCTTCGTCGTCGTCTTCGTATTTAAGACGTTACAATTGCAATGATAGCAACGTTGTGCTCAGCGAAATATCTGTGTGAGGGGGGTCTCATACAGAGTGATAACTTCACTGTTTTGGGAGTTATTGTGAGGTTGTTTTATTTGATCGCAGCTATTTTGTGATTTCATTGATCTCAACGTTCAAATATCTGTGAGGGCGCAGATAAATGTGTTATATTTTATCAAAAATATTTGTTGTGATTTCAGAGATTTCTACGTTCAAATATCTGTGGGGTCACAGATAAATGTGTTTTATTTTATCAAAGATATTGTGATTTCACAGATTTAAACATTAAAATATCTGTGAGGTCACAGATAAATGTGTTTTATTCTATCAAAGATAATTTGTGATTTCAGAGATTTCTACGTTCAAATATCTGTGAGGTCACAGATAAATGTGTTTTATTTGATCAAATACATTTTTAGTAATTTCACAGATTTCAACATGAACATATATGTGAGGTCACAGGTAAATGTGTTATGTTTGATCACAGATATTTTTGTGATTTCATCGATATCAATGCTCAAAATATCTGTGAGGTCACAGATAAATGTTTTTTATTCCATCAAATATATTTTGTGATTTCATAGATTTCAGTGCTCAAAATATCTGTGAGATCACGCAATATCTAAGACCACAGATAAATGTTTTTTCTTCGATCAAAGATATTTTGTGATTTCATAGATTTTAATGCTCAAAAATCTGAGGGCGCCCAATATCTGTGAGATCAGAGATATATTTCAAATGGTGATCTCACATCTATAAATGCTCAACACATCTGTGAAATCACACAATATCTGTGAGATCAGAGATATATTTCACATTTTTTTAAATATTGTTGTTGCACAATGCATGATTTGTTTGGAGTTGTCTTTGTTAATTCGCTCCTCGTGTCAATAAATGCATGATAGATGAGCATGACAGTATTTTTATTTAAATAACTTAAAATGGTGCGTGTAATTTCACTCTGTGCGAGGAGAACATGACACTGCGCGTACATGTCATATATCCGCACCAATGTTCTCGTTTCTAATGCTCTGTGCTCGTGGCATCTCGGTGTTCCTTCAGGAAATGAAACTGTCAACAAATGCACTGACATGGCTATGAGATGACACGTTTGACACATTTTCCTGAATATTTTTCTATTATTTGTTTTAATATGCTGTGCATCCCTGAAAGCTGTTTTAACTTCACTTCACTAACAGGCCAGGCTACATTTTTTATTATTAATTTATATTCCTAGATTTTTCCATTCATTGTATAACTCAAATGTTTTATTTTAAAAAAATGGCAATTACTGTATGAAAGCAGCAGTACTTTAAACCACATAGACACGATAAAAATGTTTTATTGAAGAAACCCAAAGAGTAAACATTTGCCCAAGCCTTAATTCTCATTATGGTTTATGCTTTCGTCAACCATAAATTATTGCCCACATTGTGTATGCATGGGTCTAAACTGAACAAATCAATCACCAGAGTGTTGGAAAAGGGAGCACAAATAATTTAAAGACATCAGTGGAAAGGTACTTGATAACCTAAGTTATTTGGAAATAACGATAATTAAAGTGACAAACAAAATAGTAATGTAATATGGCATATGCAGACATTACTGTATGGAGCAAGATATTAAAAACAAAGAAAAAGTTGTAAAAAAAATCCATTCATGCTCTTTGTTTTTTTGGTAAAGTCACGTAGGTAAAAAATATATAAAATAAATAAATGAAAAAACTAAATTAAATCACAACATTTCGGAAGCAACACAAGCATCCGTCATTTTTTACCTACGTGACTTTACCGAAAAAAACAAAAAATATGAATCCTTGCAGTCACGAAAACTTCAAATCTAAAATCCATTCAGTCAATAAAGTTTTGACAAATGAGGTCAATTGAAACTAAAATAGGTCGCAACCTTCTGTACTCAACAGAGGTCAAAGCTATAATGATCATGCAGCCAGGTGCCATGCCAACTACCGTACCATCTGTCAATGCGTGTCTCACAAGCAGACTAGTTCCAGGGTTGGCACCGTATATTATTTGTGCCTATTTTGGTTTTATGTTTTTAATGTCTCCGCGTGTACATGGAATTTCAGTTTGGTTTTTGTCAGGAAGAAATTAATTTGTCAATTATAATGAGTGGCAGGACACGAGACTACATATTTTTTACCAAAATAAATAATGTGTTTAATTTATAGCATGCTTCTTTTTTATTTGATTTAAATATTCAATAGCTAGAATGTATTTATTCTTCTTCTATCTGTGACTTCACCGAAAGACCCAAAGAGTAGAATGTATTGTTTCTTTGGAAAACATTAAAAACTTTTCAAATTAAATACTTACGCAATATGTAACTGTTTAACTTTTCTTTTTTAATGGTTTGTTCATGTACAATGTTATTTTCATGAATAAATATCTAAAAACATTACGGTCTCACAATAAAACGTGTAACTCAGAGGTGGGCCGTGAGGGCCAGCAAGGCCTTCTCTGCTGGCCTAGAGATTGTCAGAATCAGAAAATTATATTTTTATAATTTAATAAAAATGTTCAATAATGCGAAATGTATTTTACAAAGTTCGTTCCCATCAGTCTATTAACGTCATTTCATTGCTACTCTTTCCCTCAGTTGGCTGTTTCCAGTGCAGCTCCTAAATTCGAGCTTTTATCCAATCAGATTTTCCACCCTGAGGCCTTCAGAATGTCGAGTGAATCCCCTCTGCTGTTGAAGCAAATGGGGACGATGTTGATTGTCATATTCCTTAACCAATCACATTTCGAGTTTGCCATGTTGGGCGTATTCTTTGACATGCCGGAGCCTTCTAGCTGGCCTAGCCGCCTACGTTAGCATTTTGTGTGGCGTGTCCTTATAAAACTCAACGTTTAACCTACTCACACCGGCTTGTGCCCGCCCTCACAGTCGGCCATATTTGCGGAATACACCACGCCGCCGTTGACCCTGCAGGCCGTTGACCGAGCAACCCAACGTTCCTACCAGCTCCCTCCGCAGGAATGTGTTGTAGTGTGTGGTGCAAGTGTATAGTGCTCACAGCTCTTGCTCCAACAGTCTGTTAAGGCTATGGAGGCGGCTAGGGAGATCATCTTTGTCTTTGCCCCAGGTTGCTGTCCGCTGTGTCCCACGATTGAACGAGGGCAAATGTTTTCAGTTTGTATTTTGCATGCTAACACAGTAATGCCTCAATGAGTCTCGCGATTCCTTCTCTGGAGCATCGTGCCAAGTCCTCGCTGTCGGGAGGTGAAGGCAGACGACTGCTATGTATATTCCAATAAAGTAATTTGGGGGTGTTGCTTTTCAAATTTGGTAATTCGGATCATGGCGCCGGCACGCGGTGGCCTATAGTCTTGCAAATGATGTCGAGGGATTTTTAACGTCTCAAAAATGTGAATGGCATTGAGACTGATGCCCATCGACTAACATTGATGAAACGGAAAGCCAATAGACTAACATTAACAAACGAATGCCAATCGGCTGACATGAAGAAGAATGCCCATAGGGTTACATGCAAAAAAAAATACCCATAGGTTGACACTGGGATGCCCATAGACTAAGACTATGGACATTGTTTTCCCGATGTTAGTCGATGGGCATGTATCATTCATTTAAGTCTGTGCTCGACGATCCAAAAGTGGCTTGTGGGAATTTAATCTAGACTGTGGGAAGTTCTGCAGGTCCTTTTGAATCGGTAGGTTTGGACTCATGTTGACACAAGATATTTTGGGTGGATGGATGAACGAGGGACAGGATTGGCAGCCAGTCGATCGGCGTTGATTTTAATGTCCCACTTATGGTACGAATCAGTGGCATTGAGTTTCGTCTCAGCAGCATTGTTGTGGATTTTGCACGTCCAGACGAAAGCGCAGTATTCAACCACTGAGTATATGTGGACTGAATCTCAGCGGCAGTGCTGTTTAATGAAGCACACTGAAGTTGGCTCACCGCGTAATATATTACTTTACACACACAATCCCGGTAAACATGCTGTATTGGACCAGCATTCGTATTTGCTTGGAACAGTTGGACCAACATTAACCCAACATTCCATGTTTACTGAGATGTAATTTTTTTTGCAATATACTACTGCAACATGACCTCTAAACAGTGTATACAATATGATAGCTTGTATTTATGTTCACATAAAATCAAGCATTTTGGCTTGATTCATTTTATTTTATTATTGTAAGGTTGTGTTTGCTAATAGGAATTTACCGTCGACAAAACCGGGCAAATTGATCCAGGGGGTTACAGAAAACTTTGCAATATAATCCAGCGAAAGTCTTCTCGGCCAGACTGTTGACGTCTCACGTCATACGCACATGCTACAATATGTTCCCGTATGTTTGGCGGGTACTTTGAATTGCTTCTACCCCGACACGGCGCATTTAAAGCCTTTTCGGCCAAGGTGGTGGCGTCACAAACGTTGTTTGACATCATCCTTTGCAGCTCGCAAAATAACGTTGTCCTTCAACCATAATTCACTGCTGGATGAAGGCCTTTCAGTCACCTCCATTCCCCACGGTCCCGCAATATAACGATCCTCCCAGGACGTGCTCCCAGACTGATGCATTCTTTGCTCCATCTCCGTGGTGTACGTCCTCTTGGGTGCATTTCTTCTTTGGCTGCCACTGCCATCTAATTGATCCACCTTTTAGCGGGTCATTGATGCGTGTCAGCAGAGAACCCACCTTTAGTTTCCACTCCAACGTAAATCTAGTTCATCAGACATCATCTCCGATAGTGATGTGTTGTTCCCAGGCCCACTCTTATTAAGTCCTCATGATACATTTGACCTGCTTGCGTGTGTTTATGTCTTTCAAGGTAATTCCAAGTATCCACCTATACATGCTACTTTTGCACATTTATATTTTCGCAGTTTAAATTTGCACACTTTCCATTTTCTTCGTAAGTCTACATTTCTATCAAATTGGGTAGTACGCATTCAAGCATTTAAAGCTTGTAGAGATCTTGTAAATCGTGATAATCAACTCATTTGCATGTGTCTTCCTTGTTTGTTTTACATTCTACTAATAATGCTTGTGGGTCACAATTTATGCAAGGTTTTTTTCGGACTTCATTTTTCGTGACCCATAACAGGCTAACTCCAATGTCGAATCCATAGTCTTCCTAGAATAACAAACTGTATTTTCAATATGTTTTGTATATACGGTTACAGTATCTAATACCATGTATGGTATATAAGTTTAAAGTCGCAAGCTCTATTAGCCAGTGATGGTAGTGTGGAGTTTAGAACTTAAGATGCACATCATACTTTCTGTCCAATAATTTAAAACGCGGTCAAATTAATATGCTTAAGAATCCAAGTTTTACTCTGAATGTGGATATAATATAGCTGATTAAATACTGGCAATATTGACCTGCACATCAGGGCTACTTTAATGTAATTCCCTTCAAATGTATGTTATTTTGACATGTCTACCACGTGGCTTTACCCAAAAACACAAATATGGATCAATAAATGTTCTTGACAACAGGGCAAATGTATGGTGCATGCTGTCCCATTTCCAATCTCCCACACATTCGAGAGCTTGGTACAGTGACTATAGATTCCAAACAAAATGGTTTGCTGAATGAGATGATTGTGCCAACATAAACACCACTTTCCGACTTTCCACTGTCCTCTCTACCAAGGGTTAATGTATTTTGCCATGCCAGGCTATTTGGAATTACATTAATATTGTTGTCAGAGCAATGGTTCCAAAACAGCATTCCTCATCCCTCATTTATCTACTACCAATACAATACACTGTGGTTATGTAGCACACATCCATTCCCAAATGTCAATAAAATATATGGGGGGGGGGGGGGTATCAACGATTATTGCTCTAAACAGTGTCGAGGACTCAAACGTATTCAAATATCAGAGGACTCAAGCACATAGTACACAAACATTGTATTGTTACAAAACAAACTTTGCAGTACAGCAGGGCTCTAACTTTTGCATATGGAATTCATATCACAGCTAGACAATGCAGATTAATGGATACACTTAAGTCCTCATACTTTGGCTGCCTATGACTTTCATACAATGGCATGTGGTCCTAATTTAATGCCCGGAGCCCATACAACAAGTAATAAACCCCAATAGTTGACTGTTTAAAGACCCTGTTGTTTTTATAAAATTATCCAGGCAAGCAAAAAGGACATTAAAGTCATTCTATTACTTTGCTATTTTGCACCTCTATCTTTTCGGAGTAGATTTGTGGCCATCGCTGCATTTTGCATTTTGCAGTGTGCCACAAAAGGTATCTAAACAACCCAACTTAAATTGTAAATCTGAAAACCATGCAAATATTCTTAAACACCATTGTTTAGATATACCTTATAATCAATGTAATATATAAATAGTTACGTAGAAAAGCCTTAATACATCCATGCTGCACAGTAAATTAGCATTTGCTATATCAAGATTACCACCATAATGTCTGTCACCTTAAATAGCATTTGAATTGACATATAATCCAAGAAAAAGCCGATTCTCAGTTGGATTTGAATTTCTTAAAGATATTTCAACTGCTATAAAGTGTTTACCTTCTTTTTTTTTAATTATAGAACATGTATATTTGAGGAATTATAAGAGTGAACCACAGAACGAAGATTATTTTATAAATTCTCAACTCTTACCCACCGCTCATTAACATTGATAAGCATGATATCATTTCAAAGAAAATGAAAAGTAAATCGTTTGTCGTTTTTTTTTACTTTCCGGTCTTGTTCGATGAAACTTGTACAACGTTTATTCAATCTAATGTGTGTATTCTTGGTTCTTTCGGTAGTCACGTAGAAGGGAAATAATAAAACAATAAAATTCTCGCGACGTTTCGACTGCAACACGAGCAATCATCATTAGGTGTGAAATCCACAGCAAATAATTATTTTTTCAAATTTTCTTGCTGTGGATTTCACACCTGATGATGATTGCTTATGTTGCAGTCGAAACGTCGTGAGAATGTTATTGTTTAATATTTTTTAGTATTTTATTATTTCCCTTCTACGTGACTTTACCTGAAAGAACCAAGAATATTAATCCCTGCAGTCACGAAAGCTTTAAATCAAAATCTAATGTGTGTAGTTAAGTTCATCATGATCTATGTGCATATCTACAATGGTGTGTTTGGAAGTGATTTCACACAAGCTGAAATGTTACCATTAGTTTACTTCAAACAACATAGCAAGGTAACAAGTTCTCATTGGTGACTGTTTTCAGATGCACAAATACAAACCATGATCATGTACTCTTGAGTGGTAACCTATTACACCCTGTTGATTGCGTAAAAAATGTTAATCAACGCATTTGATATACATATATAGAATTACAATGACATAGCAAATCATTTTATTTTGGAATGCATAAGCTATAAGAATGTTTTCAACGTGGAAAATGTCTCGTGTAAAAAAAAAGCCATTTAATTATTTTAAAGTGCAAATTCTCTTCAAATGCAACGTAGAAATAATTACATTATTGGAAACAATGACTCAATGCTCACACAGCATCACAAAGTCATCAGTGCATCCTTATACAACCTCAAAATCTAAAAAGAAATCAAGAATAATTTGGCACATTCATTTAACAGATTTGAAATGTATTTTCCATATATCAGCAGTCAACTAAATAAATTGCAGTCCTCAATGAAAGTGCTTTAAGTATGTATTTTCTTCACAGTACAGCATATACAATTGCATAGACTGACAGTGTAAGTTATTTGGTTCTTCACACCTTTTTAAGGCAGCTGACACAAAAGTGGGCATCTCCCACATCTGAAGTCAAAGGCACATCGTGATTGGTGAATTGCATTTTGTATGTATTTTTTTAAACTTTTAAATAAAAAGTGTGTTAAATGCAGCGCAATACGGTAGAATCCTGATAATTACCGCTGGGAGGTATATTTTAAAATGTTTCACCTGGCAGTTATATGGTGAAATGAATACACTTTGGGTTGAACAATGGTCATTGATCTTTTCCCCAATGTGAAAACCCTTACGGAGAACACTGAATAAAAACAAGATCCTATCTTTATTACAATCAACACTCCCCACCTCAGATGCATGCAGCATATGACTTCATGTGTTTGAGAACTCGAGGCCTGGAGTTTGGAAAAGCCTAAATTTAAAGTAACCGGTCTGAATTGATCTCTATGTATATCTCCTTGTCCCTCTATACAATTTTAAAATTATATTTTTATTGTCTGTTTCAATCTGCCTCTGTCCCAGTATAGAAATCCCAACGACGTACCGTCAGACTAAAAATCATGTGTTCACACACTCCATCTGCTGTCCATGATTGGTAGGGTGTTTTTTTTTCTACACCACTATCAATTCAAAATTATTTTAATATATATTTTAATTCTATAAGCTGTCACTGCTGAGCTCCTGGGTTTGAATCTAAGCCACTAATGATTACGGTAAACCAAGTGGTGAGACTTGCACTTTTTAGTTTGAAGGAGATGCAATTAACAATATTTGCAAGGCATATAAACTGTGCCCCAAGTGCGCATAAAGTATTATTTATCCAAGCTTAAAAAAAATGGTTATGCAAGGTAAAGACAAATCCCTGTACCGTACCTTTTTATGTTATCACGATTCTCCTAAAAATGTATAGTGCAGTATTATAAAATTGCTGAATTGTAACAATTGACACTTTATATTATTTTCAACTATGTATCTAAAAGGAAAACATTAGGAATAATTGCAACAGTTTGTACCAACTATGAGCAGTGAGACTTTTAACTATGAGTATGTTTAAGCATAATTTCTCAGCGGAAGAGCCAAAGTCCATTTGAAGCTTGGAAGATGTCTGTATATCAAGTGTCTGAGTAAGTGATTTAATGAATGGCCAGCATCCAGCTTGAAATAGCTTTTCCCCGAAGTGTCTTTAAATTACGATTCAGTTGATGAACTTCTTTCCATTGTCTTCTTAATTGCAAATATTGAATTGAGTTTTATCTCACCTAAAAATCCACCCTGCGACCTGAACAGTTGCATCAGTGCATATGGTCCCTTTGTCCACATAACCACAACCGCCATTCGCCACTAAGTGGCGGTGACGTCACCATGACGCTTGTGCCAGGCCACATAACCACAGTGGCACATACACTTGTCAGAAGAGACCCTGGACAATTTCCTTTGCTCATATTGGGAGTGACGAAGGAGAGCGAACTTATAGTTTTCCCCTGTGAAGAGCAGTCATCTTCATTGAAACGACACAAGTCCACCACACCATCTTGCAGGAACTATAATGCACGGTTGATTTATGTCGCTTGCACAAACACTCTTATCATTGATGCCATTTTCAGTTCATGCTGTACACTTTGCTCCGTAGATTTTTTTTTTGCTAAGCAAACGGTGGCGGTGACAATTGCGCGCTGGCCTCATTATCGTACCGCGTTGTCCGGAATATTGTTTACGTGCATACATTTCACATTTGCTGGACTTCCAAAGTCTTCTCTTTCCTTATCATTTGCAAGACCCTGCACCTTACCTTCCCTGCCACGTAAAATTATCCACAAGTCTCTCACTTGCACTGGCAGTTACACGGGACTTTAAATGAGTTTCAACGTCGGCAGCAGACTCGAGCACAAACAGATCAGTTAACATCAATTCCTGCTCCAATATTATGCAGCCGAATATCATCCAATGACTTGGTAGTGTTGGAGGTAAGCACTCTTTACTAGTAGACTGTTGTCAGTAGTTAACACAGTCAAACGCTTATCTCCTCTTGCCTTGCTGAGAACAGTGGAGTCTGAATTGTGTTTTCAATCCCACCCCTCTTTGATTCTTTTCATCTTCGGGCTGCTAGCACTCACACAGGGTTTCTGAAAAACTCCCAGTTCTGTATGCAATGTTTGAAGTCAGCCTGGCTTGTTCCAGCAAATTGCTTGCTACATGACCTGGATAGCAATCAAAATCGAACATTTTAGAAGACATTCCTCTTTCTTTCTAGAAGCAAAAAAATTAAGTCAAACTGCCTTGTCTTAAGCTTCTGCATGCTGTTAAACTACCCTTGACTCGAAGGCTAACAGGCGCACCATGATGGTAGGAAAAGTAGGAAGGGGCTTCTGAATTTCCCTCATGAGCAGCTGCAGATGAACCTGAAATAAATAAACATCACAAGTTAATATAGGCCGGCAGTGCAGTTTGAGGTCACATGACCAGGTGGCTGGCTTTAATTAATTTCACAACCTTAAATGAGTTCCAAGAGTGATGGGCGTGTGCATTTAAGACGATGAGTAATGGGTGTGTGAAAAGGCACGGCGTAGGCTCCAGAGGTTTTTGACGATACTTCACCATGCTGACGAATGTGGGTTGGTGAATGGGGTCCAGAACTATCACTTGCCACTGATGTTAGCTATAACCGGAAATCACAACGCAGGCTGCCGCATATGTAACATGACGTGCTGTTTACTGCGCCACCAGTGGATAATACCATACATAGCCCGGCACTATAAGTAAAATACACACAGTTTTTGTGTTGCGGCAGTGTAACAATTGGACAAATCTTGTGGTTTCTGAACCTCAGAAATACAAGTCACCTTGAGGATGTCTTCTTGAAATCAGGAATAGAAAGATTGGCAAAATTCAGTCTCTCTTCTTGTTAATTGGCTTGCATTAACAATTTAATGATTAAAATAAAAAAAATCAATACAATTTGGATTTATATAACAACTAAAAGCAACAACATTTCAAGACACTGTAAAGAAATAGTGGTCATTTACATAACGAAGAGACAGAGGCAGTCAGTCATAGGCAGAGAAAAAAGGAACATCTTGAGCCTGAAATTTAACAAGGGTAGGAAGTTGACAGCACAGATGGTAGGGGAAGTGAGTTTCAGACTGTGGGCGTAGCAAAGAATGAGTGACCTCCCTCTGAGCAAAGGTTGGACGCTCGGGGCTTTGACAGAAAGCCTCAGTTGCTGGGGTGGAGAATTTGTGGAGAGTAGATTAAGATGAGAGTGGAGAGAGTTAGCCAGGGGGTGGGTACATGGAGAAGCTTGAAGACGGTAAGTGCAATCTTGCAATTGATCTGGCATTGATGTGGGAGCCAGTGGAAGGAATTAAGATGACGTAGTCTTGTTTATGGGTGCGAGTAATTGCATTTAGGTTGTCTGGAGATGAGAATGGAGAGGAGAGAATTGCAATTGTTGAGTCGGGGTGTGACAACAGCATTGTTCAGCGGTAGCTGGGTAAGGAAAAATCATTCATTGTAAAATAACTGATTCTCAGAAACAGATTTGGTGTGTATTGTGAACGTATGAAATTATTTTATTAAATTAAGTACCTTTGTTGAAAATTTCTCGCTGTTTATCCAATGAGCTTTTGGATGAGATACTTATGGTACTCTTCCTATTTTCGTGAACCTAAAGTATACAAAAATACAAATGTCAAGTTATGCTTGTCAAATGTTGGAGCAAATGCTGGTAGGAGCAGGACCTAACCCAGCCACATTTACTGACTGATAATGCTGACACATTGCACAAGGTACTCATTTTTAGGCCGAGTAAACCAACAGGACGTTCCAGATATCAACCTCCACTGCTATTATGCACGATCATCACTCATAACCGAACAATTGGGATCATAGTGTAGCAATTCTGACAAACTACATCACCATATAAAATACACAACACAAAGGTCCCATTTACTCCAAAATACTCAAGCACACAAGCCATGCAAATCTTTTCCAAAAAACTTCGTACAATACTGTCATTGACATGTCAGTAAATACAGTACAGGCATTTTTAAAATTCCTTTTCCAGGGAGGGTATGGAAAAAACGAATGCAATACGACTTTGAAAATCACTTGCAACATACATGAAAATAGCAACGCGTGTGTGATGCATCACAACAAAACAAAAAAAGCTTGGTGCTGTTACCACGTGACAGGAGGTCTGGGCAGACGCTTGGGCAGGTGGCAGAGCCAGATGTTTGCTACTCTCATCCGTTCTTGCCTTAGAAGCTTCTCTGAAAAATGAAATAAACAGTTCTTCATTCATCCCAACTTAGTATCATTGAGTGTAAGTGCATACATGACAGCACAGTTTTTTTTTATTATACATTTAACTTCTAAATACGCTGGAAAATTACATGGCAAAAAATAACGGAATTTACTTAGTTACATTAAAGCATTTAAAACTGTTCAGTCGATGGCTATTTTGGTGCATTCATCCAATGAGCAACAGCCAGCTAAGAAACACCTTAATAGGCATGTTTCCTTGCTTTGGCAAAAAATAAATGTGCTTAATTTAATGCAGCTCAGCAGCAGTTTGCACCATTACGGACAGAGGACAATGTATTACGTCCTGAGCACACTCAGCACAGGCTAATATCACAGACACTGCTAAGCCTCTGCCATATCATAGTACATTTTATATAACTGCGAACTATGTTCATCATTAGCACTATTCAATAAAGCTTCAATACTTTGTACGATGAGACTTTCATTATTATCACTGACTTATGATTATAAGCTTGAATATATGTTCGCGAAGAACAAGGCTCCAACTTGTGCAAAATGTCACACTATGCATCATTTACTCCGGAGTTTCGTTTCAGTCTGTTTAGAATTGGACATGTGCTACTTATATAACAGTACATGGTGCACTTGCCAGAAAGAAGAAAAAACTAATTAGTTCATGAAACTGGCACAAGGAATTAAATTCATGAAATAAAATTCCCATAGTGTGCAAACTCTGATTTATACTATTCTTGGTTATTTCGTTAAAGTCACGTAGATAGAAAAACTAAAAAATCTAAAAATGATAAAATGAAAAAGATTAAAATGTAAAATGTACATAAAAAATGTTAAAATAATAAAAGCTAAAAAAAATAAAAATATTTTTTTTATATCTACGTGACTTTACCGAAAGAACAAAGAATATGAGTTCCTGCAGTCACGAAAGATTTAAGTCAAAATCTGATTTATACTGCTCTGCCCACCTGCTAATCTGTAATGTTTAATTCAAATGCAATAGTAACTTTATGGGCAGGTATATACGCATAAGCTGAATTAAAACAAGTACAACATTGAAGAACATATTTTAATTCGCATGATAAAACATTACCGCTGGGTTTTTTCATTGCAGTCAAATCATTATGAGCCACCATTGTCATAATCCTGTACATTAACAATGAGGTCAAAACACATCACGTGATTTCCTGCTCAAATGGGCATTGAAGGTAATGGTCATCTCATGTCTACAGTTGTGGGACATTCCTATGGTGGGGGGGGGGGGGTCTACAACCACTGTTGATCTCCCTAAAATAGTGATACTGATTTTATTAACCCCAGAGGGAAGATGGGCTATCAACGTCCAACCTAGAATTTAACTCACAACCTTGTGATTGCGAGCCACTCGCTCTGCCACTGAGCCACAAACGAGGAGTGTGAGTTTAAAATGCTCGAAGCTTTTAATAGTATGATGCACAAATGTAATGTTTTTTTTTTATCAATGTCACCATATTCTATACATCAAGTGGTATTGACCAAATCAATTTGATTATAGAATACTAAACTTTACGCAGCAGTGGAATGACAAATGGCTGATGGTGATAATTATTGAGTTTTTAATTGCATATCATATCTTTGAAAAGCAAACAAAACTGTCATCCATATGTGATCAATGTGCTGCGGTCATTGCAGTTTTTATTAGAAGAGTCTCAAGACATTTTGAGGAAAATAATTTTAGTGCCCATCGGTAATCTGCGTCAGTGTATATTTTGGTAAGGATTTGATTAAGCATCATACTGTACAATATTGCCCAAACACCACTTTGGTCTGCACAAAATTGCTTTTTGGATCTGTCACTATATAATCACTCTTGAAGGCCCTGCTGCTAAATGTATTATAATTACGGACACATTTCCCAGATTTATTTTATTAGTGATCTATTTGTTAGACTTAAGAATCCTTCATGCATTTCATAGACATGCAGCAGTTAAGTTATGTTTCAACAGACAGCAAAGGCATAAAAAAGGTCAGTATTGTAAAAAAACTACCAAAACTTGTAACATCAACTATTGGTAGCAGCTTGCAAGATTAATTATTCGGTATAAATGTTTACACAACACATTGTCTAAGAAAAATGCAATCCTGCTTGCAAGAATTACATTATCTCATTCCCTGTGTAGTACACGAGCTTCCAAAATAGTTAAGAAGCCAAAGAGTACGATAGCACTTTGGCAATTCATAGCTGTCCTGACATTTGGCATGTCAGATTTTACAAACACTGCGCTCAACATAACCAACGCATGACTTTTACGTATCTAAGTGAATATTGAAGCAATATGGTTGAAATCACTGCACAGTGACAGTTTGGCCGTGTCCACCCCTCTCCCTCGGAGCACATCCATTTTTAGCTCATGACACTACAATTTCTGCAGCTTACCCAGGCCCACGATGGCGTGCTTTTCAGTGTAACCCATACCGTCGCTTTTGCCTCCACACGGAGCAGCTGTTCCCTTGCACAGCATGTCCGAATTCGGGAATCAAGCAACACGCGCCCGGCCAGCACTCCTGTGTATGCGTTATGATCACGCAGGACCGGCAGCCTCAACATAATCCTGATCGCATCTCCATAGCAACCCCACACAGATCTCGCTTTATTTGAGAAGTTTTACATTGGTGCCTCTGTGGCTTTATGTCCGTGAATAAATTGTTGTTGGTGATCATAACAAATGCTGCCACTGACATTCCATGCATATGCTGTGGATTATGAAACAGGAGTGGTTATTGCTGGGGCTGGCAAAATAAAATGTCTTATATAACCCAAGATAAAGCTACTTCTTACGTGGATCAAATTTATGTTCTCAATATCTGAACACTGCAATATTATCAATTTTTCTCCAGAAACAACGAACAGCTCAGTGCTTGTGGAAGATCAATGGGTGAATGCTATCAGGTGGAACCTTGTAATATCCCTTCTGCGTATCTCCATGGCAAAACGTGTAGATCAGCTTTCTTGGAGAGATACCCAGAGTGGACAAAAAACGTTTCCGAAGACCATTGTTAATTTTGGCCCTTTTAATATTTCCTGACATGATTGTACAAATACGAAACACAAGAAAACTTACCAAAATCCACTTTCTTGGTTCTTTCGGTAAAGTCATGTAGAAGGGAAGTAATAAAATAATAAAAATAAAACATAATAAAATAAAATAATTCTCACGACGTTTCAGCTACAACGCAAGCAGCCGTCTTCAGGTGAAGAATGAGACACTACCAAGCTTGGTAGTGTTTTTATTATTTTATTACTTCCCTTCTACGTGATTTTACCAAAATAACCAAGAAGATGAATCCCTGCAGTCACGAAAGCTTTAAATCGAAAAATAAAATCCACTTTGCCACTCAATCCCATTGGTCTGGGCTATACATAATGTTTTGAGCCCCATGAAAAAGTGTTACATAAAAATTATTTTCACAAACTGCAATCATCATCAGCTATGATCAATCAACTGTGGGTTAAAGGCCTCCCCGCACTGCCACCATCTCCCATAATACCGAGATGCAACAATCCATCGAGGACCTGCACACGCGCTTATTTCATTACTCTATTTCCTGAGCGGGCATACTCTCGATGCGTTCCATCCCTCGGCTGCCACTCCATCATTATTCCTGCCAATCAGTTATCATCCTTTCTCACACCGTATCTTACCCAGCCCCACTTATTTTTCATAGTTAGTCAATCTGCATCCGTTGTATAATACATGTGTTCCTCTTGTCTCTAATCATAATTCCAAGCATGCATCTATTATGCTTATTTGCATACTACTCAGTTTTTGTTCCATTTTCTTTGTGAATGACTTAATTTGTGATCCATGTCATGAAAAACAAACTAGATTTCCACAAATACTTGCTTTTGTCCTTGAACCAGCTGCTTTGGAAAGTCCATATTGATTGCAATTGGGGCACCACGATTAGCATTCTGAAACACGGAAAATGAACATCAAATTGAAAGAGCTTTCCAGCCAAATTTAAAACATATATTCCTTTCAAAACAAGAATCAACCAATGTTTTTCACTCAGCAGTATTATATACTATTCAGTGTTATTGTCATTCTAAGTGTCAATTATATCACACTGTCTTTTAATTTGTTTTCTTACATGATTATTTTCAAAGGCTCTTGGGGGCAAAACTTTTAATAGTCAGAATGATTGAAGATTTTAATTCACACATGTGTAGGAAATACCTGGTGTGCACTACATAACAAGATTATATTTTTTACAAAATGGTTACGTCTAACAGCTGTTTGAACGGGCTGTTTAATCATATTACAGTGTGGTAATCTGAGCAACATTAAACCCTGTTTGTGTGGCCGTGTTTACGGACTCAATGTTAAGCAACGGTTGTGTGAAATGTGAGCTGGACAGCACTTAGCCACACAAAACAACAATAACTGATCAATCCCAGCTGAACAAAGCATTCATCAGAAATAACGACCACATAATCATCATCAGCAGTTGTCCAAACACAACCAAATTTCGTGCAAATGTAACAGTTATGACTGTCGCTAAGCAACAAAAAGCAATGCTTTCAGTACTTGTTTATTTTTAGGAGTTTATTCAAAGCACACCTAGGAAAGTGTTGCAATCCATATGTAACCAAAAATGCATCTTGACTCTAAAAGGTTTATGAAAAAATTCACAGTAAATGTATTTAAAACTGTCCGATGCCTTCTTTATTGGCACCATATCCCTCCTAACATGACCCCCCCCACCCACGTGAAACAATAAAAGCCAATTTTAAACTAACATCATGAATATATTTTTGTTGACCTTGGACATGTCTATCATTTGCCAGCCAAGTAAATAAACAAAACTATTCCCTTAGAAACGAGCTCCAGCCTGCTGTTTGACTCGTCTTTGTTGCTTCCGTCGTTGTACACTGGTTATGTAGATGGGCCCTCCACATTTTTTAAATGTTACTTGGTCTATTTATTTATTATTTGGAAACGCAATGCTTTGGAAATGCTTTATATATGTAAAAAAAACTATAAATAAATTTGGGGGAAAAGGTTATTGGTCTTTTTTCATTTTACCATCAAGGAAGCCTCTTATTTGTGCAATGTGCCATATACTACATGCATAGTATTTTTGCTGATATTTAGTTTTATTGACATATTTCATGCACAGCAATGATATAAAAAAAACGTGTATGTGTACATGCCACACTTTAACGTGCGTGCACAGGACAATTAAAAACATATTAACGAGCCTGGAACATGAGGCAATCAGGCTGCTTGGCCTGCAGAATTAGCATGCTTGCCTAAAGGTTTGATCAAGTTCAATCGAATTATCTTCTCATTTTAAAATATTCTGGTGCCATAATACTGTTTTTCTACGCGTGACCAAAAACAGGTGTCATACTCGGAGAAGGCATCCATTGTGCCATTGAAGCTGCGCCATAATAATACTGCCCAAATTTCTCACCACGCTCATTTAAATTCCCCAAAAAAAAGTGCGGGTGAGTCAGTCCAACGTGTGCCATGGTGACAGCACACTGCAGAAGTAAACGGTTGTACAGTGTTTCTCTTAAGTGCTAACAGTGACTAAAAATAAGGTCTATCAAATAACTAGATAGGCAGCAGTTAGGTGAAGTAACACGAGTGCTGATCATCTTCTCTGGCTAAGGGGCAAGATACCTGGCAAGCAGCCAATGTGTGTATCTGTTGTTTTGCTTTCGGAAGCAAACAATATTGTCACTCGATCACAGAGTCTACATGAAATTCTAGATTTCAAGCTTTCGTGACTGCAAGGATTCATACTCTTAGGTTTTTTCGGTAAAGTCATGTAGGTAAAAAATTTAATTTAAATTAATAAAAGTAATAATAGAAATAATATAATAAATCACGAGACGTTTCGGAGGCAACACAAGTCTCCGTCATCAGGTGGGACCGTCACAGCTAGATTTACTGTATCAAGTGAGGCAGAAATTCCAAGATACAAGTTCTTAAATACAAGTTAAGGGGGGAGGGGCTTATCTGAATGTGGTAGTCAATGAATGGAACGTATTGGGGGGGGGGCGGGGCTAAAAGAGAACAACAGGTGCACATGCTAAAGGTGCACATGCTAGAAGAGAACGACAATGCACATGTTGTTTTACCCAGTGTTGGTTGACAATCCAACACTGGGAAAATGTCAAAGCTGTATTGATTTCACGTGTATCGATGCTACATATTAAACAATGAGGTCATGCTGGGTGGGGTCCTTTGTGTTTTAATTCACAAATGCTAAATGTTTGTTTAACCCATTTTTGACAACGGTTGATTAGTTAAAGTAAAACAAAATAAAACAGCCACCCAGGCATGTGGGCATATCTAACGATAGATTGATTTAGTGATTAAAATAGATTCTTATATTCACGAAAGATGCATCGAATCATGCATTAGTCATTCAAATCATAGGCAAATATACGAGCTGAAAGACAGAGAAAAAAATATATACAAGCGGAACAGTACAAATTAAGACTGAAAAATGTGTCTTGCTTTGCATCGCATTACTTGTACCAATCCATGTAAAAACAAGTCTATCAGTGTGTAGAGCTCATCACCGTTCGCCTGGTATGACTATCAAGAGTTTATTCCAATGCAGAAAGGATGCGTTTAGCATTAACGCCAATCCAACACTGCAACCATATTCATCAGTCTTTTTGTAGACACTGTAATAATTCAATTACGTTTGTCTCCTATGCAAATGGTAAGCCAGTTGGGCACATGTGCAATTTGGTATAATTTGAAAGGAAATACTGGGTTACCTCAATGCCATGAGAATTGGTCTGTTGAGCCTTGGCCGCCCTTTCTTCCACGATTCTCTTCTGACGTTCCTTTTCATTGCGTTTCAGCACAATGTAGTCATATGTGGTTATCCTGTGGTAGACTGCCGTACACAACGGCCAGTGAGGTGTCACACGCAATGCTGAGCGAATGAGCTCAGTCTCAGCACCGCTGAAATGTATATTTAACTTACAAGTCTCATTAGTTTAACAAGTTATCCAGTGGCATACTATGCATGCCAATACATTAAATGTACTCGTACAGTTCTTTGGCTGAGGATGGCGAATAACATACTGCATGGTATTGTCACTGCAGACATCAATGGATGCTCAGCAGGAGGCACTCCACATTTATGCAGTTCATCAGAGGTCAATTCACATCGTGTCCCAGCTGAAATCCCATACTATCGGTCATTGCAATCTCTTGACCTAACCGACTTCTCATTTCACAGTAAAAGCATACATTCTCCCTTAGTGACAGCTGGCATGTGTGCATTTCCGTGTATAGATTAAAAAAATAACTACGATAGTACATTTACAGTTGCAATAAATATATTGCACACTGCCAGTAGACTTCATGTATCAATGATGAAGATGGTACTTATAAGGGAGGAGCACTGCGCTATTAAAGCTTAGTCCATTATAAAAAAAACAATGAACACTACTGAATTTCTTGAATCTAGGTTGTGTGTGTGAACACTGCCCTCTAGTGTAATTTTGGCAGCAACTATCCAAGGAAATGAGTACGGTAAGGCCTTCACATCTGCAAGAGTTAGGTTCTTGAAAATCTGCGTGAAAGTAGAATTCGCGAATGTAGATGCTATGGCTATATGGGAGAAAATGGGGTTAGGTTGCCGTGTCCGACTAAACATTGGGGAGAAAACGTTTCGTAACATTAATCCTGTACTGTACACATAAATAGCATCCACTTAATTAAATTGTACACATTCGAATAGATAACACGCTACAAAACACGTAATCAATTATACTGTTAATTTGGAAGCTTTATTGACCTTGAACGATGGGGGTGTGATGCTACTACTTTTGCCGCTACACTTTCCATAATTGCCCTCTCGTTTTTCTCAATACATTTGACTGTTGACTCGTTTATCATGTAACGGCAGCCAAGAGCACACACGCGATAGCACGTCTATCCAACAATTGTACTTTTTGAGCTAAGCTTATCACTTTTTTCTGCCTTTTTACTCTTGCTCTCAGTTCCTCCTCTCGCTTGACGCTTAGTCCCCATGATCGAAGTAAAACCCTACCCACAAATCAGAAGAAAAAGCACAAAAGGCAATGGAAGAGTAAAAGCTTCAGCATTTTGTAGCGCACGGGCCAATCCACTGCTCTACGACAGTGCCCCGCCCCCATGATGAGATGCTGCCAAACCGTGAATGGTCCAAGGAAAAAGGTGCGAAAGTTAAACTGGTATACAAATATATATCGCGAACAATTAATTTCGGGAAAGGAAAAATTGGTGACGAAAGAGGTCTGACTGTTGATTTTAAGCTTTCGTGACTGCAGGGATTCATATTCTTGGTTCTTTCGGTAAAGTCACGTAGAAGGGAAATAATAAAATAATATCAATAATATTATTAAATAATATATTTTCACACTTGATGATGATTGCTTGTGTTGCAGTCGAAACGTCGTGAGAATTTTTATTGTTTTATATTAATATTATTTTATTATTTCCCTTCTACGTGACTTTACCGAAAGAACCAGAAATAGGTTTGACTGTATTAAATTATTCGCTTGTCTTAAAAACATATATAATAATAGACACAGTTTTACTCAAATAGTTTTACTCCTAATTCATTTATGGGCAAGTCTTGTAAATACTGGTTATCTATAGCTTGAACACACTTGACCTTAAGGGTATGCAGTAAACTGCTAGGGTGTATTACTTACATAGGTAAAAGTGGTTGCAAAGCAGCTGCATTATCAATATACAGCAAATTGCATCAAAACACATTGTCACCCCAACAAAGATGATAAAACTAATGCCACTCATGCGCAAAGGAGCAGATGGCAGGAACACCAGCCATTCATTTGGACCACTCAATTCTGAAAAAGAAAAAAAGATACATTTTGTTAATTTCCAAATGGCTCAACTGTACATGATCCTTTTTTAACAACACACTTAATAACGTTATAACGTAATAACGAAAAGTTACTACACAAGAATACATGGTTGGCTCCATCCTGGGACCTCATGATGTATCGTACTTTAAACTTATACATCATATCTAAGCTTGTTGACAACTGTGATGTGTCAATCACATTTAATTGCTGGAACGTCAGCTCAGTGACTTTTTTTTTTAAAGTCAGGAGGCATTTGCCCTCTGTTGAACACGAGGCTCAATATGCCAATAGATGTGACGGTGAAAACAAACCTGAGAATGCAGGATGATCCCGAAGAGCTCCTGGATTGATGAAGTACTGGATAAACACATACATTATACTGGCCAAGATAATGCAGAGCCCAATCACAGCAGATATCATCGTGCCAAAAAAGAACCTGGAACAGGACAGAAAAGCAAATCAACTTACCATGCTCACAGCACATTGGGGACCAGCAGTCGGATATATATTTCTTGAATGTTTTCTACACATTAGAAGATGCATTTCTGTGTGCACTATGAGCTAGTGTTGCTAACATGCCATAATCAGTAAATGGTGCATGTGACATCCATGCAAGCGGGACAAACAAATCAATATGTAGTAAAGCAAAGTCCACAGTGAATCATTTTTCCAACAGTGATTTTTTTCCCCCAAGACCTATTGTTATTATATTGCCACAATGTGTGGCTTCATATATTCTTATTCCAAGGAACAACTCACTACTTAAAAATTGCAATACATACATAGCTTTTTAAAGGCCAATGATGATTAAAACACGTTTTACATTTAACCACTCGTACCCCCACACCGACCCCATTATAAGCAATGATTATGATTCGGGGTAAAGATTATATTGTTTTGTCTTATTTTCCCTGTCTCCTTTATATCGTCTTGTACAATTGTTTGCCCAATTAACTAGATGTTTTAATTAGCATATAATTTGCATGTATAATAATCGATTCACACACATAATTCAATGGCATGTATATTGAGTGCAAGCATCAATGCAACCTTACATTCATAAATCACGTCATATTCTGCTCGATACCCTATCCACAGCCATGCACGTGCTCCGTCGGGAAGGGACATCATCAGAAGTTAAAATTACCTCGCTGTTAACAACCCACGTTTCTCTAGGCTTGCAGAAAAGTTTAAGATTAAAATATAAGCCAGTGGTTCTTAACCTTTACTGCAGTCGTGCACCCGCTTTGCTTCCTAATCGTTACAAAAATGTAGAATGGAAATACATAGGGGTTTGATGAAACAAAGTAGTTGCACTTACATGCCCGTGCTTAATTTGTGTTTCGATGATTGACCTTCTAAACAAATCTGGCCGTGTCGTGCACCCCCAGAAAGGGCATCTCGCACCCACAGCGGGTGCAGCGTGCACCCCAGGTTAAGAACCAACCATCGAAACTGATAATTGGTTTGAATGAGCAGCACTCGATGGCATTCTTTGGACAGGATTGTAAAATGGTTGTGTGCCGGCCATGCGTTAAGTCACACACAATAAATGCATGTGGGCGATGCGGAACATATCTGGTGCTTTGTATAAAGGTGTCAGTTTTTGTACCAGTTGAAAGGGTAGAAACCTATTACTATATTTTGCCACTGGTAAAGGAGGTCTCATAGTATATCTGATGCTGCCTACTCACTCACCAGTAGTTCCTCCTGCCCACACAGTTGTTGAGCCAGTGGCAATGATGGTCGAAACGAGCAACACATTTATTGCATGAAATGCAATGTTTTGATTTGGATGCCCTAAAAGAAACAAAAGACAACGCTTTACAAACCTAAAAAAGAAACCACTCAATAAAAAACACAGTTTTAGGTAACTTAAAACAGCTTGCATTGATTATGGTGAATACATCTTGTCAATGCTAGCAACACCCAAATAAGACTATCCAGTGGCTATGGTAGTGGCCACCATGCATCTTTACATGAAATGCTTGCTTTGTTAAGAATTTCTCATTTGTTTCTTCCCTGACGCAAGTATTTATCTACCTCTTAGTGTCATTCAAAGCACGCATCTTGCCATGCTTCTTCACGTAACCTTTTTTATCTTTTGTTTTCTGTGTCACAGCAGGTAATAGGCACTCGATTGAAAAACGTCTTCTTGAGGAACACAGATCTTGCTTTTCATTAATAAATTCAGTTTTCCTGAAAGCACTCCAAATTATTTGCATATTTATTCATTTTAATCCTGTTTCATCTTTAATAATTGGTCTAGGCATACATAGTGCTGTGTTTTCTAATTGTCTTTCCAACAATTATCTTAGTTCATAAATATGGAACAGCTACACCGAGATTACATGAAGGCTATTGACAGCAAGTTAAGAATTTATTTTCTGAAATTGGATTGGAGAAATTGGCATAAAAAATGGAAAAGATTAACCATCTTAAGACAGTTATGATAACAACCTAAGGAAATGATTGCAGAACTTAACAAAGGGGCCTGCAATGTTGGGCCCCCAATTAAATAATAACAAACAAAAATTAAGTACAAAAACTTCACTGAACATACGGAAATTGTTATAAGAGGGCAGCTATTTACATGAAAACATTATATAAAAAAACTTTTCGGCAGAAATATCAGTAACCTGTATCTGTATGCATTTTTTCCCCAAGAGCTGAAGGTGACATCAAAACTGATGTAAGCTTAATAAATGAATATCAAAGATGGCTGTGTGGAGATTACAACAGAGAAGATAACACCATCAGGTGCCCTAAACATATGAGCAACAAAGTAAAATAGTGTGGATACATGCAGCACGCAGACGTAAACCTCATATGTCCACTATCATATTAAACAAACCTACCAATAACACCCTGGGTTGACCTGGCAATACAACAAGCCGAAAAGTTAATTAAATGGCAGTGGTTCACTAGCTTGCACAACCCTGTCAAACCTATTACTAATACAGCATCTGCTGCAGATAATGTTAAGCACACACAACTGAGTAATGATTTCTGCACAATCAGCCTCATGCATGTGCCTGGATTTTGCGGCTCTTCTAAACAAATAAACCATGAAATGCAATGTTCAATGACAGCTATACTAATAAAATAAAGAATAAATGATGGCTTTTATGTCATTCTAAGGAATGGATGAAGGCCTCCCCACACTGTGTCGGTCATGGGGTTTCATTGACTATACTTCTCCACACTGGTTAATGTGGGTTGCTCAAGCAAGGGGCCCAGGTCTGGTTCAGTTATCACTCGCCACTGTTCGCCGTCGCTCGGAAATTAACTCATCAGAGAATAGTGTGTTAATAATTGCACAATTGCCCCAGTGTTAAAATGTAGGGACAAAAACATTGTATTAGATAATGGATTAAAAAAGTGTTATTTAGAACACAGATTAACCTAATACGACATGTGCCTGTCTAATAAAAAAAATGACTGAAATGTAGCCAGCATTACAAAACAGTAATTTAATTACTCAATGAGCCAAAGGAGAAAATATGTAACATAGGTTATTTACTTTTATGTTCATCTAAATACACCTAACTACCTAAAACAGCACTGCATCCGTTATGATGGCAAATAAGGGTTTGAAGAAGGAAAATATTTGTCTGCTAGAGAGCGATTGGTGTCAAGGCTCCGAAACTACACAGGTGAACACGCAGAGTATTTCTGCGTGTCCAAACGAGATAGCAATGCTGGGCGGGTCAGTGGTTGCCAGAGATTACGTCACCACTCCTGCTACAGGAGCCAATCAGCTGCCAGGAAAACAATCCTGATGCAACATAGCTGCAGTAAAGTCCCCGTACAACTTGGCCACTCTGACATCATCAACTTACCTCAGCCAGTCCTGTGGCTGAGATAAGTTATATATTTGTAATTACGGGTTATCCTTGCTTTACGCGGTAGATGCATTCCAAGAAAAGGACACACAAAGTGAAACCACATGTGACCGGCCTGCCAAATAGTGCAAACATTACACACACAATGATGTTCCATGTGTGATCACATAGCCGCATGTGAGTGAATTCAAACCGCATATAGTGAATTTTGGGTAGAAATAGGTTAGCTGCCTATATACGTGCAATCACACAAACTGACCCCACATAAAGTGAGTGAGAGACACCTGTACTGTTTTTAAAAGTAATGTGGGTGTGATGTGTGAATTTATTTCATGTTCAGTTATCGAGTGTGTTACTTTGCATGGGAATGTCTTCATGTGTGGTGTGAGAGTGTTTTTGTATATATGTATGTGTCATATGCCGTGCCGGCTTTAATAGGTGCTTGGTAACAGTCTGTTAAAATGTTATATTGGGGATATTTCTTTGTCTAGTTTTGGCAGTGCGTTTCTGTGTGGGGAGTGGATGTGTGCAATTTTGCTCGCATGTGTTTGTGTGTTTCTGTGTGTATTTGTGAGTGCAGCTGCGTGCGTGCGTATTTGTGTCTGTGTGTTTGTGTGGACGTGAGTAATGGAGAACTTAATGGTGTTCTCGGCTGCGCCCGAGTTCTCACAGAATTTACACGGTTCCCCTTGCCTGAATCCCACATGGAATCAGAGTTCGGACAAGTTTTGGCTTACGCAATTTATAAAATTGCGCAAGTTGTTCAGTGCTCAGGCCCCTGGAGAGTAATTCTGCCAAAACACTACTTGCCCACATTAAGCTAAATTTAAACAGAGCAACTTTTGTCTAGTAATGTTGCCAAAAATGTGTGTGTTACAATGGTCTTCCACGGGAGAATGAAGTTACCTACTTATCTCTCTTCTATCGCTATCACCATGGTTATAGTCCCTGTGAACTTCACTCATTGATTGCTAGACCAATGTTGAGGACTTGACCTACCAAACTGTTTCATCTCGTCCATACTGCGTTAACCCGCCATACTGCAGGTCAAAAGTATTACTTCTTCTTTCCTCACACCGATCGACTGTAAAATACCCTCCCCATCCTCTATTTTCCCAAGCTCATATAACTTTGCTTAATTCAAGAAACGAGTTCACTCTAATCCATTACAACTTTGAAAGTGCTGTTTGTTGCTGGCCATTTGACATTTTAAGCCCTACGGGCCGTGCTCTGTAAATGTGTAATAAATTTGTTTTGCCCTCGCTTTAACGATTTTAAATTACAACTTGCATCTCACCACCCTGTTATTGCTTCCGGTGTTGCATTTATTGAATATCTGGGATATGACCATCAGAATAAATATTTTTTGTTTATAATTTTAGCATTTTGCTCCTCCACATCCATTTCGTCCATTCCTGATTATTTTAAATGTATAATTTCCATGTCTTTTCTGGGTGTAAACTCTAACAGATGTGCGCCTCTCCCATTCCTCACTCTATTAAACACATCCTCTCGTCTCAAACTTTTACATACTTTAACATAAAAGTAATCCATTAAATGTTTAACAACATGTAGGCTTTCGCAACCAATATCATCCGTAAATTTACGTGATCTAAACCCACAAAACCTGTATTATTTATTACAATGTTGTAATGGATTACATTAGAAGGTGTTTCAATTACACAGATTTAGCATAATAATAATAGGGGGTTTCCCCCTTTTTCTGGCAACAAAACTGAAACCTTTTCACAAGGAATCATGTGTGCATTAACCACAATACTTGTGGTCAAAATGCAATAAAAAACTGATAATATATGCATTGTCCTTGAAACTGATTGGTCCACACCAGAGACGGCTTTCTTTTGAGCTTCGTCTCAATTGGTGCTAGACCAGAGGACGCCAAAAGGCGTACAGCTCAAAGACAATGCAATGAGACGAGGCTCAAAAGAAAGCCGTCTCTGGTGTGGACCAATCAGTTTCAAGGACAATGCACATATAATCAGTGTGTTTTTTGTTTGCATTTTGACCACAAGTATTGTAGTTAATGCACACATGATTCCCTGTAAAAGGTTTCAGTTTTGTTGCCAGAAAAAGGGGAAAAACCCTATTATTATATTTTGGTACTGGCAAAGGAGGTCTAATGATACAGATTTAGCAGTTGGTTCATTTTTCATATATTTAGTCAATGTCTTCATCTTCATGTTATGTTGTTGGAACATATATGATAATTACCTTTAACGTGTAGTGATTCTCGAGTCTAAATGTTAGCTGGGTAACTTAAGCTGCTCTACTCTTGAAACACGTTTGCTTCCCAGAGGCTAAGAATCATATTCCTCCACAATTACTGTAAACTCTCCCTCTATGATAGAAAAAGTCTCCACCCCTGTGATTATAACCAGGATAATTTAGACATGATCACACAATATTGTATTGTACCAATTGATGGGTGGATCAAAGATCAAGCACATGGAAATATTATAGTTTGTTTAATTTGTAATGACAATGTTATTCCAATTGAGCTTTTGATGTCATTGTAATGAGATGAAGATATGTTAATGTGTAGCTCTCGAAGAAAGCAGGGCATCACCCTATGTAAGAAGATGGCTTGTGGAAGACTATATCATGAAGCTACTTCTCAGGTGTCTTCAATTGACTATCCATTATAGGTGATGTATCTTATCACGTTCACAACTTTGAGGGAGTTTGTAGCAGTGAATGGATATTTACATAAAAGTATTTTTTCATTACAGGTATTTTACAGGTATATCATTACTTTTTGTTACAAAATTCATTTGGAAAATATCTGTAATGAAAAAAAATACTTGATGGATTTTATGTCGTCATTGGTAACTGGGTTTAGACCATCAACTCACAACACTTCAGAACTCAGGTTTTACCACATATTGCCTGGATCTGAATCCAAAGATCAAAACGGTGCAGGTTCAGTGTTCTGACATGGTGACTAGCACCCGGAGCCACCCAAAGGTCAATTTTATGAATGCACAATTAAGGCAGAGAATGCATTTGACCTTTTCAAATTGGCATGGACTACATTTATGGTGCTTGCGGGAAAAATAACTCGTGACATTTCACCCATACTCACACTTCGGTTCTGCAAAGCACACAGTAGTTGTTCTCGATAACGTGAGCTCGCACGCTGCGGTCAAACATTGGCACTGGTTCACTGAAGATTTTGCTGCGCACATTATCATCTGCTGGGTCAATAGACACTGCCAATATATGCATCAGCACGTGAATGGCAAGTACCAACGATGTGACCTGAGGGTGAAGACCAAGTTAAGGTGCAACACTCTGCGTTAACAGGGGATCGTTAATATAAAACACATTCATATTCTTGGGTCTTTCGGTAAAGTCACGTAGATAGGTTCAAATAAAATAACATAAAAAAAGTTTTTTGTTAGATAGGTACAAATAAAATAAAATAACAAAAACTTGTTATTTTTGTTGATTTTATTTGAACCTATCTAAAAATGTTTATTTTATTTTATTTGAACCTATCTACGTGACTTTACCGAAAGACCCAAGAATATGACTTCCCGCAGTCACGAAAGCTTTAAGTCAAGATAAAATACATTTTCCAACACTCGTAGGATTAATTCTACATCAGCCTCCCATTTGAAAATAACAAGCAATTTTAGTTAATAAAAACATGAACACACATTCTGCACCATGTCAACGATATAATACAATTTTGAAATATACATATCCAAATGTGACAGCATTTCAAGACATGTAATGTCATACCTTGCATATTTTTATTTATAAGCCTGGTTCAGCATGGCAACTTTGCATTTACACAGGAAGGCAGTTATTACACTGCAGACTGACAAAAGCTCATCATTAAGTCTTCAATTTTTAAAGCTAAATATATAAATGGCTCACATTTTGGACACCAAGTCTAAAACAGCATCCCCATGCCAAAAATGTCTGGTTACAAGAGAATACTAAACACCACTAATATAAATTCCATAAATGCTGTGAAGATACATGTGCCGTACTTTCATCTTTGCAAAGGATACAATGTAGGCCAATGGCTGCCAGTGACTCCGCATTAACGGGAAGCAAGCTCCAAAGCCGACAGTCACAAAATAGGTGATGGCCAACCACGCGGTAATCTGCTGTAGGTGCAGTGGCCAGCTCCAGCCATTTTTTCGTGGGTGCTTGCGTGGCATTGATACTGTCCCAGTACCCAGGATGTTCTGGCTAATACCTGGCCCCGTCCGGTTGCTTTTGCTGCAGCAGGGTGACATCTGCATCACAAACGTCACGATGAGGGTGAATGCGGCACCATCGCACATTCAATAAAACGGGGAAGAAACAATTGACATGTTCGTTAAAGGCAACACGGCTGCCATTTCTCAGGAGAGCTCCGAATTGTCCACACAGCAGCCTATGATGAAAGCACTGGAGGATGGTGGGGGTTTTTTTTATCTTGTGTATACGTGTGTGCATGCGAAAAAAAATAGTCGATGTGGTTAAAGATATTGGGTTTAAATTTTTAGAGATTTCCCTCACTATATGCGGATTCGGTTTGTGCGATTTCGCGTATATGCGGCAAACCTATTTATACCCAAAATCTGCTCTACAGACATACCTCTTATGTCGCTGCCTCTGATATCCCTGCCTCTTATAACGCTGTTTCGTTATGACACTCTTTGTCCTGGAGGGAAACTCCTTCGCAGTTCAGCTCATATATGAAAGAGAGTAGGCATATATGGTCTTGTGGAACCAGAATCAAGATGTCCATTGTATCGATTAGGCTCGTAGTAGATCCGACAGCCACACTAGAGTATCGATTCATTGAGGATTAATCGCTGCATCAATTAATTTGTGGTCCATCGATCGAGTAAGCTCATTGGTTAGTTGTAGCTTCTCGCGGAACGCGTGTTTACGACAGACGGTGGTTAATCTTATGCAAGCTCCGACCAAATGCTGTCGGTAACGCATCTCCATTGGAACCATGTTATAATGGCCTCCTATAGCGCTGTTTCGTATCGCGCTCCATTTACCAAGAACGCACCCGGAGCACTGTAAGTGGTATGCCTGTATGTGGTTTGAATTCACTCATATGCGGCTATGTCAGAATCTTTATTTAGAATGTAATAATCCGACGATCTATGAAGCTCTTCCTCACAGATGTCCACAGATGTGGTCGGACGAGGGAAATCATTGTGTGTACGTGCTATTCAGCAGGCAGCTGTCTCGTGAGGTTTCGCTTTTTGTGCCTTTCCTTGAAACACATCTACCGCATAAAGTGAGGGAAACATAGTTTCAATTGAGCTCTTGTGTTACTTGCTGAGCATAATATATGCTCATGAACAGTACCTAATAAGGCAAAGAGCAGATTTTTTTTTATATATATCAAGTACCATGTGTAAGTAATGGAAACATTTCTGTAAATACTTAAAACAAATAAAAAAATGCAAAAGGCCATAGCTTTTTTCACATAGTAGCACAAAAACAACTTCTGCTTAAAGCACTTATGATTAAGGGAGCAGAGCTGAGAACCACTATACTTGAAGCATTTAAAGAAAAAAATAAGTGAGGTATGTCAAATGCTCTGCTTGTGCATGGCAGTCCTTTTTCCCACAATCAGCAAGCTTATTTTGAAAAATGCAGCCCTACAGCATAACCACCTTATTATATTGATTATGAGAAATATTTTTACGAAAAATACAGCTTTAATAGAACGCATATTAAAAAAATATACCGTATTGGCAATGTCGAATAAAGCATTGACTTCAATGAAAACAAAAGCAAATGCTTTCGAGAAAATATCAATAAACATGTTCGACTCACTATGTATCAAAACATAAATGAAATACATGCACAATAACAATACATGAGAATTATTATCAGCCATTATGAAGCCACTGCACAATGAAGGCCACCCCAAGTTCTTGCAATCCCTCACGGTCTTGTGATGCAACAATCTACTTAGCTCTTCCACATGAGCGGATCTCATTGATCCAACTCAGCAGAACACCACCTTTGGCTACCACTCCATCGTCAATCCATCGTCAATCCAGTCCATCATCCATCATCCCTTCTAGCGATGGGTTGTGCCCAAGCTCACTTACTTTTTCTTAACAGTCAATATAAAAAAAAATTACTCACATGTATGTTGAGCCCACCTTTGCTGCCTTCTTTATTAAGCTCTTCAGTCATGATAAAACCATTTACAAGGATGGAAGAGCTACACCGAGGCTGTGAGGAAAGTAACAAAATACGTATCAGAAGGGGAGTGAACAGTGACATTGGTAGATATTTTCTAAAAACTGGATGGAGAAATATACATGCATAATATACTGTATTCCACTTTTAAAATAATAATAGTACACATTTTTAACATCTGAAACCCATACAGTATACTGGTAATTTTGCTTTCATAAATAATACTTAAATTATTTACTTTTCTTGGTTAAATGAGGCACTTAGTTCTCATGTAATTGAAATGCGTCTCTGGCCACGCTGTTCTGAGAACTGTGGTCCTGAAAGCAAATGCCACTTAACTGCTCAAACAACATTCAGGGGCACTAAACGTCAGCACAATTTATGTCAACAGCAGCATCTGGTCTGCTGTCCATTGCTTTATTTAAAAAAAAATCAGGCAAGGTGACCAGCACTTTAAGCAGCTTCGGCTCTTTAGTTATGGAGTCTGTTAACACTCATTTACACGAGTGAGTTAATGCTCATCTCATCTGTGCAGTGATCGGAGACATTTGTACATTAGCCATCCTTGTGGAGGGGGCATGAGGCAGCGAATCAGTGGCAGGATATGGGTCAGTGCAAGGGAGTTTAGGAGAACATTAAGCCGGCTTTCCCACATATTCGTGGACAAGCAATGTATCTCACACGTGTAATACTGTACAGTGCTTTTCTTTTCAGGCTGTCAAGCCAGTCCAGTGCAGGGAGACAGTGCCGTCTGCTCCAGTTCACATATCTGCGACACCAGGTGTGCCCAAGTGCACCCAGCTGTTTCACATGTTGATCCTCAGCTACCTAAATTATGGCACAATGATCAAATTTAACAGCCTAGTGCTTTGATATATGCACTGAATAATCTCCATTAAGTTGTATTTATTCATTTTACCAGGTAAGGCCCACTCAGATATTTTTCAGAAGCGACCTGACCACACATGATCGCTCAACGAAGTGGCTTATCATGTGCAAATGTATAGCAGCCAAATACTCTAAACGCATGCTTCTAAAGTGGAGAAAGTTAAATCCTTTAGCCTGCACACACGTCATATCATTGAGTAATTCCTATCCTAGTACTGCACTTATACATTGATATAAGAAGCAGGTGTGGTAGCCATGATGGACGCTATGTGTAATCCTGCATTTGGAAGCAGAGTTGGTCGACCACATAGAGATCATCAGCTGCATAAAAACCCACCTGCATTTGCATGGCTACAAGACAACCTAGAGATTACAGTATAGCAAATAAGTCATAGACCTATCTATAGCAGATCTTTTAGTATGTATTCCCCAGTATGCCCGGGTTTTCTCAAGGTGCCCTCGCTTCCTACCACTTCAGAGGGATATTTGGCATAATATACTGTATTCCACTGACAAAAAATTATAATTATTGACACTGATGCATACCTGGGTACGTGTTTATGTTAAATACCATGCAATGGCAGCACACTATAAACTCACATTAAATTGTGTTTGTATAGTTTTACTACTGGGTGAAACGCATTCACAACACAGGTCTCCAAAGCACATTCACCGATGTCTTTGTAATAAGTGACTTGCTAAACAAAAGGACAAAACGCTTTGAGAATAAATAAAATAACTGAAAATGACCGCGAAATAAAGGTTCAAACAAAAAAGGAATACCTGCAATATAATTATATTTAGCACACTTACAACCTTTTCGTCAATCCACTACTGAATGAATGCCTCCTTACGCTGTATTAGGGCCATGGGGGGATTGTTTGACCATACTTCGTCGTGGAGGTGGTGGGATTGGAGGCCAGGCCAGGTTCGAATATCACTCGCTCGTGACATCAGCCTTCACCTGCAATCCGACTCAGGTGTCGGG
The DNA here is from genome assembly GCF_015708825.2 of Lethenteron reissneri. Lineage (NCBI taxonomy): Eukaryota > Metazoa > Chordata > Hyperoartia > Petromyzontiformes > Petromyzontidae > Lethenteron > Lethenteron reissneri. The sequence continues at coordinate 4,758,197 of NC_083813.1, read as the reverse complement.
ATCATAGGGCAGTGCGCCAACCAATGCGTATCCGCTCCTCCCCGCCACATTGTGTTAAACGCAACATAGTAATATTAATACCCAGTTAAACTTCCTGGTTAAATGGTCAATCAGAATGCCTCCTGTTGCTCAGTCGGGTGCAATGAATGGTCTCCACTGACGGCTCTGATGATAAATTTCACATTCCCACGGCAGGAATCAGCCTCCAATAACTGACCTCTACTGCCGACTAAGTGTTACGAATTTTATCGACCGTGAAGGGATAGCCGGCGGAGGTGACCTTCCTATATCAGGTGTGGGAGTAAAGGACGTACACGATTAGCTTGAAAACATACGCGAGTTAAAAATGTCACGTTTAATGTAGATAAAAGTGGGTGTTTGGGCAGGACACGCCGCCATTTACAAAGGATGATGATGATGCTGGCCGGGTGGTACGGAATGGCAGCTAAAGGATGGAGGGGAACGCGCGGTCGAGGACGTCCACGTGAAGTGACCTGCTGCGGGGACGGGGGCGCTGAACGTATTTCAGATGCGACTCGACCGCGAGAGACAATGATGAAGACGATTCGATATAATCTTGATTTGAAGCTTTCGTGACTATAGGAATCCATACTCTTTGTTTTTTTCGGCAAAGTCACGTAGGTATAAAATAAATCACGACGTTTCGGGCGCAACACAAGCGTCAGTCATCAGGTGGGCGCTCCCACCTGATGATGTGAGGCTTGTGTTGCGATTGTGTATTTTATTTTATACCTACGTGACTTTACCGAAAGAAGCAAAGAGTACGATGCGATTTCACAATATTCAGACGTAGAAACGAGCGCGTTCGCTTCCGAGGCGCACGTGAAATCGATGGAGGGGGAGCTCCCACGTCCCTTTTAAAGTCCACGTGGGTTGATTGCTGCTACGACTGAGCGGCGTGGAAGTGGCCCTCGATTCAGCGATGGACAGAGAGAGTATGGTCGTATTCTTGCTTCTTTCGGTAAAGTCACGTAGAAGGGAAATAATAATAAAATAAAATTATAACAAATACAACAATAAAATGCTCACGACGTTTCGATTGCAACACAGGCAATCATCATCAGGTGTGAAACCCACAGCAAGAAAATGTGAAAAAAAAATTCTTGCTGTGGTTTTCATACTTGATGATGATTGCTTGTGTTGCAGTCGAAACGTCGTGAGAATGTATACATTTTTATTATTTTATTTCACTTCTACGTGACTTTACCGCACGAACCAAGACTATGAATCCCTGCAGTCACGAAAGCTTCAAACAGAAAATTAAAGAGTATGGTGGGTTATGCTAACAATGTTTCGTAGTATAACAACAACAACAATTCGAGTCAACAAATTGTTCGGCGATTGCGTAACAACAACAACAAATTGTACCGCGCGTTGAGCCATATCGGTGCTCAGCACTCACCTCAGCCTCTTAGGGGGCGACTCGGCGAGTGACGACGCCCGTGTTGCTGCAGTGCATCGCCTTCCTTTCCCCTCAACAATTCTAAGTCGATCGCTACCAAACTGTGTAAATGATGATAAAATAAAAAGATTCCGATTCTAAATGCGTCGCTGGGCCTGCGTTCAATGCCGCATTTCACGGACGGCCTTCGCGTTCCTTGCACGCCAAAAACACACGGATAAACAAAGCGCTTAGATTAAGGCGAATGCAGTGGGAATCGACTCTACCTGTCGCTATTATTGTTGTTGTTAGTATCGTTGTTATTGTTGTTAATTCTAAATATTAGAAGGCAGCAGAGGCAGCCGTCCGCTCTTACCGCCGCCGCTCCACAGACGCAGATTCTGGTAACCACGGCAACGCCCCCCCCTCCCCCCGAAACCCCGCGTGACCTCACCCGCGGATTCACCCAATCCACGCGTCGCTGTGCGAGCACGTGATCAACATAAGCTCCTCCCCTCCCCCCGTGGCTACAAAGGCAAAGGTCCCCCGCCGCCGCAGCCTGTGACAGACTCTGGGGGCAAGGGGCCGTCCGTCAATGACGTCACGCGATTCGTCACTCGGCGTCACAAAAAGTCAGACCCCCCCCCTCAAATATGACGTCACAAAACTCTGCCCCCCCCCCCCCCCAAAAATAAAACAAGATTAAAATCGCTTTAAACTATTGTCATTGTAGTGCGTATTTAATGTGCCGCTGCACTCTGATGTTGTAAGAGAAAACATTTCTAAAAATTGTATTTAATTAAGTAGAACGTGTTGTCTTTATTTATTTAAAGTTGCGCATTTTGATGTGACGTCACATTTCTCAACCCCCCCCCTCCATCGTCACAAATGTCTGACCCCCCCCCTAGGTGCGTGACGTCATTTATGGACGGCCCCCAAGTGCTGTGAGCGAGCTGCACCGATGAAGGCCGGCACGGCACAACGAAGGGGGTGTGGTGGCCGACACCACGCCCGGCCGCTTTTGTCTCCCCACAGTGGCGACGTTTATACCATGTGCCGCATTTACACACCACACCACCGGCATTTGAGGCCGAGTCGACCTAGGGGATGAGGCCCTGGACCGGAATGTAACACGATTTTTGTTCCTGGGTAGTAAGTGTTATTTTCTAATTGCTTTAGGCCTAAAAAGTGCAGAAAACGGCTATTATTCCCCATAAACTTTGCTTTTGTGACCAGGACTTTATGTGAAAGAATGAGACAAATGAACACGTTTTTTCATAGAAAATAGGTAAATTTCAAAATATCATTGTCCTGGTCACAAAAGCGAAGTTTGTGGGGAATAATAGCCATTTTCTGCTCTTTTGAGGCATAAGCAATTAGGAAAAAACACTTACTACCCAGGAACAAAAAACATTTTTTTTGTTACACAGTGTAATCGACACTGGGTTGTCTGTCGGTGGCCGTGAGCTGCTGCCATTTAACATTTTAATTTGGTGACGATGCGACTGCTGCTACAATGCAATAATAGGGTTGTCACCAAAAAAGAACACGTGAAAGTAAAATAAAAGTATTGGCGAAGTTTCGGGCAAATAGCCCTTCTTTATAGCACACATATAAGCTATAGACGTTTAATGTACATGAACCCTATTATTTGTTAGGCCTACGACCGTGTCGCGTTTCAAGTGTGCAGTGCTGTATAAAGGTCCATATTATAATGTTTTGGGTCAGATTGCGTAAAATTAATTTGTCGTTAAACCTTCCACCACCCGACACGGTCAATTAATAAGGGGTTGGTCACGTAAACAAAACGTGGCAATGCGTTACTAGTACAGCACACCGGTGCGTTGGAGAGTAAGACCACAACATTTACAATTCGAGTTACTGTGACGTTGCACCGGCAAATGCAACCAGCATCATCAGGCGGATAGCCAGAGTTGTGGAAAAATAATCCTCCTGTTTCCGTCTCAAATAGACGGGGGATAAATGTGATGTCGTCACTTGTGAGTCAATTAGGTGCATAGACCAGTGGGGGGAGGTCATGTAAAGTGCAATGGATAACCATTAGCTATTCATAGGTTAATCGACATACATAATGTGAATGGCACACCGCGCATGCACATCCTGGCGGGGGATTTTTTGGGGTGCAAGAAATCCCGATACCTGTTCCTGGCTGATCACAGTTCACCACCATCGATAATGATGGGCAGACTCTTGAGCAGGTGGCGCTGTCAATTATTATGTAGGTGGTCACGTGACCGCGGGGGGGGGGGGGCTGTCCCCTCCACGTGACCCTTCTCCCATCGCAGTCACGTGCTGCCCCTCCTCACCACGGCAAATTCTGCACCGTAGCCCCACGTACCGATTTTGCCACGGAATTACAAATCATGATCACATCATCATCATCATCATCTCGGTCCATGGTGCAAATAGTCCATTATCTTGCACCGAAGGGGAGGGAGATTTGGTGGGAGGGGGGGCGTGTGGCAGGTGGGGGGGGGCTCAATAATAATTAAATCATTATCCCGTGTTCTGTTTTGTTGGAATATATTAATGGTGCAAGACTGTGATAGCTATGCTACAACTTAATTACATCGCAGAAGTTGCGCGAGTGCATTCATCACAATTCAATGAAATTGTGCAACGTTTATAGCAAACATGGACACGTTATATATAATACAACATCACTATTGGATTTGAAACCGTTAACGCAGACAAATCTTGTTCGACTTAATTTTCCATGCAGTGACAACGCACTGTGCACGACTGTATTCTTATAGCAATTTGCTTATATCATTCTATAGACCTTTCCAACGTTTTCTACATTCATAAATCAAAGTGCACATCTAATGTGAATCTAAAATACTCGTCGCTGCTCTACAAGTGCAGTGCGGCTAATGGTAATTCAGCGTCGAATGTGTACAGAGTAGAAGTGTAAAACGCGTGCATCGGTGCAGCGCCGCTACGCTCAAGGCGACCGAGCCGACCCGCATGCTAATGAGCCCATTGTGACGTCACACGACCACGGTTTTGTTGAGCTGCAGATTCCCAGAGAACGGCGAAAGCAGCTTGTTTGTGTCCAGCTATAGCCGCGATAAAGACGCCTATCTTTAATTTTTACCGAATAAGAATGTCACTAAAAAAAAGAACCGTAAAACGGCCTTTAACAGGGTGATCCAGATGTCTTGTGACAATTTAATTATCTAATACTACAAAATAATTTGAGGTTTAATTTCAACAAAAATTAATATTCAAATGAAAAATAATGTTCGGGTAAATTATGAAGTATAGGGTTTACCCTTTCTGCCAATAAAACAGGTATTAAGATGTTCAAACTCCAAATAAATACCTTTTGCAAGAAATCAAGCCTGCGTGATCCACACGCACTTGCGACAAAACATGCAAGCAAACAAACATGCTCCGATAATAATTAATATATGGCATTGTCTTTGAAACGGATTGGCCCACACCATACACATCCTTCTTCATGGCCTTGACTCACTCGTGTCAGACCAGAGAACGCCGAAAGGCGAACAGCGCACAAGGGCCACCCTGTAGACATTGTAGACCGGTTTTGTTCACATGAGGACTCATCAGTAAAGTCGAATCACCATCTGCTTTTGGGAACCATAGATGTGGAGTCCTCACATTTACACGATTGGGCCCCTTAGCTTGACCAATGTCAACGGAAATGTGATCACGTTTGTAAATGATAAATATAAATCACGTAAAAAAATATTTTTATTACTTTAAATAGCCTTACATACACACAAGGGGCCGTCCATAAATGACGTCACGCGATTTTGGACGATTTTTGAACCCCCCTCTTCGTCACACGGCGTCACAAAAAGTCAGACCCCCCCCTCAAATATGACGTCACAAAACTCTGCCCCCCCCCCAAAAAATAAAACATGCTTAAAATCGCTTTAAATTATTGTCATTGTAGTGCGTATTTAAAGTGGCGCTGCACTCTGATGTTGTAGGAGAAAACATTTATTAAAAAGTCTATTTAATTAAATAGAACGTGTTGTCTATATTTGTTTAAAATTGCGCATTTTGATGTGACATCACATTTCTCAAACCCCTCCCCCTCGTCACACATCGTCACAAATGTCTGACCCCCCCCCTAGGTGCGTGACGTCATTTATGGACGGCCCCCAATCATAAACACAGACCTGCTTTTCGTGTTCAGTTTGTTGTCCTTCCCCTGCACCTCCGATTGGCCAGGTATGTTGCAAAATAACCTGCTTCGTTCCTAAGACCCGTTCGTACGTCGGAACACAATAATGCGCTGTATTTAAATACCCATAGGTCAGCGTTACGAAATGTGTTAATAAAAAGGGAAGCATTGTTAAAATCATAATTTAGAATAAATATGAAACATTGGCATGTAACGCTGTAAAAAAACGACTATAGTAAATAAAACATAATTAAAGTAACATAAATACAAAACAAACAGTTTTATTTCCATCATGGGACCAGTATCTATATATATAAAATCGTTCATGTCTGTCTGTCTGTGTGTGTGTGTGTGGACTTTGGCCCATACGCACTTTCATTGGACGGCGGTTGCCCCTGGCAACGGCTAGCCACGCCTTCGCCGCTTTCATTGGACCTGGCAACGGCTAGCCACGCCTTCGCCAAGGGCTGCAGTTTCATTGGACGGCGGTTGCCCCTGCCAACGGCTAGCCACGCCTTCGCCACTTTCATAAGCTCCGTATTTAATTAAATAATAGCCATTACACAGTATTGTTGGAGCGCTAGGGGGGGGGGGGGAAGGAACGCCACCCGTACCCTGCCTTTTCCAAGCCGACAATTTTAGGCGAGGCCGCAGGCTTTGCACGCTACTAGGCCTCGACACCCACCACGCCACTCTGAGGTAAATTCATCAAAGTTTTTCCTACTCTTCACTACACCCCCACCACAATGTGTGCTATTAATATTACTTTTAAACCTAACGCGCCAACAATCGATTACTTTAATGTTCACTGTACAAATACTCATTAAGCTGGGTGAGCGTACTGCCAGTCTATCATGTACACTGTAGCCTGCTTATTAAGCTCGGTGAGCGTACTGCCACTCTATCATGTACACTCTAGCCTGCTTATGAAGCTGAGTGCGTGTACTGGCAGTCTATAATGTGGACTCTTGCCTGGTTATTATAATCGATTCTTTATATGTTCTTTGTACAAACAGTCATTAAGCTGCTTGAGCGACCCCAGTTCGATTCCAACTCACGCCCACCACCGCTGACGATTATTTGAAACGGACCTGGCCCTCCCCTAGGTCCACTCAGCCTCAAAAGCGTAACTGCTGTCGTGTGTGAACATCGTCACTGGGGAGACAAAGGCGGCGGGGCATCGTGGATCCAAGTCCCGGGCGAAGCCGGGTCATGTGTATGTGTGTTTGTGTTTATGTGTATGTCTGTGTGTCTCTATGTATGTGTGTATGTATGTGTATGTATGTGTTTGTGTGTATGTGTGTGTGTATGTATGTGGGTTTTTTTTATGTCTTTATGTGTATGTCTGCGTGTCTCTATGTATGTGTGTATGTACGTGTGTGCATGTGTTTGTGTGTATGTATGTGTGTGTCTATGTATGTGTGTGTATGTGTTTCTGTGTATGTATGTGTGTGTATGTATGTGTGTTACGTGTCTGTCTGTGTGTCTGCATGTATGTGTGTGTGTATTGTGTATGTGTTTGTGTGCATGTATGTGTGTGTTTGTGTGTATGTGTATGTCTGTGTGTTTGTATGTGTGTGTATGTGTTTGTGTGTATGTGTGTGTATGTATGTGTGTGTATGTGTTTGTATGTGTTTGTGTGTTTACGCTCGCATTACACAAATGTGTTGCTGGTCTAAGGCGTTCCTCGCACAGCATTGCCGCTTTATTATTTCAGTCGTTTACTGCCTTACGCACCCTGAAAGTCGTGTGTGTCTGCAGCAAGCGCGTGTATGTGTACCTATGGACGCGCGCGCGTGTGTTGTGTAGGGGGAACGGTAGTGTAGTGCTTAGCGTGCTGCCTGTGTCTGTGTGTCTGTGTGTGTGTGTCTGTGTGTGTGTCTGTGTGTGTGTCTGTGTGTGTGTCTGTGTGTGCTGTGTGTGGTGGTGTGTGGGGAGCGGTAGTGTAGTGCTTAGCGTGCTGTCTGTGTGTCTGTGTGTGTGTGTGTCTGTCTGTGTCTGTCTGTGTGTGTCTGCGTGTGTCTGTGTGTGTGTCTGTGCGTGTGTGGTGTGTGAGGAGCGGTGGGTGTAGTGCTTAACGCTACGCTGAGCTACCAACCCGGCGAACCGAGTTCGATTCCCGCTCACGGCCACCACCGGTGACGATTATTTGAACCTCCCCTAGGTCGACTCAGCCTCAAACGAGTAACTGGTGTGGCGTATTAACATCGGCACTTGGGAGACAAAGGCGGCCGGGCGTGGTGGATCCAAGTCCCGGGCGAAGCCGGGTAGTACAGCTAGTCAAAATATAAGAATAGGTTTGACCATTTCTGGCAATAAAATCGGTGTTAAGATGTTTAAACACCAAACAAAAACCTTCTGCAAGTAATCATGTCTGCATTAAGCACATATATATATATATTTGTGGTGAAGATGCGAACAAAAAACATGCTCTGGTAGTATATGCATTGTCTTTGAAAGTGTTTGGTCCACACCAGAGACAGCTTTCTTTAGAGCCTAGTCTCAAACAGTGTTAGACCAGAGGACGCCAAAAGGCGAACAGCACACACACTCGCAGACACTCCGAGCGCGATGCCGCTTCATTACATCTCGCGGAGGATTGCTGCTCTCAGAAAAATAGTTCCGCGGTTGAGTTTGCAATGGCGAGTTCTCGTTTTAAGTCGATGTTATATTTTTTTATATTTCACGGAAGCTTGTTCGTAAGTACGGGTGTTCGTAACTCGGGTGTTCGTAAGTCGAGGACTAGTTTTACCTTAAAATAAAGACGAAAATGCAAAAACGTTGTGTAGTTTTTTTCATGTTACCCGAATTTTTTGCGGATAATTGGATCCGTATTTCTTGTTAAACACATCACCATGAATAAGAGGAGTTATATTTAAACAATGTTTATTGTTTTTTGTAGAACGCCACAGCATGAAACACAACCTTTATGCCAAACATGTTTCACGTCGTATAAGTTAACACGCAAACTATTCAAAGGGCTACTGTTAAAAGGGTAAGTCAATACTTAACAAATGCAAACACCTCCCTTGGTAATGTATGGCCCGGTTATTTTAAGTGCTGATGACTTCAATGTAAGTATCCATTTCACAAACCAATTACACCGTATGGCCACATTCATTTTAAACCCCTCTGCTTTTATGAACACAGATATCTCAGGAATAAACTAATCCAATTTTTTGTTTGGTTGTAAAGTGTGTAACCCTCCGGCAGAAACACAAGTTTACGTCTATGTGCTTTTGCAAACCGGTATGTTGTGCTAAATCCAGAAATATGAGGCAATCGCAACAAGTGACAGCAGAATATTGAATGTTTATTATGTCCGTATAAACTCGTAGAGTCCCGGCCATTGAATAAATGCCCAGCATGTGTGCATGAAACATTAAGCTCACTGGACTCCCACTGTTCAAAATAAAACATGAAGACCAAACATTCCAAAGAAGAACGATCCAGACTATAGTGAAAATTAACGAGGTTCTTCTGGGTTAGAATATAAAAATTATAAACTATTTGGTAGTACAATTGACAAACGCACATCTAAAATAAATTAAGACTGCCTCTTTGATATACGTGTATACGAATACGTTTCTTTATTTTTTACTGTACGTTGATTTCAGACGTTAACTAAAATTGACCCGAGTTACCCTTTTCATAGAGACTTGATGAATCAATGATCGGTAACTACCTGGTGGAATAATCTTAATGGCGTAAAAAATATAAAATTCATCATCATCATCAGGCATGATCAATCTACAGCTGAATGAAGGTCTCTCTAAGCCGCCACCATATTTCACAATAATGCAATGGGGTAATCCGCCGAGCATGTGTGCACGCGCTCATTGTAGCGCTCCGTCTTCGCGATGAACTCCTCTCAGATTCATTCCATTCCTTTGGCTGTCACTCCATTATAATTATTGACCATAGTCCATCATACGTTCTCGCGACATAGCCTGCCCAAGGCCACTCACTTTTTTCCCCAGCAGTTTGAACGATGCCATTAAACCATGCAGTTTTCTTTCTGTCTCTCAATGCGGTTCCAAGCCTTCATCCATCTATATTGCTTTGACCACTTTTCAGCTTGCGTTGCATTATATATTTTTCTTAATTACGATGTTGATTAACCATATGCCATATCAGGTAGTAAGCACCTATAATAATACGTCAATCGTCTCGTTGTGGAGAGAATGGACCCAGCCATGAGAATGTGGTATTTCCATCGCTGGTTTGAGATGCTTTTAGAGATGTGCATCACTTCATTGCTAGATTTAATATCGAGACGGTTTAAGATAAAACAAATTAACTGCATTTTTAAACTAGACATTTTTGTTGCAGAGATGGCATTTAAATTTATTTGCAATTTTACCACTTGGGGGCGCCAAAAAATAAGAAAACCTGGTGCTTATAAATCTAAAAAAACATGTTAGCGTCCATATTTGTATTGTGTCTTCTGTATGAGCTTGAGTTTGCATTCACAAGCTCACATTGCTCGCATAAGCAAATAATATTAAAATCATATTGTTCATTTGAATGTTATTTATTCTTTGAACATTCATTATTGATGCTTTGAATACTGATTCGTGGATTGCACATATATATTGATACTCCAGCATGTTACAGTCATGTTCAATTCCTTTAATTTATATGGCCTCAATGTTATTTCTCCTCTACAGTATTTCAAATATTTGTTTTAATGTCTTGAATTATTGCGGGGCTGTGTCATCGTTACATAAGCGGCATCGTCGCGCTGTTTTGCAATAGTGAATATTCCTTGCGAATGAAATGACAGCCCATGGCCATATCATCTTACGGTTATTAAATGTCACGTGGTAAGTGGGGTTGGGTGTAGTTAGTACTGGATTGCCCAACCGTGAAGGATAAGGTAACAGCATTTGGCACCCTTATGAGAGAGCATTCTCATATGTAGGTCTGATGAAACACGTGCACAGTCTGTTCTCCTATACGCAATCGCAGCATTCTTGAAGAACACGCGTTATGGAATAATCGCGTTATAATAAATCATATGTAACATAGGGTAAAGCACAGTCCGCGATAACACGTGAGATGCGAATGCAGGCTCAACAAAGACTGAGGCGGATGGGTAGCATCTAGAAGCATCCAGCAGCATCCCGCCTTGTGTGATGCGACACTGCGGCAATCGTGCAAACGCTTATTCCTGCTCGCATGAAATAGTTCTGTCCACTCGATCGCGTTATATCCAATTTGCATCCGCGTTACGACAAATGTGTTCCCAAATACATTAATCGCGTTACAATTCGCGTTATGAAAACAACGCATGATAGGAGAAGAAACTGTATGTCGAAATCTCTATAAATTCAATTTAATTGATCATGGTATGATTGCCACTATTGAATGTTTTGGACAATATTGTTTACTAATAATATCACAAATTTGCTATGTTTTTCAGGCGGGTATAGTCTGCCAGTAGGGGGCTATGCTGCCTTGTTGGTGTACCCACTTCGGTAAATTAGGTAATTTGGGGGGAGTTGTTTCAAATTTGGACCATGACCCTGGCACACATGGCCTACCCTATCTCGAATAACATCACGGGACCTTTAATATCCGCCATGAAGCACACGGCGCGTATTCATGGTTAATACATCCGCAGTATTAACCAAGGTGGCCACCGGGCTTGAACCGCGAGCCTCTGCAACTAAAGGCAAATGCACTACCGCTTAGCCTTGTCACACTACTCAACACGTCATAAATTACAAGCCAGTGTAATGTGAAAAAAATGAGTGTGTGAAACACAGGGCAACAAGATATTTGATGTATATCAGGTAGTTAAGCAAGTCGCTTTATAATTGTACAGCATTCTTGCATCATATTACATGGCTTTCTCTGGGCACTCCAGTGTTTTCTGATGTACAAAAATCTGCACGCGACAAGCCTGATATCCATAAAAAAAATACCCTCCCAAATAAACCTTTGCACACAGCGAGTGTAAATAAAACATTTTTTGAAAACTAATTAAATAGAAAACACAGCATGATGTTCAGTGGTACTTTTCAGTAAGGAGTGTCATGAGACACAAAACCAAGGCCTGTCAGCCCTGTAGTTATTAAGATCCTGCTATGCTCTTCAATTAGAGCAGAGGGTTTCCTGGTTAAATCCCCAATACAATGAGATCCTGATAACATATCTGGCCTAGCCAAATGTTCTCGACATGGCTAATACAGTACAGCATGTGAAGTATATTATTTCCCAGTAGGGAGTGGAGTTTCTTGTAAGTGAGAAATGTATGAAAAATTAATAACGCTGCCTTCATTGAAGTGCTCGTACTGAATTGCAAGGTTTTCTCATTGGAAGGAAAAAAATGATTTCTTTAAGACACCAAAATTATATTAATTACATGTGTGTGTGGATCATCATCAGCCAAGATCATTCCACTGCTGGATGAAGGCCTCTCTTCAAGCCGTCGCCATTTGTCACGATGACACAATGTAATAATCCACTTAGCACCTGCACAACGAGCTGATTTAATCGTTCCATCTCCAGAGGACATCCTCATTGGAAGCATTACATCCCTTGCTTGCTATTCTATCATTATTCTTGACCAATTGGTCATCATCCCTTCGAGTGAGTGTGGAAACACACGTATATAGTATACACACACACGGGATGTCAGGCCACCGAAAAGTGAAATAAAGTGGATACAAAAGATGGGGATGGAGAGCGGTTGGGAGCAATGGCACAAAAAAATACAATAGGATGTCAGGAAAATGCAGGGTTTGGACAAGAACAAATGGTCGTGTGTGGAGATTTCACACGGGCAGTGTGCATGAAGGACAAGATAAATAGTTTAATACTAACTTTCCAGGAAAGTTTAGGATAGGAGATGTCATACAGCACCTTATGACATTCTGCAAAGGTTGGGAAATGTTTCACTTTAACAAATGGATAGAGAATCAAATTATCCATCAGACAGATGTTTCCCATAGTTGAAAATGCATAACATATATGCAATGCTCGGATAATCCCTTCCTTTCAGTTGTGATTTTTTTTGTAATTGTTCACAAAATCTGTTTTCACCCAGTCAGCCTATATCAAGATTGCTAGAGGATCAGAGAGATAGACAGGATTATAGTTTTTTTTATTAATATACTTTGGAAACACTGAGGACCGCTACGAGCACGGGAAGAACTGTACAATAATGGATTACCCCCTGGGTCTTTAAATCAGTAGCACGTGGCATCGCTTAGCGAGAGGTTACATCATTTACATTTTATAATGGTGGTGGTGCACGATTTGTATTTGCTAATATTTCTTGCCATTTTTTTAAATATTTCTTTCTATACGTACATGAACACATTTGCATTCAACTTACTCTGAACATGTTATTTTCTCGCACGTATTATGTAATGCGGCGCAATGACACATTGCGTTATTGGAATTACTGTGCCTTGATTCTCCAGATACCTAAATTCTAAAATCTTAATTGTAGTTAATAAGTTCTATTATATTTTTTTCTCATAAAACTCAACTTCAGTGTATTTTCTATCACTTATTTTTTATATACTGTATAGACCTCTCAGTCATGGTCAATCGACTGCTAGATAGTCGCAGTAGATTCGTCTAACTTAACACGAAGGTTTTTGCAACCAACATTACGATGCGTAATAGAATTTTGGGCGAGGCCACGCGTAATGATCTGACCAAATTTGTGTCGTTAAGAACCCTTCACCACCCGACGCAGTCAAATTAAAGTGTCACCCGTACGAGCGTTTGACGATGTGCCCGTGGCTATGCTTGTTGCAACTCACCGCTATGTTGAAGACCAATTCAACTCGCAATCGGCTGTATCAAATGAGATTCAAGAATATGTTGAATAAATCTGTTGCAGGAGACGACACAGTATTTCAAGCTCAATGTTTCCGCTTTTAACCCCCCCAAAATGCTAGATCGATAGCCTCACACACAATACAGGATGTGAAATGGGAACCACTCTTTAGTCGCTGAAACATGAATACGAATTTTTTTTTTACGACTGCTCCCTCATGGAGAGTGGACTGTAAACCTCGTATTAAATATGAATGCTAGTTAAATGAAGACAGCATATTCCAGATACGTTTTCAATCCTAATTTAAATTAATATAACTATTTATTAAAACGGTAGGCCCTGCATTAGCTTGGCATTGCACGTGGATTCTCGCTGAGCATGTTAAATGGTTGGCAAGGTGTCACGACGCGTATGAAACGACGCAGCTCCTGGTGCATAAAAGATAAGATTGGGGTTATTACAGTGAAGATTTGCAGTCTATAAAAATGTGTCTCGTTAACACGCGTTTGAAATGGGTTGCACGTGGCAAGCGAGCACTCGGATCGGGTGTCGGTCAATTTGAAACGTCCGTGCCAAAGTATTACCATATTCTCAAGATTATAAGTCGCGCTGCATATATATTTATTTTTTTAGCAAACGCTGGTGGATGCGTCGCACAGTCCGCAATGTGTTCAGATAGTGGAGAGCGGTGGCGTAGCGGTCAGCGCTACGCTGCGCTACGAACCCGGCGACCCGAGTTCGATTCCCGCTCACGGCCAACACCAACAGTGATGATTATCTGAACCGGTTCTGGGCCTCCCCTATGTCGACTCAGCCTCAAATGAGTACCTGCTGCAGTGTGTAAACATCGCCACTGGGGAGACAAACGCGGCCGGGCGTGGTGCTGGCCACCCATCCCCTCGTGTGCCGTGCCGGCCTTCATAGGTGCTCGCTAACAGCACGTGTCCCAACAGTCTGTTCAGGATATATGGGGGATTTAAAAATATATATTTGTCCAGATTTGTATAACTTTGTTGACACCACCACTTGTTTGAAATGTCTTATAATTGGAAAATAAGGAGGTTCTACTGTGTTAATGATTTATCATTTGGAAAACGTTGACATTCCATTATGAAATATATATATATATAAATCTGTACTGCATTAAGGAAGTTATTGTCTGCTTTCTTACGCAATCTTGCACTGAGCGAAATTTGAAATGAAATAATTTAAGTGAACAGCTTTAGGGCATTTTCAAAAAAGTCAATTTCATACAAAACTGTAAAAGCTTAATTACCCGTAAGCGAATTAACAGTGTATACTATATAGTCAGCAATTATAACGACATATAAGAGTGCACCATGAATGTACCAACATAATAGGAATATTACAGCCCATTAAATATTCCATGAATTGGCATTTGACCATTATTAAATCTGCACCCACTTAGTCAATCCACCCACCGCCAACCCCCCGTGAAGTTGGAGAAATTAGCCCCAAGTGCAGGAGTGGGGAATGCATTTCCAGTAAGCATCCCGACGTTAGGGCAACGTTGACATGTGGTTTGAGCCATTGGACAAGCGTTCCACGTTTATTGAGTTCCGTCTTTATTGGACCGTGAATTAGGATGGTGACGATATGGGGAGGCCTTCATACAGTAGTGCCGAGATTGCGATTGATCATGATGTGAATTAACTGCTGGATGAAATGTCTCTCTCTCCTAGTCATGACACTGGCCACAGTGTGTTGGTAAAGCAGGGGAGTCAGGACCAGTTTCAGGTGCTGTTTCACTCGCCTCTGATGTTAGCTGTGGGTGGAAATCACACTAAGGTTTGCGGTTTGATCACCACTCTGTCACCACTCTCCTTTATTATATTATAGTAATCTGCCATGATCTATCCACTGTCAGACACATGGCTCTCCGAGCCATCATCATGTGTCCGTATTTAAATACACGTGGCCTCTGCACACAAACTGACTTCATCACTCACATCCACATCCTCAATGGAGATTCCCGCTTGGGAATTCCCTCCGGTGACTGCCACTTCTTGTCGGTCTCGATCATCAGCCATCATCTCTTTTATCGGTGATGTCTCTCACCCAAACCCCCTCACTTTTCTTAACACCCTGCTCCATGTGTTCCGCTTCATTGTCTCTCAGTGTATTTCCAAGCATGCACCTCTCCATGATTATGTGTGCACTTTTTACCTTTTGTTCAATTTCCTTCATCGATGTCAATGTTTTTGGTCCATGTGTAGTGACTGACTCAGAGACACTAAGAGTAGTAGGCACTCTGGCTTATTAACACGACCTGAAAGTAACACTTAGTAACTAAAGTTCCCAGTCAGGACAGCTGGTACACTGCCTGACTGGCGACGCCGAGATGGTGAAGACGGAGACGATGGTGAACGGGATCCCACTCCAAACGACAGCCCCGAGGTCCCCTCCCGGGGCCCCTCTTATACTGTCACGTGGCCTGGCTCCGCCCTCAGCCACGCCCCCATTCTGGAACCTACTCGCGGGTTCTCAATGTGCCCCTTCCATAACCTTTCCCCTACATCCCTCTCTGATCTATCACGTGACCTGCTGTCAATCAGGGCTGCTGTAAGCTGCAGATCCCCTTCCCTGCCAGTAGCCAGCGCTATGCTGCTACGTGAGCAAGTCTATGTCACTACACATATATAACAAAGCTAATAGAAACTTATTAAAAACACTTTTGTATTTATCCACATCGATGATTAGCAGATTAGGCCAATTAATTCTCCACAAATTGTAATTGACTACTTATTTGTGTTAAAAACTTAGCAGCTGTATGTATGTTGAACGTCTTTTGCACCGTACGTAGCCAACCGTGCTAATCGGAGGTGCAGGAGAAGGCCAAACAAACCAGACACAAACAGTAGTTCTAAGTAAATTAGTTTTCATTCTAGATTTAAAAGTGCAAAGCTCCAGTGGCTTCCTAATTTCGGAAGGAAGAGCGTTCCAGACGGCCGCAGAAGCCCTGACCTCTATAGCCTCCTCAAGGCAGGAAACCCCAGACAAGTCGCATCCAGCATGACGCAGCTGATGATGCCGGTGACGTCACCAAGCCGGGCTCATCACTTCCCATCCAGAACAAAGTTTAAGATTTTTTTCCGATTATATTTTCGTGTTATAATCGATTACTTAAATAATTGGAAAGCTCAGCCCTAGTTAGGTATCCATAAGAGGTTTTATTGTCGTAAGTTTTCCAAAGCAATCCAACCTTATCTCATAAACCTTTATTTCATCAACAACTGCCGTAGGTATGCATATAGGTGCATATATGTGTGTGTATATATATGGGGAGTGGAAGTGTAGCTGTCACTGGCCAACACCAGTGATGATTATTTAAATCGCTCCTCAAATGAGTGCCTGGTGCGGTGTGTAAACATCGCCACTTGGGAGGCACTCGGTGGCCCGTGCTGCTAGCCTACAAACAGCACTTGCCCCAACAGTCTGTTAAGGCTATACGTGGGATCTTTGTTTCTGTGTGTATATATATTTAAATTACTCAGATTGAAAAATAAAAAAGTTTAGCAATTTAAAAAGTAATGTAATTCACACAGGTTATTTTAAAATATCTGTTCGATTAATTTGCTTGGCTAATGATGGTGATGCTGGTAAAAGCGACCAGTGTTTCTTAATAAGGTATGGCTCATATTCCCAATTATAATAACGTGCCAACTTTAAGCAATAATCTATAATTGGCATAATATGAATTTGGCTTAAACCTTACACAAGGCAAGGGTAATTAAAGCATTATAACAATGAGAGAGAAGAGTATTTGATTGCATGGACTTTTTTTGACAGTGAGTCACTTTAGCCAGTTGAATCAATCTGCACCGGCACTTGCGACAAAAAGCCCAACTAAAAATAATAATTGCACTTTTCCAGAAGACCTTCTTGGTAAAATTGAAATTGGTAGCTTTAGAAATGTACGAGCAAATTAGGGCAGTCAACGGGAAGGTCTTGCTATTTTATCGGGCGATTGTAATTTCTCTGATGTAAATTGGGAAGTAATTGATTCAGAATGTAATGAGGGTGGAGCACGTTTTGAGGTTTTACAGGACGGTTATTTAACACAGCATGTGGGTATCGCTACAAGGGCTGAAGCTATTTTAGATTTAGTTTTCCGTAATGGCTATAATTTAGTGAGTAAACCTTAGGGGATGGTTATCACAATATTATTCACCTTTCGTGTAGCTATTGGAGTGCGGTTGGAGATATACAGTAATGAGCTACCCCGAGACAGACATTCTTTCGTTATTGCAAAGGAAGCCTTGTTAAATCTAATAAAACGAAATTCAGAATGCATTATCACCTAAAAGATTGGCAGATTTTAACTGAAGAAAATGAAAGTGTAATTGCAAAGAATGGTACATTACCTTTTTTGAGTATCAAAGAAATTCACTCCAGTGCATGTACTCTTAAATAGTCCAGGATCGGTTCAGAAGCAGGACAAGCACGTTTTATGTAAGTTTAATAGGAAATTGTATATATATGTTTTATAAATACTACTATGCTGCTACATTTGACACGTACACGTATTGTACAATTTTATTTACATCCCACAATTATTATCGTCAATAAATCAAGCAGGCATTGCCTACCGGTCATGGTTTCCCTAACCCCAGTCCTCACGACCCACCACGCAACTCGCTCGCAAGCTCACTTTTTCTGTAGGATTTTATCGTTTATGTTTGTGATGTTTAGATTTGTGTCCAATGAAGTTTAGGTGTATCTTGTAATTTTATTGTTTGTTGCGGTTGCACCCAAATCAAGAGCCGAATGGCTCACAGGGTAAATAAATGAAACTGAAAACTGAAGGAAAAAAACAACAACTTTGTCCTTCCGCATTTATCAACGCTGCACGACCCAGATGATTGTTAAACACGTACCACGTGACGCGCCAAGCAATTAATGTCGCTTCCTATTAATTACAAATTGAAAACTGGTTGGACACGCAACACCAAACCTCCAAGGCCTTTACTTACACTCTAAATATGTTCATCCCTTCCTTAATCCACAGCTGGATGAAGTGCTCTCCACACCATTCATAAATGGGTGTTGTTTGACCATACTTCACCATACTGGTCTTGTTAATTGAGAAAATCATTAAAGTATAACCTTACATTATAAAAGACACCCACGCTACATCACCGTTGACTGCACAAAACAAACCATTCCGTTAAATTTGTTTCTTCACATAATTCCATCTCTCACGATCAAAACGTCAGTTTTAACTGACGTGTGATAAGCGTTACCCCTCAGCGGCAGCGTGGCTGGGAAAGTGCCTCCCTATGATGTGAAGCAGAGGTCACCGGAATGGATCTCAGAAATAGCTCCGTGATATCTGCTTCTGCGGGCTATTCTGGAAGAGCTCGGAATGGATGACACTGAAACAGAATTTGGATACAATCGGGGGGGGGGAGGCTAAAAGAAGCGTGTGAGTTAATTTGCATCAATATTGGGCTATTTAAAAAAAAAGTATATATATTTTTTCGATTTAAAGCTTTCGTGACTGCAGGGATTCATCTTCTTGGTTCTTTCGGTAAAGTCACGTAGAAGGGAAGTAATAAAATAATAAAAATAAAACATAATAAAATAATTCTCACGACGTTTCGGCCACAACGCAAGCAGGTGAAAACCAGGTCCGTCGAGGCGACTCTGACAGAGTCGCCTCGACGGATCTGACAGAGTCGCCTCGACGGACCTGGTTTTCACCTGAGGACGGCTGCTTGCGTTGTGGCCGAAACGTCGTGAGAATTATTTTATTATGTTTTATTTTTATTATTTTATTACTTCCCTTCTACGTGACTTTACCGAAAGAACCAAGAAGATATATATATATTTTTTGCAGGCCATAACGGGTAAATAAAAACATTATTTCGTTAAGGCAGAGAGCAGAAAAAATGCCTCTCCAAGATATGAGTTGGCCCATTACAGGGCTATTTTGGCACAAACTCTCAGGAACTCATTTCAAGCTGCATGCATCACAACTTTGGAACTCAAATCCAGTTTAATGCAGAACATTGCATTTAAAAATTTGTTTAACAAAAATACTCTTCGAATGGAATGGATATAAAGAAAAAAAATACTGATACATAGAAACTATTACATTAGCGTTGTACCTGAATGGCATTGTAGAATACAATGTCGCTCTACGTTTTAAACAATTTTTATTTTTGCTTAGACTGACCCAAATTGCTTGCCAACGTATCTATACTCTTCACAGTGACTCCTAAAGTAATTCCCCACAGTAATTACAAATTACGGTTCATCCTAATGGCTGGTGGATGCAACCATGGTGCAATTCAATCCAAAGGTCGCTGGTTCGACCTCCTGATATGGAAGCTGAACGCCCCCCTCCCCTGCCTTTTTCCACTTCGGGGCCATCCATTTAGTAGGTACGCAAAAATCTGTCAAAAATTGACCCCCCTCGCTGTATGCACGCGGACTTTTTACACCCCCCCCCCCTTTCCTGATGCACCCTTCCCCCCAGAATCCTACAGAACGGCCGATATTTAATCCACGCAGAAACGATCAAGGATTAATAATATTAACGTGTTTAGCAAACAGATAGTCCATCGCCGGACTATCTAACTCATTTGAAGGCCAATGTAGACAAATTATTATCGAGGCTTCACCCCCCCCCCCCCCCGTTTCCTGTGCGTACATTGTCAGTAGACCCCCCATACGCAAGCATACGCGTTTGGGCTAACCCCCCTCCCCCCTCCATGCGTACGTACTAAATGGATTGCCCCTTAGCTGTGTAAATGGGTACACTAGAATTAGCCGATAGGTAGATCCCATGTGGTGGTCTAACGTGTGTGTACTCCCACCTCTCCTAAGGCGTCTGGCCAGTGTGGAAGAGGAGACCAAAATACTGTGCCCTCGAGAGTGGCTCTCTGTGGCTCTCACGAGTGGAGGCCCTTCCACCAGCAGTGCTTGTGAGCAAGCAGTTGCAGGGCTGAGCCTGTACCTCTTACCAAAGATGGTCACTGCATCACACGCTTTCAGGCGCTGTTCTGCGGCCGTCTGGAACGCTCTTCTTTCCGATATTCGGAAGCCATTGGAGCTATGCAATTTTAAATAATCTAGATTGAAAACGAATTTCTTTAGAACTGCTTTTTGTCCTTCCCCGCACCTCCCAATATCACGGCTGTGGACGTACGGTTACAAAATAAGTTCAACAAACGCACAATACTGTCATTTAGTTTTCCAGAGATTCCTATGGACGTGGAGATTTTGAGAACGTTATATAACTGTTCCTCGACCAATATCCTTAAAGGGTATTGCCGACGAACAACCAGCGTGCGCTGTGCTGTTGAGCCATGTGGAGGGCATGAGGAGTGGCTGGTACCAGCCACCACTACAACATGGTTCAATACAGCCATTACAATAAAGAACCATTACCCGTGAAATTTTGTAAGGTGGAATTAACGAGAGCTTTGTTTGTAATTACAGACTTTGTAGCTCTTATTACATCGATTTCCCCCCCTTTATATATAGACAACATGCGTGGGAGGAATATGAGTTTCGATTTGTGTGAAAATGGGTTTAATGGTTTTATCGTCTCTATCCAATAAAACTTTGCTTATTTTCAAAACACTGTCATGGACATAACTGCACATCGATTGGACATTCATATTTTGAGGATGCTGCCTTTCAGTATTTTGGTTTAATATCCATGGTTTTTGATTGCCGTGGTGTAATGATCACCACGCTGGACTTTCAATCCAGAGGTTTTCAGTTGATCTCCCGCCACGACAGATGAAACAATGGGACACGTTTCTTCAAACCCCCCACCCACCCCACGACTCTGTTTACTCAGCGGTATGAATGGCAACACCAACATTGGTCGATCGGCAGGTTGTGTGTGGTGGGGTAAAGTGTGAATATTCACACCTCTTGTCAGATGTCTGGCCAACGTGGAAGAGTAGGCCAAATGCCCTCCAGAAGGGGCTCTCTACAGCTGCTCCGAGTGGGGGCCTTTTTGCCAGCAGTGGCATGAGCTTGAAATTGCAGGGCTGTACTTTTACCTTCACTGCAGTCTGCTTTATGCTCTTCTGAATACAACCAATAATTGTATCTATTACAGCGATTCAATATTAGTCATTAAGAGCAAGCATGTTTCGTAAACACTGATATAATTGAAATGTCCTGCGTTTGACTTCCGTAACTCTGTTCATTTATGATATGCAGCCATGGGCCGTTAATATAATTCCAATGCTGCATATACTTTAGTAGTCACAGTATGAATCGTTATTTAATTAACATGTCACACACGTCCGATTAATTGGTGGCCAAACATGCTTTACCAATGCTTTGTAAAATAGCCTCATGATTCTTTTTCAGGAGGATTCTGCCAAATCTTTTCAGATTGTTACATAATGTGTAGACCAAGGCTGTAGCCATGGTGTCAACATTGGAGGGGACCAAATCTTCCAGGGGGTCTGGGGGTGTGCCCCCAGAAAAAAAAATATAAATTTGAAAACGAATTTCCTGCCATTTCCTGCCTAAAATATTAAAACATTCACTAACACATAGGATTGACTTTTTATTTATGTTTTACAATAATGTCTAATAGTGTATTGTATTACATTGCTCTGTGTTTAATTTTTTACCTTTTCTTGTTTCATTGTATGTAATGGCAGAGATTAGGGATTAATAAAGTACAACCATAACCACAATCATATAAACAGAAATACATTTTATAGCAATATATTGGGGGGGACATTTTTGGCATATTTGAATATGGGGGGTGGGGGGGAGGATGTCCCCCCCCCCCAATATATATTTTAATTACGGCCTTGGCGTAGACTGCAATTGAGTAACTTGTGGGTTAAATCTAGATTTAACTTGTGGGTAATTTTTCAAATGTGATGCCGGGCACTCAACGCATACTCTTGCGAATTATGTCACGGGATCTTCTAAGTCTGCTGTGAATCTGACGTTACAGTTAATATTCACTGCAGTGATTAATCAGGACGGCCACTGGATTCGAACCTATAACCTCTGCAACAAGAAACTAATGCGCTACAGCTTGGACTTGTCACCCATTACCTGATTAGTAAGGATGACCATAGGTCTGCATATAAACATTGAAGTCGAGCAATCCTAACATTTGCCAGGCTTAAAATATTGCTTTGCATTCTTAATGTGTTTAAGTGCTTTCAACCAAAAGCAACATTTATTATGCCTGCATAGAGTAATTGCTTTCTTCATAGGATGTTGGCAGACCTGAATTAAGGTCATTCTGGGCCTAAGCAAGGATCACATTTCAGGTCCCCTCCCCCATGCCTTCGGGTCCTGATGTCACAGCCTTTTCAATGGTCAACTTGACATGTCTTACGCATTTCCAATTTGTTCCAGTATGATTAGACTTGGAGGTAATGCATTTTTTTTCACTACTACAACATACCATACATATATACGTCTAGCATAATGGCTTTAATGTATCATGGTTTTATCATTTAAATTCCAACATTAAATAGTTATATGGATGAAGGCCTCCACACATCACCAGTGCATCACGGTCTTGTGATATCGCAATCCTTCGTGCCCTTGCACATGATCTCTTTTCATTGTGAAAGATCCAATGCAGAAGATCCCACGAAGCTCATGGTCCACCTTACACCGCATCTGCACAAATCCATGGCAGATGCGATATCTCATGCGCAAATGTGCGACTGTGGTCATCATGAACAGACCGTGCAACGTGTGTAATGACGCAATGCCTGATCCGCAAATGCGTAGGAGACATCGCAGCGATACGCTCCTCTGCTCGTGACGTGGTTATCTGGCTTGACTACTTGAATGTGACATTGTAGCTCTGCATCTACATCAGCAGCCGTACGAAAGAAGAAGAAGATTGCTCCATCTTCGTGGTGGTTGTTGTCAGTTGCGCTCTTGGGTGCGTTCGCTCAATTTGGCAGTTGCTGCGTCCAAGTCTCAGCCACTCACCACTCGAGTCCACGAACTTTTCTAAACAGTCAATGATACCTCCATAATTAGTTTTTGACTCTTTTATATACAGTATATTTGGAAAGGGTGATGAAACTTACTTGGAAAATTGTAAACCCGTTTATCATAGCGAGTCATATTCAGTGATCGAAAAATGTCATCCAAATGCACATTGGTATGTTGTTTTTCATGATCAATTTCAGTTTTTTAAAAATATTTATTTATTATGCATTTAAATGTTTGTAATCAGCCATAATTGTCTTATCTCATTTCTGGTTCATTGCATAGTCAATTGAGAATGTGGTTTGAAATGTACTTATTTAGAATCCCGTGGATTCATATGTAAATAATTAACTATATACAGGAAGGCCTCACTAAGTCTCACAGCTTTTTCGGGAGAGCGCAGAATTGACATATCTGTCCAATTTCATTAAAGGCTAAACAAATTGTAACACTTTCTGCATATGGCGAGAAACTCATGAGACATTTGTGAGGAAACTAACGCACCTGTACATTGGCTAAAGTCACATATCCGAGCGAGAAAGCTTCGAGCCCCATCTGTTCTTCTCGCATTTGCTGGCCACCTCACCCTCCACATGACAAAAGAGTCATCAAGCTAATTTCCAAAGCACAAGAACGGTGATTCCGACACTGATGACGATCTATGCATGTGTAAAATGGGTTCCAGCAGCCGAGTAAATCTTGAACCTGGACGTTATTACATCTTCAACACAGCACGTAACAACATCAGGGAATTACTCCGAACCTCCTTCTATCCGCTCCGTTCATTATCTTCTCCGTCCTTTCTGGAACCTTCTCGACTCTCCACCGATCTCCACTTCGTTTCTCCCAACCGAGCGCTCATTTCCATTAGTTATTTTTTTCTTTCCCAGGCACTTTAAAATGACCCTGATGACCAATCTACAACAGATCATCGATTGATCCGGCGGCTTCGCGGGAGGGGAGGAAGGGGGTGCTGGATTTTTAAAAACGCCTGGAAAATCGCATCCTTATTTAAAATATCTAATTTTTGCACATTCTTGTATGGCACAATGTTTTTTATGCGTTGGTTTTTATGTTTATTGTGTTTTTAATTTGTTTACTGTATGAAATTGCCATAAATAAACATACACATCGACACAAATAAATGTTCTACTTAAAAAAAAGTTACTGTATTCAATGTATCATACTACTCCAATCTCGAAGACTCTCTGCATGCAGTGATGTATGTGCGTGCAGTATTTTCATTAAGTTGTTGTATGTAGTGTATAATGCACTGGATGTAACATTTGACACTGAAATCAAGCGTAGCTACTTTTTGTTGTTGTTGTTGTCACCCACACGGTGCCGATCGCCGGACTGGCTCGGATAATGTTGGAAGCAGCACGGATAATCACGTCGGTGCCGGAAAATCGATGATTGACCGTAATTCGGAATGGTTCTCTATCATCTTCCAATCAGACTGTGTGCCCTGTGTCGGCTCTCCCCCGTGATAGCTCCTAGCCAATGAACTCGCGAACCATTGGTGCCTCATTTGCCAGTAAAAAAATATGATAATTGTTTTTTTACCATTTTTTTTGGCAACAAAACTGACATTTTTTTTTACAAGGAGTCATGTTTGCATAGACCACAATACCTGCAGTCGTAATGCAAACAAAAAACATAACTCTGATAATGTATGCACTGTCCTTGAAGTTGAATGGTCCACACTAGGCTCTAAGGAAAGCTGTCTCGGGTGTGGACCAATCAACTTCAAGGACAGTGCATATAGTATCAGAGTTCTGTTTTTTGTTTGAATTATGACTGCAGGTATTGTGGTCTATGCAAACATTACTCCTTGTAAAAAAAGGTGTCAGTTTTGTTGCCAGATAAACGGGTAAAAACCCAATCATCAAATCGCGAGCCGTTGGACTCCCGGTGACTACATCGAGGTGTATTTATTAATCGGGTTCGCCTTTGGGGCCTTCCCTAACAAACGAATGAACGTGCAGTGGTCGTGCGATGACAATGCCGCGCCAGCATTGAATGTCGAGGTGGTCACGCAAGCGACAAGGCACCACGCCCAGATAAATTAAGGTAGTGGAAACGGGGATAGGAGGGGTGGGTAAAACTCCAAAGAGAATGAGAAGAGAAAGTGGGTACAGAAAGAGCTGTTGGGACAAGAGGCGAGGTTATCTCTGGGGCAGTGAAAAGGCTGGACATCGAACAAGCGAGTGTTCGTCGTGCTGGTGTTGAGTGGAACATTAACGGTTCCCACGCCAGGCCGACTTTCGTGTGGGACTCCCTTGCAGATAGGTGGAAAAATAGATGGCTCGAATGGCTGAATCACCATTGCTTGAGTGATTGAATTGTGATTATGATGAAGGCGATGCTGACGATGATCACATGTTGTTCGCTATTCGAGCGTAAGAAAGGTAGTCACACGGTTGAATAGTTGCTTGAGTCATTAAATAATGGTGCTGATGGTGATTGCAGTGCTGGTTTAGTAACATGGATATCAGTTTTTGCTGAAGTTCCAACCTCTTTCTTGCTTAGTGATCACATTTCATGCTTATACACACGGATAGAAAGGACTGTCTGCTGTGCATGCACACATGATTTAAGACAATACTACCGGATAAAACACTGAGAGAAACTTCACACAAGATTTGGACCAACAACTACAGCCCTCTGTAATTGACCCATCCTTTGCCGCGAGACGTAGAATTTTTAAAGCGAGTTGGAATAAACCCCGCGGAGAACTCGCGCAGCCTTTTCACGGATCTATCTGCGAGTCTCATAAAGTTCAAATTTCCAATTTGCGTCTGTTCCCGGAGAGGGCCAAGCCTCGGTCAGCTCGGCTGAAATGAGTTTTTGCAAGGAAACTGATTTTGGCCAATCCGCGAGCTCCGTTTCAGAGGAGATGATGCAGAGAGCCATTGCGAGCGGCCGTGTTTGTCTGCGTTCACCGATGACTTTAAAATGAGTTAACTTTTTTTTATTATCGCCACGGCAAACCACTGGATGGCACCAAACAACCGCGCATCGCAGTGTTTTTCAGGGCACGCTGTTGACTCGGGAGGGCTTTTTACAAGAAAACAAATATTTTCGCAACAAGCTTAAAGCCTAGACAATAAAGGAACATGCTACTGTAGTTGAAAGTTATTTTTATATGTTTGGATTATGTTAGATATTAAATTAATAGCATATTACCACGCTATTAATAGCATTAACCGAGGAGGCAATACATATTGTCTGTCGCAGATAGGAAATTGCCTGTCTGTGGTATTATTGGCTGGGTTATCACTCAGTACCCCCATCGGTAAGACCGCATTCATATTCTGGCCAACGGTGACTGCCTGCCTATCGTCACGGGGTATTTCACGAGTTGGCAAAATGAGCATCTCTTTACTAATCTGCACTACATGATGGGATGTTAACATTGGTGGTCCTATAAATATTAGGCTGAGGTCCCCACCCTCCCACATCGCTGGCAATGTGGAATTTACCCTGCTAGGTCAGGGCTGCCAAAAGAGATGACCACCAATTTAGGCTCGTTCCTGTAGGGAGACATCGACTTGTGACTGCCTGTATAATAGTGTTCTGGGGAAATGTCTAGAGGGCCGGAGATAGCCTCCAAAGTGCATTACATGTCCTTGCACTCTTTAACATGTAATGTTGCATGTATAAATATAGGCCCTGTATAAATTGCATCCTTTATGACAAGCTCACTTGCCAACCATTCAGAATGCTCCCACGAGCCCCCATCCTAGGGATTACAAAGCGACGGCTAAAACAGCCCCCCTCAATGCATTACAAACAGCGCGTTATTTTTTCCCCAGCGCCCTCAGAAGAATGCCACTTCCAGGAATCCGTAACCGAAACACAGTTTATGCATTTTGTTTGATTAACAGAGATAAATGCGTGTGATTGAAATCTGCGTAAACGTGCGCAGTTTCCCTGTTTCCTAATCTCCCCAATTGCTTTGAGAGATCAAATGAATTTGAAAGGAAGTCAGCTTGACTCGCATTGTTGTTAGACGTCCTCCGTTTGCGTCAGTCACTCCGTTCATGCACCCACTTGTGTCATCATTTATTTGTATCCCTTCCTCAGTGATAGTGTTTGCTTCTTCATTCTCTTCCGCTGTACGAAGCGATAATTCTCAATCCCAGTTATGGGACGAAGCGATGTTCCAATGGCTTTGCAAACGCCCCATTTGGAAATATAAACAGTGTCCAATCAATCGGATATGGAATTTCCAATGAATAATCTGTACTATGCAGCATAGGGAAAATATATTATGATAATTGTCCTTCAAGATATCTCAAATTGTCTGTAATTGGGGCTATTCAAATGATCGGTGGTACTTTAATAGCTTTAGGATCATGTGCCCACTTGAGTACGGTTAATCAGAGTTTTTACTGCACGTTTGCTCATGTACGATGTCTTCCGAAACGGGGTAATTACAATAAATGTAATGGTCAAATTACCTTCGCCTCCTCACATTATCAGACTCGCTACACAGATTACAAACATCATCGATCTCCAAGTTCACTACTTCCGTATATATATAAAAAAACATTAATGTGTTGCGGTCATACCTTTGCCTTTCTCAGTTTAAAAATCCCATTACAGGAAACGAACGCGTAGAATACGTTAATAAAGGCTTCAGCGAGGGCCCATTAGCACCTGTGTACGAACACAAATCGAAAACACTTCACCGCTTTTGTCTGGTAACAGAAACAAATAAAATGGGCTATAACATTTCTGGCAATGGTGCTTATGCAGAGCAGAGGGGGAAGCAGCACGCAATACATTTTGCCTGTACCTTGTAAAATGGTACCTTGAAAACACTTCGGAAGTTATAGGTAATAATAATTTAGTATAATCACCTTTGTTCTGGCGGCAGACATGTACGATGTTTCACAGACATAGCCTACAGTAGTTTGACAGGAGGGGAGGATATTGCTTTGCGTTTCCCAATTGAGTAAATTCTTAAATGACCTTTGAAAACAGAAAAATAACGTGGTTTAGTATTTGGGAAGTGATGGGGTTCCCCCCCCCCTATCTTCTCTGAATGAAAAGTAACAACTCAACACATCGGCCGATGGTTTGACAGAAGACAGCTCGTCAAGTGTGAATAATATTTTAGTTTACTTCACAGCGTGAGGCAAACAGCGAATAATGCACAGTTAGTACACTCGCAGTTAATAACCAGGACGGCCTGTTGGATCCGAAGCTGTGATCACTGCAACAAGGGGGAGGAAGCACTGCTGCTGCTGCTGGGTCGTGCCACTGCGCCGATCTCTGGTACCTCGTTGTGTCTTGCGCCAAGCTCCACAGCTTCCTATACTTGTCGCCTTTTGCTTGAGATGATTATGTACCTTGTCAATCCACTGCATCTTTGGTCTTGAAATGTTTTGTTGTTCCACGTTCTTTCTGAGAAGCTTTTCTAAAAAGATATTCATACAATTATTCCCGCAAAAATATTTTGTCAGAAAATGTGTGCTTTTATATATCGTATAAAACAAGGGAAATTATTTTAAACTACTGGACATAAAATGATACGACCGTACTTCCTAAGAATAATAATTCTACTGTGTAATAAGGCACGTTTTCATTGAGATAGCGTCTAAAAATAAACATGTTGACCTTCTTTGAAAAGACGATGCTATTGGAATGGTCACAATTCAGAAATAAATATGCTCTGCATCAGCGCTTGGTAACAAAGAATGAAAGCTGGGGCAGGAAAAGGTATATTGTTTACCAGTGTCAATACCGATACCACAGTGTGCACTAGCCGTAATGGAGGTAATTTGGGTGTTATTTGGCTTGTTCTCTGTGATAGAGGTATTTTGCGAAGGCTAGAAAATTACCAAAACTGGTGACAGTTACCTCAGTGAGGGCTATTGGAAAGTTGACTTGATTGTATGCTGCAGCCTGGTTGGCATTATCAGCAATCCGAGACTGATATTTCATTGTAAGAAATTGCTTTGGAATGATTAATTCCTCATGGTTCCATGGCTCAATTGCATAATGGCAGCTATTGTCGTGGTATTCCACCCCCCCTCCCGCCCCACAGATGCAGTGCAATGATTATTATACGAGTTTTGCCTGAAAAGCAACGCCACAGCATAGAACAGCGGCGATCTGACCACAGGTGTTTGTGCTTTCCCGTGTGGAGATTCTACAACGCAGAGTGCACGTCACAGAGCATGGACCATAATTCCCATTTGAGTAATGCTAACCTTCAGACCTCATGTTTTTAAATACCTGTGTTCGCCCACAGCAGCATTGACACATGCTCTCAAATTTCGATAAACAAGTTATTTTCACGTGGGTTATTCACAAGGCGATGCCTCATTTGATGTAATTGCATCATTTCAAGTGTAGGATTGTCTCCCCTATTGGAATTGTATGTGGGGCTGGTGACTAATAGGATACAATCAGATATGTTGCGTCTTAGTGATGAAATGCTGGAGGCAAGTAGAATCCCTCCATATATGGAGAGAGACGATACTAATTTTACTGACGTTACATTGGATGGCTGCACTTATCGAGGTACTGTCATGCACTAGTTACGATTGTTCATTATTTAGTTGCAAGTCATTTTCCAATCTCTACTCTGGGTCATTAAATTCAAACACCATTGGCCTCATCTTCCATATGATGTCACGAGGACTGTCATAGCCAATTTAGAGGAAATGAAAATGTTCAATAATGCCTTGATGCATCGGCCAGGCAGCAGCTGATTATGAACGACCCAACATTTGCAGACTGGTTCGGTTTTTAAATGCAGGGCCCACCAGACCATCAGTATATTTGTGTGTGTGTGTGTACCGGCCTTCATAGGTGCTCACTAACAGCGCTTGCCCCTACAGTCTGTTAAGGCTATACGGGGGATCTTTGTCTTTATCTTTTATATATAAAGGGTGCTTCAAAAAAAACTTTATTACTTCTGAGAATTTGCAACAATACCACAAGAAATGTGCCTCCGGGCACCTGGAGAAGAATCCAGGCATGTGTTGACAATGATGGCGAGCAAGTGGAGACTAACTTTTTTAAGCTATTAACATTACATTTGTTATCATGTTGCAGTGTATTATCCGTTTTTTACATTAAAAACGATAGTGCTATGTAAGTGTTAACATTTTTGTTAAATACCCTGTATATGTCTTGACTTAAAGCTTTCGTGACTGCAGGAATTCATATTCTTGGGTCTTTCAGTAAAGTCACCTAGGAAGAGGACCGCTTGTGTTGCGATCGAAACGTCGTAGTTTCTTTGTTATTTTTTGTTATTTTCTTTGAACCTATCTACGTGAATTTACCGAAAGACCCAATAATATGCACCATGTATATGCATCAGCA
This sequence comes from Lethenteron reissneri, assembly GCF_015708825.2. Classification (NCBI taxonomy): domain Eukaryota; kingdom Metazoa; phylum Chordata; class Hyperoartia; order Petromyzontiformes; family Petromyzontidae; genus Lethenteron; species Lethenteron reissneri. The sequence goes on along the minus strand of NC_083813.1, from coordinate 4,727,507 downwards.
GCAGTAGCCACGGCTGGATGAAGAAGGCCTTTCCAAGCCAGAACCATCTCTGACAATCCACATAACATCTAAATACCATTGTCCATATATGCAATGTAAACAGTGTGTGCTTTGTGTATATTACGAGTATGTATTATATTTTGTGCCCCACGTGTTTATAAGGTTCTAAAATTGTGAACTATTTCTTTATTTTACCAGGTAAGGCCGACTGAGCTATATCGATTTTTTCAGAAGCGACATGGCAACAAATGATAGCCCAAAGGAAGTGGATTATCACGTGGAAATTTCGAGCCGTCAAATACTCAAAACGCATGATTCTAATTGTGGAGGGAGAAAAAAATCCACGCGACCACAGGGAGAAGATGAAAACTCCAAATATACAGGCGCGAGGGTCGGGCTCGAAACCCACGACCTCCTGTATACCAGGCGAGGTAGTTAACATCTCGCCACCGTTGTTCCCCAAATACCATCCACAGGGGCTCTCTAAAGTTAGCGGAGGTCTTTCCGGTAGCAGTGTTGCGAACAAGTAATTGCAGGGCAGCAAGTTTGCATTATTTACATCGCTGTATAAGAGTGCCAACGTGTTTTGTAATGTACGAATCATACATTTAATATTGCAGATTACAAACGTAACAATTAGTCAATCGAGAAATGTACGTATGAATATATTTAAAATCAATAAGATATTACAGAAAAGATTTGATCATCAATCAATTAAATTCAATACATAATAAAACGTGATTAAGTACACATACAAACACGTTCAGTAGATACATTATATATGTAGTATATGCAAGTAAAATGAATGGGTACACCAAGGTTAGTCGACTGGTAGGTCATCTTTCGTAGGTCAAAGTGTGGGCACTGCCACCTACCCCAAGACATCTCGTCAGTGTGGAAGAGCAGGCCCTGCTTTCTGAGTCTATGGGTTTTCGTGTGAGTCTATGGATATCTGTGTGAATCTATTCGATGAAATGCATTTGTGATGTTATAATGTGTAATGAGTGGAGAAGTTGAGCAATATGGGGACCTCATTTGCCAGTAAAAATATGATAATTGGTTCTTTACCCTTCTATCTGGCAACAAAACTGACACCTTTTTGCAAGGAGTCATGTTTGCATAGACCGCAGGTATTGCGGTCTATGCAAACATGACTCCTTGCAAAAAGGTGTCAGTTTTGTTGCCAGATAGAAGGGTAAAGAACCAATTATCAAGTTGAGCAATGGCACTGAAAGTGCTATCGCGTGAGCATAATTCCTGGCTTAGGCTCACAAGAGTGGAGAGTGATATTTGTATCGGTCCATGACCACTTCCCTCTTCAACCAACCTGCACTGACCAGCGTGGTGAAGTATGGTCAAACAAAACCCCCATGCCTGTGGGAAAGCTTTGAGCCAGTGTCAATCATTAATTTCGAAATACATGTGTACATATAACAAAAAACAAACAAAACTTGCACACACATACCGTACACGCATATGGACAAAGCAATGTGCATACATGACTCGGTCATGTATGCACATTGCCAAAGCTCCAAATGTGTGTTGCACTACATACTTGCGTATTTAAAATGTATAATTTAATGCTATCAAGCAGGCATCTATGAGCACAATATGGTCTGGGAGTCAGCTGTCATCGTGATGCAATGCTTACGGATTTGATTTCCTGCGAGGGTTTAAAACACCTGCTCATGCAGGCACGATGTTTTTGATTTCAAACTCAGCCAACGTGCCAACTTGGCGATGTGCAGATATGTGAGCCCTCCTAAAGTGACAACAGACTTCCACTTACATTCCCCCAACCTGTGACGACAAATCTAGGAATATCTCCCACGTCATTTAACATGCCAGATGCTGCTTGCCTTGCAGTGGTCAGCACACTGGACTTGCAATGCCTCTGTCCAGCCAGCGGTGTAGAGAGCATACACAGCAGCCCGTCTCATCAGCAAGCGACCTGTTGTGGGGTAAAGTGTGGGTACTCTCACCTAGATGTGTGGCAAGTGTGGAAGAGTAGGCCTAATGCGCTCGAGACGTGCTCTCCAGAACTCCCCTCTGTAGTTCAGACACTCCTGCCAACAGTTGCGTGAGCAGGCAATTGCAGGGCTGCACTTTTACATTTCGAGGTTAGCATGCAGGATAGTGCTGTACAGAGTATATTAAGTATAAGTGTTGTGAATGTATATAACTCAAAGACTCAAGAGACACCGTTAAATTATTCATGTAAAATTGTTATTGCACCGGGTTAATTTGTATTTGAATTTATATAATGTTGATTCCGTACACGTGCAAACTGAAAGGGTTTATATTGCACAATTAAACATGGTTTCCAAAGGCCGAAACCACGCCCGCAACATGTGTTATCGATTTCCGTGGCTTGAGGCTTGTTTTCTGACTGAAAACACACGTAAATACGTAAATGCAAGAATCACTATCATAGAAAATTAGAACAACCTTTGTAAAAAATTAAAAACCTCTGAAAAGTTTTTCAATTCAATAAATGTGCCAGAGACAGAATGAAAAGCCTCCTGCTGGGAATGATGATGTATGGATAGTGGCAATGTGCTGTAGAATTTCGTTAGTATGCATTGCCTGTAGCATTATACAAAAACCATTTCACAGCAAAGAGGCTGCATTGAGTGTGAAATTGATACAGGTCTGCGGAAAATAGAGTAAGGCAGAAACTGCTGGCAATTCAGTGCACACACGCACGCCATTCTCTCCACCATTTCGGAAAGACACTCCCATACACGAACCAATTTATATTTTTTTGGCTGGGCATTTCTGCTGGGAGCTCGGAGAGGCCCTGAGCTACATTGAACTTTTTTTTATTCAGTGTTCGCCATGGTAGGGAGTTGAAGTTTCCAAGACCAATATGTCCGAGGAACCAAAGGCAAAAAAGAAATAGCTGTCCCAACCCCCACAAAACTCTCCTGACGTAGAGATGCACGGAAAAGGGCAAAGGGTGAATGTGTCACGTGCGATCTTTGTATTGCCCTTTTAGATTTTCCTCACATTTATTTCGTCATGATATCTTACATCCTTTTTTTTTGGACAACTACCACATTTTATATTTAACACTGGGGACACAAAATGATTTCCCCTCAAGGCTTTGCGGCGGTAATGTCAGAGACAGTATGTCATTATCAGCGATTTCTTCCCATGTGGTTTTTGCACAAATGAAATGCGGCTGAATTGCAATGCTTGCTCCAGGTGACTTGCACTCCAGGTGGCTTGTATACTGCATACCAGCACATTCCAAGCCCACCCATTGCACTACATTTACACGACAGACAATTTCACCCGCGGTGCCACACATAACAATGTGAGATGGCCCAAAAACAACACCTTTCAACTAAATTAGGGTGCCTCTCTCGGCCTCCGGATTAATAGCAAAAAACACAGGAGTGTTTCCATATGCTTACGTTTATTACGACAGGCAAACCAAAGCGCTGTTCAATCCGACCTGTACACTACATTACACGACAGACAATGTTACCTGCGGTGACACGACATGACAACGTGAGACAGCGCAGTCACACCTTTAAAATACATGAAGGCCATCTCCCCGCACCAAAAAAAAACCCAGCCACTCGTGTTTGGATATGCTTACATTAATTACGAGCGGCAACAGGGGAAGCTATGCATTTTAGCTTATTCTTCAAAAACACGCTTACTTTCGTAAGTAAAAAAATGCAAGTCTCCAGCAATTGCTACATATCCGTTGAGAATGGGGATTTGTGGTAGTCATCTTTTCTTACAAGATGATTTAGAGCTGCATGGTAGCTAAGGTTTGTTGAGGTTCCTTCATTATTGCTGACCATTAAAAATGGCCCTAAAAAAATAAGACATTACCGAGATACATTCACAGCAAGCTGCCACACATTAGGCAACTGTTGCACGCCAACTTGGGCAAAGTTTCTAAAATAAAATCCTCATCAGCTCACTCTTGGCACGTGGCTTAACCTTAGCTAACGCACAATAGCATACACATGGGCATGAGCTGAGATGTTAAAATATAGGTTGGATGACTATCAAAGGGCAGTGGTGGTGGCCTTATATCTCAGCTCCAGTACCCCACGTGACATCTCAGCAGAAAATGGTCAAATTCCAAGTGCCTCGTTTTGACAACTTGGAGCCAATAATTGGTTCTTTACCCTTCTATCTGGCAACAAAACTGACACCTTTTTACAAGGAGTCATGTTTGCATAGACCGCAATACCTGCAGTCATAATACAAACAAAAGAACATAACTCTGATAATGTGCACTGTCCTTGAAGTTGATTGGTCCACACCCGAGACAGCTTTCCTTAGAGCCTAGTCTCACATGGGTTGGACCAGATGACGCCAAAAGGCGCACAACTTGGAGCCATTCGAACATTGTGCACTTCCACTACCACGTGACTTGCACGAATATAATTTTAAAGTAATATTTCAGACTTAAGCTTTTCGTGACTGCAGGAATTCATATTCTTTGGGTTTTTCGGTAAAGTCACGTAGATAGGTTGAAAGTAATAAAAATAAAATAAACAAAAAAACTACGTTTCGATCGCAACACCAGCGGTCGTCATCATGGCAGAGAGAAGAGGCTGACCCCCATTTTCTCTCCGCCTCATGGTGACCGCTTGTGTTGCGATCGAAACGTCGTCGTTTTTTGTTTATTTATTTTTTATTAATTTGAACCTATCTACGTGACTTTATCGAAAGACCCAAAGAATATAATATTTCAGAGTCACGTCGAATATTAACAGTCTCTCATAGAAGGGAAATAATAAAATAATAAAAACATAACAATAATATGAATCCCTGCAGTCACGAAAGCTTTAAATCGAAATTTAAAGTCTCTCATGGATTAATTCGAATTTCTCATTGAATCTCCGGTGAATGTTAGTAACAATGTCCTTTGAGAGTTCGTAACAATGCCCCTCTTCTATCCGGGAATGGCCTCACAGATTGCCAGGGCTTTTCTTGAGGGTCCTACATTGGGACGCTTGGCCATTTCAATTTATGAGTGTTTGGCTTTGAGAAGCAACCCGGAGCACCGGAGGAAAAGCCCATGCATAATACCGGCTATAGCACTGAAAGCTCCACACACACACACATTCAAAAACACGTTGTTGCACTGCCACCTCCTGGCTGCCTCACAGCCCAATCAATCGACACCCGGTGTTCTCGGGCAGTCGTTTCATCCAATTGTAAGGTGGCCCACCGAAGGCTGACTAATGAATTACACAAATCTCGCAGTCACGGGACAGCTGTCACGGTAGAACGAACTTGATTGGTTGAGGGATTCGCAAGAATTTTGGGAAATGAGGGACGAGTGGCGGAGTTTGAGGACGATTTTCGAAGATCGGTGGTGAAGAGGAGGAGGAGGAACATCGGGAAAACGTTCTAGAAGGTTCGCAAAGGAACGGGGAACAGATGGCAACAAATGGGTGGCGAAGCTCTCTGCGAGTGCGTGTAAGTGGAGCGATAGATTTCCTTACGCGGAGATCGACTCGCGTGGACTGCCTTTCACAAGTACCAACTGGGCTCAAGCCAGCTGAGCTTTCAAAAGCAGACGAGATCAGTCACACCGTTGGTAATTTGGATGTTGAGTGTATGAGATCACACCTTGGCTAACTATGCTTGGACAGGCCATCGTTACTGCGGGTGTCTCATTCTCTGGTGTTGAGGAATTCAATTTGCTCCGCTTCCAGCGTTTGCTCATGCACCCCACGCGAAGTCGACACCCCCTCCTTCCCTGGTCTGCTGGTCTACCTCCCAAATCACCCCCCCCTCCCAATAATCTCAGCCATCCTCCCGGCATAAGGGTCTTGCTTTGTTGGCCCTTTTTGACATTTTATTTTATCCATAGGAAGGAAAGATATTATATTGAAGGTGACAGTTAATCTATAATCCATTGGAATTGATATTTGTTGTGGACGTATAATTTATTAAATGTAATTTGATTTAAGAAGCAGAATTTTGATTTATGATAATATTGTGTTATCTGTGTAGCACTAGGCTTTACGCAAATAAATGTATTTCATAAAATAATATTCCTCTCTTATTGCATTTACTTCATCTCCAAATTAAATTCATAATAAGGTTATCATTTTTCCGTAATGGCACATTTTAAATGCGTTGCGGTGGGGGGGGGGCTATGGCACACTTTACCAAAGCCTTTTTAAAAAAGTATCATGCAATATTGTTTCAGAGATCATATCACTGATGCCACTCTTATTTTCATTTTGAAAATGGCAAAGTCCCGTCATAACCGGCAATAATTTACGATGTTTACTTTGCGCCGTGACTCCAGGCAGTGTCTGCCAGTTAAAGAATAATGGCCTGCGAGGTACATTTTTCAATCCGCGCACGGTGTGATCTACAACAGGTGTCAGGCAGGCGAGAAAATAACATTTTTAACCATTCCACATCACGCGGGCAGCGCTCCATCAACCGGCTCTGCAAATCAAAGCGGAGAGCTGAAATAAAGTGTCAATTCGTCTGTTTCAATGTCACCTTGAATACTCGGTGAGAAAATGTACTTTTCAGAAATATTTCATACGCTCGTCCGTGTACTGTATGAGCATGCTAAGGATATCTGTTGTGGGTTTTTTTTGGGGGGGGGGCGCGGGGGGGGGGGGCACTCTTTTGTTTTAACGATATACGGCAGATATTTACAAATCGATGCACTGCACCGTCGAGTGTTGCAACCCTTAGGGCCGGCTTTTAGAAGCAATGACTTTGCTCAAATCTGCCGATTCACAAGCAGCCGAGTTCAGCCGGGTCGCAGGTGTGTTTGCTTATTGTAACGAGTGAGTCAATTGGCCTTGGAACTTCCTGCCACTGTCACAGCTGAACAACTTTGCATTGCTATCGAGTCAAGACTCCTGACGTCCACATACTGCGTAGATATATGAATTCAGTGTGGACGCACGCGTGCATGCAAATTATTTGTTTTTAGTCTTGAAAGAAACGTCTTCAGGAACCGTCTGCGATAGATGTCAGGCAAATAAATTATACTGGTAGTAACCTCCTGGTTACACCAGCCCACAGGGGATTATTGTGTCTGTCCGTCCGTCGTGCATCCAAAAATGGGAGGGGTGGGGCTGGGTGGAGAGGGGAGGGTGGGGAGGGGCTGGGTGGGGAGGGTGGGAAGGGGTTGGGTGGGGAGGAAGGGGCTGGGTGGGGCTGGGTGGGGAGGGGCTGGGTGCAGAGGGGAGGGTGGGGAGGGGCTGGGTGGGGAGGGTGGGGGGCGGTAGGGGTGGAGCTGGGTGGGGAGGGGCTGGGTGGGGAGGGGCTGGGTGAGGGGTGAGAGGGGTGGGGCTGGGTGGGGGGTGGGAAGGGTGGGGCTGGGTGGAGGGTGGGAGGGGTTGGGCTGGGTGGGGAGGGGCTGGTCACCCCGTGGTGCCCTTATAAAACTCAACGTTTAACCTACTCACGCCGGCTTGTGCCCGCCCTCACAGTCGGGCATATTTGCGAAATACACCACGCCGCCGTTGACCCTGGCCATTGACCGAGCAACCCAACGTTCCTACCAGCTCCCTCCGCAGGAATGTGTTATTCATTTATTTTGTTATCATCTGGAAGACCAGAAGCTTCAGAGGAAACTCGTAATAAGAAGCAGCATATTAATAATGATGATCGTCGGTGTTAGTTGTGGGGGTTTTTGGGCCATAATTCACCACACTGATCAGCAAGGGTTAGTGTCGGGATAAGGCTGGACCAGTTCAGACAACGCCGCTGTTGTTAGCCTTTGTCAGGAATCAAACCTACGTTTTCTGGGTTCATAATAAAGTTGACTAACCCCTGCAATCACCAATCCACCTACCCAGAGAGCATAAGACACAGTGTCCTGTACAAGCGTATGTTCAGAAACTCTATTCGGTATGCAGAACTGTACGGTCACGTGTAACAGCAATTGCTCAATAAAATAAACTGTGCAAATATGTAGAGTACCCTATAAGCCAAAGCCAAAGATCCCCCGTATAGCCTTAACAGACTGTAGGGGCAAGTAGTGTTAGCGAGCACCTATGAAGGCCGGAACGGTACACGAGGGGGTGGGTGGCCAGCACCACGCCCGACCGCCTTTGTCTTCCCAGTGGCGATGTTTATACACCGCACAGGTACTCATTTGAGGCTGAGTCAACCTAGGAGAGAGGCCCAGAACCGGTTCAGATAATCGTCACTGGTGTTGACCATGAGCGGGAATCGAACCCGGGTGGCCAGGTTAATAGAAAAGCGCTCTAACCGCTACACCACCACTCCACTTATAAGCAAACTCATTCACACATACATTTTTATTTATCCGGTCGTGAGTTATCCTTTGATGTGCTGTACGTTTTAATGTTGTTCTAGAAGGGCGACAAAGCTGACATTTGGCAGGTATGTAGTTAAGTCAATGCTTATAACTAGCAATAAACAAATAAAAACCTCTTCTGTTATTTTTGGCCCACAATAAAATTCGGGCCCAAAAAAGTTTTGGAACCTAGGGCAGCAAAGACTTGCGTCTGGAAGTACTGAAGGGCGCCAAATGTCAAATCGGACGTAAAGATTTACGCCAACTCAAATATTTAGGGTTATTTTTGGATGAAAATGTGATGTTAAATCCAGTATGAAGCCACTGAAGACTGCTACCGGTTACTAGCACGTAATATGTACTGTACAGAACAAGTACAGTAGATTGCATCTCATCCGTGACCCTATTATCCATGGGAGCAGTAGGGTCTGCGAAAACCCATATTACCCATGGCCCTATTATTCTTCCAATTAGCCACAATATTTTCCTACGGATAAGGGGAATAAATCCATGGCTAACCCGACGGATGATAGGATCCGCGATGTTCAACCCCCCCACAGCACCACGGATAAGAGTTCCTGTGTAATATATACAGCGCATACAAAAATACAACTACATCTCAAGATACAATGAGTATATTTAATCGTAAATATTTAGATACGTAATTATAATTCAGTGTGTGCATATTCACACGTGAACAAGTCAGACCTCAACAGGCATATCTGGTACTTTTGCCAAAAGTCTTTGTATTCGCAAGGAATTCATGACAGTACATGCCTAAAGTGTGTGTTTGTATCAGTTTTGTTGTGCATACATGAGTCATTCGGAGCTGATATGATTTCAGCAGGAAGTTATGGACCGGTCCATTTATGATGAGGGGGTGGTAAGTATTCCATGAGTGTGCTCCATCTTTGTGATAGTCACTGAAACTGAGCTTCGGGTCTTTCTTATTAGATCGTGATATATTGGTGCAGTCGATTTACCTCTTTTGTGTCACCTTTCAGGGCGCAATTGAACCACTGTAGATTCCAAGCATTCTCGATATACAGTAAATGTTTTACCCATCACGATAAACACAAGGAGCTTTGCTGGAAGCCAGTTGGGGCCTGCTGGGCTGACATACCTGTTAAGTTACTTTTTTGGCAGGCGAGTTAATATTTAAAAATACATCGTTTGATCTCGGTCCTGGCATGTAAATCTCCTGTTTTACAAGCTGTTCAGAGATTATTTAAATTTCATTTTTGAAAAATGTGGCCTGTCAAATGAAGACGTGAACTTCTTCATTGAAAGATCCCCTTTCACGACAAACAAATAAAAAATAATCCCTATGAACAGTAATGAACCCTGTATATGACAGCAGGTGACCACCGGCGTGTTCAGGTCGACTAATGAGACTTTATTACGACACGAGTCGCTTGTGTGGTCATCCAGAAGTGTTTTGTTTCTTTCTTCTGGACACTCCCAATGAAAGGGCCGTGCAGTCATGACTCAAGCTTGTTCATGATTTGGTTAAACAGAAGTCCCAGGAGGATCGTGCACATATTGTATCCCAGCTGTTTTCTCTGAGCTTGCTGGCAAAAAAAATGTTGTAATGAAAAAAGAGACCGGGGTTGTTTTTAACACGCTGATCCCTTCCCGCCATCGCTTTTTCAATCTGTCGATAAATTCCCCAGAGCATGCGTGGTGGTATTTGAGGAATGTAACATGTGCCTCGCAGTTTTTTTTTATTTTATGTTTGGGGGGGGGGGTCACATTACTCATATTCATGGTCCACACTTGCAACAGAATGCGTAGGTAGTATCCAGTAGACAGTACGGGGTATGTTCTCTCTTAAACGCATTTGCGTATGACCCACCAACTTTGGGACTCCGTTCCATTTTGCGAGGCTTATCTAGGTCGGGATTTGGTGGTACGCTGGCACGGGCTGGTATGCGGCACATGTGCTTTCCTAATTATCATTTTCATGTGCTTCCAATTACATGTGTATATTTATTTCGCTCGTGAAATATAATGATAATAAAACGCACGTGTGCACAGCCCCATGCAATAGCAGTGGATTGTTTAAAAAAAAAAGCCAGATTGTGTGCGAGTGTAGTAGGCTCGTCGTGATTCACTGTGGCAACCTTCAAAATAAACCCCGTATTTTTTTTATTGTTCGCAGTTTTTGTTGTTGCTGTCCAAGTCTTTAAATGCTATTGTAAACAACTTGGAAGTTTGGAGCAGAATGCGAAGAGCACGCTTTGCAGATGCAGTCAAGGAAATTGGCGTGATACGTTTTGGGGGGGGTGGAGGGCATGCCGGCAGAACTTGGTTGTAAGGCAGCTTACCAGGCAAGTGGAAGACCTCAAGCCAGATGGTTGGCTGCTGTACAAACATATCTTTGGAAGATAGACGTCGCACTTCCATACAAGCTGCCGAATGTAGCATAAGGAAGGACGCAATGGTGGCCCTTTGTGTCGAGGTGCGGTGGAATCTCAATCTGCAGCATTGGCTGAGATGGCATCTCTCGGCCGATTGAAAACGATGACGTTTTCATCGGCACAACCTACAGAAGCGCTGTGCAATGCTACGTTTTCCAATATTTTTTTTCATATAATTTACTTCTCTTATTGGCGAAGCCGAGCAGAGGGCACTGACAGTTTCATAATCAATAGAAACAAGCTCCCAGTCGCCATTGGCCCACGGGTGACTAGGATCCACCTCTAGAATTTAAATGAAATAAATGGGTAGTTAACTACCAGAGGCCAATTATAATGATCAGTTTTGATGGTGGTGGCGTTTATCTTCGAATGTTTGACGCCTTCGGGGGAAAGAGAGTCAGGCGTTCATGCGGTTTGACGTCATTCCAGATGCATTGCAAGCACAAGCAAAGCCTTTTTGTGCGTGTGTGTGTGTGCGTGTGTGCGTGTGTGTGTGTGCGTGTGTGTGTGTGCGTGTGTGTGTGTGTGCCATGACTGCAGCAGGGATGCGGCAGCATTCTTGTGCGCTTGCATCACGGCGGTAACCTTCAGCTGTCACTTTACGAACGGTTTGGTGGGGGGGGGACAAATGTGCCACAATGTATGTGTGTGTGCGTAAGCTTTGGAGGCCTCAATTCTATATTCCTCGTACTCTTTCTGTGCGAGAGAACACAACGGCGAGGGTGATTGCATACTTGGCTGCTCAAAAAAGCCAAACTGAACGCGTGATGCCGAATTGCACTATAAAACGGCACTCGTTACACAATAATACGTATGCAAAACAATTCACGATTTCAAATAGAATGGACGTTGAAACTTCTTTCGCACCGTGCGGAGCCAACCAGGCCAATCGGAGGTGGCTGGTAGCAAACGCCTATGAAGGCCGGCACGGGGCACGAGGGGGTGGGTAGCCAGCACCACTTCCGACCGCATTTGTCTCCCGAGTGGCGATGTTTACTACACACCACACCAGGTATTCAGTTGAGGCTGAGTCGACCTACGGGAGGAGGCCCAGAACGGGTTCAGATGAACGTCACTGGTGTTGGCCGTGAGCAGGAATCGAACTCGGGTCGCGAGGTTTGTAGCTGAGCACGCAAACCGCTACACGACTGCTCCCCACGTAGTATGTTTGTCTGCTGCATATATACTAACACGCGAATACCGTATAGCTTGTCCTTATACGGTATACTAATAATAATGCCAACTTTGAAGACGCGCAGTATTCGCTCACTCTCGAATGCAGAGAACGACTCAGAGGCAAGGGTAACCACAGATGAGCGGGGAATGCAGCAGCCAGGCTGTGAGCTGGCACCGACAACTGCCCAAGCTCTGTGGCCCGGTGTACGTTAAGATGTTTTCAGACAATACCTGTTCATATGAGGGATGAAACTGGAGCACCCGGAGAAAACCCACATGTGCGAGGAGTCAACGCTCTATCCCATACATTTGGAACAGATGGCAAATATCCATAATAAATGTGTTTTGGGGTTTGAGCATATAAATATATAAATGTGTCGTTAAACCCGCCGCCACCCGACACAGCAAATTAGTAAGGTTTGTCGTGTAAACAAAACATGGCAATTAGTTACGAGTTTAGCACAATGGTGTGTTAGAGAGTAAACGCATAATATTTAAGATTGGATTCTAGATTTGAAGCTTTCGTGACTGCAAGGATTCATACTCTTAGGTTTTTTCGGTAAAGTCACGTAGGTAAAAAAAGAAAATTTTAATTAATAAAAGTAAAATAAAAAATCACGACGTTACTGATACAGCAATCGTGCTGTGACTGTTCCACCTGAAGACGGAAGCTTGTGTTGCCTCCGAAACGTCGTGATTTTTTATTTGACTTTTATTATTTTTATTTTAAGATTGGAGTACGACGTTTCGCTGGTGATTACAACCAGCTTCATCAGGCGATAGCCAGAATTGTGCCGAACTAGTAACTGATTGCCACGTTTTGTTCACGTGATAAAACTTTACTAATTGGCTGCGTCAGCTGGTGGCGGGTTTAACGGCACATTTATATTTACGCGATCTAACGCTAGAAAAACCTTTATCATGGATAATATTGGTCGCGAAAGCCTACGCGTTAGACGCCAAATCGTCCACAGTTGCTGCACCGCCTTCTCCTGGCAAAGCCAGGGTTTGGCACCTCAACGCTCACGGGAAGGGAATTTCTCAACAATTGTGTGATCCACCAACGCTTGCCTCCGCAGTGTTGGTTCACACGGCCCAGCTACTGGAGTCAATTCCGCGACTCCGACGTGCAGTGCGCAATGCAATATGCACAGCACGTGTGATGTATAATGCATTGATTCCATTAACATGTTACGCAACATTTTCCTACGTCGTCCGCGCAGGCTCAGCATGCGTAACAGTGCAAAGGGGAGCGGCGAGAACGCACGGCAGTAAGTACAATTGGCATTTAAAGGCTTAAATCAATACCATTGCATGCGGACACAACTGTTTGCGGCCAGCCTCATTTCGTTTCAATGCACAGCCATCGTGAAGTCTCCCAGTGTAATGATGGGTGTCAGCCCGCACTCCATTCCGCAAGGGGTGAAGCGATCCAGTGCACGTTTACAATCGCCATCATAACAGGTGCTCCCAGCGCAAGTAACCGAAGCCTGCCACTCACATCTATTGTGGCCGTGCGTAAGAAAGCACGCGGTCTACAGTTACACGCTGTTTTATTGGACGCACCTGCTGTGGCGCTTTGAAAACCTGGATGGGATTCTTTTTCTCTCCAGGAGCCGGATCGCTCAAGCACCTGTTGACACAGTTTGCTTATTGCGCTGTCATATGCTGACTGAATGTCTGTGTAGGTGGATCGGCAAGGCAGGCGGGCACAGAGAGATTGTTGGTAAAGTGTGTCAGTACAACGAGGGGATACTGCCTCTGGACTTGCAATGCAGAGGTCGCCGATTCAGTCTCCCAGCGTGGCTGTTGTAAATATTTGTGCAAATATTTTGAATCGCCCCTGCCACTGTCCACCCAGCAGTTGCTCAAAAGGCAAGTCGCATGCGTTCGGGTAGAATTTGTGGTAGGGTAGCGAGATGTTAACTACCTCGCCTCGTATACAACTGGTCGCGGGTTAAATCCCAACCCTGACGCCTATATAATTGAATTCTAGATTTTAAGCTTTCGTGACTGCAAGGATTCATACTCCCAGATTTTTTCGGTAAACTCACGTAGGTAAAAAAATAAATTTAAAGTTAATAAAAGTAATAATGGGAATAAAATAAAATAATAAATCACGACGTTTCGGAAGCAACACAAGTCTCCGTCATCAGGTGGGACCCTCACAGCTAAAATTACTGCATCACTTGATGTGTTGCCTCCGAAACGTCGTGATTTATTATTTTATTTTATTTCCATTATTACTTTTATTAACTTTTAATTTTATTTTTTACCTACGTGACTTTACCGAAAAAACCTGAGAGTATATAATTGAAGTTTGCGCGTTCTCTCCGTAGTCGAGTAAATATTTCTTCGGGTCCTCCGGTTTTTCCCTCCACATTTAGAAACATGCGTTTGGAGTATTTGGCTGAAATACATTTCCACATATGCCATTTCTTTGAGCTATCATTTGTGGCCAGGTCGCTTCTATAAAAGAGCTAGTGGGCCTTACCTGGTAAAAAAAATAGTTTAGTTGAAAGTTTTACGTCCGGCCAATGTGAAAGAACATGTCAAAATACCTTCTACAGAGGTTCTTAAGAGCCCCTCATAGTGGAGGCCCTTCCACCAACAGAGGTGTGAGCAAGCAATTGCAGGGCTGCGCCTTTTACAACAAGTAGGTTGTTGATAGGCTTCCCGAGCGATGTGAACGTGTTCTCCCGTAATAAACGTGGGGTTTCTTTGGCAGCTCTGCTTTTCATTTCAGAAAAATTCAAAAACCTCCACGAAAGAATGCGTCCAAACATCACGAAACAGAGCGCCGCTCAAAAAACGAGTCGCATAATTTGTTGAGCTCTTTCCTGGATAAACAAAGAAAATGATGAATTAGCTCATAAAATAGTATGCTTCGGAGCATAGTCATGTTTATTGCTGTGTATGCCACAAGAATAATTTTCATTTACAAGCGGGTGGGTTCATAGGTTCAAAGTGAAATTACATAATACATTACATAACACGAATGTGTATTAAATTCGAGTGCTCAATCTACGTGCTTTGTGTGTGCATCCAGGTGCAGTGCACTGCGCTACGGACCCAGCGACTCGAGTTCGATTCTCGCTCAAGGACAACACCAGTGATGTTTGTCTGAACCAGTCCTGGGCTTCCCCTAGGTCGATTCAGCCTCAAGTGAGGTACCTGTTGCAGTGTGTGGACATGGCCACGTGCGAGCCACAGGCGGTCGGAGCGTGGTGCTGGCCACCCAAACTGCACGCTAACCAGCACTTGTCCCATAACAAGTATGTCAAAGCCTATCCGGTCACCTTTGTCAGGTGTACGTGTGAACTCAGCGTTGCTCAACCGCGGTGCCGAACTTATAAGTAAGCTTTTAAAACACCATTTGTCTTGATAATGCAACACCAGCTACATTGCTCTTTAGCTGCAGGTGGTAGTTGCATTTTATGGGCAAACACTCCGAGCAAACAGACCGCAAGGCCATCATGGGAGATGAAACATACACGCGTTCGAGTACACACAGGACATGGCCTGCGACTTACACAATTCCCCGTGTTGGATCAAAAGGGACCCCCCCCCCAAATCTCCCACTGGGCAATCGCATCTCACCCGTGCAGGATCCCAGAGATTACGTCGATTTAATTATTTAAGTGAAAACCCAAAAGAGGTCTGTGACTCTTTTGAGCGTCACCCTCCGAAAGCATTAACTCCTTAATAGCATCGCTAATGCGCGCATATTAAATTAAGCGCAGTGATCAAAGGAGGTCCGGGGATTTTTATATTTAACCCGCCTAAGTGTAAAAACAAATAAAAATAGGGGATCCTTAATGATTTTGTACACTAAAATATGGTTTCTATCATTATCTGGGATGTTGGCAATTAGGACTTACAGCTACCCAATTACTGGCTGCAAAGCGATCCATTTATACCTCGGGCACAAAGACCACATGATGAATCTTCCGTGGAGCATATAACAATTACGGCGAAGAGTGTCGCACAGGCGACTCTAATTAAGAAATCCGTGTTTGAGCCCAGAGCACAGCGCTAATTGTGGCGCATAACCCTCATTAACAGTTATCCGGCGTGATTAATTCCCGCCAACGGTGTCACACTGGCACTTTAATTAAAACGCTGTCTCCGTGATTAATGGCTCAATTAAACTGTGAACCAATACAACTCCCGACCGTTTTTATCTCTGTGGGCATAAAGAGAGAGAGAGAGAGAAAAAAACATTATGACGCTTATTACTTATAACGTGTGATATTTGGCTAATACAAACAGATTACGTGTTGAAAAGACGGTGTCCGCACGCTCTTATCACAAGTGCAGTTTGCACATTTCCTTTAATACAGTCGCTGCAGTACATCTCATACGGGAGCTGTCATAAATTTCGCACCGTGATTTATGGTGTTTAATAATATTGCGGCTTCTCCTTTCCCTCCCTTATTCAAGAGCTAGGCAATGGGCATTATCTCCGAGTGTTTTGTGACTGGCTTGTGTGAACCTGCGTGTATTTGCGTGTGCGCGCGTGTGCCTTTGCGCGTATGTGTGTATGCACATGTACGTGGCAATGTTTCTGCTTTTGGGGAACGGTAGCGTAGGGATTTGCGCGCTGTGCTACGGACCTGGCCACCCGAGTTCAATTCCTGTTCACGGCCAACATAACTGACGATTATCTGAACCGATCCTGAGCCTCCCCTAGGTCGAATCGGCCTCAAATGAGAACCTGGTGTGGTGCGTAAAAACTCGGGAGACAAAGGCGGCCGGGCGTGGTGCTGGCCACCCCACCCCCTCGTGGGGCGTGCCGGCCTTCATAGGTGCTCGCTAACAGCACTTGCTCCTACAACCTGTTAAGGCTATACGGGGGATCTTTGTCTTTGTGTACGTGGCAATGTTTACGTGCCTGTTTCTGTTTTCCAGTGTTTGCATATTGCATTAAGTTGGCTGGCTAAAGCGTGTGTGTCTCCCTCTCTCCTTGGGGAAAATCCATTTGCAAAAAAAAACATTTCAAAAGTCAACTCAAATACACGAGAACCATGGTTCATCAAACAATGAAAGCCAATTAAAAAAAAACTTACAAAACACAGACATAGCTACTCTGTGTGCCTGTGTGTGTACGCGCACATACGTAGTCATATGCACTTGCAAATTATATGCATGCTTGGTGGAGATCTACGATTTTTTTTTACGTCTGAACCGCCATATATCTCCGTGGCCCAAACTGCCAAAAGTCATTATCTGGCCTATTGATCATAGCATGCTAAGCCATATGTATGTATATTGTACGACATGTGCATAGATACAATCTATTACAGCTGCATTGCTACACCTTTTAAAGGCCCCGTGGCTTCGTTGTGGCCTCAGTCCATATCTGGGCTTACATTGCTGATGATCTATAATAAGGGTGAAGCACAAACACAGAAACATGCTGTGGATTGTGTGATGCCTTTCAGAATGGCCTGTCAACTGAAAAATAGAGCAGCGTTTATCAAAGCACGATCCGTAAAATGTTATATTGCATTATATACAAGCGTAACCAATTAATAAAAATATAACAATTCAATTTTTATTATTTTAGCACACGTATAAATAAATTGTCTCCGGTGCGAATGCACACTTTATGATCTGCATTTGCGAGTGGGACTGGTTTGCAGTAGGCACGCAGAGAGGTTTGAAACACATAGGTTCATGCTCTGAATGTTCAATATTAAAAAGCACGTATCTTGGATGCTGTCAATTTTCGTTTTGTCATGGCCTATGGCGGGTGTGCGAGTGTTCTGTGCCTCGTGTCAGAACTGATTTACTCTGCAGCCCAACCTTTGACCTTCTGCAACCATCCATCATGCATTGCACGGAGAGATAACAGGCACAAGGGTGAGGGGAAACAAGAAAATGGAGAGTAGATGGGACAGAGAAAATACATTAGAGAGGTTGACATAATTAGATAAGCCGGATGGAGGATTGGAAAAGTAATGATTGAAAGTATACACAGGCCAGAGTATTAAGACGGATCACAGTAATTAGTGAATTAATGCCAGGCTCATTTTTGAATTGAGATGTCAGGGACTGTAGCAAACACGCGTTAAAAAAAAAACAGGAAAAAATATTTACCTACGCATATGAAGACGAATAAAGCCCAAAATGTAAATGGTTGAGAGAATTGCCGTGTAAATAGATTTTAAAAAATGAATGCAGTGTAGGCAAATAAAAAGAGTACAAGGAAAGATGATCTGGTGCTGGTAAATGGAAAGCCAGTCTCCCAGCCTACGCACGGATGAGAATGTCAGATAAAAGTCGCTGAAAGAAATGAAAAAAATCTCACTGAATAACAATCCAATTTAGTCATGTTCTCACAGTCTTTTCATTCCTCATCCCACTGGCATTGATTGACAAGGAAACACAAAGCAATTTAGTCACAGAAAATTGATTCGGTTTTTTCAGTAAATGGGATCTGCAAAAAGAGATGCGTTATTGACTAGGAAGACCTCAACAGACTGATAATCAGTAAATTCTTATTTTTTTTTCCGCTCCGTGCAGTCATTACATTTTCTATGTTATAGCAGCTGTAGATAAACCACAGTGATGTACGGCTTGTTTCTGCTTTTGACAGTCGGCCTTGAATTCACAAAAAAATAGACAGGATCGGAGGCTTCTGTTCTCCATGAGATGGCATTGTGATTCATTCCAAAGTGAAGGTTAAACACATCAAATTATACATCGCAAATATGGATTGGTTTTATTAGCCCTCTGCATTGGTTTATGGATCATCATGTTTAAGGTGCTGCACGTTGTGTACGCTTCGTACCTAAAATACGAGACGAAACACACAGCAAGACACCAGCAGTGCTTAAGCTAAAGACGGTGATTATTGCTGGCACAGAGGGAGAGGGCAGGGGAGGTGCAAACGTTGTTGATGTTGTTGTTTATTGCACTTTTTTTACCTCTGCTGGTGTGATGGAGATTGACAATGAGCAAAGCAATTCTGCGCTGGAAATTGCATCAGTTGATATCTTGATGACAGCTGCACAAAAAAAGCATCTTTTTTTTCCTTCTCACAAATTCTACAGTTCTGTGGTGTGGATACACCGAGATGTATTTCGCTCCAGCGGACCCCTGAAAGTATTTCCACCCCCCCCCCCCCCCCATAGATCTGTTGTATCGCACACATCGCCAACTCATCAAAGTGACATCCGGCACTTACTTCGGTTAATGTGTGTGAATGAATGCGCAATTACCACTGTTGACTAAATATATCATGAAATACGTGCGAGGAAATCTCATAACCACCGTAACTATTATTAACGCCACGGCAATAGTGATGACACAAGAGAAATTTTTGATGGATTTTGTATCGGTGCGAAATTTTGTTTTGCACCTTTAATTAGGCCTGCCAGGTCCCTATATGAATCCGCGTGTCGACTTGTCACGTCTCGTAACACGTTTAATCGGACTATCAATCGATGTCTGTGTGTGTGTGTGGGGCGTGATTGGGGCGGGGGGGGGGCACTGTGCACTTGCTTGTGGTGGCGTAGCCGCTGCGGAGGTGTCGTGGGGAAGTGGTAACGCAATCTTGTGGCGATGCGAATTGCGTTTCTTTTTGTACGCCGTGGTGACATTTTCATACACGAAACCACATAAACGCGAACTGATGATTTATTATTATTATTCAATGATCGGTTTAATGTAAACGTGGCCCACCATGTTGGGCCGTGCAATTTCAATATCATTTGCGCGCAAAAAAATGTATTGCCCAGGGGCGATTTTCAACCCGAAAACCAATCACGCCTCCAATTTACAAAGCATTAGCACTGCCATTATGACAGACACACTGTGCTGCCTGGCAACTCATACAGACTTCCCAGAAAGTGATTTTTCAACGTTATTGAATTACAAGATCCAATTTCCGGCTGATGAAATTTTCTGAGCTTTTTTTGTGTGCTCAGAATCTGTTTTGATCCGAGTGGACCCCATCATCCCAAGACATATGAGTCAAGGGCATTATGGTACAGTATTAGCTTATTTTATTCTGTTATGTCATTTCTCACCATGTTTGTGGCCAAATGCCACGATGCCTACCGGAGCATCCCGACGTCACTCGGTTTTTTGCCGTCGTGACGAGAAACAACATCATCTGTGGCGTGGGTCAGACATTTTCTTCCTAAATGCAGCCAAGAGTAAGGATTAGTGACACTCTGACGGGAATGTAACATTAATCGTAGCTGACCCACAAAACATAAATCATTGCTGGTCATCAAAAAAAAAACTAACCCCCCCCCCACTCACCACACAAGAGGTGGTATGCTCCACTGCTAAGCACCATCGCGATGATTGTCCCCTGAAGGACCGCTTAGGGCTGTGCATGTGTGTAGCCTGTGATTGTTGCCTGCTTAAATTCTCACAGGGCAGTTGCGGTTTTGAGAAGAAACCCTCCTCCCCTCGACATCTCTCCATCGCGCCATTCTCTTCTCGCCGATGAAACACCTGCCCTGTCCACCACCGGCTCGGGCAGATTCTCCTTCTCCCCAAAACTCCAGCCGACCCAGCATGAAGAGTGAAACAACCCCCCGACAGATGCACTCTGGCGTGAGCAATCGAAGGCGGTGAGCTGGAAAGGGGCTACTAAGTTTCCCATCGTTACTCTAAACGCAGCGGTGTTCAGAGTCCCCCGATGCTGTTTGTTTGGACATCGTCACTTGATTTCTATATATATTTTTAGCAATACCACGGCAGTGCATACCCTTGAAAGGGATGAGGGAATTTTCAGATAATGACACATAAGCAGAAAAGAGGACTTAATGTAACTCCGAATACAGTATGAATACTTTGTGTTTAGTCCATCTGGCAATTAGTGTCTCTCAAAACCAACACACAGCGGTCGCATTTGTTAAAGCAAACAAACTCTGGGCTGCTTTTGACTTCATGGAGATAATTGGAGGTACTGTAATCTGAACGTTGATTTATGTTCGCACTATTTTGAATACCTCATGTTTTTTTTCTTTTTTTTCTGATTGCTTTCCTTAATTTCTGTTCTCATTTTTTGTTGTTGTCAGTTTTGGTGACCCAGGTCACGCTTGCAAAATGAGATTCATCATGGTCTCTTGAATTATCACCACCTGCTTAAACTAAATCAACTTGAACTGGAACTTGAACTTCTGGGTTCTTATCAGTGGGCATGCTTATTGAACAAACCCCACTGAGTTGCCAGATGTTATTGGCAAGAGCATTCCATCTAAACAATGGGGCCCTGTTCGAAACGCAATATTTTACATTAATTCATTATGCGATCTGGAAGGACAATAGATGAATTGACTCAAAATATTTGACTTTGTATGCGGAGATTACATAACTCCGATGTGTTTATACATGTTATTACCCTTGATGCTCTAAAATAATGCAAAATGAGTTTGTAATTTTCATATAGGTTTTCTGCTTATATTAGGTGAGTGTCAGTTTCTAGATACATAAGCAATGATTGAGCTACATTTGGCGCTTCTCCATGAACAAAAAAGTGCCTAATAACTTAAAAAAACAATTTACTAAACGAATTTAACCGCACACAAAATTAATATCGCGTCATAAAACAAACAGCTCTCCTATAAACGAAGATGGAGCAAGTGAGCCACACAGAACATAAATACGGATGAACAATGGATCTAAAGTAGGAAAACATTGCAGCGAGATAGAATATCACATTGATTCGCAACCACGTGACCCTATTTATAAAGCACATGACACAGTCCACCTCTTTTTAACTCTGCAAACGCTCCAGGACCAGCGTTACGTGCTGATGTGTGGCTGCCGCATGTTAAATTGAAAATAGGTTCAATGTGCCAGCAGTCACACGTATAAGATGCATATGCATTGAGCACAAATATCTAATTGAGAAATAAAAAAAGTGTGCCATGTATTTTTTACGGGTGCCTAATAACAGAGAATACAGCTACACTTTTTGCACGTTTGTGACAAAAGCCACCAATAGTCCTATTCTATCTTGGGCCGCAGTCAGTTAACATTTAAGCTATAGCCTTAGCCTAACCATAACTGACCATGCACGAGTACAAGGTGCGTGATGCGTTTTGGCATCATGTTCCGTCTCATATAAAATCCTCATTTCAAATCACATTTCTTGTACACAGGCGGTAAGTAAGCAAATGCAATGTTTACTTAATGTGTAGGGGAAAACTCTGAATATGTTTTAGCAGTCAACCTCCTTTTACATAGCATGCATGTTGCCAGAGCCACTCGACAAAAAAAAAGCAAAAAAAATGCGTTGTTCACTCATCCAGCTAACCGACCCAATTATTTAATGTAATATTAGATGTACCCGCAGTTTCGAATGAATATCTGAGATGGCACAATTTTCCAAATTTCTCCTTGTACTCGGCACTGTATGAGACGAACCACATTGATGATGATGATGGGTTATTAGCAAAGAACCCTATTCATTACGCCCCATGGCCCCATTGGATATTGTGACACCTTTTGTTCCAAAATACAGATAGATTCTTGTTGAAGTTTGCATAAGCTGTTTTCATTAATATCCTTTTACGAATATCCGTTGGATGCAGCCAAGTTGGCTGGCATGAGTGTTGCCCGTAATGTTTAATGTTTTGATCAAACACAGTCTTAACGCAACAGCCAGTGAAAATGGGCCGCATTGCCACCAAATGACTCTGAATGCACGCCTGTGCACCATTCCACAATGGGTTATTTTGAATAATTTGCTCGAATTACGCGCCCCACGATTATTTGTAGTATCTCCTTTTTACTGCGGGTGAAACATTTATTTTGGTATTTAAACGCGGCATTAGCACAAAAGTGACAAGTTTGTTTTCGCTATTGTTTAACCAGGCCAACTCCATAAGACGGCGGAGCGATTTATTTACAACGCACAAACACCAACCAGGGCACCAATTCACATTCACATGAAAAATGTTGCTCCAGGATACAGTTAATCACCAGGCGGAATGCATGATCGCCTCCGTCTAGCGCGTGTCTACGGATGCGCATTGTATAATATGTATAAATACCCCGCTACTTGTAATTTAAACCATAGAAAGCCATCACCTATCTTTTTTTCCTCTCTCTCAAAGCATGATACAAACAACACTACGAGTCTCAGCTATTTTATTCTTTATTGCTCTCTAAATCTGCTACGTTTTAAAGCTTTACAGCTCTTTCTCTCTCTCTCTCTGTGTCTTGGAGCAAGCAATGCCGTGACTTCAGCAAACAATCCTACGATTCAGTGGTTTATTTGAGCTCGGCAAGGTTGCCTAGCAACGACTCCTTGCCGAAGTCTATTTCAGGACAGCAGAATGCAGTCGTGTCCAATTCAATCTGAAATAAACGCGTCGTTCAGAGCCATCAAGCTTTGCCCTTGAGAAAATACGATGCATATAAATTAATGTTTTAGTTGTGAGCCGTTTGAGGGGGTGTGTGCGTACGACAAAAGAAAATTACTTTTGCTGATTGCTTTACGATAAAGCTAAATAATTTCCTACAGATAATTACAAAATGTTGTGTGCCTTGTTTTCTTTATGCGTTTTGCTGGCTCATAAATAAAAAAAAACATTATGACAATTATAGATTGGTTATATCGCAGAGAAACTGCAGCACAAACATTCTACTGTTATGCTTCCGTGCCATAATTACGGTTCATTTTTTACTCATTTATCTCATTTGCTTTATTTTATAGCAGTAATACAGAATTTGTTTTAATTTAAAGCGATACTTTATTTGCAAAAGTTACGATATTTCTCATTACACAGCTTTAGAAAATATCTATTTTGGCATGTTGGTAATGTGTTCTTCACACATTAAATGCACATTTTACGCACACTTAATTGTATAATTAATGCTTAAGCGTTGTTTGAATATTTCACTTAACATTTACAAAAAAGTATATTAGAAAATAAAATATTTTCTCTAAAATCGTAAGTTTGCCCTTTTTGTTTGAATGTGTCTATCTCTCCACACATACCGTATGCTAAGAACCCGTTTACCAGTTTTGGACGAAATTTTTGGAAGAATGATCCAACAGATGAAAATCTTGTATGAGATTGCTTTTGGGGTCAACCAGTCAAAGGTCAAGATTGCAGTTCCCCAAATGACTGTTGGCAGATAAAAGAAAAAGCAAAGAGACAAGAACAAGGTATCAGCATGTAATGGAATGCCGCCCCTCTTGGTGGATATTTTAAGAATTTAGGAAATTGGTGGGCCAACCAAAAAAGAAACGACACAAAGGCATCTAAAAAGTAACAGACTATTAAGCATGATAGCATAGAGTCCAAGGTGATTCACTGGCCAGAACATTGCGGTCCATGTTGTGTTGTTCCAGGTTGCCGCTAATGTTGTTCCCGTGCCATTCATTTATTACCCTATGCTGTGCATTAGTCTTTCATAATTGATTACCTCTGCACTCGTTCATCACATGTAAAGAGAATTAAAGTAATGCTGACCCAACTCTATTTAGCACATTATGGGAGGCTGTCAGGCACAGAAGCTTCAGCACCAAACCAACCTTGCACAAAATGGAACGCACGACATTAAATGCCCCACACGTATGTATCCCAGGGTTGGCATGGCTGCATTTAAGGCGTTCTCGTATTTAATTTGGAGTGTTTCATTTGTTTTGCAGGGGTGACTCAGAGGGTGGGACCCTCTGAGTACCCGTCTAAATTCTAATGTCACTTGAGCGAGGAATGCCCAGTGCATTCCACTTATCTTATTCCTCGTAAACACGGCCACCAATTATGAAGCTGCTCCATTCAAACCATTTCCTTAAAGCAGTGGACTGCAATTACATTCCGAGCGCAGTGTAATTTTTTCTCTCTCTCTCTCTCCCTGTATAATCGATTTCACCGCCAGTCCTTGTCCTTTCACATATTTTAATTCGATTTAAATACTACATTTGCGGAAATGCCTATTTACCTTCTGAATTGGTGATCTCTGCGGTCGCCGTGTCCATCATTAGACCAACCGCAGCGGTACGGCTTAATCCCTTCCCTCTGATCACACCCCGTGTGGGTGGCCGCGGTTGTCGTCAAATTACCAGTGCTGGCAGAAGTTTGTGGCTACCCCTACCTCTCTCTTTATTTTAAGAACATGGTTGCAACATGGCTTGTTTTTGGTATTTCAGTTCAGAAATCCCAACCGACACCGTGCCCAAAGTAATCATGGTATAAATTTTAGAAAATGACGGATGAACTGCTTTGTGTATACGAATGTCTCAAGAATGTGGCTATTCATAAACATACGAGCTTTGTGTGGTGGAAAATGGAAACTGCAGTTTTAAGAGTTTGGAAAGAGGCATAGTGGCAGTCAGTGTCTATCTACGAGGAGATTAAGGCCTCTTTATGATGACGCCATTCAATGTAGCTGTGTATATTCTTCTTTCCATTTGCGTATTCAATGTTTTGTTATTGCTCCATCGCCCTCTCGGTTATTTCCTTATTTGTGCTTTTCTCTTATGTTCGTCCCTTCCATCTGCCTACTAATTTGTCCAGTCAAAGTCAACTTAATTTGTATTAAACAAGTCAAGGGCCAAGACGTCACTTTTGCCCACACCACCTTGCCATCACTTACTTCCTTCTGACAGCTCCCATTGTTGTAAAAGCGCCACGGTGGTGCCGAGATGTTAACTACCTTGCCTGATATGCAGGAGGTCGTGAGTTCGATCCCGACCCTGACGCCTGCTGCATATTTGGAGTTTGCACGTTCTCCCCGTGGTCGCGTGGATTTTTCTCCAGGTCCTCTGGTTTTTCCCTCCATATTTAGAAACATGCCTTCAGAGTTTTTGGCTGCGATGAATTTCCACGTGATAAGCCACTTTGTTGAGCTATCATTTGTCGCCAGGTCGCTTCTGAAAAAGAGCTACTGTATATAGTTCAGTGTGGCCTTACCTGGTAAAATACAAATAGCTAGGTAGTAAAGTCCACTCTTTTGAGTATCTTAAGAGTAGCTCACAATCTTGCTTTGGGGGTGTCCCCCTTGCTCGCCAACCTCGGGGAGACCATCTCCTGACCGATTTCAGCAACCCGCCCGCCTCCAATCTACACGCGTACCCTGCCCATCACGACCCTCCATTTCATGAATCTACAAAATGCAATGCTGGAGGCTATGCTTCACAGATTCTTCTATAGATGTACACCAGCCGAGTCCCTTAAGTTTTGTTTGAAAACGTTTCAAGTTAAAGCTTTCGTGACTGCAGGGATTCATCTTCTTGGTTCTTTCGGTAAAGTCACGTAGAAGGGAAGTAAAAAAATAATAACAATTAAACAAAGTAATTTATTTTTTATTTTATTATGTTTTCTTTTTATTATTTTATTATTTCCATTCTACGTGACTTTACCGAAAGAACCAAGAATATGAATCCTTGCAGTTATGAAAGCTTTAAATAGAAAAATATTAGCCTCTCACAGGTTTAACCTTTTTAGCCACTTTTTGTTTTTACAATATTGTGCATAATAGGCAATCGTGACGACTCGGTGAGCAGGTGAGTGAGCGGTGTTGAATTGTAACGATTTCTAGACGGGCTAAACAGTCGACTTGTTACAATGATAATACATTCGCTTTCATTTTTTCTACCAGGAAAGCCTTTTTAAAGTGGGTCCTGCAATTGGGATGTTTGGCCAATCGCATTCGTGTTTGGCATGTGGGAGGAAATTACCGTATTTGGAGAAACCCAGTGCATTAAAGCTCCGTACAGATAGATTCAAGAATCCAATGCTGATCTGCCATTTCCTTCTGACCACCTTGCAGAGGCAACACTATAGTTGAGTCTATGCTTACAACTGGAACATTTGCTTCTTTTTTAAATTAGGAACCCAAAAGTTACAACTCAGTGGTTGATTACTTTTGCACAGTGCAAGGGCAGCCTAAATTAAATGTAGAAGTGAACATAAAATATATATATATATCTCCATCATTAGTGAACCAAGTAATTTGATTCCCATAGAGCACGATGCCGATTGACAGTTGTAGCTTAAACGAGTGCCAATTGTTGCTGCCGCAAAGCGCAGATAGCGTACGCATTGTTTCCCCGCATGTGAATGAGTAATAAGAAGATACTGCCATAAAGTTGCACATGGGAGTCTACACGAATCTTCCCCCCTTTCTCTCCATGGGACGGGGGTGTTGGCACCGCACCGCACGCGCCCAGGCGTGGTTGCTTTACTCCCGCAAGTACATGTACTCCTCTGCTTACGAACATTCCACTTACGAACTTTCAGAGATACGAACGAACCTGTCCGTATGTCCAGTTGCCTGTTCGGACCGAGAGTCGTAAGTTCAAACGACGCGCAATGAATAGCGGTGGTGGCATCTATATCTGCAGAACATGAAGAACCAGTGGCATCTACATCTTCAGAACGTGAAGAACCAGTGGCATCTACATCTGCAAAACGTGAAGAACCAGTGGCATCTACATCTGCAGAACGTGAAGAACCAGTGGCATCTACATCTGCAAAACGTGAAGAACCAGTGGCATCTACATCTGCAGAACGTGAAGAACCAGTGGCATCTACATCTGCAAAACGTGAAGAACCAGTGGCATCTACATCTGCAGAACGTGAAGAACCAGTGGCATCTACATCTGCAGAACGTGAAGAACCAGTGGCATCTATATCTACAGGAGATTATACAACTCTTAAAGTCATTGCCCGTGTTTAGTGTACATGCTGTTCAATATGTTTGGAATCGACAGGAGTAAAGCTGGACTTACAAACACATCGACTTATGCACAGACCTCTGGAACCTAACTCGTTCGTAAGTAGAGGAGTAACTGTACAGTGGTCCCTCGGTTACCAACATTAATTAGTTCCGCGAATTTTTTTTTAAATGATCGTTAATCGAATGTATTTAAACACTCAATTTTAATAAACGTTATAGCAACATATTAAAACGTTAATATTATTGGAAAAATTGAGAAATAATGATTAAATAGAGCATAAAAAGTTAATATATTGAGCATAAAATAAAAATGCTCAACTTAGGCTAAGGAGATGGATGGCTTAAGCCTTATGGGGTTGATGGAAAGTTGAGGTGGGAGAAAATTGTTTTCCTCACTTTCTTGTCTTCACATTCATTTCAGGAGGCATTGCTATTGATCTTGTTTATCTTTTAACTCAAGAAGAGAAGTATTCAAGATAACTTTTCTATAAGCAACGCACATCAAACATTGAAAAGCTATTAAAACGGCCATAAAAAGGGCGCCGCTGATTGGCTGAGGTCTGCTGAGTCCTCTTAGAAGCGCTTCGATTGGCCGAAATTAGCGGCTGCGTGATATCGTAAAAAACATCGTTAATAAATAAATGTATCGTTAGTAGAAACAATGGGACCCCAAGGGAGGCGGATCGTTAATCTAAATATCGTTAATCGATGGCATCGTAAACCGAGGGAGCACTGTATAACAAATTCACTGATTGGCTGAAAACATCTTAATAAACAAAGAACTGCAGACCAGTTGTTGGCGCCGGCTCACCGCCTGGCAGCCTTCCAACCTGGTGCGTGGTTCCTCAGTGATCGTGAGATGGAATTTGCATAAAAGACAGCGATATACAATGAATCCTTAAGCATTACATTAGGCGACATCACAGTCAGACATTTCCAATTCAGCATAATAATGCATATGGGGTATCTTTTTCGAGGCAATTATACACAGTTTTAGGAAATGTGGCTTATTTATGGAATACATCAATGGTTTGACACATACACAATACTGGACAAACCATCGCCAATCCCGGCATGGGTGAAAACGTCAGTTCATCTGAAAATGATCCATAATAGAAGTTGTGGGTTGGATCGCGTAAATATGTAAATGTGTCGTTAAAACCCACCACCATCCGACACAGCCAACTAGTAAGGGTTGTCACGTAAACAGAACGTGCCAATTCGTCACGAGTACAGCACACCGGTGTTTTGGAGAGCCAAGCCACAACATTTACAATCTGAGTACGATGTTTCGTCAGCAATTACAACTAGCTTCATCAGGCGAAAGCCAGATTTGTGAAGTCCACCTGTTCCGTTCCTTATATAGAGGCGGAGATGTGGTAACCATGCTTCTGCGCTCTTACACAATGTGGGGGGGGGGGGGGGGGGATTACTGAGGCAACGTACATTATGCATGTGTATTATGCGAGCCCTTTGAACATGTCCTTCCTGTCTATTGTCTTTATTAAAACACAATACAATGGCGGATTTTAATGACACATTTGTAGTGACTGTGAATGTCACTGTGTGGTGCCAGGCTTGCGAGGCCACGGCAGATAACGTGTTGTCATTATGTGCAGCCCGGTTACTGGGCGTAGTACCAGCCCTAGCGGGGCTTTGGTGAGCACTGGTTAGCGCAGAGGCTCCACGTACAGTGTGCGGTGCGGGCTCCCGGTGAGGGAGCGAGAGAGAGTGTCAGCCAGCCAGGGTTACGTTGGGGCATGATACGCTGGTTGACCTGCCGACACGTGAACGGATGATATTGGAGGGGGGCCACCGGTGGACGAGGGCCGCTGGGTGGTCACGTGGTATAGAGGAGCTCTCGGGAGCCTTCGGGAAGGAGCTCGAGAGATCTAGAAGGTGGGCGGGGCGAGGGGCGGAGCCAGCCCCAGCCCGGGCCGATATAACGGGGGCCCCATGTGGGGCTCAGGGTTCTTCGGGTTGTTGGTGAAGAAGATCCACGGCGGGTTGAAGAAGCCTCCAGCCACGCGGTCCGGGACCCAGCTCGTGGTCCGGACCGGCATAGCGGGACCGTGTCTAGTTCTGCCGTAGCGTGGCAAGATGGGCGTTCAACACCCGAGTGTAGGTTACGTTATGTTGTGTGTTGAGGTGATGTAATAAATAGTGTTGCTCCCAAAGGACAACGTCTGCGACTCAATTGGACTCACTACACATTTATATATTTACGCGATCTAACCCAAAAAACGATATTATGGATGATATTGGTCGCGAAAGCCTACGTGTCCATCTGAATATGTTTGACACCGTGGGATATTATGAGCCACGTTATTTCCGTCCAACATACTGTACCCAAGGGAAGATCCACTTCGTCATTTTACTTCTAAACGCCACAATCTTTAAATCGTCTCTGGTGCACATCCCAAAATGGTGGAACTGCCAACGGTATTACGCCGCCTGACGAGGGTGCGCCGTGACAGAGTGAGATCATCGCGTAAGTTTGTTTAATCAGGTGGTTGAGAACTCAAGAGGAACTGAGACGAGAGTCCCATTTGCAAAAGAAAGAGAGGCCTGGGTCACACCAACAATGACAAAAGCAGAAAAGCAAAATAAAACAAGTGCAGCAATGAAACAAAAAAAAATCGGTGCAACAACAACTGCATCACACTAGAAATGAAAAAATATTCCACAAACGCACGTCAGTTTTAATTATAATGGAAGTCTGCTTGGGTAGATTATTTTAGACTGATCATTGTACAATTACCATCAAGGTTTTTGAGTTTAAGTCTTGGTTGGAGCTTGACTCGTCCCATCACCCGTCTCAAGAGTCAACAACGTGTGGCATATCCTTTTTAAAAGTCAACATTTGGATGTTCTACGAATATAGTGGCTCTCTCGTCAGAATGTGGAATTTTCACCACCGGCTGTCAATGCAGTAGTGACGAACCCCAACTAATGTTTTGTCTGAGCGTGGAGACACAAACTGTCTTCAATGTAACAAACACGACACAGTTAGGCTTAACTTAGAGGAATCATTACACAGGCCGTACAAAATTCGCATTGAAGGAAATGAAGGTGGATAAAGTTTCAAGTTAATTTTGCTCAACCAGGTGAGAAGTTGTCATTGCCACAACAGGAGTGATCTGGGGGGGCATTAGTCTGCCAGTAGGGGGCGATGATTACCACCGTGTGTGTAATCCCAATGGAGTCATTTTTGGGGTCATTGTCGAATCTGGCAAATTTGGACCCTGACGCTGGCACACAGTGACCCTACGCCCCTACGCTCGCGAATTACATCGGGGGGAGTGGGGGGGTGATATTTTATGCCCGCTGTCAAGCAGACAGGCGAATGGTGCTGTTATTACGGTTATTATACGGGCGCAGGGTTAATCAGGGCAGCCGCTGGATTCGAGCTGTGAACGTCTGCAACGAGCGGCGGTTGAGCCATCGCTGTGTAATATAACGGGGGATTTATAATGGAGGATTGCAGCACAAAAATAGATTCAAGGTTTAGCCGTACGCTATTTCAGATGGAGGCACGCCAAATTATTCCTAAATACAATTCATTTTCACTACACATTTCGTCGTGTTACATATATAAACTTATTTACAAATAGATTACTCGCGACGCTGTATACGCTTTGAAAACATGATCCCAGATATATTGTACATTAGAGGGTGGAAACAATATAACTGGAAATAGAAATCCAGCTATAACTATGTTTCACTCAATACTGGCAATTCCATTATTATTACGATTGCTCCATTGGTGCCCCTATGGAGGTCATGCCTCGTAATGAATATGGCCAACATTCGCAGTGTGTTCTTTCATACACACTGTGACGTGTGTACGCCTGCTGTTGTGCTCCTACAATAAAACCAAAGTCTTCAGTTACCTGCCCCGGCTGCACCTGTTCTGGAAAGTTCACAAACCTGGACCAGAGTTCTCTGGCAACGGCGACCTGGATCGCAGCAGAGGCTGTGTGTGTTTCCTGGCTTTTGCGAGGTGCCCGCTCCTTGCATATGCAGCAATGGGTGGAGAAATGTACCTCGATCGGCTTAAACGCGTACATCGGCATGCTTGGGGTGACTGAGCGGCTCAGGGGCTAATTCTTTGCCTGCGTCGGAGCACTGGCACACGATTGCTTCTTCACGAAGGCTTGCTGGAACTCAACACCTTGGCGTGAAGCGGGGGAGGAATGCCCACTGGCTGGGTTCACACTGCCGTAAAGCATGATGATTATTTACTGTACGGTCGTTATTGTCGTATATATTTGTTTTATTGCTGTTGTACTGATCGTGCACTCCAAATATTCAACGTGCAAATAGCACCACATTGTGCGCACGTGATACATCTGGACTGGATTACAAACAGAACACGAAGTTTCAGATGTGCTTGCTGAAAATATGGCAACGTACCGCACGTATATCTTGTGCACCGCGTGAACGTGCGTACGCATTGAGGCAAAGGTGCAGCCCTGCAATCTCCTGCTCATGCCACTTGCTTGTGGAAATGCCTCCACTAGACGGAGCTCTAGAAGAGCCTCTCTAGAGAATATTCGACCAACTCTATCTCATTAACCAGACGTCTTGGAAGAGGTGGGAGTTGCCACACACTATTCCACAAAGTGCTTGCCACAATCTTCTTGGTTCTTTTGGTAAAGTCACGTAGAATGGAAATAAAAAAAATTAAACATAATAAAATAATTATCTTATTATGTTTTTTTTCCATTCTACGTGACTTTACCGAAAGAACCAAGAAGATGAATCCCTGCAGTCACGAAAGCTTTAAATCGAAATGCTTGCCACAAATGAACCACAATACCTTGCTGATCTGGTCAAGGAGCATAACCCATCACACAATCATCCTCGCAACGGCTTTTGGCTAACCATCGAACAAAGACGGTCACTGCATCGCGCGCTTTCAGATTCGCTACTGCGGCCGTCTGGAACACTGTTCCATCTGATATTAGGAAGCCACTGGAGCTATGCATTTTTAAACCTAGATTGAAAACTAATTTTTTTAGAACTGCGTTTTGTGTTTAGTTTATTGTCATTCCCATACACCTCCGATTAGCATGGTTGGCTATGTACGGTGTGAAAGAAGCTCAACATACGTATACACATGCCAATCGATGTAACTGCGGTGCACCCATGTAGTCTCGACTGCTGGTGGAATAGAGGTGGAGGGGAGGATTGAAGAAAACTTGCACCATTGATTCAACCGCTGTGCTCAGGACTGCTGGCGGAGCTCTGGATTGCAAATTTTGGTGTGCTAGCCGTTCCACCAAGGCCCCATTCACCACGTGTGCGTGTTCAACACAGCACTCCATAAACACACACAGTAGGTGGAAATGCGATATGTATTTAAGCAGATGAGAGCCCAGCCCTAGGTGAGATACGGCAAAAAAAACAAATTCCTGGAAGGGCACCCTCCGGGGATGGACAATAACACAGGTACAAAGATATGGGGGGGGGGGGGCAGCAGATTTTTGAAGGTGAACGCAAAGCATTGACACTTGAAAGTGGCGCACGAATTCGGTGTGCGATCGGCGCTTGCATTTATCGATAGTACCATTTCTAAATACAGAAGCCTGGTTTTAGATGGGTTAATAAATTATGAACGTACAAGTGCTCTTCTAAGCCGGGTACATTGGGGGTCGGTGTGTTGAAACGCTGCTTTCTTCTCGCCAAGAGACCCACGACTGTGTTTTTATTGCGTTGCCCAACCGCGTTTTTTGACCACGCCTGAAGTGAACTTTCACCGAAAAAAAACCCAACTCGGTGATGTATGACATCACGGGAAAATAAAGAAATACACGACTGCACTCTGAACCCGGTACATTTAATAAACGGAAAACACACACTCCGTACGCACTCACACACAAGTGCCAAAACACAAGCACGCACGGTCTATACACGGTGTACACACGGGTGTGCGTGTCACCCCTCGCACACATACACACGCTCATGCACGTAGGACAACAACGCAGTGACATTTTGCGGGGGGGGGGGGGGGCACATCTGCTCCAAATTAGGTGCGTGTTCCCGATAAACTGTTGTACACACACACGCGCGCGTGCGATGATGTAAGGCCTGGATGGGATTTTTGTGTTTGTGTGTTGTAGGTGGCAGGTTGCTTTCACCCCAAGGCCTGAGGCCCGTGCAAGTGTCACCACGGGCCCCCAAGAGCAGCAGATTGTAGACCGTGGCGCAAAGGGGGTGGAGAACGGTGCGCGCATGATTACACAGCCGCCGTGTGCGGCCATCGCCAGGACGCGATGTGGCCTAGTTGGAGTGAGTTCGCCGCTTGTTTGCAGAGGTTCGCGGTTCGGATTTTTCTAGCGGCCGCCCCGATTAATACTGCGGCGTGTGCGCGTGTATTAATCGTAGCGATAATACTACGCGCCGTCTGCTTCACTCGCAGTGGACGTTGTAGATTCCCCGACGCCGTTCGCAAGAGTGGGGCTATCGTATGCTGCTGTCTACATTTGCCAAATTCGAAAATTAAACTGCAAATTATTCGATTGGGTTCATACGCACAGCGGCAATCATCGCCCCTTTACTGGCAGACGAACGGTCCAAGTCACTCGCGCAAATGAGACTTGGTCTCTTGAGTTTTCACCTGGTTAAACAAAATCAACTTGAAACTTGGCTTCTTTCATCAAAACACCGCACATTCATTAGGGACCCAGTCCTTTTGTCTTACACACGGCGTGTACTTAACATTGCGCTGTGGCTGAATGGCAAGAAATAAAGAAAATGCTATGCAATTTCCCAGAGAGCACTTTAGCCGCATATTTATGAAATGTATGTGTGTGTGCACGCCGCTCAGTGTGTTTGTACCTGTGGTTGTGTTACGGGGGTTTTTGGTTGTTATGTAATTGTAATTGTTTACACCGAAATGTTTGAGCTCTGCCTGATTATATCTCCCACAGTATATATTTACATCGACTGAAAAGGTATCAGTGACAATTTAATGTGGGGTCCTTTTAACTGCGTGCATAGCTATCGCCTGACAAAACACATTCTCTCATGGGCTTCGACAGCATGAAAAACATGAAATGTTTTTTTTTTTTTACAAATTCTTTTGAGGTAAATTGAAAGCAACCTGCCCCGTGAGTTATAATTATTTTAAATACGCAGGGGATTTCAAAGAAAAGAGAGAGAAAATGAATAATTTAAGTCTTGGCTCAATTTGACAGTAATTCAATTTCCTGCATGGCATGATTCCTTTGATAAGCCTATCTATCTGCACTTACTTAACAAAATACAACAAAGGTAGTTTCGTGACAAAGTGTTCCCATTGGGGAGGCGAAGACAAAAGTGCTGCACCTGTAGGCATCTCTACGTCCTAAAACACTGCCGCCTGCTTGCTGCTGCTGTTGCTGAACTGAACCTGCCACTGGACACTTGAAACTTGCTTCAGTCAACGGCCTCCCAATTTACCCCCTCCCCTCCCACCCCGTTTTGTTGTTTGAGCGCTGAAGAGAGAGAGAAAAAAAAACTGAACCGACTAGAAGGGCTGAATCACCGAACAGATGGGGTGTGTTGTTTACACCATATGGTGCCGCGATCGTTGAGGCTGCGTTGGGCCATGATTCAACGTTTGGTTGAGGCCCTCTCCCCACCCACCCACCCACTAGGGTGCACTTCACCGTCGTGGCTTTTCCAAAGCACCGCATGCACCCGCGTAGGGCTGGAGCCACCGCTGCCGTTTGCGCTTTCTCATCAGGGCCACATCCCTAGGATACATCTTCTTGGTTCTTTCGGTAAAGTCACGTAGAAGGGAAGTAATACAATAATAAAAATAAAACGTAATAAAATAATTCTCACGACGTTTCGGCCACAACGCAAGCAGCCGTCCTCAGGTGAAGAACTGTCTTCTCGACAGACCTGTTCTTCACCTGAGGATGGCTGCTTGCGTTGTGGCCGAAA
Source organism: Lethenteron reissneri (assembly GCF_015708825.2). NCBI lineage: Eukaryota > Metazoa > Chordata > Hyperoartia > Petromyzontiformes > Petromyzontidae > Lethenteron > Lethenteron reissneri. The sequence continues at coordinate 4,692,038 of NC_083813.1, read as the reverse complement.
CGTCGTGAGAATTATTTTATTACGTTTTATTTTTATTATTGTATTACTTCTGTAAAGTAGGAGCCGACACCAGATTGCAGGGGTCTCGTCCTTTATTCTTTTCCTTCCATCCACACCTGTCCCCCAGCCGTCCCAATCTCGTTCCCGCCAAAGGCCCCCTCTTCCCGCCCGTTCTCTCCTTATATCTCTTCGATCACCCCTCCCACTAACCCATCTATTGGTGGGAATCCTTCCCCTGACACCCCTACATCCCCCCCCCCCCCGGAGAAAAAAATAACCGTCCTCGGTTCTGCCTCCCCCATGGACCATTTAAATCTCCCCATGCCTCCCCCCACTGACAGTGACGACAGCCCTTACCCCCCCCACAACCATACAATGCAACATAACACAACGAAATCAATTGCGCGGCCTGCCCAGGTCTCCAGCCAGCATCCCGTAACAGCCCGGACATCCACAGGCAGCAGATGACCGTGGCGGCCCCCTCCTTCGAAGGCCCTCTCGTCGCGGTCCCTGGTTCGGTGGTGCTGGTGTCGCCTTGCCCGGCGCCGCTGTCTCTCCGGCCCCCGCTCGTGCCGCCGCTCCGTCAGGCCTCACATGGGGTGCTGTAGGTGACAAGGGAACACAGGGCACCGAACCCCCTGCCGGTCGGTGCGTGGTGGTCGGCGACCTTGGCCTGGGTAGGGATGATGATGATGTTGGCAGTGATGTTGGTGGTGATGTTGGTGAAGATGACGGTGGAGAGATGTATGGCTTAAGGCGGGTGGGGTGTACAAACCATCGTCGCTTACCCAGTTGGACCTGGACGCACTGCGGTCGGAGTGCTTTAATGACCTCGACCGGCCCTTTCCAGGGTCGGTGCAGCTTTGGTGAGAGGCCAACCGGCACCTGAGGACAGTGTAGCCATGCCTGGTCCCCGACTTTGAAGGGCTTGGCTGTCACTGTCCTCTCCCGTATCCGTACATTACTCTCTTGGCTCGTGGCCGATGCGGCCTCGGCTGCTTGGCGGGCCTCTCTCAAATAAATGAGGGAGGTCTTTAGTGCCTTCGGCCATGCGTCGGCTCTTGCGGGAATGTCCGTCAACTGCACCTCAATAGGCGGAACGGGATCCCGTCCGTACATCAGGAAAAACGGCGAGAACCCCGTCGCCGCGTGTGGGGCCACCCTGTACGCCGCTAAGACAGATGGAATGTGGAGGTCCCAGTCGGAATGGTTTTCGTCCACCACTTGGGACAGCATGGCCGCTATGGTGCGGTTAAGCCGCTCTACCATCCCATCGGTCTGGGGATGATACGGAGATGTTCGGACCTTTTTAGTGCCCAGGATAGAGCAGACGTCCTTCAATAGCTGTGAGGAGAAATTCCTGCCCTGATCCGTGAGCAACCGCTCCGGTGCCCCCTTATCAAGGACATAGCCTCCCACGAAGGCATCGGCGATGGTCTGTGCCGTTTGGTCCGGGAGGGCCCACGCCATCGGCCACCTCGTGCAGTACTCGACTCCGACCAACAGGTATTTATTTCCCCGTGGCGTGACCGGCAGTGGTCCCAGGATGTCCAACGCAACCAATTCGTTGACCCTGGTCACCGTGATGGGCTGTAGGGGCGCCCGGCTTACCCGGGGTGGCGGCTTTCGCCGCGCACATTCGACGCAGGTAGCGACCCATCGATGCACATCAGCGGTCATACCTGGCCAAAAGTACCGACTCTGTAATGTGTACAGTGTCTTCCGCCCCGCCAGGTGCAGCAGCTGGCGGCCGTGTACGTCCATAACCAATTGTTGACGCAGCGACTCCGGAACTACCAGGCATCGTCGGCGCCCTGTCGGGTCCCATCGCATGAGGAGGTCCTCCCATACGATGTACTCCTCCCCCCCTGCCTCTGCTGAGGCGCGTAGCGTTCGCAGTGGGGCTTCCTCCAGCTGTAGCCGTCGCCAATCGTCCAAGGTCAGCCCCAGGTCGTGGTCGGTCAGCTGGACCTCACCCTGTGCGTCCTCCGCCGTGCGTACGGGAGCGATGACTGTCCCCTCCGGCCTCGCCTCCTTGCAGCGTGCCCCGCCTGTGGTGCATGCACAAGGGCCCTGGGGCGCCAGTCGGGACAATGCGTCTGCGTTGGCATGTCTGGTCCCTTTGCGATGCACTACTTGGTACCTGTACTCCTGCAGGCGCTCTATCCATCTGGCCAGCTGGCCCGAAGGCTGGTCGATGCGGAGCGAATACTGCAAGGCCGCGTGGTCAGTGCGGACCGTAAATTTGCGACCATACAGGTAGGGTCGAAATTGCTGCACGAAGTGAACGACTGCCAGGAGTTCCCTACGTGTGACGCAGTAGCGCTGCTCCGCTGATGAAAGCACGCGACTACCATAGGCGATAACCACCTCGCGACCCTGCTGGACTTGCGACAAAACACTGCCGATGCCCACATCGCTGGCGTCCGTGTCCAGGATAAAGGGGAGGCCAAAATCCGGAAAAGCCAATGGTGGTGCATCTGTCAGACGTGAGCGCAGCTGCTGGAATGCCTCTTCCTCCAGAGGGCCCCAATAAAACCTCTGGTTCTTCGCCGTCAACACGTGCAAGGGCTTGGCAATGGTTGCGAAGTTGGGTACGAACCGGCGGTAATAAGAAACGAAACCCACAAACCGGCGTACCTCTGGAACCGTTGTGGGAACAGCCCAGGCCCTCACGCAGGCCGTCTTTTCCGGGTCTGTAGCCACTCCAGACTCACTGACGACGTGGCCCAAGTAGCGTACCGACGACTGCATAAGGTGGCACTTCGACGGCTTGAGCTTCAAGTTCGCGTTCCGGAACCGCAGGAATACCTGACGTAATCGGTCAATGTGTTCCTCGAATGATCGGCTGAAGACAATGACGTCATCCAGGTAGATGAGGCACGTTTCCCATTGGAGGCCTGCTAAGGCCAACTCCATTATGCGTTGGAACGTCGCCGGCGCAGTCTGGAGGCCCATAGGCAGGCAGTTGAACTCGAACAGGCCCTGTGGTGTCCGGAACGCTGTTTTAGGCCGGGAGTCCGCGTCTAGTGGGACCTGCCAGAACCCGGACAATAAATCCAGCGTACTGAAAAATTTTGCTCCCGCCAGTGCATCCAATGAGTCGTCAATACGTGGTAGGGGATATGCGTCGGCCAGCGTGACGGCATTGAGGCGTCGGAAGTCCACACAGAATCTCAGTGACCCGTCTGACTTCTTGACTAGGACCACCGGTGCCCCCCAGGGACTCGAGGATGGAGAAATTATGTCGGCCCGCAGCATCTCCTGCACCGCTTGTTGAATGTGCCCTTTTTCCATTGGGCTCATTCTATATGTGTTTTGGCGCAGGGGTGCGGCATCTCCCGTGTTAATGTGGTGCTGCGACAGATTTGTGCGCCCTAGGTCGAACGGTCCCCGGCTGAACACGTCCGAGAACTCATGCAATAATGAGTGCAGCTGCTGTTTCTGGTCGGGCGGCAATCCCGGCTCAGGCCCCGCCAGCTGGTCCATCCACGATTCGGCCCCTCTGTCCTCGGACTGGCTGATGCTGCCTACAAGCTCGGGCTTTGTCCCTGGGGCTCCTAGTGACAAGGGACTAACGTGGGCCAGAACTGTTCCCTCCTGCACCGTCGCTGTTCTATCGGAGATGTTCAGCACCTGAATGAACAGATGCTGGTTCCTCTGTACAATAGTTTCGGCCCCCACCAGCGCATGGCGATCCATGGCAGCTGATGCCGGAGACACCAGGATGGGTGAGTCTGGTCGGGCTGTCACGAGGGGAGACCGATATTGCAGCGGAATCAGCATCTGGGCTGCCGGGGGAATGGAGACAGACTTACTGACCAGAGCCTGCACGTAGGGTACTCCCCGGCTGGCTCCCTCCGCCTTTAGGAAATGGAGATGCGTTCCCTGGACTTCCACCCGCCCATTGGCCAGATCGATTTTCATTGGCATCCGCCTCAGAAAGTCCGTCCCCAACAGGCAGGGTACGGGCAATGTTGCGGAGACAAGGATGGGTCCTGCTACCGAAAGCTGCCCAATCTGTATCGGGGCTTCAACCTGGCCCAGGAAGCCCATGCTGCCTCCATTTGCTGCAATGAACGTTGTCTTGACGGGGACTAAAGGTCGGATTTTATCCGGCAGCATCTCGTGCATGGTGCTCGAGATGATCGTGGCAGATGCCCCCGTATCAACCAAGATACGTGCCGACACTCCCGCGATTTCACCGACCAGGACCGAGGTTCCTGACGTGGCCGCTACCACCCGCCTTGCCAGCTTCCTCCATTGTGTGGCTGAGTCCGGCCACTGACCAGGCGGCGTCTCGTTATCCTGTGGTGCATGGTGAAATGATGGGGGATGGATGTGAATGGACTGAAGATGGGGTTCCTCCCTTTGGAGTGCGTCGCAGCAGGGTGAACGCGCCCTTGTTACATAGTGTGGGCTTACCCCTGGGTTGCGGGCTGGGCTCTCTGTGTGGTGCAAATTGCCCCCCTTTGGTGACGTAGGATGGGCCCCCCTTGTGGTGTGGGGGGCCCCCCCCATTGTAGGGGGCAGTGGGGACTGGGGGGTGGGCCTTCCCGTGAGCCCCTCCCTTCTCCCCTCCCTTCCCTTTGTCACGGGGGCGTGGTCCCCCTGGTTCCGTCTCAATCTGCCGCAAAGCGGTGGTGAGGCGGCCCGTGGAACTGCTTCAGGGCGCACTGTCAATCTTGTGGGCTGCCTCCGCCCCCGGGCCGTTGCCCCTGGCAACTCGCCGGCGTCGCAGGCAATTGGTGACGTCACGCCCGCCGGCGACGTCACGCTCGCCCGCGACGTCACGCCCGCCCGCGACGTCACGCCCGCCCGGGACGTCACGCCCGCCCGCGACGTCACGCCCGCCCGCGACGTCACGCCCGCCCGCGACGTCACGCCCGCCTTGGACGTCACGCCCGCCCGCGACGTCACGCCCGCCGGTGAAACCACGCCCGCCCGCGACGTCACCTCCGCCCGCGACGTCACCTCCGCCCGCGACGTCACGTCCGCCCGCGACGTCCCTTCCGGCCCCGGCGCGACTCCCGACGCGGTCTCCGGCCCCGGCGCGACTCCCGACGCGGTCTCCGGCCCCGGCGCGATCCCCGACGTGGTCCACGGCCCCGGCGCAATTCCCGGCGCGATCCGCGACACCACTCCTGGCCGCGACGTCACTCCCGGATGCAACGTCACGTCCGTTCGCGACGCCACTCCGGGTCGCGACGCCACCCCTGGTCGCGACGCAATCCCAGGCCCCGGCGCTATCCCCGGCGCGATTCCCTTCCCCCGACCCGGACAATGGGGACCGGGGAACGACACCGACGGCGCCCACCCCGAGGAGACTCCCGGTAAGTTCGCGGCGTCGGAATTATAATTGCTCGGCCCGACCGAGAGGCCGGGCGGGAAGGCGTCACTCGCCTGGATCCTGTCGGCGTTCGGCCCCGGCGGGTTCCAGGTAACGTTGGCGGCCTCCGGCTCTGTGCGGCACCCCCTCGCCACATGCCCCTCTCGACCACAACGGTGGCAGACCCACGGGGCGTTCCGTCGGGGGGGCTCGGCGCGATGTTGTAGAGGCGGCTGCCAGCGACGCGGCGGTTGGTCGCGCCCCTGGTCCCTCTGCTCCGCCAGTCCCCGGATCGCCGCGTACACCTCCCGTAGCGATGGCTCCGTCTCAGACGTCGGGGGTCCGTCCCCAGCTGCTCCACAGGCAGCCTGTGGCGACGGTGCAGGTTCGGCGGTTGGTGTCGCTGGACCCAGTAGTGCCGCGGCAACGGCTCGGCTGTTCCCCCCCGCCGCGCCAGCTACCGGGCCCACGGGTGGCGCCCGGCCCATGACCTGCTCGTGGGCTTGGATGGTCCGGGCAGCCCACAGCGAGGTGCGTTCCCCCGGCGTCACCACGGGCATTACAACGCCGGCGCGGCAAGCGTAGGCGATGAGGTGCTCGACCACGAGATCCTCGAGCGCTTCTTCAGCCAGGCGAGGGAAAGCTCTCCTCGCCAACACGAGCAGTGCACCCCTGTAGGATAAAGGGGATTCTTTAGCCCCTCGCTGGCGATCCTGGAACCGTTTAAAGGCCCCTTCCGCCGGGCAATAGATCTCCCCCAAAGCCTCGTAGGCCGCCTGTAGCGTGGTCTTGCTGTGCGAGGGAAGGGAGGTGTAAGAGGCGAGTGCTTCCTTGCCCAGAACGGATGGCAGCGCTCGTAGTGCCTCTTCGTCTGTCCACTCGAGAGCGTGGAAGGCAGCCTCGAATCGGCGGACAAACTCCTCCCAGTCTTCTTCCTCAGCCACGAACTTGTCGACGGGCCCCAGCCGACGCGGCCGTCCGGCCACCTGCTCTCCCTGTTGGGTGGTTAGCCCTGGGGGTTTTGGCGGGACCGGCGGCGGCTGGCGTGACGAGGTTGGTTGCCCGGCCGGCTGGTCGGCCTCCGGGTCCCGTGGCCTCTCCTCCCGTAGTACGCGTGGGGGTGGGGGTCCCGGTGCTGGCGGGTCCCCCATAGGGAGCCTCTGTAGGAGCTCCTGGAGTGCCCTCTCCACGCGGGCCATGCGGTCCTCCATGGTGTCCTCCAGGCGATCCGGGCCCCCTGCTGCTGCTTCTGATAGCAGGCCCCCTTGTTGCCCGGGATGGGAAGGATCCCCGGCCCCTGCTTCCTCCTCCCTTGGCTCTTTCCCGCGGGGATTTTTCTTTGTAGCCATGAGATCCCACCGCTGCCACCAGATGTAAAGTAGGAGCCGACACCAGATTGCAGGGGTCTCGTCCTTTATTCTTTTCCTTCCATCCACACCTGTCCCCCAGCCGTCCCAATCTCGTTCCCGCCAAAGGCCCCCTCTTCCCGCCCGTTCTCTCCTTATATCTCTTCGATCACCCCTCCCACTAACCCATCTATTGGTGGGAATCCTTCCCCTGACACCCCTACACTTCCCTTCAACGTGACTTTACTGAAAGAACCAAGAAGATGAAGCCCTGCAGTCACGAAAGCTTTAAATCGAAAAATCCCTAGGATACTTTTTGTGTTTTGTTTTAATTATTGCAGAGGTAGTGTCCAGGAGGGTGGGAACATTGCGAATTGGGTGCACACTTTCAAAAAGCATCCGAGCTACAAATCAATCAGTCAGATCTGGTGAGCCAGCCCTGCCTTGCAAGCGGTCGGACGAAATGATTGAACACGACCCAATATGTGTCATCTTGAGAAGTTCTTGCATTGTGAACTTATTTTTTTCCCTTCGCCGAGAGAGCTGTTGCAGCCACAGGAATTGAAGCGGCGTTTGATCCGTCCTCTCTCTTTTTGTTGTTGTAAATGGACACACGGCTGTGGGGCGCAAGGGGGCACCATCGCCAGCACCATCATCCACAACCCCGTGGGGCTCTGTTCATGGGGAGGAGGAGGGGGGGTGGGAGCCGCAGTGACGGCATTGCGCGCGCCGATCTCACGTAACGCGCGATTGTTTTTGAGCGTCTTCGCTCAGCCGTCAAAGGTGAGTCTGCGTGCCAAGAGTTGCTTTGCATTTTTTTTCTCTCTCTTTCTCTGTCTTCCATCACCCACTCCGAGGTGAACAATTTCAACGCACGTTGTCACGTGGGGGGGGGGGGACCGCTGCCTGGTGCCACCTTAGGGGCCGTCCATAAATGACGTCACGCACCTGGGCGGGGGGGGAGTCAGACATTTGTGACGATGTGTGACGAGGGGGGGGGGGGAGAGAAATGTGACGTCACGTCAAAATGCGCAACTTTAAATAAATATAGACAACTCGTTCTACTTAATTATATAGACTTTTTAATAAATGTTTTCTCCTACAACATCAGTGCAGCGCCACATTAAATACGCACTACAATGACAATAGTTTAAAGCGATTTGAAGCACGTTTTATATTTTTGGGGGGAGACAGAGCTTTGTGACGTCATATTTGAGGGGGGCTCTGACTTTTTGTGACGCCGTGTGACGAAGGGGGGGGGGGTCAAAAATAGTCCAAAATCGGGTGACGTCATTTATGGACGGCCCCTTACGAAGGGAGACAATTTCGATAAGACTTGCTCAAATCACGCCTGCGTTTAGACTCAGAATATTTATCCTGGAGAAATCCGATGAGCCGTGAAGCTCTTCTTTTCACAGGCGTCCGGTAGGGGCGGTGTGCGTGGGTCACGTGCAGCTTTTTCAGCAAAGTAGATTCTTTGAGCCCATCTCTGCGCCCCTTTGATTGCTATCTCCTCGCGTGTGGCTTTTCTCCGGACCCACCAGTTTCCCCGCACGCAGGCAAAACACTCGCTTATTGAAAGTGGCAAAACATTCCCAAAATAGAAGCTCTCCTGGAAAAAAAAAAGTCTGAATACTCAGAGAGGGTTTCCACTATGAATAAAGTTTTGGTTATGTTGAAGATTCGCACACACTAACACCATCACGCGCATAAGCAAGTTGACGTGGAATATAAATATATAGCTGTGTTTAGCATCGCTGCATAAACTGTATGGGGAAAATGCTGTTGACAGGGCAATATTGGGGCTAACATCACACCTCGTCACATTTGGTCTCCCCAGTACTAATATTGACCACACTGCACCATACAAGGCTGAGTGAGTTGAACCAAAAGGAGGTCCCGACGTGGTTTCATGGCCAATGATGTGCGCGATTGGACATGAAACCAGGTCAATGCGATCATTAAAGTTGTGTCCTAACCACGGTTACATAATTTTCACTGTTATATATCCCTACACACACACAAAAAGACAAAATAGACTGTTGGGGCAAGTGCTGTTGACAAGCGGCCAACACACAAAGGCACCTTTTACTCACACACACACTTCGATATTTTTGGTGAAAAGATCCATTAAACAATTTCAAGCAAACATTCTGTCTATGAGACCTATGCGTACATTTATTTGATACCCCAGAGGCAGTGGTGATAAATCGGTATCTTGAGTTCACTGATGCTGAAGTAAACTTGAACTCTTGCCAGATCCACATAGATTTTTTTTCTCTCCCATTATATAATTATCAGCTATGCTGCTTGAAATTACATATGAGACGTAGTGTATTAAGCATTCAACTTCTAAGTTTAATTTAATGCGCATTATAGTTTAATGCGCATTATGGTTTAATGCGCGTTGGTTAATTCAGGTCACCACTGCGAATGTGGTCCTGATGTCGAAGCATTCTGTTGGTCCACAAGTAAAGTGTTCAACCTATCTGCCACGCAGGGTTGAAAATTGTCCATCCGTCTTCCCATTACTTGGCTCTGTGATTTGCTGAAATGAGATCACAGGGACCATTGCCAATGGTAATGCCTAAGTGCTGAAAACGTTGGTCATGAGCTCTGCTAAATAACGGCTTGCTGGGTAATTATTACGTTTATAATTTATTATATTTTATGATACATTACATTTTATGATTTTTGTTTGTTACATACGACTAAGTCAGCCACAAATCCGGTAACTTGAGTTGGATTCCCGTCCACGGCTACCATCAATGGCTAGTAAATGTTAAACTGGTCCTGATCCTCCTCCACTTCACGATCCTGCACTGACTACTGTGGTCAGTGGTGAAGTATGGTCAAACAGCCTCCGTGACCGACAAGGCAAGGGGAGGCCCTTCCTCCAGCAGTGGATTGACAAGGAGCTGTACACTATTATTACTACTCGTCAGCTAATGAAGGGCAGTAGCATTGCAGTTAACATTGCGCTTTGAACCTGGCAGGGTGGGTTGGATTCCCAGCCACGGCTAACACCAGTGGCGAGTGATGTCCCGAGCCAATTTTGCCCTTTCTGCACCAACCTGCAGTTACCAGTGTGGTCGAACAACCCTCATGCCTGACATGGCATGGTGAGGCCTTCATCGAATGTGTAAAGGCCTGGGAGTTTATGATCATTTCCAGTAAATTAGCCTGCTGGCTGGCTCATAGTGGAGCATTCAACTCACTTTCAAAATGTCCCGAGTTCAAAACCCGGTTAAAGATCGATTTTTCGCACAATACATTGTACTCATCACCGTCAGCAGCAGCAGCAACCATGCTCAGTCCACTGCTGGATAAAGACCTTCCCAAAAGCTGCCATCACTTACCATCACCCAATGTAATAATCCACGTAGCACCAGCGCACGAGCTGATTTCATCATCACCATCATCGCTGCATCTCTGCACGTGTCCCTTGTGCCAATTAGCGACAATATACGGCACTTTCAAGTGTGAATACCGTCTTTTTCTGGCAGAATTCACCTCGAACAAGGATCAGAGGGAATTGTTGAGTTTGGTAAAAACACATCATGAGTGACACAAGATAAGACTGTTTAAAAAACGACGTAATTTTGTAGACTTGCTCCTGGATATTTTTTCAGGATTCACAAACCTTTGTTTTCACACAAAATTCACCAGGATCTTCCAGTGGGATGATGCAACTAAAAGCAGCAGATTGAATCCCTTTACAGTATTGTAAGTCAAGTGGACAAAGGTCCCCCCATATAGCCTTAACAGACTGTTGGGGCAAGTGCTGTTAGCGAACACCTATGAAGACCGGCACGGCACACGAATGGGTGGGTGGCCAGGACCACGCCCGACCACCTTTGTCTCCCCAGTGACGATGTTTACACACCGCACTGGGTACTCATTGGAGGCTGAGTCGACATAGGGAGGAAGGTCCAGGATCGGTTCAGATATCCGTCACTGGTGTTGGCCGTGAGTGGGAATCGAACCCGGGTGGCTGGGTTCGTAGCACAGCGTGCTGACCGCTCCACCACCGCTCCCCACTTATCCAAACGCACACATTCTCATTTTACATAAGCTGTTTAAAACTTTGTGGAGAAACACTATTGCCATACAGTAGTCGAAAAAGAAAAAAAAACAGTAATTCTGAGAATTCCACTTAATCTAAAACATGTATAAGTTGAGTTTATCTTGCGGGTCCGTTGTGGAGAGATAACATTCCTCACTGCAATTGATAAGCAATACTGATATATTATCAAACCAGTTTGTACAGAAGTTATGCCAAAATAAAAGTACCCGTGGACATTCCTGCTGACGTCCGCGGCAAGTGCGTGTTGCGACACCACACGACTCGACTTGGTTGTCTATGGTGAAGCCTTTTGTCTTTTGTGAAACGGACGGCACAAGTTTCACAATCCGTGCTGTGACTATGTTTAAAGTGTAGTATTATTGTGTTGTTAAATAATACAACAAAAAATATGTGGTGAAAAACATGTTGGGTGAACCCACGAAACATTTTTTTTCTGCACTAACACTCGATTAGAATACGTATAGTCCCAAAATATGTCTGAAAGGTTAAGCGCTAAGTGTCACCGACGTGATGAGTCACACAAACAGTGTGTAACATTATCGCGTGCGCCATGCGCGAGAAATCAGTCACTCACTAACAACTCGAAGATAATCGGAGGGAGTATACAGTATGTCCGTGTGAATACATATTTGGCTGGTTTGTTTGTTTTAAAGGGTTGAAAAAACACAGGACGTTGTAGTCCATGTAAAATTTGATACCGATAATGCGTAACTGTCAACCGTTTAAAGTGAGATTCTGGCAACATTTGTTACACAGGCAATGCAGTAACCACGTTGGGTCCATTTTAAGCTTCATATTTATCTACCAATTGAAGGACATTTCCAAGTAGAAAAAAATTGTATTTAAAAAAAAGTGTATGCTTTCATTGTAAGCTTTAGAACGATGCACAACTACGAGTGTTTTACTCTACGTGAAAGTGGCATGATGGTGTGGTGAGTTTAGGGAAATAAATGAGTCAACCAAAGTTGATTTGAGGTCCAGTGGCCAAAAGAGACCTTTCATCTAAAATGTTTTGCTGACATTCAAGTGAACAGTCGTGGTTATTAACGACATAGGATTTCAGGTAGAAGATATTTAGATGAACATTAATTGTTTTCTTGCTTTACAAGTTGCAGTGATATGGATGTTTATTCTAAGGTGTTTACGCTAGTTCAAAGCAATTTCTCAACGCTTCTTTCGAAGCTTCAATGTTGGTGACCATCATTTGTGGCCTGAGTCAAGCTGGGTGCTTTTTATTAACTTCAGAATTCATGAAGTGTTGTTATATTTTTTTCATGACATGAAAATACCACATTTGTGTGTATTGATATTTACCGTGTCGTACTGTTATAATAGTCAGCCGTTTGTCATTTCATTGGGAGATGCAGGCCTTTCCACATCACTTCGGTCATGGGGGTTGTCTGGCAATACGTCTCCACGTTTGTCAATGCGGGTAGGTGAAGGGTATGACCAGGGCCAGTTCCAATATCACTCGCCACTGATGTTAGCCGTGGCAGGGAACCACATTCAGGTCGTCAGGTTTGTAATGGAGCATGCTTGCGGGCTCCACCCCACAGTTCATTCACTATGACAAATATCCACAACGAGCCATTTAGATAGATAGGTCTGTGACCTTTATTTATTATCTGGTAGTAAAGACAGATTTCCCGTATAACCTTTTATAGACTGTTGGGGCAAGTGCTGTTAGTGAGCTCCCATGGAGGCTGGCACGGCACTCGAGGAGGTGGGTGGCCAACACCTCACCCGGTCGCCTTTGTCTCCGTAGTGCTGATTGTTATCACACCGCACCAGGTAAAGTACTCATTTAAGTCTGAGCCGACCTAGGGGAGGCCCAGGTATCGGTTCACATATTCGCCACTGGCTTTGGTCGTAAGCGGGAACCAAACTGCATTGCGTTAACCACTATACTACCGCTCCCCACTTCCATAGCAACACACCGCACCAGGTAAAGTACTCATTTAATTCTGAGCCGACCTCGGGGAGGCCCAGGTATCGGTTCACATATTCGCCACTGGCATTGGTCGTAAGCGGGAACCAAACTGCATTGCGTTAACCACTATACTACCGCTCCCCACTTCCATAGCAACCCACGTAACAAAAACATTCCGCGACCAAAGCAGTTTTAAATTGTAAGAACATTTTGCAATTAGCATGGCATCCGTTTTTGTGGATTAAATTATTTTATTTAACTTTTGGCCAAGTTTAGATTACATTTTATTTTACTTTTCCACCAAAATATAACGCGATGCTACATGCATGTGCCAATGCATACTCACTTAATTATAGTGGATTGAGTTCCCAAGTGGCTGATGATCATTTTCAGTTCTGTTGCTCTTAACTTTTGATGATTAAACGTTTTAATCCTTGGGAGTAAAAAGCTACAACGTTGGACGCGAGATAATATGAACACACAAAACAAATTAATATAATTGATAGAGGTATGTATATCTAGGACAGTGTTCTTCATTGCAAGGCCCGCAGGCCACTCGCGGCCCCTGGTGGCCTTGAGTGTGGCCACCGAAAATACACAACACGTGACAACACCTCCCATCAGAGTGCTGCTGTCAAACCCAATGGTTTCAAATGTGTGGCGGCCCTCACACTGATGTCTTGTTGGCGAAAGCGGCCCCCCTCTTAACATGTGTGAAGAACACTGATCAAGGACATTTAATGTAAGCTGCCTGGGATCTAAATACGGTACAGTTATGAGAATGAAACGCAACATACCAACGTGCCTGATGAATACAGTTTTCAATCAGTGTATCGTGTCGGATCAAAAACACGACCACTGAAGAAGAAAATGGAGCAAAAGCTGCACGGAGAGACTCATGCTTGGGTTTACAATGAGAGTAAGGAAGATGACCACACAGATCAGATACAATTTTTTGCTGTTTTTTCCCTGGATTTTCAGTTTGCACATAGTCACATAGTCACTTTAAGATGTTTTCTTGTTCATGTTTTTTGTTTGTTGCGGTTGCACGCGATTCAAGAGCCGAATGGCTCACAGGGCTATACCTAATAAATAAACTTGAAACTTGAAACAAAGTAGATTTATCAGACGCAACCGGAAGGGAAGTAAGCGGGCTTGGGCAGGGCACATCACGAGGATGCTGGTTGATGCACGAGACTAGCTATGGAATAGAAGCCAAAGGAGGGAACACGCCCGATATGGTGACAATTGAAGGCACGGAGGGTTGAGATACATCCACGTGCAGGAGTGAGATGGGTTTTGGCATTGCAGGGCTGGAATAGATAACAGTGTGGAGAGGCGGGAGGCTTTCATCCAGACGTAGACTGGCTGATGATGATGATTGTGGTGGTGGTGGTGGGGACCAATCTCTCAAGACAACAACCATTGTTGGCTTCTCTAAAAGTGGTGCTCATTTTATCCTGAGGTGGGGGGTGGAGTTGATGGGTTGAGTCGACCTCTGACCGGGAATTGAACTCGCAACTCCCTGAATGTCAGTCATGTGTTTCAAGTCACAACACCACATGGCTGTATTTTACACCGGTGTAAGTTATATGAAATGGCCTCTAATAGGGAAAGTGTTTTTTGTATTTCCCAACCACCTTTTTGTTTTGTTTATCAGTGATACAAAAGACAAAGGTTGATGGGTAATAATTTTCGGGTGAGAAGTCAGTTATGGGTCAGGGGATGAGTGGTGTGGAGTGAAGGGTCGGCTTGACAAAGTGTCTGTCGCCCTGCTGATCCTTTCTCATGTGACCCTGGCTTAATTCCAACATCCAAGGCCTAAATTTAGGAGACAGAAAAAATTGCCAGTTTTATAACAGAGGGGCTTCCACCTAGGGATTTAAGTAAACATTGAGTACTGTAGGATACCGACATGAGATACTGACTGGTTAATGTATAGACGCTATTTATTTGTTGCAGTTATGTTTGCTGGCATTTCCTGATTAATTCAGAAATCATTGATTAGCCTTTCATAATGAAATGTGTGAAAAGTAACCTATATTTAATTATACATTCATGGCGACATCAAAAAAATATAAATGTTCTCTATGTGATGACACATAGTATGTACTCTTAACACATCTTGCACTGACAAAGGAAAGACAAATAAGCAAATTACGAATGATTTAATGTTCACCCAGAATGTTAGACTCAATGTATAATTTGATGTGCAAATGCAATTTATTATGTACTTTTATATTATTAGTCTGGCACGCAGTGGCAGTGTGGTGGTCGTAAGCAGCATGGTGCACTATGGACCTGGCAAACTGAGTTTGATTCCCAGCCAGGGCTAACATCGCTGTCAACTTATATCTGAACAGGTCCCGAGTTGCCACCCTTTTCACCCCCCCCCGCACTGACCAAACAACCCCTCCTTATGACCAAATGCCATGGAGAGGCCTTTTCCCGGCAATACATTGACAAATGGTGGTGACATTATTCGTAATTATATTAGACCATTAGTTATTGGTTTTCAAAAATAACCATCCCAATGATATGCGTCCATGATTGTAGATCACACGTTGTGGTCCTGTGAGCCGCATAGAAAAAAAAATATTCATAAGGCCAAGAGCCCAAATACCCTGTCCGCTAATAAAAACTATTTAAATATTCATGAAAATGTTGAAAAATTAAGTTGTCTAACGGACTGTGCTGAAATACGTATATACCGCACGAGCGATAAAGACATACTGAGCGCATGCACTGGTCGTGTCGCACAGGGTGGTCACGTGGGGTAGTCACACGGATGATTCGCTTGAGCTGGTTGGCTGTGGATTAATCCCCCCCCCCTCACTTCGCGCAAGAAGAGCGCACAAGTGATGTCATCACATCTATGCCTCTACATAAGGAACGAAACAGGTGAACTTCTCCACAAATCTGGCTGTCGCCTGATGAAGCTGGTTGTAATTACTGGCGAAACGTCGTACTCAGATTGTAAATATTGTGGCTTGGCTCCCCAATACACCGGTGTGGTGTACAAGTAACAAATTGGCCACGTTCTGTTTACGTGACAACCCTTACTAGTTGGCTGTGTCGGGTGGTGGCGGGTTTAACGACACATTTCTATATTTACGCGATCTAACCCGAAAAACCTCTATTATGGCTGTGGATGTTTGAATTTTAAAAACTGCGGATGCAGAGGTGCACTTCCAAGGGCGAGCGTCCCCGGCTGATCCCGCCTCCGCAGATTTCTCCCATTTCAAGTGCATTAAAACCTCTTAATTTCTTGGATATATTTTTTTCGCGAACTTTGACTATTCGCGATTTTACATTTGTATACCAGTTCAAGTTTCGCGCCTTTGTCCCTCGACCATTCGCGATTTGGCAACGTGGCGTCACGGCGTTAGGCAAAGAGCTTCTTGCCTCGATGAGATTTACTCAATGGGGAAAAAACTCCTGATTGTGATTGTGGTGGATTGTGACCACCCTTCCCGTGTGCCCATCCCAAGCCAGTGTGTGACACATACTCGACACGCTCAGGCACAACGCGAGCACCCACAGACGTTACCAAATGCATCTGGCCGTCCACCCGTTTGAGGACGTGCCTTGATGGCGAGTCATTAACGTTCAAGTGACCCTGAATTTTTGTTTTCAGGGAAATAAAACTTTAGAGTTTACGGTATAATTTATTGATGCTTTTATTTTTATATATTTGTATTATTGTATAATTGTATTAAGTTTATGGATGTTATGTATATGTACAGTACAGGATTAATGTTATGAAACATTTAGATTTTCTCCCATATGTTTAGTCGGACAGGGAATCTAACCCCCCTTTAAACGTAGTCTCTAATTTCGCGAATTCTACTTTCCCGCACATTTTCAAGAACCTAATCCTCGTGAACGTTGAGGCCTAACCGTAAAGGTACATTGACAAGAAGTGATTTGACCACTGCTCTCTCTCTCTCTCGAGCAGCAGCAGTAGCATGTGGCCTTCCCATGATCCACACGTGGCCCACAAGCTGCAGTTGTGCCACCCCTGACACAGACACCTTGGCTACCATTCAGAATGTGCCGGACACAACTCAAGCACAGAGAGTATGAGTTAAAGAAAGAAATACGTTTCTGAATTAATAAAAAAAATGTTTTACCTGTGGCAAACCACGGGAAGGGGAGTAGAGTGAAGGATATCATGAATGGAGAAATAAACTTGAACGGGAAAACGGGCGGAATGCCAGGACGGAAGTCCACGGCTCAAGATTATCAGCAGTAAGAACGTCGGAGGAGCGCTGTGCATGAAGGGGATGCGGAGAAGGAATAACTAGAGACGGGGTGTTTTACGGGAGGTTTGAGCTGATTTAGTTGTATAGACAGGCATTAGAGTTCTTGAATGTCACTGTGCACATTACAAAGGAAAAGTGCCCTTTAATTACAACATAATCTGTTCAGCGCAGATCTGCCATGAGAGAACTGTTGATGACGAATTGGGTGTTTGGGGGGGGGCGAGAGATGAGCACCACATTTATCTGCTTTTCACTCCTCCCGTGCTTCTCAAACCAGGCATATAGTTCCTTTCTGACTGAATCAATCTGGAGTAATCTGCCGGGTGCTCATTTAATACTGAATTGATCTGGCAGAGGCACTGGACTGACCCGGAAAGGGGTGGCCCTCATTCTAGAGGAAGCCCTCATAAAGCTGTCCATTGTCGGATAAAGTGGCCTGGCTTCCTGGTGGCTGCAGACTAGTTCTTACTTTGCTCTGATTTATATTTGCTTCATTGCTGTACGTCGTTTTATTTCGTTTCCTTTTGTCATAGTTTGTTGTTGAAAGCCAGATCACTCTCGCAAATTAAGACTAAATACTGTTCTCCTGAGTTCTCACCCGATTTAACTGAGTAAAAATTGGAACTTGACCTGAAAGGGGACCCAGCGAACATCGCGGTAGATGGCCAAACGTGGAATTGAACCCACGGGACCCCGCCTGCCACAATTGCCACCGCACAAAGAGGACAACCATCCCTGGAAAAAAAACCACGAACGCAGAGAAAAGCATGCACCTTATTAAGGAAGTGCACGATAAAACATTGAATGAAACAGAGGTTAAGTAGGTCAATATAAATAAACATCTATGCCCAAGAGTTGCCAAAACACATGTGTACATGGAAACATTTGATAATATTTCCTGGTATAATTAAGTTTGTAAGATTGCCGGGGTACATTTTCATAAATATCCGCAGTTACGTTTCTCCAATCATGGCGATTGCACAATCTGTCGGCGATTAACCCATTATCTTAACAGAGACATCAGGGGTCCCTATTGTGGGCACTCGTGTGCTTGCTTATTTGTTAATTAATCACTTTCTTTTGAAGGATGACGACGTTTAAATTGCGGTCCGGGCACTGACAGGGTGCCACGTGACTTTAGACATGAGGAATAAGGCACGCATTTAATGCGTTACACATGAAAAGCATAGAGCAATGAATAACATGTTACGATAAGCCACTTATTTCAGATCGAGGGACATTTTAGGTCACTAAATGAACTTAATTATATATTTTCGAAATAAAAACATGGTTACGTTTCCTGTAATTAGAGCCCAATTTTTGCTCTGAGGAGTTGGACATTTATTGGCAAAAAATATTTTAGGCTGCTCAAATTACACAAAAATTTGACCTTTAAAACTACAAACTGCAGTAAAGATGCATTGCATTTGTGTACGTTGCATAAATAAAACACATTCTCTGAATATTATAAATATTGTGTGCTGCGTTATTTGTCAATACAGTCGTTTCAGGCATGGTCAATCCACTGTTAGATGAAGGCCTCCACAAACGTTCACCCCAAAGCAATGCAGTCCTTTGGCTTTAATAAGCATTAAATCAATATCGCTAAATGAAAAGAGGGCTTGTTCTTGACCCAGTGTTTGCTGCCTTGGTGCTGTCATTGTATGATGAAATTCTATTACTCGATCACAGTGGAGAGCTTCAGTGTTTTGATATGTATATGCGTGTGGTAATAGCGCAGTTCGAATATTTCCCCGAAGAATGTATGTTTTTGTGCATTGAACACAACACAGAAACGCGCTGGAAAGTGTGACCAACGCCAGAAGGCTAATAAATATACAAATTTACGTGAAAAAACTCCCCGAAATATTAGCGTTTAGCATGATTCAGTGCTGATTATCGCAGTCAAATCTTCTGCTCTCCCCCCATGCCGTTAAGAACGTTTAGATTAAGTTAAACGCATAGCACACGGATTAATACTCGATGGCCTGAGTTTGATAAGAACATGTGGCTTGCAGACTCCCACTGCCTGGCGGTTTAACACGATGGATCAGCGTTCACAGCACGCAGGAGCACGTTTGTGCATGCGTGTGCATGCGCGTTTGTCTTTAACTCCTTGTGTGTGTGTGTGTTTTTCTGCCTTTCTCTAAATTCTCTCAGATTCAATTACTGTAGTTTGTTTTTTCGGCCCAGATGCTCAGCGGCTGAAGTCGTGACACTGTGGGCTTCCTTGTTTCAAGTTCCATTAGAGTAATTACGCAGCAATAGGGCTGAACGGACCAATTATAGTAAGGGGCTTTAATTACTGCACACAGTATCACAGCCTTACATCATCCAGTAATGAAGAGCTTTATTTAAAGGGGCACTGTATTCTTGTAGAGGGTTTTTTTATATTCTTGATCCTTGATTAAACAGAGGTTGATGTGAAAAATGGTTCCGTCTTAAAAATGGCTTGACTCCGTCATCGCTCGCATTAAGAAGGCCCCACTCTAAAATCTAGCAACAGGCGGTTTTGCGTGCCTCGGCAGATACTTAACGATATAAATATGTCGTGATCCGAGACGGCGAGGAAAGTGCCCAAGTGAATACGGTTCTTTAACGTGAATTCCTCGTTGTACTTATTGAATGCAGTTTTAAATCATGAATAATATAATCAGTGAATACGTTGCTGCATGAAGGGCCTCCTCCTACTGCGTCGGTCTTGGGTACTGTGTGAACCACAACTTCCCCCACGCTGGCCCGTGTGGGTTTAGTGAAAGGCAGGGGCCCAGGACCGGTTCAAACCCCCCACTTTGCGACCGATTGTTCCTCGTGACTGCGGATTGAACTCGGGTCACGTGTCCATAACAGAGCAGAAGGCTCAACAACTGTGCCACCACGTCCCACCTCCCCCACCACCCCAAAATGTTTTTGAACTATTTATATACAGCATGGCTTTCCATTTCACCGTGACGAGGACCGAGAAGCCGCTCGCGATTTGCCGCCCGTTGCAGGCGATGCACGCGGCTCGAATTCCGGTGACTGCCCCGGTTAACACCGTGGGCGCATTCACCGCAAACCCATGCGCGTCGTCTGCGCCAAAGGTGGACGTTGAAGATGTTTGTTGGACTTCTTTCGCACTCTACGTAGTCAATCGCCGTGCTCATCGATCACCCGAAACGTTCTTCGAAGAAAAAAATAGTTGGTGACGGCGCGATTTTTTCCCAAATTTGAACAAAAAGGCCACATGCGCCAACTTCGCCATCCCTCCCCTCCTGTGCAACTTGAGTTGTTGCTCTAAAGATCGTTGATCGTTTTGACGGTTTAAAGTCGTGATTTCTTCTCGCTTGAACAGAGCGGGCACCTTGAGGGTTGCCACCTTCCACTCAACTGTGAAACTACTGAGGCTATAATCATCCGTGAAAAATAGGACTCTTTGTGATAAGCCAACATTATTAGAACGGCGGCGAATGGCAAATGTGCCAACAATTTCATTCAATTCCTCGTAGCAATTTTTTTTATATAAAGAAACATCTTTCCAAAACAACCAATGCAACGTTTAACAACATTATACACAACAGTATTTCTCCATTGGAGTCACGGCAAGCGACGGTTCCCCTCCTCTACAAATAAAGCCCTGACCTCTCTCCGCATGCCCTCAAACCTGCGTGCATTTAGGCGCAGTTGGTGATAATGTTGCAGCGACCTCGTGCTCCCCGCTCACGCCTGCGCACGGCTATGAACCCTCGCGACGAAAAATTCCTTGGTCACGCTGCTGAGCTTAACTTAATCGGGACGTGGGTGCCACAATGCCTCTAAGAGGTTGCGTAAGGGATGCCCAAAAAGCGAACCCTATTCGTAAATAAATACCTCTCCAGCTTTCACAGATTGCGAGTTCAACCCGTTCACATTGAATTGGTCATCAGGGTAATTTGAAAGAGCCCAGGAAGGAAACAAAATAAAGAAAGCAAATGGAAATGATGGGTCGGTTGGGAGACCGTTAGGTAGAAACGAAAGGGAATTTTCCAGAATCTTTATGGAGACTGGAGGAAATCCGATGAGCTATGAAGCTATTTTTCCACAGATGTCCAGGAGGGGCGGGTCAGTGAGTTACAACAACGTACTGTATGTACGTTGAATTTCTTTCACACCTTACGTAGCCAACCGTACTAATCGGAGGTGTGAGAAATCTAAAACGATAGCAGTGCAACACAGAGAAAAATATAAGCAAGTCCCTAAATATAAATACATCTCAATAAATAAAGTATATAAATCAAATGTTTCAACACTAAATGCAATCTTGGGCAAGGCAGCAAAACAACAACAACAAAAACAGTCCCAGACCACACCAAGCCAACACACAGTCCCCCAATAAAATGGCACATGACAATGTAACCTTAGCTACTGTACAAAGGTCAGGATCACATTTATAAATCACATTGGCAAATGTGGCTGTATCCAGGACCAATCATCTGCATCAGGATATTTTTGAAGAAAGTTGTACGCTGTGAAGGGAGGTTTGGTGGAGAGTCGGGGAAAGTTCCAGAAAGGACGGCGAAGAGGGTAAAAGGTGGGGAAAAGGCGTCAAGCATTTTGAAAACTTTTTGCGTTATCGAATTATTCGAGTAATAAAACGGATAATCGTTCAAGTAATCGATTACTTAGATAGTCGGATAGCCCAGCTGTGAAGGAGTTACATGTTGCTGCACGCGTCACCTTACTACTAAACGATCGTCCCACGTGCCGTGGCTAACCTGAAGGCAGAGAGGTGATACCCAATTGGCTAGGCCATAAGCACCTCCAAGAGAAGGCGGAAAGCTGAGATTAAACCCAAGACGGGCACCTTGTGTACGCATGTTTGTTTGTTGTAGTACGGAGTTAGACTGATGGCCTTAATCTAAGTTGTCTTGTGGTTGTTGTTGTTGTTTGACTTGCATCCCACTGGGATTTTTTCACACAGCGTTGGTGTACGGTGCTTTTTCTGCAATATTTTTGCTGTCTTTTCTTGGATTTTCTGTTTGCACTTAGTCACATAGTCACTTTAAGATGTTTTATTGTTCATGTTTTTGTTTTTTGTTTGTTGCGGTTGCACCCGATTCAAGAGCCGAATGGCTCACAGGGCTATACCTAATCAATGAACTTGAACTTACATGCAGGTGCCTGCCACACGACACAGACTGATTTAAAGTTGGTTTAACACGTAGGCTTTCGCGACCAATATCATCCATAATATCGTTTTTTTTGGGTTAGATCACATTCATATATAAAAGTGACAACCCTTACTAGTTGGCTGTGTCGGGTGGTGGCGGGTTTTAACGACACTTTTATATGTTTATTACGCGATCTAACAAAAAAAAACTCTATTATGGATGATTTAAAGTAGCACTTTCAATGTCACGCGGAATGCATTTTTTTACGCAGTCGGCAGGCGTGCGATTGATGGCTTGTTAAATGCACCGCTTTGTATTGGTGAACATGTCGAGGATATGAATGGGAATGCCCACGGTGGTCAGATCGAGTGAACTTGATGTTGTTATATTCTTAGGTTTTTTTCGGTAAAGTCACGTAGGTAAAATAATTTCAAATGAATAAAAGTAAAATAAAAATAAAATAAAAATCACGACGTTTCGGAGGCAACACAAGTTGGAACCTTCACAGCACGATAGCTGTATCAAGTGAGAGAAATTCCAAGAAAACAGTCCTTGTATATATACTGGTTGAGGGTGGGAGGAGCCAAGGTAGGGCCTGAATATTATTTTTGTGAGGTTCGGTGCCGCTGAAGTACGCTGTCAGGAATGAGCCTTTGTTGTGTAAACTAGGTGCGGATGATGTTAAGGTGTGTGTAAATGAGACTGAGCCTTTTGTTATGTAGAGGTGATGCGGCTGAAATCGCTGCCAGGAAATGAGTCTTTGTTGTGTAGAATGGTTGACTGAGCCTATTGTTATGTAGAGGTGGTGTGGCTGAAATCGCTAAGAATATGAATCCTTGCAGTCACGAAAGCTTCAAATCTAGAATTGATGTTGTTAGTCGGAGCGCTTCTCGAACGTGACGGCGCGTGGCTCTTGGTGCTGCGAGGCTTTTCAGACGAGGTAAACGCGCGTTCAGTTCGCGCACCCCACACACCGATTTAATATTTAGGGTACATTTTTGCACGTGTTTTTGTATGCAAAACAACAAGGTGTAGTGAAGAGGAAAAAAAAACCTGAAAACATTAGCATGTACAGTATGTATATAAAAATTATGAAATGCGTGGCCAACCCTTTTTGTTTTAAACTTCTTTGGACAAAATTGCGTTGAATGTGCGACGCATTTCCATCTTTGTGTTGTAGAATTTCACAGAGCATCGGTTTTACTTCATACATTGATATATAAAATAGATATAAATAATTATATATATTTACAGATATAAATAATATTAAACTCATGTATATTATATTAATATATTAATGTAAATTGTCCTATTATATACAGAAAATTATACGTAACATGTAATGTATATTTATATATAATTATAATAATTAAAGAAAACACATATTTTGAAATATTATTTATGATTGATATATTCTATATTTTTTACTCCAATTCAGTTTCAGCAATGGAACACAACGAGTCTACATTGGGGGCACACCTCTCCCCTCGCCCCGCCCCCCGTTTTAAAGAGACAATTCCAATGTAAATATGCACCTGTGTCACTGCATCAGGCTCCATAATCTAACGTAAGCTTTTATTTCAACAATGGGGAACATAGCTGCAGTGACTGTCAAATGTCAAGACCTTATCTCTATCCCCATGCAAATGTGTACGGTGGTGGGGGGGGGGGAGCAAAGTTTCGAGAAGATAAACGAAAGGAAACGCAAACCGTGGGTTATCAGAAACCTGATCGATATGCACACTGTATTATGATGAGTAATGCATGTTAGTATAAGTGCTATGGCTGGTTACATTGAGAGTTAGCGCGAAGTTTGCATTTGCTTGCTTTTATATGAAATTTTCAGAAACTCTTGAGATGCCCCTTATACTGTATATGTAGGTGTGTATGTGATGTATGAACAAGTTGTCACAGTAAGGGGTACAGCCGGTGGTGCATCTACCGGTCATCTCAGTCAGCCCACCCATGGCACCTGCTGGGTCAGCGAGCCTTCGACACTTCACGTGGCTTCAAAGTGCACCTAGCCTGGCACAGGCGGCGTGGGGACATCGCCGTCACTTCGGGGTGAACGGTGGGTATTGTATGTAGTGTCTAAAATATTCTTCACTTAGCCTGGAAAATGTTTCACTTAACCTCACGGTTTGTATTTGTTACAGCCCGGGCCTGTTTGAGATGTTTGGACGTTTATTGTTGGACTCGCTTTTTTGCCCGTGCAAGGACGGGTGTAGATTGCAGTAAATCTGAAATATTCAATAGAAAAATTATTCAGCTCATGATTATTAATGAGGGGGGTTGCCGCGTGTGGAATGACGTCACGCGCGTGACGGACAGACATTTCTGGGTGATTTTCGTAGGTAATTATTTTTTGGTTTTACTCGGTGGGCAAACAAATGGGCTGCGCAGAAAAGTTGTGTGCAAACCGGCAGGTAATGTTCTCAATCTGCACAGACGTAACCGAAACCTCCTTGCTGTCCTCCCTTCAACAAGCATCCAATCGTCATGCTGGTTGATGCACAACACACAATGGATCAACCCAAGGTCGTAATTATAATATATATTGGGGGGCGGGGGGGACACATCTCACCCCCCCCCCCCCCAATATTAAAATATGCTCAAAATGCCTTCCCAATATATTGCTATAAAATAGATTTCTGTTTTTATGATTGTGGTTATGGTTGTACTTTATTAATCCCTAATCTCTGCCATTACATACAATGAAACAAGAAAAGGTAAAAAAGAAAAACAGAGCAATGTAATACAATACACTATTAGACATTATTGTAAAAAATAAATTAAAAGTCCATCCTATGTTTTAGTGATTTTTTTTTTATCTTTTAGGCAGGAAATTCGTTTTTTAATTGAGATTTTTCTGTGGGGGGGGGGGGACCCCAGACCCCCTGGAAGATTTGCCCCCCCCAATGTTGACTCCATGGCTACGGCCTTGGATGAACCCCTCTTCAGAGCGAGTCACCAACCCAACCTGCACGTTTCTGGAGTATGAGACCACATCATGCGTAAAGAAGATCCTGTGCAATTAACGTGATTCAACAAATGGATATATTCTGATTCACTCCGGTCGCATGTTCGCAGTGGTCAGTCACCGCCTCCTGAACACTCTTCTGTCACTACTGCCACGCTTACTGCTCCCGTGAACTTCACTCACTGATTCATCCACCCATGTTGCGGACTTGCTCGACCCGACTGACTGTTCCAGTCTCATCCACACTGCTCAACCACGTCACGGCAGGTCACAGCAACACACACAAAGATCCCCCGTATAGCCTTAACAGACTGTAGGGGCAAGTGCTGTTAGCTAGCACCTGGAACGGCCGGAACGGTGCACGAGGGTGGGTGCCAGCACCACGCCCGACCGTCTTTGTCTCCCCAGTGGCGATGTTTACACACCGCACCAAGTGCTCAATTGAGGCTGAGTTGACCTAGGGGAGGCCCAGGACCGGTTCAGGTAATCGTCACTGGTGTTGGTGGCCGTAATCGGGAATCGAACCCGGGTCGCCGGGTTCGTAGCACAGAGCGCTAACCGCTACACTACCGCTCCCCAATGACACACGCAGCAACCCACACACCCGTTTATCCACTCACTCAACTACCGAATCACTCCCACACCCACTTATTTAACCACTCACTCACCACACTCCAGGTATTAAAAAAAAACTCTTCTTATTCTGCTTCATCGCTTGCACAGCTCAACTTTGAAATTCATTCCCCGTTGTCTCTTTGTCCAAGCTGTTATAACCTCGCTCAAATTAAGGGATGTGTGGAAATTATGTCTTACTACAGTACTCGTGTCATGATGTTTATTGCTGGCCGGTTGAACTTGGGCCTTAGGGCCTGTGCACAGCAACCGTGTTAAAAAAATACGTAAAAAATGTTCTCATGACTTTGATACGAATTTTCCATGTCTCACGAGGCACAATCGTTGAAGACAAATATGAAAGCTGCTGGTGTGTCACGCGTCTTACGTTAATTTCAGTAAGTCTACCCAGTTGCAGAAAGCTTAACGAAAGCCCCCCACGAGCACCTCGATTCGAAGGTGTTTTTGGGAGTCTAATTCACACATCCAAGTGTAGCCGTCGACTTGAAGTGGTGATGGCATGGACCATGCAGTTGCCAAGGGTCCCCTCACTTCCTCTTTGCTGCACGATGCCACCCATCGGCGTGCCCGCTTGACCAATAATGTTAATGGTACCGGAGGGGGGCGGGGAGCGAGTAGCACAGGGGTCGGGAACCTTTTTGACTGGGAGAGCCATAAAAGCCAAATATTTCTAAATATATTTCATTGAGAGCCATATAGTATTTTTAACGTATAATAAATTAAATATCTTACTTTTAATGCGACTTCTGGTGCTATATGGTTTTGCTGATGGCCTTGTAGTCTGGTTCGTACGTGGTGAGGTTGAGCTTCGTGCAGGCGTGACCCGTGAAATTTATCTTCAAAACTAATTTCTGTTTACTTTTAAATGACACAAATATTATTAAGCAATATCACAAGTATTTTAAAATCAGTTCCAAACTGATTTTTTTTATTTTTATTTTTTTCAACTCAAAATTGTCTGGGAGCCATTTGCCGTCACCGGAAGAGCCATATATGGCTCGCGAGCCATAGGTTCCCGACCGCTGGAGTAGCAGGACAGAGCAAAGGAGGCTCGAGATGGCATACATGACACATATAGTCAATAATAATATTTTTTTATACTGAACTTCTTTTGTACCGTACGAAACCAACCGTGCTAATCGGAGGTAAAAGACCCAACGCAGAAGATCCCTGGATTTGATCTTCCACGAAGCTCATGTTCCCCACTAAAATCACATCCACAAATGAAAAATGTTAACTCTCCAATGTCCGACTGTTGTCGTCCAGAACAGACCGTACAATATACAACGACGCAACGTCCCGATCCACAAATACGAAGGAGACATCACAGCGATACACTCCGCTGCTCCTGAAGTGGCTATCTGGCTTGACCACCTGAATGTAAAATTGTAGCTGTTTCTCTGCATCTACATCAGCCGTGCGACAAGAATAATCGGAGGTGTGGGGAAAGTACAACAAATGGAACACAAAAAGGACTTCTAAATAAATGAGCTTTCAATCTAGATTTAAAAGTGCATAGCGTCGTTGGATTCCTATTATGACCTCACAATCGAAACGATTGCACAGTGAAAATGAGCGTGACTTTTTCAGTTCACATTCTACCGCGTCGAATTGTTTGTGCATGCGATGAACAAATAAGTAGATTACTATTTTGTACATAAAATGCTGTTTATTCTCTCTTCAGCACACCGGTGGGCTAAAGAAGTGAATTATTTTGTCCTTTGAAAAACGTGACACATTTTTTACTATTTGGCCGTGTCGGGTGGTGGAGGGTTACGACACATTTATAAATAACGCGATCTGATCCAAATAAACTATATTATGAATAATATTGGTCGCGAAAGCCTACGTGTTAAATTGAGCCTACGTGTTAAATTTACTATTTTGTAGTACTCACTTCTCAGGTGGATGGGGAGAATGATATGACAGTGGTTACAGATCACTGCACTTTGAACCTGTTGACCCAGAGCTTAATTCCCGGCCACTCGAGCATCATTTCCTCTGGGTTTTCAGCGCCAGTTAAATATGGTTAAACAAATGCCACAACCAACACGACCTTCATCCAGCAGTGGTTTGAGAAATGGCTGGACATTCATTTAAATTTGTTGAGGTGTAAGGCATATAGAATATATGTTCGGGCATATATCTGCTGTATATATATATAAAAAAAACATCTGTATTTGGCAGGTTGAAAATATCTTGTCACCTTCTGCCTACTCTCAGTATAAAGGGATATTACCAAAAATGTATGCCTTAAAATAATGTCGTTGAAATAACAAGCATTACTCATGCAACCGTCGCTTGC
Source organism: Lethenteron reissneri (assembly GCF_015708825.2). NCBI lineage: Eukaryota > Metazoa > Chordata > Hyperoartia > Petromyzontiformes > Petromyzontidae > Lethenteron > Lethenteron reissneri. The sequence continues at coordinate 4,664,034 of NC_083813.1, read as the reverse complement.
TAAGCCATTACCGCCGAACATTCCGTTATGCCGTGATTGTGTTTGGTGTCATTCTATCGGCGCTCTCCTTCTCGATATACGAACGTATCGTTTCATTATTTATTTATTTAATTGCATTTACAATCTCGCTTCTCACCGGCAGCATCCATTTGATTCGGCCACGAAGTAATGGGAACGACATTATTGGCTCCCCGTCTTGAATTGCTTTCGAGTGACCACAAAGTGACTTCGTTTGTGCTCGGGACTTGTGAGTTGGAAGAATACAATTAAAAACCCGTTCAATTGTCGAGATCTCTCTCCACAGTGTTCGTCGCTACCGTACACTCTCTTGTGCTGGCACGCCAAAGCCGCCACGCAGCGTTTAGACCCCTCGCATTAAACCTCGATTATTAATGTTGTTACGAACCTCAAGTGCAAATGGTTGCATGTTTGCATGTACATAGCAATGTATAGGAATCGATAGCCACCTACCCCTCTCCCCTCGCCAATCATTCACTGTGGGCACTCGTAACATTAACATGTCGTGAAACCATCGCGTATGATGCAGGATTAACCCGGGCACATGTTGCTTTAAAAGCTAATGCTTGCAACGCTTGTGTGTGTGTGTGCCGTTTTAATTTACATGAATCTGCACATCGCGTTTGTCACGCTTATTGCTCGGTCTATATGTTGGGGGGGGGGGGCGTTTGTAATTAAATGTTGAATAAGTTGGGGGCCCCACACATGAGCAGTGTGATTTATTAATGCACAGTTCTGAGAGCCGCTGATCTGCCGTGCATTGATAGAACCCCGAGGAATGGAAGCTGGTATGTTGTAATGATGAATTATTACACGCACAGTATATGTGAATCATTATTACTCTATGGAAGTAATGCATTTTGTTAGATCAAGTAGCAAAAAAAAAAATCATTTTTTTCCCATTATTATCACTCCTTAGAACATTCACCATTAAATGGGGAAATTGGTGTGGATTTCAAAAGTTAAATGAGGATGACAAGAAGCTTGTTCCAATGATGAGCTATTAGGAGACGAGACTGGGTAAGGTGTTCGAGCGCTACATGATTAGAATAGATAATTACACTAGTTAGTGGGAATATGGTACGCAGAGTGTGATTTGAATCTGCTACATTTGAAAGAATGCAAACGTTTGCCTTTGGGAACAGTTCTCTATCTGCTTTCTGCTCAAATGTAGCACAGTGATACACAACATCGTAGGTGGTTGATGTGTTTTGGCTGACAATGGTTGTACGGTAATCGTAGTACACTATTTAAAATTGCATTGAATGTACATGCAAACTCGTACTCTGTACACCCAACAAAAAGATGTACCTATTTTCCACAACATTCCAGATAGATTCAGTGCTGAGTAAACTTGAAGTAACTTCTAGAACATTCCAGAACTTTCCAGTCATATAAATAGTAGTATAAATACAGGGGCCTTAAGCCCACCAGTTCAGTTTAGTTCCAGCTGCCTAAATGGATACATATCTGCATTTTTCTGAGATGGCATCAAGAGGCTGCAAGCATCCGGCAGACGCATTTTGCTATGTCTGCGGCCAATTTATCAAGACAAGAACGAAAAAGTACTCTGTGGAAGCATCTGCTAAGATGTGTGATGTCTACAAGGTATATTTCGGCATGCCTGTCAGGGATCAAGACAAACCCTGGGCACCTCATTTCACCTGCGAGCAATGCAAAACAACTCTGGAAGGTAAGATGTACAATAATTGCTCGAAATTTTGTTATAGAATTTGTAAAAAAAAATTAAATTTAAAAGTTTTAATTTGAAAATGTTTTACAATTTTAAATGTTATTGAAAAAATATATATGAAAACTGTAGCGAAAATCTCTTACACATTAGTCATGGGTGAAATAAATGTATTTTTGCAGGATGGTACAGAGGGGAAAAGAGAGCCATGAAGTTCACTATCCCAAGAATTTGGCGAGAACCCACTGACCACTCAAGCAACTGCTGCTTCTGCAAGGTGGACCTGTCCAAACGTCGGACTGGCAAGAATGCACCTGCTATCACGTATCCGAACCTTCCTTCATCCATCGCCCCGGTACCACACTGTCATGAGCTCCCTGTACCCACTCCTCCGGAGAGAGAGCAGCCATCTTTAGAAGAGAGCAGCAAGTCAGAGTGCGAGGAAGACGTCGATCCAGATGACAATTTCAGAGGTGGAGATGAGAGAAACCCATACTACCCCAACCAAAAAGAGCTCAACGACTTGTCTCACCAAGTCCAGGCTCAAGCAGTGGAACTTGTTGGATGAAAGTGTGCAAGTCGCAAATCAGAGGAAGCGTAACCAACCTTTTTGCAGCTTCTTCACCTGTCAAGATAGGCTCTGCTTCTGCCACAATGTGACCAGTCTGTTCGAGGCAATCGGAATCGCCTGTAACCAGACTGAGTGGCGCCTCTTCATTGACAGCTCATCGAGGAGCCTCAAAGCCGTGCTGCTCCATAATGGTAACATGTAGCCATCTTATTCTTTGGATCTTTCGGTAAAGTCACAAAGATATGTTCAAATAAAATAACAAAAAGAATAAATAAAAACTAGGAAGTTTCGATCGCAACACAAGCGTTCATCATCAAGAAGAAAAAATAGGGGGAAAGCTGCTGAGGCAGACTGTTTTAAAGGTTTAAAATGGGTGTAGCCCAAGGGTCATGAACGAAGTGGATGGTCCGAGACATGACGCTTCGTGTTCGTGAACATAAGGCAGATCTGAAACACGTTAGGACCAATACCTCGGCCGTGACTGATCATTGTTTTAATGCGGTGGGTTCACATGAAATTGATTTCTCTTAGAAGATACTTTGCAAACCCACTGGCTATCAACAAAGATTCGTTCATGAAGCCATCCACATATATAGACACAGACACAACTTCAATCGAGAAGATGGGTATAAACGTAGCAATCATTGGAAGGACGTTATCAACCAGTTTAAGTCATAACTGGCTATGATGTTCCCATCCTACCACCTTCCGATGTTAGTTGTAATTTTCGGCTATCTGATTTTACATTAACAGGTTAAATTTCCCGCACTAACACAGCCACCTCGCTCGCCGAGCTCGACGTTGCTGCTCTCCGATCTTACATTAACATGCGAATCTCTCACGGTAACATGTTAATCTCTCACGGTAACATCGCCACCTCCGCGTCCTCGTCGTGGACGTCGCCCTCCGATCTTACACCAACATGCTAATTTCTCACATTAACATAACTAGCCCCGCCCACTTCGTTTATGACCCTTGGGCTACACCAATTTTAAACCTTTAAAACAGTCTGCCTCAGCAGCTTTCCCCCTCTGTTTCTTCCTGATGACGAACGCTTGTGTTGCGATCGAAACGTCGTAGTTTAAAGAAAAATATGTTTTGTAATTTTCTTTGAACCTATCTACGTGACTTTACCGCAAGACCCAAAGAATGTGAATTCCTGCAGTCACGAAAGCTTTAAGTCAAGAAGTACCCGTCTCTTCCCCTGGCTCACTCGGTGCACCTCAAAGAGGATTACAACAGCATCAAGACCTTGCTGGACGCCTTGAAGTATGATGAGTACGACTGGCAGGTCAAATAGAATAAACTCAAAACGAACCTAGACGACAATACCCGTATCATGCATGGTGGTGATCACCCATCTAACCACTAACCAAGCTTAAACCATGTGACTGGGTGCATTCAGGCTGGCTTGAGAATATATAGATGGACCTTATTCAAAGTAAGCGCCTGCAGCTGACATGAAATACCAGCAATTATATATATATTACAAACAAACATATCCCATGTTTATTATTACCATAAATAATGTATAATATCTATCTATTAAAGCCTCACTAAATCTCAAAATATTTGCAAGGGGGTTCTACATTGGGATGTTTTGCCAATTTAATTTCCCAAGAGAAAAAACACATGAGGGGATAACGCAGAAAAATCCACAAAGGCTGGTCAGAACCCCATTATAAAACATAGTAAAACATTTAAGAAAATTCTAACTTTCAACAGTACACAGACTGCTGTCATTAAATTGCCAACTGTAGCCATATTCAGCTTGCCAAGAGAGCAAAAGAAAAATATAAAAACAAATAATAAAAGGTATGGAATGACAGAAAATGTCAACAAAGGGCAGCTTTTTGAAAAGTGTCTTTCAGTTATATTTCCTCCTTTCAGCAGACGCACGGCTGTGTGTTGTCGGTGGTGCGTTCACGCAGCGCACAACGGCAGAAGGGGGTCCTTAGTTACGTGTAGTTACGCCGCGGACGTGTTTATTTTTTTCCTCGTCACACTTTAAAAAGTGGAGCATGTGCAGGGAAGTCCAGCAAGGTCTGGGCTAGGAATCTCGTAACCTGCCAGAACTCGGGCGACCGGATGAGCTGTCTTCACTTTTCCAACTACCTCCCCACCCCTCCCGACGCTGTTTGTTTTCGCAGAGCGCTCCACATTGGTGCACAAAAGGAGCTGCAATTACCCAGGCGCTATTATGGTGGAATGGCACAATACGCAGGGCCTATTGTGTGCAGCTGTGTGACCTGAAAAAAAACAACCGGCGAGCAATATACACATTGTAACTACTACCACCTGTTGAGCCGAGATATGAGGAGGAATGATTTATTGATGGTTGAAGTAAATCGTGCCACATTAATTACGCTATTAATTACACGTGTGATAAGTCCACTCTCTAGCATAATTACGTCAAAGCTCGGGAAACATGGGGGCACACTTTTTTTTACTTCAAATGCGTTAAGCCGTTTAGTTATTTTTGTTCAGTTTCCAAGGATATTTCTCTCCCACACTTTTTTTCACTTGACATTCCCCGCACAAGTGATGTATGCTATGGCGAAAATCGTCCTTGTCATCGGAGTGTGGAATTTCCATCAACCAGCTCTGTGCCACCAACAGAGATGAACACTGGGAAATGCTTATACTGGTAGGAACCACCTGGTTCCACCAGCCCCACAGGGGATTATTGTGTCCGTCCGTCCGTCGCGCATCCAAAAATGGGAGGGGTGGGGCTGGTTGGGGGGTGGGAGGGGTGGGGCTGGGTGGGGAGGGGCTGATCACCCCGTGGTGCCCTTATAAAACTCAACGTTTAACCTACTCACGCTGGCTTGTGCCCGCCCTCGCAATCGGCCATATTTGCGGAATACACCACACCGCCGTTGACCCTGGCCATTGACCGAGCAACCCAACGTTCCTACCAGCTCCCTCCGCAGGAATGTGTTTTGAGCGTTCAGGCCAGATTCTTTTATAATTAGTGTTTCTCTGCTTTTGTGGTATTCCAGCATTCACCAGTAATTCTACAAAATTGATTGCAACCAATTAATGTAACCAGTTAGTTTTTTTTCCAATTCACCATTTGTAATAGGAGAAGCAACATTGCATACATATCTAAATCAGTACCTGGATGCTTGCTGACATCAGTACCCTCGCCCGCCACAGAACAGAGCTGACCAATCAAGCTCCTTCGAACTACGCAAACGCACACAGATGCCAATGTGTGTTGTTCTGCTCTCCACCGTGGTAAAGAATTGTGGCACTAAGCCAAGTATGGCTTAGCGCGACATGAAAACGATGATAGATGATGATGAAGATAGTAATGCTAAATGAAGACGATAATTTCGCAGATAAGGGAAGTGATATTGATGATAATATTGAAGATAATGACAATTGAGTGTATAGTGATGATGATGAGAATTAATCTCACACCAACACCTATCCCTATCGCATGGCAATCCACCATCCTTTGCCTCCAGGGCACTGGATTACAGATGTACACATTGATGTGCGCACACCAAAACAAACAACGCATTGTGGCCGCCATTGGAATCAAACTCAAAGTCACCAGGGTTGCAGCCACTGCGCCACCACATGTGTATATGCGCACGCATATCTAATGTGGTGAATGGACAATGGGCTATACAGTTATTGTTTGTATTAAGGAACAAGGGGAAATAATAAAGACTGTATATATACAGTCCACTTTGTTACAGCAATGCCTAGACCATTGGTCAAAGTGCCAAATTCTGCTGATTGTTTCTGGCAATTAAAAAATTCAATAATATAGAATTTACAACCCATTGTCAATCCGGTCATGGGGTGTGTCCATCCCTACTTCAACAAGTTGGTCAGTGTGGCCTGGTAAAGGGGAGCCCAGGACTGGCATGCATCGAATGGCCACTCTAAGGCCCATCCACAGGTGGTGTTGGTGCCTCATCATCGTCATCATCACGAGGCGCGAACTCCTCGGAGCGTAGCGGTTCCCACGGCATGCCGTCAGGTGACCCTATACCCTGTGCTCGCCACCACGCTGAGTGCAGGCCAAGCTCATGATGGTGAAGGTCAGCCTCGATCGCGCGTGTCCACGTCAAGCGGGGCCTGCCCCGGGGTCGTCTCCAATCCCGCGGAGGGCTGTCGGTGAACAGCCGAGGGCGTTCGCCCAGGCCACGTGTTCCGAAGAGCCGAAATGTTCTGGCTCTGACCGTGTCGGACACTGATGGGGGAACCATGTGACCTTGGCGTTTGTGACGTGCTCGCTCTCTCGGCAGATTCTTAGCAATAGAAATGTTGTCGAGTACGACATCGAGGAGAACGTGATTTTTTCTTTATACTCGAATGGATATGGCTGTATGAGTTACACCGTTTTCGTGCTTATTTTACTTTATTCAGTTAAAAAAAAGTCACGTTACAGGTCGCTGTCAAAACATTTTCGACCAGTTCCTTATTCCGGTACCATTCCTGCACCATTTAAAGAATGTTCCGATTCTTGATGTTTGTATCGCGACAGATGTGACCATGGTTGTAACGAAGATCTGTGCCGGTGAGTAACATCTGTGCCGTCGCAGGGCAATCATGAAATACAACTGGAATAAAATAAATACAAATACACTTCTGCATGAAGGCATTCCACGTGCTGTGTCAGAACGGTATTGACTAGAGGGATGTAAAAATATTTATTTACGTAACTAACAATGGTAGGTGCTGAAATAAAATGTAATATTTAAAAATACTTTTAAAAAAACAAGCTTTAATGAAATGTACCCTACTCGTAATGGCAAAACTCCACGACTCCAGGAAGTGGCCGCAAACCTTGCCATAACGTAAGGGCTCCGTGGTGATTTACAGCCAACGTCAGTTGAGCGTGGACAATTAGACCCAAGCCAAAACATAACATATAAAAAAGAATGTTATTTTTTTTATATAGAATATAATATTGTCATCAGTATGACATAAGTATACCAAGTTTGCAGTCGATACCACATTGGGAAGTGGGTTGAAATCGAGTTACAAAATTTGAGGATACGACAACAACAACAGACAGAGTGAGCTAAAACACATTCCTGCGGAGGGAGCTGGTAGGAACGTTGGGTTGCTCATGTCAATGGCCAGGGTCAACGGCGGCGTGGTGTATTCCACAAATATGCCCGACTGTGAGGGCGGGCACAAGCCGGAGTGAGTAGGTTAAACGTTGAGTTTTATAAGGGCACCACGGAGTGACCAGCCCCTCCCCTCCCAGCCCCACCCCTCCCACCCCCCACCCAGCTCCTCCCCACCCAGCCCCTCCCCACCCTCCCCACCCAGCCCCTCCCCACCCTCCCCACCCAGCCCCTCCCCACTCTCCCCTCCCCACCCAGCCCCTCTCCACCCTCCCCACCCAGCCCCTCCCTCCCCACCCAGCCCCTCCCTCCACGATGGACGGACGGACACAATAATCCCCTGTGGGCTGGTGTAACCAGGAGGTTCCTACTAGTATAAAAGCGTGTAATAATAATAAAAAGAGGCCTTTTCTGGCCCATATGGCCTTAGAGTTGGCCATCACTCGTTTACTTCGTGCAGTTGTTGCTACCTATTCACCCCTCAGCACAAGTGTTCAATTTGTTTCATCACTCAAAATGGAACTTGCCAAACATATATTGCACGAATGAGCTGCTTATGAGAAAACCTTAACACCCTGTAAAGACTTATCTTGATAAAGTAATAACTAAAAATAATACCAATTTACAATGTATCTTTGTACAACACTAAAGACGTATCAGAGTGATGGGAGAGTGGTCGCGTGCGTAACATGATAACCCGTTTAGTTTGACATGGCTTAGGTGAAATGTCTTCTTGCTCGGGTTCGGTGCGCGGTATGCGATGATGTCATGGTTAGTGCTCAGCCCCACTACCACTACTATATGAAGTGTTTATTTGTACTTTTAGTACATTTAGGCAGGCAGTGGTCATTTGAATTATGCTTTTTTTTTGCCAGAGTGGGGCAGTGCTGTAAATTAAGTTTGTGAAAAATATGTTGTTGTCAAAGAAGCCCCCAGTTTCCACTTTAACCTTGGGAACATTTTGTTGATATCTCCTGGCACAATTTCAATAAAAAAACTCCACATACAGAACCGCTTGTACAACAGGATTATGTGTCATGTACAGTCTCCGAAAAGCACAATTCATTTCTTGTTTTGTTGTAAGTTTTGATCACTTGGCTTGAGAATAGCACGAAAATAATTCTAACGTCATTACTCACCACCTAACGCTTCCAATTCATTTTTTAAATGCCCGTTGCAGAATCATCAAAAGCAATAGAATACACGGCGAAGGTTATGAGAATGTAACTTCAAATAATAAAAAACTCAATCTTCTAGAGATCTGTATAACCATCGAAGTATGACCAAAATAGAGCCATCAGCATTTTTTCTTTTTTATGACAGAAATGTCAGGGTCTCTTTGGTCCTTGCTTGGTTTGTTTTATGGTCTATTAAGCAGAACTTTTGTTTGGATGAAGAATTGTTGATGTGGTCTGGAATCAATTTAAAGTATAAAAAAATACATTCCTAGAACTGCTTTCTGCTGAAAAGAGAGTTAACATGTGCAGTGTGAGGACATTTCTCCACGCGGCAATTCATCATCACTTTGCCTGGCAATTTGCATTTTGCCAAGTGTGCAATGTCATCCACTTGAAAGAGTAAAAAAAATGATTTAAACTCTTTATGTTGTCATTTATTAAAATTATGATAATAAAATTGATAGGGTCTAACGGGAGAATGTTTTACGCTTTAAAATTTACGGCATGTGTTCATGTGTGTGTGTGCGAATGCATTTAAAACCACCACAACATTGCACTAAATTATGGGTTTTGGCTCTCTGCGATGCACATTTGATCATACGCTGTCAGTTTTGCGAAATTTTGACAAAACCCAAGCCACCCCTTTTGTTTCCTCCCGCAAAGCTCAACAAAAGATGAACATCATCATCATCATCTTCTTGCCCGCATGTGGTGGCCACAAGTTTGTTAACCGGCGCGAAGCACTATGAGCAAAACTGCAGTTCTGAGACATTGTCGGAGCGAGCACTTCACATCGGCTCCCGTAAAACGCATTTTAAATTACAAACAGTGCCCCCCACCTCTCAGCAATCGTGGGTGTGAGAGTTGAGAGCCTCAAACTCTTGTCTGGCCGGTGCGCAAGGCAACGGGTTGCGATTCACAACCATTAATAACAACGCCAAACATTCGTCCGGAACGCTGCAAGTGACTCGGCAATGTGGCTAAATGCACCGCAGTGCCGTATTTATTGCAAAGGTCTCCATAATGAGGGTGTTGCATTGTGTTTTTTGAACTGCGTTATCAGGTTCCGTTTTAAAAGGACAGCCCTTTTGGATTATGCTCTGCTGAGAGGCAAAAAAAAATCGTGAAACTTATAGGATTATCTGGGCACTTTAATTGGGCAGATTTTGAGAAGGTCTGAGGGTTTAAATAATAACGATGTTCATTTGTAAAGGCCAACATGCTTTCGCTTCTAAACTTATCACACGTGAAGATGTAAACGCACTGCACTCACCATTGCAGTGGGCTCGGCAAACATTGTTGTATAAACAGTACTTCTTGAACTGGCTGTTAATACAAATGCCTTTTAAAGTCTACAAAGCAAACACTGCTCATGTGAATGTGCAAAAAGCCGTGTAAAGTCAATGACAAATTTGTACCGTAAAAAAATGGAAGTGCAATACTGTAGACCATTGACGACATAGGTTTCAGGCATATGACACGACTCTAGAGTTTGGTCCAAAGTAAATCTGGTTCCTTGACTAACCTTACATCCCCTTTGTCAGTGCACGGCTGGATGAAGACCTGGCCGTCATCAGGGTTGTGGGAAAAACGTGACCATGTTGAAGTGAGGGACCCAGGACCTGTTCGGCCACCGCTCGCCACCGCATGCCACCGGCTCCATCTCCCCACTCCCTGAACTGCGTCTGAGAGAGCATGAGACGCGACAGAATACGCTGGAGAACATCAAATAGTGGCCTCGCTCTTAATGGTGCCTCTGTGTTGTTTTGGTGATGAATGGTACACGAGGGAAAAAAAACATGACATGATCAAAAACATTGAAAATCACTCGGAACGTCACGATGGATTTGACGGAATGTAATAGAAGATTATTTTCAGTTACTTCAATGCAGTTTTATTATTGTTATTTAAAATGCTATTAAAGTGACTTTAAAATTAATCCACCAATAATATCACCGTATTGTGACATGCCGTATGAGTTATACTCCGTGCGATTCATTCAGATTAAAACATCCTCTGCTCTTCTCATGCTTGGCCATGCTACGCCCATCAAATTTGTAAATTCCTTTCTTTAATGCTCAGAACATTAAACATGAAAGTTTAGTGAAAACATTCGTCCACCCGCTTGCATGCACCGCTGTTTAGTTTCTCTCTCTCAATATAGCTGGAGGTTAATAAAGAATTTAACAAAAGCAAACACAATTAGATGCAATCAAATATTAACCCAATCGCTGCTCCCTGTCACGACAGAGCACATAGGCAAAAACACATTCCTGCGGAGGGAGCTGGTAGGAACGTTGGGTTGCTCGGTCAATGGCCAGGGTCAACGGCGGCGTGGTGTATTCCGCAAATATGGCCGACTGTGAGGGCGGGCACAAGCCGGCGTGAGTAGGTTAAACGTTGAGTTTTATAAGGGCACCACAAGGTGACCAGCCCCTCCCCACCCAGCCCCACCCCTCCCATCCCCCATCCAGCCCCACCCTCCCCACTCAGCCCCTCCCCACCCTCCCCACCCAGCCACTCCCCACCCTCCCCTCCCCACCCAGCCCCTCCCCACTCTCCCCACCCAGCCACTCCCCACCCTCCCCACCCAGCCTCTTCCCACCCTCCCCTCCCCACCCAGCCCCACCCAGCCCCTCCCTGCACGACGGACGGACGGACACAATAATCCCCTGTGGGCTGGTGTAACCAGGAGGTTCCTACCAGTAAAAGCATATGCCTGTGGCTGTACACATCGTGGGCCTAGGAGATGAGGCTTTATGCAATTGTTTGCTTTATTTTGTGAGCTCAGGATGACAGATCAAGCAGCAAGGGAAGGACAGCACACACACCATCCATATGTTTTGCTACTCACCCTCACTTCAACAAACAGCTAAATGAAGAGCTTCACAGCCACGGGCAATAATAATTAAATTTCAGTGTGTTCTAAAAGGGATAATGAAGCGATGGTGATGATGTTTTCATCACCAATGTTAAAAAATAAACCTCCATTTTGCCTTGGCATTTCACCAGTGGTGGCAATAGAGACATGCTAATGCGTTCGCCATGGTAACGACATCACGACTGACATGGAATGGCCATACAGAGCAAATGTAAATGTGGCTTTTTTATTTTTCAGAATTTCACAGCATGCAAAAATGTAGAATGAAAGGCTTCCCCCCCCCCCCCGCTTACAATTTTTTTCCCCTTTTTCTATTACTGCCCGTTACAGTATGCTTAACAGGAGCGCATCAAGGTATCCGTGCCGCCATGTATATAAACTGGCTTTGTAAAATACGATGCGTGAGCATTTCATTTGGTCGAAGCATTAACACATAATAGCGCTGCTGCGGTGAATGTTTTGCTTTGATTGCTTTTAGCATGACAAGCCACTTTAAGTGCAGATACGAAACACGTTCACACATAGACAGATGCACACGCTCGTGACCTACTTTACATATAGTCTGTCCACATCCGACACAAATGTGAATTGCTTTTCTTTTTTCTTTGCCAATACCAAAATCCATGGTGAAAGGAGCTGAGAAGTAATATTCTTAACTCACCTCCACCAGGCCCCCCCCCAAAGTATATTGTCGGTGCCTCTACCCACGCCACCCCCATGTTTACGAAGGCCACAATACACAGACAGATGACATGTCCACACCTCTAGTCCGCGCCGTGTTAGTAAGGCACTTGTGTCATGTTGCGTATTAGTGTGTGTGTATGAGCTTGTCTGCCGCAATGTTGCACCGGCATTCCCTCGTGCGCATTCGAAATGTCTCCTGCACGGTATCCACGCCGCAGCCTGCACCACCCTGAAAGGATCGGCCAAACTTATGGAAAGTGGAGAGAGTGCCCGGAATGTTCTTCCTTTGTTTTCCTTTCCCAGCCCGAGTTTCCCAAGGGTGGCGCGGTGCTCCCCCGTCGTTTCACTATCTCCAGGTTATCAAGTTGACCAATTGTGTGTGTGTGTGGTTTTTATGCAGGAACATCGTTTTGCCTTTGCGCGTGAATCATGTGAACTGCACGAATATCGTGACCCCGTGAGCACTTGGCAAGCCATTGTGCCTGCCCTCCATCATGGAAAATTGGTTCGACAGATGGTTTAAAGCCATCTTGTCTGTTTGTATCATTAGCTTGATCACCATCAGAGCCAATTAGCGCGCACGATTTCTGTTGCTAAATTTACGGCACTCATTGGGCCTCCCTTACTTTATTATATAACATGCTACAATGTGCGACTCCTGGGTTTCATTAGCTTTAAAACACAATTTAATCCTTTCATTTCGTCCATCCAATTAGGCATTATGCAACCCTCACGTGTACGCGCCGCGGTTGAAATTGCGTAGTGGTGAACGTGCTGCATGCGAGGGTTCGACAGTTCAAATCTCGGTCCGGTGGCGTCGCGGGCAATTATCGCAAATCGCCACGTCTGCTCTTGAAGTGGGCTTACTTGCGTTGCCACTCGCAAGAGGAGGCCGTTGTTTGTTGCTGTCATGACCAAAATTCTAGACGTGAAAATTAGGCGTAACTAAATGATGAAACAGATATTGGCTCACAGTGGTGCCCCGAGCCCGCTGGTGGGTATCATTTGCTTAAATCATCGTGGAGTTGATAGGGAGAAACTAATTGGGCCAGCATTGGTGCAAATAATCGCGATGCTAATAACAACAGTGATATGGCTTTCTTCGTTGAATTAATATTATTTTCATGCTTACTGATGCAGCTCGCTTAACAAAAAAGTATGCATTATCTTATAGGGCCAACCGGAAGTATGATGTCTGACACAGTGTGACGTCAAAGCACGGAGGGCCCCCCGAAGCGCGGGGCCCGGGGCAGCTGCCCCGAATCACCGTGCACTCGAGGGACGGCTCTGTCTCGTATTCCATTACAAGCCGTAGAGTATAACGCTATAAAAAAAAATATATATATATAAACATCGCGTACTCCATATGAATACGATACGGCCTATCATGAAATCACACGGGATGCGCCCAATCTCATCAGATCTTGGAGGGCAAGCAGGGTTGAGCCTGGATAGTGCATGGACGGGTGACTATAATGCACAGCATGTGTTATAGGGTGCAAACCCCTTATTGAGCAGCAGGCAGTGCAACGAGATTAGCTGTTGTACTGTAATGCTGTGCTCCCCATGTCGATGCTTACCACCTTAACTAAGCCGCATCGACTGGCGTGCTGCAGTACAGGTTGGGTCCAGATGTCTTGTGACCCCCATTTCATTATCCAATACTTCAAGCGAATAAGCAAGGGGAACACAAATGTCCGGGGTCAATTTATTTGGGGGTCACAGGACATCTGGACCCAACCTGTGCAGTCAAATATCCTGCATGTGCTCATGTGCTCGCATGTCACGGGGAAGTCCTCATCCAGCAGTGAGTTGACAAAGGTAGGAACGTGTACACATACAGCACGTACATTGTGAGCGATTGTTAAGCATCATCAATATCTGGTAGGAACATGTACACATACAGCACGTACATTGTGAGCGATTGTTAAGCATCATCAATATCTACTAGGAACCTGAAAAACAGCAAACTATCACGGTTGGCTACGTACGGTGCGAAAGAAGTCCAGCATACATACGTACCGAATATATATGCTTTCTAAAATACAAAACTCTTGAATGAAATCCTCTGAGAGAATTTGAGCAGGAGAACGCCTCTCATCCCAAATCACGTTACCCGCACCTCCAATCGCAACTGCGACAGCTGTAGGGTTCACATAAACTCACACAATCTAGGACCATAAAAATCCTATCATCCGCAATTATTTTCTTGCAGACAAGTCGAGGTAATCCACGGAAAGTCCGACGGATAATACGATCCCGCGATGTTCATTCCTAACATCATGAACAGGAGGAGATCTGTCGTATATTTTCATCATAGAGTAGTTGTGCTCTTTTTTCCGGCATTCTAAAGCACGCCGTTTGCAATCCGAAGGTTGCAAGAATTTAAATCTCAAGACGAGGGTCAACTCAGCCTTTCGTTCCTGTGGGGTGGATAAAATATGTACCACTTCGCACGTTGTTGTTGTTGTTGTTTCCTATGTAAAGACTAATCTCCCGCCATAGGAATGTACAATTCCATAACTGGCCCAAGGCTGGAAACGGGAGATGAGCAATTCTCCCCGTGTCCAATTGAATGGGAAACCACTAAAGACTCTTCTAATTTTTGAATGGATGAGAGGGCATAGGGAAACGAATTCTCTGTGCATCCCTTTTGAACATGTTGTTAATGTTGAGCAGAGGTCCAAACGGGTTTTGATTCCTTACCCATACCCGTACCCGGCCGCACCAGGGTCGCAAACGGGTACCCGTACCCGTTTCCGGCCGTACCTGTACCCTACCCGTATCTGGCCGAGTACGGGTAGGGTACGGGTATCGGGTACCTGATTGCGACCTCTGGGATGAAGCCATGTTGCAGGCGCAGGTGGGTTGATTCTAGGAACTTGAATTGTGAGAAGAGACAAGACATTGGGAAATGAGTGACAAACGGTTACTCACCAGTGACTCACGGTCTACCCGTACCCGGCCGCACCAGGGTCGCAAACGGGTACCCGTACCCGTACCCGGCCGGGTACGGGTAGCCGGGTATCGGGTAGGGTACGGGTATCGGGTACCCGGTTGCGACCTCTGATGTTGAGTGATCCCTAAGTGTACACTCTTTACATATACAGAGCGGTGCACTGTCATTTTGTGACATGTGGCCACTAAAGAGTTGTGAAGATGGCATGTTAAACTCAAACACATACGACATTATTACGACTACAGGCTTCAGAAGTCACTCCCATAGCATTTACCATCGGCAGCCTTTGTTTTGTCCACAGCTGGATGAAGGCCTCCTCACGGCATCGCCATCCCTCGTGGCTCTAGTGACGTCACAATCCATCTCGCTCATGGACATGAGCTGTTTTCATCGCTCCATCTCCACGTTGATCGAAACCTCGGACTTGTTTTACTCACCTTTGGCTGGCATTCTGTTACGGGTCTCGTCTATTTTTTTTTTATATCAACCCCGAGACTGATTTTTTGTACCCAGTCCAAGTCCGCTTACTTTTCGTATCAGTGAATATGACGTTCTAGATTTGAAGCTTTCGTGACTGCAAGGATTCATACTCTTAGTTCTTTCGGTAAAGTCACGTGGGTAAAAAATGAAATTAAATTTAATTGTTTTATTTTTATTAATTTTTATTTTATGTTTTACCTACGTGACTTTACCGAAAGAACTAAGAGTATGAATATGACGTCTCCAATTTGTGTTCTTTGATCCCGGTGTTATTTCTCCGTGCCTCGGTGTGTAATTCGCGGCACTGTATTTCTCCGCGCTCTTTTGCATACTGTTCAGTCAGTCAATCGTTCCAGTCTGCATGTCGTAGAAGTAATACGTATTGATGTAAAATGCTCTCTGTAGACACGTTTCAAAGGAAACATTTCCAGAAGCACTGCATCCGTTACTCTCAGGCCTCTCTGTATTGCATCACTTTGATCCTCGTCCACCTGTAATAATTGCTCGGGATGTACATCACCGGTTGTGTTTACATTTGCATCTCTCATTGCACGTGGATTTTGTCTTGCTCATTCATCTTCGTCCCCACTTTGGAGCCTCCTTTAAGTTCATCAATCATTTCATATCGGTAATTAGAATGCGTTCGTATAATGACCCTCTGTAATTAGCAACATCTGAGATGTTTGATACGTATGCCGTTTATGTTTACGGAGCATTAACCAACCTTTTATCATTTAAATACGATTTATTTGAACATGATTTCAGCATTAGATGACTGCGACTTCTTTCAGACTTTGCTGCAGTATCACACAGAGCATTGCATGAGTTACTATTTACAGCTGTCAAAGCCGCGCTATCTTCTTATTAGATCACAAAACAGCATGGGAGGGAGAAGGCAGTTAATGGAGCTGGTGTGTCTGGGTGCAGCAGTGGAGCTGTGTCTGCGTGCAGCAGTGGAGCTGTGTGTCTGTGTGCAGCAGTGGAGCTGGTGTGTCTGAGTGCAGCAGTGAAGCTGGTGTGTCTGTGTGCAGCAGTGGAGCTGTGTGTCTCTGTGCAGCAGTGGAGCTGTGTGTCTGTGTGCAGCAGTGGAGCTGTGTGTCTGTGTGCAGCGAGTGGAGCTGGCGTGTCTGTGTGCAGCAGTGGAGCTGGTGTGTCTGTGTGCAGCAGTGGAGCTGTGTGTCTGTGTGCAGCAGTGGAGCTGTGTGTCTGTGTGCAGCAGTGGAGCTGTGTGTCTGAGTGCAGCAGTGGAGCTGGTGTGTCTGTGTGCAGCAGTGGAGCTGGTGTGTCTGTGTGCAGCAGTGGAGCTGTGTGTCTGAGTGCAGCAGTGGAGTTGTGTGTCTGTGTGCAGCATGTGAAGCTGGTGTGTCTGTGTGTAGTCAGTGGAGCTGGTGTGTGTGTGTGTGTGCAGTCAGTGTAGCTGTGTGTCTGTGTGCAGCAGTGGAGCTGGTGTGTCTGTGTGCAGCAGTGGAGCTGGCGTGTCTGTGTGCAGCAGTGAAGCTGTGTGTCTGTGTGCAGTCAGTGGAGCTGGTGTGTCCTAGTGCAGCAGTGGAGCTGTGTGTCTGGGTGCAGCAGTGTAGCTCGTGTGTCTGCGTGCAGCAGTGGAGCTGGTGTGCCTGTGTGCAGCAGTGGTGCTGTGTGTCTGTGTGCAGCAGTGGTGCTGTGTGTCTGTGTGCAGCAGTGGAGCTGGTGTGTCTGTGTGCAGCAGTGTAGCTGTGTGTCTGTGTGCAGCAGTGGAGCTGACGTGTCTGTGTGCAGTCAGTGGAGCTGGTGTGTCTGTGTGCAGCAGTGGAGCTGGCGTGTCTGGGTGCAGCAGTAGAGCTAGCATGTCTATGTGCAGTCAGTGGAGCTGGTGTGTCTGTGTGCAACAGTGGAGCTGTGTGTCTGTGTGCAGCAGTGGAGCTGTGTCTGCGTGCAGCAGTGGAGCTGTGTGTCTGAGTGCAGCAGTGGAGCTGGAGTGTCTGTGTGCAGTCAGTGGAGCTGGTGTGTCTGTGTGCAGCAGTGGAGCTGTGTGTCTTGTGCAGCAGTGGAGCTGGTGTGTCTGTGTGCAGCAGTGGAGCTGGT
Source organism: Lethenteron reissneri (assembly GCF_015708825.2). NCBI lineage: Eukaryota > Metazoa > Chordata > Hyperoartia > Petromyzontiformes > Petromyzontidae > Lethenteron > Lethenteron reissneri. The sequence continues at coordinate 4,646,419 of NC_083813.1, read as the reverse complement.
ATGTCTGTGTGCAGCAGTGGAGCTGTGTGTCTGTGCGCCGCAGTGGAGCTGGCGTGTCTGTGTGCAGCAATGGAGCTGTGTGTCTGTGTGCAGCAATGGAGCTGTGTGTCTGTGTGCAGCAGTGGAGCTGTGTGTCTGTGTGCAGCAGTGGAGCTGGTGTGTCTGAGTGCAGCATGTGAAGCTGGTGTGTCTGTGTGCAGCAATGGAGCTGTGTGTCTGTGTGCAGCAATGGAGCTGTGTGTCTGAGTGCAGCAATGGAGCTGTGTGTCTGTGTGCAGCAGTGGAGCTGTGTGTCTGTGTGCAGCGAGTGGAGCTAGTGTGTCTGTGTGCAGCAGTGGAGCTGGTGTGTCTGTGTGCAGCAGTGTAGCTGTGTGTCTGTGTGCAGCAGTGGAGCTGGTGTGTCTGTGTGCAGCAGTGGAGCTGGTGTGTCTGTGTGCAGCAGTGGAGCTGGTGTGTCTGTGTGCAGCAGTGGAGCTGGTGTGTCTGTGTGCAGCAGTGTAGCTGTGTGTCTGTGTGCAGTATGTGAAGCTGGTGTGTCTGTGTCCAGCAGTGGAGCTGGTGTGTCTGTGTGCAGCAGTAGAGCTGGTGTGTCTGTGTGGTGTCAGTAGAGCTGGTGTGTCTGTGTGCAGCAGTGGAGCTGTGTGTCTATGTGCAGCAGTGGAGCTGTGTGTCTGAGTGCAGCAGTGGAGCTGGTGTGTCTGCGTGCAGCAGTGGAGCTGGTGTGTCTGTGTGCAGCAGTGGAGCTGTGTGTCTGAGTGCAGCAGTGGAGCTGTGTGTCTGTGTGCAGCATGTGAAGCTGGTGTGTCTGTGTGTAGTCAGTGGAGCTGGTGTGTGTGTGTGCAGTCAGTGTAGCTGTGTGTCTATGTGCAGCAGTGGAGCTGGTGTGTCTGTGTGCAGCAGTGGAGCTGGCGTGTCTGTGTGCAGCAGTGAAGCCGTGTGTCTGTGTGCAGTCAGTGGAGCTGGTATGTCCTTGTGCAGCTGTGGAGCTGTGTGTCTGGGTGCAGCAGTGTAGCTCGTGTGTCTGCGTGCAGCAGTGGAGCTGGTGTGCCTGTGTGCAGCAGTGGGGCTGTGTGTCTGTGTGCAGCAGTGTAGCTGGTGTGTCTGCGTGCAGCAGTGGAGCTGTGTGTCTGTGTGCAGCAGTGGAGCTGTTGTGTCTATGTGCAGCAGTGTAGCTGTGTGTCTGTGTGCAGCAGTGGAGTTGACGTGTCTATGTGCAGTCAGTGGAGCTGGTGTGTCTGTGTGCAGCAGTGGAGCTGGCGTGTCTGTGTGCAGCAGTGGAGCTAGCATGTCTGTGTGCAGTCAGTGGAGCTGGTGTGTCTGTGTGCAGCAGTGGAGCTGGTGTGTCTGTGTGCAGCAGTGGAGCTGGCGTGTCTGTGTGCAGCAGTGGAGCTGGTGTGTCTGTGTGCAGCAGTGTAGCTGGCGTGTCTGTGTGCAGCAGTGTAGCTGGTGTGTCTGTGTGCAGCAGTGGAGCTGGTGTGTTTGTGTGCAGTCAGTGGAGCTGGTGTGTCTGTGTGCAGCAGTGGAGCTGGTGTGTCTGTGTGCAGCAGTGTAGCTGGTGTGTCTAAAACGACACGGAATGTCCCACAGCGCTGCTCTCGTAAAGAGCCTCTCGCTCAGAGGCCCCCTCGTGCCTTTGTCGTGTTTCACGTTCACTCGTAATGTTTATGTAACAAATGGCCTGTTTACCTTTCACGTTATGTTCATCGACCGAGATCAACGGGGGGGGGGGGGGGGGGTGCAGTACAAACCCCCCAAAAAAGAGAATCTTTCCCCCAATTATATCGATGTATGGCTAATTCATACGAGTGTCCACCGTGGACACATATGTCACGAAAACAGCCGCACAAGTAGATTTGAAGTGATTCAGAAAGCATTTAAAAGTGTCCATTTGTTTTTCTTCGAGTTTCTGTTTAGTCGCAAACAGAGCAGGTCATGGCTGCGTAAGCGCAGGAAACATTCATTTTGCTCCTTCTTAAAGGCAAAAAAATGGAGTATGATTCATGTTTCAAATTGCAAACACTGCCTTCTTTTGTGCATTTCTAAAACATTGATTATGTGCTGCGCTGCCCAAGTCGTGCTGTTTATATAATGCAACAACACAAGAAAAAACCCCGTTGATAAATGCTAGGATGCTACGTAAATATATCCTGAGCAACCCGGTGCTGGCTGGAACTGAATGGTTTAAGCAGCAGCAGCAGCAGCACAAACAGTGCCATTAAGTGGGAGTGGAATGGCGATGCAGGGTACAAAGGGGGCTTAAGAGAGGGTGAGAGGTCAAAGGTCAGAGGGTATAGGTAGAGGAAGATGGGGTTGGGAAGTATACGACAGATCAATGGTAGAGTTGAAACGTAACAAAAATATACGATATACATGTTGCCATAGGTGGAGTTTGACTTATATATTTGGGAGAGCTGGGGTTCGCTTTGTCCCTCACATTAAGCATTGTGATGCCCCCCTCCCCGTGCCCCCCCCCCCCCAACGCCGCCCATGCGTGTTGCGGCAGGAGTGCGGTTTTGCGATGTGCTACTGAAAGCAGAGTTCATCTGCACAAGGGGACACACTTTTTAAGTGATTATTTGGTGTAATCGTTGCTTATCGCTCCTGGCAATATAAATCACGCAAACGACGCCATCGAAAATGTTGCAGAGTAGATAACAGTTGGATGTCCTGGTGCAGAATTCAAAACAGTTGAGAAGCTCTTGACTGCATATTAATGAGCATGGACCCCCAAATACGCTGACATTATTCCATTATTTTGTTTAAGCTGGACCTGCTACGGCCCCTGAGGCAACATCACAATTTAGCCCGTGTCAGTCCAAATGCAATTTATATCAGATGCATCGATCATTTGTGTGGTTCCCAGGAGGACATATGGTAAGTCGCGCACGCTGGAAAACATTTGCCTACTTGAGTTTCTGGTTGTAGCGAAACGTCCACCGTCCATTAATATTTAACTGCTCTGTCGCAATCAACGTCCAAATTTGAAAGTTGCCTAAGTGATCCTACGAATAAGTAAAGATAATTACTTATGCATCGCATGGTCTCAGTGTGACTTATGACCAAGTCATCCAGAATATGTCCAGACTCGTCATCACTTTAATGGACGACCACCATCCATCATATAGGTGCTATGGGGCCGTCCATAAATGACGTCACGCACCTGGGGGGGGGGTCAGACATTTGTGACGATGTGTGACGATGGGGGGGGGGGGGGGTTGAGAAATGTGACGTCACATCAAAATGCGCAATTTTAAATAAATATAGACAACACGTTCTACTTCATTAAATATAGTTTTTAATAAATGTTTTCTCCTACAACATCAAAGTGCAGCGCCACATTAAATACGCACTACAATGACAATAATTTAAAGCGATTTGGGCAGAGCTTTGTGACGTCATATTTGAGGGGGGGTCTGACTTTTTGTGACGCCGTGTGACGAAGGGGGGGGGGTCAAAAATCATCCAAAATCGCGTGACGTCATTTATGGACGGCCCCTATAGGCTGCTGCCGGTCTGCGCTGTCAGCAGAGGGTAGTAGAGCAAACACATTGCATTGTGTGATACTGTACTCCAACATCGATGCTCCCTGCCTTCAGCAGTGGATTGAAAAAAAGAGCAGTACATTTACCTGGTTTGACACACACAGTGTTCGTTCATAGACCAACCGAACGAGATTGTTGCTTGTGACGGACACTTGAATCGTTATAGCTCTTCCCATTTACACTGGAAAAGAATGCACAATGCAACATTGCATCTTTTTTTTTTACCTCGTTCAATTATGCACTGCGAGATTGTCACAAGTCTAGGGGCTTTGTTTTGGAGCAGTGGTTTGCTCCACGCTGGTCGACCAATGAAAGTGCCTCCTTACAGGACACGTGATGCATTTGTTTTTCGGTTTGAGTCGACACAGTTGTAAGTCGGTTTTATCGAGCGGGATATCTGACTAAAGTGGGCCGTAGGGACAGAGTAAAAGCACCTTTCATCGTGTCCCATTGATAGACGCGGCTCTTTTCACCCCCCCCCCCCCAAAAAAAAATATATTGCGAGGTTTAGAGAGTGTAGGGCAACGATGGCACGACACTAAATCTTAAACTTCTCATACGAATGGGAAATACCACTTTTTGGCAGTTTTTGGTTTCATTCTTTTATGGTTTCCCCTCCCTCCCCCCCCCCCCTTTTTTGCCAATATCTCCTTGGTTAAATCATTGCCAAGTGAATGTTCTAAACTCCATCCCAATTGACAGTCACAATAGCAGCATGATTGCTAAAAGTAGACTGAATGCCACAATTAAAGTCTCAACTGACTCCTTTTTTTCCCCGAAAAGGAATTCGACAAGACGTGTGGTTCTTATTTCTAACAAAGAATGTGACAGAATCCTCGTGTTTTTTTTAAGAAAGTGGGCAGGCTATATAGGTGGTGAATGATTGAAATTGCGATTAAGTTTGCCTTTTTTTAGTGTGAAAATCAAGTCACTTTCAAGAAGAGCTTTGTGATGCCGTCGGACAGAGTGTCCCAATGGGGGATAACAGCAGTGTCAGGAATATTTAAAGGACAAGCCTCAATCAGGCAACGGGTGCCACTTGTGCAACCTGAGATGTCACTGCCTCCTGTTTGGCAGCCACTGTCTCCCATTCACGTCCTCACCTCGAGTCCGCGAGTTAACACCGTCGCGTAACGTGCGTTACCTCGTGGGAGTAGATGGTTAAATGGTTAGCGCCATAGACGGGGTTTGACTTCTATATTTGGGTGAGTGAGTAAGGGGGGGGGTCGCTTTGTCTCTCAGATTAGGAATTGCGGTGCATATAAAAGAATGTATTTTTTATGTTTATTGTAAACTACTGAAAATAAATTAATATAGGTGTCCAGTTTGGACGAGGAGTTGCCCTCCCCCCGTGCCACCCTCCCCCCCCCCCCGCAAAATCCGCCCATGGTTAGGACAATGGGTTATGGTCCCAGTGGTCTGGGCTTGATTCCTGGCCAGATGCAATGCCGATGGAAATTGGAATCCGAATCTGGCCTCAGCGTTCGCTAGGTCAACGCAATCTAAGACGAGTAAACTGATTTAATTTGTGAATATCAGCATTCGTAATAAGAAATCTTACATGCAATTTTGGGCGTATGACAACAGGCAATGTTATCAACACGATGTCTGTGAATATGAATAGCAGGTCACCACAGTTATTTATGCAGTGACCTCGCGACAAACACGCAGGATTCCGACACGACACAAACAGCAGCCCTCAGCACGCTAACCAAAGGCACGCATGTCGTCAAACAGCACTACAGGTGGCACACAAGACAGCCGATAACTGCATACCCGGTCCTCGCTCGACATCCACTCCACCCTCCCAACCCACAACCACCCATTTTTCACTGCCCCACATCTCGGTATCGGCCCTACGGCTTGTGATTTTAAGTAACAGCTGTCGCCCCCAGCAGCAAGCAGGCAGAGATCGGAGTGTAATTTACGGCTCAGTTCTGATATCGCCCGACAAGAGAAAGCCCTCCAATGTGTCACATGTCTTCACGCTGCTGTGGATGGGGTGCTCATCTGTGAGGAGCTGTGTGCCAGGGATCCGTTGCTGATTTCCACACAAATCCAACTCGGCCCCATTCGCTTTGTGGAACAGGTAACAATGGCCCTAAAATCCCAGCCGCGGGCGGTCAATCATTTCATCGCGCATTGACACGCGCGCAGTTCCTACATCTATATATATAAAATCGTGAATGTCTGTCTGTCCGTCTGTGTGTGTGTGTATTTCGGACCATACGCACTTTCATTGGACGGCGGTTGCCCCTGGCAACGGATAGCGACGCCTTCGCCTCTTTCATTGGACCTGGCAACGGCTAGCGACGCCTTCGCCAAGGGCTGCAGTTTCATTGGACGGCGGTTGCCCCTGCCAACGGCTAGCCACGCCTTCGCCACTTTCATAGGCTCCTTAAATAATTAAATAATAGCCATTACACAGTATTGTTGGAGCGCTGAGGGGAGGGGGGGGGGAAGGCACGCCACCCGTACCCTGCCTCTGGCGGCTGGACAATTTTGGCGAGGCCGCAGGCTCTGCACGCTACTAGGCCTCGACACCCACCACGCCACTCTGAGGTAAATTCATCAAAGTTTTTCCTACTCTTCACTCCACCCCCACCACAATGTGTGCAATTAATATTACTTTTAAACCCAACGCGCCAAACATCGATTACTTAAATATTCACTGTACAAATAGTCATTAAGCTGGGTCAGCGTACTGCCAGTCTATCATGTAGACTGTAGCCTGCTTATTAAGCTCGGTGAGCGTACTGCCACTCTATCATGTACACTCTAGCCTGCTTATGAAGCTGACTGCGTGTACTGGCAGTCTATAATGTGGACTGTAGCCTGGTTATTATAATCGATTCTTTATATGTTCTTTGTACAAATAGTCATTAAGCTGGTTGAGCGACCCCAGTTCGATTCCAACTCACGCCCACCACCGCTGACGATTATTTGAAACGGATCTGGCCCTCCCCTATGTCCACTCAGCCTCAAACGCGTAACTGCTGTCGTTTGTGAACATCGTCACTGGGGAGACAAAGGCGGCCGGCCATCGTGGATCCAAGTCCCGGGCGAAGCCGGGTCATGTGTATGTGTGTATGTGTTTATGTGTATGTCTGTGTGTCTGTATGTATGTGTGTATGTATGTATGTGTATGTGTTTGTGTGTATGTGTGTGTGTATGTATGTGGGTTTTTTTCTATGTCTTTATGTGTATGTCTGCGTGTCTGTATGTATGTGTGTATGTACGTGTGTGTATGTGTTTCTGTGTATGTACGTGTGTGTATGTATGTGTGTTATGTGTCTGTCTGTGTGTCTGCATGTATGTGTGTGTGTATTGTGTATGTGTTTGTATGTGTTTGTGTGTTTACGCTCGCATTACACAAATGTGTTGCAGGTCTAAGGCGTTCCTTGCGCAGCATTGCCACTTTATTATTTCAATCGTTTACTGCCGTACGCACCCTGACAGTCGTGTGTGTCTGCAGCAAGCGCGTCTATGTGTACCTATGGACGCGCGCGCGTGTTTTGTGTAGGGGGAACGGTAGTGTAGTGCTTAGCGTGCTGCCTGTGTCTGTGTGTGTGTGTCTGTGTGTGTGTGTCTGTGTGTGTGTCTGTGTGTGTGCGTGTGTGGTGTGGGGAGTGGTAGTGTAGCGGTTAGCGCGCTGCGCTATGAACCTGGCGACCCGGGTTCGATTCCCGCTCACGGCTAACACCAGTGACGATTATCTGAACCGGTCTTGGGCCTCCCCTAGGTCGACTCAGCCTTAAATGAGTACCTGGTGTGGTGTGTAAACATCGCCACTAGGGAGACAAAGGCGGTCGGGCGTGGTGCTGGCCACCCACCCCCTCGTGTACCGTTCCGGCCTTCATAGGTGCTCGCTAACAGCACTTGCCCCTACAGTCTGTTCAGGCTATACGGGGGATCTTTATCTTTGTGGTGTGTGGGGAGCGGTAGTGTAGTGGTTAGCGTGCTGTCTGTGTGTCTGTGTGTCTGTCTGTGTGTGTCTGTGTGTGTGTCTGTGTGTGTGTCTGTGCGTCTGTGTGTGTGAGGAGCGGTGGGTGTAGTGCTTAACGCTACGCTGCGCTACCAACCCGGCGAACCCAGTTCCATTCCCGCTCACGGCCACCACCGGTGACGATTATTTGAACCTCCCCTAGGTCGACTCTGCCTCAAACGAGTAACTGCTGTAGCGTATTAACATCGCCACTGGGGAGACAAAGGCGGCCGGTCGTGGTGGATACAAGTCCCGGGCGAAGCCGGGTAGTACAGCTAGTTATATATGAACCTGGAGACGAGATCGCCCCGTTCATTTTTAGAAGAGTGATAATTTTTAAAACAGGTAATATTAGTGCTCACAATAGGTGGAGTGGTGGCGCAGTGGTTAGTGTGCCGTGCTAATTATCCAGACACCTGCGCTAGATTTCAGGCCACGGCTGACATCAGTGGTGAGTTATATTTGGGCTGGTTCTGGGCCTCTATCCACCCTTCAACTCACACTGACCAGTGTGGCGAATTGTGGTCAAACAGCCCCCATAACTGATATGACGTGGGGAGGCCTTCATCCAGCAGTAGATTGACAAAGAACTGTCCATTATAACATTGTATTTACTTATTTTATCTTACAGACCATTAACAAAGAACCAAATAAGGCAAGTAACACCTCTTCGGTGCTGTTAATATAATTCTTGACTAACTGTTGGAAGGTCGTGAGTTGAAGCCCAGATTGAGGATTGATTCAGGCCATGAATATCTGGTGTCAGTGAAATGACAACTACTTTTCGTAGCAAGCCAACAAGTGGTGATTCTGGGAGAACGCTCAATTGCACAAAAAGATACTTTGAATCTGGCCTGGGTCATGATAGAAATGTACCGTCGAGAAATATTACTGGCAGAATAAAAGGGATAAAGAGCTCATGAACTAAGTGCTTCTCTCCTTAACCTTGTTGCAACAAAGATAGCTGGCTTTTTAATATTTCATCACCAGTTGCATTCCATTCGTGCTGTCAAGAGTCATGTCACAAGGCAATGAATCGGCCTTCTGGAACTCCTACGGTCAGCAGATCCTTGCATCAAGTCAGAGAAAGACGACACCACAGAGCCACTTCCACGGGTGTCTCTTCAATCGGCCCTCTCTTATCCACTTACACACTGCCTGATGTCACCCCTTCGGGCTCTGCAGAGAGTGGCTCTTCAAATAACAACTATTTACACGCTTTTGTCCTCATAGCTGGCATAAGACGCATTGCACGAAGAACACATTTGAGTTTACATTTTATTTTATTTCACGGTTGTCGACCAGGACAGATAAAAAAACATCCGGCAATATGAAGCAGGCAAAATACGAAAAATTTGAAGACACATCAAAAACGAACACAGCAGATGCATGCATGTTGAACTTATTTTTCACTGTACGTAGCCAACCGCGCTAATTTGAGATGCGGGGGAAGGACAACAAACTAAACACAAAACAGCAGTACTCAGGAAATTAGTTTTCAATCTAAATTTTAAAATGCACAGCTCCGGTAGCTTCATCATATCGAAAGGAAGAGTATTACAGACGGCCTTAGAAGCGCGTGACTAGAAACTATTACACAATATTGCTTTTGTTGAAAATAGGGGATATTTTCACATCAATCAGAACCATCCAATTCAAATACATAAAGAAACCCAAATAACAAATACATAAACACATTCCAAAACTCTAAATTACTTAATGCCCTCCAAAATACCAATTTACGTAAACACAGTACAAAAAAAAATTCCATAAACGCACTCCAAAACGCAAACAGGGGAGGGAAATCATAGCGAGAAAATGCAACAAAAGCATTCACCAATTGGTGTGGACCAATCAACTTCAAGGACAGTGCATACATTATCAGAGTTATGTATTGTGGTCTATGCAAACATGACTCCTCGTAAAAAGAGGTGTCAGTTTTGTTGCCAGATAAAAGGGTAAAAAACCAATTATCAGAATTCACCAAGATTACACCTGCATATAATAATCCATGCCTTCACGCTTGGAAGTTACATGTTAAGGGCAGGGATATCCCCAATACTGCTGCTCAGAGAACATCCTCAACACCGAAGAGAGGAGGGAAAGAAATCATTCTAATAATCTGGGTGAACATAAATGTCTTGCAGAAATGGTCACCAGCTACATGTGTACGTGCTAATTCCCCCTTGGATAGACGTGCCCATGTATTTTATGTAGTTTTTTGTTTGTTTTATCCAAACAATGAACTTTTTTCCATACTTTCCTTTTGTTCTATGATGAGGAACAATCTCTGGAGGCCATAAGCCCTGCTCAACAGGCTATGAACCGGCCAGGGTCTATGCGCAGCCAACCTCCACCTTGATGCGTCCTATTACTCCAGCTTAATACCACCGATGAGTCCATCTTGATACCACCAATGAGTCCATCTTGATACCACCGATGAGTCAATCTTGATACCACCGAGTCCAACTTGATACCAATGACATATCAACCTTGATACTACCGATAAGTCCACCTTAATACCAGCGACTATTCAATTTGACACCACCAATGAGTCCACCTTGATACCACCATTAGGATCGCTACCGCCTTAGTGCTGCGTGGAAGCGATTCATCAAATAATACATTGTCGAAATGCATGCCTATAAAGGGCAGCATACGTCAATAGCGACTACCGTTGATACAGCTATTTTAATATACACAATAGACAGGAAGGACAAGTTCAAAGGGCTCGCATAGTGCATAATGTACGTTGCCTCAGTAACCCCCCCCCCCCCCCACGTGGCGCAAGAGCGCAGAAGTGTGGTCACCACATCTGCGCCTCTATATAAGGAACGAAACAGGTGGACTTCTCCACAAATCTGGCTGTCGCCTGATGAAGCTGGTTGTAATTGCTGGCGAAACGTCGTACTCAGATTGTAAATGTGGCTTGGCTCTCCAACACACACCGGTGTGCTGTACTAGTGACGAATCGGCACATTCTGTTCACGTGACAACCCTTACTAGTTGGCTGTGTCGGGTGGTGGCGGGTTTTAACGACACATTGATATATTTACGCGATCTAACCCAAAAAAAACCTCTATTATGGAGTCCACTTTAATACCACCGACGAGTTAACCTTGATAACACCAATGAGTCCGACTTGATACCAACGACATATCCATGTTGATTCCACCAGCGATTCCACCTCGATCCCACTGATGAGTCCACTTTAATGTCACCGACCTCCGCTGATGATGACGTGGCTGTCACCTGGCTCGGCAAGGCGAGCGTACGGGAATAATAATGTAATGACTCCGACGACAAGAATATAAGAAGAGACACTTTTATTAGTTTACACCATAAGGAAACTTACTATAAAATGCACAATAAGGGACCCTAGGCTTCTTGGCTGTCTTCCAGCTTGTGTCTTCCTCCGAACGTCCCCACTCCTCGTGCTCTCTCCTGAGATATGCCTCAGCCCCTTTCTCGAATGTCCCCTCACCCTATTTCCCTTAGTCAATCCCTGTCCGCTCCCTCTAACGGATCCAAACCGTCGCCTTTGGGTTCAACTTTGTTTCCCACCTATTCTCCTTTAAAACGTTTCCTCCAATCACTTCAAAAGCCTGCCTCCTGACCAATCCCTGTGGAGGCCTCTTAACTCCAATCGGAGACCTTAGTTTAGCCGTTAGGCTGAACGTTGCCTTGGGGTAATTTTCGGTCATTACATCAAAAAAGCGATAGTGGAAGGCCGAGAACACAAACTTCCACGGTAGCAATGAACTGAAGCAGATCACATGACTATACATTTGGAACATCTGGGCATGTTCCAAATATCACACTCGAAAAAGTGAACCACTGCCTTTCACAGTATGAACAAAGATTACGCTCCCAGTTCGGATGGAACAACTGTGGACAGCAAATAATTGGGATCAGCTGGTGGATCGAAATGAGTAGACCTACTTGCTAAATGTTTCCTTAGAAATTAATTACAACCGATTTGAGGGATTGTAAAACCTACTCGCCTCTTATCACACGTATAAGTATATACTGTCAACCAAAATCTTATATATCTGAGTAATAGACAATTTAGAGGGCAACAACCTACGAACCAACCAGCTTGATTTAGAAAGGTTGTTCTACCATTACCCACATACATACTGTCAATCAAATATTTTGTTTCTTCAAATATGTAGCGCAGTATAACGCGGTGGCTCAGTTTTGGCCAGAGGTCGAACGTCACGAAAGAAATCGGGTGGGGGGGGTGCAAGGGGCTCTGGGACCTCAACCGCCTATCCCCTGCAATCTTCCCACCTCCAATCCGCAACCCACAACGTCAGCCGAGGCTTCTGATTGGCTGACACGACCAGTCAGTGCACCAATAGTTACGTCGTCCCACAACACCTCCCAGTTCAGTGGTTCTCACCCCCCCCTGGGTCTTCTCGGGCTCGCGGCATGGATACCGTGCAGTAGAAATCTCGAATGTGCGTGGGAAATGCCAGCGCCACGTTGCAGTGACACAACACACGCATACACAACACGAAACAAATGCCTTCCTAGCATGGGGGGATGGTGGGGAGCTGGGAGGGGACTGGGAGGGCCCAGTCGTCTTGATTGGAGGGCCGCCAAACCAAAAAGGTTGCAAACCATTGGAATAGTTAACTGGTAATAGAGTACCAAAATCTCACAGAAACTGTGTAAGGCGCCTTATGATTTTAAATACAAGAGACTCAGAGAACCAGACTGATATCCCTAAAGGTACACTGGTAATTCTTGAATCTCAGAGAGCATTGATAATACCATTCCACAAAAACCTGTATGAAGCACATAAGGATTGTTGGAGTTCGTCGTTTATGCCAGAGACTCGGAGATAAATACTGGCATGACCAAGATTCTTAGGGTTCACTGTTAATGCCTAAGGCTCAGAGAGACATTTTGTAAAGAGAGGCATATTAGTCATGGATAACCAGCTAACCATTATGTAAATACACCAGTACAATGCAGTCAAGGTCAATCTTGTTTTCCTGCTTGTGCATTGGCCAATGCGGCTCTCAGCAACTCTCTTTCCCTCTTAGGAAACATACTGCGTGATATATAATCCCCTCTCTCAAATATTTACCAAATGCCTGCCATTATTCTTCGTCAATATAATTTTGTTTTATCGGAGCGGCTATTTGAAGGCAAAATGCACACACGTATGCAGTCCGGCATGTTTAATAAGTCGTCGAACAATAATAATAATAAAAAAATATTTCCAACACAACCTGGTTACCAGGGAAACACCATTCTTTGCAAGTGTAGTAAATAAATGAACTTTAAAGAAGGATCAGTGTTTGAAAATTGTGGAACTATAATAGTTTCCTGTGTTTTTTATTGTGCGTATTTCCACGAATCTGTGCTGACTCTGTCCTCGTGTTTATTTTGGCAGATGTGGAGAGAGACAATCGGTGCTCTAATAGCACAGTTTTCTTCACGTAAACTTCATTTTGTCCACCGCCATTTCACTGTGAGCAGAAAAATAAATATATACGCCGTGCTACGGAAAGGGGCACATCCACACACGTACGACTCCTTGTTGGCGATATGCTGCTGGATGATGCCCCCCCCCCCTCTCCACGTAGCGTGCGAATCATGGGGGCTATCTGACCACATTTCACATTGTTGTTGGCAGGGGGGGTTGGTGAAAGTCGAGGGGGCATAGACGTACAGCATCATAATAATGGATTATGCTCCATTGCCCTGTGGGCTGCCCTCTACAGCCCACGACATGCCTCTTGCACCTGTTCTATGCGTGGTGGTTGCCCATCCGTGCACTATCGAGGCCCCGAACGTTGCTTAGCTTTCTATGTTTAACGAGATGGAGCACATTCCGAAATTACGGGTGATTTGCCCTGTCTGATCGTAACTTTAACACGGGATGAGAATTCAAGTTTAACCTATAAACAAGGGGAGGAGCGCAGCATTGATGTAAGTTGCGAGCGCATATGCTCCCGTTCTCTTCTGCCATAAACCACTTCCCGACTGCAGTTTTAAAGCGCTTGCTTCACGGCAGCGAAACTGTCAAGTGCACTCTGGCGCAACAAAAATAATAATTGCTCCACCAATTATTTCGCGTACCGAGAAGCCGGCTCGCATCTTCGCAACCATCCGCGGATGCGGCCAGCACCCGGCCGAGGTGTTCATGCATAACCAAATCAAAGTGGGTCTCTCTGCGCACAATTGAGAAAGGTTGCTGGGGGTGCTTTCTGTGAGGTCAGCAGGGGGACTGGAAGGAGACACTGCAGATGAAGAACGTAATCAAGGTCGTCATAGCGGGTGGAGTTGGTCACAGCAGAGCAACATTATTACGGGAGCACTCCGGATTGTCCTAGTAGCACAAGTAGCTACATATGCTCGGGGCCCCGCACTTTCAAGGGCCCCGCGTTAAATGCTTCCGAGCTATCAATTCCGGTTCAGTGATTTTGCACTTGCTCTATTACTATAGTACTATACTGCCTTCAAATTTTATGGACTGGGTGTTTAAGGTGAGCGATTTGTCGTATTGTCTGGCTGTATAGCAAATGAAATAATAAAATGACTTTACTGTCCAAGGAAAATAAATGTGTGTTTTAAAATTTTCGTGTTTTTATTTTATTTAGGACCCCTTTATAACATTTGCTACAGGCCCTGCACTAGCTTAATCCGGCATTGCTGTCCGGTAATGAAAATATATTTAAGCTGATATGACATCTCACGGAAAATTAACTGTTTTGCCATGGGTGTGGCAAACGAGGGGGGGGGGGGAGCGGCGCAGGGGGTGGTGTTGGGGCTGTCAGAGAGTTTTGAGAGTGCGAGATTTACTCGGGGAAGCGGTTAAAAGACTCGGGGTGCCATGCGCCCGCGCACTTTGCACCTGGTCACCATATAAAGCGCCGGCGAAAGTAAAAGCTGCAATCTTAATTTTAGAACTTTTGTGACTGCAGGAATTATTATTTGGTTCTTTCGGTTAAGTCACGTCTAAAGATAAAATAATAAATTAAATAATAGCATACGACGTTTCGATTGCAACACAAGCAATCATCATCAGGTATAATGAAACAGCGACATAAAATCTAACCAGAAAACTATAGACAGACATATTAGCAGACAGATATCACCAAGATACATAGAGGGAGCAACACAGGTAACAGGTTACCTGTGTTGCTTTAAAATAGCAGGTAACAGGTTACCTGTGTTGCTCCCTCTATGTATCTTGGTGATATCTGTCTGCTAATATGTCTGTCTATAGTTTTCTGGTTAGATTTTATGTCGCTATTTCATTTATACCTGATGATGATTGCTTGTGTTGCAATCGAAACGTCGTATGCTATTATTTAATTTAATTTATTATTTTATCTTTAGACGTGACTTAACCGAAAGAACCAAAAAATAATAAAAGCTGCAAGTCGCAAAATGTGTTCAGTGTTCGAGACGCCGGTCAGGTGGGAATTGCACCGTCTCACGTCGCGTCAATCCGCCGCATCACAATTAATTGCGGCTTTGGGAAGCACGTGCCCGCGGACATGACCTGGATGGAACGGGAAACGAGTTGGAGAAATTGTGTGTGGTTTGCCGGGTGCGGAAGGTGGCATGCGCCCGGTTGTAGCCACGGGGAGTGTGAAGGAGGGGGGGCAGTGAAAAGGAACTGTTACGATTGCAATGCAGCTTTAAAATAGCAATAGCATTCGAGTAAACTATTTATTGCTGGAGAGGATGGAATGCATGAGGTGGGTGTTGAAACACGATTGCTGAATTGTTCAGTTTCATTGTGTGTTCAGACACTTTGTATATTTTAATCAATTTGAAACTTTAAACAGGGGGGGAGGAAAAAACCCGTCGCAATGAGTTAAAAGAGAGTGAAAATGTAACACGTGTAAATATACAAGACAATCCAAAAATCAAACAAGCTGATGGTAACAGCCGTGCAGCTAACAAAAGTCTGGCTCCAGTCAGTAAAAAACGAGACAACTTAAAATTAAGCAGATGTTTTGAGGCAAGTATTCCAGATCCCATGAAAAGTGTTGTTAATTTTAATGGACACTTTTTTTCTTCCACGAAAGGCACACACGATCCTTCAAATTATCCACTGCCCCTTTAGACAGCACGGTGAAACATACTTGCGCCATGAGTTAATGTTGGCGAATGTGGTCACTGCCAAACTATTTGCTTGAAGGCTTGCCAGCACAGGGACGATAAAACAAGCCAGAGTGCGGTACAGTGCCACAAGGAACATGGTTAGCCTTCGTTTGCGCTTAAAGTGACGAATTTGTTAGTTTTATGAAGCTCTCTGAAGTTGCTGTGAAGTGATTTTTTTTAACATTAGCATAAAGTGTAAATAAGTAGTGGCGTGTAAATTTTTTAAGTAGATGGAGCTAATTAGACTGAAAAGTGAATCCATTACGAGGTGCTCAATGTAACAGCACCAAAGTGTTTATGGATTCTGAATGCTGTACAGCAGCCTGAAAAGTCCCATAAGTTTATTTTACAGCCCGCGTAATTGGATTTGGAATAGAAACAGCCAGATGCCGAATTGGTTTATATTACTGCAGAATGTCACTGTCTGTTCCGATAAAGATATGATATATCTTGATGAATTGCGGTACAATTTTTTTTCTCAAGATAATTTTGCAATCTATCTTGACACCAGCAAGAACAAACATTCGAGCACGCGTGTTTAGTTTTTACTTAAATCGTGTAATGAGAAATTAATGACATGCTCTCATTGCAAAAAAGCAATACATTTGACTCGTAAACACAAAACATGGATTTATATTTTCAATGTTATTTTTTCAATACCGTGTTCGCCAAACATCAGTGAAGTTATTGTCGTATATGATTAGTTCAAAGATGTGGACTTAAATATAGCCTGACATTAGGTTGGTACTACTTTTGTTAGTATCGCATTCCAAACTTTTCAACAACCCCATAAATATCTTTACGTATGCACACATACATTTCATCGCAGTGCACATAAAACCTTAGCGTTTATACAGACGCACCACACTCAGAAAAATATTTATAAAGGCAAACCACTAAAAGTTCCTTCGTAGCATGCGATCCTTCACGTGTTCGTACACCTGTGGAGATATTTCACGACCCAAAACATTGAACCGCTCTGCAGTGCCGACGTTTGGTGAAGTATGTTACATCTGTGCACGCAAGAAGGCTGAGCAAAAACAGGTCTGCACTGCAGAAAAAGAGGTTGATTTTTTTAGATACTCCCACCCCACCACCATCACACCACCCTCCCAATTGCACAGCAGCCCCTTTACTCTGTCTTTCTGGTTTCTGTTCGGAGGTAGGAATGCGGTGTTGGCACTTAGGACACAATGCGGTCACAGCTGTAGTCACTGCCCAGCCCCCAAACCAACTCTCTAACAACACCAACCCCTCCACCCACCCCATTCAATGACATGCTTCAGAAAAATCGAAGGGGGGGAAAAAGCCGGGGTTAAGGGTCAGCAACACCTCCAACAATGCCTTTTCTTTCCCTAAATGGTGAAAATGGAGCCATTGCTGCAGTCTGTGCCTTGCATATCCTTTGTGGCGTGTGCTCGTAATTAGGATCAGCCCACGAAAGAAAACGGTTCGTTGTATTTATAACAAAATGCGACATACATTGGAAACCTGCAGATTTGTTTTAACTATGTAAGCGTACGTGCAAACACACACACATATTTTGAATAATCGTAGAATGCAACATGCTACATATCCTTCATGTCATCATCAATTATCACCATAATCAACATCTAGTATCAAATAGCATTTTTTTACAAACGGCTGACACAACCCACCGATTCTGAGTAATAAAGTACGATGCGTGGTCACACGCAATGAATTGTTTCAGGCACAAGAGCAGACCGATGCCACTCTCTCATCGACTCTTCCAGTTCATTGGTGATGAATAGAATGCCTTGCTTTGCATATTGTGCACTTTATTACAAAAGAGGGTCTGCGAATGCTTAATGTGGAGGTAGCAGCTGGGAGATGGCCCTACCCAGTGAGGTGCCAAAGAAAAGCGATAATCTGCTACGTGACCACTCCACATGTGGTCACGTAGAGGATAACAGCTCCCACTGGCAGCTCCGAGTGACTGAGACTCAAGACCAAATGACCATGCTCACTTAGAATTATTTTACACGAATTACATGCATAATATTGCAAAGAGCAGTTATAATAACAATGCCTTTGCTCGGAGAATCGGCTCAGCTTTGTCTGGCTGAATTAGAATAGCGATTAATGCAATGTTACGTTCTCATCCGCCGTTCTGTTTCATTAATTAAGATAAAAATGAATTGCGATTTAAAGCTTTCGTGACTGCAGGGATGCATCTTCTTGGTTCTTTCGGTAAAGTCACGTAGAAGGGAAATAATAAAATAATAAAAATAAAACATAATAAATTAATTCTCACGACGTTTCGGCCACAACGCAAGCAGAGGACGGCTGCTTGCATTGTGGCCGAAACGTTGTGATAATTATTTTATTATGTTTCATTTTTGTTATTTTATTATTTCCCTTCTACGTGACTTTACCGAAAGAACCAAGAAGAAGATAAAAATGCCTTACTTTACATATTGTGCACTTTTCTATGAAAGGGGCATCTCTAAGCACTTAATAATGGAGACAAGAGCTGGGAGACACCTCTGCCAAGTTAAGTACAGACAGAGGTGATGCTCTGTTCTGTAAGGTTACAAGGGGGCACCTGGGGGTGGGGGAGGGCCACAGCAGTTGAATGATGTTGGTGTGGCCACGAGCATGATCCATGCCATGCCTGTGGGCCAACGCAGCCAAACATCATTACATCGATGCAGAACATTTTCAACAGACACAGCTTAGAGCAGAGTTATGCATGCAGTGTGTCCCGTTTATAAATAGCGACAGCGATAACAGACAGTTGTAACCTGGAGGCTTCATCATTAGCGGTGGAGTTTACATTTGCGCAAATGAAATAATTAGACGGTATTATTTTACGACGAAACATTTTCTCTGATCCACAATGTACGGTGATGGGAGGTGGTGGTGGGGGGGGGTACGTGGGGGTTGGCAATGCGATTGGACCAAATGACCTTTGCGTTGTGTAGTGCTGGTTACAAAGCTAATTGCCACTTTGGTTTCCTTAATTGAATGTTTTGCAACAAAAATAACAAGTACACCCACACCCAGTCGTGTTTGCTTTTAGGCCATTCTCTGAGACCAGATCGCATGGTGTAGAACAGGCAGCCAGCCCCCTTAGAACCCAATACTCTTTAATCCCACACTGCTATGGAAACGGTAAACAAGCAATGGCCCTGTTCGCCACCCACCCATCCACCCATCCCCCCCGCTACCCAATCCACACGGCCTCACTCTGTCCTTGCTCCTATTAAAATTGCTGGAGTATACCCATTCCTATAATTCGATATTTCAGGTAGTTGGTGAGGCAACTGACAAGGAGGCTGGGTGGGTGACAGCAGTGGAGAATGGAGAGGGTTTTTTTTTTGATGGTTTGTTTGCTTTGCTCGCAATTCGGGCAGGTGCTCTTCCTACGCTGATATTTGTTTAGAGATGGAAGGAGAGAAATGGGTTACACAGCTTGCATTAATCAAACAAGGGATTTCTCTGGGCAAAATGTGTATCTCCCGAAGGCTCTGTTAACACTGAACCGGCTGTAAAAACCACAGTGTGCTCCATCACGGTTGTTAAAGAGTAATGCACCTCAAATTAATTTAAAATCCTTCGTCCATGAATAATAATGTCATTATTTTCTATTAATTTGGAATAACAAAAAGGAGGAGGGAAAAAAAGCATGTCAGCAATGCAGTTGCACGGACAAATCCTGCTTTCTGGATGTAATTTCCCCTTCATCCCAGCCCTATTATTTTCAGCACACTCCCTTTGTCAGGTATAATGAATGGGAGGCATTTGGCATTTTTCATGGTGGCAATTGCTGCCATGTCTAGAATATTAAACACGCTCGCAGGTGCTGTGAAAGGCAGTGTCCTACCACCAAGCGCATTCGCTAAATATTCCCCGAAACTTATCTCCGAGATGCATTGCGCACTTTGAATAACCGAGCACCATTTAACTTTCCTCCGGAAATACAGCATGAATGACGGCCATATGTTTGCGTTGGAAAAAAGTATATTTTAACGTATGACAAATTTGACGAAAATAACCGTTTTAATTTTTTTCCACTCACCACGTTATTTCACAAATTCAATACCTATTTTGTAGAACGTTTATCGTTAAGACAAAATGTGTTTTTTTTTTAGAAGCGTGGAAACGTTTGCACGCCAAGCCATCGTTCTTCTCCACTCCACTCTAATCTAATTGTTCGCCGCTCTGGAGTACAACAACATTATTGTACTTAACGTGAATATAAAGTCAAGCCACTGACATCCATATGCTGTATGTGTGTGTGTGTGCACGTCTGTCTTGTTATATAACTAGTGACAATTGGTGCCTCAATCTGTCTTGAGCCTCCCCCCTATGTCGACTCAGCCTGAAGTGAGTACCTGATGGGCTCACACTGATGACATCACCTTCCTCTATTTCGGACTGGAAACAGGGAGACTCCTTCACAATTCTGACAATCGCCTGATGAAGTTGGTTGTTGTCATCATCAGCGAAACGTCGTACTCAAATTATAAATATTGTGGGTTTATTCTCCAACGCACCGGTGTGCTGAAGTTAGTAACTAATCGGCACGTTTTCGTTTACGTGACAAACCTTGCCAATTTGGCTGTGTTGGGTGACGGTGGGTTAACGACACATTTATATTCACGCGATTTAACCCAACAAAAACCTTTATTATGAGTAAGTACCTGTTGCTGCGTGTGGAAAAGGAGGCCGGAAGTGGTCCTGCTATGTGCCAAGCTGTTCTCAATTTAATATAAATAAATTACGGCCCTTTATATTCTGGGCACTTTCGGTAAAGTCACGTAAATAGAAAACAACAAAAAAAAAACCAAGACCGCTTGTGTTGCGATCGAAACGTCGTGGGTTTTTTGCTTTTATTATTAAAAAATTTTATTTTAAATTTGTTTGTTTGTTTTCTATTTACGTGACTTTACCGAAAGAACCACTGCTGGTTGAAGGTCTCCCCACACCATGTTGACAATGGGCGATGATTGACAATACTGGTCGGTGTGGGTTGGTAAAGTGGGGACGCCCAAGAATGATTCAGATATCGCTCACCGCTGATGTTAGGCACGAGCCAGGAATCAAACTCAGGTCGACGGGTTCATGACAACGGCGTGTGAACCGTTCCAACCACCGCTAGTACCTCGCTGGAAATTAATAGGTGCTCACTAAAAACACCAATCACTTTGCACCAGCTGTCAATAAAGCTGAATGTGCCATTTCTCTCTTCACGTGTTGCTATGCGGCACAGTTTGTGTACAGTATGAGAAATGAAGATCAAACACTTTTCGAATCAGACGAAAAAAGTCGCACAAAGCCATTGTTAGCCCTCATATTGAATGTCTGCGCTTCATGCATGCAGCACATAATAGACTATGTTAATTCGCGCTGGGGTAGAATTCATTACATTTATAAATGACGCGAAAACGTGTTGTAGGCCATTGTCATAAGTTTTTAGATCTCCCCTATACGTGTGCAAATGCACTGTTACAAAATATAAATCAAATACAGTGAGCATATTCAGTGACAGTTTAACGTTGCTGTATACACAGCTGTACAAATAACATGCGCTCTTCTCTATTGCTCTGCAAGCGCCTAATTACTAAAAAAACTGTTTGTCCTCTACTTATCGTCTGTCCTAAGCAGCGTTGACATAAATGGGATGAATTCCGCAATGGATTACTTTTTTGTTACAACGTTTGATGGGTGTACATGTATTCCATTTAGCGTTGAGTTTGTTCATCAATAAAGCGATCTTTCCATTCGTGTCTTTACAAAGTTAGTTTTTTGGATCTTATTTACGTCGGCGTGTATTCCACATTCAGTGTTTGGGAGCAGAGAAGGGACGTGCTTCATGGGGATGTTGGCTCAACATCACGACAATATAACCACATGACTTCACTTCAGAAAAATGGAAGAACAATGTGGCCATAAATATAAAGAAATACTTAGTCAATGGGCCCACTTTGTTTCACATTTTATGTCTTTATGACCGCTATAAAGTAGCAGGCAGGTGGTGGTGATTTTCTGTGCTGTGGCTTTTGTGTGAAAACAAAGGAAAAACAAAGAATTAAACATTTTATTAGTGGCATTTATAGTTTTTTTTTTACTTTGGCCACATTAACAACTTGCCTTAACACATGTAAATAATTTAATATGGCATCACATGAAAGAAAGGTAATGTTTCGTGAATATATATACAGTGTGTGCGTATTTATAGCGTGCGCCAAATAATTGCTACAAGGCAATTAGAGCATTGAGAGTGGCATGTGGATACAAAGATGGCACACACGTGTGTTTATAACAAAATGGTTGAAAACAAGTCTTTGTCAAATAGGGAACATGTGAAAAAACCCCAATTGTTTTGGACATGCCCCCCCCCCCCCCCATCTTTTCTATTCAGTAAAAAAGCGTGCGCTTTAAAAACATATTCTGAGCCAGATACACTGTATTAATTGCAATAATTACGCATAACCAAGGCATGTTCTCAAGAGTGCCCTCGTCTCTGTATCACTACTGCCTATATGTATCCCAGATGGTGCAGTCCCAGGCGCAGTCGCCCTTCCATTGCTGTGCTTGTGCTGCAGCTGGGTGCGCCTCCGTGCACAAGAGGTCGTGGGTTCGATCCCGACCCCTGACGCCTGTATATTTGTAGTTTGCATGTTCTCTCCATGGTCGCGTGGCATTTATCTTCGGGTTCCTCTGGTTTCCCCCTCCACATTTAGAATTAACGTGCATTTAAAGGACAGTGGCTGCTATACATTTGAACGTGATAAGCCACTTCGTTGAGTTATCATTTGTGATAGTCAGGTCGCTTCTGAAAAAGAGCTAAGATAGCTCAGTGGGCCTGACCTGCTAAAATGTAAAGCAGTATAGAAGTGCCTCCACTAGAGGGAGCTCCGGGGAGCCCTTGTCATGGAAGGTTTTATGCTGGCGAAACATTTTGGAGGAGAAATCTTGACTTGAAACTTTCGTGACTGCGAGAATTCATATTCTTTGTGTCTTTCGGTAAAGGCACGTACGTACGTGACTTTACCGAAAGACCCAAATAATATCTTGGAGGAGTTTAACACGTAGGCTTTCGCCCACTTGATTCCACCACGTGACCTGCCGATGGACTTACTGTTATGTATATTCTTTGGGTCTTTTGGTAAAGCCACGTGGCTTTAGTCAATATTTAACTGTTATGTATCCAGAGGTGGGATGGGGGGGGGATTTAAGAAACTTGATGGTTTGAATAAAGGAGTTAATTAGTAAACCAAATACCTAAAATGTACAGATATGCATTTCACATTTGTATACTGGACTGCACGAGGTGACCTTTTAATCGCGTGGTTTTAAAATATAAGTGTCTCTGTTTTGTGTGCATAATCGGTGCACAGTATATATTACATTGAATACAAATGCTGTGTTGTGGCTACCTATTTTAGCTCCCTCACCTTTCCTGCTCTTAATGTCTAAAAAATAACTATTTAATGCCATTTATTTAGAATATTAACATAGCAAATGTCAAAATAATGTCAAACTGTGTACATTTATAAGTTTTGATGGTGGAGTGGCGGCACAGTGGTTAGAGCATTGTGGTATGAACCTGGCAACGTCGGTTTTATTCTTAGCCATGGGTAACATCTGTGGCAAGTAAATCTGAATTTGTCTTGGATTCCACCTCTTCATCAACCTGCCTGACCAGCCTGGTGAAGTATGATCAAACGACCCCTACGATCAACACGATGAAATGAGGTTCTTTATCCAACCGTGAATTGACAAAATAGCCGAAAATATATTGTACACGATTATTATACTCTGTGTAAAGTGGTATACTACCAAGCGATTTAGCCCTGTGTGTACAATAGTAAATGTTACATGATATTCCTGGGACACGTCCTGCACAAAACCGGCAACTACCTGGAGAAGATGTTAAGTCAAGGCTCAGTCCCACGAAAGGCCAATGCCTACCAAGAAGGGTTTGGATTGATGACACTGTCGTTGCTGCTTGGACAGGGCTCAGTATGGGACAACCCGTAAGAAAAGCCAAAGACAGAGCCCCGTGGGCATCGGAGAATCCATCTCGCCACCAGCCCTCAGATCGAGGAAGGTTCAAAAGGAACGATACTTTAGAAGTCAGCGGTGGCTAACCGGCGTCTCCTGAGCCACATGCGGCTCTATAATCCACCACATGTAGCTCTATCGAAGGGGCATAACGTAGAACATACTATCACAGCGGCGAAGAATAATGAATGTCTCCCATGCTGTGCCGAAAACTGCCAATATATACACTGTTTAACATGTAGGTTTTCGTAACCAATATCATCCATAATAGAGTTTTTTTGGGTTATATGAATTGGCCACGTTCTGTTGACGTGACAACCCTTACTAGTTGGCTGCGTCGGGTGGTGGCGGGTTTTAACGACACTTTTATATATTTACGCGATCCAACCACACAAAAACCCCATTATGCATATACACTCTTATATACATACACTTGACTCTTTGCAAAACTCATGGGTCCTTTTTGTCTCTGGGTCCTTTTTGTCTCTCGGTCTACGACAGGTTTGCCACCCATGCTTTAGGTGGTGTGAGAAGCTGTCGTGGTTGAATGGTGAGCACACTGGAACTTGCAATTCAGAGGTCGCCGGTTCAATGCGATCTCCTTGTGCAGCACGTGAAGCAATGTGCGAGTTTATTATATCCAACCGCCTCTGTCTACTCAGTGGCATAATGGGTAAGCCACAGGCCATCACCAGGTTGGGTGCGGTGGGATAAAATGTGGGTAACCCCACCTCTTCCGGCCAACGTAGAAGAGTAGTCGAAAATACCCTTCAGAGGGGCTCTGCAAAGCTCGCTGAAATAGAAGAAATTACTTGGCGATACTGCATTTGCACGGATAACAAAATAACCTCAGCACGTTCCTCCATAGCATTGCATTTAAAAAGAAAAACACTATAATCGGTGGCGTTTTTGGCAATTGCCTTTCACAGCAGGCACCAGAGTCAATAGAGACCTTGTCTCTAGTGAAGGACCTTCTGCCAGCAGTGGTATGAGCAAGTTATTGCAGGGTTGCACCGTTAATTTTTTTTTACTTTAGGTGGCTAGACGAGACCCGTCATATCAACGTGGAGTTTTTGTTTGTTTTACCACTGGCAAGGACGACACTTTGACTTTTTAATTTACCGTGGCGTGGGAATGTTTTTTTTATTCATCTGTTATGAGCACATTGCATATATATGTATACACACGTTGTATATAAACAAGTACACATCTCAAAAGGATGAATTACACAGCCCTAAAAACTAAGGCACTGGCCACTGCATAACCACACGCTTATGTTAATGTACATGCCAAAACAAAGCGTGAAAAGGCATGCAATTAAAACATCCAGTGGTTTTTCTCTGTGTGCCATGTGTCGGTAATTTGCATTATTGATATGCATGGTTACAGATAACACTGATTAAGAGATGTGATCACGCGAATGTGCGGCTTAATTATCCTCTGCGTGTAGTACTCCAGTCGGACACCCATGGCACTCTACCCCGACACAATTGCGAGAGCTGGCTGCATGCCTCCCTCCCTCTCTCCATCTCACTCTCTTCTTACCCCGTTGCGAGCAGAAAGAATCAAATACGTAAATAATGAATGAATGCCACCTCCCCCCCCTCCTCCCTCCTCCACTGCCCACGCAATTCGCGCAGCGCGCCGTCGGATTGGATACACAATTACATTACATCATACCCATAGATGGAGCAGTGGGCCTGGTCTCAGCTCATCTCTCGTGCTCACGACTGGGAGAGGGAGAGAGAGAGAAGGGGGTGGGTGGGTGGGTGTAGGGGCCGGTGCGGTGGGGAGGGAGTGGTGGGTGGATGCGTGGGGGATGAACGAGCAGGAAGAGAGAGGAGTGGGGTGGGTTGGTGGATGGGTGGGTTGGTGGATGGGTGGGTTGGTGGATGGGTGAGCCACACCAGAAGGGGGTGGGGGGTGTCTACGCGCTCCCGTATAACAAGTGGGCAGGGCAGCTGATGTGCGTTGGCGCTGCGCGCACACCCAGCGCAACCCCCTCCAACCCCACCCATCCCAACCCAGCCCACGACACCATCATACCTCCCTCCCTCCCCTGCTCCACGAACCCTCCCCTCCCATTGCATTACTCACAGTCCCAACCCCACCCCATCCCATCATAGCCCAGCCACCCCTCCCCCTGGGGGGTGGGGGGGTAAGGAGGCGGAGAGGGAGGAGGAGGAGGGAGGGAGGGGGGTGAGATCTGGGGCTTGCGCAGGCGACCACGGGGCTTCCAACACCTAAGCAGTGGGGCGCTTGACCGTACCGAGCATTAGCGCTCACTTTGCCGTGACCAACGTCCGCATGTTACTCCCCCGGCGAGATTGATAGTGGCTTTGACGGGCAGCTGTGATTGCTGTAAGCAGTTTGTTTAAATAATAAATAAAATAAATATAATATAAAGGTGGCTGGCGGGTGGGGAGGGGGGCCACCGGCAAAATTGACGTTCTAATATTACAGCTCGTGTTTAAAAGGCAGTTAACTCTATCGCGTAAATATATTTTTTTGCGTGAGTTGGTGGGTGGGGGGGAAATAGGGGTTTTTGGGCCTCTTTAACGAGCATCTAGAACAATTATTTACTCAATTTTTTTTTATTTTTTTTGGTGGTGGTAGGAACCTGTGACTGTTCAGCAGCAGCAGGAGTAGCGAGGCAGCAAAGGGAGACCGCTCCAAAGAGCGACTGTGGTTATTGTTGTTGTGCTGCTTCTCATCCACGGGCCAAGCGGCATCGTCGGTGCCGGGAGTCGCTTGTTCCCTGGCCGTCCTTTCTTTGTTGTGTCACCTCGTGCGGCGCGTCCCGTGCTGGGATAACATCATCATCACTAGAAAGGGGGCAGTCCAACGCGCTAAATATTCTCGCTGTGCGCCATTGGATTCGGAAGACAATCAGAGGGGGGCCGGCCGTCTTGTCGCGTGAGTGAGACAGGCGGGGTGGTTGTTGTGTTGGGGGGTGGTGGTGGTGCGAGACGTGGCTCTGGGGGGTGGTGGTGGTGGAGAGACATTCGCAACACGGAGAGGAAGAGAGTAGCAGCCAGCGTCGGTGGTGGAGAGAGGCGAACAGATTAAGAATGCTGTAATAAGCGCAACTTTGGTCGAATCAATTTTTTTTTGGTTGCTGCTCTCGAAACTACAGCGACGGTGAACTCGGAATTGGCGTCCCGGGAGAAGTTAACGGGGCTCGCGAAGTGGAGGAACAATCAAAGTCGCCCTCGGTGGGGACTTTTTTGTTGAACGCAATTAACTTTTGCGCGTGTCCGTGTCGAGTTTTTTTAACGCGACAACTTTGGCTTAAGTTGGTTCACAAAGACGCGCAATCCCGTCGCCTGCCTCCTGAACATCATCATCATCATCCGCTGCTGCTGCTGATGATGATGCGTCTGCCACCGCCGGTTTCCGCTGTCTACTTTGTAAATCGCTAACAGGGAAAAGAGGAGGGTGGAGGTGGAAGGAGGAGGAAGAAGGAGGAACAAGAGACCCGGACTGATGTCGCAGGAGGCTCGGAGAGCCACGGGGTTCGCTGGTTTTTACGCGTTCAGTTGAACTGCTGTGAAAGCGGCGTTTGTCGGCAGTCTCAGACGGGGTTTGGGGGGGGAAGGGAGGGACAGGAGATAACCCACGAGCAGCACCGGATCATTAACTCATAGCATTTACTAATTAGCTGTAATAGTAAACCACGCACGCCTAGTTACCGCAGTTATTGCGCGTCTATACGGCGCATGCGTTCCTAAAACGAAAACTCATTATTAGCAACGGGAACAAACAAACAAACAACAGCAACAGCAGCCAGCCAGCAGA
Source organism: Lethenteron reissneri (assembly GCF_015708825.2). Taxonomy (NCBI): domain Eukaryota; kingdom Metazoa; phylum Chordata; class Hyperoartia; order Petromyzontiformes; family Petromyzontidae; genus Lethenteron; species Lethenteron reissneri. The sequence continues at coordinate 4,618,927 of NC_083813.1, read as the reverse complement.
GACATCGACCATCATCATCATCGCGATCACCGGGGACGAGAGGCGAGGAGACAACCCACAAGACCGTGGCCACGATGGACCTGAGATTCTATTCCCCGGCGGCTGGGAAATGTTTTCCCGCAGAGCCCAACTCGAGCCTGGATCCGTCTCGCTGCGCATCCTTCCCCTACTACACCAGCGGCAAGGTGATGATGATGGTTGTGATGATGGTGATGATGGTTGTGATGATGGTGGTGGTGATGGTTGTGATGGTGGTGATGTTTGTGATGATGATGGTGATGGTTGTGGTGATGGTGGTGATGGTGGTGATGATGATGGTTGTGATGATGGTGGTGATGATGGTTGTGATGATGGTGATGGTGGTTGTGATGATGGTTGTGATGATGATGATGATGATGGTTGTGATGATGGTGGTGATGATGATGGTTGTGATGATGGTGGTGATGATGGTTGTGATGATGGTGGTGATGATGGTTGTGATGATGATGATGGCTGTGATGATGGTGATGATGGTTGTGATGATGGTGATGATGGTTGTGATGATGGTGATGATGATGGTTGTGGTGATGATCGATGATTGCGTCCGTGTCTGTGTGTAAAGTGAACGCGTTCAGCGCTCCGCACTACGAACCCGGAGCGCAGAGTTCGACTCCACCGCCAGTGGCGATTGTGCGAAGTGGTTCTGCTGTCCCTCGTCTAGGTCGACTCGGCCTCGAATGAGTACCTGGTGCGGTGCGTGAACATTTTAATAGTAATACAAAAAATACATCTCCACTGGGGAGACAAAGGCGGCCGGGTTCGGTGCTGGCCACCCGCTCGTGTGCCACAGTGCCGGCCTTAATAGGTGCTCGCTAACAGCACTTGGCCCTACACGTGGGGGTATGGGGGGTGTCGTTGTGTCTGTGGCTGCGCACGGGAAACGCAACTCCCTCGGCATCCTCGTCTCATCATCCCCCGGTTGACAATCTCGCAGCGCTCACACACGCGCACGTGTGTACGAACGTGCACGTGTATGGTGTGTGTGTGGTGTGTGTGTGTGGGGTGTGTGTGTGGCGTGTGTGTGGTGTGTGTTGTGTGTATGTATGTTGGTGGTGTGTTGTGTGTGTGTGTTGTGTGTATGGTGTTGTGTGTGTATGGTGTTGTGTGTGTGTGTTGTGTATGGTGTTGGTGTGTGTGTTGTTGGTGTGTATGGTGTTGTGTGTGTGTATGTTGTGTGTGGTTCTGGTGTGTTGTGTGTGTGGTTCTGGTGTGTTGTGTGTGTGTATGTTGTGTGTATGGTTCTGGTGTGTTGTGTGTGTGTATGTTGTGTGTATGGTTCTGGTGTGTTGTGTGTGTGTATGTTGTGTGTATGGTTCTGGTGTGTTGTGTGTATGTTGCTGGTGTGTGTTGTGTGTATGGTGTTGTGTGTGTGTGTGTATGATGTGTGTGTGTGTATGGTTCTGGTGTGTTGTGTGTGTATGGTGTATGTGTGTGTGTGGTGTGTGTGTGTTGGTGCTGGTGTGTGTACGCGCAGGCAGTGATTGTTCACGTGCGCGCTTGTTTGACGGGCGAGTTGGGAGGAGGAGGAGGAGGGAGGCGAAGTGGTCGTCGTCGTCGGGCGTTGCGAGTAAACTAAAGCAGCACCTCGACACCGTCAGCTGAGCGCTCGCTCGCTCACGCGTTACCAGAAGCGGGCAGGCACCACGCTGTTCACCCTGCAATAACACACGTGTCTGTGTGTGTGTGTGTGCCTGCTTTAAACTATATCGACGTGCCCCCCAATGCGATTATTGTCAATGCAAGTTACGTTCGCGCAAAGCGTGGTTGCTGGTGTATCCGTAGGGATGTATATATGTTGTGTTTGTGTGTCCTCGGTTTGCATGATGCCCCCCCCCCACTCCTTGTTCCGACAAAGTCAGGTCGTGCTTGTTAGTTGTGTGTCGTGGTTGTGCTAACACAGCTGGTGTTTGCGGGCTCGACACGCGGGTTTGTTTCGGGTTGACGTTTTTAGTTGGGAGATTTAAAAAAATAAATGAACTATGTTCTGTTCCTGAAGAGGGCCCCCGCAGCGAAACGTTGGCAACATCACGCGGTTAAACGGCGTGTGTGCGCATCGAGGAATTGTGCGAACATACCATTTGAAGGATACCTCCTGCTAACGGGGTTCTTGAGACTCCGACGATGCCTTCGTGTACAGATCACCCATCGATATACTTATGGAGTGGTAACGCCAACAACATCAAGGTGCTATGGTAGAGACGAAGACTTCACGTGGCATTCGTCGACTTTCTCAACGCGATGTTCTCGCAATGACACCTGGCGCGGCTGGGACGGTCCTTATCCTCATTTATTTACTCCTCTCTCTGTCTTTCTCGGATCCTCTGTAACGTACGAAGCGATGTTAATGACGTGTATTAAATATGAATAGCGATGGGAGGATTTTTTGTTAGTTTTTGTTTGTTTCACGACAGCGCTTTAACGAACGGGTTGTGTGTTTTTTGGGGCTTTTGTTTGGTAAGTGGCGGGTGGTTGTTGTGTTATTAATTCCACTTAGGCCACGAGGTGGCGGTAGAGTGTTGTGATTGTTCAGTCGATCTGTGCGGAGATGATAGTAAGTATCCCCATCTCCACTTGGGTTATCTTCGGGTACTCCCGATTTATTGACACGTGCCAATCCCTTAACGGAACCGGCCACGCATACAGACGTGGGATCCTCCTGCAAATCTAACGTTAAGAGTCGGATAAGGCCTTCCTAAAAATAAAGGGCATTAATCTCACGTTTAAATTAGTCGACGGATATATTAGCACAAAACACAATTGTTATTTAGGAATTACAGCGAAGCGTACTAAATGCAAATCAATTCATACTCAGTACATAACCTCGTTTAGACGGCCGTGAAATTACAACAGGCACATGCATTGGAAATCAAATCGGTAATATTTTCACTTTTTTACACAATTGGTCAGTTGGTTTTTAAATAATTCATGCAGCCACAACGTAGCAGGTGTGAAGTGAACAATTATAAAGCTTCAAATCAAGATTGAACAATTATTATAGTAGTTTTTTTTTAATATAATGTGGTTGGCCGCTCTTGAATATATATTTCAAATGTCCGCATGTAGGAGCATACATCGGTGGGTTGGATTAGAAAACTTAACAGCTGATTTTTTTTTGACTACGTACTAATTAATAGCAAAGTTCGGTCAAAATCCCAGTGACCGAAGTGGCATGGTGACGCGTTCATCTAGCAGTGGATTTTACCCCATGGTTCATGCTACTGATGTGTCTGGAGTATAATGACTATTTTATTTGCTGCCCATTGCTGCGTTGACAATGATGCTCTGGGACAGTTTTATGATATAAATCAAGACATTTGACAATCGCAAAACTGCGTGGCTTTAAAAAAGTAACAAAAAAAAACGTTCACAGTTACGTTATAGATGTAATGCAGGCTGAATTCGGTACCATTAATTTACTTCATGATGATTGTGTGCTGGTATGTCATAGATGTGGGGGAGAGTTGTTTGTAAGGTACACCTTTGAACGCAAGCAAAATGTTGATTGTCATATTTGTTTTAATGTGCAGCATATGCATTATAAAAAAAAATACGCTTTTTGAAAGCTACCTCCATTGTACAGTACGTGAGTCGTGCACTTTATGTTGTGAGACCATTAAGTGAAACTCAAGCCTTCGCAAAACACACTTATTAAACATGACTCCGACCCAGAATCCTTCAACAATGTGTAACCCAAACCGCATATAGCCCATGCCACCGCCACCCTCATTCTTAAGCCCACTGACAACATTAACAGGAGAGTAATCTGCAATGTGATAAGGCACGATTTTTTTCAATTTCCTTTATTTAGAAGCAGGTGAACGCTTGCCCAACGCGATACAATATCTCCTTTGCAAATTCAGACACTGGTCACCCATACAAAAGACCATTGTTATTATATGTTTAGATAACTAGTGGATTCACATATTTGTGTTTGTTCTCTGGGATGTTTTGCGCTATGCCATAGTCATTTACAGGAAACTGCTACTCCAACATTCAAAAAGAGCGTGCAATAATCCCGAAATTCACAAGTGTGGAGTCACACTTTGCCAACAACTCGTCCACACTGTTTATGCAGTTTCCCGATCCGGCGTGTTTATGTGTGTGTGTATATATTACGCGTTATACTGCTATTGACTACAAAACCGTGCATGTGCTAAGAGATAGGCATCTTCAGGACAGTGTTGTGGGGATTAAGCAGAGAGATGGGGGGGGGGGGAAGTTTGCACGCATGCAAGGCTGTCCCTTAGCCCTGTATGCGCCATTCATGCTGTCAAGCAGTGATAGCGAACCGCTTCTTCCACGCGATAGCCATCGCATCCACAAGCGAAAGCGAGAGGGGCATGTGGTTACGTGGGGAGGACTTTCACCCACACGTTTGGAACGCGCCGTCTTGTGGCGATCAACGGGGGAGTGTTTCGCTTGCGCCAAGAGAGAGAGGATCTTGTTGTCACCTTGTTAGGAGTTTTTTTCTTTTAAAGAGAGCATTTATTTTCATAATCAACGTTTTTGGGTTTAGATCGCGTTATTTATAAATGTGTCGTAACCCTCCACCACCCGACACGGCCAATCGACAAAAAAGTGTCACGTTGACAAAAGACAAATTGTTCACTGCTTTAGCCCCACCGGTGTGTTGAAGCGTGAAACCACAACATTTACAATTTTTTTTGCAGTGAACTATTTGTCTTTTGTCAACGTGACATTTTTTTGCTGATTGGCCGTGTCGGGTGGTGGAGGGTTACGACACATTTATAAATAACGCGATCTAAACCCAAAAACGTTGATTATGAATAATATTGGTCGCGAAAGCCTACGTGTTAAACTGAGCATTTATTTTCTGCGGATGAGTGAATATTGCACAATTTCGTTGCTCGCTTGGCTCTTGTTCGTATGCGACGAGGGGCAGTGTCGTTGGTGCCTTCATTACTGGCATACCAGCTGATCAATGTGCAAATCGATGATCTGTGTTGCATTTATATTCTTGATCTACTCTCATGCGCAAACGGCACCCACAGACTATTGGGGGGGTAATCCTGAAATTGGGGGTAATCCTGATGAAGTAATTTAGAGTTTAATTAAATAGAGTATTGCTTTGGAGCTCGGACAGCATCTGAAAAGGGTGGCTAATGTCGGACGTAATGTTATTTGGGATTCGGGTTACATAATTGTTGCAGTGTGACTTGTGTTTACCAAGTTAACGGAGGGAACTATATAGCATATATATAGTGGACTGCAAGTTGCCAAGAGAGGGGTTATCAAACAGCTGCTAAAAATCGCAAGCACGATACATTTTTTACGTCCGCCTGCCAAGTAAATGAGATACCACGGTGGAGAGATGTTAACTACCTCGCCTGGTATGCAGGGGGTGGTGGGTTCGATCCCGACTCTCGCACCTGCCGTATATTTGGAGTTTGCGTGCTCTTCCTGTGATCGCGTGGATTTTTCTCTGGGTCCTCCCGGTTTTTCCCTCCATATTTAGAAACAACATCACGCGTTTAGGGTTTTTGGCTACTGATATATATTTCCACGTGATAAGCCACTGCGTTGAGCTATCATTTGTGGCCAGGTCGCTTCTGAAAAACAGTTATACAGCTCAGAGTGGGCCTTACCGGGTAAAATAAAAAAGAGTTTAGTTTAAATTGTAATTCCAAGCCGAACTGTGTTAACCCCCACCCCCCCCCCCTCGTTTCTTGTGCAACACTTTACAGACTGTGCAGGGGCCAGCTGTAAGACCCCCAAGCTGAAAGCCCCTAAACCCCCCCCCCCCCCCCCCCCGAACACCAAATTGTAAAATGTTACAATATCCAAATTATATTGTGCGTGCTGTGTTGGTGACTTTTTTCATCAACACCCTCCTTCGCCTTATCAGCGTGCAAACAGCCGCTCCTTTGCTTTGTGCAATATTGCACGGACGCCCTCTGTCTAGGAAGAAGGTTAGTTGTACCCGGGGTCTTGTGCTTTCGTGTACAGAATGTGTAAATTTCCAAGACTTGGACCCCGCGGCTTTGCTTTGCGAGGAGTATCGGCTGGTCTGCACCATTACCCCGTTTTAAAGGTCCAACTACGAGCTCTCGCCGCACCCCCAAAGAGGAACGACCGCCCGGGTCGTTCGGCTGAGTAAACTGTTTTGACAGATCATTTGACAAAAGCTTGTGCTACGTGTGCCGTAGAGTTTCTTGTGTTCTCTCGTGTTTTGAGACTAACGCATTGTGAAAATCCTTAACCCGTGCAGTGTGAACCCGAGCTCAAGTGCCCAGACATTTTCTAAAACTTTGATCCAATAATAAGGAGTTTCAACATAATGTATCGGCTATATTTACAGTTAAGAAAGGGGGGGGGGGGGGCGGCATTTTACACTTTACAAAACGCATTAGTGAGAGTGTCAATCTTCTTCAAAGTGTACATTTTAAAAATAGTAGTTCCAAAATGACGGCTATTTTAGCTTTCATGTGGACTTTGAAAGTTGCGCTTTTTTATTGCACTGGAAATTGTGAAGTTCCCCGAGGTTTCATATTAAGCAGAGTACTGTGGAGTGAGATTAAGCAGACCAGGTTCACCAGCGTCGGATGTGGCTTTTTAAATTCAACGTGCATTTCACCGAGACCTCGAGGTTGTGTTTAGCGAGCTCTACGCGGCACAGCGGATGCGGGTGCTTTGGAAAATCCGTGCTGGGCATTTTGCAGTCTTCATCACAGAGTTAAAATCAAAGCCTCGATCATTCCAAAGTATTGCTCAGGACTTCCAGTTACACTTACAGGCAAAGCACTTGCGATATGCTGAAGTGACAGCTGTCAAAGCCCCGCTATTGCTCTGGGCGTAAAATTCCAGATGTTCAAGAAACACGTTCCATGGCTGTGAGTATGACTCCATTCCGTCTGGGGAATGGTATCCAGTCCAGGCTTTTGGCTCGCATTACTGCATTCAGATACATTGCAGTGAATACAATTGATATATTTTTGTTGGCAGTTCCTGTATGGATTGAAGCCACATTGTAAGCTTGATTTGCAGATAAAGCATTGTAGTTCCTGGGGGTCGTTTCAGCCATTACTCACCATCGTGTGATTCTGGAGTAGATCTGCATTGTTTTCAGTGAGGTCACAGATAGGTTATCCCCTGCCAGCCAATAGGCTCATCAATCATCTCAAAACATTACACGATTGAATTGTTATGTGCAAAAAGAAATATTGTCCCTTATCAATTCACCCAGCCGGGCATTGCTGTTTTATCACTCATTCATTCCCATGATGAATTTGGTGTAAAAGGTATACATTTCGCAATGAAAAATATACAGTGGAGCAAAAATAACACGTACGGTATATTGAAACAGCGTGTGACGAATAGTGAGCATCTCATCAAAATACAATATATCGAATGACGGTTCTCATTTTCATTCATGTATGTTTAGCGTGTAATTTTGTACAGCCCCTCCGTCAATCCACTGCTGGATAAAGGCCTCTCCACACCGTGGTGATCAGAGCCTGCTGGTGAAGGATGAGTGCCCAGGACACGTTTCAAATATCACTTTCCACTGATGTTGGCCCTTGGCTGGGAATATAACTTAGGAAGCTGGGTTCATAATGCGGTGCGCTAACCGTTGTCTGCCATCGTTTCCCCATTGTATGCTACTGCTTCCCCATATGTGAATATAGTGCAAAATATATTTTCATTCCACGTTCACGTAGTGTGTAACGCAATGCGTGTGCAGCGTTCACATCGGTAAGTAGAATACATGTGGATTGTGTCGAGGGCATTATACGTGCAGCGTAATTTTTTTCAACATTTTAATGCAGTACAATTAATTTTGCTTTCATAAAGTACAACAGTGTATTATTTCCTGTACAGTGAATGTAATCAGCAGTGACATGGTAGATAAGCGTGGAATGTCCCTGGCTTCAACGGAAACTTTTAAAAGCCATCCCTCGTTGCCTTTTTGAAACAATTAAATGCCTTATTCCCTACAATGCCAGTGGCTTCTTTGTATCTCATTTTGAATAATTTTACATTCATAAATGGCTATTAACTTATTAAGTAAACACTTTACAATCAAGGGGCCCTTTGTAAAGGGTGCAAATGTGTTACAATGTGCCAGACTCGCTGGAGCCTTTAAAAATGTAAAATTGGCAGCGATCCCGTGCTAAATCCAGCCTTGGTTCTCTTGAGTAATAAATGCACAGCCTAGAGTGGGACGTTTTGCTTGAGCATGAGCCAGCGCAACGCATGATGAAAGACAGAACAAGATATTACATTTACACAGACGGCACACAAAAAAAAAAAATGACACATATGAGCATTGGCTTGGGCTTATGTGGAGTAATTAAATATTTTATTTCTGACTTTTTAATTTTAATGCACCGTGCTTCAACTCGGCTTGCTTGAGTGTAACAATTCATTCGCATTTAACTCCTTCGTATTATTATGTTACACGTTATTATGTTACACGCTCCATAATAATAATAAAAATAAAAGTTGGTTAATTTGTTGGCCAAAACTTCCGTGCTTATATTTGAATTAATGTATAGTATACCATTATTGTTAAATAAAGAAGCAATGCATCATTATTACAATTGTGCACGCTATTTTTTTAAATCCACAATTAGATAAAATTCAAGTACATTACAAGCATTCAGTTTCTGTGGAATATATTAACAGGACATTAGTTTTAAAACTCGGTAGTACTTGGCCGCTTCTCTCCTAGGTATTTCTCAAAGGTTGTACAATTTGTCAACTATATTAAACAGTCATGTTCTTAAAAAACAAAAATATATAACGGACGTTAAGTTTTCCTGAACTGACGGTAATGATTAAAGTGTACTGAACGTTTTTTTTAGTTATTCATTTTTTTTCAGTGCAAACTATTTACTGTGTAACTGCATAAAAACAGAGGCACTATAAGCCAAGATCGCGAGCAAGTCTGCAATTCATGCAAGCACATGGTGTCCTGTGTCGCTTTAGAAGGGCCCTCTTGTCCCATCGGATATTGCCGCTGAATTAAAATAAAAGCGTGTTTGTTACTGTGGCTGATTTTGTTGCCGCTGTGACCAGTTTCTTTGTGGCAGTTGTGTTGATCTTGAAGTTGATATTGGTTGGCGTAACTGTTCTTGCCAGAGCGTCGGTTGTGTGCGGCCATTAGGACATTTTTCTCGAATTTTCTTTAAAGAACTTTCTGACCTTGAGAAAAAAAAACGGAATGAATATCCATGGTAAAAATTTTGTTGAACGCTACAATCGAAGATTGGATATGTCTTCAAACGTCATGTTAAACGGTGTACGTTTAAACGCATGGCATCGTGTATTTTTTATGCGTTGCGTTTGACTGAAATGCAAGCAACAACAATGAAACAGACATAAAAGCGCCTTTATAAAATTGCATTGTGAGAAGTGCGGTAAGTAAATACGATGTCATTTATCACAATGGCTATTAGCCAAATAGGGGGCTGTAATACATACGTGGGGGTAATTGGATGTATTAAAAAAAGGTAATAATATAAGTAATGTGGCTCTGCAGGCAGTGTGGCTCAATGAGGCTCTCCAGGCATTGCTGCAAGATCAGCATTGCCACCATTTTGTGTCAAAACACAGGGTGCGCCCCTAAACACACACTGAAGTAGTAGTAATAATAAAAATATACTGATATAACAATCATCACGCTTCCAGAATGTGGGTCTGGCAGCGGGCACGCAAGCGCAGAATCCATTGTTGAGGCGTGCAATTGTTTGCCAGTCGGTGTAAAAAGCACAAAAGTGCAAAGCCAGTGGCAAGCTTTGGATAAAGGGGGGGGTGGAGGTTGGGTGGGTGGATACTTCTCTAAAGCACCCCCCAACTTGCGTCTTAAATGGATCAAGCATATCAGCAAATTGTTTCGTAAAGCTGTTCACAACCACCCCCAACGCCCCCCCCCAACCCATTCTCCACTTACTGCCACTGTTTTGTAATGCCTTGACAAGCATTGGTACACACCGTGTCTGGAGCTTGTAACAAACATCACATGAAAGAGCACACAATTCTGTACGTCTTTCCCTCCAAGGCAGTTGTTCCTTTACTTATTTATAAGTTTGCAGTCTTATGAAATACACACGCCTGGATTGTTTAAAAAAAAAAACACTTTTGTGAATTTTTTGAGAAACTAGTTTGTTTTGTCGGTATATATATAGATAGAGTTGGTGGCACAAGCCCATAGAAACACACGGAAGGCCAAGATTTCGCTGACGCCGCTGTCATCTTTCCACGATGTAGTCTATTAGTGGCCTAAAAGGTTAGAGGCACCGTGTCGACGCGTGTACAACATGCAGAGGACAGGTTACGACTCGCATCCAGTGGGACGCCAGGCGCGTGCTATTCGCGCCGACGGGAAGGAGCTATTGGGACCGCTTTGCGCTGAGCGGTGCCATTTCACAGCCGGATTGCCACGTGCGCGTAAATCCCGTGGATCTCCATATCATCTGCAGGATGACGGCGCTCGTCAAAACAGTTCCCACTTTAGTGTGCACGATTTATTCCTGCCCGCTACGAACTGCCCGGTTTCGCTTTTGCTGATTAATCGAGTGTTCTGTGGAAAGCCAGGGGTTTTTGCGGCGCGCAATTCACGTCTGCAGAAAGCGGTACCTGTGCGCTGACGAAGAGGCAGCGGCAATAAGCGAGCCCATTCACCGCTCGTAGCAATAACTGGCGTCGTCATTTTGTAACCACCGTACACTATCCACAGACTCAAACGCGGTATCAAAATGCACCGCTTATAGTAATGCACCGTACACCGAATTTCCATTTGCAGTTGGGCAAGCGGAAACGCACCATTTACAAATAGCACAACACAGTATAAAATTATTTAACGTGAACAATTACGCCTTGGTTACTAACTCGGCAGAAGCAAAATGTTATGTACAAGCCAATTTAGCAATGCCACTTTCTTGAATCGGTCGGTGCGACGGCTGTTTCTCAAGGAAGCATTGTTTATTGTTTATATGGCGGCGTGCAGAGCGTTGGACGTGTCCGTTTGGCTGCGCTGCCCGCATATGGTAGCCAACTCTGGCCGCATATGGTAGCCAACTCTGGCCGTAAATGTCCCACGGACCCTGAATGTTTTTAAATGGTAGGGGACGGTAGGTGGTATCAAAGTCCACCTCTGAAATGCAACCCATACAGCCTGCCACAGGGCCAGCCCCACCTGCCCGTTGTGTTGTGTCCAACAAGAGGCCCCATTAACTTGAAATAGCATTTTAAATATTAACGATAGAAGACAATTATGATTTCATTTAAAACCTCAGTGTTAAACTCATTTTAAATCTGATTGCCACAATTGTGCGTACCGTGACAATTTAGAAAATTTGTATTGTATTGAAGTGTATTTTATAGACCTGCAATACTTACTTACAGGCCTATAGTGTTGCCAGACTAGCAATTAATTGTGAACACAATAGATTTAGTGTTTTCAATGTACTCTCCAAAATGAACAAATATTTAACTAAAATGCCTTGTGACACGGAGTGAGTAATTTATGCTTTCAAAAAATGTTATTACATAACGTGGAGGTTGCCTTTTGAATCATTACATTAATTTGTGTAATCACAAGGGCACAAATAAATTTAGAAGTGCTCAAATGCATTTAATTTCAAACATTTATTTTGAAGCTAAGTGCATAAAACACATTGGGGGGCGGGGGAGAACCACGTGTCAAGGAATTTTTGTGTTAAAAGATTTTTTTAATGGAACGACATTTTCATTTCTGAAGCCGTACATTTTCATTGTCCGCATCATTTGATCTCTCAGAATTCATAGTGCCTTTTAGTGAGGTGATAGGTCGGGCTTCAATGCTAAAGTGAAGGTTGAAACCCCCTGAGTTATGAGGGACACAGTCAAAGGGGACCAAATTCCAGTTTCTGTGTATAGATAATAATATATTTGGTGTGAGGGATAAGTGGATAAAGACCCACCCTCCCTTTTACCTGATTTATTTTTGAGCCCGAATGCCCGAACCTCAAGAGTTGCCACAATAAAGTAAGGCTATCATCGCTTGTGGATGGGGATGGCACTTGATCGGTCTTTCGGTGTGTTTTACTTGCTTCAGAGGCCCTTATCTGATAAGTACATTTTGGGTTGTGCTGTCGTGGGGGTTGGGTGTGAGCTTCGGTTTGTGGGGGGGGGTGGCAGTTGTTGCAGCACAGTGGGGGGGTAGTGCAGCATAAAGTGGCTCTGTCACTCTGAATGGCCCCTTTCTGTCTGTCTGCGTTGACATATAGTGGGGTGTGTGCACTATGGCATTATACAGTCCATAAAAAAATCATTTACAATAGCCCTACACATTTTTTTTCTTATGTAAGTATGATATTTTTTTAGAGTAAAAATTCCACGGTGCAGACGTCATTACAAACACAACTTTAAGGAGGTGATTTAAAAAGCCAGGGTAGGTCAAACGATTTAAACAATGGCTGCCGGCTTACTTTTCTCCTCCCATCCCTAAATTGAGCGTTTATGATCCAACCATTGCCTGGCATGAATGTAAACTAGATGCCACACTTAAAATAAAACTTATCAGTGCCTCCCTGAAACATTTCAAAAATAAATAAAATAAATAAATGTTAGCCCAGGGAGCAATATTGTTTCAGCAACAACCTCGTGGAAGATAATTGACTAAAAGTCAATGGGGAAATGGAATTATAAGCTCTGATTGCTGTTTAAGTGATTGTAAGGACAATCCACGACAACACGAACTGCTGGTATTTTGTTGCTTTTAAGGGCTTTGGGGGTGGGTGGGTGGGTGGGGGGACAGGGCGTGCTTGCAGTGAGGACAAGTAGCGCTGGACAGATGGCAAGGGGGGGGAGAGGCACCGACCGTGGTTATGAAGAAAGAGTCGAGGCACTCGAAATGCCGAGTTTACAAAACGTACGTGCTTGCCACCCACCCCTTAGTGTGGTGGCGGGCGGGCGGGGGGGCAAGGAATCACCCCCGCAAAGTCAGGTGAACGGTGAGTTTGCATTTCTTCCGGCGGGGGGGCGGGGGGTGCCCAGATGATTACATTGGCAGAGGCAGGTGGCAGGTGCCGGTGTAGAAGGCGGGGGAGAGACAAACAACGCAGCCCACTTAATAACAAACAGGGGACATTAAAAACGTATTTCGCCGTCGTTTTACAAAAATTGTCTCCGAGGCATCGGCACTTGCGGCGGCGGCGGCGGCATCTGCTTGCGAGCGCGCAACCTCTTAAAAAAAATAGAAAGAAAGTGAGAATTGTACGTTTTAGCGAATTGATTTATGCCTCCGATTTGCTGGGGGGAGGGGGGGTCGGTGGAGCGACGAGAAGGTGCTGCCGACACGCGGCTTTTATTCCCATTGAAAAATGCCCCACGGTTTTTTGTCCGCGTAACCCCGGGGTCCTCCTTGCCGGCGTCTCGGTTCCCACATCATCCTTGGCCTTGTGTGGCTTTTTCGTGGCTGTTTCCAAGGGAAAGCTCACGGAATTCACGCAGATGCACGGCGCTAATTTGTTCCGGCCACCCCTTCTCTCTCTCCCCCCCCCCCCCTTTTCGTTTCCATGGCTTGATTGACGGCTCACTCTCTCTCATCCGAGCACAGCTGCGCACTGTCATTGTGTTCACATTACTGCAATTACCATAACTCTGTTCACGGAATACTAATGCTGCTCTATTACAGACTAATAGGCGACGAAGCAAATTGCAACATCAAAATACATTTGTTTCCAAAATGTTGCTTTGCATTTCATTTCGCCATTAGCTAGGCGCGGAGGAACAACGGAACAAGCACAATGTGAATTAAATATTTCCATCACAGTGAGGCAATTGCTTTGGATTATTATTCAGTTTCTTGTTGTGTGATTACACTTTTTTGAATATATATCTTAGCCATGTAGATAAATGTGAAAAAGTACAACGTGTAACTTAGTAGTTTGTTTAAATGTGTTTTGATATTTTCATCAACACTGATTTTCAGAAGAACCGTGAATTATATGCCGGAAAAGTATACTTTAGTGTTGTGCTGTATTCAAACATGAGTGGCAATTGGAAACCAAAATAATTTGATCATATTTTGTTGAATAAAATCAGCAATTTAATTGCATGTGTTTGGCTTTTGAAAGTAATTGTATAAATAATGTGGACTGTCGCAGTGTTGCATGTACAGGTCTACACTCCACATACAATACGTTAATTCAGCAGTGCAAATTATTCGCTGATACCGTCTTGGCAGTAGTTCACAAGCACACAAAAAACTCTACATTCATAAATGGCACTGCCTTAAAAAGTATTCCACGAGGCGACGTGTTTTCTTTTGCAATGGCTCTTCACAGCCCATAGACGGACCAGTCCTGTACCGTAATACAGTGGCGGCTCCTGCAAAATCTCTCAGGGGGGGCAAATGTCTGGATGATTGATAAGGATAAGGTCCACCCATGCAATGGATAAATTAACAGCTTAAGCATGTAAAGGCAACTTCACTTCTTTAATATTAATGAAAAATAAAGTGACTCTTACAATACATCTTGTTTGTTTATATACTCACTATTAAAACAAACCACTCAAGTTTATTTTATTAAAGATTCCACTAGGTGGCGATACATTATATTGTTGGATGAAACGTGCTTACGTATGATGACGTTAGCACGTATGATGACGTAAGCACGTTAGTGCATGCCCTCCCGGAAGCCATAGAGAATGCATTGCAGCGCCCCCGTTCGAAAAAAAACATCTTTGAATGTAAGTCTATGGGGCCACTCGGGGCGATTCTCAGCCGGAGTGAAATCGCCCAAAAAGAGGCGGTACTCCACAGAACGTGACATGACGCTGATTGGACTATATCCAGAGGCTGACAGTGACGGCTAGCGTGACTCTGTGGTTGAATGACATTGGTGGTGCGTCGCCCAATCGCCCTAATGAAGAAACCGCCCCTGCCGTAATATCATTGGGGGGGGGGATGGAGCAGTGGCACAGTGGTTAGCTCGCTCTGCTATGAACTCGGCAAGCCCCAGTGTCTGAACTAGTCCTAGACCCTGCTCCCCTTCAAAATTCTGCACTGACCAGTGTGGCAAAGTATGGTCACACAGCCCCCATAATTAACATTCAATTTAGGGCCATTCATCCAGCAGTGATAGTAAGGATAGTACATTTATATAATTAATGTCATATATACACTAAATAGTGTATAATTAATTTGTATCAAAGAAATCATGCCAGAGCAGTAGAACAACATATGTAATACACTGTATTTTTATGTATTTTTTTTTACTTATACAGCCACTAACTAAATCTGAGGGAATCATCGTTGGTACACCAGCTGCCTGGAGCAATTTCGCCAGTGACTTGTATCTGGCTGCCTGCTGCGCATGTGAAGTGCGTGCGTGCCGTGCACTTGCCAAGGCTAACTTGCCATACGTCCTGGCATCAGATGGACCGAAGTTCTGCATCACTTTGGGCTGTTAACCGAAAATCACTTCTAATTGCTCCGTTAATATTTATACAGGACGAGGCGTACGGCGGCGGGTGGTCACGGTCTTTGCCTGGTTCCTTCCATCGGTGATCTGCACCCCTGATGATTAGCGGGGTTACGAATGTGGAGCCGCACATGCCGAGGGTGAACAGAATGATGGTTGGGGGGCTTGCTTTGAAAACCCAGATAAGCACAATCACGTCCGCGAGTTTTTATCGGCGCGACGTTTGCTATTTGTTGCCTCGGACCTTGTTTGAGTTCATATCCGTGGTTGGCGTTTATAGTACGAGCTTTGTTTTACACATTTGCACGTCCTACATGCACCACCAAGTCAGTCGTTACGGGGGAATTGTGTAATATTTTTGTATTTCTCTGCGGGCTTTAAACTGTTATTTAAGCGTCGTAATACGTGCGCATGCATACGAGAAAGCACTTTCTGTTTATTTTGTGTAACGACCCTGACAACCTCACATTGTGGGCCAACCTTTGTGGTGTGGTTTTTATTTTCCTTCTGGCGCTCGGTGTTATGATTCAAAGAATTCGCACGCAAATACAAAATATATGCAGGGCCAAAGGTGAAGGTGTAGTTTTAGCTATTTGCGCCCCGTGAGGGTGAGAAACTAAATCAAGAGCAAACATTTCAAATGCGCCTTTGTGTTAGGCGTGAAGTCTCTGAATGTAAACCCGTAATGGATAGGAATACGTGGACAAACGTACCTGAGTTAAACGTGTCTGTGTGTTGCTTTGAGAAATGTGGAATTTATATGGCGTGTTCTGTCGTTCCGCTGGCAACACTGCGCCTGAATGCGCCTCGTATTTATTCCCGCTTAGCGTAGAAAACGTGCAAGATTATGGAACGAACAGGAGGCACTTCAATCCATCAAGCCCGTTGATCAAAAAACGAGGTCCCACAGAGCAACGCATGCCCACGGCCGATGCACGCGAGACCCAAATTTAGGAGAAAACCAACTCATTCGCCGGGCACCGCTGGGGAAAAAACTAAGAAGAAGTGCTCGCTGTTTTGTTTGCGAGGAAACAAATTGAGAGAGTAAGAGCAGGTAAAATACTGTGGAGACGCAATCCTCCTTGAAGTCCCCCTTGTCTATGCCACAATCTGTGCGACTGCCGCCAAGCGGCTGAGAGCTGAGTGGCCCAATTGAGCAAGATTGATGGGGCATTGAACCAATCACATGTGAGCAAATTAATGGTCACATGTGGCTTTAAAAAAAAACTATCGGTAAGAGGAGTTTACATAAAGTTTACAGCCAGTTCTCAAACACATTTTTGGTCATGCTTTGTGAATGTATTACATTTTGTTAGCACATTTCATTTGTTTAAAAGACGCATGTGATGGCGAACGCTTACGTGCGATTGGCTACGCGTACTCGCCGTAACAGAACCAGATGCGTGAATCTTAACAAAACCTAAATTATAGTACCCTGCTGCAAACCCATTTGTAAACTGTCTCGTTACAAGCAGCACCGCAGGGAAACTTTTCTTAACTGTGGATGGTATATCAGCAGAAACACCCCCCCCCCCCAAAAAAAAATCCCTCTATCAATAAATATCTGTGATGAAGGAAAATAAATGAACACAAATCTTCCCTGCCGCTGGTTTTTAAATATTTTCCTTTGTGACCTACGAGATTGTTTTTTTTCTTGTCTCTAAACTCATTACAAAACCATTTGGCACTGGGCGACAATATGATTGGTTTGAGTAATTTCACTGTGTATTACACGGCACACTCGGTGCAGCATTTTGTTGAATCAATTCACACTCTGGCTGCTGCTTCAAGGCAGCAGCCGGGGAGGCTTAAACATCCTATGGCGTGCACTTTTCCCTACCTTTTTTTCTTGAGGGATGATTCTCCATTCTGGAATGTAGTTCTAAAGGATTGTTTGGCTGGGTGTGGTGATGGCTGCGCACCTGCAATGCAGCAAAATGGAGGTGGGGGGGGTGGGGTTGGTGGACCACGTTGAGATGATGTGCTTGAGACTCCCATCGTCGCCAGGAGCAGCAAGGTGCACACAGGAGGCAGTGCAGCAAGGGGGGCACTTCCTCTGCAAAATACTCCCGAAGTACAGTAGTGTAACAAACTGTCCACGTGTAATGATCCTCCAAACGGTATTCAGCTCTTAGGCGAGACTTTGGTGGGAAGATGAACAATGGAATCTATGATACCTTTTTTGCCCAGAATCAAAACTTATGAAAAAAAAAAAGAATGGGTTTTTACCTTTCTGGCAATAAAACAGGAGGTGTTAATGTGATCAAACGACAAATAGATACCTATTACAAGGCATCAAGTCTGCATTAGCCGCAAATACTTGTGGCAATACATGCAAACGAACATGCTGTGATAATGTTTGCATTGTCTTTGAAACTGGTTGGCCTACACCAGAAACAACCATCTTTATGGCCTTGTCTCACTAGTGCTAGATCAGAAAACGCCAAAAGGCGAACAGTACAAAGGCAATGCAAGTATCGATCAATACCACTGTGTAGGTTATTGTGGTTGTGCTGTTTCAGTTCCTTAAGAAGCTTCCAGCACGTGGAGCGAAACGATGGACATTGTGCTAAACAACACGCGACACACCACATCGCAGAGCAATTAATGAAGGAACATTTTATTTTCGACGACGTTGCCCAATACGGTTGTCTCTTCTACTTTGCACAACACGTGTTCCGTTCACCTGTCCCATCACAAAGGTGCGTGGAGGTAGTAGCGTGGTGGGTAGCAATGCTCTGTCTCATTGTAGCTCATTTCTATTCCAGCCTCTTCCTCCCGAGCTCATAACGGCCCCCTTCCCTGTTGCAGCAGGCACAGGGGAGGGAAGGGATAAGGGAGGCCATGCACGACACACGAGTTATCACATTGAGTGCTCAACTAAGAAGCGAGTAGGTTCTGCTATCTCCTGTCCCCGTCGCCCTGTTCAGTACATTGAACGTGAGTGTTCTTTTGTTTAGAGACACACATGAAAGTCTCGCGCACAAGAAGGCCATTCATTCCACAAAGCCGGTCACAAACATGGAGCACAAGCCAGGTCCGTCATACTAACAACTACTGTTACGCTGCTGTTTTATTTATTTTACCCCCCCCCCAAAAAAATAACAAATGTGTGCCTTTAGGACGTCTCCCAGGGATGCAACTGGACAGAAGGTTGCAGTGATCTAAAAGCAAGGCTCGAGTGTGCGAGGATCCATAATGCACAGAGGGTTATGCTGATTCATACGAGTCATTAAGAGAAGGATCAGCATGTTCTGAGTTTTAAGAGAGCTGGAATGAGTGATGTTTATTAACCGCAGTGAGCAGTCCCGCAAGGGACATGCATCAACAGTCACTCTTGATACACGTGGCATCTATTCTGTGTATTGTATCTTTATTTCTTGAACTAAAGGAAACGTTGTTCTTGTGATCCAAACGGGTATTAGGTTTCAAGGAGAAACTCCCGCCTGCAGTACTGTAACTTATTTCCATGGGGCGAATGTAATTGTCAAAGGAATGTGAATGTTGACTCCAAAGCTCAGCCCCTTAGACTATCCCCACCCGCTGTTATTTGTGAGTAAATATTTGAAGTTGCACGGAGGGGTGCAGAGAAATGGACCATTCAGAGGCTCTTGAGAATGCACACAGAAAGGCCCTCTCATCCTCTGGCCAGCTCAGCGTGAATAATTCATTGTGACCTTTGCACTCCATTAAAAAAACTGGAATGCGGCAAGATGACGTCTTTTGTGATAACCGGGCGACCTTACGCGGCGTGACGTTTCACCGTAATGGGATGACCGATTCCATTGTTCAAATTCTTCCGAGTTATTATAGAGATTACAAAAATCGCTTACCAACGGGGAGTGGTGTGTGCTGCCGGAAAGAGCTGACACGGGGTTTCCTACAGAGCCCCTCTTTATTTAAATCAAAAGGGATATTAATTTGCTCTTCGTGATTGACGAGCCATATCATGCAAACAAATAAAAGAAATACAAATGTCACGTCATCGTTTTCGAATGGAATTACACTAAAGTTGGTTGCGTAGACTGTAACCATTTCTATTGGCGGTCTTCCATTATTAATAAGAAATCGGCGAGTGGAATTTAAACACGCACATTCGGTACATGGATGAGCAGGCATTTACGGAAGACATGAAGACGACGTTTAAGTAATTTCACTTGTGCAGTATAAAAGCCACAGTCGTTTTAAATGGACAAAATTAAACTTAAATCGTACCTGCGTTTGTGGCCGCATGCCAAGCAAGAATGCAGCTTCCTTCACGAGAGCCCCGCGTACAATTTGAAGGCAAACTAAAATTGTTCACAAGTGGCCATTAAACATGCGTAATGTACACAAATACACAATTTAGGTTATCGTTGGTGGTCTAGTTTATTTATCCAATTTTTACGAGCATGAATTTTAAGCGATTGAAATGTTCACTGTTTGCGAGAGAGTGAGACGCGTACGGGTTTTTTTTATTTTAACATCAATACAGTTTCTAGGAATTTCCATCGCCGCAGCCATTTGGATTTTTTTTCTTCAATGTGACCTCGGAAGCAGCGTGTGATGGACAGATGCTATGGTCTACAGCTTTTGGTGCACATTTGATGACACTTGCCCTTTTAATGGGAAATGTTGAAGTTTGAAATGAAAAGTGCAGTTATCATTCCACCTTTCACCTTGGCCTGTGGAGCAGCCGGGCCACACATTTCATGTTGTTATAATACACGCATGACTTTCAAACCGCAAACATTTTAGCCAAAAAAAAAGCTAAAATGAACAATTTTTTATCTTCCAAACAATCTGCACAATTAGTCATTCCTATTATCCCAGTCACACTCGCTATTTTTAATCTTTCGCTTATACCAAGATATTCCTTTAGAAAAGAAATGTTAATCAAATACTTAATTTGAAAAAAAGTATTTACCTCTGAGAGAGACCTTCATGGTTTCCTCATAATAAGGCAGCTTATTAAAATAAATTGTGCACACTTTGTAAATGTGTACATTCGTGGTACAGCGCATAGATATTACGCGAAGCCCTGTGATTAGAATGCTTTATCTTAATACAAACCATGCCTCTAGGCTTGAACAAGAATTGGAGCAGTGCTCCTCACGCTTGTGTGACCCTGAGCCTACAGTGGAAATTCCACGTTTACATGGCAGGGACCAGATTGTCAGTAAGACAAACCACTGCTAACTTACCCAAGAAGTGGTACAGCTCCCCATCTTTATGACAATAATTTTAAATATTTGTCCGGCACTTCAGTACACCAGAAACTGGGGGTGGTGGATTGCTTCAGGATGGGATGTCTCGGATACATCTTGTGCTCGATATCAATTGATCACAAAATGCCCCAGAGGCTTCAACGTGTTTCAACCTGCCCCCCCCCCCAAATTTGTGTAAAAGGAAGTGCCTTAGGGACCAATAGAGCTTGAAATTGCAGAGCATAAGGTGACTTCCACGTTGACCTGCAGCGGCCCCTGTGCCAAAGAATTAGCGTTTTGTGTCGTCTCCGTTTGATTGCGTGCAGGTGCACGATGCAACAGTTTCATGGGGGGGGGGGGGGGGGGCTAAATGCCTTCCCAATGGAGTGCCGTGTGGAACTGTTGCAGGCGGAGCTTTGTGCCAGTGGTGTTGTGGTGGCTCTAGACTTCCTTGTCGGTGTGTTGCATGTGCGTACCAGTCAGGCCCCGGTGCAAGCCATAAGGCTAATGCCATCTGTCATGCTGTGCAGCTACTTAATGATATAAATGCTGTAATGGATAAATTAATTAATGTGTGTACGCTCATATGTAAACATGTAGGGGGGGGGGGAATATTTGTAGGTGGATGCCTTTAACCAATTAATTGTAGGGTACGTGCGATGTGGGTGTACACTTACGTACGTGCACATAGGAGCGGTAGTGTAGTGGTTAGCACACTGCACTATGAACCCGGCCAACCAGTTCTGGGCATCTCCTGGGTCGATTCAACTGTAAATGAGTAGCTGGTTGCGGTGTGCAAACATGATCATTGGGGAGACAAAGGCGGCCAGGCGTGGTGCTAGCCACCCCACCTCCTCGTGTGCCATGTCGGCCTTCATAGGTTCTTCCTAACCGCACTTGCCCTAACAGTCTGATGAATGATATATGGGGGATATTGTCTTGCCTATGTATATCCATAAATAAACTACCATATTGTACGTCCTCGATTGACCCCTGAGCAATTATATACATGCAATTATTAGTAATGATCGATATTTATCAATTCATAATAATCATTCCAAACCAAAATACTCAAATACAATATACTAATGTGTATATATAAGTAAAGGTTCAGATTCTGCTATTTGTATTTGCACAAATGACGTAATGTAAATAATATATTGGATTAGAGTCATTTCAGTGAGCCCACTGGTAAACAATATAATTTCCAAGGTAGGGTTGGGTAACTCTATATGGAACCTTTATTGTTTGTTTTTATTTTATTAAAATATTTCACCTACAAAATCCCTTGAGGTGGAAAAAGTCATTTGCAAAGGTGTCCAGGGTGTCGATTGCAATATACAAAACAAACTCGTAATGTCACGCATACACACATTTCAAATCTATAACTTATACGGTCGGCATTTATACAGCGAATATCACACCCAGTGAAATATATAAATAAATACATCAATAATTATATTGGACACACCGCTCGTTCGTATAGAATATGGTACATATAGAATGCACCACGGTTGTTGTAGCGAGTTTGTTTTTAAATAAAGATTCATCCAAGGTGAGACTGGTGAAATATTTGAGTGTCTGGGAGATGTTTCAACGTTGAAGCGGCTCGATGACCAATGCATGGCTGCTACAGTTAAGAATTGTGGTATTCGTGCCACTTAAACACATTCCTGCGGAGGGAGCTGGTAGGAACGTTGGGTTGCTCGGTCAATGGGCAGGGTCAACGGCGGCGTGGTGTATTCCGAAACTATGCTCGACTGTGAGGGCGGGCACAAGCCGGCGTGAGTAGGTTAAACGTTGAGTTTTATAAGGGCACCACGGGGTGACCAGCCCCTCCCCACCCAGCCCTTCCCCTCTCCACCCAGCCCCACCCCTCCCATTTTTGGATGCACGACGGACGGACACAATAATCCCCTGTGGGCTGGTGTAACCAGGAGGTTCCTACCAGTATAAAACATCGCTGGCCTACAGTGATACAACAGGGTTTTGAATGTTCACTCTGAATCAGACACTGAGCTTTGGTTATTCCAGTTAGCATTGCCAGCCAATTTCGGGTATGGAACTATGACAAATGTTTTGCCCAGCAGGTTGTATGAAATATTCGTGAACTATAACAACATTGATATATTGGCAGCGTGAAGGCGTAGGCCAAATACCCTATAGAGGGGCTCTTTAGAACTCCCTCTTGTGGAGACCCTTTCACAAACAGTGGTGAGAGAAAGCAATTGCAGGGCTAGACGCTTACCTGTTTGCAGGATGCCTATACTGGAATACAAATTTAAACCTAATTCCATTTTTCGGATGTGATCGGAGGGATCGGGCGCAGAATAACCAGAGCTCCTGGGTTCAAAGCTAGGTAAGTTAGCTGGGATTACACCATTTCCTCAAGTGTAGCGAGTTGATGTTCTCAACCAAAGGACATTGTATTGGATATAATGTTTCACTTGGAAAAATTCCAACCGTCATGTGACGAACATTTCTCTGTGTAGTTGGGAACGTGCTCCCCCCCCCCCTAGAGTCTCGATTAAAAGGGTATTTGATGGACAGAATCTCAGAATTAATTTTGAGATGTCCTGACACAGAGAATGTGCACTGGCTCAACAAGAGTTTTGAGTGGTTAGTTGGCCTTGTCACGTGATGCAGACAGCACAATTGTAATAGCGTTCTGCAAAAGGCAATGAAAACACATTCCCTACACATATATAACACTTACGTGTGCACATGTCAGCGAATCGTCTGCATTTAGAGGATTGGTGGTAAAAGACAAGATTACACTAGGAAAAAAAGCATTTGCAACAAATATATACACTGAGAAATGCTACACAAGTCGTGGCCTTCATGCCGACCGGGGGTCAGTTTCTGTCTAACAACGACACAAAGCGCGGGCCGGGCCATTGTGGGGATGTCACAGTGCCTCCCACGAGCTCGCACTGACAACACTAAATCATGGCCTTGTTCCTGGGACCCCACAAACCTGCCACCGCCGTCAGCCGTAATCCCAAAGCACGAGCGCGCAATCGGAACTGGCAGACGACTCGATTCGCCCGTTCGAATCGGCCGCTCTACCCTTTGTGGCGAACGACGCAAAACTTTTCACGTTTGAAAATGTAGCACTTCACACCGGACGAGACGTTA
The DNA here is from genome assembly GCF_015708825.2 of Lethenteron reissneri. Classification (NCBI taxonomy): domain Eukaryota; kingdom Metazoa; phylum Chordata; class Hyperoartia; order Petromyzontiformes; family Petromyzontidae; genus Lethenteron; species Lethenteron reissneri. The sequence continues at coordinate 4,595,133 of NC_083813.1, read as the reverse complement.
CAATGGGTCCCATATTGGTCCCACTGAAAGCGCCTTTAGTTGCGTCCAGTGGCGGGAGTGGATTTTTATGCGACATGGCCTGGAAGTGGATTCGGTACATGCTGGCACGCATCGCAGCTGTGTACCGCAACGTTCTGAGAGAGGCATTCAAAGCTACCGTATCGTTTTCACAGCTTAGTGAGTCGGTGGAGCTTTTCAATTGATTGGGAACGGACAACCTCAATGGAAATTCCATACAAATTTGACATCTCTTGTCATCTAAAACGTCCAGGCTACACCCCCAAGCTCACGTGGCAGTGTTATGGGTGCAATAGTACTTTGAACGATGATGTTTTTGATGACGATGGCAACGGCAATGCATGTGGTGATGAGGATCATGTAAATAACGTGTGCAAGGTCTAATAACCAGCATAGGTAACGACAATTTAAATAGTGATCAACTATGTGGCGCTAATGGTGATGGTGACGACACCAGTGACAACAAGGGCACGGATAGCAATTAGTGGTTAAGTGTGCGGGAATTCATTACGTTGGGTTTTTAAGGAAGGTTATTTGTAATGCACTTAAGTTGCTCAGAGGCTGAGACTTCCGCCAATGTTCAGAAGGGGCATTGGCAGCTGTGCAATAAAGCTAATCCCCATCGACAAATTGATCAGTTCAATTCTTGCTTGAAAGGAACCCGCTGGTTAATTTATTGGGCAATTACTGAATTAAACCATCACGTGGATTTGGAGATGAGCCGCAGAGTAGCCTTTGGTGAAAGAAAAAAAAGTTATTTAGCGTTTAGCTGTGAAAAAAAGATGAAAGCTGCAAATTATATTCACATTACTATTTTTTGTTAATGATATTTAAGCGTTAGGTAATGCGGTTAAACTCCCGAGTCTTTTGTGTAAACTGGTAACTTGCTGCAATAGACTTCGGCTGCCTGTTTCGTTATTCCCCTTACAATAATGCAGTTGTTGGAGAAAAAAAAACATTTAAAAGGCAAATTTATGCATTCCCTCATTTAAATTAAAATAGGCTTGGATGCAGTTTGAGACAGGAGCTTTATCATGGCGCTGGACTAATGGAGTGTTTCTGGCCAGGTGGAGTCCAATTACAGCCCATTAATCATTGATAAGTACACATAACAGGACATGTTGTTCCAGGGGAACAGATTGTTCGTATTCATTACGGCACTCTTCATCTGCAGGCTTGATCAATGATGTCGTTTGGCTTGAACACAGCCATTGTGCCATGACTTGGAGTGTACCATACGGAATGCTGAATAAGTATGGGGAGGCAACGAAGGTGGGGAGGTGGTAGGGAAGGGGGGCATATGGCAGTATGAAAATGAGAAGGCATAAACTGGTGGACTGTCCTGCATTCAGTTTATTAATTTCAACGGTGCACTGCTTAATCCAGCTTTTAGCTTTGGTTCAGCTTAAATTGTTTTATTCTTTTGTAGCCGGCTTTGTGCGTGTGTGTGTTTTTTTGCTAGCGTGCGTATATTTATTTATTTAATTACATGCTTATGCCATTTTCACTGCAGCTTCATTAACAGGTACTGACAATACCACGCATTTCTCGAGGCTACGCATGTTCAGAAATACGCTCGTCCCCCCCCCCCCCACGCTCGGCTATTTAAGCTCACTGACATTTGGCGAAATATAAAACCTGCATATAAAAGAACATTAACATGCTGTCGCAGCAGTGGCTCCACCACATGCGGGCCGTTATTAGAAGCCACCGCTGTTTGTTTAGGCCGACTCGCGTACAACAAATTCTGCGAGTTGATTGAAAATGCCGAGATCGTGCCAAATACAGCTACGCAGTTTCAGGAAAAGGGGGGGGGGTGATCATTGCAAGGATGTAATTGCAAAGCAGATCACATTGACTATTGAAATGAGCCTTTGGTTGGTGAACGGGGAAATGTCATACGGTGTCATTTAGGATATGGGGTGAAATATAAAAGATGATTTGTGGGAGCGGGGGGGGGTGTTTGGGATTTGTGTTTGTTACGTCAAGTTGATGCTCTCGCTCAGCTGTTAAATCGATTTCGGTGGCAACTTCAATGCATTTTTTGGAATTTCGCTGCATAGTCATCATCAGCCATGTTCTGTCAATTGCTGGATGAAGGCCTCCCCCACATCACCATCACCCACATGACATGTGCGCAGTGATGTATTACACTCGTTTCCACAGGAGTGTGCTGCATGTGCAGTGGCTCACTGAACCTCGCATTCTGGGTTTGATTCCCGATAAAGGCCTCCTATTTTTAAATCCTTTATATTAAGTTCGCTTGCTTGCTTGCGTGCTTGCGTGCTTGCTTGCTTACGACCGTGCAAATCTTTCGGTCGTTTTTTAACCCACTTCCCGTGATCCAATCGAGCTGACATTTTGCACACAGACTCGTTGTGCGAGACAATTAATGTTCGTGAAAAAAATTTCACAAATTTTACACTTTTTAGGGAAAACAAATTAAATATTTAATTACCAATTGCTTAATACTGGCAGACAATCATCTGACCCATAGGTGGCAGCCATCTCAAGCCAGAGGTCGAGAGAACTCTAGCCGCCACGCATATAAAGGATTTATAGTGAAAACTTTGTTTTTACGGGTTATACTTATTTTACATCATTGGCGAGTAATAACGGAACCGGTATGGGTCCCCTCTTCACTTGCCCGCACTGACCAGCACGGTGAAGTGTGGTCAAACGAGCCCTGTGACGACATGGCGTGGGGGAGGCCTTCAATCCAGCAGTGGATTGACAACATAGCTCTCAATTGTTATGTGTTGTCGTTATTAGCGTTATCACTACAGTGTCTTTTAGGGGTGGTGAAACTTTTTTAATAATAGCGCTTGAAACATTAACAAAGGGTAGCGTTTACAGTCCGGTGTTTAGTTTCCAATATCCACCCGTATTAATGTATCATCGTAAATTATTAATAGCACGTGAAGTTTGGGGGCTTTAGAATTTGCTCGGCATTAGGTAGGAGGCGGAGCTTTTCCTGGTGTCTTGTTCTCAGAGTGTTTTGGCCGTGCCCTGGCTATGAATGAATGAATGTCTGTTGTGTGTGGGTAGCGGTAGTGTTAGCGGTCAGCACGCTGCACGGCCAACACCCCAGTGACGAGTGTCAGAACCGGTCCTGGGCCTGCCCTAGGTCGACTCGGCCTCAAAAATTACTACCTGGTGCGGTGTGTAAAACATCATAGGTGCTCGCCAACAGCACTTGCCCCAACAGTCTGTTAAGCCTATACGGGGGATCTTTGTCTTTGGTGGTAAGCACACCGCACTCCATTGCTGGTGGAGCTATGGCTCGTATCCTGGGCCACCATGCACAACATTGGTGAGCAAAGTGGCATCTCAACCCATCCTGCGGCTCGCGTAGTTCAACTAAGCCTTAAATAAGAGTTCCGTGTCTGTTGTTGCAGTGTGTCGAAGGATAGGCAGCAGGCTGACAAAGGTGGCGATCTTGGACGTGTTGCCAACAACCACCCACTTCTTCTTGCGTTGACAGCCTTTAATAGGCGCTCACTAACCACACTCTTCCCTGCAGTCTTTGAGGTCGGATGGGCTGGTAATCTTTTGTGTGTATTTTCATATCCTCTACGCATCAAAATGATTGATGCATGTTCATTTCGCGTACGGGCAAAACAAGAAGCCGGTGGAATTGGCGCTAGCGTTGCGCCAATTAATACGTTGCATTTAATACGATTACACAAGCAAAGTAGCACGAGGCAGACCTTGTTAGGGGAGTCTAGAGGAAAATGCTTATTTATGTGAAAGCCACTGTTCGATCTCCATCGCTCCCTTCTCAGCCACTGGCCCAAACCAATGCCCCCCCCCACCCCAAAAAAAAAACTTTAAAAAAAATACAAGAGAGAATAAAAAAAACTGGTATTAATTAGGCACGCAGAAACATAGCGCTTTCTACTCGTTAAAAATAATTCGGAGAAACAGAGAAAATATTGTGCGGGAGGGGATTAAGATTGATTACGCTCAGAGTGAACGCAGCGGGGTTACTGTTGTCGATTATTACTGTCATGCCAGCTGCAGTGGGTAATTGCTGTTGACAGCCCACCCTTCATTGTGTGTTCAGTTTGCTTTATGTTATTTCCTTTACATTTCTACTCTCTTGGCACATATTTGTCTACTTCAGTTTCTTGGCTTATGAGTTATTTATTTTGTGTGTGCGTACTGTATTTTTTTACCCCCCCCCCTACGCCCGTGTTTGCCTAATGATCTTTATCCATCTGTTGCACTGTTTACGTTCCATATCCTACCGTAACGTAGTTATGTTATAAATCTCCCTTCATTGTAAGTGACTTGTTCATTATCCCTCCATGTTTAATTCCTCCTTTTTCACCGTAATTTTTTTTGGCACTTCCAAAATTCTCTCGTCATGTGCTTTTGTTTAATATACCCTACCTATTTGTTGATGAATGTCCCTTTCTCTCATAACAACCCCTCCCCTCCACTCCCTTGCCTCTTTCCACACGAACCACAACCCCCATCTCCACCCAGGCCCTCCCTGGCCCTCCTTCATGGTCTGTCCATCTTTTGCTCTACATGCATATCCAACTTGACACTCTGTTGCGTGCCGAGTGAATTGTATGGCCAGATGGTGTTAATCAATTACCCCGGAGTTGTTAAGTGGGAACATTGATTTTCATGTCACGCTCTGTAATAGCGGTAGGGGTTTTGCCGAAATGCAGCAACGAAACGAGGACTCATGAGCGGCTGCTAACCCCTCTGCGTTCATCTCGCCCTTATTGTTGGTCCTGTCGCAGCGTATTGTCATCGTTGTAAACCACTTTTGGAATACCTCCACTGCTTGGAAAATGCGTCGCACGGGGGATGCGTTTTAAAGCCCCTTCTTGATATAAACGGGGCCACGTGCGTTGCGCAAGACAGCCCTACGTGGACGTACAATTTTATATATAAACCAGGGATTCATGCAATTTTCATTAAGGAAGTAAACCGTAAAATGACTGCTGTACGGTATTATCTACAAATCAGATTTCCCCCTTGACGTTTTATTTAAACATTGATATTGGAATGCAACCACAGTTTTTTTTGTTTCTTTACAATGTGTTTAATCATTCTTAGCAAGTGCTTCAATAATGACTTGGCAATCCATCAAATTAGACAACGTGCTTTTTATGGGAGCATTTGGAAGCCATCAAGTACAGTATTACATTGTGATTCAACCTGTCTCTCTCTCTCTCTTTTTCCCCCAGTCTAACAAAAGCTATATTTTAACCAGACTAAATTACAGCGGTCTTCAGTTGTAAAGCTTTACCATATGTACGCCTAATGTTACAATTCATCTGCCCAGTTTTAAACAAGTGATTCTCATTTGTGCAATATGTGCCTTTTAAACGTTTACCGACAACAATCATTTTGACAGCCCAGTTACATAAATTAAGATAGGGAGGGCGGGGGGGTAAAACGTGTTAAAATAAATTATAAAAACACATCCCAAAACTTAAACTTTGCACATTCCAACGTGAGAGTACAATGTAATGACACATTCTCAGCTTGCCCCCAGAATGAGCAGTGTAAGCACACTGGCCCAGTTTGGACAAAAAAAAAACCTTTCCCCAGAGGAAGAGAATTTGATGTGATCTGCCTCTGGAGAATGGAGAATTTATAACCACGTGGCCATTTTTTTTGTATGTCAATTTAAAAATGAGGCATTTGTTTAACTGTGTCCGTGTGTGCGTGTGTGTCTCTCCCCCCCCTCCCTCCATTTATTTTGTATGTTCGTCGTTTTAGTTCGGAAGCGAAAACTACATGGATGTCATGGAACCAAGCCACAGCTTTCTTCCAAATACAGAGGCAAGTAATACGACAATATTAATGAACACACGCATATATGTATGTTGAACTTCTTTAACACCATACGTAGCCATGCTATATACAGCAAATACATATACCAGTGGTCCTTAACCTTTACTGCAGCTATGCACCCCTTTGATTCTCAATCGTAAAACATATATAATGTTAACAAATACATAGGTTTGATGAAACAAAGTAGTTGTACTTACATGGCCGTGCTTAATTTGTGTTTCAATGATTTACCTTCTAAAGAAATCCGGTATGTCTCGCACCCCCAGAAAGGGCATCATGCACCCCAGGTTCAGAACCACTGGCATATAGTGTAGCTGTATAAGCATAACTCCATTGCGTGCCTTCACACGAATATAATTGTGATCACAATGCAAACACAAAACGTACTCTGATAATGTATATGATAATATATCTGGTGTGGACCAATCAGTTTCAAAGACAATGCATATATTATCAGAGTACGTTTTTTGTTTGCATTCTGACCACAAGTATTTTGGTTAATGCAGACATTATTCTTTGTAAAAGGTTTCAGTTTGGTGTATTAACATCTTAACACCTTTTTTGTTGCCAGAAAAAAAGGGGCAAACCTATTCTCATAAAATTGGTACTGGCAAAGGAGGTCCCATGATGAATATAATTGTTTTAGTCCATCAGCCCTTTGGCTTTCTAGACCAATATTATCCCAGCAGAATTAATTCTGCCGGGGAAATATTCTGGGCCGGTTTCAGAACTTCTGGGTTCTGTCAGCAGCCAGGCTTGTTATAAAAACGCTGCTGCTGATTTACCAACTCATTGGCTACAGTACTCGATCTAAGCAACGGGACCCTGTTGAATGGGAAAAAAGCAATATTATATACAAACTACATATGAACTTAGCTGTAGCTATAGCTCAATTGGTTGAGCAGTAAGGTTGCAAATCCCAAGCAGGGTTCATTCTTGCCATCATCATCATCGCTCCAGCTAAAATGAGCACCCTCAAGTGTGGCTGTGCAACTCTTTGCAAGATCAACAGCAGTTGCTCTGTGGTTGTACTTATCCCCGCCATAGGAATGTTGAATTAATACCACTGGCACAGACCACAAATATAGATGTACACCACCCATCTTTCATTGGAGCATGGAGGAATGTGAGCTTTTATATCTTAATATTAAAATACAATAATGTGATCATAAAATAAGTATATATATGAGTATGACCGCATTACTTTTTCAACGTATTATGAACCCACTTCTATATTACTTTTACAAAGACCCACCTTCCGAGTCTAAATGTGGCCATATACTCTAATTTATTGCTGCCAAGGTTGGCACTGCTGAAAATTAAACTCTCATAAAAACCTCTAGAATTTCAACCGTGAACTCGTTGGAATTTAAATTTGCTTTAGAGATGGTATAGAATGTACAGAACTCTGTATTATTACATGAAAACGTATGAAGTGCAATAATTTATTGGAAGTACAGCATATATATGCGTGTTAATTGTAAATGTCAGCCTTGCCACGTGTGGCTCATGTCACTGCAGATGGAGTTTTTGAGAGAGGTGTAGCCTTCTTTCATGCATGTCAGATGACATGGGGGGAGGGGGGGGGCGATACCCACGCTTTTTCCCCACCATGAAAGTACATTGCCTTTCATTCACTGCAGGTTACTGCAGGTACAATGCAGGTGATGATGCTGGAGGAAAATGTTCTATAATTCACCTGCTTTGACTCGATTACAAATGGGCAGTGTGAGCCTGCAAGGTGGTGAGATGTTAACTACCTCGCCTGGTATGCAAGAGGTCATGGGTTCAGTCAGTCCCGACTCTGACGCCGGTATATTTGGAGTTTGCATGTTCTCCTCGTGGTTGCATGGATTTGTATTCGGGTCCTCCAGTTTTTCCCTCCACTTTTAAGAAACATGGGTTTAGAATATTTGGCTGCTATAAAATTCCACATGATAAGCCACTTCATTGAGCTATCATTTGTGGCCAGGTCACGTCTGAAAACAAGCTACATAGCTCAGTGGGCCTTACCTGGTAAAAAAAAAAAAGTTTTTGTTAGTTCCGTATCTTCATTCAATACAGAACAGTGAATCCCATCTAATCTTCCCTCACATAGGGGTGCTATTGACAGTTCCTATTATCCGCATTTACCTCCGCAAATGACTAATTTTATCCATGGAATTACACGTGCATAAGTGGATAATGGGTCATTCCTCTTGTCCACAGTGGATAAGTGTTGATAATAGGAAGGACCAGTCCGCAGGTAATTATACTTTCCACTGACTGAATTGGAGGAGTGGATAAAAAGAAGAGTGAGTTAAAGGAAGGCAGGTTAAAGCAGTTTAACTAAATTTACATTTTGAGGTTCCATATTCTTAGGTTTTTTCGGTAAAGTCACGTAGGTAAAAAAATTTAAATTAATAAAAGTAAAATAAAAATAAAATAAAAATCACGACGTTTCGGAGGCAACACAAGCTTCCGTCTTCAGGTGGAACCGTCACAGCCCGACAGCTGTATCAAGTAAATGAGATATTACAAGAGATACCACTCCGTATATATAGCATTCTTAAGAATAAAGCGATGGGTATTACCTTGTTATCTCGGCATCTCTTGAGGAAGGCCAGCGTCTCGAGAAGCTGTGACTTCTTGTCTCGTTGTCTGTTAAAAACTCTAACAGATAGGTGGAATTCCTCCCCGTAGAGGGCATTAATTATAGATTTGAAGCTTTCGTGACTGCAAGGATTCATATTCTTAGTTTTTTTCGGTAAAGTCACGTATTTTTATTTAACTTGTATTAATTTTAATTTTTTTACCGACGTGACTTTACCGAAAAAACCTAAGAATATGAATCCTTGCAGTCACGAAAGCTTCAAATCTAGAAGTTTTGAGGTTCACCATTCGGATTGGGTCGTACGAGCCGTTCTTCCTGCATACTTATATTCCACGATAAGGCGGCATACTTGCAACAAAAACGATACCATTGTGCAAGTCGAATAAATTGCTAAAGTTAACGTCACAACAGCTCTGTAGATTTTATCCAACGTGTTATCCACACCCAGGCATCCGTCTGCATTGAAATAAGAAGTCGGTTGCAAATTATCCATGCAAAGAACAGCATAATGGAGGTAGATTGTTTAGTTAATGTGTTGCCACACACTTTGTCACACTTAATTAACATGATATGCCTTGTTTGTTTCTGGCCAGAAGAGCATTAAGTGATAACCATAATGTGGGCAAGCAGTTGGCAATTGCAAAAGAGACTGTGTGGAAAGCTGATATTTATCCTGCATTGACAAGGATAAAGTAAAAAGACACGTGTTGAAATAGACGTATTAATACTCCATTGGCATATACAATGTCGCAGCAAAAGGCATGTTCCCCTTTCGATAGTTGTCAGGAATAAAGAGAAGAATAAAATGCATTATTGTTAAATAATTACAAAGGTCATCAGATAATTAAACGAGGTCAAATCCGTGTGTTGAAGGTTGTATTATAAGTTCAATTTACAACATGTGCCACATATTCCAGTGATACATACTTTGGCCTGAGCTTCCACAATTTCTCGTGGCATAAATTCCACAAAGAAATATAAAAAAATGACATTTGAATGCAGTGTACAGACTCTTGCATATGCTGCACAGTATGTGGCTAATCCTGAGTTTTGATATACGACGTTATTTGCGCTGTCAAAACGAATATAATTGCAAACAGATGCCACTGTCCTGCATTCAAGTTATGAATGGGACCCCATCACTCGGAAAGCGTCTGCAGTGGTGTGTGTGCGCGTTTGATCAGCTTCATTGCGGCTGTTTCATTTCACGTGTAGCTGCCACGAATGGGGTCCCATTGCTAAGCAGGGTAGGCATACCAGCGTTCAATAAACAGCGCGTGCTGACAGCAGTCCACACACCAGGATAGTGGAAACCCTGCAGGCATGCACATGTCTTCTCCAGTAATAGTGGGCTGTTTACATGCTTAGCAGACAGGCCTGGCTTCTGGATCTCTTAAGTACTGTGGCTTTTTTTCCCCTGCAGATAATTTGTGTCGAGGTCCACGTTGGAAATATGTTTTGCGATGACGAAAGGGCGGACAGGAAATTGTGTGTTGCATATGCGTTTTCAGGAATTGTGCAGTTAAAGCGATTATCACCTAGATGATAATTTCATAACCCACCTAGGTCGATTCGGGTAAAACTAAAATGTTTGTCATTTACAAACTAAAACTAAACTATGTGTTTTATTTTACAAAGTAAGACCCACGCTGAGCTATATAGCTTTGTTTCTGAAGCGACCTGGCCACAAATGGTAGCTCAACGAAGTGGCTTATCACGTGGAGATGTATAGCAGCCAAATACTCTTAAAGTATAAGATTTGAATGATGGCAATGTAGCAAAGAAAGCTTAGATACACGTGAAAAACACAGCTGCCTGGAATACAATACCCTGTTACAAAGTACAAAACAGGAAAAACCAGTACTAATGGTTGACAAAGGTAACATTGAGGGAGGGGTAGTGGGAGGAGGATTTAAGAGTTGTTACGGTGGGCAGGTGTTTTTTTCTCGCCATTTCGCCAAACACTGCTCTTCATAAAGGCCACCCAAAGTATCGCAGTCAAGATTTTGTGAGGTTTTTTGTGTGTGCCCAAAACCTCTCTAATAACAAAACACACCATTTGCAAGATGGAGAACCCTTTTAAAACAACAAACAAAGTTTCCTTGCTAACAGTTGTTAACAATGGGGCTGTTATAATGACAAGTTAAAAATAGTGGAGTGAGACTTTTTTTTGGAAGGAAAGGTTAAATAATAAAATGAAGAACAATTGGAGGCAAGAGCTGGTGAAAGGCATTAGTCATATTTTGTCATTACCAATCTGCACCAACAGTAACTGTGAATGATTCACGGTCTTACCTTTCATTTCTTTCCAGTGCCTTTTCAGTTTGGTGGCACAGAGAACGTCACTGTAAAACATCAACCACGGCAGTTAAGCGTTAAAGGTTAATAAACACACCTGCTCAAGGAGGGGCCCCTGTGCGATTTTTTCTAACCTGCCAACTAATCTTTTTTTTCTAACACGGTTTGACGAATCGTCAACAATATTGAAGACAACGAACGGCCCGGGGATTTTTATTCTTCCCCTCCTTTGCTCCAGATGTTCCCATTGCCGCTGCAGGGGGAATTTGCTCGGTACAAACATTTATTATAAAACAAGAGCCTTCAGGCACGATGTCCCTGGGCTTGGGGCTGGGTGCGTTCCAAAAGACGGCGGGATTACAAGGATGGGTTTGAGGCCAAAGTCTCTGCACTCTGCCGTATCGCTCTCGGCTTTTGTTTTCTCAGGGCCTTCTGTGTACACAACTTCGCACAATGTCGCACTGTACGCGCGAAAGACGTGCCGTAAAATTCCTCCTGAATATAAAAAAGAACAATTCATTTACTTAAAAGCTCCCTTTGTTGTTGTTGTTGTTGGGCAGAGGATTTACAATGTATTAGAAGAGGAAAATTAACCCCCCCCCCCCACCTTTTGTCTCTTTGGAAACAGGCATTGAGATTATTTAGATGATTTTGGTGCTATAAATGCCCAAATGATGGGCGGCTTTGTTGAGCTATAGCATTTGTGGCCCAGTCTCTTCTGAAAAATAAGTTAATACATCAGTGGGCTTTGCCTGGTAGGATGGGAATGCTTGAGTTTTATTTGGGTGATTTCTTTACCTTTCTTGTACTTTACACTACTATCGGTTTTTTTTGTACTGTTTGTTGTTGTAACGTTCTTACCCGCCCCCTCTGGACATCTGTGAGAAAGAGCTTTATAGCTCATCGGATTCCTCCAGGCTAAATAAATATTCTGATTCTCTTTCCGTGACTGGCAAAGAGTTGTTAACCGTGCCCGTGTTTCCAGTTGGAATTGTCGCATGTCAAACATGCACTGAGTCCAGCTGAGCAGCTTTCTTTGTTTTCAGTTGTAAGTTTTTTTTTAAATCAAGTAAATGTTAATCTTGCTTTTTTACTTTGATGTCGGTTAAATTAAACTAAGAGTAATGGCAAATGCATTTTAGATATCAGGCAACCAACTCTAACTTTAGTAGACTAGCTTAATCGTTTAATATAGTACAGTACAGCCCTGCGTATATTATTTTTACAACAATAGCCTTTTGTGTGTTAATGTATTGTATCCGTTTACAAAAGGCAGATTCACTCGTCTAATGATGGTAAAGTTATTTGTTTCTAAATACGGCAATGAAATGGGAGATAAACCAAAGTATGAACAAGGCGTAGTGCCCGTACCAGTAAACAAACATTCGGAATTGAAATGCAGATCATTGGCAGAAAGTTTGACTGGCGAGAGATTCTGAGAAAACTTTTGACTTGTTCAAAACTAATGTGAAAACAATTTTAGCCGGGACATATATCTGCCCGCGTGCACGATTGCTTTGTTTAAATAGCTGTGTGGAAGACAGTGCAGGCAGATGATTGATTTTTGTGTCCTCAAGGCCTGTGCCTGGCACCAAGCATTGAAATGTTATACATTTTCTTTGTTTGATATCGACTTATTTTTTTTAGGGGACCTTGTTGCCTTTGAGCACATGATGAATACTTTGTATAATCTGCTTTGATGTGCATTCATTCAGTATGCCCACCTTCCACAAAGTGCCTCTGTGTGCTGTGTGTGCAGATACTCTGAGTAGGTATCAACACACAATCTAATTTTGCATTACAATGTGTGTTTATGTGGTGCGTCTAAGGTTAATTGATATTTTTGTGATATTTGATATTTCATAATTTATATTTTTGGAAATTCTTCCACCAAAATTCACCCAGCCGATGAATCGGGGCTGTGTGTATGCAATGTGTCATTATGTTTTGGTTTGTATATATTGGACTGTAAACACCAAAAAATAATTCAACATATGAGATCAGCCGAAAAATTTGGATATTAAAGTTATTCACAGTTTTAATTTTGTTACTGTACAAAGTGATTTCACCATCCTATGGAGAGCTTAACCTCTGCCATGGGAATGTGGAATGTTCTGCCCGAGTTTTTTTCCTCTCCAATTTCGACGGTAAGTTAGCATCCATACAAATATTTGTGCTGTACGTAATTGTCAATCTTATCAAAAACGAAAATGTGTAATGCAAACAGATGCAAATAATCTTTTCGACATATTTTAGCACTGTGTCAAGATTGAAATGATAAACTGGCCCACGCAGACCTCAGATCGTGGAGCTTACGTCACTGAAAGCCATCAGCTGACGACCCCTGTGGGTTCCGAAAGGATTTGCCAAGCGCTGCGGTTGCCCAAAACAAGATGCGAGTGGGGATCTGGGTCCTGAGTTGCTCTGCAGACATCGTGCCAGGCCTCGCTGCTTTCTTATGAAATGGGATCCTGCTGTTGAGGAATATTTATTAGGTTTATAATGGCTGCTTTTCATCTTTTTATCCACGCCCACGCATACTGGTCAGAATTTCTGTGGCCTCTCAAAGGGGTGTGCTGTTTGTGGTCATGTTTATGCTCTGTGTTCAGTTTCACGTGAAAACAGTCCCAAATTAATAGACAGATGTGTCCTTCTTAGCAAATGGCTTTCACCGACTTTAATGTACAGTGTTGTGGTGTGGGACGTGCCTCTTGTACAGAGCGACCACTGAAGGCCTCTGATGTTAACCCCTGATGGCTTTCAAAAAATGTGCGTCGTTCCATTTTAAACCGACATGTTTTATTCAAATTTTAATTTATTGAACTTGTTCAGGCCAACTAAACAGTGCAGGAGTAACACTCTGGAAGCGGGAAATGTCGAAACGCAACAGCGCCGCTCGCTTTGCCCAGAAGTTCTGCGTAAGTGGAAAAATATGCTTCTTGAGGGTTACACGCAGTCTAAGGCATTTGAGTGATTGAGCAAAACTTCTGAGCAACTTCCCAATTCGGAAGGAGGGGGGGAGGGTGTTACCGTTGCTGTAAGCATCTGCATTAAGATTGTTGTCCAAGTTAATGCGTAACACTTGCGTGTTCACGCATTCTCAGGGGAATTATTGCCCGTTTAAAATTCAACAATCCTCACTGGCAAGGCTTGCATGCCCCCCCCCTCATTTTTGTCTCTTAGTGACCCCCCCCCCACTTGAATTCACTCGCACGCGCGCACAGCACACGCTTGGAAGGAAAACGTGAAATTCTTTACCGTTCTTGACAGTCTGAATGCGGCTTACACGCGTGCTTAGACAGGTGTGCTGACTCAACGCATGCCAAACGAAACGTTGTGCAAATATGCCCCAACTTCAAGGGGCCTTTTGGCATTTTTATGCAGTTTTACTGCATCCCGCCAAGAGGTGTAGTTTTACAAAAGCGTGTGCAAATAAAAAACAAGTCTTGACTAACGTGACTTTATTATGAGTTTTTTTTATATTAACTGCAGTCCGGACAACAGTCTTTGACATTCAACAGACTATGCCACAGCGCCAAGAGGTATTTGACGATGCTTTCAGTGGGAGAAAAAAAAAACTGTGACTCGTACTCACGTTGTGGTGTTGTGCGGCACAAATGGCAGATTGTGTTTATTTGCGTGGCAGCCACTGTGTCATTAGCTATCTACAGGAAAGCGACAATTCCTGCCTTCCTGCCTTTTAAAAGAAACACTTACTGTTCGGGTATAAGTACATATGCATATACACAGATAAAGATCCCCCCTCGTATAGCCTTAACAGACTGGTGGGGCAAGTGCTGTTAGCGAGGAGCACCTATGAAGGGTGGCACTGCACACGAGGGGGGTGGGTAGCCAGCACCATGCCTGGCCACCCTTTGTCTCCCTCCACATTGCACAAGGTACTAATTTTAGGCTGAGTCAACCTAGGGGAAGCCCAGTACACACACACGTATACATTTCTATTTTACTTTCAAATGCACAACAGGACAGGATCATCAACTATGCCCCAGTTGGACGTCTGATGACATTGGTTTAAAAATCCACATCAATCAAATGGAAAACTACCTATTTTCCTTTTATTATGGACAGGGGGGTGTTTACAGAGACGGAGAGTGATTGCAACGGAGGGTAAGGGCAAGGGAGAGAAGAGGCTTAGAGCGTAAAATGGGGAATAACAGTTTTAAACAGAGGTTTTCCCACTTGATGTGGAACGTAACATTTTGAAGGAAGATGCCTGCGGGCATGGCTTTTGCTTGTTGCTCTTGTGCGCTCATGGATACTGTTGAACAAGAAGCCAAACTGTTAAATTTGACCTTTAGTCTGAAACAAATAAGTCTTGTGTAATGCATTTTAAACATGTAAATAAATTATATATCGGTACAAGTGCAATTCAAAATGTCTCCGTGCTCAAACGAGCATGAGGGCAATGCTGCTTTCTTTTGGTGGCCCCGGACCAGTGGTGCGCATCGTGGTGAGGCTCTTTCCTTCCCCCCCCCCCCCATCGATACGGGGGGGATGGGGCACCACAGTGGTGAGATGTTACCTCCCTCGCCTGGTATACAGGGAGGCATATTTGTAGTTTTCATGTTTTCTCCGTGGCCGCGTGGATTTTTCTCAGGGTCCACCGGTTTTTCCATTCACGTGTGAAATCAACGTGCGTGTAGGGCATTCGGCTGCCGATATACATTTCCACGTGATAAGCCAATTCGTTGAGCTATCATCGGGGACCAGGTCGCTTCTGAAAAAGAGCTACATAGCTCAGTCGGCCTTACCTGGCAAAATATTTTTTTTTAATAGATACAGGCAGAATAGGTGCTTTTAGAGGATCCTATTATCTGCACAAATATAGCTCCCAGTATCCGCACAATTACCCGAATAATAGACACCTGTAATACGATACATTTTTACCACCACTTTCTGGGTCTTTCCTTTTATTCGGGAAAATGTAGGTAATGGGATGAAGTTGTTGCTTCCAGGAGACACCTTTCATCCACAAACGTTGCGGATATTAGGATGGATTTAGTACTTTCAAGTGGCTTATGTGGATAACAGCTTGTTCTTGCCACTACTTCCACGTCACTGTTCTTATCTGCGTAAAAAAATATACATGATGTGAAGGATACATCGCAGATATTAGTATTTTTCATGGATAGACTTGATCCGCGGATAGTAGGAGTGGCAGGTCATAGGGCCTCAAATACGAGGGGTTGGTCTGAATGCCTTCCTATGGCTGGAGACGTAGGAAGGCATTGCCACTGCAATGTCTCATGCTTAGGAGAACATCTTGGGTTTTCTGTGTGTAGAGATGCGGTGCTATGGGCTAAATGTGCACAGCCCTTTGACAATCAGCTGCTGCATGAAGACATCGTATTGTGTCAGTCGTCGGGGATGTTTGACCATACTTCATCATGCTGGTCACTGCGGTATTGGTAAAGCGGGGACCTGGGACCAGTTTAGACATAAATCACCACTGATGTGTTACTCATGGGCAGGAACTAATCTCAGGGCATGTTCAATAATTGTATCCAGACTGATATAATCACAGAGAAACGTAAATGTTCTGCAAATAAGATAAGTAAAACTTTCTGCAATTGCAGATGTATTGAATAATAGAGCTCGGAAACAACATCAGTTGTCATTCAAGCAAACGCCAACTTTCATCACATCTCTCTCATATAGAGTACTGTAGATATACTCTCCATAAAGATGCATAATAAATGCATAATATGATTGCAGTTACTACTCATCTGGATGGTATCAAAATTGTATCTTCAAAAAAACATCCGTTTGAATATAATTTGCGCCGACAAGACATGCATTGCCTTAATAATCAAAGCACTCTGTCTTTCATCTGCATTTTAATAAAGTGCAGGCACAAGCTTTAAAGTGTTGGTTTGGATTTTTTCCCCTTTCTGTAGTTAATAAATCCTGTTCCCCTCCCAGAGAGCCATCACTGGTTATTTATGATTTAAAAGAGCAGTCTCAACTTCACAGGATGCAATATCAGTGCCAGTCTTTTGAATACTGATCTTTAATATCCCACCAATGCGTTTGATGTTCTATGTGAGAGACTGTGTATTTTCAGTTTTAATGATTTCACGCCCATGTTTTTTTGTAGCCAACCCTTGAAAAAAAAGAAATCCTAGCTCAATATTTTATTTTATTTCTTTAATCTCATGTTCAACTTTGCCCTCTTCAAATTTCAAAAATTTCCAGTCTTGTGTGTTATTGTCCAATGTAGATAGATGACATTTTTGACTTTGAAGTGAAGAGATGTACAAAAGACGATTTTCTAGCTTGTATTGTAGCAGCCTAGTGAGAAATGACACGTCAGACATGTGTTCTCTATTTGATCTGTACTACCAACTGTGAACAACTGTTATATTAAAAGAGAGCATTTGTGACCTTGAGTGTATTGGAGCCACATGTCCATAATTTTGTGAAGCAGAGCATTCAAATGTTTAAATGTGTGTCTGTCTGTAGATAAATATTAGAACCATTTTATTGTTCGATTTTTTTACATTCACAGTGATACTTTTGCACAGTTAATAACATTTGACGGTTCCTGTTTGTCACCCACAGACATTTCACACGCCAAGCCTCGGCGATGAAGAGTTCGAAATCCCACCCATCAACCCCCTCAATGAAATGGATCCTTCTGGATTGATTCTGGATGATTCTGTGGTGCGGTATCATGGGCTGGAAGATACTATTCCACCACAGGGGGGACAGTATGTGCCACATTTCCCACCACAAAATCTCGACCTGCCGGCCATCACTGTTTCCCGAGGCATGATGGGAGGTCACATGAATGGCATGGTGAGTTGTAAACGCAACGCCTTAAGCACATATCCATCCTCATGCATGCACTCATGCACGTACACAATTTAATGCATTAAGACATACTGCTGCCGCTTCCAAGTATCACAACGTTTTTTCTAACTTATTGCACTAAATACTATTTAGGCCATATATGTTTGTCATATTTTACCATGCTGATCAAGTTTGGTTAGCAAACGGGTGTCCAGTACTGGTTCAGATATCGTATCCGACTGATATTAAACGTGGTCAGGAATGTAACTCGCGTTACTGGGTTCACAGTGCAGTGCGCTCATCACCGTGCCACCGTTACATGGCATTATTTATATATTTGAATAAAGATCATGATTATTATCTATAAACGATGATCAATACTAACCACATGAATAACCGCCACTGCTCTCAAGGTTCTGCGAAGGGCTGCACTGGGCTTTGCCCTGGTCACAGGGCCTGGCTGTTACTCTCGTCATTAAAAGCCCCCTGTTTAGAATATGTGCACGCTCATGTGCTCAGAAATCATTAGCAATTGCCTTTGACAGCAGTGACAGGTCACAGGGGAAGGTCAAGCCTTGTTTACCCACATTGTCACTGTCCCAGTAGCCGACCATGCAAAGAAGCCCTGAGGGTTCACATCCTCGTGGCATCTGTGAGCCGGTGATGCATACCAAGGTGACGCCCGTTGGCCCAAATCACCCCAAGGTGACGCCGGAATCTCCAAGGGTGTTTGTGCCTCTCATCAACTTTTTGCACCCCCCCCCCCCAAAAAAAAAAAACCTCACCTGTTTCTCTTGTATACTGAGAAATGCAAAGAGCTATCGTGCCCATTTTTTAAATTGCAGATTTAGCGCAGGTCATCGAGATCTACGCATCGGAAACCTGTCGGGCAGGTTCTTTTGAGCCGGCATGATATGTACCATTACAGTTGAAAAAGCACCATTTGGCAGCCTCTGTTTGTTGAAGGTTTAGCAACATTTACATAACTACTTTTGACTGCAACATTTATCTGTGACTGCCAAGGCTGTGGCAACATGAATTGTAAACTTAAAGTGAATCACGTTTGAACAAAAAAAACTGCAATTCATGGTTGTGTTTCCATTACACGTACGTTTGTGCAAATATTTCCCTTGTTAAAATTTACAGGGCTTGATTTTTTTTCCATTAAATATCACTATGATCAACCTTGCGTCATTACTTTGTAAAAAGCCACACATCTTAATGAGGATTATTTTTAAACACAATTTTGCCAACTGTAATGGAACCCGGTAAAAGACTCGTTCAAATAATTCCAAGGCTTCCATCGTCTCTTCTCTCATTTACATCTCGACCGACTTTAACGTCCCCTTTGTAAGGTGATGTATTTTACAGCGGCTTGTCTCCACGAACGCGTCACAAAACCTCTGTGTGTGCCGTTAAATGGTGAATTCAAGACGGAACAGAAAATGGGCTCATTCTTTTCAATTGGGGAATTTCTGCCAGCAATGGCTTATATTTATGTAATGTGCACGTTTTACTTTTTTATCGACCATCTCAGACTACTCGCGTGTTTATGGAGCTAACAACACCGTGCTGCATTATTTTTTTGTTGCCGTACATTTTGACGATGGTGTAATACCGTAATTGAGGCAAAATGATATTGACTTAAAACCATTTCAATAGTCACACACTGGCCTATTCATATGCGCGCGATTTAAATCTGCTCTCAAATGAACGGCTTCTCCAGCACAAATGTTGACACAGTAACGGGCGGCCATTTTAAATCCCCCCGCTGTTCTTTCTCCCTCTCTCTTTCCTTATTGACCCCACCATCTTCCTGATCCTGACTGAATTGCGTTATTTCTGGACAAATTTGAATGAGGTTTCAGACTAAAGCTATTTCGGTTCGCACAAATTAACTCGAAGGGGGCGAATGTTTTCGTTATTTTCAAAGACATGTTTTCTTCACACGAATTAGGTGATTTTTTTTCTTATTCTGTTAATTGGCATGACAACAGCACATATTGATGCATTTGGCATTAGAGCTGTGGCGTAGTGGAAAATCAATCCAAAAGTAATGTACTGCGAGGGATTTTTAGAGATTAAATGAGTTTTACAGTAATTGCTTTGGGGTCAGCTTTCAGCTGAAGGCTTTGAGATGCAAGCCATCTTACTTAAAATGCCTAAATATAGATGGCAGTGACGTCCGTGACATTTCAATGATTCATTCTGTACCTGCTCTAACAAAGAACGCCATGACGTTACCTTGCGTGCGCACTTACATCTGTTTTTTCCCTAATTGAATACTCAGGTTAAATTATCAAAGAGGAGAATATAAAACATGTTGGTGAATGTAAAAATATAACTGTAAGAATGAAAGAACGAAATACACAGGACTCCTTTTTTAATGGTGTGTTTCACTGGTTGGACCATGACAAGAAATACAAAATAAACCTTGCGTGGCATTTAAAATGCCACATTTAATCCTGTAGGAATTTTCCATGTCAGCATTACTCAATAGTTATCCTTTAACATAAATATCCATTAGGGTTTCATAAAAGCCCTTATGAGATCTTGTTGTTTTTGTAAATTCTTGCAGGATTCCTTGAGGATTTCTCTTGAAATTGTTTACATTTCATACAGGGTCCAATAACATGTTTTTTTTATTTGTAAGATAGGGCTTTTTTTCTGGCAGTGAGCATTACAGCTAACGAATTAGCTTCTTGCCAGCAAAGAAATACTTTAGCTGATAGGGTTTCAATGAGATATATTAAACGTGTTCACAAAGTTGTCCATATCATGGAGCATGCATTACATCACTGAAAGTAAATCTGGAAGCATTGTTTTGCTGCTAAATGAAATGGGTTTAAGTGGATATTGGATTTTTTTGCTGATATACCGGGTATCAATACTGGCTAAGCATGGACACTGCTTCTGGCTTGCACACTAGCTCTCTTTTAAGCGCAGCACACTCGCAGTAATGATGCCGTTGGATTATGAGAGGCTTACGGTAATGATGTGCCCGATTTATAAAAGGCCAAATGTTTAAAACAGAATTCCTTACTCAACCAAAATTCGGCGCTTTAATAAGCCCTTTCTTAAGGTCCTTTTTGCCCTCATTTAATATACAATGTTTGTATTATCGCGTTATTAAAACTGTAGGTCAATTTCCTGAATTGAGAGCTGGCACTTTTTTTGGATGGGGGGGTAGAGGTGTCGCTATAAGGTGGCAGGTGGTCACTGAATAATGAGGGCAATAGACTTGGGGGGGGGGGGTGGATAATTCTGATTGATCGTAATAAATGCCATTTTAGAGAAACTAGAAAAGGAAGATTGCATTATATTTGCACCGTAGAAGGTATCCATCAGTATATACGTTACGGTACAGTGCGGTACTGTATATACACACACTCTGATTTGGGATTTAGAAACAATTTAACTGGAAGAAGATCAAAAGAAAAATCATGTCCAGCAATTGAATATAAAGTAATGACATTACACTAATTACGAATAGAGTTCTTTTCAACATGTGAATTGTGTTCTCTGCTTAAACAAACAATGAAGAGGTGTCTTCTTGGTTCTTTCGGTAAAGTCACGTAGAATGGAAATAATAAAATAATAAAAATAAAGCATAATAAAATAATTCTCACGACGTTTCAGCCACAACGCAAGCAGCAGTCCCCAGGTGAAGAACAGGTCTGTCAATAAGACTCTGGCCGAAACGTCGTGAGAATTATTTTATTATGTTTTATTTTTATTATTTTTTTATTTCCCTTCTACGTGACTTTACCGAAAGAACCAAGAAGATGAATCCCTGCAGTCACGAAAGCTTTAAATCGAAATTTAATGAAGAGGTGCTCCTCTACTTTGACGGACTCTGAGCAAGTGGTGAGGATTCCATATTCCTATGGTGGGGGGGGGGGGGGGCATTGTCTCTTCAAATGAGACCCACCATTCACTTCCATTTAAGTGGTGCTCATTCTATTGACCCTGGAGGGATTGTGGGGTGCATCGACCCCCAACCGGGATTTGAACTCGCGACCTTCCAATTGTGAGTCAATTGCATGAATAACAGGGCCACCTGCTTGCAATGTCTACAAATGCCACTCGTAGAGCTCAATGATACCAGCATGGAGAGGCCTTCATCCAGCAGTGGATAGACAATGGATGGTTACGATTATGGGAAACTTCATATGATAACAAAAAATGTGACCCTATAATTATATTGTGGACAATAGCTGCAGATAATGCCCCTAGTGATGTTGCTGATAACAATAATGATGTTCAATATCAAAACTGAATCCTTTATCTCACAGATAATTGAAAATGTCATCTTATGATGCTTCTAGTGCTGCAAATGGTGTCGACGATGTTTACGATTCTGTGCAGTTTCCATCTTGGTTCAGGATGATCGGGCGAGTGACATTTACTTTGAGTGTTTCCTGTTAATGATTTCAGTGGAACCTGCTGAAGGCAGTCCGCTAACGGGCGTTGCGCGTGTGTGTGTGCGGCTGCTACCCCTTAGGCAATGGCTCAAGCTAACCCAGCGTTCTTTGGGCACGACCCTCACCTGGGCTTCCCTCACATGATTCCCATGGGCGGCCTGGGCCAGCCAGGGTCCATGCTGCCACCACACGGGCAGCTCACCACCATCAACCAGTCCCACCTGGGCCTGGGGGCTATTGGGGCCGGGGGAGGCGGCGGCGGCGGTGGTGGCGCCGGCATGGCAGGGCTACCGTACGGCTCACCCTCACCTCCCGGAAGCAAGTCTGCCACGCCGTCTCCGACCAGCTCGGCTAATGACGAGGAGGCGGACGATGCGGCTCGGGTAAGTGAACACCACGGTCGCGAGATGTTAACGGACTCGCCTGGTATACAGGAGGTCGTGGGTTCAATTCTGACCCTCACGCCTGCTGTTGTATATTTGGAGTTTACGTGTCCCCTCTCCCCATGGTTGCGTGGTTTTTTTTCCTCCGGGTCCTCCGGTTTTTCCCCTCCACATTTAGAAATGTGTGTTTAGAGCAATTGGCTGCTATACATCTCCACGTCATAAGCCACTTCATCGAGCTATCATTTGTGGCCAGGTCGATTCTGAAAAGAGCTACATAACGCAGTCGGCCTTACCTGGTAAAATAAAATAAAACATTTGTATAATAGTTTAGTTTAGAAAAGGCATCGGATGTGCCACACTGGTTAATAAATAGTGATCTAATTTTGAGGCTGCCTTGTCAACACATCCAATGAATACAGTGATGAGAACAATGGCAACAACATAAACGCGAAAGCCCACACTTTCCATAGACGATGAGAAGGCCTGTCGAAACGGGAAGGCAAATGTGTGTGTGTAGGCTGGAAACAAGGTCGAGAGCATTGTTCATGCGAATGTGGTGGTGACATGATATGCACGCAAGGCACGATGGGAGTCGGGCCTTCCTGCTGTTTGTGGGCACACCTTTTGCATGTTATTTTGACAAAATTAAAACCGTTGACTGGAGGAATATTGGATGCAGAGCACACTGGGGAGATCAACAGTGATTGGTATCCTGCCCATAAGTAAAGGGCTTGGTTTAAATCCAACCTGGGCCTCGAAATGATGAGCTGCTGGGCTGTTGTCAAGCACTGCAATGCCCTTCTCTAGCTAAGTTTGCATCCAAGAATGTGAAAGGGAAAAACTCTTTCTTTTCTAATCGTATATTCTGATAGATCAAGATACAATGCTTGCATCGTAACTGAACTGTATTTCAGAAATGGAGGCATAACGTCTTGAGCTCTTGCTTTGAATGGGTTGCGAAGCCAGGTTTTGGAATAGGAAAATGGCCAGTGACCCACAGGATGACATGCCAATTAGGCCACAGTACGATGATTACACGAGCACACTCTGATGATGTACCCATTGTGCTGGAGCGCAGTTGATAATACAACCAAATCATCGGCAGCAAGGCACAGTCTTGTAGATTGGCCATTTAGTGAAGTGGCAGCCCACCTGGTCTGTAATAATGAAACCTGGGGTTGTTTTATCAGTTGTCATGGATGAAAATAACCCCAAGTCATTATTCACAAGAAATAGGCCGCTGTTGACCATAGATAGTTGTTTTCAATCTCGCATTTCCAAAATGATCAGATTGTCCCTGTTATGAATTCTGCTCTATCTCATTTCACTCTCCGCTGTGTGTTTCCTCCGGTAGTCACACGTGCTCGATTTTGCCATTGTTCCGTCAACATGCATGCGGTGATGTTTACAGGGCAAAGCTTTAGATGATTATTATTCTGTGAAAATGCCCCTGCTTGGTGCGAGTCTTGCACCTGACTACGGCATATACGTTCGCCGGGACTAATGAAGACTCTCGAGGGATGCTTAACGTGCAGTGGCAAGGCAGATAACACACGTGTTTGTTCTGTTCCCGATGCACATGATCATTGTGCATGAGCTGAGAGCCTGAACCAGCTAACCTCTGATTTGATTGCTGGTGCAATAGGATCTAAGCCCAACCACTCCGAGAAAAAACAAACTGAGCCACTGTCTTACGTGTGGTGTACAGATGTCACGCCTTGTAAGCCTGTGGCATAAAAAAAAACAATGGAGATAGAAATCTCGTCGAAATGATCCCCATTTCATTTCTACAATTTGGTTGCTTTTTGACCCCTTCATGATTTTAAATACGGCGAGTATCCCCTGAAGCTTAATTCACTTTGTTTCCCGAAAATATTTTTCTCAATGTCTAAACAAGCCCTAACATCTAAAACTCACTCCCCCAGTGTGAATATTCACATATGTGTGCAAATGCATATACCAGGAACCTCTAAGTCGAAGTGTGATTGGTGGTGTAATCCTGTGGGACGTCTCAGCTTCTGACACAGGTTAGATTCTAGGCCATATACAACACCAGTGGCAATTGGTATCCAAATGCAGCCTGGGTCTCCTCAAGGGTTGATTTGGCCTTAAATCGAGAACTTCGTGTGTGGGGTGAGGTTTGCTTCGACTCTGCAGAAGACAAAGGCAGCCAGGCATGAGTGGTATTGCAGACCACATCACTCCTATAAATACCATGCCGGCTTTAATAGACGCTCACAAACAGTCCCGTTTTTTCTGGATGGACGTAGGGATTCATACATTTGCTCATTTTATTTTCCACATCCATCTTTCCACATTGGCCAAATTTCCATGAACCTACATTAGGCCTGCAATGATTCACCTCCCTCCCTCGCCAATTTTACGAGTCGTCACGATTCCATATCGCGACCGTGGTTTGTTCCGCTTCTTTGTTGCAATTACATTGTTTGCACACCTCGGAGAAGTCGTGAGGTTCACGTGAGCTCACCACAATCAACACACGCGGAGTGAATGACAAATTATTGCAACAATTCGATGCGTCTATCGTGAGCTTGTCAGCCGAATTGAATCCGGTGGGGTGTCATTGTTCTCAAAAATGAAAGGAGGAGCTCTAGATTTGAATTTTTCGTGACTGCAAGGATTCATACGCTTTGGTTTTTTCGGTAAAGTCACGTAGGTTAAAAATTCAAATAAATTCAATCACGACGTTTCGGGTGCAACACAAGCGTCCTTCTTCAGGTGGGGACAACTAAGCGAAAGCACACTGCACACTTAAGCGGTTGTGCTTTCGCTAAGTTGTCCCCACCTGAAGAAGGACGCTTGTGTTGCGCCCGAAACGTCGTGATTGAATTTATTTGAATTTTTTACCTACGTGACTTTACCGAAAAAACCAAAGGGTATAAAGGAGAAGCTCTGGACGATGTTGAAAGATTGACTGGTGTCCAGCACATGCGGTCAAAACGAACCCCCACTTCTCATTCAAAACCGACAAGATGTGAAATATGACTGTGGCAGGCCATTTATATTTGTGGGAAAGCATTCCGTTTGTTTACAGTCGCTTTAATTGTTCAGTTATTCGGTCTGTTTCCCTGTCTCTCTGGGTGGTTCTATTCAGTTACTCCTTGCGAGTCATTTACAAGGCTGTGCTCTGTTTGTTTTTGTTGGATAACATTATCCAAAGTAGGTCTATTAAGCTCCTCTTTATACACGAGCGCGTCTTCATACAGAGCAACCTTGTTGGCGTTACATAAATCACGTTTATAAGAAGGGCCCTGTTTGCTTCTTAAAGAAACCCCGTGACTGAAGAGAGTCATGTGCTTAGCTTGGCCTTGAAATCTATACACAATATTCTGACACTAAACGAGGAGTTCTGCCATGGTGTTAGTGTCCATGAGACGATAGGACAAGCTGTTTCACCATCTGCTGTGATATATACACCAGGGCTGGGTTTCCTATTGACTTCTCATGAGATCAGAATCAAGTATACAACCAGGCTTGTACCTACAAACAAGATGAATAATAACAAAGAATAATAATACTTTGTTTATTCATAAAAGCCTCAATTAGGTTTGAGGCTCATTTCGAGAGGACCATGCATTGGGCTGTTTGTACAATTCCTGAATCGGTATTATTGCATGTGGCATGAAGCTGACATTTAGAGAAAAATAACACATACTCGTGTAAATACTCAAAAATCAGTATAGTTAAGTCGGTACAATAATTTATTAGCTGTACTGCCATCTACTGATCACCTCACAGCCCTGCTGGTTAGAAGTCTCAACACAAGGGTACCAATTAATGCAATGGGTACCACTTTGTGGGTAGTCAGCAGTGGTTCATCCTACGGAAAGACTGGGCCTTGTCATGACAATCTAGAATTTCCACCACCTGAAATGAGCAATGATCCTTGCTCGTTTGACGTTTTTTGTGCGTGCAAAAGACGATGAACGAGCGGTATGTTATCCTTAAAAGATAAATGAAGGGCATCTGGCTGGTATGTTCAGAAATTAGTAACGTCGCTGAACCGAGGCCTTAATTGAATAACAAATTAGACAGGGCAGGGAGCAGGCAAGAGAGATGGGCACTGCATTGTCAAGGTGGTACATTTGTCCTAAGGGGGTTGGCTGAAGGGTTTAATGACGTTTGTTGGCACACGCACAAGTGCGTACATTGATTAGCATGGCACAAGCCGTGCCCCATTGTAATCGTTGTGGATATGTGGCTTAAAAATAGAGCATCCCATTTTAGCTTTTAAAGGGGCAGGAGCCGCTGCGCTAATCCAAGGGTCACTGCAGCCTCAGAATAACTCGTGTGCTCTGAATCGTGGCCCACCAAAAGACCTGACATTATTTCTTATTGTTATTTTTTTCTTCTTTAAATATATACAACTGTATAAAAATGGGATCTCCTCACTACAGTTCATGCAATTGTTGCTGTGCTTCTGGCAAAGCCAAAGAGCTGAGATGGCATATTGCATCGTGCTCTTTGGTTATTTGAGTTGTAACCTAATTAAAAAATTAATGCGTATGAAGAAATGTAAACTCTGTTTGCAACTTGTCAACTTTGGTCATTGGCTGGCAAGGTTCATGAAGAACAGTTTAACACTCACAGTTCCCGATACATTGGCTGCATTGTAATTGGCTCGATGAATGCACTTTGTTAGGAAATTTGTCAGAAAATATTTCACCGCGTGAATTGAGTCATTGAGCATCACTGTGATTAGTTCGTTGATTGCACACACATTTGTAATTAAAATGTTTTTGCATTTATATTATATTCCACACAATTCCTATGCAATTAGAACTGTTATATAAACTCAATTACATGTTGTTTCTTATTTTAATCGTGTAATTTTAGATCTTTTGTTGTCATAAAAAAACACCCACAATACTGCTATCGCCACCAATGACCAATTAAACTTCGTTTCAACGGTGGAGGTGTAGCCTCTGCAATACTAACAATATAAAAAAATTTGGCAAAGTTGGGGCGGCGTTTCTTGCCGGTGGGCTCTCGTCGTCGCATTGGCGGCGGCGCTGACTGTGATCGCCTGTGTGTGTGTGCAGAATGGCGGAGAGAAGCGGCCTGCTCCCGACTCCGTGCTCAAGAAGCCCAAGATGCCCAAGAAGAAAAAGAAGAAGGACCCCAACGAGCCCCAGAAGCCCGTGTCGGCCTACGCGCTCTTCTTTCGCGACACGCAGGCGGCCATCAAGGGGCAGAACCCGAGCGCCACGTTCGGAGAGGTCTCCAAGATCGTGGCCTCCATGTGGGACGGCCTAGGAGAGGAGCAGAAGCAGGTCGGCGAGCGTCGCTTTTGTAATTCCCCGCGCGCCGCGTTAATGCGGGCATGGCACTTGGCGTTGCACCGCCCCCGTGTGCGCGCACGGTAGACACTGTCTTGTTGTGCGTGCAACAACGACAACAACAACAACAAAAATCGCAAATCGTTGTGCGTCCAGTGTTCTGTGGTGCCTGGCGTGTGTGTTGCAGGAAAGCTCTTTGTTGCCCCGTTGCCTCTTAGTGCAAAAGATAGCCACATTTTCCCTCGATTTAGCAGTCATTTTTCTGTGATCCTGCCAAATGCTAGCGCAAACTGCCTTTTCTGCGAACACATGAATTCGGCTGTGCCCTTGAACGTCAACATGTGGCATGAAGCTGACATAAAGAGGGGGCATGTTGGGGCCTAAGAAAGTCCTGTGCATGAAATATACAGGAATGTAATGTTTTCCTTGGAATACAATTTTACGTCAATACATGTCATTCCAACCACCATCTAAAATACAGCTGTACACGCAATGAACTGCGTGGCATATTGCAACCTCGCAGAAATGTAACCACATCTCGTGACATTCACACAACGTCTATTGCGATACGCGCACATATATATCATCGTTAAAATAACAGTTGCAGCCCTTTGCCAATCCTCTGCTGGATAAATGCCTCCCTCATGCAGCGTCAGTCCATGGGGGTTGCTTGACCATACTTCAGCATGCTGGGCAGTGCGGTGAGCACTTATGTCGGCCATGGCCACAAATGAAACTCGTGTCCAGGAATCGAACTCGATTCACAAAGGGTGTGCGCGCCCCTAATGTACACATGTACGTTGAACTACTTTTGCACCGTACGTAGCCAACCGTGTTTCTGCTAAACATTCCATGTAGGCGTAGACAAGAAAACGTGTTACTTATTATATAGCATGACTTACAATAATATATTTACTTATTTAAATATCATATCAATAATTCAAATGTATTGTAACTTAACCAGCATTAAGCGTTTTCCCTGCCACGATGGGCTTGTCCTCAATGCGAGTCTGAGACAAGCTTTCACTCTGCAATTCTGAGATTCGAGTGTGTGTGTGCACGATTGTGCAAATGTATTTCATGGTGTAAAGCCAGTGCATTCGAATGTGTTTTCTTAGGCATATAAACGAAGAACTGAAGCAGCTAAAAAGGAGTACCTGAAGCAGCTTGCAGCATACCGAGCCAGCTTAGTTTCCAAGGTAAGATGTTCCCCCTATCAACGCTTCAAGCGCTCCATTCAGCCTGCAAGCACCACTTAACATACCTGGACTACAAGAACAAACATTCTTGGAGGGGGAGAGGAGAAATAAATAATAATAAAATCCCACCTACTTCGTTTTTCCTTCATCACAAAACCACAACCAGTTTGTACCACAAAACTGTTATTTTTTTAATGTTACATCAAATAATATTTTTTGCAACAATCAGCGTACAATTAATTCTAGATTTGAAGTTTTCGTGACTGCAAGGATCCATACTCTTTGTTTTTTTGGTAAAGTCACGTAGGTAAAAAATATAAGATAAATTTATTTGTTTTAATTTAATTTTATATTTTTTAGCTACGTGACTTTACCGAAAAAACCAAAGAGTATAGCGTACACTTAACATACGGGTGCAGGTGGAACTGCATGACAATGTGTCATCATAATCGGTAATCGTACATTTTTATTTTAATCTGTGTTAATGCCAGCATGCAGGTGTATTTTCTCCAAGGCTTTGTCCTTGACTTTCTTTATCTACCTGTTTAACCCCATTAAGGCGCAGTCATCTTGCTCTGGCTACTAATGCACTAAGGCAGCGTTAGCTGACCAATTACACCATCCCTTTTTGCGGTCCATTTAAGGCAGATGTTGCATTTATTTCAGGGTAGCTCATAGAAGGCTGTACAGCAAGTAGGTTGCTGAGCTGTCTATTTATATTTTTTGACTGCTATCTCCTCACGTGCATGGGTATTCTCTGCTGTGCCTGATTCATCCCACATGCAAAAAAAATACTCTGAAAGAAGTTGACTGAACATCTGAAGCAGGATCTTCTTTAAAAAAAGTGTCTTAAATACTCATGAGACTATCCCGGGTAAATTAAGGATAATATATATTTAAATAATTTTCATCTATTTATAAAAATTCGATTTCCGTGCTTAATTTTTTGCAAATACAAGTTTAAAACATTAGTGCAAATGCACGCAGTCATGAACACAAATAATGTAATAATTTAATTACACTGATGTTAAGGGTTATGGAATTTAAACATAATTACATCCATCATAACTGCGAGCGTGTGTATACGTTTAACGTCTCGCTCTCAACATTTTGGCAGACTCTTGGTATACGCTGCGTGCGTGCACCCTCTCGTTCGTACGCACTCCCGAGTGAAATTTACATTTCAAGTTGCTTTTAAATGTCACCGTGTTCAGCACTTGCCACAGTCGTGTGAAGGCAAACAAACGCGTAAGCATTTTCGCCGAATTCCCTTTATTACTTTCAGCTCCATTAATATGCAGATTGCCGTTGCTTTTCGCAATAAAAGCTAAATGTTTTTTAACGTGCAACCATTTTAAAAGCCCGCAAACAAAACATTCTTTATACGGCACCCTCTTAAACGTGGCCAATTTTCTTTTTAAATATCATTAACAGGTGATGGATTTCAAAAAAATAGTTAATCTACACTACAATTCCTGAATCTTGCCAACTATCCTCTATTGCAACTGACATATTATAATGTTTTTTTGTGACCTGTAATCATGAAGTGATTGAATTTGCCTGTTATTTTTTACCATCTCATACGTCATCAGGATTTGAGTCTAATAGAGTTTTCAAGGTATATTTATTTTCAACATTAAATAGCTCATTTTCTTTTCAGCTTTAATATTAGGCCTAAAATATATAAAATGAAATCAAAGCCATTATCACGGTATTCTAACAAGCTCATCTCTCTATCGGTGCTCTGCGGGGGTGGGGGGGGGGGTGTTGGGGTTAAGTTGACCCCAGAAAGGATTTTAACCCATGACCTCATGATCGAAATCCTTGCACACACATCAATTCAAGCTATGGTATATTCCAATCGTAAAACCGTTGCTACATTCGTATATATATTTTTTTCCCCCGTCTTCATCATGTTATTGTATTCTTTCCCTGTTTTGCCGCACTGGCAGTGACAACTGTGCACAAATCCCCGTACAACGTTCCTTTGCGCTGTCCCTTCCTTCGTCTTCCCTTTTGGCAGTCCTACCCCGACCCAGGCGACACCCAGCCTCCACGCGTCACGCAGGGCGGCATATCGCAGGTCAACATGTCGTCCTCCTTCCCAATGTCACAACAATCTCCGGGCATGGCCTCCCAGCTGCAGCCCATCCCCAGGACCATCGCACCCAAGCCGCAGGGGAACCAGGGACAACCTCCGCAACAGCAGCAGCAGCAGCAGCAGCAGCAGCAGCAACAGCAGCAACAGCAACAACAGCAGCAACAGCAACAACAGCAGCAACAGCAGCAACAGCAGCAACAGCAGCAACAGCAGCCACAGCCGACGCCCGTCGGGATGGTGATGTCGCCCCGGCCAATGAGGATGAGCCCCCCTCGCCCACACCACCACCCACACCCTCACCAGCACCATCACCACTCGCCGCACGGCATGCCCACGCAGATGATGACGCCGGGCCAGGCGATGGTGCCACCCCACGGCATGCCCATGCAGCGCCTGCACCCGGCGCAGGGCCCGCCCATGGGGATGCCCACACCCCAGCAGCAACAGCAGCAGCACATGCAGCACGCGGCAGCACAGCAAGCCCTGATGGGACAACCGCAGGAGCCCCAGCCGCCACACTCTCAGCCGCAGGGGCAGCCCCAGCCGCCGCAGCCGCAGGGCCAGCACATGATGGTGTTCGGGCAGCAGATGATGGGCAGCCCCATCCAGTCACCTCACGGCTTCGCTCAGCCACCACCCGGGCCGCCCCAGCACCACCCGATGGGCGGGCAGCAGCAGCAGCAGCCACAGCTGCACTGTGAGCCAATTGGGCCAGACCAGCAGTCTATACAGGTGGGTGTCCTCTAGAACCTCTTTTCCACCGTACGAGTGAGCTGTGCCGGAGTGGTGCCGAGTCATCGCGGCCGTGCCGCTGACGTCGCATATAGTTGAACCAGTCGAGGCGCGTGTCGATGATGCGGCGTAGCCGTGTGCTTGCGGTGCATTGACTGATATCGCATGCAATGAATGCGTTATTTGGCCTGGCTCCTGGGCCTGCTTAACCCTGGAGCAGTAAGTGGGTTTCTTGTGAGGCCGATGTGTCGTGGCTTGGTTCCGGCACAGTATGGCAAATGCCTTGTGGAAAACCACCCATACCGTGAGGGCGCAGCGCTGGCTTGGGCTCTGATGTGTCAATGGAAATGGGTACTAGCGTACGTATATGTACGTTGAACTTGTAGTGTCCTCCTGACCCAGGATGTAGTGACGGAAGGAGGTCAGATTGCAGGAAGTGAATGCACTGAATGGAAATTTCCTCATCGTGGCAGTGCAAGCGAATTGTAACCGGATTTGAAATTTGAATGTAATGGGAGTGTTATTTTATAAACACAACATTGGATACCAAGACACAAGTCATTGTTTTATAATATGTCAATTGAACATGTGTATGCTTTGTAGAATTCTTATTTTTAGGAGCAGAGTCAAGAATGCAAATATTTACAGTATTTGTTTGCACATACGGGTCAATTTAAACGTACAGCAATTACGAATGTGCACTTTTTTTTTTCACTGCAGTGCAAAATTATACATCGTGCCATCGTACAATCCCATTTGTGATTACGGGAGATAAGATAGCATACACAAAAAGCATGCGCACAGTTAAAACAATTTAATCCACATAGATAATTCACGAGCAATCACTTTGCACTGCAGAGCCGTCACGCAGACGGTGATCCCTGCCTGGGCTCAGACGCAGTGTCGCGCAGCAGCAGCTGTCACGGCGCGTACTGTACACCCCACTGCCGCACCGACAGCGCTGATGTCTGCGCATTTGGAAACGATTGAACCCCAATGTGCGTTGCATTATGAGCAGAATGTTCTACGCAGCGGTGTTTTAAGTGCTGTCCCGCTTAATTATTAATGCCCCATCGATCCTTCTTTTGTGGATTTATTTATGGTATATATTTTTTACGCGGCAGTGTGCGTGGCCTGGTGGTCAGCAGGATTTTGTGAACTAATTTATAACTATTTATATCCAAGTTGGATGAATGCATTGGTGGCCAACACACCGCAAAGCCATGCGTTACAGAGGGGACAGTTTCTTTTCCCTGGGTAGCCAGTAGCCACCATACAATTGATGTATATTCAAACAACTTGTGACATTGCTCCAACGTGCAGAGAACCTCGTCTACCACCAGTATTAGAGCCCAAATCCCACAGCTCGAAAATACCCACAGGCAAATTACTAAACAAATTAACAGCTATCACTTCCTGGCTTGGAGTTTACCCACGTGTTCCTGGCAAATATTAATATATTTGATTGGACCTCATGATTTACCACTTAATTTGTTTTTGCTTGACTACGTCGCAACGAAGGAAGAATGACAAGCACAAGGCAATATGCTTCACCAATGAAATGCCTGCAGAAGGTCAGGCTCCGTTTGGTAGCATTTACTTTAGCAGCTGTGAGCCCATTGAGACATTAAAGCTCTTTTGCAAGGGAGACCTGGCTGTGTTTCTATATGATTAGTGTCCTCTGTGATTTGTCAGCCACCAAAGCAATAATGGAGCCCTTGGTTGGTTGTTCCGATACAAAAACATGGGAAGTGCATTGCAATATAGTGAGCCGCTTGGCAGTGGGATATTCGGCCAGTTGATCTGTCCTCGCAAATATTGGAGATTTGTCTACAAAATAAATCCATTGTGGTTACATTTTATTAAAAGCAAATAATATTAAATCGCTCTGAAGGTAAGCTCCCTGCAGCTTGCTGGAGTAAATAATTGCGTGTTATGTGCGCACTTTGCTTCACTTAACAAAAATATATGTTAAATTGTCCTTAACTTTTTCTTAAACGAAACATGTTTAGAAAGTTTTTCATGATTAAATGTGTGGTTTTAACCAGGCTCCTTTACCTTCCAGATGTGCATCATCAACTTTGTATTTCAATATCTTTTTGGCCATTATTAACCTACGGATGTGAAATGTAAATTAATACCAAATTCTCAATACATGGCTTAGGTAATTACTGAAACAAATATGCAATGTTAACTATTTCTCTGAAAGCTCATTCATTCTGCAAGATATCTCAAACACGTATTCATTCATTTCTTAATTACGTACACACCTCGCAACTCTTAACCATCACCACTATCAATGTCTGCCATTAGAGAATACAGCTTCATTTTACTAAACACTGATTAAGTTTTGTCATCCTTTCCCCAGCCAATGGAACTCGCTGTACCTTCAAAGCTAATAATCTTATTTAATGAAATAAGGCCACCAGTGGCTGAACTAACATCTGCATTGCCTCGCCTCTTCTTAACTTCCAGTTATTAAAACGTAATGTTCTCTTTTTTTAGAATATCCATTTTAATACTTCCAAGAAAGCTTTGTTTATTTATTTGATACCTTCGTCAATGAAAGGTGGTCGGAAAATGTTTGGAATGGGTTCATAAATGTGCGGCGGGGTCATTAAAAACCAATGCACTTTGTGCTTTTATTTTCCATCCAGTCACCTCTATTGGATTATTGTGAAACACGTTTACACTTATCATAATAACGTGCAGCATTTTGTCACAACACTGCTTGATGAAGGCCTCTACATGTCGTTTCAGTCATGGCCGTTGTTAGACCATACTTTATAGCGCCGCTGGTCAATGCAGTTTTTTGAAGGGAGTCCAGGAACGAGTTGAGATATCACTCATGTTAGCCATGGATGAGAATTTAACTCCGGTAGCTGGGTTCATCGCGCACTGTGCACTAACCAATGTGCCATCACTCCACCTCCACACTTTCATATGAAGGCTCTATAGTGTTCATAACATTAAGTCAGTGCGACTATTTCATATCACATTCTTAGATTTGTTTTCCTCCAGCCCAGTAAACTGATACAGCATCTGTTTTTGCATATGTTTTGTCTACTTCTCACCTTTAAGGCCATTGTAATGGCACATTATAAGTGTAGTTAATAAAAATAAAAAATTGCAAACATATACGCGTGTTTATACTCGTGTCCTGGTAAAGAAAAAAACACATGCAAGTTTTTTTACTCAATGGTTCATCAATATCACCGTTACTTAAATCCTCAAAGATGGCAATTCTCCGTGTCAAAAAGCAACCCAGCCCCGCATGTTGCACACACCAGCAGTGCGTCGTCTGGTTAACTGGAAGCGCAAGCCACCATTGTCAACTGTTCGATTTGCAGTATTGACGGGCGTCTGGGGGCCCTTTATATGGGAACAAAGCTGCAAGATCAGAACCCCTGAGTGGGCGAGTTGTTATTGCCCCGACGACGCAGAGGGGAAACAAAACCAATTTAGCAGCCCACTCGTCACTCTGGCGGCGCTCTTTGAACATTAACCAAAGCCTCAACCCTCTTGCTCCTGGTGTTTCATTAAAAAAAAAAACAATTATGATTTTACAAGAATATGCGTGCACTGCTGGGCTTTTTCAAACAAGAAAGTAAATGGGGATAAAGAAAAACCAATAATGAATATTTCAGCATCGTGAATAATTTGTAAGGACTAGTCTTGCCAAATGCCTGAGGAGTCCTCTTCCACCCCCCCGCTACTTTTTATATTTTACATGGATAGAGTATCAAGAGCAGTGCATGTTGGGAGAATTTCAGTAGAAATGAGCGATGGGACAGGTTTTTGGCAGACATGAGGCTGAGGACATAACGCATTAGCTGCATTATTAATGTGATGCCCACACGTTTTTAAGGTTCGTGTTATTGGTGTGCATTAAATAGCTGTTAAAGGAAAATTGATGTACGCTCAAAATCCTTAGCACAATAAACTCTATTATTGTACGAAACCTAATTATTTTGTTTTCCTGAACTGATTGAAGGCAGGAAAAAGTCCGTGGCTTTATGCACATTTATGTGTTGTCAGAGTAAACAGTTCCATGGAAGGATTTGAAAAGTAATTTTATTTTGATGGACTATGGAAAATAAATGCAATGGGCGCACAATGGAAAAAGCAAGAGATGGGGAGAGCGCTGACCACGATGTCATTTTCTGTTTGCAAGCATTGTTCACAACTATTCATATACAATTTCGAAGCTGCCCCACAACAACAAAAATGAATTGCAAATAAATTACCTATAATTGTATTTCAGCTGCCTCATTTACACTGGCTATTCTGCCAAAGTAAAGCTTTTATTGGATGTGATATCGCGCGCTCAAATAGTGACTGCATAACTGTATTCGTTCATCACAAATTGGCAGACAGAAGCCCCCAACCCATAGGTCCACTAAGCCAATGGCAGAGTAGTTGTCATAGTGATGACGGTTGACTCCGATGGAAGCTTGCACGCTACTGGCCCAGTGCACGGTTAGTGGACTTGCATGATGTTCATTTAGAGGTGATGGATTTGAGAATACTTTTTTTTTTAATATTCGCTGGGGATTTTTGCTTTTGACAAAATTGTCCTCGGCTTTCTATACATCCACGTTTAAAAGATACCGTTGGATATCTCCAATTCAATAGTTGTGTATTTCAAACAATCACATTTTTCTGTAGGCTCCAGTAAGAATTCCAAATATGACTTTTTTTACCTCAAGGAATTATTGTTTTGTGTACACAAAAAAGCGTACAAACTGTTGCAAATTTTGTGTACCCACCCGAGCACTGCATGTGCATCCACTGCCCATGTTTTCAGACAGTTATGAAGATGATAATGATGATGAATTGTACCATGGGTCCCTAGTCACTGCTAACGGGAACGCGCCCTTAATTGGAAACTGCTTTGGCCATGATGATTTGGCCAGAGTCAAACAACTGATCAAATAAAGGTACCCCCCTCCTCCTATCCCAATTCTCTGCCTCCATTTCTCCTGCACCTCAAACTTGGCTGTACAAACACTTGACAATCTTAACCTGCAGAGAAAATAAGCATACTTTAACTAGCCCCCCTTGCATTTATCGTTTGACCTAAGACACCTCTGCTGCTCGATTCAAGTGCAGCAGAGACTTCTGGTCGAGCACTCAAGCCACGGCCGTTTGCCAGTCGTGATCTCCACTTCGATCTCGCCATTTTTCTTTACACGATGAGATAGACTATCAGATTTGGGGCACTTGGGTTAATGCATAGATGATTTTTTTTCTCTTCTCTTATTAGCATTACACCATTCGAGATGGAATAATTACCTAAAAAAGCCTCTGTCTCCACCTTTATGGGGAATTTTTTTTCACATTATAGCTTCAGCTTTGATAAGTAAAAAAAAAACAAAGGACATTCAATTATTTTATATATGTAAAAGTCAGCGTGCATATTGCAGCCAATTATGGGCAAAAACGTGCTGGTTTTCTGAACAATTTAAAGTTACAAAAAGAAAAAGGTCAACAGAATTAAGGGGCTGATCCCTGACTTGAAATGTTCTCATTGTGACCCAAGGAGATTGCATCTCTCTCTCTCTCCCAGGCACCTGTCTGCTACAGCAAGTTAATTAGTTTGGAATAGGCTGGGGAAGGAGGAGGGACCTGAAGCAAGGCGCGCGAGAGAGAGAGAGAGAGGTTGTGTGTGAGGATGTGCGGCTGTATAGGGAGTGAGAGGAGGGAGGAGAAGGGGGTGGCAAGTGCGGTGTGTTCCCTGACAGTGAATGAAGAAGGCAAAAAAGAGGGTCTCAATCTGAATAGCGGTGGACAAAACCAGCTTTGTCCCCGGATAGGCCAGAGCAATGAGGCATTGGCGCAGCGGCCGCGAGAGAAAGTACTTGTCACGGCTGAGCCTCCTGGGTCTCTCAGTGGAGGGACATTTTTACACAACAGCTGAGCTATTAGTTTTTAAATTGCGTTTCGCAACTTTCTAACCGGCTCGAGGCATTGCTTTATATGATATAATGAATTGATTGATGCATTTTCAGTTATCTTATTTTACTAAATCTGGCGTCGGTTACACTGAGAGTAGTTGTTTTGCCTTATTTCAGCTTTGTGCATTTCTATGCGCAGATATTTACACATGCCTTCTTATTAATCTGTTGATGTTGACCAAGTATCACATTATCTTTTTTTTCCATTTGCAAGTCATCTTGACTAAGTTATGCTTTTCTGGGTAAATAAAATACTATCTGTTCATATACAGTACAGTATGGACAGCAAGTCATAATGTGAGACAAATATTCTTGGTTCTTTCGGTAAAGTCACGTAGAAAGGAAACAATAATGTTTTATATTTTTATTATTTTATTGTTTCCCGTCTACGTGACTTTACCGAAAGAACCAAGAATATGAATCGCTGCAGTCATGAAAGCTTTAAATCAAAATATAAAAATGTGAGACAACTTACAATGTGTTAATGTGCAATACAAACTGACGTATTTTTGGTTTCTTGTACGGTTTTTGTTACGCAAAATCACTAAGATGCCTTGCCTTTTCGTTATAAAACAACTTAATACATGAATGATAGCAATATATTTTCATTTATATAAAGTCATGTATGGTTAAATACGCACATTCCAGAGGATGTGTTTTAGAGGCTGTAAGACTGATATTTAGATGAAAATTCCACTTATATTCTTGGACCTTTCTGAGCTCACTGCATACAATTGACTTGTTTTTAATGTTTGGCACAAGCTAAATAACATCTTTAAAAACGGCTGCTGCTGTCATGGCCAAGAAAGCAACATAAAACCTTCATTGTTGAATTTACAAAACATTAATAAACACACAAGCTGTACGCTTACGAAACTATTGTATCTGTACAATATACATTTCCATTACCAGTGTAATATTATTAAATCAGAATCATTAACTTTGTGTCTGCAAAATGAGACCTGGTAACTTATTTGCCGAGGACAGTTTAATTCCAAAACAAGTGAATTTGCCTTTTTTTTCTTTTCAAATGTGGAATTTTTGGGCTTCAAGTTTATACCACTCTGGTCACATCGCACGTTGCGAGAGATGGCACTGCTTTGGTAAGTGTACAAAATAAATTGGAGATCCGTGAAGTTGTGACATCGCACCAATGCCCGCAAATAAAACCTTTAAGATTCAATGTTGTGAGTGCTAGACCTATCCTGCCACTAAAATAACATCACGCTTTTATCAGTTATTTATGTCAATGATCCAACACATACGGACTAGAACAGTTTCGGGGAAGAAAAAACAACTAAACACATGTTTCTGATAGAGTTGCAGTATCAGTTGCATTAAATTAAATTTTGCCATTCAGGCTGGAGCCATGCCCTAGCTATATTTTGTGAATGCTGCTGCTGCTGCTGCTGTGTATACTGTTAGAGAGTTGTATAAAGCAGACACTACATGAGTGTTGTCACAATACCCTGTGCTCTGGAATACATTCTGCATGTGGGCTTGTGTTGACATGCATGAAGGACAGTCAAAGAGAACTGGAGAACAGCCATCACACAGATTTGATAACCAGATATCCGTCAGCTCTGTGTGATGATGACAATGAAATAAGAGAATAAGTAGAATTTTTTTTTTACAATGATGTCACTATGTAGGGAAACAAAGTATAATGTTTATGGACAATATAAATTCTGCATCCAATACTCTTTGCTATTGTTATGCCCATGTCACATGTAAACATACCATGCAGGCTATGAAAACATTTATAACATATGTACTTTGTCCAGCCCTTACAGTTTTGATCTGATAATGGGATTGCCTTGGACTTCGTAAAAAACTAATTTTTTTTTTGTATTCAGTCCAATTAAAAACAATACTTATTGATGTTATATTCAACTAATCCTATTGATCCTTTACATGAAAACATGTAGTTAATGTGATAATTGGTTCTTTACCCTTCTATCTGAAGAAGAACCAATTATCATATTTTTACTGGCAAATGAGGTCCCCATAATGTAGTTAATGTATTCAAAGAAATCCTATAATACCCCACAGGGATTTTGAATTCCTCCAGGATCTGATAGAGCAGTGGTAAAACGCAATAGGACTCTTTTGTAAAGATCAAAATGCAACAATAAGGGCCCGTGTATGAATTGGCCTAGTCCCGTGACAACGCCCCAAACGAAACACCTCGGCTGCAGCAATAACTCCGCAATGTGCGCTTTTTTAATCACCGCCTCTTCTCGCCGTCTATTTACATCGGCTTGGCAAGGCCCAATGCATTATCCCAATGCCATCATCCCATCTTTGCAATTAAATTGGCAAATTGCATAAAAATCTAAATTGCAGTGGACTTTTCCATTAGGAAGCACACCCCCCCCCCCCTCTTACGGAGAGACAGAAAGAGATGGGGGGGGGGAGTAACTCCCATCCCACCCTTTTTACTTCAAGTCCTCAATTCAGATAAAAAATAATGTACGTTCAATCAGGTCCCGTAATCTGAATAGGGCCCAACAGCACAAAGAACCTCGCTATTTTTCGCTGTTAAATGATAGACTGAACCCTCTTCTCTGTTCCCTTCCTATGTGTGCCCCCCCCTCCTCCCTGCCTAATCCCGCTTTTATTTTGTTTGCTCCTTTGTTTAGTGGCAGCTGTCGGCTCTGTTTTTTATTATGATTATTTTCTTTCTTTCCTTTTTTTCCGTGGGGGCCAGCTGGGGTGGGCAGATGGGCCCAGAGAGAGAAAGGACCAGATGGTGCTTAGCTATGCATGAATAGTTCTGCCTCAACAAAGTTCCCACAGGCCAAGTTTCTGTGTGTTAGCGCACAGCCGTGCATGCGCACACACGCACACTCGCCAATTACATATACAGTAGATGCGGTGCGCATAAATCTATAAATGTATCGTATGATATCAGACGGTCACCCCCCCCCAAACCCCCCAGTTGCATTAATTTCGCTTATTCTCTCTGCGATTTGGGATGTGTGTAGTGTTCTTGTGTCGCTGTTGAAACTCGTTACGCAGTGCGACAGTAAGCGGTGAACTTCTTAGTGCTTTCTGCACCTCCGATTAGCGCGGTTTGCTATGTACGGTGCGAAAGAGGTTCAACGTTTCAACGTACATACGTTGAAATTGGGGGGCTACTTTAGCTTCAAGAAATGCAGGAGGACTAATACTGTAAAGGTATGGGGCGGAGAACAGATTTTTAAAAATCACAGTTGTTTACTTTGCAGTTCAATATGTTTACCAATAATGTGTTTTGTAATTACCCTCTTGTTTAGCGATGTCAGCATTAAATCGTAGGTCAAAAAATGCTTTGGTGGATACATTTACAAATAACCAGCTTCCTTCTAAGTATACTTCTGTTCTGCTTAAGGCACTGCTAACCACAACAGTTGCATTAGTATGACGGGCTGAGTGAGTATTATTTGTGGTACGCATTGTGTACACTTGATATAACCACCCGAACTTGCCCGTCAGCAGGACTTTCATTGAAAACGTTTCACGACACTTTGATGCATTCACTATTATTATTGGATTACAAATTAGATATATTTTACCCGACATTGTTTAACGATTGTAAAAAAAAGGCATTTAGTTCATACAGCTTCATTTATATTATTCTTTTGTTTAGTTGTGCTTGTGAAATCGCTCTCCGATAAATATTCACGGCTGCATGTGCACCTATTGACAAAAGCGTGGAAGGAGCTAATGGAGAAATCAATTTTGCTCAATTACGCAAACACACTCTGCCTCAGAAGCCATGTTGCTATATTGAGTACCGGAACTTCTTTAGTAATTAAAAACTTGTACTTGTTAATAGCATTAGTCCTACATTAGATTTTCCCGGCAATATTTGTTTTTTTATTAAAATTGAATAACAAAAAAAATCATTGCTCTCTTTAATATCTTTCTACGCACTCGTGTAACTATTGTTCAAAATTGAGCTTGGAATTGAACACTTTACAAGTAACCAAAGGATATACAAAACAAATAGTCGATGGGCAGGTTGCATGAGGTGGGTTACAGCGTGGGTCCTCTCACCTCGTTTTAGATAACTGGCCAGCGTGGAAGAGTAGGCCAAATACTCCTGGAGGGGCTCTCTAGGGCTCCTGCCGCCAGTGGCGTAAGCAAGCAGTCACATAATAATAGTTCAATTTGTAACGCGCGCAAATTTGCAGACGTAGTGGCCGCAACTCAGAGGCGCGGAGCCAAGCTCAGAGTCGCTCGAAAGCATGATTGTAGA
Organism: Lethenteron reissneri; assembly: GCF_015708825.2. Classification (NCBI taxonomy): domain Eukaryota; kingdom Metazoa; phylum Chordata; class Hyperoartia; order Petromyzontiformes; family Petromyzontidae; genus Lethenteron; species Lethenteron reissneri. Next base: position 4,553,249 of record NC_083813.1, on the reverse strand, counting down.
GGTGAGTTTTAAGTGTCTCTTGAAGGAGGCGATTGAGGTGATGCTGCGAATGTGCAGAGGGACCTCGTTCCAGACTGTTGGGGCTGCCACCGAGAAGCGGCGCATAGACGTGACCATCCTGGATCTTGGTAACAAAAGGAGGTCGTGAGTCACGCTGCGCAGGCATCTGCCGTGTGCTGAGCTGCAAATTGTCAATAATGAAGAAAGGTATGGTGGGCAGGCGGATATGAAGGCATTGTGGCAGAGGCAGGCGGTCTTGTATGTGACCCTACTGGCGATGGGTAGCCAGTTGATTGGTTTTACCTCTTAATCTCTCGTGTCAGGTCAGAGGTTTTACCTCTAAATCTCTCGTGTCAGGTCAGAGGTTTTACCTCTCAATCTCACGTGACGGGGATGAGTGTGGCTCCTCCTTGACTGCTACACCCAACAATAAAAGCAGTGCGAGCATGCGAGCCAAGAGATGTAACCGAACCCGCGATGATGACCAAGGGGAAGGGAAAAGTGGCCCAGGTCTCTGTGTGCAGGCACAAGGGCATGGCTGAGCAGCTCGAGCAGGTAAAAGTAGCCCAGCTTCCAATCATGAGATCATGACTTAATCTCATCAACACAGGATCAACTCAGAATTACCGTCATCTAGTCAAGGTCATAACTATAAGCACTGAATTGGGAGGCTGGGCTTGTGATCATCCTGTGGATATATACAGGTCTCTGTTATAGGAATGAGTAATTAATTTTCAGCATGTGCTGAGGATTGCCAGTGGAGCGGGGGAGGGCGATAAGTGCCACTCAATGCTCACGTGTACATGAGAACACATTGGGGACTTGTTATGACTTCATCATGGGACCTCCTTTGCCAGTACCAAAATATGAGAATAGGTTTTCCCATTTTTTTTCTCGCAACAAAACAGGTGTTGAGATGCTAAAACACCAAACTGAAACCTTTTACAAGGAATCATGGCCTTTTGGCGTCCTCTGGTCTAACACCGTTTTGAGACGAGGCTCAAAAGAAAGCGGTCTCTGGTGTGGACCAATCAATTTCAAGGATAATGCATATATTATCAGAGTACGTTTTTTTTTTGCATTCTGACCACAATTATTGTGGTTAATGCAGACATGATTCCTTGTAAAAGGTTTCAGTTTGGTGTCTTAAGATCTTAACACCTGTTTTGTTGCCAGAAAAAAGGGGAAAACCCCATTCTCATATTTTGTTTCGACTTATTGAGTCTTAGGAAGCCAGGTGCTCAGGACGACGTTGAGGAGTCTGAGCTATGGGAAGACATTTTGCGGTGACCACAACATTGCTGATGGTGAATTGATGTCTGTAGAGGTCTTTCTTTGAGTTTTTGGAGGAATCCAAATCCAGAAATATGAGTTTGGGAAGGATTCTGTGAGTAGGTATTTTAATAGAGTCTTTAAAAAGTCATAAAATACACCTGCAGCCAAAGCACATTCACGATTGTATAAACATCATACAGCTGCATTCAATATCACAGGGCTTTGATCCTGGTGAGGTTACACCTGTAAGTATTGCACGTTAAACCGGTGAAAAATGTACCTGAGCCCCAACATTCCCGGGGACAATGTCTGCACGCACACCTGCACCAAGTTACTCCATGTTAAATTCAATTATCCATTCATATCAAAATCTTTCACTCTATTGTTGCTGTTCAGCTGTGTGCAGTTTCTCTTCAGGGCCCTGCGCCCTTGGTTGTGTGTGTATGTGTGTGCGTGGGTTACACTATGACTCACGATTTGGCCAACACACAGTACTTAACTCGCGTAAAAAGGGCTTCTTGGGATTGTTAATGCCTAAAAGCGGATGGGATGGCTGGTTTAACATACCCTTTGAAGGGCAGCGCACTTCTGACAATGCCATGCCCAGGGCACGAAGCCAGGGGGGGCGGGGGTGGCCTAGTGCGCGGCGCGTTAACGTGTCAAGCGTCGGTGCCAACGCGGTCTCCCGCGGCATCTACTCGCGCCCGGTGCTTTACGCTCGCTGTCCCCCCCCCCCACCCACCCTCGCAGGTGTACTCCCCGCAGCAGGGCGACTCGCGACCCATGATGGGCTCCCCTCCGCCGCCTCAGCCCAGCCTGCCTTCCCCGCAGGGACAGCCGCCCCCGCACCGGTCGTGCGTCCGCGCCGGCTGCCCCAACCCGCCGGCTCCCAGCGCCGACTGGGACAGCAGCTACTGCAGCAGCGAGTGCGTGGTCCACCACTGCAGGTGTGCGTGCTGCCACCTGTTTGTCACTGTGCATGCTTGTGACTCGGCCTAGTGGCGGGGGGTAGTGGTTGGCGCTACGAACCCTCGGTGGGCCGAATTCGATTCCCGCTCGTGGCCAACATCGGTGACGAATATCTGAACCGGGTCATGGGCCTCCACTAGGTCCACTCGGCCTCATATGAGTACCTGATGCGGTGTGTAAACATCAGCACTGGGAAGACAAAGGCGGCTGGAAATGCTGTTGGCCACCCAATGCCTTCATGTGCCATGCCGGCCTTTATAGGTGCTCGCTAACAGCACCTTTGTGACTTGGCCTAGTGGCTGGCAATATTGTCAGTGAGACGCATTTTGCATTGGGCCTGACAACGCTTTTGTCAGTGGATAATATCAACTGAGGCCTATAGCCTTTCGTTAACTGAATTTTAGCATCTCCATGCTCAAGCAAGGATTGCGTGGTGCCCATTTTCTGGTGGCCTTGTACCAGTGGTAAACATTCCACATTCCTATGCCAAGATTAAATATTTATATTTGACTTATGAAGACTCTTTGAGACCGAGATAATTGGGCCCAATGTGCACTCGGAAGACAATCCCAGTATTTTTAATTATCCGCAGTTGAATCCTGAAAATGTTGACAGAACTGCCCCTTTATGTTGCTACGATTTATTTAGCCTCTCCTGAAAAAGAGATAAGTATGAATTCTCTCCCTCGGCCAAGTACAAAAAAAAATTGGATTTCGTTTTTAAGGTCACGTTCTCTGTTGTCGGTGTTACCCAAGGCTCAGCTTACTTCCAACGCTGTTGTAATGTTATCGTTGGTGTATACTATAAATCAATGGTTATTAGCTGGAACAGAGTGACGTTATGAGATTGGCTCAGCAAAGAGGTACTATATTTCACTCGAGCTACAACACATGCCTCTTTGGTGCATTTATCACGGCTGCAGTTATTACTCTTTTATATCCCAGGTGTTTTTCCTTAGCTACAGCTAAACGCAACTGAAAATGCAAGTTAGGGATTATGTGGGGAACACAGCTGTCCCAAGTCTGGATCATACCCCTTATGCAAGCTTTTGAGATGTTCAATGATGCAGGTGCGCTAATCCAAAAGAAGTTGAATGGACCAGTATGTAAATTCACAGCGCATTAACTACGCATGAGCTTGAAAGCAGTGTGTCCTACATTACATTTAGATGGAATTGAGTAATCAACCCTTGCAAACAAAAGCCTTTGCAAGCTCACACATTTTCCTCCATTTCTTATAGGGCCCCATTGAATTAATTTCCATAATCCCATAGATTTATTTTCAGTATGGAAATATTACTGGGGTGAGTTTTACATTTAGACTGTGTTGCATAATGTAGCCCAAACAGGAACTGATCTTTTAAGCATTTCAGAAAGGAGGAAGATACATTTTGTAGCTTGTTTCATGAGAGGTTTCAGAATGAGGTGTATACTCATTTGCCCACCTCCTTGATTTGTTTTAAGGAAAGTTTTGCGTGACTAGGCATTCTTGCATTTCCATTTGGTGGCATTCCTCTGAGATCATGGTGGGGTGTTTTTTTTGTTGTTAAGTGAAACAAACAGCATTTGGTGCTTTCGAGCAGCAGATTGTTTCTAAGTGTGGGTCGATAGACCGTTTAGATGCGCAAAGTCTGGTCACGTCTTACCCTGAGCGTACGGCAGGAGGGGTAGACATAGCGGAGAGCAGCTGTGCCATGTGTTTACGAGCGCACGTGAACGTGTCCTCGTGTGCGCATGTGTGAGATGTACACGTTTCTTATTTGTGGGTGTTGCCGACGTTGATCTGTGGCCCATTCTTTAGCCGAAGAGAGCGCTGTGTTTTATTGTGCATTCCACACCCTTACAAAGCGACATATGCTTGCCACAATCAACCGTCAGATTCCTACAAGGGTCTAAAGCTCTATTGATTTGGAACAACAACAAAAAATACAAGTGGCATTTGAAACTGTTCAGACTAATTGTCCCTTTGTTTCTGTCCCTGCAGAGATGTGTTTATGGCTTGGGTGGCGGGAAGAAACCAGAGCAATGCTGCTCCTGTCAAGTGAAGCCACTGGACGGGACACTGACTGAAGCGTTGTGTGCTTTGCAGTGATTGCTGGAACTTGAAAAACGATGATTCAAAAAGGAAAGTACGCAGATCAGAGTGGGAAGGGTGACTCTCGCGCCGACACAGGGACGCTGTCTGGATTTTCTTCTCTCCCGAAGGCGAAACACATAACTGTACTGCGTCACGTCACGCAAGTTCTCTTTTAAACCCTGTAGAAATTATTATCCCTTATCCTCTCTACGCTTTAACTGAACACCTGTGTTTTGATATATCACTACATGTAAATGTTCTACGGTTACCACTTGCTGCGAGCAAAGCTAATCGTTAGTGTAAAAGCCACACGTGTAAAGGATGGTGCTTTTTTTTTCTTCTGTTTGTGACGCTATCAGTTATCGGATGTACAGCCCATATATGTGAAAAACACAGACAAACAGACCACAAACCTTGCGCCGACAGTTGATAACTACAGCACAGTTTACCAAAACGAGCAGCAGCAACCTCTCGGAGCCGGGGCTGACTGTGCTAATCCACGCCGCATTGTCGGGCGCATCGAGAAAAAAAAAAACATTTCACTGTTGTACATTCACAGAGAACGACTGAACAGACGATGGCACCGGACGAATGCATTTGTGCGACGCTTGACCACTTGTCATGCTTATCCCCTGCCCAAGTCGCAGGGTGCACTGGGTGCACTGGTGCAACCAGTCGGAAGGGAGGGGGCGGCACCCTGCTTTCTTCATTTTTTGATCCCACGGTGACCCTGGTCGGCACAGACCCGAATGCGGATATTGTTGCATTTATCAGACACTTTACCAGGCTATGATGTGTGGAAGAAGACACACGGGGGATTTAATTCTGTGTGTTAGCCTCATTAACTGAACTGGGGGTGAGGGGGGGGGGGTCTGGCAGGGGCTTCAGTAAATGACTCTCCCACACGTTTCATCGCTATGGTTTTTTTTTCTATAAGGTGCCTGTCTGCCTGTCTGTCTGTCTTTTTTTTATCTGCTATATAAATGTGTGTAATGCACGGATTGCTATTTAAGAAATGAAAAAAAAATGTAAAAACAGAAAAAAATGTACTTTGAAATGGAGAGCTGGGAATCCACTGCCAAGGCAAACATTAAGACATTAATGTGGTTTTCAGTTGGCCGTAGATAAATTGAAAAAATGGCAGTGTACAAATTGTGCGTGCATCATATATATACACATACCTGGCTGCCAAGAGGGTAGAACCTCGCATTCAGTATCTCCTCCTTTGCTGTTGGGGTTTTCGTTTTTCTGTTTTTGCAAATTTTGCAATCTTAGCACTTGTTTGTTGGAGCTGTATGTGGCTGAACAAATGTACTTGTAAGTTGTGGCAAATAAAATAAAAACAAAAAAATTCCAGCCTGGGTTACCTAGGGCTTTACGAGATAATTTGTAAAAAAAAAAATAACGTGGTGATGATGTTTTTTTCTTTTCTAGCGAAGAAAATACACCGGAAAAAAAATGTTTGGGATTTGTAAAGTAAGATGAAAACACAATTAAAACAAACCATGCTTTTTAGCTCTCCGTTTAAACCACACCTTATATTCTGCTACCAAAAAATGAAAAAAAACCAGTGAAAATATTTACATTTTGTAATCTACGGTATATTGCAGAAGTTAATATAGCTTTTTTGTATGTCGTCGTGTGTAGAATAAAAAAGATAAATCCGCCAGATTTTTAAGTGAAATCCATTTGCATTAAATGCCAAAATAGCTTTCTAATTGACTGCTGGGGGTATAGTTTTAACAGAGGGGGTGTTGAAGTTGGCTCCATGTAGCCTTAAAAGCATTCAATGGTATAATATGATGTAATAAATTAAATGTTTCTGTTTCTTATTTAATTTTGTTTTTGTATTTGAAAATGAGGCTTTATTTAAACTGTAATAATGACATTTTAAGGAGGTCATCACCATCTTTTAAAACATTTCTCTTGTTTAGTGTAAATCAGTCTTTCGGATTTGGTGGTATTATTGTTATTATTATTTGTTTGTAATTTTTTGGGCCACAATAAATTAAGTCATCACAAAATGTGACTCCACGTGTGGCTGTGTGATTTGTCGGAGAACATGAATCCACACTGGTACCCTGGTTGCGGATGATTTGTAAGCAACACTGGCCCTTTGAAAGCGACTGAAACAACACAACTTTTTTCCCAGCAGCTGCTTCAGCATTTATTTAGCAGTAAACACATAGTGTAAGGGAATTAAAATGAAGGTAAAACACAGTACGGGTGAAATTGTTGGCAGATAACCTGCCCATCAGAACTGAAGGTCCTTAATAGTGGATTAAGTGTGGAAACGGAAAGAGATTTAGCCTTGCCTAAGGAGGCCTGTCATTCTGACAGCTATTGCCTCTGACACCCTGGGTTCTAAAGCTGTCATCACAGAAAAAAACCGATCAATTTCTTCAAATGTATAAGGGCCAGTAAAACCCCTTTCTGAGTTAGATTTTTTTTAAGTATGCAAAGACTTCAACTAGCTGCAGTACTTCAAGCTGTAAATGCAATAACTCCTAATTATACCTGTGAAAATATTATATGACCTGCAAGAAACCTGTCCTATGTCAGGAACACTCAAATGTAAACTTAGTACAATAGTTAATTAAGAAATAGAGGATCTGCTACCTGCCTTAACTTTATGGCAGCGTGGCTTAAGTGTTTGAAGTTGGTTACCTCCGTGTATTCTGATACGTAATAATTTACATTTATAAGGTGCAATTCATCAAAGGAGCTCAGTGCGCCTAGTTCATTATAGAACAACCAATCTGTCTCGCAGTGCGTGTTCATTCTGGTTGTCATGGTACCGCATTTGTACACGATGAGTCAGTTCTGCAGGAGTTTGCTTGCAGACTGAAAGTCACTTTATGCGAGTAAAGGTGCAGCAATGAACGTTCTTGCTCACTCCACTGCCAACAGAGGTCCTATGAGGAGACGAAGCTTCAAAGATGCCCCCCCCTAAGCAGGATATTTTGGCCAGTTTTATTCTGGCCTGGTTTCTTGGAAGAGACTATAGAAACTTGTACGCAATATACAATATAGCATTATTTATGTATTCGGGGCCGTCCATAAATGACGTCACGCGATTTTGGAAGATTTTTACCCCCCCCCCTCCGTCACAAAAGTCAGACCCCCCCCCCTCAAATATGACGTCACAAAGCTCTGCCCCCCCCCCTCCCAAAAAAATAAAACATGCTTCAAATCGCTTTAAACTATTGTCATTGTAGTGCGTATTTAATGTGGCGCTGCACTCTGATTGTTGTAGGAGTAAACATGTATTAAAATGTCTACTTAATTAACGTATTGTCTATATTTATTTAAAGTTGCGCATTTTGATGTGACGTCACATTTCTCACCTCGTCACACATCGTCACAAATGTCTGATCCCCCCCCCCCCCCAGGCGAGTGACGTCATTTATGGACGGCCTCTTACATTAGGTTATCAGCAAATAATGCAGGAATCAAAATATATCTAAATAACTTGTAAGTTAGTGTTTTTCCCGCGCACCTCTGATTATCACGGTTGACTACGTAAGGTGCGAAAGAAGTTCAACAACATACACGACTTATGTAATTCATATCCTTTTCACTGTCTTTTTGACCACCCTGCGTACATGAAGCAGAGAACCTGGGACATTTCTGTTCATTAGGGAGGGAGTCGAAAGTAAACCAAGATGAAGATGAAGGGAGTAAACATCGGGAGCTAGTAAATACAGGGAGCTGGCCTTGCTGAGCTCCGCACGTGGTTCTTGGCATTGTTGTTTGTCAGGCTTGAATGAATGCTCCCAAGTGCACATGGGAATTCTTTCAGTGTGCTTGCGTACATTTTGACATAAGCCTTCCTAATCCTCTCTCTACTTTTGTCCGTTATTATGCATTGGGAAAAAAAATTATGCATTGGTGGTATTTTATGATCTTGGCCTCGTAAATAAAACAATCCACTGCTGAATGAAGACTTTCCACATGTGATATCGGTCATGATTTTTTTTTACCACACCTTAACATAGTGGGATGCATGTATCTTTGCATTATGTCTTTGCTGACCTATAAAATCATCTCGTTATGGAAAAAAACATCTCATAGATCAAAAGCGGAGAAATGGCATGGCGTATTTTCATGTCTTGTCAATACTCTACTGCTTTGGGTTAAAATGTTCTCTGGAGCATTGCCTGGTCATGCAAAGAAGAAGGTAAGTTCTAAATGCCTTATTTATTAGTAATCTGAATCAATTTCAATATGCAGTGTGTGTTTGTGTCTGGGGTTTTTAATGGGGGGAGCGATCGTGTAGTGGCTACCTGAAATTGATTCCGTTCACAGCTCAAATCAGTGATGTTTATCTGGACTAGTTTCGGGCCTCCCCGAGGTCGAATCAGCCTTAATTGAGTACCTGATAGAGTGAGTAAACACTCGGTACTAGGTAAACCGGTGGCCATCCGTGGTGCTGACCACATCATGCACCATGGATCGCTCTGGTAAAATAGCCGAGAAACTGGCTAATCGGCATCAAATCAAACTCTCATGTGCCGTGGGGACCTTTAATAGGTGCTTGCAAACAGCACTTACCTCAAAAGCATGTGTAGGCTTTAGCAGGGTGTCTGTGTTCACATTGTTGGAACGAAAAGGAAATGTATCATGGTATCTAATACACGTAGGTTGTTCTAGTGACTGCAAGGATTCATATTTTTAGGTTTTTTCGGTAAAGTCACGTAGGTAAAAAATTAAAATTAATAAAAGTAAAATAAAAAATAAAATAAAAATCACGACGTTTCGGAGGCAACACAAGCTTCCGTCTTCAGGTGGAACCGTCACAGCACGACTGCTGCATCTTACCGAAAAAACCTAAGAATATGATAACTTTCTTTTTCATCTGCCAATTCTACAATGCACCGATAACCATGTAGTTCCTGAATTGCAATTGGCCTTAAAAGTCAACTTTAAATCATATGTGAATGAAGTCAACAGTGCTTGGATGGCAGAGAGACCAATCTCTGCCATAGGAACGGGGAATGTACACCTATCTCAGAGCTGCGGAGATATGCATCACCCATTGCTTGTTTGAACGTCAGCGATTTAAACATATACTGGAATTAAGCTACGACAATTGGCCTTAGTTATAACTAAACTTGTCGGTAACTAGTATTCTTCGTCTGGTTATATAAGCCACGGCAAGTTACAAAATTTGTTCTCAAAGCAAGTGAGTGGGTTATTCGCGATTATGCTGTGTGGCGCGTGTGCCACTCGGGCGCTGAAGCTTTCAGACATATTGCAAAATTCGGTCAAAGGCCGAATCCAGCGACAGGCCCGTGACCTCTGTTATTGTCGACTTTGACCTCTGTGATAGGTGCCGTTACTTTGATGTTACCTCCGCCGTGCTGTCCGCACATTTTGTTGCAGGCCCACAGAGATGCAATGATCCCAGCAAAAGTGTTTTGATCATGAATCAAATACCTGATTTACGCAGCCAACTAACGCTTATTGGCACTTTGGCCATTACGTAAGCGGCTCTATTGGCTTATTGGTTTGACCTGAGGCTCCTCTAAAGTCGTATTCCCTGTGGCTGATCAACCTCACACTCTCTTGATTGGCAGCAAGGAACGACTTCATTAGGACAAAGAGCTCAAGTTGGCAAATACACTCTCCCTTGATGTTAACTGACATCTTAAATAAATTATGTTAATAGATTTCCCCCCCCAAATAAGTAGGTGCAGATCACGTTAGGGCAGGAAGAGATTAAACGGCCTTGTTTTGTTAAGGCATGGCAAGCCTTGTAACATTCAAAAACAAATCTATACTTTTACAATTTAAAAAGTAAACTTCACAAACTTGTTATGTTAAGGTTAAAGCTTTTCGTTTGGGGAGAAAACAAATTATGTATGTGGAATATAAATAATACGGTTCGAGGATACGAATGTACAGTCCTGTGTTCACAAAAGAAAAACTTTCTTTAATAAAAACCCGTGATGTATTTTTTTTACAGGTCACACCTGTTTGATTGACTTTTCAAACATAACCTTGTGTTTACAAAACACAACGCTGCCTGTGCAAGATGACACATTTTTTTTTCCAAATGTCAGATTTTTCCTTCACCCACCCCCACAACCTCATCGTTTGTTGTTGATGGGTGAGGTGTGCTTCACTTAGCAAGCTGTCTTTATGATCAAAAGCAGACCATTTTAAAGCATGTGTCTCCTGGGTATGACAAACAGCTGTAGAAAGTAGGCCTTCAATTAGCCCCCAGGCAAACTTTAATTGTCATCTAATTATTGTCAAGGTTGCTTGCCAACAAACAGAAGGCGGTGAATCTGTTAGCATCAATAAAAGTAAAAATAAAAAAAACTAATCAAACCATTAAAATGTCACACCCCCCCCCCCTTCTCTCTGCTCACATCAGTTGTGTAATGATGTGGTATTGCTAAACTACAAACAAAAAGGAACGTTGGGACATGCCATTCACTATTGAGGAAACATGTTAACTTTAGGGCATCTGCTCACTTGCTTAATGGCTTTGGTGGCTACTTTGGTTTTGTTATCATTTGTGTTGTTTCTCGTCATGCCATCTGCGCACTAATACATCTGAATGCATGCTACTGCTGCCATATTCCCTTTCCCCCTAGTCATGGTGTTACAGTAGCGCATATTCATTGTTCGCACGAGGGAGTACAAATCGCAAAGCAGACAAGCCAAGAATGGTGTGTTGCCCAGAGCAGATGTTCCCAAGCTCTCGATGAGACCTCCGATGCTTGCTTTACAGCGGCCAAACTCTTGCACAACCGTCCAAAGACGCATTCCATGTTAAGTTAAACACAAGCCTCGCAAACTTGGCATAGTTCAATTAATGCATTACAAAAATAGCAAGTTGCTCACATTCCTGTGCGCTTTTTATTTTTAGGTTCCAAGGCAACTGTTTTCTAAAAATTTACATCAACCTTTGTTAAAATCAAACATGAAACGGTGCTTGTAAAAGGAGACAGTGGCGGGCCTAGTTTAAAATTCTGGATCGTATTTCACAAGTTCACTCCGAGGATTTTAAATTATTTACGGAATAAATTAAATGCATAGTACCAGTAATTCCAGTTCTCTAATGAGAAACAAAGCAGGTGCTGAAAAGCATGAGGCAGTATACCGGCAAGGCAGTTCAACAAACAGTCACCTTTGACTTCCACAAAGGAAACCACCAGCAAATAAGAAATTGGGCTGCACTTTCTGATAAGATATTGTACAGTTCTTTACTAAAAACAAACCCATGTGTTCACTGATAAGTGTGTTATTGTTTTTTTTTTATAATTCACTATTTATTTTAAATCTGGTATACGATATGTTTATTATTATTCTTATCATTGAGTTTATTTTTTATTTTTGTATGCATTTAATTATTCTTGCTCCGTTGTCCAATGTTACTTTTAGTTGTATTAATATTAATACGGATAGATGCATTCCGTCTTGCCAAGCAGAATTTTGATATTGGCTTCAGCATTGCCAACATCATTATACCAACATCCATCAACCTCACCTGAAAGCATTGCCAGCCCTTTTACAAGAAAAGGGGGGGGGGGGATGAAGAGTACATCACAGTATGAAGCATATGCATTTTTTATAATGTTCTTGATTTATTAATATTGCAACACTGCACCTAGGGTATTTGATTTATGCCTGTTAATCCACAAGCATGTTGCAGAGATATTTAAGCTGCCGAAAAGTATTCTTTATGGGGTACTTATTTTAAAATTTGGAGAGAACTTGCCGGAACACAATACTTGTTTAATAAAGCTGAGAGATAAGGAGTGCAATGCTGTCATGTAACCTTTCAGTTTGTATGATATATTCTGATGCTCTTTGCGTTGTTGTTGTCTTTGAGGATGCTATTATCAAAGGTCCCCACTCACAGTCTCACGGGGTAAGACAGTTGACCAATTTTATCCTTTAATCTTGTGGCCCTAAATTGTTTTACTTGCCTCCAGCGTGTATACCACAAAATTTGATTCCAGCATGAGTCTGTTTGACATCAAATTAGACCAGTGCCTGGAGCACAGGGGCCTCACAATGCCTTGGCATGCCCCTAAATAACACCAACAAGACATACGCTGTTTGTTATAGAACTCGTCGTTTGGCAGGTAAGCTTACAGAATGAACTGAAACACGCAACATACAGCCAGCATTTTACAGGCACTCGCACACACACGTTCAAGCACATGTAAAAACACAGAAGACACGCATACACACGTGTGTGTGTGTGTGTATATAAGTAAAGGCAAATATCATTGTACTGTCTTGCCTTATAGACGATTTGTGGAAGTTGTGTTAGTGAGCACCTATTAATGCCAGAAGGTGCACAGAGAGGTGGCGTTGCAAGCAATGCCCCTGAATAATTTTGTCTTCCCGTGACGGATGTTTGCACACTCGCATCAGCTACTCATTTTAGGCCGAGTCAACCTATGGCAGGCGCAGGAGCAGACATCGCTCACCAATGATGCTCTCCATGGTCAGGAACCAAACTCAGGGGAGCCACGTTTTGCAGCGCGATGCGCCCCAATCACGACACAATCACTCCCCACACAGCCACACACAGCAGCAGCAACAACAACTACAGCCACCATGTGCCACTAAGCGAGGCTGATATCACCAGAGCACTAGTGCCAGAGGAGGTGCATTTGGAGACCACGTGACAGTGTCAAAGGCTCAAATGCTGGCAGGAGATCATGGAACAGATGCAGGTGTTATGGGTTAACTGAATGAGATGACTGGCAGATGACTGAGACACAGGCACGAGCGCATACACACACACACACGCGCGCGTATGCACACGTGCCTTTGTGTTAGCTCACCTGCACCACTGAATTTAAGAGGGGGAGCTAGGCATAGGAAGGGAGGGGGGGCCGGGCTGCTGGGGTGGATCGCGCCTGTGGTCTTTGGAGGTCGTCCCTCACATGGCCCCTGACACATTGTCGTGGGTGAATATGGCGGAGTGTTTAAATGTGAAGTGTCTTAATGGCTCCCCTAAGCCAGGTCTGACAGATACCAGCCTGTTTTTTTTTTAAAGGCAGGGCCTCCGGGCCGCATTCTTACCACATGTAAGGTCATGTCATCTGCCGCATAGTGCAGCCTTAGCAGCTGTGTACAGACAATGCGAAAGCCAATTTGTATTATAGCACACAATTGAGATCACACAATTCCTTTTTACAATGCACTTGGTGAGTGTCGCAAAAGTGGAAAACATATCCCTCTGCTTCGTCCCTTATATATAAAAATATATATATACGGGGTCGTAAAACCCATTGGGCTACGTGCACAACGCAAGATCACATTCTCAATAAGTTCGTGGGGTTTGATGAACAAAAACGCATTTAATTACTCGTTTAAGTGAAAGTGTATTATTTATGCATGTATGCTCACTCAGTGTTGATTCATGAACCTTATTAAAAGTTAACCATGCAACCTTTGCTCCCAATGAAAACTATCTAAGAATGGCTACATTTGAGCTAACCTTTATACATGCATTTAATATATAATGGCTTCAACATAAAAGGGAATACAGTTCATTAAAACAAACAAGGTGGTGAATTATTTTTGAGGACTTTAATAGCATGTGTAATGGCATTCTATTACAATCGGGTATTAACTAAAGTGTGTGCTATTAAAATTGTTGATGTTGTTGTTGCAAAAGAGCTTACCCGTATTCATAAATCCTTTTTTGGAAAGTGTCATGGTGTTGAGAAAACTTATCCCTTCCTCTTGTAAATGATCGAGATGAAAACCACAGCCGCTGACAGAGAGATGAATAGATCTTCCCTGAGAGCTGTTTTTCTGCCACCTTATTTCATTATAAAAAATAAGACGGCGTTCCATCTTAATCAGGGACACTGTCGCCTACAATACCCAATGATGGCTCTCGCTGTTGTCTGCCATCCAAGCATAAGTTATGTACAATTTCACGAAACAAACATTTGCTGAAAATGTACCGTGCCGTGAGAGTGAATGTTAATTATACTCTTAGTTCTTTCGGTAAAGTCACGTAGGTAAAAATCTAATTTAAATTGATACAAATAAAATAATAAAAATCACGACGTTTCGGAGGCAACACAAGCCTCCAGAACGTCGTGATTTTTATTTGATTTTTATTAATTTTAATTTCATTTTTTACCTACGTGACTTTACAGAAAGAACTAAGAGTATGAATCCTTGCAGTCACGAAAGCTTCAAATCTAGGAATGTTAATTATGTTTGGTGGCGAGCGGTGGCACCATGATTCGGAGTGGACAGCAATTTCAAACCTGAGTTTTCATTCTTAAGCACGGCTAAACAATCAGTGGTGAGTGATATCTGAACTGGTCATCCGAAGCCACACGAACCGGCGTGGCGAATTATGGTCAAGCAATCCCAATATATACGGACGCAGCGTCGGGGAGGCCTTTATCCATCATAGTTTTAATGATAATTATTTGATCTTGATTTGAAGCTTTCGTGACTGTAGGAATCCTATACTCTATGGTTCTTTCGGTAAAGTCACGTAGGTAGTAGAAAAATGTTAAAATAAAATTAAAATAAAATAATATATGATGGTTCAGCAGTTCCACTGCTGGATATTTTTTTTTCCGCCTGAGGACGACCACTTGTGTTGCGATCGAAACGTCGTGATATATTATTTTTTGTTTTATTTTATTATTTTTCTACCTACGTGACTTTACCGAAAGAACCAAAGAGTATGATGATTATTTAGATATGTGTTAGTGATGACGCACGCAGCAGTTTGCAATCTGGTGGCTTGAACAATGTGTGGGCGGATCATGTTGCCATCTTGTTAGGTTGTAGCGCCACAACATAGGTGTCACAAACTGTATTACAAGGAGTTTGTTCAATAGCGACGAGGCATTGCGTGATTTTCACCCTTGAGTATTTAATTTGTGACGTATTCATGCCTTTCTTTTATCTTGAAAATCAAAGTACTGAGACCCAATATAACTTTAGGAGGTGCCTGCATTGAGATGTTTGGACAATTCCTTTCATAAGTATTTAGCATGTGGGAGGACATCTGGAGAAAATCCCACTCACGTAAGGAGATAACACTCAAATATCTGTAATAGAGATTGTTTTGGGTTAGATCACGTAAATATCAACGTGTCCTTAAACCCGCCACCACCCGACACAGCCAATTAGTAAGGTTTGTCACGTAATCAAAACATGCCGATTTGTTACTAGTACAGCTCATCGGTGTGTTGGAGAGTAACCCCACAACATTTACAATTCGAGTAGTGACGTTTTGCCAGTAATTACAACCAGCATCATCAGGCCACAGCTAGATTTGTGGCGGTTTTAACGGCACATTTATAATTAAGGCAATCAAACCCCAAAAAACATCTACCATGGATAACATTGGTTGTGAAAGCCTACGTGTTATACTGACTCGAACATCTTCATTGGCAGATTCAACTATTTATTGACGGACTGCCATCTCCTGGCCATATTGCAGCCCAAACATTTGGAGGGGTAGGCGGGGGGGAGGGTCACATTTTGATTCAAGAATGTATTTTTGTTGCCATTCTCTCGTGGCCGCGCAGGATTCACACGATGGCGAGCACATTGGATGACCATGGCATAGGGAGGCCTCCGTTGCAGCCGTGCATTTGATGGCCTCGTGTTATTATTTAGCAAGCCACCCACATGGGGGTGTTATTCTTTGAATGCAACAGTCTACTTAACCTTGCTCACAAATAAAAAAAAAACCACTCACGTTAAAGGGATTGGTAACGTATTCCAAAGTAGCGTCCTCCTGAAATGTAGTCCTGAGACTTGGTGAGGCTCAGTAAAAGTTAGAGGTGCAGCGCTGATATTTCTTGCTCAGACTATTGCTGGTGGACGAGTCTTCCGACTTGAGGGTGCTCTTGAGAGTCCCTCTAGACATTATGTTAGCCTAACTATTCACACTGACCAGACGTCTTGGAAGAGGTGGGTGGGTACCGACACTTTTCCCCCCACCAAACACGTACTCCCGATTGACTGTGTTGTGCCCATATATATTGCTGGTGTTGGCAGAGGCCCTGCACCGGGAAATCAGTATTGTAAAGGCGTGTTGCTCTGTGCTCATTTTAATGAGCCATCTAAATTGTTACAAAATGTTGCAGTGAGAGAAATCGAGGCAGGAGGGGTAACATGAAGGAGGTTGTCAGATGTCATGTTGAGTGTGAGTAGAATAAAAAAAGCTCATACCATAAAAAACCCTGAAGGTCATAAGCCTGATATGATATTAAGATTGCTTAGTATTAGCATAATAATCATACATTATTAATAATAATACGTGTAATGGGTGTCTTAGTGCTGACTGTGATTGCAAAGTGAAGCACAGTGCTTTCTTAATTAACCTTATCAGGTATAAAAATATATATTTTATAAACTGTAACTATAAATGTGTTAGGCATATGGATAAATGTTCTTTCAAACATTGGGGCAATGTTATAGCCATCGTCAGCCCCAAGGTTGTGGATGAAGGCTCCTCCCCACAATCTCTCGGTCATGGGACTTGTTTGACCATACTTCACCATGCTGGACAGTGCAGGTTCGTTAAGTGGAGACCCAGAAGTGGTACAAATGTGACGTGCCACTGATGTTAGCCATTGAAAGAAGTCCGGCCAAACATAGCACGTGACCAAACAGAGGTCACTGGGCTCATCATGGAATGCACTAACATTACAAAAGCAACTTCTTCTTCTTCTTCTTCTTCCTAGCGTTGTTCCCGCTGTGGCGCAGGGTCCGCTTTTCGGCATTGTCTTCTCCATTTGGCTCGGTCCAGGGCATCTTCAGGGGATGCGTTGACCGTCTTCATGTCTTCCTTTATTCGGTCCATCCATCGCTTCTTCGGACGTCCGCGTGGACGGCGGCCCTCTGGCTCAATACGCACGGCAGTCTTGGCCACTGATGACTCTTCACTTCGCATCACATGGCCGTACCACCGAAGCCTTGCACTAACATTACAAAAGCAACTATGTCTTGGAATACATTCTCCTTATTTCGATTATTGCATAATAATGTATAATACATTTAAATATCGTGCATGTCAAGTCCTTGGATTATTTATTTTTTAAGACTCCTTTTGACCATGTAGCCATTCATTTTTCAGTAACAGTAGTGATAACACTCTGTCCCTGGGTAGTAAGTGTTATTTCCTAATTGCTAATGCCTCAAAAGTACAGAACAGTTTTATTATTCCCCACAAATGTTGCTTTTGTGACCAGGACAATGATATTTTGAAATGTACCTATTTTACAGAACATTCCAGATAGATTCAGTGCTGATCAAACTTGGAGTAACTTCTAGAACATTCTAGAACTTTCCAGTAATATAAATAGTAGTATAAATACAAGGGCCTTAAGCCCACCAGTTCAGTTTAGTTCCAGTTGCCTGAATTTATGAAGATGGTCATCTTCATAAATTAAAGGAGAACATGGGAGCGTACTCAGAGGAGCAAGGCGAAGCACTTCCACCAGGATCTACTGGACTTTGAACGCCGCTACCAAGGGACAGTATAACGAGAACATGATGGGAGACTACATTTGGGGGCTGATTCGTGAAAGTGATTTACAGTATAATTGTAAATCTCGAAACAATACTCATTTCTAAATCATTTGTGGTCTTTTTTGTATTACTTTAGTATAAATACATGTTAATTTTGATTCAAATGTTTTTTTTCTGATTTTATGTGAACAAAAAGACACAAATTCGCCCGTTTTCTCATTAAAAATAGGTAATTGCAGAATACCACTGTCCTGGTCACAAAAGCAAAGTTTGTGGGGAATAATAGCCATTTTCTATACTTTTTAGGCATAAGCAATTACGAAAAAAACACTTACTACCCAGGAACAAAAATTGCATTACATAGTGTAATCATTGGGGTATTTTTTGGGGTAGGGTCTGCATTAATAAATAAAAAACACATTCAGATTTGGAAAGCATGGCTATAAGGAGACATGCATGTGTGGAGTATAAGAGAAGTGCATAGGCCACTGAACAATGGGAAAACATGCTCACAGTCAGCTAGCAATCAGCAAATGCATCCTTGAAGCAAAATTATTGCACTGCACCCTGGCAGCAAAAAATTGAAAGGGCCACAGGTTTCCTTGGGGGAATTCAAACTGTACTTAGAATTGAATGCATCACATGCCTCGACTTGGTTACACAACCATTGCGATCATACTGTGCCATACACCGATTCCTCAAGTGTTGTTGCATTGCAGTAGGAGACTTGGGCGCCTCAAGACCATGTACACATTTTGATCCAGGTCCTATAATACTTTAGGTTCATGTTCTGTAAGTGAATTAATTCATATTCTTGGGTCTTTCGGTAAAGTCACGTCGATAGGTTCAAAGAAAATAATTCAGCGATTAAACAAAAAAATGCATAAAGTGCCCTACATTTTAATTGGCAATTGCACTTGTAAATTGTCGACATATGTTAATGTTTTTCACATTTGTTTTTATTGCTTTTGTAATTCTACACTTAACTTCCCCCATTGTGCAGTTTGCTTATCATTCTTTTTTAAAGTAATCTCTTTCAACTCGGGTTGAAAGTCTCTTGACAAAGAGACTTCTAGTTTCAATGAGCTCTTATCCAGTTGAAATAAATGAACATGTCTTTATTTTTTTCCAGATAAGGCCCACTAAACTATACAGCTCTTTTTCAAAAGTGACCTGGTCACAGATGATAGCTCAACGAAGTAGCTTATCATGTGGAAATGTATACCAGCTAAATACTCTAAACGCATGTTTCTAAATGCGACCACGGCGAGAACACGCAAACTTCAAATCGACAAGCGTCAGGGTTGGGATCGAACCCATCGCCTCCTGCATACCAGGCGAGGGAATTCACGTCTCGCCACTGCGGTGACCCCGTGGTGGCAGACACTGAGGCAAAGCGATACCAAGGGCCTGCTTGTGGCAATGGTTCCACCACAGGTTGGTGGAATTCTGGCCAAACCTGCACAGTTTGACACATCATCGTCGGCTCAGTCCGTGGGTGAAGCGACCGTGCTGATGCCAGCCCGCCTGCCCGGATTCTCCCCACCGGCTACCGATGTACTTGCGGAAACGATTGTGGAATGGGGCCTCCACCGATTATTCCACATAGTGAATTGGACCAGAAGCTGACATATCATATGATCTCGGCAGATACTATTTTGCCGAATTTCTTTCTTCTGCCAGAATGTCGGAGATGCGCAGAAATAAAACTGAACACGAATTAGGCCCTCGACGATACGTGTGCGTTTACAGTTAAATAAAGCCTTCCACAGGGCACATAATAATGTGCAAAGCCTGAGTGAGAGTGGGAGAGGTCTTGGAGTATCTTGTAACCGAAGCTGTTCTCTGCCAAAACGCATTGTTCTGATCTCAGTTGGAGATTCTAAGATGAAATAGTGTGCTGCTTTGTAACCAACATGGTTGAATGTTGAGGCAAAAAAAAATCTATCGCCAAAAAACTGAAATTATTTAAACATAATGAAACAACCTTGGCTAAGTTTGTAAAATATGTAATATAGCATTAATATTGACTTGGAGTTCAAGGTACGGTGGGATTTTGCTATTGGCTATCATGGTGAGGGCCTCAGCTTGTTTACAGCTTTGGTTGAAGAAACAGTAATGCATGGCTGTACAGTAGAATCATAAACTCAGCAAAGGCACTCCATAAAACCAGCAGCCCCCTCACCTTCCACGATGCACACACCACGTCGTCGTTGTTGTTGTTGTTTTAAATTGGCGGCGGGTCCAAAGTACAGAACTGTATCAAATGAAGTTCAAAGTGCATTACTGCAGCAAATTAATGAAAAATGCACTTTTAAAACCTCGAGCAGCATAGAGTATTTATTTTTCTCGACGCGTCCGCGTGTAGATGTCGAGCGCACAACAATAAAACATTATAATTTTGTTTGAAATTGGATTTCTGTCACTTTGATATTGTAAAGAAAAATCATAATGTCTTGTGTGTAGCATGCCAACTGGTTGCAGAATGTTTCAAACCCCTTAACTTGGAATGTGTAGCTCATTCAGATACACGAACAAAACAAAGAACCGCTTGTATGTTTTTTTTATTTCAGTTTTTAGATGGATGTTTAAGGTTCTTGGGAAAATGCCATTGGTGAGTGTAACTCCAAGAACATGCATTGCATGGACTTGTGGGTTCAGTTATTTTTTTCAATAAGAATTTAAATTTCTCTTCATTCACGCTCTCCACTGTACCACTACAGTGACCTGGCATCTGCACAGGGATAATAAATATACGACCCCTTTTACAACATTGGAAATAAGCACTGGCCACGTGTGTTAGCTTTACAAGTCAATTTCACTTGTGTCCAATTTGGTCTCCAGTGCAAGGCTTTTATGATACATCTGCATTGCATCTGCATTACTCATCCATAACCCAGACTCGATGTTTCATTTGAAACAAAAAGCCACTAAAACAAAGCAAACGGTTTCTAAGCAGCACCCATTATGCTTCTGCAATGGTGAGAATCGGTATATAATGTTTCGTGTATATTTATTGAAGAATAAATGCAACGAATGTCAAGAGGTAAAGGTACGGCTCTGCAATTGCTTGCTTCAGTCTACTGCTGGCGGAAGAGCCTCCGCTCGAGGGTGTCCTTGAGAATCCCTCTAGAAATGACATTTGCCTACTTTTCCCACACTGACCAGACTTTACCCCACTACTGCTGGCTATATAGAGGTGGGGGGAGGGGCCGTTTAATAAACTGGCCCATTGTTCCAACTGCTGCACCAGGAAAGAGAATCGGTCTTTGGATTGCAAGTCCAGTGTGCTAACCATTACGCCGATGAATATGGAATGAATGTACAGTTAAATAAATGTAAAGCAGTAATTCAATCCGTGTGTTATTTTCGACATATTTCATTGTGTGCAATCGGAAACTGTGCAGAAGCTGGTGTTCCTGATAACAATCGAAGATAATGCAGTTTGTGTGTATTGTAACCCACAATAAGTGTTTCAATTTATCACCAAAATGTTGTTTTGCAGCAGCTTATAACTTCGCTATAAAGAGACAACAGATTGCACAATATGCAATAAGATTCCCATTTTAAGGTGGCGTGCGTGCACAAATTGTGATAGAATGATGGTAGCTCTCTCAACCAGATGACCGCATTAAGCAGCTGTTCACATTACCTTCGGCTGGGAAATTCAAGGTAATAGTGGATGACTCCTCAAACTGGGACCATAAGCAACTGTGACACAATTCTAGATTTGAAGCTTTCGTGACTGCAAGGATTCATATTCTTAGGTTTTTCGGTAAAGTCACGTAGGTAAAACATTAAAATTAATAAAAGTAAAATAAAATAAAAATCACGACGTTTCGAAGGCAACACAAGCTTCCGTCTTCAGGTGGAACCGTCACAGCCACGACAGCTGTATCAAGTAAATGAGAGATTGCAGGAGCTACCACTCCGTTTATATAATGGTTGGAGAAGGGGGGGGGGGTAAGGGCCAAGTGCAGCACACTTTTTATTAATATGGTAAGGTGAGGCTTAAGAGGGTGAGCCTTTGTTATGGAGAGGTACGGTTTGTGACTCAAACTGTGACAAGGTGACACAGTTGTTGGTGCTATGTTCACAGCGACCAGAACGAAAAACAGATACATCTGCTTATCAACCTCCTTCCTCTTTGACTGACAACTCAGTCTACTTAAGCCATGCTTAAATCTAGAAAGCAGGAGATTTAGTATGTAAAAAAAAGCACAGCACTTATGAGTATGCACTCAATGAAGGCGGGTAAATAGATGTTTTTTTAACTGCAAAGAAAATATTAAGTTAAATTAAATAAAAAAAAACAATTACCCGCCTGTATCGATTCATCAAGTTCTCATTTCTCTGAAGCATTTTCTTTTGATCGCCTTATGTATTCCACGTTCATGGCGCTTTGTATTTTCTGCCAGTCTTTATATGTTCCACACAAAAGAGCGATTACACACGACTTTATAGTTGAACTGTAGGCGTACTGTTTGAGCGCAAGGTTCATATAATGTCTAATTGAGTCTTGTAGCGAAGTAGAACTTTGCCCGTGATCGCTTGAAACAAGCCGCCCCGGTTTCTCGGCTCTTGGCAGGAAATCTTGGGTGGCGTCATGAATAACAAAATTAAAGGGCTCAGTTAGTGCTGCCTTAGCTCTTGGGTCTTGTACATAAATTAGTAATTATATTTCCAAAGAGCCATTCTTCAGTATTTCCATGACCTGTGCCAGGCGCTAGTGGGCGTGAATACGGCTTTACCGATCTTCGAAAGGTTAACAGAGCTATTTTACCAACACATTTGAGAATAAAATTTGCCAACAAAGTTTAATTTACCCCTGAAAGTATTTCTTTTATTTGTGGGAGTCTTTTTTTTCTTTCACATTGCCATTGATTTGTCGGGCTGATTAAAAAATATTTCCGTTGGAATAAAATTTCAGTTGGATAAGCTTGGTTAAAATGGTGATACAGTAAGCCCTCGCCACTTCGCGGTTCAAGTTTTGCGGCCTCAGTGCATCGCATATTTTTCAAACTGATTTAAAGGCCTCATTATACCTGTGCAGTAACACCATCATCATCATCATTCATCATCACATTCATCGAACTGCACAGGTCTGTCATCGTCGTCATTGTCATCGTCGTCGTCGTCATTACTGGAGTCAAGTCTCAAGATACTACTGTCATTGGTGAGTGTAGAACACCATAATACGTATCGTATGAGAGAGAGAGTGAATGTATAATATCAAGGTTTTATAATTAAATAGATTTAAGTAAAATATGTATATATAAAGTATAAATATACATATTTTAAACATTCTGGTACCCACACACACATATACGGAAATTCCTAGGGGGGCCAATCCTACTTCGCGGATTTTCACCTATCGCGAGGGGTTCCGGTCCCCATTAACCGCGATAAACGAGCGATCACTGTATTTGCAAAATTCAGTTTGGCCAAACGAGCAGTAGATTTCCTCCAGTGGTATTGTGTGAATAAATCATTGTGGGTAAAGGACTGCAGTGGGACGGGACTGCTGCCTTCATAGGGAGCAGTGCTGCCTCAGATCCAGTGTGAAGCCCATGTAAACAAGTCTGTGATTCATAATTGGTTACTTTTGGGTTGGATCGTGTCGGTATACTGTCAGTTAGAGATACAAACCTCAATCACCCGACACAGCCAAACGAATCAAGTGAAAAAACAAACAAAGTGCTACTTTTCACAATTCCGGTTTGCTGAAAAATAAAATCAACTTGCACATTTGCCCACGTGACAACTTCATTTGTTTGGCTCTGTCGGACTGGTGGAGGGTTATCGGTAAGGAATGGACATTGTGCAGTATTTTCGCGGTCTCACCTAACATGAACCAATTATGAATCAGAATATTGGTCATGAAATCACGCGTACGTAAACGAGTCAAACTGTGCCCAGTGCATTGGCACTGCGGGGCCCCTACATGGAAATGGAATGCTCTGTAATCAACACCTGCAGCTGCGTAGCCGGCCTTTGCCGTTAATTAAATGACGCGCGTGTTTGAAATTTTCCTGAGGATTGTACCGTGCATTTTCGGTTTCTTTTTTTAGAGTCAAATCCCCCTTTTGGGGGCCAGCCATTGAGTCCGTCACTTAAGGATCCTGGTTACGTGGCCATAATAACCATGCATTCCTGCAAAGGCCAGATGCAGGGATGTGCAGTGAAAGTGCACTTCAAGATTGGACAACTAAACACACAAGAAACTACGATGAACACAATTTAAACGCGGCGTTTTTATGGCAGTCTGAATGTTAAGTGCACTGTATTTAACTTTATCCGACCACGCTGCTGATTAGTTCACGATCTAGTTGTAAGTGGCCCTGAATAAAACACTTTTGCTTACTTGGCAAAGCACAACTGCTTTTACCCATCTGTCGATTTTACGGAGACGAGACGCGGGTAATTATTCAAATGGTTGTGTTTTTTATTCTATTGTAAAGGTGGTCTGACATTTTTGTTCGATGTCCTGCCGACTCTGTTGAATATCCATGGGTCCTGTGGGTTTGAACACTGATTTGAGACTCCTTGTTGGTTCACTGCAAAATGGTCGAACGTTTTTTTCTACGTGGGTTCTTTAAACATCCCGTGCTCCTATTCCTACGTAGAGTACCTGCTTGCTCATACGCTCAAGCCGATTTTAAATTTATATTGAGACGTTTAAATTAATCATTAAAAGCACAAATTTCAAATATAGGAAACTGCTGTTCTGTAGCGAGAATCCCATAAAATGATGGGCTTTTTCGTTGCAATAATTAAAGTGCGCTAGTGTGTATATCAGTACAATTTGGCATGACGTGTACCGTAGATATTTTTGCTATACGTACATACATGGTATGACAGAAGCAATAGCGTTACTGTGCTTGCTTGGTGGTTAGGCATTATAACAGTGCTTATTACAGTGTTTGGGAGGCATTGCCTGTCTTTGCCTACCCTTCAAAAAGCAGAACTCTATAATAATGAGAAGTCATTGGTCATCTCAACCATAGAATCACACCGTGGATACCTACAGCCTCTTCATGAAGTTGCACATCTCATTGCTCGGTAAGAGGGTCAACGTTCTTATTTTCAAAGTCACACATTCCAGTTGCAAAACCACCACTGTATTTTGTGTGTGTGTGTGTGTGCTAATTTTCAGGAGTTGATTTGGAAAAGGCCAAAAACTGACCCGCAATTGATTGCAAGGAAAATTGAAGATCCAGTTTGCAATGTTTGAAGATTGGAAATCGTGAGAAAAGCTCATGTTGCACTCTTTTGGAGCATCCTAGTCCAGAAAATAACCCCCCCCCCCTTCATTCTGTATCTCCACACCAATGTTTTTTTAGTGTATCGTCCAATTGGCTTCCTAGAATTGTGTTCAACGCCAGCAGCCTCCAAGTGAATTCACCTGAATTTGCTTGATATCGTCGGTTATCTCGCATTCTAAGCAAGTTTGGGGCCTGTATCGGGGTCTTTAAATTGACGAGGAGATGGGAGTGCTGAGTGACACTCCCCACACGTGTGTATTTTTTCCAGGTCTTCTGATTTTCTCCCATATATACGCCAAACATCACCCGACTACAACAGCCTTAGGACTCGGTGAGGCATTCCTGGGTAAATAATTGCCAGGCACAATTGTTGCCATTCATTCAAGCAAGCAAACGCCGAACTGGATTAAACCTTTTAAGCAGAGTCAGGTTGGATAATTATACGCTGTTTTTGTTGTTGATTCAGTTGATATTGCTTCTGCTGATGGTGATAATGATGAAGATGATCCTGAAGGAAACTCCCACTGCATGCAAGAGGGAACTCGGCACCCAGAGGATATGCAAGCTTATAGAGGATAACAATCAAACAATCTGCACAGATAGATTCTAGAATGAACTTGTACTGTCATCTCTTGGCTATGTTACAGCCCAGCGGGAATTGTGAGTTTCAGCTTTCACGTGATTCTCCAACCCATCCCTCCAAAGTGATGTATGGGATGTTCCACGTCTGTGCTGGACCAGGCACCCATTTAAGTCTGAGTTGACCTAGATGAGTATTAAAACAGGTTCGTATACCACTCACCACTGATATGTGTGCCTTGGCTGATAATTATCAAACGTTAGTGATCAGGTTCATAGTGCAGTGTACACACCGCTGCATTCCCCACGTGACACAATGACAAAGGTGCTCTGTACTGTATAGTCTTTAAACAGACTATTGGGGCAAGTGCTGTTAGCTGGCACTTATGTTGGCCTGGCACGGCACACGAGGGGCTCGGTGGCTAGCACCACCCCTCGGCCAAACTTTGTCCCACCAGTGCTCATGGGGCGCCACGGTGACGAGATGTTAACGACCTCGCCCGGTATTCAAGAGGTCGTGGGTTCGATCCCAACCCTGACGCTTGTACATTTAGAGTTTGAATGTTCTTCTCGTGGTAGTGTAGTTTCTTCTCCGGGCCCTCCGGGTTTCCCCTCAACGTTTAGAATCAAGACGCGTTTCGAATATGTGGCTGCTGTAAATGTCCACGTGATAAGCCACTTCGTTGGGATATAATTTGTGGGCCAGGTCGCTTCTGAACAAAATAGCTAAATAGCTCAGTGGGCCTTACCTGGTAAAACAATAAATTGTTTCCACAAAAAATACCACTTACTCATTTAAGTCGGAGTCGACTTTGAGAGAAGACCAGAACCAATGCGCTCGCCACTGTTTCGCCTTGACTGGGAATTGAACCCAGGTGGCCAGGTTCATAGTGCAAGTGCGCTAACCAATATGCCACCACTCCCTATTCACAAAGGGCTGTAAATTATTACTGGAATTTTTTTCGTGTCGCCAAAAGGGGTAAGCACTTTGACCGGCGATCTAGGTGTTGCTGCTATCCATGTTTGCCTTAATCACTGTCATTGATCTTTTCCTTTTGATGTTTAGCAATATAAATAATTATTTTACAACCCTTTGTCAAGCTACTGTCTTTGATGTTTTTGTTTGTGAGGGAATCGAGGCAGCAGTGACCACTAGATGTACCGTGCTACGAAACCAAGCACAAACTAACTTCAATACTCAACCGCTGGAAAACATCAATGGTGTCTGTTGTTTTGAACCCACACCAGCCTCAAATGAATACTATAGCTCGTGTGGATAGGATGTTAGAGTGGGTTGGTGGATTCCCCGTTGGTGGATAATGAGTAGTTACGTGAGCATTTACTGATGGAAAATTGTAACCGACAGTTTTATGGCACGTGCGTTGTGCCGAGTGAACGATGAAGAGTAATAACAACAGTAATTATTGACCCAATGAACGCTTCTGTGAGTCTACGCATCGGGATGTTTGTCCAGGACCGTTAATGAGTATTTAGCGTTTGGAGGGAAACCAGAGTAATGGATTCTACTATACCTGGAGAAACCCCACGCAATACAAGGGGGGGCATTCTTAGCACTGCCACATCACAGCTTGAGCAAGGCCTAACTGGCAGAACCAGTCATGTAGCCTCATACCCATAACCAGCCCAAAACACACGTCACATAATAACTTTTTGTTAACGTAAACACTCAACTCATCGATTTTATTTTGTGTAATGTATGTCTTTGGGAACAGTGCTAATAACAGTGTTTCAACTCTCACTGAGAATTCCCGTGATTTTATAGATCTGTTAGGTCTCATACGTCACACCTCACGAGTCCTTTATTATGCTGTTGCAGTTCAATAAACATGCATTTATGAAAGCTTCCGTCTTCAAAGACGGAAGCTTGTGTTGCCTCCGAAATGTCGTAATTTAATTTATTAAATTTTTTTACCTACGTGACTTTTACCGAAAAACCCAAGAGTATGAATCCTTGCAGTCACGAAAACATCAAATCAAGAATGCATTTATGAATATTCCACTTGCATACTGTTTCACGGAAATTACTAATGAACCACCATATAAAATGATTTTTGCTATATCAGTACATACATAATTAAGTTGCGCTCGTTGCCAATAACCAAACAGAAGTTATAAACGTTAAACTTAAAAATTACGGCAATAATGTTACTCATTAGGGCAATTATTAAGGAGGGGTTGTTGACGTTTGGAATTTTCCACAACTTACCATACTGTACTTCTTTGGGCCACGATGTTTTTAAGAAGCTGATTAACTGAGAGAGTGTGTGTGGAGTGTGACCCATGATGAGAAAAAAGCATTGAATAATCAATGACTCAGCGTTGACTTAGTGAAAGGACTTTTTAGAAAAGCTGTGACAGTTGCTAACACCGTGTCTATTGACTCCTTGGCCAATTTATCAAATGCCTCCCTTCACTCATTCATTAAGTATCATTCTCTTCCCATCACAAATCCAGGCACGTTTATTTGTACATTTTACAAATTCCACACACTAGAGTCCAGTGTGGAAGGGAAATTGAACATGCCTTTGTTATTCAAATTACCTCGATTGACTATGCCTAACAACAACTGCTTAATATTTCGCTATGCTTTTCACACTTAGTTTTTTCGCAGTGCAGTCCGGCTATAATTAAATGGGGGGGAAATCACTTCTGCTATTGCACTCCAATTTATCTGAGTACATAGTTTTCCATGAGGGTAGGTCTTCATAATTCACAGAGCATGTAATAATGACCTCCATTCGTTGTCATTCTTAGAGAAGCCAGGGGTGTCCTCAGAAGGATCGCTTGCATCCTTCACATCACATGAACCAAATCTCGCCACGAGCACAGTGTTTGGATCTAAATATAATGCTTCACTTTTTTTGCTTATTTCTATGACATTGTCTGTCTTAATGCATTTTTAAACACCGTGTCTGTAGCCCACTGCTTTGAAGGCGGGTTGGTGGATAAATCACGCAAAGACACTGTATCATGGTGGTGGTGGTGGCGCACGCCTGTAATCCAGCACTGTGGAGGTAGCGAGGGTTGATGGATCACCGCACGAATGTTTTGAAACTCAGGATGAAAAATAAGAATAGGTTTGACCCTTTCTGGAAATAAAACAGGTGTTAAGGTGTTCAAACACCAAATAGATCAGTTTTGCAAGGAATCAAGTCTGCGTAAACCACACGTACTTGTGGTGAACATGCAAACAAACACGCTCTGATATAATGTGAACCTCCCTTCCCGAGGATGTCGAGGAGGTGCCATATCCGAGCTCGCCAGGAGTAGGCAGTACAGGAAGTGGACTAATTTCCATCTGTTTCCATCTATAGGGAGAGGGTGTTTCCCGTTTGTGCATATTGGTTTTCTCCAGGTCCTCTGGTTTCCTTCCACGTTAAAATTTAACAAAAACCCAATGCAAAAGATTCATTGTACTCAGTGTGGATTTCCTGAATAAATAAGTCGTAACAATAATAATCATTCGACATGTCAACCCTGCAGGGCTACATGGTGGCCAGTAGATGGCTGAAAGTCAAGTACAGGTAACCCTCGGTTTACGAAAGGGATGCGTTATTCAAAACACACGCATGACACTTCATGAGAATTGCCTCCCATTAATGTAATACGAAAGATTAGGAATGTGTTTCAGACAGCGATTCTATCTATACTACTAACGTAAAAATGTATATCACCTATACAACTTTCACAATTTTCTCGTTTGAAAACTCCTTTCTGCCTTTTGTGTTTAGCTTATTGTCCTCCCACCTTACTTCCGATTAGCACGGTTGGCTGCGTACAGTGCAACAACAAGAAATTCCAATATACATACGTACACAATACAAAAGAATAACGAAGACCATAAATACAAACACGATTGAATAATAATTTAGCACAGCAATTTACCTATTTAGGGTACTCACCCAAAAAGATCTGCATTTTGGAATGACTGTAAATGTGATGTGGAGGCCTTACGGTTGCACTGCAGGGACACCGTGGCACTGTCGAGGATGGATGATGCAGCCTCCCGGGTGCTTCTTCTTTGATCTCATGGTGGCGTGCCACGTGATATTTCGTTTACACAGAAATTGGATTTTGTTGATTGAAAAGTGTCCATAATTTGTCAATGGCGTGAACGCGAAATTTCGCAAACCGTACGATCATAAATCGAGGGATACCTGTGCTGTCGGTGGTGAACCTACGCAGGCACGTTTTGTTTAATGGTTTTCCAGTTTAAGTATCGGGTTTTTTCAGGGACTCTACAGGGTGGCCCAGATGTCTTGTGACCCACAATTTATTGACCCCGAACAGTGAAAAAATATATATTAATTTATGTTTGAAATAAACCTTACTTAAAAAAAACCATTAAGTTTTAGAGAATTCAATGGGGGTCACAAGACATCGGGGCCACTTTGTAGATTCCTTCTATCATTAAAAAAAACTCTACATCTGAAGGAAGACCTTCTTTATAAAGAGGCCTGATAATAAATTATTACTTTAGTTTCGTCGATTACCATTATCATCCCAATAGGGTTGATAAAATGAATGCCACTTTGTGAAAAGTTAACAGTGAATATCCTATTACTGGACTGGCCCCTGCCATGAGAATGTGGAATTTACGCCACTGGCTAAAAGCCAATTAAAAACGAGTTCCACCCCATTGCTCATTAGAGCAGTCGTACAGATCTGACTAAAAGAAAACTAATCAAATAAAATCACCGATACAATTGTAAATATTATAATTGTATGGTCATTAGAGTAGAATGTAATACAATAATAATTGAAATATGTAACAATAAGGTTTCTAGAATTTGTCTTCATTCTCGGCAATTACATTTACATTTAAAAACACGTGGGTTAAAATTAAAACCGTTGAAAATCACGCACTCATTAGGGCTCATTTATTGGTTAACTTGGAAGTTAATGAGTAAAAATAATAACCAATCGACTTCAATAAACCCATTGAGCGCCGCTTTATTTTGTGCGATCGGGCAGACTGCTGTTTAATTTGTGCAGTGATGGCGTGGCTGTGTGGAGCAGAAACATAATAATGCCTCATTTGCTTGATTAAGTGCCAGTAGGAGTGCTCTTCCTGCCACATAAACAATGTAATTTGTGCGGGTGAAAAATGGCAAAAGGTTAAATTGCGCCCGTCGCATGCAATTAATTTGCTAAATTGCAGTTTGTGATGTTGACTCGTTAAAAATCTCATCTCATATGAAATATGACTCTGGAGCCCCAAAGACAAGTATCTTTCATGTAGTAACAATAAAAATGAGTTTTATACTCTTATAATATCGCCGGTTTTAATTAATGGAACAACAGAAAGGTTGCTGTTGGGGAAGAAAAGAAATAATATGAATTAAAGATGTGGAATGTAAAATGTCAAAGATCACGAAATTAAATGTAGATTACAGTGATGTATAGCATCTTGATATCATGCATTCTGGCATTTGATTGAATGTAATTACAATAATGTAAGATGTGAAATGTCAGACGAGATAGTTTGCATAAAGTGTTTTTCCATGATGTACTTTAAAGTTGTACGTTGTGTGTTAGATAAGACATTCTCTCGTCGTTTAATTTTAAGCATATTCCGGGAAATAGATTATGCCATGACCTTTAGCTAAGTCAGTGTTTTTTTAAAGACCATCATTTATTTCACCTTGGGAAGACGTATATTGTAAATGTTCGATGAATTAAATTAATTGCTTAAAATAAATAACATTTAAATGGTAGAACATAAAAAGCTATGACTTCATAACATCCGTCCCAGCATTACTTACTTTAACAGAAAAGTGGCAACATTCCATTATGGTTTTTTTGTATTATAAGTATTGCAGTCTCATAAACATTAGTTACTGCATAGCAAGTAACACGGCCAAAGATACATTCATAAATTATCGCTATAGCTTATGTATAAGACTATAAGTCTATTAGTGAATTAGTTAAACAGTGTTTAAGTGAAGCCTTCTTTGTATCGCTGTGGTCATTACTTATTCCAGAAACAAAATCTTTATTTATGTTTTTGTAACACAATTGTCTAAGGCAATTTTTTTCCACACTTGAAAAATGTTAATGAAATCAAGGAATGTATTACTACGGGGCAATTGATGATGTTCACAATATAGAGCCGTGGTAGGAGTTTGAGACGTCAAATTGCCACACCGAACACAAACGCAAGCAAAACAAAGCGAACAACAGTGGGAGGCATTGCGGCATGTTGCTGGGCGCGAGGTCTAAAAGAGCACTGCCAAACAATTACAGACCGCCGGCCTGACACAAAATCATCACCGACGTCAGTTGCAAAGCAAAAGTGCCGGCCCCCAAAAACCGCAATCATCCAGCTTAATAAGAAACAAGCAGCAAAATATGTCTGACCCCCCACAGTCCGCTAATGAATTCATAAAAAAGCAGACACACTGAGACGGCCATATTTTCCCATCCCTGAACCTCGTCTGAATGGAGCTCGAGGCGTGTGTTATGTGGTGTTTTGTGTGTGTGTGTGTTAAATATGTCAAATGCACTTTTAAATCATCCACTTATTCATACGATAACCTGCAACGCAAATTAATGCGGTTGATGATAATTACAGTATCTTATATTTAACTGTTGCTTTGCAAAAAATTCCTATGAATGTATTCAACGGCCATATAAGGAAAATGTAACAGCATTTATTCAAGTATATTAAATGCAATTATTTTGTTTTACTTATGCTCAAACTTGCAGTCATCACATGGAAGCCATGTTATGTTCTTGCATGTCCTTTTGTAAGACATCATAAAGTGTACCCGGGATTTGAATATTGACACCCACCACTGATTCAAACAATTGTCGAGTGAACTGAGTTGATGATATCAGTCACTAATGACTGCACAAACAAAAACCATCGCATTAAATTCGTTTCTGCATTTGACTTGTTTAAATTCCAGCCCTCAGAACAAAAACAATATATTAGTTTGACTGTTATCCCAGTAAACACGCAACGTTGGGCCAGCAATTGTCATGTAGTTGGAAGCGTTGGTTCCAACATTGTTCTAATGTTCCATGCCCGTACTGTGTAGACCATAAAGAAAAAGTCTGGTCAAAAGACATTGCCTCGACAGGCCGTTCTCTGGCGCACACTGATCTGCTGCGTTTCCGAATTATGGATTCTCCATGACACGGTGCCAATAGCATAATTAGAATAATTTGGGAGGGGAAAAAATACCCATGAATTTTTGTTATAAGGCCCTTTGTAAATAGATTTCTTGAAAGCAAATGTTTCTTATAATTACACGAAAAAGCTTTTGAAATAATTGTGCACAATTTTGTATCGCAACATAACACGAAAAATACACGTTTTCATTTATTCTTAAGCGTGCAATTACCTACCAATTTTCAACAAAACATTTGCGAAATAGAACATCTTTTGTTAACAAGGCCGCACTGTACTATTGGAATACATTTGTAAACTTGTGTTGAACCAGTATGAAAATTACATTGAAAACAAAGTGTTATCACTCGCTTTATATACTGCGGTAAAGTGTAATTATACTGAAAAAGCAATATACGCCCCAAACATTGTATAATGGAAATTGGTGTGAATTGAATTGCATGTCGTTTTGCTATGCCGTGAGAAAGGGTGGGTGAATGGAAAGGAATATTATATTTTTTCTCTTTTTAATGGTTTAATGGTATTATAAACTAAAACTCTTCTGGAAAACTGTGATAGCATGTTAAATGGAAAATGCAATTTTAACAAGGTTTTTGCTATAAACCACTAATGGGATTAATGTATGCGGAGCAATCTGCTTCTTAATGATGTCTGCAGATACCAGATACTCCTGTTCGTGTGATTGCCATTATTTATTGCTGCATTGCTGTAACTTGCAGCCCTCTTGCCGTGCACTATTTAAAGATATATTACTCATATAAATCAGCCCTTGCATTATGATTATTAATATTTCCATTTTACCGTGAGAAACGGGTACCGGGGAAACATTAGTCATACAGATCAAAATGTTAGCAATGATTTATTGGTGTAGACTTGTAATTGGTTTCTTGAATGCAATCCAGCAGACATCCACGGGGAGCAAAACAAAGGGGGTGATATAGCAGTGTTGTGAAAAGGAGAATGGCTGACCTCATTAATTATTTACAGGGATAGCAGAACAAGGTAGAAAATATTGTATTTAAGCAGCGCAGCGTAGTTCCGTATTTATTTTCCCACCTTTTGTCGAAGAAATGAGTGCTCTGAAAGGGTAGCTCTTGCTAAAAAGTGAATATTGCTTCGTGCCCCGTAACAATAGGTGGCTTTGAACCGATTATGGATCTGTTCTCTGCCTGTTTATACATTGGCGACTGTAGCCCATGAAAGTACCCTGTACCTGCTGGCGTGTAATTGCCACGAGATGTTACTACTCACGTGATTTGTTAAAGTCAGCCAGCGTACCATTGCAATCCACCACTCTTTGGCAGAGATATATCTCCGTGAAACAGCATGTGTAATCTCAGTTCTCATATTAAAGACCAATTTTCAGACCAATTTTCACCTTTTTTTTTAAGTAAGTGGAGTGACAGGGGGAAACTCATGCCGTGAGAGGGGAACACACTGAAGCCTCATGGAGACCGCATCACTGCAGCTCAGGTTTGATGCCGCTTACAGAAAATGAAAAGGCTGTCGATTTAAGATGAAAATTAATAATTATGGAAATATGTCAAGCAATTAGTTCTTCGTTAACAAAGGTTTATGCATTATTAATATTGTACAAGCTGTGCAAATGTTTTAATGTTCAGTACAGTAATTTCTTTTAAATGTTTTTCCATGTAGTGTCATATTCAAGTGAAAAAAAAAGTCTCAGCATTTCTAAATTAACATCGGCCGATAACTATAATCTGTGGGCGAAACACTGGTGGAAATTCCATATTGAAATGGCAGGGGCAGTTTTCTAAATTGTAATATAATCACTTTTATCATGGGACCTAATTACTTTTGATACCCAACAAAGGGGGTGTAAATGATGAGACCACTATTAAACACTTAGCCTCTTTATCCCCTAACATCCCACAATACACCGTGGTGTAACCATTATTAGTTATTATTAGTTCTGCCACAGTTGCCAGCACCTTTGGTACGTGAAGCCTCTTCCGTGGTCATCACAGGGCCTCCAGATCATCCGACACGGGCAGCACTGCGGGTAGCTGTCACATTTACTCTTCTCGGCAGCGTGAGTGGCTTCCTTTGACCCTTGTTGCGAGTGTCTGTCCAGTCGAGAAGGCTTCTGACACCTTATCACCCTCCACCTCCACGCATCATGTGCCAGGTTGTGTTGCGTGCCGTGAGCTTAAAGAGGGCCCTTTGATCAGCGGGTGGTGTGACCCAGAGGTGCAATTGTCCCTTGTTCTGAACAACCAAACATCACTTGGCACAACGATTTAAACACAAAAAAGCAAAAATCCCTGGGTTCTCTCCGCATCTCATAATTTTACAAATGATCGTGGCTTTTATCTGTCAACACTGTAGAATGTAGACAAATTATACCGCCTTAATGCTAAACTAACCTATTTTAATGATACTGCCTTTTATATTTAACCAATTTAGTAATGTTGAAATTAAAATACTGTAAACCATAAATCATTACTAATGACAACGAATTAATACATTTTATAATAATATCTGTTAATATTAATTATATTTGTATGGTAATGATATTTTAACATATTTATAATTATTAATCCATCTGAATGTAAATTATATTTAATGTGCTTTTAATTCTAATTATGCTTAATGACCAAGTACAGGAAATTGCCGCTAAATGTTTTACATTTATAATGCGTGAATTTTGTGGCTTGGTCTAAACAAACCTGCATCGCTTAATAATTATTTTAACGGGGCACGGTTACGGTTTTGCATTATATTTACATAGCATGAACAGTTTTGCATATCCGTGCTGTTTTTGCATCGTATACAAAGTAGTTCATGTATTTTAGTGTTTTACTTCTTGCAGTCATCTGCTAAAGAGGCCACATTTCCTCGTGTATATTTTTTTTGATAACTAACAAAAAAACAACACATTTCAGGTGATACTATTAACATGGAATAAATAGCATAACTTTAAGGCAATATCTTCTTGGTTCTTTCGGTAAAGTCACGTAGAAGGGAAAAAAAAATAAAACATAATAAAGCAGCCGTCCTCAGGTAAAGAACAGGTCTGTCGGAAAGACAGCGTCTGAATTCAGACGCTGTCTTTCCGAAT
The DNA here is from genome assembly GCF_015708825.2 of Lethenteron reissneri. Classification (NCBI taxonomy): domain Eukaryota; kingdom Metazoa; phylum Chordata; class Hyperoartia; order Petromyzontiformes; family Petromyzontidae; genus Lethenteron; species Lethenteron reissneri. The sequence goes on along the minus strand of NC_083813.1, from coordinate 4,517,353 downwards.
TAATAACAATAAAACATAATAAAATAATTCTCACGACGTTTCGGCCACAACGCAAGCAGCCGTCCTCAGGTGAAGAACAGGTCTGTCGGAAAGACAGCGTCTGAATTCAGACGCTGAACAGTTTTGCATATCCGTGCTGTTTTTGCATCGTATACAAAGTAGTTCATGTATTTTAGTGTTTTACTTCTTGCAGTCATCTGCTAAAGAGGCCACATTTCCTCGTGTATATTTTTTTTGATAACTAACAAAAAAACAACACATTTCAGGTGATACTATTAACATGGAATAAATAGCATAACTTTAAGGCAATATCTTCTTGGTTCTTTCGGTAAAGTCACGTAGAAGGGAAATAATAAAATAATAAAAAATAAAACATAATAAAGCAGCCGTCCTCAGGTAAAGAACAGGTCTGTCGGAAAGACAGCGTCTGAATTCAGACGCTGTCTTTCCGAATTAATAACAATAAAACATAATAAAATAATTCTCACGACGTTTCGGCCACAACGCAAGCAGCCGTCCTCAGGTGAAGAACAGGTCTGTCGGAAAGACAGCGTCTGAATTCAGACGCTGAACAGTTTTGCATATCCGTGCTGTTTTTGCATCGTATACAAAGTAGTTCATGTATTTTAGTGTTTTACTTCTTGCAGTCATCTGCTAAAGAGGCCACATTTTCTCGTGTATTTTTTTTTATAACTAACAAAAAAACAACACATTTCAGGTGATAATATTAACATGGAATAAATAGCATAACTTTAAGGCAATATCTTCTTGGTTCTTTCGGTAAAGTCACGTAGAAGGGAAATAATAAAATTATAAAAATAAAACATAATAAAGCAGCCGTCCTCAGGTGAAGAACAGGTCTGTCGGAAAGACAGCGTCTGAATTCGTTGTTGTAAAGACAGCGTCTGAATTCGTTGTGAATTCAGACGCTGTCTTTCCGACAGACCTGTTCTTCGCCTGAGGAAGGCTGCTTGCATTGTGGCCGAAACGTCGTGAGAATTATTTTATTATGTTTTATTTGTATTATTGTATTATTTCCCTTCTACGTGACTTTACTGAAAGAACCAAGAAGATGAATCCCTGCAGTCACGAAAGCTTTGAATCGAAATTTTAAGGCAATACATTCCATGTAATCATTTTAACATCTCAGTTTGCTTATACTGTATAAGAGTTTGAACTTAAGATACCCTTCCGCATCTCAATACAGCACACATGTGTAAATGACTAGGTCAGTGCTAAATGTGTGCACAACTTAGTCAATTATTGTTGATTGCCAACTGATGTTATATATTTGCCGTGTTCCCTAGATTGCAAAGACACTCCCCCCCCCACCTTGTAATTCAAATAAAACATTTAGAGTGCAACTTATAATCTGGTTGGTGTGTGTGTATGAGAATACATTTGTATACATTTATTGACACCTGACATACGTTTGGTGAGTGTCTTACTTTCTTAAAGCATCTCGTATATCTGGAGAATACGCGATGTGTACACTTTCTTAGGGTAAGAGTCAGGTGTAATCGTTGGTCGACGTATAAAAAACACTGTCCTCACTCCAAGGGATGCAGAACAAACAGTGTAAACACCTGAAAATTATATTTTCTTGATCTAGATCTAGTGTTTTTTTAGGAAAATTGCCTTTTATTCTCAGCACCATCCATAGTCACAGCCATCGTTAACCAAATGCCACTAAGCCAGATGTCTTTTTTCCAGCAAACCTTTTCTTGAATTTGATAGCGAATGCGGCATTGCAATGTGCGAAGAAGAAAACAATCCGAGCAAATTCATGCGAGCATCTGGCATGGCAACATTATACGCCACCAACGTCTTATTTAATGTCGGGAAATAGAAAAACATATCAGGATATCAGGGTTAGGTCATTTTCCCCTAACTTATACCTTCGTAATGCGGAAAGCGGGTTATGCAGTACAACTGTCAGTAAACGTCGCGCTCTAGTGACATTAATCTGGGCAATCATTACTTTTTGGGGTCAAGCGGTTTGCCTGCAAGATATTCTCTTCTGTGTTCTTTTACTCAGCTGACGTGCACAAGGAAGTGCTTCGTTTGCTCAGAGTTTAATGCACTGTGTTTTGTTCCCATTAATCACATCATCATCTGTTGAGGCAATGCCGCATTGCGCTCGTTGTACGTTTCGTACAATAATTGATTGTGAAATAAATGAATTATTAAACCAATTATTTAATCACGAGAATTAAAATACAGCGTTACTGAAGGATATTGTTTCCGAAACCTGACACGTGTTAATGTGCGACTGCCTGTGTCTGGTTTCCGATAGCTATGCGCATAGTGATTGCACGAACTTGTTTAAAATTTTTTTGAAAATGAGCTCTGGTTATGTCGTTCCGTTTCCCGATTTGAGTCCAAACAACAATTCTGAGATTCACACACATGCCTGGGCCTCGTTGAATTAAATAATGCTGATGGGAAATCTCCCTTGAAGAATTACCATCGATGCGAGCAAATGGCTAAAGGTTGAAGTCGCTCATAGAATTTTATATGTGAGCTTTATGTCTGTTTACTGCACCGCACCTTATATGCTACACCAAGTATTGTTGGTGCCCATCTTCACGAGCCAGGGGTAGAAACTCCATGTGTTCATGATGCGAAAAAGTCTTTCCTAAGGACGACCTGTTGACCTTTCACCATATGGTGCAGCCTCATGGAATGGCACTTATTTTACCAATGCTGTAAGGGATAAGGCTGTGTTCACACAGGATTTGAGACTTACGTTTAGTGAATGTTAGGTGCCTTACATTTTACCTAATATGTGTTCACACTACCGCAGTAGTGGAAGCTCTAAATGTCAGAATCACCTGGTGTCATTTTTCATAGTTCGGGTTTTGTTTAAGCCTAAACTATTAACTTTCCTATAGGCCCAATAAGATGCAAAAACCTCCTTATTGATCGGTAAGATACATTTAGCGTTACACATTTTAATTATATTAATATCTGTCACAAATGTTTTCGGAGTTTAACTCATAACAAAGATACATTTACAAATAAGTTAGGCCTAGGCCTCCAACACCTCTTACTCGGCCCCCAGAAGTACCATGAGCTCTGAGCTTGATACCAATATCGTCTCGGGAATTGTCAATTTTGCTTGTGACCTTGAAATGAGGTCTTCTATATTCATAGAGCCATGGAAATGCTCTCAACTATTCTATTAATCCCTTGTTAGTTTCCACTGGTGACATGCCTTCAATTTAGGCTGGTTGAAAAGTCTCAAACCCCTTGGTTCCACCTTATTTGTGTCAACGGACCCCTGATTGGCCGCTGCTTCATTACCGATCTGTAAAATTCAACTTGGCACGTTAACCATACATCCCCGCGATGTCCCTTAATTTTGGCTTTAGTGGTTATTACGTACCGTGACATGTTAAGCCATCCTGTGTGAGCCCAGCATATATTGGGTTGAGTTGACACGAGCCAAGATTTTTTCATGACTGGGCAGCTGTCAATCTATCAACTCGGTAATATCTCGCGCATTTCTCACTGCGAATACAACACATGCAATTATTTTGAATGTTGTGCATTGTGTGCATACACTATTCCCAACGAACCAAAACATAAAATATCCATTAAATCTACAACAATAATAATAAAACAATCTTTAAACCTGTTTCTGAATTTTCGTTAAGGTGGTGTCATCTTGAAAACAGTGGTATCATTTATCAGAATTTCCGCTTGAAATTGAGGTGAAGCGCCGTGCTTTATTTGAAACCCTTTTATTTTTTTCCGGCTGACAGATCTGGGGTGTCAGGCTGTGGAAGCGTTCCGGGTGCATTGGGGGCTCATCGTTTCTGATCAGCGGCGCTCACCCTCACAGCCATAACTGTTACGGTGACGAATTGTCACAAATCAAGTCACAGCTACTCCGGGAATGGAAATTGTTCTCATAAATTCAGAGGCTCCGATGACTGGCTGTGGTAAACTAGCTCGCCACAAAGTTTGGATCCTTTTCTTGACAGTGAAGAGCCATTTTTTACATTCTCAATGGTATAGCTATTTCTGCGATTTTCTCGCATAAAAAACGCACAAATTCATACTTTTGTCAAATTAATGTCGTTGCCTCCTCGTATTGACATGTACTGTATACTGCATGTATCGATTGTTATACAATATATTGTATGGGAGAGTGGTGGCTTCGTGGTTTGAACATGATGCTGTGATCTTGATAACATTGGTTCCATTTCAAGACGAGTGTTAATTCCCTGGCCTTCCCGATGTTGCCTCAGTGCCTCACGTGGTATGTTCATGTCAGCACCGGGGAAGCAATGGCAGCTTGAGTTGGTCCTGGTCAGACCTTCTCCTTGAGATTTGTGTTGGCCTCAGGAGGTGCGAACCAGAGGTCGCAAACGGGTTTTGATTCCTTACCCGTACCCGGCCGCACCAAGGTCGCAAATGGGTACCCGTACCCGTACCCGGCCGGGTATGGGTAGCCGTTCCATACCCGTACCCGTACCCTACCCGAAATGAGTGACAAACGGTTACTCACCAGTGACTCACGGCCTGCCCGTACTCGTACCCGGCCGCACCAGGGTCGCAAACGGCTACCCGTACCCGTACCCGGCCGGGTACGGGTAGCCGGGTATCGGGTAGGGTACGGGTATCGGGTAACCCGGTTGCGACCTCTGGTGCGAACCAACACCATCTTGCCCAAGTTGTCGATATGACCTCATGGGATATCTGTCTGGTTAATTATCTGTGTTTCAACATTTCAACACGATCATCACCAGACATGGTCAATACGCTGACGGATGATGGTCATGGAATACAATTCATAATTGAGATAAAATTGGTGTATGCAGTAACTGTAAGTGTTAAATGTTGAACAGCAATTTAAATGTCATTACACCCGATGATATGTGTGGCATGACAAGCATAGCTGCATCATTTAGGACATATCCTAGCAGACGAGCCACGCATTTCCATGGCTTGTGTTAAACTGTAAACTCCTGCTTTAAGACGAAAAGCCTACGATTGTTAACACTCTATAAAATGTAAGCTTTAAACACTTTATCAATGTAAACAAAATATATATTTTGGCCGTGAATCTGCACGAGGAAAATATGTGCGCGTTGTTTAATGCATAGTGTGGTCACGTTAAACAAAGCCGGCCTTTTTTTCCTTCACGAATGTCACATTTCATAAAGATTGATGAATGTGAAACAGGTGAAGTCATGCAGTCAAAGGGTTATATCAGCCTTTGGTAAAAAAGAAGTACAGATCTAATTTCGTAATGCACTATATTTTAACCGTTTCACGTACGGTATTATTTCAGTTTAATAACTGCCATGTGTATCCAAATGCCCCAAGCAAACTTTAAAACAATATTAGTTATAGCTAGAACCAATCTTATTTACATTTTTTTCATCTTAAAGATGATGCATTGAGTCCAATACATGATTGGATCATGAATTGTGCTCACTGTTTTGAAGATATCAATATCGATGTGGTAAGACTCGTGGTGTGACAGTGGTCACCACACCGTGCTGTAAACTCAGTTGTCCGAGTTAGATTCCTGACTGCCACTAATATCACTGTTTTGAAGATATCAATATCGATGTGATGAGGCTCGTGATGGGACAGTGGTCACCACACCGTGCTGTAAACTCAGTTGTCTGAGTAAAATTCCTGACTGCGGCTAACATCACTGGCAATTGATATCTGAACCGGTCCTGGGTCCCCCAATTAACAACCCGTAAGGACGGTGTGGTGAAATATGGTCAAAGGTACCTAAGACTGACAGAGTGGGTAAACTTGAATCGACCAGTTGATTGACCAAAGGAAGTATGTTATTCTTAAGAGATAAGCACAAGTACAGTGGCTTTTTTTTACAATCCACTGCTGAATGAAGGCTTTGCCACACCTTAGGGCTCGTGTGGGGTTATTTGAACATACTTCATCATGTTGGTCCGTGCATGTTCGTGGAAGCATAGAAGTACTGTCCAGATGCAATGGATTTTTCTGCACTGCCCTCTACTGCCCAAAACGTAGCTCCACAGCTGTACGACAACGTTTGGCATGGTGGTCAACCATCCAAGAACCATCGAGGCTCTGACAAGATCTTGGTGTGTTTAAGGTAATTTGTTCACAGGCATTAAGAGATTAATCAAAGCAGATAACAATAAAAACAATATCATTCTCGAGCAACATATTATGAGGATTTTGCCATAAAAATATGATTTGTGATTTATATTGTAACTAGCGGGAAGTACCCAGCATTCCCGGGGTGAAAAAGACACACACACACACATCAACTTACACACACACAGATATCGACCCACACACGCAAACATATCGACTTACACACACACACATGGACTCAAACACACACATCGACTTATACATACACATCGACTTGCACACACACACATCGACTCACACAGACACATCGACTTACACACACACATCGACTTACACACACATATATGGACTTACACACACATGGACTCACAGACATACATCGACTCACTCACACATTGACAAAAACACACACATCGACTTACACACACATAAATCGACTTACACACATGCACGTCGACTTACACACACATACATAGACTCACACACACATCGACTGAGACACACACACATAGACTTACACACACACATGGACGCATGCACACACATCGACTTACACACACACATCGACTCACACACACATCGACTGACACACATCGACTCATACACACACATCGACTCACACACACACATCGACTTACACGCAGACATATCGACTTACACACACACAACGACTCACACACACATATAGACTGATACACACATGGACTGACACACACACATGGACTTACACACATACACACATCGACGTACACACACACACATCGACTTACACACATATGGACTCACACACACACATCGACCCACACTCACACACATCGACTTACACACATATCGACTCACACACACACATCGATTGACACTCACAAACATCGACTTACACACATATCGACTTACACACACACATCGACTCAGACACACACACAGGTCGACTTACACAAATGGACTCACACACACATCGACTTAGACACACGCCATAAACAGTGCTACAGTGAAATTCAATGAAGGGTTTGATGACATACTTTTGTGCAAGATTCACTGCCATTAAATTTACACAAGATACAATTGTACTTTGCTAAATTTTTTCGTAAATAGTACAGCTTCCGCCTTAGGATAGGCAAACAAGCTAGTAGTATATTATAACTAACTGTACACGTTTGAAAAGAAGAAAAAAAACCCCGTTTCTTTTTACATTTACCGTTGACAAAAAAAATTGGCATTTTCATCAACCGGGTTTCATCTTAGCGTTCGACCAATTGTGGCCCAAGTATTTGAGGAACAAAAGTAATGGGATTTCAAACGCACGTAGCCTATTCAACAACATGAACTCGTGAACTGGAGAGCAGGCGCTGGCAGTGTCGATTTATTTTAAGTATCGTCATAGGATGGGTATATGTAACTCACCCATCTCAGAAGGGGAAGGGAAAGCATTTCTGTGCATTAGTGGTTCCCCCCCGCCCGCCTTGCCCGCCCCCCATTTCCAACCGCGCAAACAACTGCAGTAAGCTGGCCTGATGGATGAGCCCTGCTAGGGGTCCTGAGACGAGCTCGCCAAACACTCCATGGGAGGGTAACTTATGGAGGCGCGCTTGCTGTGTTTTTCTCCTCCAAAGCCGAGTCTCGTAACCCTGCGCTCGAAGCGAGACGACATTTATCCACGTTGCCAGCGTAAGTGCGGCCAGAAGTTTGCAGTGAGCCGAGGTTCCAAAATAGCAGAAGCCAAATAAATTAAACAAAAAGTTAAACGAGCGGCTAGCTGGCTTGTGATGTAATGGGCTAAAGCCCTTATCATGGTTACTGGGGCTAACGCCTCTGAGTTTATGAGCTCATGTCCCATGAAGGACATGTGAGAAAGAAAGAAAAAACACACACTAGATCACCCTGGGTGTGTAAAACACGCGTGTGCACAGTAAGGATTAATGGCCTCAGACCGGGCACTGGGCTGACGCGATCACAAAATTGGCTTTTGCCCGTAATTCGATGGGACTAAGTTCCAAGAGTATAACGCAGCGAGTGATGAATAGTGGACAATAGCCAGAGCGGCAGGGGTTCGCTGTGTAATGGCAGGTTAAATAAAGAGCTCAGTAGAGGAGGGCATTTGGTGGGGCCCCTGCGAGATATCCGATGTAGCTTGAATCTGCCAGCTGTGTGCGACGTTGGTTTTTGGCTCGCACCACGGAGAGAGGAGGGGTTGTACTCTGCTCTTCATTTGTTACGGGCGTGGTGTTTGTTTTTAGGTAGACATCGATTCTCTTGTAAATATCCCCGTGAGGTGTCTTCCATTGGCGTCGGCCTCTATGCACGGTCAACCGGTGCGTTTGGTCGGTTTCACGTGCATCCTACTCTGATTTCTGGAATAGCTCAATAATGTGCCAGCTTGAAACATCTCTGCGCACCACTTCATAATGCCAGGTAGCGCTGTTGTTAAGGTTATTCATTGTGTTTTTGTTCAGGGGTGGTCAAAGCTTTTTGATAATTGGATTTGAAAAGTAAAGAGAGATTTTACACGAATTTTAAACGTTGAAAACATTCTCCTCTATGAATATATAGTGCATTATCCATATATGAATACCGCATTATAAATGTGCTGCCAAAGAAACCAAACAATGGGTTATGTAACTGTTTCCATGCACTGTATTTTACTCCTGAAAACCGGTTAACTGGCCCGCAAGCCCTCATATATTGCAGTACATGACTAGTATTTAATAAAATAAAATCAGCAAATATAATGTAATGTACAACAACATGTTGGACAGCCTTCTTAAATTGCACCTTGATAAGACAAATATAGCAACAGTATTGCCAATACCAGCATTCAGATTAACTGAAATGCTAAAGCGTGAAGTCGTAATGCTACAAAAAGCAATTTATGTTGTTCCACATCCCAAGCCCCCCAACCCCACTGCTTCGTTCCTATATTCCTCATCCTCCACCCGTCCGCTCTCCAATTGCGCCCAAAAGAACCTTCGTCCAGTGGTCATCCTGAGAGAACGTGCAGCAGATGAGTCCAATGGGAAATTTGGTCATCCGCTCTCAATTACACTGACAGGTTGCATTGGGCTACGCCGGATAAATCAGAATGCGAATTGACAGTTAAAACAAAGGCACTTCCAGAGCAATGCTTTTTAGCATGAAGATTGAAGTGAGCTTTTGTTCGTTAACATGTCACAGATTTTCACTGAGGACAGCATTCAGCCCCCACCCACCTCCCGTGACTGCGTAGAATATGCCAGTGAGCCAAATTATTTTAGACAGGGCCAAAGCACACTCCAACATTCAATAGAACGTGCCCACACGTTACGATAATTATCTCTTTGAAAGCGCCGTCACCTGTTAACAGCAGGTACCCAGCGAGTGTTTCAGGTGTAAGTTGGTATTAGAAATACCGCCATATATGATTTTCTTCAACATATCTCATGAGTCGCTTTTGTTTTATTTTAGTGGGCACGCGGGGAGCGAGGTGCTACCGCTAACAAAGACAAAGATCCCCCATACAGCCTTAACAGACTGTAGGGGCAAGTGCTGTTAGCGAGCACCTATGAAGGCCTGAACGGTACACGAGGGGGTGGGTGGCCAGCACCACGCCTGACCGCCTTTGTCTCCCTAGTGGCAATGTTTACACACCGCACCAGCTACTCATTTGAGGCTGAGTCGACCTAGGGGAGGCCCGGGACCGGTTCAGATAATCGTCACTGGTGTTGGCCGTGAGCGGGAATCAAACCCGTGTCGCCGGGTTCATAACGCAGCGCACTAACCGCTACACTACCGCTCCCCACACAGCCCCCCAGTGTATCTTCCCAGCCATCTCGGTCAATTAGCCCTTTTCACCAACTTCTTCAAAGCCCAAAAAAAAGAGTCGGGCCCGTGTAACTTGCTCTGCTCTCCGCCTGCTGCACGAATGTTCACTCCCAGGGCGGGAGTACGAGCGAATCAAAGTGTAAACATCAATTTGGGACGGCTCCTCGTTTTCTCGAACGCACAGCCATCGTTCAGTCGGGCCGAGTGTCCGTCAGACTCGTCGCTGCACGTTCGAAGAAGCTCCGCATTGAAGTGGCAAAGCTCCATTCTCACTTCATCCCCCACCCCTCCCGACCCCCAAGGCACGAACCGAAATCTCAGCAGCATCGGTTTCTTAGCCTGACACTGGCATTACGCTCCCCTAAGCCACCCAGCCACCTTAAACACCACTATAATTAAGGCGCATGCACCTTGTCATTTCCAAGGATTTGCCATTATCTGCGAATCCCCGAGTGCATAATATAAAACTCCTTTCTGTTCATAAATTATATATATAGTGTACACAAAGACACCCGAACAACTGAAATAGGTTTAAGTGCATCGTCATGATGTCTCCCAAGTAATGAAGTTTCCGGAAGAAAGTCACGTCTGGATTTTGTTTAAAGTTCATTTCTGCATTTTAAGCACCTTCACTGATGAGTAAGAAGGCAATGTCAGTCCTAGGTGAGATGCGTTCTAAATTTTGCATCCTAAAAAAATCTCCAATATTGCAGAACATGCTTGTCACATACTAATCGTATAGTAATTACTGTGCATGGAGATATATTGATATGGGTGAATATATACAAAATAATGCTATGACATCATATGTCAATACATTATTGGCGCAACTGCGTTGGCATTGGTGGACAAAGCACAAATAACAAAAACGACTCAATGCATTTGTCAATAACAGTGGTCTTAAAAATAAATAGTATTTAACTTGAAACGTTTTGGGCAGTGGCCTTTCTTCACAGCACAAAGAGCGACCAATGATGTTACCTCTATAGCCGTTTGAGGCAGGGTTATTCATTTCATAAGCTCCATTTATTTACCATTATAAACATACTTTTTGTGAGTAAACTACAGAAATAATTAATGTTATATACAGTATTGAGGTTTTGAATTATACCAGCATGCCTTAAACATTTACTCTATCTATTTTTCATGACTATTCATGCTCTATCCACTGCTGTGTGAAGGCCAGCCCCAGCTATTGCTGTCTCTTGCAGTCTCGCCATGCAACAATCCATCCAGCTGCTCTACACAAGCTGATATCATCGCTCCATCTCTGCAGGGGACGTGCTCTCGGACACATTCCCCCGCCTCCCGCCTTTGACTGCCACTCCTTTAGATTTGAAGCTTTCGTGACTGCAAGGATTCATATTCTTAGGTTTTTTCGGTAAAGTCACGTAGGTAAAAATTAAATAATAATAATAATAACAATAAAATAATAAATGATAATAAGTAAATTAAATCACGACGTTTCGGAGGCAACACAAGTCTCCGTCTTCAGGTGGGACCGTCACAGCCAAATTTACTGTATTTACTGCACAGCCAAATTTACTGTACAGTAAATTTTACTGTACATTTACTGAACCGTGACGGTCCCACCTGAAGACGGAGACTTGTGTTGCCTCCGAAAAGTCGTGATTTAATTTAGTTATTTTCACGTATTATAATTTTTTTTTTACCTACGTGACTTTACCGAAAAAACCTAAGAGTATGCCACTCCTTTCTTTGTCTCGACCACCCAGCCATCATCCCCTTCAGCAACGTGTCCTGCCAAGCCCACGTACGTTCTTTTAAAACCAGTGGTGGGATTACCTGAGGCCCGTGAGCCACGTGCATCCCGTAGAGCCCCTCGTGATGGCCTGGTCTCCGTGTGTCTCCAGGATGATCCTAGTTGGCATAGTACGGCACAGGTGGTGCATTGGCCACTCATCTCAGTCAGTCAACCCGTGGCACTTGGGTCTGTACCGTGACCTTAAAGTGCACATAGCCTGGCACAAGTGCCGTGGTGACATCACCGCTACTTAGTGGCGAATGGCGGTTGTTGTTGTTGTGTGGGTCATGATGAATGATGTTAAGCTTGTGGCCCACTCACACTGTGGCCGCTCAATGTTGGGCCACGAACTCGTCTGGGTTGACCATCGCTGTTTTAAACGGCCAATGTGATATCTGATTCGCGTATTGTCTTCTGATTCATGCCTTCTTCTTTCAGTCTCTCGGTGCTATTCCGAGAATGAGAACAGTATGTCATCGTGGGTAATAAACGCCGATTAAATATATTCTCTATTAGACACACTGATATGTTGCTTTTCATTAGTAGGTTAATCTTTAATCAGACTAAAAATACATTGCAGACCTTTATCAATCCTCTATTGAATGCGGACCTTCGCACAACCGTTATCTTTCATCTGGGGTGTTTAACCATACTTCACCACGCTGGTCAATGTGAGTTGGTGAACGTGGGTGGGGTATTTATGATTACATTTATTCGTTTAGGATCATGTTCATAATTGCAAAATGCATACAGAAATACAAAGAGAAATCATTGTAAACTAAATACCAAGGCGTATTGCTGGGATTCCCTTTTCAAGGATGCAATTTCGCACCAGCTTGCAAAACATTCTTGCAGTGGTTTCCACAACTACTGTTTGAGCTTGTGATAAAATCAAATAAAAATCCTGATTTTACTCGAGCAAATATATTTATTGAAAGTTAGTTCCACAATGCATGTCTGTCCCTGCACCTGTGCTGCCTGATAAAGTCAGAGAACTTGGCAGGCAACGGTATGGAATATTTATTGTCAGACATGGATTCTGAGACATTCTCAACCAGTGTTTGTTCTCAACCCAGAGCCACTCACGGGACTTTGACACAAGTATTTCTAAACTACATTGGACACAGCTCTGGAGCTTGGTTATATCTGCCGCAATTTTAGTCACGGTCGGCATTGATCTGCTGTGGACTTCAAACAATCAGTATGCTTGGTGTGGTCAATAGATGTAATTGATCGGAGAACGGATGAACAGCGCTGCATTTACATTAACATACAAATGCAGACTGTATTCATCATCCGCAAGCCAGCACAGTAACAAAGATACGTGCAGTACACATAATAATTAAGAATTCGCCATTCTTTGTCCATTTACTACTGCTGGATGGAGGCCTCATTGCGTCTTGTTTGACCGCACTTCACCACAATGGTCAGTGAAATGGAGGCCTTGGCCCGGCTCAGATATCGCTTGCCATCGATGTTGACTGTGAAAAGGGCTCACACTCATGCTGCCAAGGTGTGTAGCGTAGTCGACTATCCATTGTCACCACTCAATACAATTATTCGTTACTTATTTTTATTATCGTTCAATCTTATTATTATTCGTGCAAAAAAAATAATTGTACGGTAATCAAGCATTTATAAATAATTCAGGTTAAAAAAAAAGCATTGTGCATGCAAATATAGGGCATTACTCATCTCTGTTGGCAGCGCTGAGCAAGTGGTGTAAATTCGAGTCTTTTGTAGACAAAGTAAATATGTTGTTACTTTGACACATCTGTGCACGACAACACAAACACACTAGCTCTGTAAAACGCAGCTGGCCAAATCGTTGCACGTACGTACTTTTATTAGAGAGACATGTCTACATTTCGCATTGTTTGTGATTACTGCTCATTCGATGCGTGTGGTTATTTTTTTCTCGTCTTTTGATCGTCGGGGAGACAGGTGTTCACCCACGAAATTGCGACATTTTGTAATCATTGATTACGTGTGCCTTTCGGTAAGCAGTCTTTGTGTAGTCATCTGCTGCATGTGCTTGTCACTATCAGCAAAACATTCCACATTTGGACAGGGTGATTTAACAATTAGCTTCCCCACTTTACTCCACCAGCTGTTGTCAGGCGATGCACCTTAGTTTGGCTCACTGAGCCCTCTGGCATTTTCGGTATTAAAAAAAACATATCAAAGAACACTTACGAATTCTGACACGCACCTGCATTGAGGAATTTGGCAATCCAGTGGAAGATTACCGCGAGTGCGACCATACCGTGTGTAGCTGCAGTCTATATGCTTTGTTCACCTTGAGCTTAAGGTTTTTACCAAATTGCAACTTTAAAGATCGAGTGGGAGATTGTAACTTTATTTTAGAAAGCCATCACGGCTGTGAGCCGTGTCTGCTGAAGGTTACACAGCATTATTGCTAAGCAATTGCCATATTCATTCTGTTTCTGATGCATAAAACATAGAAATAAGACCATTTATCTTTCCACATAAGACAACTCTAATGTTCAATCCATTTGTAGACGGCTAGAAATGATACATTGTGATGTGTGTACCGCGCTCCAATCTGTGTTCTCATAAGCCGGCAGAATGAAATCTGCTCCCCTATTATAATCCCACATTTTCTATCACAGTGTTCTTTGAAATAAACAGATCCCATTATTTTTATGTACATCTTTCTCACAGAAATCTAAGGAGCATTAAACAGCAATCTTGCTGTAAGTCGAAAGCGGTTAAAAGCAACTGGCAGTCAGCAGTAAAGGTTGGGGCTTCTGAAGCTTTTATAGCTGCCATGGAGTCTTATCACTTATCAGCCAGCTTCCTCCCAATTCTGCAGTCACTGGCATTTCCCAACAACGGCACCATCATTTAAATGTAAATTGAAAGAGTACATCTACAGAGGGGCTCGGACCCTTTCTAGACTTTATTACTTTCCTCGGGGATGGTAAAAATGCCTTGATAGTGATCATCTCTTTTCATCTCCATTGGCTTGACCCTTTACTCTGCAGCGTGGCAGATTGCATGCACAAAGAAATGACTTTGATTATCTATTGGTGATTTTATTGCTTTCATTTTATTATTATTTATTTCTGTCATGTTTCCTGAGGGGCGATGCGTAGAGCGTTTTTTTGTTCTGAAATGCGCCGCGCTTTGTGTGCGTATTTCTTGGTGAATATTGGAATCGTGGAGTAACGACAAGAGACACTGCGAGACACAAATTAATCTCTACGCATGCTGCGGCCGGGGAAAGAGACAGGGACGAATGGTTCATCGGGGTTGTTTGCAAAGTAGGTGCATTCAAACAAAAACACACTACAGCAGTGATACCCTACTGACACACAGACGAACCTTTGTTGATATAAACTAGTAAATCATAATAATAACAATGGGATTGGAGTGGTTTATATTAGTGGTGCAGTGGTTGGCGCACTGTACAAAGAATTCCAACAACCTGAGTCTAATTCCCAGCCACGTCTAACATCAATGATATTTGAGCAATGCCTGGGAACCCCTCTTAACAATCTGCAATGACAAGCGTGGTTAAGTATGGTCAAACAACCCCCACGATACGGCATGAGGCAGCCTTCATTTAGTAGTGGAGTCCTCCTGGAGACTTCCACGATATTGCTTATGTAAGCAAAGACATTTAAGCTAAATGTAACTACATTCTTTAATTGCCCTGTATGTGCATTATACAAATAGCTACGTATCTCAGAGTATGGCGATTCAATTTAATACCATATTGGCTGGTTTTCCAAAAATAATAAAGGAAAAAAATGTAGAGTCAAAGTTTCTATGCAAAAAAATAAGCAATATCAAATGCTAATGACATTATGACAACCTCCAAACTATTTAGAAACGTAAGTGGGCTTGGGCAGGACACATCCCCAGAGGTGATGACAGACAATGGTCAAAAAATAATGAAAGAGCGGCAGCCACATCCACCAGAATCGGAATATTTATTTACACTGGAGGAATCCGATGAGCTATAAAGCTCTTTTTGTTTTACAGATGTCCAGTCAGGGCAGATCAGAACGTTACAACAACAAACAATACAAAGCACAAACAGGAGTGCAAAGTATAGGAAAGGTAACCAAATCACTAAAAATATTAAAAAAACAGATTTTTTATTTTATTTAACCAGATAAAGGGGCCTTCAAGTCACATCTAATTGACTTTGACCGATGATGATGATGGGGAACAGTGTATCCATAAAACAACTAAGGTAGCTATTCCACGGATCAATCAATGCAAGATTTATAACGCGCTATATTCGGCAAACAGCTGAGACGGAAGCACGGAAGTAGTTCAACCTCACCAATTCATTTAACCAAGGAGATGCTAATGACAGGGTTGAGTCGACCCAGGCTGGGATTTGAACCCATATCACATGGTGATTAGAAACCCTGCTGCTCTACCAATTGAGCGAAAGTTTTGGCCGCATCTCGTCCAAGCAATGGGTAATTCAGTATCAAATGCGTTACCTAGTATAGTATAGCGCGTTCAAGATGTGTCTAAACCCAAGGCTGAAGCTCACATCAAGTGAAGCATTCTGAGGCAAATTGTATTTCAAAGTTCGAGAATGTGAAGATGAATTGCGAAATTACAAAAAGTTTAACGTGTCTAAAATTTAAATTCGATAATAACTAAAAACACAATTTCATGGTACAAATCTCTAGAAGCATTCGTGTTATTTTTCTTTTTAAATTGACATTCATTTTCAAAGCTT
The DNA here is from genome assembly GCF_015708825.2 of Lethenteron reissneri. Classification (NCBI taxonomy): domain Eukaryota; kingdom Metazoa; phylum Chordata; class Hyperoartia; order Petromyzontiformes; family Petromyzontidae; genus Lethenteron; species Lethenteron reissneri. The sequence goes on along the minus strand of NC_083813.1, from coordinate 4,500,956 downwards.
GGAAGCCCATTATTATTTTGCATGATTTTTTCTTTCTTAAAAAAAATCATCGTATATTTCATTTCCTTTCTTTTTATAATTCTCTTTGGTAATGGCCTAAAGTGGCTAATTCACCTTCCTGGCAGAGATGAACAAATTCATTTAAAATGTAATTACCAGTATATGCTAAACATTCTCTCTGATTATATTTTCATAACTAGACACCAGAATATGGTTTAATGCATCCATATGTATAATATATTCTCAATGCAATTGTTTTCCAAGGAATAAAACCATAAAGACCCCAGCCGTCATTTGATTTAATGCGCTTTAAAGGGTTCGCAGACTGGAAGTTATGAAGTAGCGTTGATGTGTGGAGTACTGTTAAGCCTAACATACTGTGCGTCTCTTTTAATCAGCTACTACCATTCATATACTGTATGTGCCCTAACCATCTTTAGCTGGCCTATGTAAGTCTGTATTCACACATATATTCATAATTATTTTTGTGCCTTTAAAAAAAGGTGGCAAAAGAATTATAGTATCATACATTCCAGCCCACATCTACACATCATATAAGATTTGGTTTAAAACGAATTGAAAATTGTTGGGCCGTAAATACACGTAGTCACGGATTTAGAGGGATTTCACCTGTGGACATTTTACCGAGTGATTTGTAGCTGTACTTCAATCCACTGCTGGATGAAAGCCTCCTCAAGCCATAGCCATCTCTCACGGTTCTGCGATGTTAAAATCCACTTAACGCCCAACGTCACTGCTCCATCTCCCATGTGATTGTGCTTTTAAACGCGTTCTGTGTTTTTGGCTGCCACTTTTTTTTTGCCCCATCGATCATTATCCCCTCTAGCGAAGTGTCCTTCACAAGCCTTTTCTTAACAGGCTGAATTATGTCTTCATCTGCATACTTTCGTGAATCATTGTACACCTATTTCTGCCTCTCAATGTAATTGTATTGCACCTCGGTACAATTATAAATGAAAAGTTAATTGTTTTCAAATGAAAACAGAGTACTGCAATTATACATTTTCGTATTAAAATATTCCAAATGCATTCTCAGCAATGTACATCTTGTTAAACTTAATTTGAAAAAACAACCACGATTGTTTTTGCCCTGTTACCACTCATTTATTGATGTTTGCAAAAGTAATTTCCGCAATGTATTTTGGTGGTTTTTTTTGGACAGATTCACTGAAATTTCCACGTAAAAAAAACACGCACATACACGCTTGAACTTTCTCTGGGTCAGTTTCAGAAATCATCCGCACTTAAAATCATGTGGCTGTATGTGATTACAGCCTCATTTTGGCCTGAGCATGTGGGAAAGAATCCCACATGAATCCTGCGAAACGAGGCTTTTACAAAGGCGTCCAGTTCAGCGCACCCGCCCTTTAATTATGAACAATTCTCGCTCGTCTTTTGTTAACACCACAGGTCAGCGTGTGCTGACCAACGTCTTCCCATCCTCGGTGTTTCTTATTTTCATCGAACGAGCCACGATCTGGGATGACAATACGAGCCCGATGTCACGCTCATGGCGTCATTAAGTTTGGCTCATTGCGCGCCGAATTTGGCCGTTCGAGTTATGAAATGGCAATAATCGACGCAAGAAAATGCGACGATTTCCTTCGACCGAACAAGAAAAGGAGGATGCAACATCATCTGCTCGGAACTGCGACCGGGATGACCATTGGAGTGGGCTGAGAGAGGTGGACTGAAATGTATAGAGGTGATGGGTGGAGTGAAATGAATGGGGCGGCAGTGACGGGGAGGGGTTAACGGTTTCACCGACACAATTTACGATAGTTTTATCGCTTACACCTTTCACTTGGACGTTAATTAATTCGGAGATTTCGTTGACATACCGACCCAGGGCCCCGTGTTCGTGGGACCGTTTAAAAAAAATACATATATATTCCCGTTCGAATGGAGCGTAGTAGTAGCCTAATGTTGTTACTACGGCAGAAGGGGTGGAGGGGTAGTCAAAAAGAACGAGAGCAAAGCTCTACTGTGGCGGTTTTAGTTTCTGCCACGGGGCAGAGAAAGGGTTAAGCCTATCTTTCATCTCGTCAGCTAGATTGCAGAACCAGAAGATGATTGCATTGGCTATTTTATATCCAGCTGACTAATGGAGTAACGCACAGTACAAAGGCTTATGAATAATGAATATGCGTTAAAAGAAAAATGTTCTGAAAGGGATTTGGCGATGAAAGAAAATTGTATGACACAGGCCGGGAGTGCACTTCTCTGTGAATTACGGCATGTTCCCTGTGTGTACAGTGCCAATATACCTTACACTGTACTGTATATAAATGCTGGAAGCAATTTCCTTTGGTCCGTGTAAGTGTCACGTAAAACATCGAGCTCAACGCCGAGCAGTAAAGAGCCGTTTGTTGAGATTTAGAAGAATAATATAAATTATGACGTTGGGGCGGGAGGTGCAATTAGCTTTGCTTAGATGGGTCCCAGTTTTTGCTGCTTGCTTTGACAGAAGGTGTGTCATGAAACAGACAAACGGCATTGCTGCATCTTCTCACCATAAATATTTGTATTCATTCCCAATTCATGTGTTTTTTTTTACAGGCTTTTGCTTTGCAAATCTAAGAGAAAGAAGATGTCCCAAATGTACTACATTTGTGGACTTTTCAAAGGATGTATCTGTGTGTGGGTCTTGCGTCTTATGGGTAGTGGTGGCATAGTGGTTAGGGCACTGCGCTATGAACCCGGCGACCCAAATTCGATTCCCGTTCACGGCCAACACCAGTGAGGATTATCCGAACCGGTCTTGGGCCTCCCCTAAGTCGACTGAGCCTCAAATGAGTAGCTGCTGTGTGGTGTGAACATCGCCACTGGGGAGACAAAGGCAGCCGGGCTTGGTGTTGGCCACCCACCCCCTTGTGTGCCGTGCCAGTCTTCATAGGTGCTCGTGAACAACCACTTGCCCTAGCAGTCTGGTAAAGGCTATACGGGGGATCTTTGTCTTTGTGTGTCTTGCAATGCAATACGTGTCCTCTAGCCCCACAATAGCAAAAACAAAATGGATGAATTTTGTGTCTTGTAGATACCAAATTATTTGAATAAAAGTCCGTATTAAATTGAATGGCAAATCCCTTGTTATATTCCTGTAAAGTTATATGTATGTGTGGAAAATACTCGAAAGTTTCTAAAACAAAATACCTTAAGAGTCAGTTACCTAAATGAACTATTGTTCTACTAATTTTGAGGTCCCATGTTTATCTACTATTGCAATACAGTAACTTAAATGCGTACTTCAGTAATACTGTTGGCGCTATTGAAAAAAAGAAATAACCAATTGCAAGTAAAGTATGACATTTCATATCTAAAACATTTTTTAGACAAACCGCCGTAAAATGTATGTATAGTGGACTTCTTTCTCACCGTACGTAGGCAACCGTGCTAATCGGAGGTGCGGGGGAAGGACAACAAGCTAAACACAAAAAGCAGTAAAATACATAAGCTCCCAGTCACGGCCAGAGATGTAACTCACGTAACACTGAAGAGAACTGGAAATCGCTCCATGACACAATTCACAAAATAAACTAATTATGCAAAAAAACGAATATACGGGATGTCAAAAACCACGGAAAATAATGTATTAGAAAATATATTACGGTAGTAGTGGATGCCATACTTAATCACAAGTTGTCTACAAATATGAAACTTAATTCGAGGAAAAAAGTCAACAACACCTGTTTCATAAATGAGGCAATGGATTTTTTTTAAAACGAAAGTATATAACTAATGCAAATATATCGGTGTGCATTTGAAATGGTGGACCATTTTCTCATGTCTCTTAAAGATTTCGCTGGGAAAATCAGTTATTCTTCTCTTACAAAATGTCTACTAATACATTTCTTGATCTCGTGAACGCTGAAACGTTCAAATTCACGAGTTTATCTATCAAACTTGACGTTGAAACGATTATATCTAAAATAAAAGACTCAGTTCTTCCTAATGTCAGAGGCTCACAGTCCCTTTTTATGCATGAAGTTTAACGCACCATGGAGCACATTATTTTTCGTGGTTTGCACAAATCAGCACTTTCTATGCTCATCACACAATGTCAGCACATTTTAGCCAACTACATCGTAAAAATACAATGACTTTCTTGATTATCAAGTCAAAGGATGTAATATCACATTTAGTGTGGTTGTTAGGCGCTAGAACTGGTTTTGGAAGCAATTTAGCCATTGGGGAAGATGCAGTGCAAACTTAAAATGCCATAAATACAGTTACGCTGTGGATTAATTTTTTTTTAGATTGCAATTTCAGGGTACCCGGCACAGAGTGCAGAACATAATATAACCTTAAAAATGCTAATCCTGATACAGTTATTTGCGGTGTTGATGTCAGTGGAACGTATGTGAGCATCAGTTCTAATGTGTACTGTGGCTTAGTGACCATGATCGTATAATCAGCATCATGCTGCGGGGATAGGATGGTAGAAGCTAGGACCCTATTGTCTGTTAATTCCCCACGTGTCTCGGCTTAATTACCACAATCACAGCTACCATTCTCGTAATCCCTAGACAGAGAACCTTAATTATACAGATACAACCGAGAGGACGTGTTGCACGGTGACATGCACTACAGCTACACGCGGATGGACAGACCCAAATAAATAACCCAAATGTTTAACACGTGGCTTTTCGGGGGGTTGCAAAACTGGATAAATAAATGTTGCCATGTCAGCACTCTGAGCTGATCGCAGAGGATCAAGTATTGCTGAGTTTTATTCTAGAGCGCATAAATAAAACGTCGCAATACGCGAAAGTGACTGTGTGCCTTTTGTCATTTTGTAATATTCCAGTGGCTGTTTGGGGCCAAAATGTGCAACGTCAGCGTGTTCTCTTTGTAACGGCCCACTTCTGCATGCTGATCAGTCTCTCCGAGACCCCCCCGGCCTTCCCAAGGTCGTTGTCTCTGGCTGTCAAATGCCATTTGGCTCAAAAGGGTTCACGCAGCAGCCTGTGATTGGCTTTGGTGTGACCACATGGCCCTATGATGTCACAGGTGAAAGGCACAGCATTTTGAGGATTTTTGGCTGTGATTGGCCATTTGAGAATTAGGTGGTCATGGGACCCTTTTACTCATTCTGTCATCATGATCGTGGAATCTTTATTCATTTTGTATAGGAAAATGTAATGACTTTTGAGAAATAATTAATGATGCTACCTTTTGTTAACCTCAGCCCTCATGAAACGTGGTGTCCTTGGCCAAATTAACGATGAATGGGGGCTTCTGTGAATAAGTAACAGTAAACAATTAAGTAACAGTAAATAATAATTAAATCCCCTTTAGAGCATGACAACACACACAGATGAAACATTCAATTATCTATGTTTTTACTCTCTCTACAAAATGGCTTCCTGGAAAATTCTAGATTGCCAGCCAAAACAATCCACTTTCTCTTTTTGACCCCCCCCCCCCCTCTCTCTCTTTGCTCAATGTACCAAGTGCTCCACGAATGTTACGGTCCAGCGAACGAGGCAGCAATAAAAATAAAAAAGCCATCTCCTGAATCCTAATGGAAGTGCATTAAACACTTCTTCGTGGCAATAATCATAAAACGGCTGTCGCAGATGTTGATCCTGTTCGATCTAGTGATTACTCTGTGCAGTTGTTTACAGGAAGGCTGTAAACGGTAAAATAAAAAAGCATGCATGTTAATGATAAGTTTTCACAAGCTCACATAAAAACCAAAACACTACCATGTATATGCAAGTATTATATTCCAATCACATACGCACGAAAAACCGCGCACAGACATACACAGTATACTCATGCAACTATACAGTCGTACTCCTCTTGTTGCTCTATTACCCGCGACTCCTATTATCTGCGGCCCTATACTGCCTATTATCCGTGATGATGTCACCCCCCCCCCCCGACGGTGAAGTGGGAGTACATTCATGGATGACGTCACGGATCACGGCATCCGCAATGTCCATCCCCCCCTCATCACGGCGGATAAAGTAGAGTCATACTCCTCTAATATTTGCGTATGGAGCGGGGGTGCGATGGTTATCGCACTGCAATGTGAACCCGTCCACCTGAGGTTTGATTCATGTTCCATGGATACTGCGAGTGGTGAGTGATATCTAAACTAGCCCTAGGTCCCTGCCTCTTGCCCTTCACCAACCCACACTGCCCAGTACGGTGAAGTGTGGTGGAAACAAACCCCGATGACCGACAGAGCAATGGATTGTTAAAAGGGTTTTTTTAATATTATTAATTGCACGGTATATTTCGTGTGGTGAGAATACTAAGATATGTCAAATTGATCTGAAGTTTTCGTGACTGCAATGATTCATACTCTTTGGTTCTTTCGGTAAAGTCACGTAGGTATAAAATAAAATAAAAAATTACATAAAAAATCAAATTAATCACGACGTTTCGGAAGCAACACAAGCGTCCATCATCAGGTGGGAAAGCCACAGCAAGACACAAATTGCTGTATATAAATATAATATTATATAAATATTATCTCTTGTCACAAGCAGTTCTTTTGCCCACTACAGCAATTTGTTTCTTGCTGTGGCTTTCCCACCTGATGACGGATGCTTGTGTTGCTTCCGAAACGTCGTGATTTAATTAATTTTTAATTAAATTTTATACCTACGTGACTTTACCGAAAGAACCAAAGTGTATATATCAAATTGTTCATTTGATCGTTAACACGTGCTCTATATATGTAGCAATTTATACCAAGGTTTGTCACGTTTTGCCGAGGTTACCGAGTTCTTTAATGAATGAATTAATTGTATGATCTTTTGATTCTCCTCTTCTTTAAGACCAAATGAAACACTCGGTAATTACGGCCCTGCTTCACAGCACTGATGAAAGCATATTGCATGCAATGATGCATTCATTAGTAAGAACCCACTGTTCAGGCGTAATTGGTTTTCATTTCAAAATGCAAAATTAAACAAAAAAAAAGGGCACTCGTACGCGTGTTTAAAGTTTCAAATATAGTTTTTTTTACTCTTTCTCTCAATCACACTATGGTATTAACTGAATTGCGTGTTTTTTTTGTTGGCAGCAGCCATATTTTAATTTACATCACCGTTGAGTACACATCTCTCACAAGGCCAAGGAAATATGATAATTCATATAAAAAAAATTCAGAAAACAACCACCAGCCACTTAACCGTGGTTTTCAAAAGCCGTTGAAAGTGGTTAATTTTTTTTTTATATTTTTACAATGCACTTTCATTTAAATGTAAACAGTTAAATACGTTCTTTGCTCTATACGGCTGCATCTAATTTTCCTCAAATGGAAAGAACCGCAGCAGCGTACACGGGTAACGTTGTCCATGGCTTATTTGGTTAAAGTCAACTGGCAGCAGCAGCACCACGCTCCGCGTCTTAGAGAATGCCCAGGAAACGTGGCAATCGTAAAGTGGGCAAACCCTTTCTCGGCATGGCACATTCATCGCCTCTGAACCTCCTCCTCTACAGCAGAGCGAATGATAGGCGCGGGACATCGGTTGAGCCGTTCCATCTCTTCAGGGGCGAAGGAGGGGGGGGGGTGTTTGCATCCATTATCTCATTGCGGGGTCATCATCGACGTTATACGGGGCTAAATCACGCAACAAAACAATTGGTGGGGATGCCAGTCATCCATAATAAATTGTGACAGCTGTTGCAATACATAACATATGACCAGAGAAGCAATGGCCGTTAACAAACATAAAATAATAGATAAATATCCTGCAGAGGTCATAAGGTCAAGGTGAGTCTCCAATCATATGCAAGAGACACAATGTACCCGATTACAGATGGCCCTACCTGCCACCACGACTCTCTCATGCAGCGTGCTGGTTATTGTAGATCATCACTAACAGCGATTGTACCGACAGTATGATGGTTAAAATAGGAAGTTGCAGCCCTGCAATATTTTGCTTTTTCCTCCCAACTGGCAGAAGGGCCTCCACTAGAAGGAAATCGATACATCCGCTCGAGAGGGTATTTTTAGGCCTACTTTTCCACACCAGCCAGCCGTCTTGCATGAGTGTGGGAGTACTCACACTTTACCCCACCACACGCGAACTGCCCATTGGCTAACTTTGGTGTAACCCATCGGTACTGCTGGGTGGAGGACAGACACGCTTGGTGCGGGGATGGGGTTGAATTCACTTGCACAACTGTTGCAGCTGCCGCAGCAGGAGGTCAACCGGCGACGTCTGGACTGCAAGTTCAGTGTACAGGATTGTTCTCAATAGCACCACGGGAGCTGACCGTTGAAAGTCTATGCAAGTTAAAAGGTGCATGTGTTTTGTGTCTGTTCAGGCGGAATAAATGAGTACTCTGTGTGGGTCAAGCAGCCTACTCATCACTTCGTTTATGGCTTCTTGATGCCTACCAGCAGACCTCTGCAAAACCCATCACAGATGCTTCTTTCAAACCACCGAATATTTATCGAACCTGTCTCTTGAAAGCACAAAAAAGGAATGTTCTTTGAGAGATAAAACAAACAACAGAGCTTCTTAGAATTTCGGTAAAAATAAACATCTCAATTTTTCAAACAATTGGAAAGAATGTAAACACAACTTCCTGCCAATTTACAGTGCATTCTTCTGTAAGCAGTGACCCTATAGCAGATACTTAAAAAACACATCCTTTATCCGTGGAAGACGAATAGGAGAGGTCCATATGTTTGACATTTAACCGCACAATGCTCCACTATGCTTCGGGATTAAGTTGTTGGAGGCAGCGCCTTGAGATACCTCATTGGAATCACAAAACAACAACGTGTTTTTTTTTTTCTCGGGAGCGCCATACGCAGAACTCGTAGGGCATCCGGTGTTTGAAGAAAACAAATCTTCCAGCGTTTTAGTCTTTCCGCCCTTGGCCCTTCTCGTTCCCATTTCTTCCACTGCCACTCTTGAAATAATAAACGCGCGCAACCTCAAAGTGAAAATGTAAAGGACTGCCCCTGTGACGGTTTGCTGCCTTGGTCGGGAAGTTGGGATCGTGGTCTGGGATGTATGAGACCTAAGGGCTCATTTCTTTGTTGTGATAACCAATAATAATACATACTGCTTATTCTCTGCATATTCTCAGATCAACATAAATGTAAAATAATCATGGAAATACATTATGTTGATCAACTGTGAATAACCCAACCAATAATTATAGGTATTACATTTTCTCAAGTTAACATGATAAATTGTAACTTATACGACTACATTAACCCCCCTCTGGTCTTCGTAGCTGATAGGCCCACAGTGATGGCATCATATTTACCCCTCTAAGACCCAAACAGGAGGACTTCTTCACAATTCTGGCTATCGCCTGATGAAGCTGCTAGCTGTAATCACCAGCAAAATGTCATACTCGAATTGAACATTGTGTGGGTTTACTCTCCAACACGCCGGTGTGCTGAAGTAGTCACTAATTGGCACGTTTTGTTTTTGTGACAAACCTTACTGGTTGGCCGTGTCGGGTGGTGGCGGGTTTACATATTCGAAATCTAACACAAAAAATAAATCGTTATTATGGATATTGGTTGTGAAAACCTACGTGTTGAACATTATTTTTGTTGTTTTGCGATTATTTTTGATACCATTTCTTATATATATTTTATTTTGCTTGCTAGTAGGGTTTTCATTTACTTGGTAGTGGCTGTATATGGGATACGGTCCTTATATATAATTAATGTAGAGCGTTGTGGGATGCTATTACCATGAATGACGGTATATGAAATGAAAGTAGTATGATTAAGTATATAAAGTGATGTGTAAGCACAGACTGAAGATAACTTCACCACCTCTGGCATTTAATATCAGAATCTCTATTTAGACTGGAGGAATCGGATGAACTATGAAGCTCTTTTGCATGTATGTCCAGTAGGGACGGTTGAGAAAGTTACAACAAACAGTACAAAACCCGATAGGAGTGTAAAGTATAGGAAAAAGAAGCAAGTCAGTAAAAAAAGTTTTTAAAAATGTATAAGTACAAATTGCATATCAATTCCTGCGGATTTTTCAACAATAGATCCAAGCTTGGGCAAGGTAGCAAAACAACAACAACAGTCCCAGACCACAGCAAGACAACAATACACAGTCCCTCAATAACAATTTCACATTGAAAAATACTTCCCCTACAAGCTAGCTTAAAACATGTCACCATCGGCCATGCTCTATGCATTACTGGATGAAGGCCTCCCCAAGTCATCGGCCATCCCTCAAGGGCGTTTGAGTCAACAATCCATCGAACCCTTGCGCACACGAGCTGATATCATTGCTTCGTCCTCTCCGCAGTGGCTATCGCTTTTTCAAGTGCATTTTCTCTCTTCTGGGTGCCATTAAATGACCACTTTTGAACGTCAGCCACCATCGCGTCCAGCAATGTGCCCTGCCCAAGCACACTCGTTTTTTTCCCACCATCGACACTCAACGTTGTTGTCGCTCATTTTTTCATTCGTTCTCCGATCTACGTGTTCTGCTTCTTGGCTCTCGGTGTGATTCAAAGTTTAGTAGTCTCTCGATTATCCGGAATAATGACGGGGAAGTTCAATATCGTGGGTAATCCAAGTTTCCACGGATCTCTATGCCAAAAACTAACGATCACCGACGGATCGATGTGCGTGCTCAGTGATAAGACTTTTCTGCTCGCGCGCATAAGAGTCCGCCCACTAAGTGGATAGCAGAGCCACGCCAATCACCGTCAATCAAACTCCGCACACTGTTGTAAACATACGCAACTACTGTAGTGTAGAGGCGATCACGTGTTTTTCGGATCAATCGGAGCACATATTTGTTCGGTTTAATCACCTGAATTATAATAAAAAAAGATCCAAGAATAACAATATTTAGCTTTTTTTAGATTATTCATTTGGGATTAAGGTGAAATCTCAGGTGCGCAGTTAATACGCAAATCGGATACACAGCATACGGATAATCGAGACTCTACTTTATGCAACTCTTCATGATTATTTTGTCTACCTTTCAGCATTTGTTCCGTTTTCTTTGCCAGTGCTCACGTTCCCAATCCAAAGCAATGTTCCTAAAGAAGAACATTTAATTTATTGCATATTGCCTGCTATAACTTTAAACGTATATCATTTTGTAATGTTTTAGGTGTTGGCACTTTGTCATGATTATTCTTAATGTCAGAGATGGCCCATTAATTTTATTGACCGGAGATAGGGTTTTGGTCTTGACATCAGTCTGATTACTATTCCTGATGTTTAATGATATTCCAGATAGAAATACAGTAGCAATGTTTGTGAAAACTGAAGGTCGGTGTCATGTCGAGCTTCCGAAAAACGGCAGCCCTGGCATTCCATCATGGTTTACTTTTCCACATCATCCATGATTAACACACTGCACATACCTGATGATTGTTACACGTGTTCCACATGACCTAGAGAGCACTTATCATTAAAATTTAGACAAAGATCTTGCGTGAGCCAGTATACAGGGTATCCCATACGTCTGGAATCAAAGGAAAATCACAGCTCTGTGTTATTGGCTCGCGCTCTGGATACAGTCTGTTAAATTAAACAGCTCCCTCCCCCTGACTCCGATTTCCTATGAGTAGAATTATCTGGACTCGTTCTTCCTTACTCAGAGACATGTTGAGCCTACAAAAACGAAACAATATTAATTCGTTATTTGCCCTATGATTCCAAACTTATGGGCCACCCTGTATATAGACATGTATTTACATGTGTCCCATTAATTCAAATTACGAAGCTCTCTCCACATTACAGGGCACATGTTTCGCAATCAATAGGAACATACAGTGTCTAAAGATGTAATTCGCATTTTAGTAATGGATATTTGTGAACATATAAAGGTTGACTGTGGTTGGTAGTGAGGACTTGAGTTTGGAAAATCCCCGTTTGAATGCCTCGTTTGACACAGCAGTTTCATCAATATTTATTTTTTACAGATAACTGATGGGAACTGTGTAAACCACAGGTGTGGAGGGCAAATAATGAATTGCCAATGAGCAACAGTCTATCATCTTCTGCATTAACTTCATATTTTTTCTATTTTTCATTGGTCCATTGGTGTCCCATTCAGGTCTTTGACAGGCCCTACTGTGCTTTCCTAAAGAAAATCAATCATCACGATGGTACGAATGCAGGCTCACAGCAATGGCTTGGTTATAAGGCCTACTTAGAGATGCTTACTTTAAGGATGTGGGTGTCAAGGGAGCTCAAGTGAGCAACACACTCAACGAGTCAGAGAGAGGGGCCCTTGTTTAAATTCTCGGTGCCGTCGCTGTGTGAGGAGTGTTCTCTGATGGTTGACATGTTACCCACACTTCTGTCTATTTCCCATGATGCTCTTTAGAGCCGCGTGTGACATGACAGTGCCAGTGTCTAATTGCACACCTGCAGTGATTTATATTCATCCTGATTCCGAGAATAAACAATAAGACATATTCTCCGAAATGTAGAATTTCTGCCAATTTCCTGTTTTTTATGTTTCAGTTCGTGCCCAATATTAAGAAAAACGAAGTCATAAAATACAATTTCATAGTATTTTTGGTACAGGCAATGCACATTATTGTCGTTACAGCTTATGACAAAATCGCCCTAAATCCATTCTGTGTCATCAGATCATGGAAGTTAAGCAGGCTGGGGGACCTGCCGAGTACTAGGAAGAGTGACCACCAGAGCTGGCCCACTGTTGTCGATGCTGGGCTACATGAGGTGGCCAGCAAACCGCAGCGGTTGAGAGCCACCCCTTCCTACGCATTGGGGTTTTCTCCAGGTACTCGAGTTTCTACCGCCATGCCTTCTTTTTCTTCTTTGGCATGATTGATGTAGACGCAGAGCAACATCTACAATTTAACTTTCAGTTTAACACGTAGCAGGCTTTCGCGACTAATATTATTCATAATCAACGTTTTTGGGTTTAGATCGCGTTATTTATAAATGTGTCGTAACCCTCCACCACCCGACACGGCCAATCAGTAAAAAAGTGTCACGTTGACAAAAGACAAATAGTTCACTGCTTTAGCCCACCGGTGTGTTGAAGCGTGAAACCACAACATTTACAATTTGAGTACGACGTTTCGCTGGTAATTGCATCCAGCATCATCGGGCGAATTGACACTTTTTTACTGATTGGCCGTGTTGGGTGGTGGAGGGTTACGACACATTTATAAATAACGCGATCTAAACCCAAAAACGTTGATTATGAATTTAACTTTCAGCCAGATAGCCGCATAAGGAGCAGTGGAGTGCATCGCTGTGATGTCTCCTTTCACATTTGTGGATCCGGGCATTGCGTCGTTATAGATTGTACGGTCTGTTCTGGATGACCATAGTTGGAAACTGGAGAGTTTTTAATCTTCCATTTGTGCATAACATATCTGCCATGGTTTGTGCGGATGCACTTTAGGGTGAACCTGGAGCTTCGTGGAAGATCAAATCCAGTAATCTTCTGCGTTGGATCTATCGCAAGGTGTTTTTTGTGAGTTCTTTTGAACTCCATTCAGCTCTCCAAGCTTCGTCGGGGTTGAACTCGCATTGTTGAAGTGTTACGCGCGTGGGTCCAAAAGGGCTCAGGATGATTTCAAGTGATGGCGAGGGACGTTGTTGAGGTCCTGACGGATGTGAGGGCGACTGTTTTCCTCAATCTGCAGGACTTCCCGGGGGGTTGCAGCGTTGCGTCAGATGGTGTGGGAGAGAATGTGTGACAGCACGGGCAGCCAGGGTGCCAAAGACTCATTGATGGTGTTGGTCATATATACCAAGCATCTTGAGACTCAGTGAAGCTTTCTTGGATAAATAATTGGCTTTCAATTGACGTGGATAAATGTTCATCGTATTTTGCCAAGATGTTGTCCACACCTTTACGCTTTACTGGGAAAATGTAGTAAACGTGGATTGTCTTTCTAAATAAGCCATGCACAAAAAAAACCGCGATGAAAAACAGAGTTCAGGAGTGAAATTTGACCCCCCCCCCCCCCCATATCAGTGAGATGTAAAATGAAGAATGATACATCATTCGGACACATGGCGACAGTTGGTCTGATTAGTTTTTGGCAGGTTAGGTGAATGGCAAACATGGCATTTCATTCACATTTCGTTGTATTACTTAGAACACGTTAAAACTCATAAAAAAATGTTGTACATCTTTGAATGTTTTTAGTTGTCTGTCTGTTAGTGAGAAATGCTGTATCTGTGAGCTAAAATTAGCAGACGTTGATATAAAAATACATGTCAATTGCTTTTATAATAGGAAGACAAAATATTAACTATCTAAAATAGCCATTAACAGTCTGACAACAAAGCCATTATTTTATGAAAGTTCAAAATTGGTGAGCACAAATATGAAATGAAGTGGAGGTGCACTTATTGTATTTATTATTTTCCTTTTTAAAATGCGAATTTAAAATATGTTTCAGGCACAAGCCCACCGCACACATAATGAGTGAAGATGCATGGTGCACTTTTAGGGACAGCTTCGACAGAAGAGAGACGCTTGTAGAAAAACTTTGTGGGTCTGCTTCAGAAACACGCTTGGACCGTGCTTCATCTTCACCCTGGACATTCAACACCTTCCCATCACCATTCAGAATCAACCACCTTAGTCGACATGATTAGTTTGCTTATAACAACAACAAAACACACGCACAAAGGGTTTGTTGACTAATGGGAAAGTTAGATAAAAGAGACAGGCTTGAGATTAGCGCCTTAGTAAAGAAATCAATTCCTTTATTTATCCTGTTGAGGAACCATGGAGATGTGGTATCTCTTGTGATGGGAATTCAATGTAACTGTAGCTACTAAGGGGTGGTTTTATTATATATTTACCATTTTTACCTGCAAGTTCGCTTGTTTGCCCGTCCTAGAATGGAAGCTGTAATGTTTAAGGAGATTTTTTAGCAGAGTATTATTGTATCTTGTGTAAACTTAATGGCAGTGAATCTGGCACAAAACGAAATCATAAAACACTTCACTGCATTTCACTGTAGCACTGTATATAACTGACCTTCAATTTGTTGAATTTCACTGCTTTGATACTTTATTCTCTTCTTCTTTTGGTCGCTGGGGTTGAAATACATTTGAAATCGATACAATATCTGGAAAATCACCGAGAAACGTCTATTTTACCATAATTTAGAAGGATACATTAGACTTACCTTTTGTCTCAAGTGCTGAAAAAATAAATAAAGACACCAAATCCACTTTGTTGCTGCGTAGAATTATTTATTATATTCACTTTCAATAAATAAACGTCAAACTTAAAGCGAATTTGCGAGAAAAAAAATTCCGCTCGACATTCTGCGTGAGTGTAAAAATTCACCCTCTCATGAATATTAATGACGGGGTTGCGGCATGGGGAGTGACGTCACGCGCGTTACACACAAACAGATTTTCTTGGCTCATTATAGTAGTAATTAAAAAAAATAAGAATAGGTTTCACCCGTTCTGGTAATAAAACATAGAAACCTTTTGCAAGGAATCAACATCTTAACACTTCCTGTTTTATTGCCAGCAAGGATAAAACCTATTCTTATGTTTGTAATTTGCATCTATTCTAACTCTAGCCTCCAATGCTGTCACTAGTTTCCACTCACAAACATGTGGATTGAATATCGTTCTCGTTATGAGGTGGTCAGTGTGCTTAGCACTGAGACAGTTTTGTGTCAAGCCAAAGGTTTGATTTCTGCGGTTGTCCTATCATCTTGGGAATAAATCAATAATATCACCAACATCGGCCCTTCAGCCAGCCCCACCGCTGGCTGGACAGAGGTAGCTGGATTTAAGAAGCATGTCGATTTAACAAACATGCCGATTTAAGCAACATGCCAATTGGTTGAAACTGCAGCATCCCAACGCAGTCTGCTGTGCTGTGAAATGGCTGCAATACAAACCTGTGACAATATAATCAGCGCAGTCGGTTCTTGACTGCTGTTGTGATTGTGCATTTTTTTATGCGACCAAGTGTGTGATTAAGTTTTCAGTGTTGGAAATTACTTTGTAAGAATATATTGTTTTAAAATCCACTTTGCCGGTGTGGTTTGATATTTATCCAGTATTACTGAGTTTAATCAGTTTGAAATGGAATTTAAAATTATGGCCAGTCCAAAGACACACATTTGAAAACACAATCCGTGTACAGTGCAAAGACGCATGCTAATGTATGAGCCTCGAGTGTTATTTATCTTTTATTTCATTTAATTAGTCATCGTCTTGAGGGCTCACTGTGCCTCCAGCGATATTTACCAGTTTAGTAATTTAGTAATTTATTATTAATTGATTCATTTTCTCATGTGTAATGCATAAAGTTGGAAAATATAATAAATGATCAATACATCATTCAAAGCTGTTATGATGTGAGCTGTCATCCCAAGGGTAACAATGCCACTATGTAGAAGGCCTCAATTTGTCCTTGTTGGGTGGGCCCAGAATTACATCTCTTCTCAAACTGGAAGTTAGATAGATCGTTTATAGATAGACATCTGAGCCACCTGGCCACCTCGGTCAACACTGATTTGAATGTGGACACGATTGTCCTGTCCTGCACAGAGAGATAGAACGCAGTTAAACGCAGTTAAAAGTTGTGGTTGATGTCGAGGTACTGGTCACTCCAGTTTGAGAGGCACAAGTGGAGCCTGCTCCGCGT
Source organism: Lethenteron reissneri (assembly GCF_015708825.2). Lineage (NCBI taxonomy): Eukaryota > Metazoa > Chordata > Hyperoartia > Petromyzontiformes > Petromyzontidae > Lethenteron > Lethenteron reissneri. Next base: position 4,484,340 of record NC_083813.1, on the reverse strand, counting down.
TTAACTGCGTTCTATCTCTCTGTGCAGGACAGGACAATCGTGTCCACATTCAAATCAGTGTTGACCGAGGTGGCCAGGTGGCTCAGATGTCTGGGCACTCTGCAGAATCAGATTATTTACTTTTACTAGAGGAGGAAACCGATGAGCTATGAAGCTTTTTTTTCCACAGATGTCCGGTAGGGGCATGGGGTCAGAACGTGACAACAACGAACAACACAAAACACGATAGGAGTGCAAAGTATAGGAAAGGTTAACAAATCACAAAAAAATACAAACAAAACTGAACTATGTTTTATTTTAGCAGGTAAAGCCCACTGAGCTATGCGCTTGTTTTGCAGAAACGACTTGTCCACAAATGATAGCTCAACAAAGCGGCTTATCACGTGGACATTTTAAGTAGCCAAATAATCGAAAAGCATGTTTATAAATGTAGAGGGAAAAACTGGAGGACACGGAGAAAAAAATAATCACGCGACCACGGGGAGAACATGCAAACTTAAAATATAGAGGCGTCAGGGTCGGGAGCGAACCCCCAAACCTTCTGTATACCGGGCAAGGAAGACACCAAGACCCTGGGTTCGAATCCAGGTTTCAGCCACCCACAATTCAACTGGGTTCTCACGTGTAGTGAATTGTAGGTAGATGTTTGTGTGCTGAACAATATTTGCAGGGCATTTAAACATGTGGCCCTTGTGAAGATAAAGAGGTTTGTTGGAGTGATTTGAGAAGTAGTTCTGTGATGGTACATTCGAGGTATGCACACTGACACGGGCTGATGTATTGCTAGCTGTAGAATTCGAAATGGAAATTTCTCCAACTCTTGACATGCCTCAAATGTAAAAATGGAATAAAACTGACAGATGAAATAATTAAATAATTCTCACATTTTGCATAAATGGTTTTGCTCAGAGGCCAAAAACATTATTCTCTATGCACACTGATTTAAAAATGAGCAATCGCTTCGCAGCATTGCAACATATATCTCGGATGGAAATAAGTTATAATGATGGTTCTGTGCCAAAATTCACAAGATGGATAAAAGCTGCACAGGCACATCAGAAGTCACTTGTAATAATATCGCAACATTTAAGAAGGTAACCCAAATTGCTTTCTAAGGTGGGCGCAGGCAATCTCTGACCATTTGTGATCGGCAATAACTCATAAATTGCCGGTGACTTGAATCTGAAGGAAAGTATGGAGTGAGCGAGTGGCTAAGCAACATTACGTCATCGATTGTCTGTGGCTCGGAGATTCCAAAACAGTCATTCTACAGCTCGTAACAAGGCACTAAGTGTTGGTGTTTCAAATGTCGTAACACGTACACTGCTTTCTGTTGGATCTGAGCTCTAATGTTGTGCGTCTTGTGTTGAGCACACACCTATGAAGATCCTGGGTTTCAGCCCTTGAGCAGGCAACTGTAAATGTATTATTGTTCCAGCCGGGTGGAACGATTCTCCTGTGTGATGCCTGAAATGGATCTGCGCCTCTCATCTCATTTGCAAAATGGCTGTAAATGTAAAAAAAACAATTAACTTAATGCTGTATTGGAAATCTCTAAGTGATCAATAATAGGATACATGCTCTAGAAATCTGGGTTAAATAAAGAGCCCATTGAATTGGCTTTTAAAATCTTGTAATGTCTCTGTAAGAGATTATTGGTGCCGTGCTGTTTGTATTTCATTGATTTGTGCACACTTGAAAAAAGGACAAATAAAATAGTGAGCACACACTGCCTATATACATTCTGTTCATTTATATAATAATAATAATTCACAGGCTGTTATTTTTCAGTCATTGATGGAGGAAGGCCTCCCCCAATCCACGGTCAGTCGTGGGGGATGTTTCACTGCGCCGCATCCCCTCCGTGTAAATAAACACGTGCAATATATAGAATACAGAGCCTGTAAAATTGCTATGTAAATTGTGTTAAATTGTGGCTAATTGGAAAATTCCAATTATCTGCTGTAATAACTCCAATTATCTAAGGTTTGGGTTTATGCGCAAAATTGGTTCATTTCTATGATCTTCCAGCACATCATCACGAACAGCTGGATTTCTCTTGTGTGTAAGTGTGCACGTGTGTGTGAGTACGCACATACATACACACATGCACACACAAAGCTAAAATTACCAACCACACTTCTGCCATTGTGATTGATGCAAATTCATGGTTCTACGGTCCTTCCAGGCAGGCCCAATTAGACCAATCACCAATGCTGGTCATATATGCGGCTCACTTCCCTGCTGTAGAAACCCAGGATTAATTAAAAACAGGCTCCTGATGCCTGGTCTAATGTGTTGGCACAACAGTTGCCTTCAAGATATTCCTTCTGCCACTCAAATGAAATAACGCCTTTACTTCACGTGAGACATGGACAGCTAGAATGATCTGTTCTTTGCATTTAAATGAGTATTATTTTGGACTGGTACCCTCTTTATAGTGCATCTAGTTTATCTGAAATTCCATTTGGTGACCAATTTACACAAGAGATTGCAAGCCAGCATTATGATCTTGTGAGTTCCAGTCCTGGGGTTATTGCTTTCAACATACTGGAGTTTTTCTTGGATGCCCTAAATTTGCTGGTCTTCGCTTATTCACCGATGGATTAATTCATTCATACCCTTGCTCCACCCCCCTGACCCCCACCCTTTCTGATCCATCTAAAAGTAAATGTATATGTGCACGTAATTTTACCATGGCCAATTTGTGAGTTGATAAAATGACGTGTGCTGTGCAGTAGTCCCTCGGTTAACAGTGACATCGGTTCACGGTTTTTCGGCGAACGTTTTGCCTCCCATAGGACCCCATGGTTTCGACTAACGTTAACATTTTGTTCTAGATTTGAAGCTTTCGTGACAGCAAAGGATTCATATTCTTAGGTTTTTTTCGGTAAAGTCACGTAGGTAAAAATGTAAAATTACTTTTATTAATTTAATTTTTTTTTTACCTACGTGACTTTACCGAAAAAACCTAAGAATATGTTAACATTTTGATTAGCGGTATGCTTACGTCATGCATGCGGGCGCCAATTTCGGCCAATCCAAGCACTCGTAAGTGATCTGAGCCATGCCTTCAGCCAATCAGCGACGCCCATTTGTGAGCGTTTACATCTCGACTGGCTTTGTTCACATTACGTCTTCTGTTTTGGCAGTGGAAACAGCTCTCTTGCAGACTCAGTGATTTTTACATATTTTTCAACTTATAAGTGAATTCGATTGACAGTTATTTCGGTTAACAGTAAGTTTTTCGTGGAACGGATTACACTCGTTAACCGAGGGACTACTTTATAAGGAGGGAAGCATCCCCAGCCTATACAACTAAGCATGTCAACAAGTGAAAGTCCAGAGAATTGCTGGTCAATAGTGGAATGGCTGAATCCATTGCCAAGGTTTCCCCTATCAGGCCAAGTTGCTGTTGCCATCACTCGGAATATTCAGAGCAAAGGGTCGGACTGCGGCAATGGGCAACCGGGCTTTTCCACCATACGCCGATGCTGCATTTCAGCCATCTCTCATTTGGCCCAACCTAAGCCATCTGGACTTGAACCAAGACAACAAATTGTTGAAGTTTTGCTGCGTGTTTGGTGGCAGCACTCCAGGACTTGGCTTGTGAGGCAAATGCCAATGTGACAGGGGGGTTACACAATAACCTTGTTTGCGATTTGATTCAAGCGCTGTTTTCACTTTTTACATTGCAGTGGACGTAGCGGCCTCTAGTGGCTGAAGGGGTCACGTGAACCCATAACGTTCAACATACCAATTGAAATACTGTACATGAATCATTGCATGTGCAAAATAGATGAATATGTAATGAGCTAAGAATCTATATTCATCGATGAACCGATGTATCATCATACCCCTATTCATATAATTCCTCAGCGGTTAAACGTACGGATCTGTTTTAAGATATGCCATGCCATGGTAGTCGTGTTGTACTGATCTTATTGGTGATGGTGTACCATAAACAACATGAGGTTACTTTGGATACAAGATTCCGTCGTGCATTTATTTGATCATTTACCATTACCATGAGTCCGATGACCAAGGGGAAGACCATAGACCGAATGGTGGGATGCTGTTCAGACAGATCTTACAGGTGGCGTGTCTACAGTGCAACGGTTGCTTGATCTGACGGAGGGGTAGAGAGAATTGGCGAGGTTTGGTGGCATTAACGGCTTTGGCCATGATGGAATTTTGATCTTGACCGCTCATTTAAAAAAACGTAAATTATCACACCAACAAGAAGGGCCCCATCATTTACAGAGATATCTCCTACGAATAACATCTGGTAATCAGCAGTGTTTATTTAGCATGTCTGACATTCTGATGATCCCCTATGAAAGCGATACTGCTCCAAGCTTTGTGTGATTTAAACACATTATCCTGGTAAACATACGTCTAGAAGCTCGTTATGCAAAATATACCTAAACATTTTCAACTGTGATTGATTATCACGCAATTGTGTAATTATATACTATTATAATGAGTCATGGGAAATATGAATTGGGCAGTTGTGTATTTTTTTCAGTTTTTGTTTGTTTGTAAGTGAATATGTTGTATTATAAATAAAATAATTTGTTCGCAATTGCTCGGTGAAAAGAAAAATGCAATAAAATGAAACCAGCATCATAAGACATCAATAATACTTCATTTTCTTTGGAGAATAACTCTCTAAAGGGGTTAAAAAGACATTCAGCCTGTTGATGACAATTGGAAATGATGGATTTACACTCCAGCTGCCACATCTGCGCCTCAGATTCCTAGGATTTACAGTATCTTTGAAGAGGTGGGTCTCCAAACTGCCAGATCTGTGGGATCTGTCTTCTACCAAACCGATTTCACAGCCCTTTACGATGCGTAATGGCCCACGGACTTAGCGCCGATGTCTATCTAATCTCCGCCGCCAGGGAGGAAACACAAACTGTGCCTGTTACTGCGTCAAACACCCAAGCCGTCCCCAGTTTTTCACCGCGGTATAATCTACCCTGGGCTGCGCAAAGCCTAGCAGGGAGGTACAGTGTGTGCATTTCATGCCGGCCGAGCTGGGTTGTCCGCTCAGCGATCACGGAAATCTGCTCATGCTAAGGGCGCTAAATGCCCACTCTCGTCTTATCACCGGTGGCGGTCTCTTCGCTCGAGCGCTGAGCGAATGCATCGCATGCGGTTGCGACGTATTGCGGTCGGGTGAAAGGGCTTGAGGATTAAGCGTGAGTTCCGTTGTGTGCCGCGGTGCCTTCTGGCCTCTTTTGTCACATCACGGGTTTGTGTGCACTGAGCGCAAGTGTGTGTGGCATCGTGAGCCAGTGATGGTATACCCACAAGAGCTCATGTTCATCGGTGGCCATAAGTGGTGGGGAAATTCCACATTCATACGTGTTTAGCATGGAAACTGAACTTTAATTTGGAACAGAAGTTTGCAGTGAACTTATCTCTTCGTCATAAACCAGGAAAAGCTTAAACGTGCATTTCCAAAGCCATTTGGAGAGACCTTGTGGAAAGAGTGCACGCACATCAGATCACAACTCTGACCCTACAGGTCAAAAGTTTGCATCCCACCACCACACCGGCACATTTTAGTAGCATGTTACAAAGGGCTCTGTCTGCCCTGAAATTAATTCACAATTGCATTTTAAATATCCCACGGGTTGGCCATTGCATCTAAGTTCAGTGGGTCCCTATATTGAAAAATAAAAATTGACCTGCAACTAAATTACGGACTGTGTTTCACTGTACCCTGATTAGTGGATGTTCCGCCTTAACACATGGTGAGCATGAATGCAAAAATAGAAATACGATGACGATGATTGCTGCTGCTGTGCACACAAAACATTATTTTCTTCAAACCAGATAATTTAACTCCACAAGGCACATTTCTTCTTTGGAGATATTTTAAATATGGAGCCTCTGGCATACACACCAAATTTTCCAGGTAATACGCTTACGTAAATTATACACATCATGGATAATGTTCACATTGCAAAGTGAAGATGTTTTCCACCTTGGCACGTAGAACGTACTTTCGTGAAAACATATAACATTGTGTGCACAATTTAATGTTGAACAGGAAACGGGGGGGGGGGGGGGGGGGTGTATCCACTGACAGTGAGTATTTTTGGAATTGAATGAGCTACAAATCTGACCTCCTTCACATGCGGCCGATTTTGAATGAGCGTGTCCCAAAGGGCAACAAACAAAGATCCCCCGTATAGCCTTGACAGACTTTTGGGGCAAATGCTGTGTAGGCTATACAGGGGATGTTTGTATTTTTGCCTTCGTAGTAGTCAGCACACTCTGCTTTGAACCCAGTGACCCAAGTTCAATTCCTGCTCACGGGCCGACATCAGTGGTGCATTTTCGAACCAGTCTTGGGCCTCCCTAGGTCTACGCAGCGTTAAATTAGTAAAGCTGGTGTGGTGTATTGACATCACCACTGGTAAGACAAAGGTGGCCAGGTATGATGCTAGCCACATCACCCTCTTGTGTGTACCACGTTGGCCTTGATATGTGCTTGTTAACAGTTTTCGTCCCAACAGTGTGTAAAGGCTATACGGGAGATCTATGTCTTTATATTAGTTTGGGGTATATGTATGTTGAACTTCTTTCACACCGTATGGTGTAGGAAAACAAATTGTATTGTGAAGCTAATAATTTAGTTTCCATTTCTGATTATGTGCAACACCAGTGCCAGTGTTTGTATTGCCTTGGTTTGACTCTCCCTTGGGTTGATTCAGTGTAAAATTATTACCTGGCGCAGTGTGCCTCTGAACATTAGCCCGGGAAAGAGTGGTTTTGCCAGCACAAGACATCACGCTGTCAACACCAACCTCAATATGTGCCATGCTGGCATTAAAGCTGCTTGCTAGTAGCACTTGCCATGCCACTCTGTAAGTACTTTGAAAGACCAAATATGGGACTTTATATATTGCTGTGTATGTATCAATGCACCAGTACGTGTAAACATTGTATAAATGGACACACAGTGAATGTATGGCTAGAAATTTGACAGCTGTTCAGCTGTTGTTTTGTGGTGGTTGAATTCCTCATTTTGACTCTTAATAACAACTTCACAATGCAAGCCACAGCCTAGGCAAGTTTCCTCATGTTTATAGGAGTAATATGTTTTAAAAAAATTCATTTAATTTTTCCCCCCTTCAAAATGCCAACAAACTAGTCCTGACAAGCTCACATTCCTGTCACAATACTCACGGATATTTTCATAACAAACCCACAATGTTCCATGTGTGTAAAATTCCATTGTGTGTAGTTTATGTTTTATTATCTCCATGTTTTGATTATATTTTGGAACCTTTGTTATGGAAATACTGGCAACCACCTAATTTATGGCCTGTTATTGTGACAACGGCAACACTGGAGTATACAGTTCTTCTCAGATGTTGATCCATCACGATATATATTTAGGGTCCCTTTTACGTGTTGGCAAATGTTACATTTTGTTTGAATATTGGAAACATCATGATAACGGTAAAACAAGGTAAAGGCGCAGCTCTGCAATTGCTTGTTCACGCCACTGCTGGCAGAAGGGCCTCGACTGAGGGAGCTCCAGAGAGCCCTTCTAGAGGGTAGTTTGGCCTAATCTTCCACGCTGGCCAAACATCTTGGATGAGGCCTTGGGGCTTGGAGGTTCAGGCAGGGGGCTGAAGAAACTATTCTTGCGGTGGCGAGATGTGAACTTCCTCGCCGGGTATACAGGAGGTCGTGGGTTCAATTCCGACCCTGACGCCTGTATATTTGGAGTTTGCATGTTGTCCCCGTGGTTGCGTGGAATTTTCTCTGGTTTCCTCCGGGTTTTCCCTCCACATTTAGAAACGTGCGTTTAGTGTATTTGTCTGCGATCAATTTCCATGCGATAAGCCACTCCAGTGGGCTATCATTTGTGGCACAGGTCACTTCTGATAAATAATTATGTAGCTTAGTAGTGGGCGTTACCTGGCAAAATTAAAAAGAAATATTGCAATCAATGCCCTGGAAAAAACCATGCCAGTGTCTTACACGACCGGGGTGTCGGCAACCAAAATAACAAGAAGAGACATTTTTTTTGCGAATTCGGTCAAACACTCAATAATTCAAGAGCCGCAGTGCATGTGAATGCGAGACAGTGGTCCTTAATAAATAACTGCCACAAAGCAGCCCTTAAAGAGCCGCATGCTGCAGACCCCCTGTTCATGACCAACAAATGGTACAAATCACCAACGCCATTTCATCACAATCGAGGTCGCAAAGCGTATATCTCGCTCTCACGATGTTCAACGTGACACCACGCAAGTCACGTGACATTTGCCACAGCATTATTCTAATTGCATTACTTGGAACTGGATTGGAAAAATGAACACGCTGCATATTCGCAGACATAGCCTGATACCCACAAGAAACATTTAACTTACCTATGCATGTTGAACTGTGGAGATGCTGCTGATAGTGTATATAATCTTAATTTTAGAACTTTCGTGACTGCAGGAATTATTATTTGGTTATTTCGGTTAAGTCACGTCTAAAGATAAAATAATAAATTAAATTAAATAATAGCATACGACGTTTCGATTGCAACACAAGCAATCATCATCAGGTATAGTGAAATAGCGACATAAAATCTAACCAGAAAACTATAGACAGACATATTAGCAGACAGATATCACCAAGATACATAGAGGGAGCAACACAGGTAACAGAGAGGGGTGATCATCTCTGTATATAATGTGAGCACACTGGAGGTCAGTTGAGACAATGGGTAAGTTATACTCTTTGGGTATTTCGGTAAAGGCAAGTAGATAGAAAAATATATATTTTTTAATCACGACGTTTATATTTCTCCTGCCTCAGCAGTTCACCTGCTGTATTATTTTCACCTGAAGATGATTGCTTGTGTTGCGATCGAAACGTCGTGATTTTTATTTTTTTACCTACGTGACTTTACCGAAACACCCAAAGAGTATGAATTCCTGCAGTCACGAAAGCTTTAAGTAAATGGGTAAGTTTATTAAATCCCCCCCACCAGCCGCTACCACTGTCCACTCAGCAGTATAAATGGGGACACCGCAGTTCATGCTCAGGGCATGCTCGGGTGGGGTAAACTCTGGGTACTCGCACCTTTGATAATTGGTTTTTTACCCTTCTATCTGGCAACAAAACTGACACCTTTTTTATGAGGAGTCATGTTTGCATAGACCACAATACCTGTAGTCATAATGCAAACAAAAAACATAACTCTGATAATGTGCACTGTCCTTGAAGTTGATTGGTCCACACCCGAGACAGCTTTCCTTAGAGCCTAGTCTCACATGTGTTGGACCAGATGACGCCAACAGGCGCACAACTCAAAGACAATGCACCATCAGAGAATGAGAGCTCGGGGTAAGCATTTACACATGGGTCCAACCCATGTGAGACTAGGCTCTAAGGAAAGCTGTCTCAGGTGTGGACCAATCAACTTGAAGGACAGTGCACATTATCAGAGTTATGTTTTTTGTTTGCATTATGACTGCAGGTATTGTGGTCTATGCAAACATGACTCCTTGTAAAAAAGGTGTCAGTTTTGTTGCCAGATAGAAGGGTAAAAAACCAATTATCATATTTTTTACTGGCAAATGAGGTTCCAATGGTACTCGCACCTTTGTCGAGACGTCTGAGAAGCGTGGACAAGGCGACCAACACTCTCTCGAGGGGCTTCTATTGTGCTGCCTCGAGTGGAGGCTCTTCCACCGGCAGTGACGTGAGCGAGGAATTTCATGGCTGTAACAGTTTCACCTTTTTCACCCTTACCACCTTTTATTGCGGCGTTACTTTGCCACAATGCCATAAAACTGGAGATGTCTCTGCGTTGTGTCAATATGACACAGGCATTCTTATTGTTTAGCAGTAAAAAAAAAGCTAAGTTTCTTTCAGCTCAAATGAGTGCGGAGTGATGGTCGTCTCCCGTTGCAGTGGCGGTAATTCCACATTCTCTCCGCAGGCACAGCAGGACGCCCAGTGGTAATGTCCCCCGAAAAAATAAAATTGTTCGAAATGTTTTGACCCTGGAGCGATGGAGGGATGAGTCGATGGGCAACCGAGGATATGAACTCAAAACCTTTCCGCTTGTGAGCGATGCACTCCAACCACTGTTCTACGTGGCTGGATTACCATATAAATGGCCTGCAGACATTAAAGGGAATGTTAGCACTCTATTTTAAATGGTCAGAGTAGTGGCACGGTGATGAGCAAAGTGCGCTACTGAGTATCATTTTCTAGGTGATGGCTAACGTCAGTGGCGATTGGTTAGTTAACCGGTCCTGACCCACACCCTCATCATCAGCGACACGGACCAGCGCAATGAATTATCGTCACACAAACCCCCATAGTCCACGTCGTGGGGAGGTCAGCATCTAGAGCAGATTGACAAAGGGGGGGGGGGGGTACATCACTATGCATTATGTTAATATATGAAGCGAGGTACAACAGTAATTCACACAACGTATGCATAGTCACATCTGCATAAGGATGCAGTGTATGTAGAAATGCATAGCCACTTTTAAAAACAATTTTATTGTAAGATGAATTTAATTGTTTCCCCCAATTCGGGAATCTGATGTTGGCTTACCAAAATATAATTTACTAACACTTAGTTAATAGCATCGTTACTGGGAATATACCAATTGAATGCATTACTAGATTTAAAACATATTTTCCGCCCACACATATACACATCATCAAAACATGCATATCGAAACTAATGAGAGTAAAATATAATATATGGGACCATCACATGTCCGCCCCGACCAGTTGAACTTCTTTCGCACCGTACGGAGCCAACCGTGCTGGATAGCAGGTGTGGTATTAGCGCACGGTGTAACGTCCCCATCGTCATCCTCTGCTGCGCCCTTTCTGCCCAATACCTTGGCCACCAGAGGGTCGGATACGCGGCGTTTGTAACGTCCCCATGACAAGGCTCTTTGGCCACTGGGATGAGTCCGAGCTGCCGGGTCACTGCCGTCGTCCAAGCTCTCGCTCCCAATTCAGCTCATGAGTAGCCGGCAGTGACACTTCGTCTGTGTCTCACTGCAATGGGCTAATGACGGATGTTGAATATTTTTTGTCGTTTGATCGGCACCCTCCCTTGTAACGGCTTTGCCTTGCTGCATTGCTTGGAGAAGTTGTTATGGCTATTATCATTGTGATTTTTCAGAATTATATGCACATTATGAAAGTATGTTTTATTAGGCTGATGGATTGAACAAGGCAGGACAGGACAAATTGAGACAACGCAAGCGAGACTACAAATGAATGATTTTTTAATCAGGCATTGACCCAAATTATGACGATTTGTCGAATCATCGGAGACCACATCATAACATGCCTAGTCAGGGCTCTGAACAATCAATTTACCCGCCCAACATGTTTGTTTTTAAAATACAGTTGCTGAGGACAGGGCCCAAAGGCCCAATGTGCCAAGTGTCCAGCAAGAAACAGCAGCCATCAACGTGTTTTACTATATAAGAGTCAACACGTTTGTTGAATTCAGCACAGTTGTAAGAGGTTCGGGAAAAATTTGAAGGCAGATATTTACTTCGAGCGAGAGGAGAAGCAGAAAGAGAGGTGGTGTAGCCTGCAGTGTGGTGAGTGAGTTAATGAGTGACTTGTCGTGACCTGCAGTGTGGTGAGTGCCTGAGTGGGTGGGTGAGGGTGTTGTGGTGACCTGCAGTGTGGTGAGTGCTTGAGTGGGTGGGTGAGGGTGTTGTGGTGACCTGCAGTGTGGTGAGTGAGTGAGTTGTTGTGACCTGCAGTGTGGTGAGTGAGTTAATGAGTGACTTGTCGTGACCTGCAGTGTGGTGAGTGGGTGAGTGAGGGTGTTGTTGTGACCTGCAGTGTGGTGAGTGGGTGGGTGAGGGTGTTGTTGTGACCTGCAGTGTGGTGAGTGGGTGGGTGAGTGTGTTGTTGTGACCTGCAGTGTGGTGAGTGGGTGGGTGAGGGTGTTGTTGTGACCTGCAGTGTGGTGAGTGGGTGGGTGAGTGTGTTGTTGTGACCTGCAGTGTGGTGAGTGGGTGGGTGAGGGTGTTGTTGTGACCTGCAGTGTGGTGAGTGGGTGGGTGAGTGTGTTGTTGTGACCTGCAGTGTGGTGAGTGGGTGAGTGTGTTGTTGTGACCTGCAGTGTGGTGAGTGGGTGAGTGTGTTGTTGTGACCTGCAGTGTGGTGAGTGGGTGAGTGTGTTGTTGTGACCTGCAGTGTGGTGGGTGGGTGAGGGTGTTGTTGTGACCTGCAGTGTGGTGAGTGGGTGAGTGAGTTGTTGTGACCTGCCGTGTGGTGAGTGGGTGGGTGAGGGTGTTGTCGTGACCTGCCGTGTGGTGAGTGGGTGGGTGAGTGAGGGTGTTGTTGTGACCTGCAGTGTGGTGAGTGAGTGAGTGAGTTGTTGTGACCTGCAGTGTGGTGAGTTGAAGTGACCTGCAGTGTGGTGAGTGAGTGGGTGAGTTAGTGAGTTGACGTGACCTGCAGTGTGGTGAGTGAGTGAGTGAGTGGGTGAGTGAGTGGTGACCTGCAGTGTGGTGAGTGAGTGGGTGAGTGAGTGGTGACCTGCAGTGTGGTGAGTGGGTGGATGAATGAGTGAGTTGTGACCTGCAGTGTGGTGAGTAAGTGAGTTGACGTGACCTGCAGTGTGGTGAGTGAGTGGGTGAGTTAGTGAGTTGTGACCTGCAGTGTGGTGTGTGAGTTGTTGTGACCTGCAGTGTGGTGAGTGGGTGGATGAATTAGTTGTTGTGACCTGCAGTGTGGTGACTGGGTGGATGAATGAGTGAGTTGTGACCTGCAGTGTGGTGAGTGAGTGAGTTGACGTGACCTGCAGTGTGGTGGTTAGTCACAGTATGGATGAGACAATCTGGTAGACCGAGTCCTCAACATTGGTGAAGCAAGCAATGAATGCATTTTACAGGGACAGTAACCACGGCAGTAGCGCTAGTGGAGTCATTCGAAGGCGACTCATCCCTTTATTCAATGCTCTAAGTCATGAACAAAACGGCTTTGCCATCTTTTAGCCATAATATGACAAATCAAAGAAGCGTCACCAAAAATCTAGCAACAAAAAAACCAAGCCTTGCACACGCAACCTCACTTATATTCATTCCTGTGAGACGTATCCTCACGGGCCGTTCAAACACGGAGGCGTACAGAGACATTTAATAATAATAATAGTTCAATTTGTAACGCGCGCAAATTTGCAGACGGAGTGGCCGCAACTCAGAGGCGCGGAGCCAAGCTCAGAGTCGCTCGAAAGCATGATTGTAGAGGTGAGTTTTTAAGTCTCTCTTGAAGGAGGCGATTGAGGTGATGCTGCGAATGTGCAGAGGGATATCGTTCCAGAATGTTGGGGCTGCCACCGAGAAGCGGCGCATAGACAAATTGAACTATTATTATTTTTGCATTATTATTTGCATGCACGCACGTCTCGGCGCTCTCTGAGAGATGCACGGGGGGTGCTCACTCACACGCGCGCGCGCGCACTCCGAGTGGTGAGTTGGACGCGCGCGTGGCCGAGGCACGGCTCATGCGCACGTGGAAACAGGTGTACGAAACGACGCAGCGGATAGATTTTCATGCTGCGAAGGAATATATTTATTGATCAGGAATCAAATCACGATGTGATCACGATGTGATTTGATTTATTTTATTTTATTTCTAACTACGTGACTTTACCGAAAGAACCAAAGAGTATGGATTCCTGCAGCCACGAAAGCTTCAAATCAAGATATTTGTGTATATATTGTTTAATTATTATGTTTCATTGCCCTAAATGGGTGGGATTGTCGCCTGCTCTGCTCGCCGATTGTATTCATGAAGGGGAAGCTGCGAGCGCTGCTCTGCACACAAGGAGTTGGGGCTCTGTGTGTTGAGAGGCGGCAATCGAAAGCGAGTGCAATTCCACGCTTCGTCCGTGTGCCCATTGTTGGCAAAGATGTCAGCTGTGCAGGTTTCATCGGGGCTCTTTGCGTTCTGCAATAATGCGACGCACAACGCCTCGTTTAACGGTGAGCACACTGAACTTTGCTAAACCAGAGACCTCCAGTTCTATTCCCTGGCGTCACAGTTGAAACAGCGCGTGGTCATTTTGTTTCTTTTTAAATCCCGCCACTGCATCTGTCCACTCAGCAGTGTGAATGGGTTACACCACGGTTAGTAGATTGGCAGGTCACGTGTGGTGGAGGGAGTGTGAGTCCTCCTAGCTCAACTAAACTACGAGTTATATAGCTCTTTTTCAGTAGCGAACTGGCCATGAATGATAGCCCAACGACGTGGCTTATTACGTGGATATGTTTAGCAGCCAAATACTTTAAACGCATGTTTCTAAATGTGGAGGGAAAATCCGAAGAATTTGGAGAAAACTCCACACGACCATAGGGAGAACATGCAAACTTCAAACAAACAGGCGTCAGGGTCGAGATCCAACCCACAACCTCCTGTATAGCAGGCGAGGTAGTTGACATCTAGCCATCGGAGTGCCCCTAAGGGGCCGTTCATAAATGACGTCACGCACCTGGGGGGGGGGGGCAGTCAGACATTTGTGACGATGTGTGACGAGGGGGGGGGGGGGGGTTGAGAAATGTGACGTCACATCAAAATGCTTAACTTTAAATAAATGTAGACAACACGTTGTACTTAATAAAATATACTTTTTAATAAATGTTTTCTACTCCAATATCAGAGTGCAGCACCACATTAAATACGCACGACAATGACAATAGTTTAAAGCGATTTGAAGCATGTTTTTTTTTTTTGGGCGGGGGGGGGGGGGGGGCAGAGCTTTGTGACGTCATATTTGGGGGGGTCTGACTTTTTGTGACACCGTGTGACGACGGGGGGGGGGTAAAAAATTGTCCAAAATCGCGTGACGTCATTTATGGACGGCCCCTAAGACGACGCCTGACCAGTGTGGAAGAGTAGGCCAAATACCCTCTAGAGGGGATCTCTGTCGCCCTTCTTCCAGTCGTGTGAGAAAGAAACTTAAGCGCTGCCCCTTTACCTCTGTATTCAGGAATACCTCATTGAATCTCGGGACCTTTTAAGGAGGATCCTGCATGGAATATTTTACCGAGTCACTTGCAAGAAAGTTTGCAGGTGGTAATAAACCAGAGCGCCCAGGGAAAATCAGCGCAATAGGCTCGATTCCTGAAACTGCATTGAATAGTTTTTTTTATTTGTATGTCTGGTATTTGTGCGATTATTTTAACGCAAGGATATCATGAAGGTGCTGTGCTTAACACATGGGGCATGGTATATTAGTAGGGAGCGATGATGTTACGTAATCTTTATCCACTTGAGCAATTTATGGGTACATTTTCAAATTGGGAAAAATTGACGCTGAGACACGTGGCCGACTATTTTTTTAAATATAATGTCACGGGATCTCAAGCAGTCACCGTTAAGCATAAGGGAGATCTTTGTTGGTTGATACACTCACACTATTAATCAGGGTGCGTGTCGGGTTCACACCTCTGCAACAAGCGGAACACGCGATATGTTGACGACCTCATCTGGTATGCAGGAATTCATGGGTTCAATCCGGACCCTGATGCCTGTATATTTAGAGTTTGCATGTTCTCCCCGTGGTCGTGTGAATTCTTCTCCGGTTCCCTTTGATTCTCCCTCCTACATTTACAAACAAGCCTTTAGAGTATTTGGCTGCTATACATTTCCACATGATGAGCCACTTCGTTGAGCTATCATTTGTGGCCAGGTCGCTTCTGAAAAAGAGCTACATAGCTCAGTGGGCCTTACCTGGTAAAATACAAATAGTTTATTCTTTGTTTTTTTCGGTAAAATAAATTGCTATTATTTAATTTATTATTTTATTTTTATACGTGACTTTACCGAAAAAACCAAAGAATAATTCCTGCAGTCACGAAAGCTCCAAAATTAAGACAAATAGTTTAGTTTTATGTTTTATACTGCACGCCCATGTCCACCAGATCCATTTTCAAGCTATTGGATGGCAGGCATTCATTACCACCATTGCCAGTAAAAGCACCTTCACAACCTATCCGGATAACGTCGATGAACTGACGGGACACTGTGTGTATTTTATTTCAGCACAATATAATGGCTCGTAATTGGTTATTTCACGTTAAATACGTAGGCTTTCGCGAAAAAAATATCATTCATAATACAGGGTTTTTAGGTTAGATCGCGTAAATATATAGTCGAAATGTCATACTCAGATTGTAAATGTTATGGCTTGGCTGTCCAACACACAGGTGTGCTGTGCTAGTGACGAATTGGCCACGTTCTGTTTACGTGACAACCCTTACTAGTTGGCTGTGTCGGTGGTGGCGGGGTTTAACAACATATTTATATATTTACGCGATCCAACCCAAAAAAAACCTGTATGATGGAGTTATTTCACGGCTGAAAACAAGGCACGGCTACCTCTGGTTGGGCATTGCAGAGTATTCTCATAGTTCACTACATATAAATAAAACCCTGACCTCTCATGTTGCTTTCAGGTTGTACCTTGTGCTGGTTGGCACGATGCCCAAAGTTTCACTTTACGTGCTGGGAGTTTCTTCAGGAATTGAACATCCAGTTCGGGAGCGAAACGTCAGACATTATGCCGACCGACGCACGGTACGACCCATAAGCACATCACAGAGCTCATACAGCACACCCGCGGAACCCTTCGCAGTCGGATGTTGACACCGCCCCAAAGGGATTGCCACGTTTGTGTACACAGCAATGAGGATCGCAGTTTGTATCATGCAGAATAAACGCACCATATGGTGAGAGGCGTACTGTGTACCATGCTCATTGTTCGCATCGTGCGAGCTCCTGATTGACAGCACTGACGTACTCCATTTACACACAGGCAGATGCAGGCTTTTGTCACTGAAAGTGGGGATGAGGTCGTGGGGCTTGGCAGGCTTGGGCCGTGCGTGGCAATGACAAGAAATGAGGAATGTTGAGTAGAGCCGATAGAAACCCTGTGTCACTGGCGAAGCCAGGTCGCGTCTCCCCGCACAAGGTATTGCTCATCTTAATCGGGTGATCCTGAGCCAGTAGTGGAAATTCCCCGTTCACATGGTATGTACCAGTCTCTCTGTCAGACGGCCGCTGTTAAATTCCCTAAGGGATTACAAAGGACTTAAATTTTTATTTAAAGCTTTCGTGACTGCAGGGATTCATATTTTTTGTTCTTTCGGTAAAGTCACGTAGAAGGGAAATAATAAAATAAGTAAACATATATTGTTTGATATTTTTATTATTTTATTATTTACCTCCTACGTGACTTTACCGAAAGAACCAAGAATACGAAGGACGTAGTTGAGCCTCCCCCGAACCGGGATTTGAACTTGCATGCTTCCAGCTGCGAGTCGAACTCTCTGCCACAGCACTGGCCTGTTGCCGATAACAGTACGCCAGTCAATATACCTGAGATTTATATGAGCATTATTATTACTATAAAACTAAGAAACTGTTGTGGGTACACACACACACACGCACACGCCTTTGGTAAGCACGCCGCAGCGCACATGCACACTGGGTGTTTATTCTGTGAATACACATGCACAATCCGTGAGCACACGTGCACCTGCTTTGTCTGAGAGAGTACAGCGGTTGGGACAAAGTCTGTGTTGGTTCAACAATGCACACTTATACTGAGCAAGCACCTGCCATAGACACAAAGATAACATGCACGTTAAATATACTCTGCTTTGTTGTGCGACTACTTACTGTGTGCATGCGTCACCCATGTATTTACCTCTTAAAACAGTTATGACAGGACAAACTGAAAAGGGCACAATATTACCCTGCATTTCCTGAACAGGAATAGGTGATGCGTTTCATCTCTAACTCAGTACTTGACTACAAGCAGGATAGTATTCACTTGTAAGTGTTGTTATATTGTACCTGAATGGTCTTTTTAAGTATTGTTTTCTGCTACTTAAGAATTGTGGAGTCAACAGTCAAAGTGTCTTCACTTTACATGTATTTATTCATCCATGAAAGCCACACTGAGTCATATGACTCTTTTTCACGACGGCCCTGCATTGGGTTTTCATTTTTAAGATGTGTTCAGACAATTAATAATATAATGAGCGTTTATACGATTGGGAAGAAACCGGAGCTCCCAGAGAAAACAAACAGACACGAGGGTGCAACGCTCGATCCCCATAGTCAGGGTACGGCACCTCAACGCACACGGGAAGGGAGTTTCACGACATTTGTTGCAGTGGTCCACCAACCTTCGCCTCACACACTGCTGGATTACAGGCGGTGCCCCATAACCGCCTAGCTGCCTTGCTGCTTAAAACCAAGCCAACAAATCGGTGGACAGCCCCTTAATCCTGTGGTGGAAATTCCACGTTCCCATGACAATGGGACACTTGAGAACCACTTGGTGAATTTCTACAAAAGAGGTACTCACATCGCCCTCTGGAGGGATGAAGAGCTGAGTTAATCTCTGACCAGGCTTCGAACTCACAAGCTCCCCCCACTGTGAGTCATGTGCTCTAAACAAGGTTCCATCCGACCAAATTACAACCTTGCGGCTTTGGAGTTACGTGTGCTTCTCACCACCGTAGGTAAACCCATGCCAATTAACAGTTACGCACCTGGCGTGTGCCAATCTAAACGCCCCTGGGGGAGCCACCGCCCTTGAATTCGAGTTCAAAAAAATGCTGCACGCAGGCGTGTTTGCTCACAGGAGCATGTGCAAATCTGTAGAAGGATTTAGATTCCCTCTTCACAGGATCAGTATAATGATAGTCGGGCACCAATTCATCAAAGCCAGTCAATTAACATCCATTGGCTGTGCACAGGTCAGTGAAAATGCAGAGGCAAATTCCATCGACATATGGATGGCTTGATATGTAAAAAAAAAACAATTCTAGCCCTGTCAGTGAATAAGACATGCCGAAAAGTAGATTTTGTGTTTTGTGTGGTGTAACGCATTGACAGATGCACACATCACACACATATTTTGGATACTAAAGCTATTATTGTATAACATTGAAATGTTTTTCATAGTGGCGGCGGGGGGGGGGGGGATCC
This sequence comes from Lethenteron reissneri, assembly GCF_015708825.2. Taxonomy (NCBI): domain Eukaryota; kingdom Metazoa; phylum Chordata; class Hyperoartia; order Petromyzontiformes; family Petromyzontidae; genus Lethenteron; species Lethenteron reissneri. The sequence continues at coordinate 4,465,314 of NC_083813.1, read as the reverse complement.
TGATGATATGGCTAGGCAAAATATTTATAAGTAAATAAAAGCGGTAGGCGCTGTGATGTAAATCCCATGCAACGGCAATAAATTTAATGCCAACGTGGTCAATCTGCTGCCAAACAAAATGTTGAAAGCAAGGCCCAGATAATAAACGTGACAGATTGTAGTCTCTGGGCTTGCATGCATGTACTCACAGTTTATCAGCCAATAAAGCTGCTTTAGTGGCCACATGCGTGAAAGATGCTCTGTACGCAGAGTAAAGAATTCAGCTCAAGAAGACTCAGACCTCAGCCAGCGCTTAAACCACTTCCTCAACTTTAACCAGCACATTTATCCATTAAACGTCCGGTGTGTTGGCCACTGCTAGATATAGAAAGCGATTTCAGTTAGAAAAATATACTCTCGAAATGTATTATACTTATAAAAGAGCAGCCGGTAAGCCACGTGTGTTAACCCATCGCCTGCATGTGTGCAGGTGAGAGTGACGACATACTGGAAATGTTTCATTCCCCCTCGGGGTTCTTTGTTGTTGATGCTAACTGCGGTACTAAGCCCCCCTCCGCCCCCCTTTTTCCCCTGGAGCTAAGTGGCTGATTTGTGTAACATCTCCCACTGCCGAAAATGACCTCTTAATGCCCCCCCCCCCCTTCCTTGACTGTCTGTCGACAATGGCGTGCATGGCAGCTTACGCAGAGACACACCGATAGCGCGCACTCGCCATCGGGGTTTGAGGCCGACCGGTTTGAAACTTTATCCAGGCTCTCGGGCACGGATGCGCTCAACACACCCTCAGTGAGCGAAGTCATTCTCTTCGTGCGGGGGACAGTGAGCCTGCTGTCTTATCTGGCATTCGTGGACATTGAGAGATCGAATGACACTTCTCTGTGCAAGAGTGGCCCATTGTGTGTCAGTTTCGTAGCAAAATTAAATGCGCGGCCGTAAGACAACACTGCCCGAACACAAACAGGCATTTCTTATCCAGAGCCGTGTCTGAACAAGTGAAAATCTTGATGGCTGGTAAATGTATTAACTTCATAATCCCCCGTTTACATAAAACAGTTGCCCGCTCAAGTAACCGTTCGTCTATTCCTGCTTGGTTATATTTTTACGTTTCATCCTCTGCTATTTGATTTATTCTCCATTACTATGTGTACTTGTACGTTTTATAAATGGTACTACATTTTATTTTAAATATCGCGTTACTGTCTAAAAACAGCTGACGCGTACCTCGGTATAGATCTACTAACTCTGCAAGTTAATGTGGGGCAATTTCTTTTTATTTTACGTCTACTGTGTTTCATCTCTTTTATAGCTCCATAGCATTTTTATATTTATTGTTTATTATAAAACAACACAATTACAGTTTAAAATAATATATTCTATATATTATTTTGAGCAACAAATACGAGTAGTTCTGTGAATAAGCTACAAATCTAAATGACTAAAATCTTCAATTCAAAACTTGAGCAACACAAGCAGTGGCATTAGCTGTAATTAAAGGGAATTTAGAGTTTAGCAATGAAAATTGCACGGTTAACAACATGTCTTTTTACACAATTCTGAACAAGTTGAATACAATTTAATGGACAATCACTTTTTCTGTGAAACATTCATTAATCTTTCATTGGCACAGCATATCAGTTGCCCTGGTCATGTGCCCGACGGAACAACGGTGGCTTTGTGAATGTGTCTGGTGGGTATTCCAAATCACTCATCACCATCATCATCGCCACCACCATCATCACCGCCACCATATCGTAGCTGTCATCGTTATTGTCATCATCATCATCGTCGTTGTTGTCATCACCATCACTGTCATGTACACGTACAAACCCTTTGTCACGCCGCTGCTGGATGAGGACCTGCCCATGCCATGCGCGGCGTAGGGGTCATATGACCAGAATTCACCAGTCAGTGTAGGCTGGTGAAGGTGGGGATCATAGACGTGGGAACACAGAAGTACACTACAACAATGGATTATTTTGCTTTGCACCATGTATCGCCAAAGCAGCCGATAATACCTGTTATGCCTGACGGTCGCCCTTCTCAGCACTATCCATGCTCAAATCTGCTTAGCTTCTGAGATCTGATAAGTTTGGGTGCATTCCAGGTGCTTTGGTTCATGGTGATTGTGATCATCATCGAAATCATTGTTATCATCATGATCATCACGATGATGATCATCAAGGTGATATTTATAAAACAACACAATTACAGTTTAAAATATATATTCTATATATTCTTTTGAGCCACAAAAACGAGCAGTTCTGTGAATAAGTGTAAAACCAAAATGGCTAAAACCTCAATTCCAAACTTGAGCAACACAAGCAGTGGTATTAGCAATAAGGTTGATAAATGTTGCACGGCTGTATGCTGGTGCATCACTTATTGCAAATGAAAGTGTAGCAATGTGAAATATGTTACCTCTAGCTCAGGACAATGAAGGGAAATAAATTCGCGTATAGACAAATACTTATTTAGCACGGAGAGATTTGTGATTTGACTGTGATTATTACTCCTGTTTGAACACCGGTGAGTTAGTTGCATTTGCATTTTGTCACGCTGTTCGGATGAAGCTGTAGAGCTGACAAATGAGTCTCGTTGGCAGCTTTTTTGCTTCTGTCAACTCAGCCAGAAATTTGTGGACTAGAATCAGACATCCGCTGCCTAGTCCAGACTCCCTGGTTTACACAGCTGCTAGCAGCACATGGGCCCACTATCTACCTGCCACTCCCGTATCTGTGCCGATAACGTGAACAGACGGCACACAGGTGCAAGGCACGTGTTGCTTTGAGAGGTACAGTCGCTTCTTGGCACACGCTTTGGTGTTAATGTGGACACCGTCCGATGCCCGCACTTTGGCTAATTAATTTCCGTGGTGATAATGAGAGGTAATTATACAACGCATAAATATGTTTTATTTTGGTAAATGGCTGTTTTGGGGTATTTTTTCTGTCACCAATTTTGTCATTATTTTTAGGCCAGGAATTTCCCTTGCGGCAAACTGGAAACATTAGTGGTGAACTTTTTCCTCTCTGCGTATATATTCATCCATCTCATAAACTCAGAATTTAACCATTAATCAGTATGAAGTCAAAATGTTCTCGAATCTTAAATTATTCTTCAAATTGTATTTCAGTAATGGCATGGTGATTTATCCAGATAGCAGCTCCATAAAATGTTGTGTGTATGTGACTTCAAGGGAATGTACTTTTCAACAGAACATCCGATATCCATATCTTGCGAGTGTGAATTAAAAGACGTTTTTTTCAGACTCTACTAAGATGTGTATAAAGGTCAGCACATCTTAAAAGATTCGACATTAATGTAACATTTCTGAAAACTTTCATTTAATAATTCGAATCCACATTTGAATGTTTTTTTTAAGAATCTATAAAATTTTAACAATGAACATATGGCAAAATGTAGTACACATAAAAAAGAAACATACACAAGTACATACATGGTATAATAAAAGTTATGGAATTATACATTACTATATATTATTATTTCTCTCCCATGAAGCACCGAATAGCCACTTACTTTAACGTGGAATTATATTTTTTGGCGGAAAAACTATGGTACCTGCAGCACTTTGATTCTCACCGAGAACTGACAGGTTAACTCTGGGAGCGATCCATCGTGAATGTTTTAAAATTCCTGGTGGATGGGCGGCACATTTGTGTTAATGTGAACGCTTGTTATTTGGTACAGGCACTTTTCACTTAGAAGCCACACCTGCAGAAAGGAATTTTAAGAAGTTGTGTTGGGACGCCTTTTGGGTGGTGAGTGGGGGGGTTCATGCGGAGTGCTTCACTTAAAGTGTCTATTCCCTGTTCCACCCGATGACATTCCCTGCCCTTTGACCTTAAACAGGCATTCTCATTTAGAAAGTAATTGTGAATTATTAGTCTAGTGCCGGGTGTGGTGGTGCATACTTGTAATTTGGTCTGTAACAAATTCTCCTCCCTCGTGATGCAATGAATTGTCACAATTATGGTCACAGTCTCTTCGAGAACATATTCACTCTTTCTGTTTGTAGAACATGTCGTTGCCTCTAGTGGCAGCAGGGATCATGTGTACCTATTGCATTCAAGGTAAATGAATCACACACATGATCCAATGCATACATCGTGAGTGTGAGAATCCATTTTAAGCCACGACATGCAATGCAGTGGCTTGCAGACAAGCTGGTAAGTCATGTAGCAATGGAGCTATCTTACGTGTGAAAAATGTATCTGCAGGCAATGCGATGATTGTATATCAAGCAAGGAGCTGACTTATCTCTAAAGTGTTTGGGTGTTGTCCCTTCATATGCCTAAGCTTTCTCCAGGCAATCCAGTTTCACAGAAAGAAATAACATGCATCCCAAACAGGGCCTTCTTGAAAAAAATCTTAGTAAAGCTTTCCAAAAAACTATATTATTATTTTGTAGCCGTTTCTCATTCTAAAATACATTCATTATTTGAGGACTTATTTCACATGTTTCTTATTTTTAATTTAGCGTTCATTATAGTGCACTTTGAGGTCATTTCATCCCTCCACCATGACCCCTTCGTGATTCCCATGACCCCTTGCCTGGATTTCACCATGACTATCTGGTCATTTCTGCACGACATCTATAAAAGCCTACCATTTGCTGTAAAAGTTGACATTAGCGTCCTTGTGGTATTATTAACCATGGTCCACACCCAAAAAATGTAATAATTACATGCAATTATAAATGTGTAATCAATAATGCCAGGTTCCCGCCTTGTGCATTTGTAAACACCCAGGTCTTAGATGTAAAGACAGATTGTATCTCAGTGTTTCTTTACCTGGTTCTAAAGGAAGGAATTGGGTGATTGATTACGTGTGTAAGTAGTGTGTAGGCAGCAGTTGTGACTCGCCTGATTGAGTTTCGAGGTTGGGTCGTGGGGCACTAGGAAGCTGTGTATTTGGATCAATCACAGTGAGGAAAGAAATCCACTGCTCTCCACTGGCTGATATAATTCAACATTTGTTGGGCACATCTAGTCCACAACTGCCTGTGTTGATATCCAATTTCCTGAAGTTCTCTTTAGTGCGATGGAAAAACACACGCGCGCGCACGCACGCAATCTGGAAAAGTTGCTGTAGAAAAAGAAACCTCAAGGTTATTCTAAGAGACTCTTTAAGTGCATTATATTAAGCAGAGTTAATCATGAACTATGTAGTTGAAGGTTGGCAAGTTAAGCAGTGGCCACAATAAAGTGCACCTCCAACTCACTGATCTAGGTATAATTTCAGCCCTAATACCAGCCCCAAACCTGATCTCGGAGAGATGATGATGATAATGGAATTAAACTTGATTTGAAGCTTTCGTGACTTCAGGAATTACTCTTTGGTACTTTCGGTAAAGTCACGTAGAAGGGAAATAATACAATAACAATAAAACATTAATTAAATAATATAGTACGACGTTTCGATTGCAACAAATTTGAGAAAGAGAGAAAACACAGACACGGAGACACACACAGAGAGACACACAAGCAGAGAGAGACACACAACATGTGTATGTTGTGTGTCTCTCATGTGTATGTTGTGTGTCTCTCTCTGTGTGTTTGTGTTGTCTCTCTCTCTGCGTGTGTGTTTGTCTGTGTGTCTCCGTGTCTGTGTTTCGTCTCTCTCTCAAATTTAGTTCTACCTGATGACGGTTGCACTTGTGTTGCAATCGAAACGTCGTAATATGATGGAATGAGTCAATCCAGCCTGTGATTTGAACCCGGGACCTCATGGTTGCAAAGCCTCGCTCTGCTCTCCCACCTGAGCTATGTCCTTATCTCCCATGTATAATGCAGCTAAAGAGTTTGTTGCCGCTTCAGTGACTACACACCGGTTACAAATTGGCAAAGGGACACCCATTTGTTAGTGTGACTCAGCATATCACCCAGAGCACCCATCCAGCACAGCCCTCGCCCCACACTAGCATTGCCACCGGAGGATTTGCTGAAAGGTAAGATCACTCCTGTATTGAATATGGGATCCTTTAATCCTTTGTGCAGCTGAACATGAGATGTGCCCCACACAGTGATCACTAGTAATGTGAACCCATCATCCCATATACAGACTGTACACTATTTCACGTATTAAAATATTGAACAAATGACATTTTCCTAATTGTTAATATTTTATCAGGGTTTTTTTTCCACCCATTCTTTTAAAAGCTAAAAGTTGCATTATTAACTATTAACCGTTAACCTTCTAAGAGCATTGCATTTAAATGCTTGCATAAAATTCAATCCAGTTTAATTCCAGCATAGAGGGCACGGGTATCATGGTTGGCATGCATCTGGCACACCACTCTTCAGTTTGCACCCTTGCATGATCTGACAGGCAAAATGTGGTTGGGTCAGTATTTTTGTCTTATATATCGCCTACTGAGTGGGTCTCGACCACGTCGTGGAAGAGAAAGAGAGGGGAGGATTGATCTCAAAAGTAATTTTCTAAGGCATGAACAGCACTGTACACATTCAAGGTTGAGAAGTATGCGTTTGGTTAGGTCTTAAAGTCCATCTCACTCTGCGTGCTGTGCTCCTGTGCTTGTGTATACTCAGCTGCTCGGCTATGTTTATCTAAAGCCATTACCGGCCCAAACTGGTTTGTACTGCAACATGGCTATACACTGTAAACTGGCACACTGTCACACATTCATGGACAGGCAAAAAAAATCAAGTCATAAGTCTCCCATTTTCTGTAAAAAAAAACAACAACAAAAGTAATTTATTGGGATCCTGGCACACTTACATTGAAAGTAGTGTAGTTTGTAAACTGACGTAAAATTATTTATATCCTTTGCAAAAGTAAAAGAGGGCACGTGAAACTAGTCAGCTGGCCCTCTCTTCTCTTGACAGGCGTTACACAGTGTTCAGTTCATGCCGAGGGCTGTAACATGTGCTTGGAGTTAAAATTCAATTAAAGGCCTTCACAAACTGTAATTAATAGTTATTACGTTCGGAGTGAAATAAATTGCGAGGATACTTTACCATATCAACCGCTATTAGGGTCCAGGTAAACACACGTTTCCGATAGCTCGGCAAACGAACAGATGGCCGCGTCCATTAATAACAAAGCAAACGCACAAGACGCATTGCTTACAAAAGCAGCAACTTGTGGTCATTTCAGTTAAACGGAACAGGTCGCTTGCTGAGAATGCGATGTTTTGTCGTTTGTACTACCGTGCCACATTTTGCGGTGTGTGTGTGTGGAATGTCAGGTGCTGTTGATAAGGCAGGTTCCTATAACCACCACTTGAGGCACAAACTTCCAAATGAGGTTAGACATTGCATTTGATTCGGCCTTATACTGCAGCAGATCCAAATCAGCATTCACAATGCCTACTTCCCACCCTCACGCGGATAAAATGATTCCTCCATTCAGCTCTGAATGTTTGTAATTAAAGGTAAAAAAGTGTACAGAAAGTGGCCTTTAATGGCCTTCTTGAAAATCTGTTCTGCTAGCAAGTATTAACCCTGGAGCCAGCTGATAACACTTTTAAAATTTACGATAATTAGTGCGTAATGATGACAACTGTTCATTAAAAGAATAGGAATATCAATGAGTCTTAAAACTGAAGTGTTTTCTACTCGTTTCTTGCTAGAATATTTTCCCTCAAGACGATGTTAGATGACTGAGATGAATGTGACTCGTCCGAATTTCTAAAACATAGCAAACAGCGCTTCTAAATAATGGTTTGTTTGAAAAATCAGCTAAACACAATCGATGCTTTCATCCTCTAAAGTTGGAGCTCATAAAAAAAACACAACATAGTTTTCAAATTTCCTCTGGACAGATTTAACCAATAAATTAAGTTAGAAGAGGCACTTAACTTGTGTTTTCAAATTGACTGCAAATATGTAAACACATGAAGGTTGCATTTAATAATTATATTCAGTCTCTTGGCCGCAGATGATTGCAGAACTTTATAAACGCCCAGACGAAAACAATGCACACACACGTATAGAGCAAAATAAATGCTTAATTTTGTTTGGTTCTTTCGGTAAAGTCATGTAGATAGAAAAATAATAATAAAAAAAGAAAGTGAATACAAATAATAAAAACCCTAAAAACCCACTAATATAGACTGTAGCCTGGTTCTTAATCGGAATGAGTGTACAGGCAACCTATAATGTGGACTGTAGCCTGGTTATTAAGTTTGGTGAGTGTACTGTCAGTCTATAATGTAGACTGTAGCAAAGGTTATTAAGCTGGGTGAATGTACTGGCAGTCTACAATGTAGACTGTAGCCTGGTTCTTAACCTCGGTGAGCGTACTGGCAGTCTATGGTAATAAAGGCACTGTAAACATGTAGATTATTAATGGGGGACAATTAGAAATCATTGACAAAAAATGTAAAGCCTCATCTCGATGCTCTAGAGCAGTGTAAGAAGGTAACAACAACCGCCAATCGCCACTAAGTGGCGGTGACGTCACCACAACGCTTGTGCCAGGCTATGTGCACGTTGAGGCCACGTGAAGTGTCGAACGCCCGCTGGCAGGAGGTCACGGGACAGACCCAGGTGCCATGAGTTGACTGACTGAGATGAGTGGCCGATGAACCACCTGTGCCCCTACTCTGCCAACTTGCTGTATTTATCCACTCGGCGCTCCGCTCGTTGTTGTGAGCGTCGCTCCTCTGCCCTCCCTTGTTGCTGGAGGGCGACTGCCTCCAACTGCCCAGTAGCGTCCTTCACGAGCATCCTCCACAGGTGCAGATATACATACAACACAGAAGGTACAGCAGGTGCAGCCCTACAATTGCTTGCTCATGCCACTGCTGGTGGAAGAGCTTCCACCAGCAGTGGAGCTCTAGAGAGCTCCTCCACTCGTGGGCACTTTGGCCTACTCTTCCAAGCTGGACAGATGTCTTGGAAGAGGTAGGAGTCAACTGAAATGTGTTGTATTATTAATTAATATTTGCCACCTCTGGCATAGGTTTGCCATCCAAGTCACCACAAAATAATACAAGAAAATACATTTGGAAAGCATAAAGTCCGTTTTAAAGAGTACTCACATTTTACCCTGCCATACAAAACATGCTGATTAACTTACTGTACTCTGATAGGTGAGCCAAGGCAGGGAGAAATAATAAACGCGTCCATTGTTTCAATTTCCGTGATGGGAGATCGCATTGAATTGGTGACCTATGGATTGAAAGTCCGGTAGCTGTGTGCTAACCATTACACTGCAGCAACATCCCTATAACGATGTAAAACAGAATACATGTGTAATGACAGGGTGCCACCTGTCGGCCTGAAGGGGTAATCGCGGTTATGGGAATGTTACGTAATGTCTAATTATGAAGGGGGCGTATCTGGGGTGAAGGTGAAAGGCGAAGTCAGTCGGGAAGCTCCGGGAACCTGCTCGAAGGTTCTGGAAGGGGGCATGGCCGGAGGCGGGGCTTGGTCGCGCCGGGGTGTATATAAGGGGGACTGGACCAGAGGTTCGGTGTCGTCCGGCCATGTGGTTGATCTTCTGCAAGGTTCTCATCGTCGCCGTCGCTGCGCTAGTCAGACAGCTGTATAGTTGGACGCCGATGATGGGGTTTTGTAGAAGGGTCGACTATGTGTAGCTACGTAGAACATTACATCGACATATTTCCCTGTGTTGTGCTTAAAGTGTGAGAATAAATAAGAAGTCTTCTACATGACGTGTCTCAGAAGTCGCTCACTACATTTGGAGTCAGAAGTGGATGAGAAGACCATTTTATTGAACGGAAGAATGTCGCAGTACCAAAAGAAGCAGAACCCACCTGTGGCGTCTTCCGATGATGATGAAAACGAGATGCAGGACCTCCTGACAGCCCCAGGAACCACAGTCCCGGTTATTGAAGCCGCGGTGGAAGAGTTGGCTGTGCCAGAGACGGCGGGACCAGGGGCAGCCTCTCTGCAGAAACAGCCTGAAGAGGGTGGGCGCATGGTATCGGCACAAATTGAGCTCCTGTGGGCGACTACACACACAGTTGGTGGAGCTCATAACAGCGACTACGATGGCAGGGCGGACCACACAGACCTCGCCGGAGAGAGGAGATCAGGATCCAGAGAAAGATGAGCTGGCGAGAACGTCCGTGGTTTGGGGCAGCCGAAATTACAGCGTGGCGCAGAGACCACGCGGCCTGAGGCCGCCATTACACACGGCACGGGAGAAGCACGGTTGGAAGCCGACATTTTTGGACTCGGGCGTGATTCGCCAGAAGCGACACCTGCTGTTGCTGACGGGGAAAGAGGAACTGAGTAAACCCGCCGATTGCATCCTGTCAGGGAATTCGTCACGGCAGGGGGAGATTGGAGCGCCTTCACCTGGCGTTTTGAAGCGGCCTACTATTCGGTGAATTGGACCGAGGAGGAGGCGCTGAGAGCTCTGCTGATGGTGTTAGACGACGACGCCCTCGCTGTTTTATACGCTGAGATGGTGGAGGTGTACGAGCCGCCTTCCGATACACGTAATAAGTTTCTGCAGCGTAGGCCAGGGGAGGGCGAGATGTCCCACGCCTACCACAGAGTGCTGTTGGCATTGAGAGAGGCGGCGTACCCCGCGGTGGACCCGAAGTCCCTCGACTCTCTGGTAATGGAAAGGATGCTGGGACTGGCACGGGAGATGAGGGTTGTCTTGCCGGTGATTGACGAAGATGAACAGACATCCCAATGGGCCGCCAGATGTCTGCAGGCCCACGAGAACTTGCACTGGTGGTCCCAGATGGCGGCATGGACGGGAGAACCCAGCTGCGATGGCGAGCCAGATGGGTGGTCGACACGGGTGTTGGAGTGCAGTCAGCCATGGACCTGACGCCGGACGTGGACGTTGCAGCCGTCGTCCCGGCGTGGAGTCGCAGACGTGGAGAGGTCCCACAGCGGCCAAGGGACTGGAGGCCCCAAGGGAGGACCACACTAACTTGCTTCCACTGCGGCCAGCCGGGGAACTTTGCGCGGGGATGCCAGAGCTTACCTCGGGCTCCGACGACATCTCCGGCGCCCCAGGCTCTGTCGACGGCTCCATTCCAGCCCCAATGGGCGAGTCGCGACACATCAGACACCCGACCCATTTTGCAAACTCAGGCATCATCTCCACCCTGCATCACACTCATATTGCCGCCAGGCAGCAGGGGCTAGTTACACAGGGGTGGCCTAGCTCGGGGACACAGTGGAGGAAATTGGCACGTCGGGTGATCGCGGCTGCTGCGGGTTCCTCGGCGGAATTGAGGTGCGTGTCTTGGTGGACACGGGTGCTTCCGCCACCATTATATGGGACGTTATTTTTTATCTGTTGCCGATGAGGAACCAGCTTGTTAGGCCGGTAGTAAATGTGTGCGTCGCGGCGAACGGTGGGAGTATGGGATTAAAGGGCAAGTGGAGGCCCGCGTCGAGATTGGCAAGATCGCAGTTGTTAGGCCGGTACTGATCTCGAGGATGCTGGCGGTACCCTGCCTTTTAGGCACGGATTTTTTTAGTAAAATGCCCCTTAAGATCCTCATCGATCAGGGCTGTGTGAAGATGCCATTGGGCCACCAAATGTTTTTTTTCTGCGGCTCAACTGTTCCTCTTTTTGCCTCTTTTCTTACCTTCCTATGATTGCTGCTTAGGTCCTTCCCTTTTCAAAAACAATTTTGTTGGGGTTGTTTTATTCCAGTTCATGATGGAACTTTTTCTGCCTCGCGTGTGTTTTTGTTATTATTGTTAGCCGGGACGGCTATCTTTTAAACGTGAGGGGGGGGTGATGTAATGACAAACTGCCACCAGCTATGGGAATGTTACGTAATGTCTAATTATGAGGGGGGCGTATCTGGAGTAAAGGTGAAAGGCGGAAGCAGTCGGGAAGCTCCGGGAACCTGCTTGAAAGTTCTGGAAGGGGGGCGTGGCCGGAGGCGGGGCTTGGCCGCGCCGGGGACCCAACCAGAGGTTCGGTGCTGTTGGGAGTCCTGGGTCCTGGCTGCGTCGCTGCTCGCCGTCATCTCTCTTCGTCGTCCGGCCACGTGGCCGATCTTCTGCAAGGTTCTCATCGTCGCCTTCGTTGCGCTAGTCAGACAGCTGTGTAGATGGACGCCAATGATGGGGTTGTGTAGAAGGGTCAGCTATGTGTTCAAGTTCATTTATTAGATATAGCCCTGTGAGCCATTCGGCTCTTGAATCGGGTGCAACCGCAACAAACAAAAAACATAAACATGAACATAAAAACATCTTAAATTGAATATGTTGCTACGTAGAACGTTACGTAGATGTATCGCCCAGTGTTGTGCTTAAAGTGTGAGAACAAGAAGCCTTCTACATGACGTGTCCCGGAAGTCGCTCACTACACGTGTATTGCAGCTCAACAAAAAGTATCTCCATGCTCAAACGAGAATTGGGTCTGCTCATCTCCTTTCTGCCAAAAAAACAATGGTGTAAAGTGCAGCAGTAGATATATCATGGCTGCTGTTGCTGATGATGAATGACTGTGAATTTGTATCCTAACATCCATTCCTAACATCCCTTTCTCAGAAGGCCATTTGTATGCGATTCAGTGTTTTAAATTTTTTACTTGTTCTGTCAAATGCTGTACCATGCTGCCCCAATCCACCCTATTCAATTCGACTTTACATCTGAAGGGGTTCATCATCATTACCATCAGCCATGGTCAATGCACTGCTGGATGAAGGCCTCCAAAAGCTATTGCCATCTTTCAATGTCCATTTAGCACCTGCACACCCACGGATTTAATCGCTCCATCTCCTCAGTTAACGTCCTCTTGGTCGCGTTATATTTTTGGGCTACCACTCTATTATTATTCTTGACCATCGGAAATCATCCATCCTGGCCACGTACTTCTCACTGGGGTTTCAACGGAAACTTACCTTTGAATAAATAAGTAAACATGGTAAATAAGTGAATATTTTTATTGACAACGATTCACGTGGACCTTCCTAAGGTGCAAAGAAATTATAATTTCTCGCTCTCACTGTCCTTGGAGTAATAGTATTGAAAAGGCTTCGAACACTTTTTGCAACATTTACAAAAAAAGTGTCAGCAAAAGTTTAGTCAAGGTGTGTTGTAATATATATACTGGCCAGGACATCGTATGTTAATACACTTACTGAAGTATTCCCAAGCTAAATGCCCGTGAAATTTAACGACTAAATAAGTAAACATTTTCGTAGTATATTTATTTATTTATGACCAGTTGGACTTGGGAATTGTAGCTGCGAGCAATAAAGCTGCAAGAACACAGCGCAAGCATCAGAGAGAAGGGAGGACTGCTTTCTGCAGTAAAGAATAATAATTATTATTGCCAGAAATGTCCTTTGGTCACATTCTTTTTTTTACCTTCTGCGATGTAAAGTAGGCAAAATTTAACAGTTGAATTTGAATAAAGGGTAATTTAGTCCACGACACGAATGTGTAATTTGTTTAGCTGAGGGGAGAATGGAATATTCAGTCATGCAAACAGGAGCCCGATGGACATTGTGCCATGGCTAGCAGATATAAAACATGATGCAATCTTATGTTTGCATATGTGAATTTTGTTTATTTATCTATATATCTCTTTCCTTATTTATCCAACATTGCCACGGTAACGAATACGACATATCGGCTGGTTCCATGTCTTCATAACAGAGCTCTGCTGCTAAGAGTGAAGACACAACGTCAGTGCTTACACAGTCTACAATGTTGGGCGACTTTGGTCACAAACTAATTTCATCGCTCCATATCCACGTCGGACGTCCCCTCAGACGCGTTCCAATTCTTGGCTGCCACTCCGTTATTATTCCTGACCATCAGCCGTCAACCTTTCGCGCGGCGTGCGTAACTCAATGGTTGGTTTCCTTCAAAACATACACTTTGAAGAATAAGTAAACAGGGTAAATGAGCGAATATATGGATTGTCACTGGTTCGCATGAAAATATATTTTAATTCATATGTGGCGAATTGGACGACCATAGTTTAGGTGTCCTTGGCATTTCAATGCTGACGATTCCCCAATGAGAACAGAAGCTGGCTGTGTCTGCAGCGCTGCGGACTGCCTAGCGACTGGGCCTCTAATGATTCATCCCCCTCACGATTCACGGTCGTGATCCATTCACGAATTACAGTGGCTCCTTTGTGACAATTGTGGCGAATGTAGTGGCCTCTAGCGACTGCAGGAGTAATATGAACCCATTGCGTGCAATGTACACAAATGGAGAAAATCACATTTGTTACACACTTGATTTGATGCACACATCTTGACACTCATCAAGTCTGGTCATTTTCTGTCCACTGCTGGATGAAAGCTGCCCCGTGTCGTCATCCCTCATGGCCCTGTGATGCCGTGATTCATCTCACTTCTAATTTTCTTTCACTGTATCCATCTCCGTGATCGCTGTCCACTTTGGCATTTTCTCACTTTTAGTTGCAATTTCATTTTCATTCTCGTCCATTTGTCGTTTATCTGAGTTATGTCCTGCTCAAGCCCGCTTACTTTTCTCAACAGTGCACGTGATATCTCGATACCTGCATTTGTTCTATTGTCCATAAGTTTGATTTCCGTAATTCATCTCTCCATGGCTATTTGCCCACTTCTTCAGCATATGTTCCGGGTTTCAAATGTGCGAGCTTACGAAATTAATTGTTGCATCCATAATCCTATCCCGAGAATCCGATCAGTCAAAGTAACGAGCTATTATTTATCAGCACGTAAACTGCACAATATGATGTTTATTTTGTAAGTAAAATTTCATTTAAAATAACAATCGCATTAGTTTATGTAGTTTGGTCATGTTCAGCTGTATGGGGGTACAAGCAGTCACAATGGGCAATGATGAGTGGAGTGTGTTGACTGGCTCAATAGTAGCTAGATTGCCACGACGAGAATAAAACACATACCACATTTGAAAAGAAATTGTAATTGGTAGGTTAGGAGGAAGGTTCTGTGATGTTTTGATCTATAGCTCTGCCTGTTAAGTACTGTGCCAGGAGCCTTGACTGTGAGACGAGAGGAGGAAAGTGGCCAACGCAGCTCAGCTGTCTCTCATTTGAGGCACAAATAATTATCAGTGGTGAAAACCGCAAAAAAATGTAAAAAGCTGTTACTATCTCACTCCAGTCTCTGCTGCCGTTGCTTTAGCTGCGATAAGGAAGTCACTCAGAGGTGGTTCACAGTTCAAACAGAAGTGTGCGATTCAAAAGCATTCAGCTCTTACGCATCCGTTACACAACCAACTGCAAGTGCACTGTATGTGCACGTACATATGTAAAACTTACACTTTGTCTTGTAAAAACGGTTATTGATTGTTAACAGTACTTTAACGCTCTAATGCTGGATACAGACTACTCTATTGTTGTGGTGGTCATGGAGGATGTGGTCATTGGTGGGGTTGTTTGACCATACTTCACCACTCTGGTATACCTTTTAGCATTGCATCCTACCCAATGCCATTTATTTTTCTTGTCAATATAACATATGTGTCTTGTGCTTGTAAATAACGATGCAGTGCGGGATTGTGAATTTATTTAATCTTGTAGACCCCCTCCCCAAAGTAAGACACTGCAGCTGCTGTTCACGTGTTTTATCGATTTCTCTCTCCAACACTTCTTTATATCTCAAAGGCCTGTGTTCATTTATAATGGTAGACTTTAAATGCCCACCTCTATAAATGTGGCATGCCTTTCAGAATTGCAGTAATAGAGTTGAAGCCTCTTTGGCCATCAGCAGCACCACTCACCGCCACAGAACCACTCTTTTACGTTTAAAAGTTGGTGTGATGTTGGTGAAATGCTAGAGGCTGCCTCCACACTTCCTGCAGGCTATGCCTGGGTCCTCAGAGCCCAAGCCACTTATAATCCACTTGCTAATGTCCTTTCATGTGCCACTGGCTGTACAAGCATGGGCAAAGTGGGTGAAGTGCCGAATGTGTACACCGCAGAGGACAAGACCTGGCCCACGGCCCTGCTGATTGTCTTATCTCCGTGTCAGATTATCTTCCAGCAGCTAGCGGGCCACCGGGTCATGGAAATTTCTTTTTGCACATCCTAATCGGCTGCAAGGGGGATTATTCCACCCCCTTGTGAGGGCTAATGAAAAGCAAGGAGGAGCAGGAGAGACAACCCGTTAAGGAGCACGTAAAGGCCAGGGGAACTTTGCACCTCCGGACAAATGTGCGAGCTTACATTGCCTAATAGCGGGGCGCCTCGTGATCGCTCTCCGCTTAAAGAGCTGCTTGCGCCAATTTCGCCTCGATTTTGAGCCTAATGCTCGTGTTTCGTTTTTTTTCTTTGTACGTGGACTTTTCGTCAGCGGCAAAAGGTGTCAACGCCACTGAAAATGTGCCCCCTGCTGGACAAGTAGACGCTGCACGGTGTTTTTGTTAGTAAACACAGTCGCCACTAAAATCTGGAAATACCATTCAAGGTTATGTTAAGAAGTGCACTTCAATTTTCGGTGTGCGGCTCGATGCATCTTTAAAAGGTCTGCGTGGGAGACGTTGAGCTGCCCGACCTGCTGAGTGTGTGCTTTGGAAAGGGGTTTGGCGGTGTGATTTCTCACAGGGCATCGTTAAATCTGATGTGAAAAAGAACTTGACCCATCCCTCAGTAATAGCCTACCCCGCACACCCTTCCCCCTGCTTGCACACATATATCAAGATTGTGCCGAAGCAAATTGGTTTAACGAGCCCGACTTTAAAGCCCGAGAAATGTCATCGTTGACAGAAATAAAGACGACTTTATTTTAATGAGTACATTGTCTCTCCTGTGTGCCGGGCGCATTTTTTAGCCGCTGTCTTAACAGGTGTAGGAATTTATTTGGATCAATGTTAATGTCTACCTTGCCAGGTTTGTAATATTTCCTGACACCACCCAGCTCTTGGCAAAGAGAAGAGCTCAGAATTTGGATGTATTAAGGAGTGATAGCGCTGTATAATTTAACAGAAATGAACCCCCAGCGCCTGTCCGCTAATGTTCCCGGCGTCCCATTAATAACATTGTGCACTTGAAATCAATTGGTCCATTAATGCGTTTTCAGGGTTGTCGTGCGATCATTTCTTAACTTCCACCTCGTGAATTCCAAAACTAATCAGTGATTTCTCTGTGCTTGGATTAGGTCTGAAATCTCTCCATTACAATACAACAATTTAAAAAGTCATTCTCATTTCAGAAATGTAATGAGAGCAAACCAATGAATTTGAAGAGGCATTGCAGGCTCCGGTAATTAAGATAAATGGTTGCTGTACATTCAGGCAAGACCCCCATGAATATTGTTCTGTGCAAATTATCCAAAACAATATAATGCTGTACTGTACACCATTACATTTTTTAGGTCAATTCTTATTCATTTCCTTTGTTGCCATTTTGGTCCTTACACTCCTAAATACAAAACAAAACACTTTTAACTCTACAGACTGTCAGGTCGAGCGCTGTTAGCAAGCACTTTTTAAGGCCAGCCCAGCACAGAAGGTGCTAGTTAAGCTAGTTAGGTAAGTGCTCTACATGGCCTCCTTTATTTCCATCACGCGAATGTTTACACACTGCACCAGTTTACTCATTGTAGGCTGCGTTGATCTACTCGAGGCCTAGAACAGGCTCATATTTCAATTCTCAGTGGTGTCATGCTGCATGTCCGGGAATAGAACCTGCCTTTCTCGAAAGTGTTGCAGTGTGCGGAGCACTATGCAACTGCTTCCCCCGATACTACAACTTACTTCACACACGCACACAACCCCATGCACAAATCATACTTCTCTTAATTTGAAACACGTTTGTCATGCCTCTTATAGCTCAACTACCGTCGCCGTGCACGGTCCCTCAGGGATCGAGGATGACGTCCATCAAGGTTTGGTGGTGGCTCTTGAGGTGGCTGAGGAATCCAATTCTAGATCCGCAGATCTTTGGGCATTGAACGTGGGGGCGGACGAGGGGGGGGGGGTGTACCACGCGGTCCCAGATGGAAGTGGGATCCGTAGTGCCGGGTTGGATTCCTTTTCAAGTAGCGCAAGGATGAGGAATACACCGAAGAGAAAAAATATATAAAAAAAGGGTTTATTTTTTTCGAAAATACAAGTCTGTTCTTTAAGAGGGCTTGACCTGACCCAGAGAGAGAGTGCGGCCTGACCTGCAGAGCAGGCAAAAACGTTTAAGGGAGTGATTGATTGGTTGTGATTGCTCACGAGAGACACATTGATTGATAGCTGAATTACAATATTTTCTAAAATCATTATCGTCATCATCCAGCTGTTGGTCCATTGCAACATTTTTTTTTTCAGAATGATGACGCAGCCATTGATGTCATCCGCAGCGGGAGCAGTTGCCATTGTCTATACACTGCTGGATGAAGGATTCCTTCGCGCCATCACCATCCCTCATGGTCCAGCGCCGCTACCGTCCATCTCACTCTTGCACCATGAACCGATCTCATCGCTCCGTATCTGCGGCGGCCGCCCTTTTGGACGCATTCTCTCCTTTGGTTGTCATTCTCTCAGTAGCCTCGTCCGTCATCCGTCATTACATGTCCTGCCGCAATGTCTCCTGCCCAAGCCCATTTATTTTTCGTAATTGTCGACATGATATCTTATAACCTCTCTTTGTATCTGTCCGTGTATTGCAACATATTTAATCGTTTGTTCATCTTTAGATTATTATTTTGTTTACTTTGCTGCGTGCATAGCTGTGGTGGCGAGACGGCAGCAAAGCGAATTGTACGTCTTATATATAAATTCAATTCAAGTCAGGGTTTTTTTTTTATCTCGTGCAAGCTCGTCAATTTCCCAGTTCATTATTTTTGACAGCCAGCTGATGAGCGTGTGAGCTGAAGAGTACGCAAACCCGTGTGCATGTTTTGAGAGGAGCCAACACTGCATGGCTGCTTGCACATGCAAAAAAAAGGAAATGAAATTATACCGAATGAGAATATATAAATATGTTGTCTATTTGTGCGGCAGTAAAATAATTGTCGCGTTGTATAGTTATTCTTTTCAGCAGCATTTTTCTAACAGTGACTGTCATCTAGTAACAGGATGTAGGATAAAGGTGCAAACCCAAACGTCCAATTCCGTAAATAAAAAAAATACCGATATGCCTCGAAGGCCAACATGTTTCCATCACCACATTATGAATTTCATTAATTGTACAATGATGCTAATGTTCATTATGTTTGTTTAAATGTTATTTTGATTCGTCGCTTGCATTGTTGAAGATTTTGAGCACAGCTTCTTGCACCGTGGTCCTTTTTCAAAACAATGATTTTCCACTCCCTCCATTACTAAGCCTTCTTTGGCCAGTTTATTCCACATCAGAGGTGCACATCTTCATCATCAGCAGCAGCAGCTTTAGCCTCACCAGAGCAAATAAATAATGCAGCTGCTCAGAAGCAAGAAAACATCTTGTCAAAATAACTGGGCCAAAATAAATGTGTCTGCTCAAAAGGGAGCACTAATTTTCTTGGCTGCCTTGTATAAGGATTAGTAATTTTCCTTATAATTATTTCAAAGCTGCACAGCAAACAAACTGCAGGCAATCATACTCATAACCAGATACCTCTTAAATTTCAAAATAATCTTGGCCAAGGCAATTACGTACTGATGGGGGTGGAAGGTTTTAAAAAAGAGAGAAAACAAATAACACGGCTATTTGTGTGTTTTATAGAATTTTGCATTTGCTGCAATATCGATGTTCTCATCTAAGGAAAAATAATGCATGCCCTTTTTATTCTCTTGCAACAAATTGCTTATAGGAGAATAAGCAAATTGTGTGTGCTTTGAGAAAGCCAGCTAATAAGTAAATATGTAGTTTGCAAACATGACTCAATGCATTCGCACATTCCAGATAACAATACCTGTTGTGGTGGTGGTGGTGGTGTTGCTTGTTATTAGAATTATCATGGAAGTGAAGAGCGGGAAATGCCATCTTGTCATTATTACAGCGCAGGTGGTTCATTTCAGGCTTGGCTGAAACAAGTGATATTTACTGTCTGGATGGGGACAATAAACATCTGTCAATCACAGCACCCACATTTGTATGTAGTTTAATCACAAATACTCTCTTCTTACACTTATAGTTTTTCATTTCTGCCACAATGTCTGATGAGCTTTGAAAACCTACCTTCAGATTGTATCTCACTCGGAACGGAAATGGATTTTCTGAGAAATATTCCTTCGTATGCGGGAGAAGGAAATGAATTGGATCTATTACTGCGATTTGTTTATTGAAAAAGAAACTGCGTTTTGGTGGGGGAGATAAATAGATAGAATATTGTTCCAAGTACCCATCTGGAATTAGGATGTTGATGGTTGCTGAATATATAATGATGACATTTTCCAGTTCATTGTTAAAACTGATATTTTATAGTTTACTCAGTGCAAACCAGAATTAAACCGTTCACCTGTATAAATATTTCATTTCCATAGCTGGCTGCCTATAATAACAAGGCTTTGAACAATCCAACAACACAATGAAGAGGCATTGTTTGCATGGTAATAATTTTTTCAGGGTCAATGGACACAGACCCCCAATGTCACCCTGGCAGGAAAAAGCAATTGCAAAAAGGCCGTGTCGTTATTTCATTTCATCCTCACTCCCAGGGGGGGGGGGGCGGTGAGGGGGGAGGGGGTGCAACTGAAAGGGTTAATGCCATTTCTGCATGTGAAAGGCATCTGCATGCCGGTCAACGCGCAGTGGGAGTCTCAAGCTGTCGAGACGATTCCACGTTTGGGCTGATAAGCTGACGAGCAATGAGCGAGGCACACGTCAGGTGTGGCGAGTGGCCCGTGAGACTCGCGGTGGAAGTGACGTACTCGTGTTAGCGGAGAAGAGAAGGAAGGAGGAGGAGGAGTACGGCAGACGAACCCCTCGTTGTTCCACGATGCCCTTCTCAGTATCACGATAACGCGCCCGATACTTCCGGAAAGAGCGAGGATTAGCACCAAATGCATTCGGTCACAGCTTGCCACTGTCACAATGTCATCGCACCTGGCTCCCCTGGCGCCGTGGATTAATCCATTATTATAATGGCTGCATACCTAGCGTACGTTTAACGTGCAGCCGAGGAGATCTTGCGTTTGTGTCTGGCGATTCCCGAGTGTAAATTTGGGCGATAGTTCAGTGTGATATAATACACTGAGACTTCACAAAATTTGCGGTGCCAATGGCTGAGTGTGTCACAGAACCTGCGTTTTAGCCGCACGACTCTAACAATCCGCAAGCATTGTGACTTATAGAAGTAGCGGGGCACATGAGTAACTACTCCAATATCTGCCCTCCAAAAAAAATTCGTAAAATCTCACAGATGTTGAGATTTTTTTCCCCCAATGAATCATGGCGGCATTTGCAAATTTTAGAATTCGCGAATTGTTGGATGACTGATTATTTAAGTTCAACTGTATTGTCCAGGGGACATCCAACTCACAGTTGGAATAACGTGAGTTGCAGGACAATTCAGCCTATTATCCCTCCGGGGCCAATAAAAGAAACAGTATCACTGTGTGGGACATCAGCAGTGGTTGTCCTGTTAAGAGACTGGCATCTCCCCTCGTTGTCTCATTCCACATTGGTGTGGTATCCCAATTGCAACCATCATAACTTAGATGTGAGCTCTAGTCAACCTTACATTTTTATAACAAATCCAAACTCCAAATTGACAGAAACGCAAGACTCATGGCAGTCTTATGTTGAGTGAACTGGAGTTGAAGAATGTGGAAGCAATGTTTATTTATATCAGAGGTATAGAAAAGTACAAACACAATGCAATACAAATGTAAAATTAACTGCAAAAGTTATGGGAAACGGATATTATGATAATCATCATTGAAAAAAAAATGATATTGAGGAAACCATAATCATAGCTGGTATGTTGAATGATTGTACTTTGGGTCCTGATAACAATCAGGCTCAGGGAGGAACAAAATACAGGATGGGCACTAAATATCCACGGTGATTGCTCCGGCAACCAGTTCCTGCACGCTGAACAAGGCATTAACCATCTTGCCCTGTGGCCCCCATTTAATTTCGCACATTTAATTTATTTTAAATGTGGGGGGTTAAAATGTGAAGTTAACACCCATCAGCGATCTTCCTAGATCCCATTTTCATATCCAACTGAATTACTGCGCGCCTGCGACAGAACGTTAACAAATTTCCACACCACATTTTGGCAGCAGCCAGTGACAATAACGGTGGGGCTTCAATAGATTTCATAGGATTGTAATAGATCTGTTGGTTACACTTTGTGCGAGGGTAAATTAAAATATTAGCGTGCGTTACTCATACTGGGCCCAGGCAATTTCTGCTAACAGCACTGAACGCATATTTTTCTTTTTGTGATAATAATTCTGGCCGACGTTCCTACGTGCTCGTGTCGTGGTTGTTGTGATATCGAATTATCGAACAGGCTGTATTTGATTTGATCATTGCCTGTTTTTTTCTCTCTATCAAAAAATATGGTGTTTAAAATCTATCCAAAAGGGGAAATAAAAATCTGAATAGCAAATTTGTTTTGAAAAATCAACACATTACAATGCATATCATGCATGGGGATATATACAGTACACTCTGTTTTAGTTCAATTGATATGTATACGATGGCTGAGTCAGACTCTAATTATATAGATGTATACGGTACAAAAGGCATCATCATTCATATCTTGAAATGTCATAGAAGGTAGAGGAGAAGCATTGCAATCGTTCACTCATGCCACTGCTGGTGGAAAAAAACCTCCACTGGAGGGAACTCTAGACAGTCCATCTAATCCATAGGGTATTTGGCCTATGCTTCCTTGCTGGCCATAAGTCCTGGAATAATACTCATCACAACCCATCACATGCAACCTGCCCATAGAGCTCGCACTGTGGTGTATCCATTTAAACTGCTGGGTGGATAGAGGCCGGGAGATCAAATTGGACTAACAAATCCAGAGTGATAACCCTTTCACCACCGCAGCGTACTTATAGACGGAGTGCTTCTAATATATAATACAATTTACAACATTTTACACTGCAGTATGGGGCAATGAATTGTGAGCTAGGCTCGATTCTAAATAGAATCATAATAGAAGTCTATTCTATTGCACACAATTTCCATCGCAGCATCCCTTGTAGAATCAATCCCGTTCAAATGAATGGACATTTTAACATGGGAATCACACGTAGAACACAGAAGAATCACGCTGCCCGTAGAAGCTACCCATGGTGGGGACGTCGGAATCGAATAAAATGCCTGCGCGAGTTGCGTAACTCTGATGTAAATCTATGCTGAATATGAATGGATATTTTACATACGCTGTCATGTGTGTGCAAGAACACATCAAAGTGTCTAAACAATTAAACATGCACTTGTGTTGCGCATCTCTGCTGGTGGTCCCGGACAAGAAGGCCTGTAATGACGTGGCCCCTCACCATTTCATTAAATGTCACAATTTGTCGCCGTGATTTGACTCAAGAATTGAATGTCTCCTGCGGCGGTGAATGTAGCAGCCTCTAGTGGTAGCAAAGCTCACGTAAAATCGAAAATAATCAATCCTTACACATATGATGCAATGCATGTGTAATAATACTCTTGGAGACGACTTGTAGAATCGGTCCTTTTATTTATTCCAGTTCACAAGTACTCCCCGCTGCTGGCAGGCAACGATAAGTGGGCAGACAGACCACAAGAGACGCACCGCCACGTGGCACTCCGAGCCCCGCTCGCGCGTGGCCCCTCTCTTCCTTCGTTACTCGTCTGACCACGTGTCGTTCATCTCTCCCCTTATTTAATGCCTGGGTCACGTGGTACGCTCCAGCCAATCCTTAGTAGCCTGCGCCGAATCTTCTAGATTCTCCATTAACTCCCGGGACCACGCCCCTGACTTGTCTTCCCATTGGCTGAGGCCAAGACCAGCAGAACCAATCACCCTAGCTGGCACCCCTCGATCACGCCAGGGCCATGCCCCCAGGCTCTCCCCCCATTGGCTGTAAAGCAGGACCGGCGGAGCCGATCACCACGTGAGCCGGACATAGACTCTTATTACACATGTATCGTGTATAGATAAGAACACATTTTAATTGACGAATCGATGCTATAAGCCAGTCTTGGACATTCCACGTTTCTATGGCAGGAGCCAGTTTTGTCTATAAAGCAACCAGTGCTGACTTCCCACTAAATGATGCTCACTTTATTGATCACTGTGCTGAGTCGATTCCCACTCGGGTTTTGAGCTTGCAACTTCCGTTATTGTGAGCCAAACACCTGACCTCACAGTGCCACCTGGCCAAATTCATGGACACCATTTCATCATCATCATCACGATCCATGGGCAGATAGGCCGTAGGTGTCCACCGTGCATTTTGTCATTTGCTTTACACTTTCCTCTGTCTTGTGCCAATGTGCTCAATTAGTGCACGTTTTGTCTGGCACCAATCCCTGATTTCGTCGTCAAGCCATTATCTGTTTATGTCCGGTTCCTTGAATTTTTTCTAAACAACAACAACACATTATAAAAATTTCTTGTTGTTGTCCATCCTACAAATGTGTCCAAATTGTGCCAATTTCCTTTTCATCACTGCCTGCGTCAGGTCTTCTTCGATGTTCAACATTTTTCTTTCTCCTTGGGTTCGGTTTAGAGGCAGTATCCTTCGATAGCAATACAGTATCCATTTTTAGCAGTACACCATTGAGGAAGCCATTTAACTATTGTGTATATTTCGATTTAAAGCTTTCGTGATTGCAGGGATTCATCTTCTTGGTTCTTTCGGTAAAGTCACGTAGAAGGGAAATAATAAAATAAAGAAATAAAACATAATACTATTTTATTAATAATAAAATAATAAAAAGAAAACAATATTATTTTATTATGTTTTATTTTAAATATTATTTTATTATGTTTTATTTGTATTACTTTATTATTTCCCTTCTACGTGACTTTACCGAAAGAACCAAGAAGATATTGTGTGTGTATATATACAAATTCATTGGCTGCCACTCTTCTACAGAAAAATCACACCTGTGCAAACGTCCACTTATTCGAAGTGAAACACATTTCTTAAGACAGCAGTTACCACGCGCAGTGCGTTACTCCGAGCAGGTCGTCTGGGCCACGACACGTGTTCACAACAAAGGGCCGGCCATGCGAAGAAGAGCACTCCGCTATCTTCTTGGTTATTTCGGTAAAGTCACGTAGAAGAGAAGTAATAAAATAATAAAAATAAAACATAATAAAATAAAATAATTCTCACGACGTTTCGGCTACAACGCAAGCAGCCGTCTTCACCTGAAGACGGTGTGGCCGAAACGTCGTGAGAATTATTTTATTTTATTATGTTTTATTTTTATTATTTTATTACTTCCCTTCTACGTGACTTTACCGAAAGAACCAAGAAGATGAATCCCTGCAGTCACGAAAGCTTTAAATGGAAAAGCACTCCGCTACTTTCGCGAGAGGACCTCACAGCGTTGTCCAGCGTCAACGGGTCTCTGCGCCGTGCATATCAAATGCCTGCAGCAGACCCTTTGCTGGCTATTTGTCCGCCCGCTCTCCTCTCTCTCTCTCGCGAGCGTTGACAAGCAAGAGGCCGAAATCCGTGGCAGGTCCGGCTCTATCGCTGGGCTTTGTCTCAACACGAGTCACCGGCGATGATGGTTGCAGCCAAAGGGACGTGCAGCAACGGGAAAGCCATTAACCGCAAAATGCATCTCTTCAGCGGGTTGTTGGGGAGGGGGAAAAAAAGGGCAGGCGTGTTTCCAAGACAACCCGAGCAATTTTAATATACAGAGTTTGCATTGTATTTTGAAGGCAAAATGGCTTCAAAATGCCTTTGATAAATGGTAGAATTACAGATTTCTTTTTGAAGGCTTTATTTATTTGCATGTTTGCGCGCGCGCGTGTGTATGTGTGCAATGACGTTGTTTGCCTGCATTAAGGGGAGCGCAATGAACGTTTAATCGATAATTTATTCTTTACATTATGTATTATGGACATGAACAAACAAATTTTTACATACAGAGATTTTATTTTTTTACGCAAGCATCGCTGCCTTGAACACCGAATGCGAATGTTGTAGAAAATCTGTAAATTAAATGTTTTTAATTCTGCCCGTTACATATCTGCACACGCGTATTCAATTGGGAGAAGATGCTCTAATTCTACGATCACTTCTCATAGCATGTCATACAATTATATGCAACAAAAAGTTGGCGCGACAATTAACAGCATATGCACATTTGGTGAAAACTACAGCTTCTGTCACGTCTGAGCAATCGTTTACATTCAGCCTTGCTTATCTGTGCACTCTATCTGTGGCCATCCAATCTCTGCCATGTGCTGTTAACACACAGTATTGGTTCCCTTTGAAGGCCAAAAGCACACAACTTGTGGCCTGTTTTTTTTTATTGTCCACACCTTTGCCTTGTAAATAACATCTGGCATGACTTTAGGCGGTCAGGAAGTGATTACAGCATTTGACTGAAACCACGAGCAGTGATTATTCTAGATCTTCTTGAGTTTGTTCAGAGTTAATGGTGCCTGTTTATTGCCTGTCGTGGTGACTGCTGTTGTTATCGGGGGGTGGGTGTCTGTGCAGAAGCATTTTGAAGTATTGAATCTGCTCAAGTTTATCATTATCAACGTTGGCTTCTGCTCCCCATGGGACGAGGCTCATTAGATGTACCGAGGTGTAAGTGAGGGGGGGGGGGGCTTTT